>NC_134171.1:54029652-55363319 GCF_964188355.1 Buteo buteo
GCGTAGGCTTGGGCTGCCATCCTGATGCCACCCTCTGAGCAGCTCAGTCACTACTGCTGCGCCCTAGGTTACAACTACCGCACTAGCTAGCCAAAAATAACAAAAGAAACCCAAATGGCCTCAAAAGTGGTAGAGTAAAAGGGCTTTGCCAGCCTGACTGGTGCAAGCTGCCAAGCCGATGATCTCATACCTCCTTCTTCAGACTGTGAGAATGAATCCTCACAGTCACCATCTCCTGCAACTTTTTCTCCAGCTCCATCTGCAGTGGATATATTTTCCCAAGCTTCCAGCAAAAAGATATTATTTTACCACTACCTGAAATACATTGTTTATCCTTTTCCATACTATGTGCTGTGAGCCCTAGGTTCTCAGCCTACTTACAGGAAGGTGCACAAACACTCCAACTGTGACATGCGTTATCCAACCTTTTGGCAACAACCCGGTTGACTGACAAATTTAGGTTCTGATGACAGTTTCATTTCAACAAGCTATTAGTGTGGCTGGGCTTGTGACTCTTGTGGTAATAATCTGATGTGCATAGCTTTTGACACTCTCCTCCCCACCAAAGTCCAGTAGATCTCTAAGTGGATATGGGTTTCGTTTGCATAGAATTGCTGCTGTTTATTATGCAAACCATTTGTCCTCCAATATATTCAGATGCATCTCTTTTCAAGGCTGGCCTTCTACATTTGTCAAATGCAATTTGCTTTACAGTATCATGAAGTTCCTCTACAATTAGATTTTTAAGAAAAAAGAATGAATTTTTCACCTGTAGTGAAAATTGCAGTCACCACATCAGCACTTCCACATTTCTGAATGCTGATGTTAATAAAAGCTTAAAAAATTAACACAGTGATAGCTCCCCTCCTGCTTGTCCTTCTTCATTCCAGTGGACTCCCATGGATGAAAAAAATTGAAGATGTATTAAGTAACAAGAATTTCGTTTTTTAGTTTTTCTGCTGCAGTCAACTTGTTGGAAAAGCCAATACTTACAAACAAATAAACTGGACCAAAGTTTAATACAGATTTTTTTTTCTACAGCCTTTCTTCCTACACCCACCTTCTCTTTCTCAAGCTGAGAGCACCACAGCACCGTTAAAAGCTTATGCTTTTGATCTCTGTGTAAATAAATGAGCTGAAACAAATAAAACCCAGTTCACAAGAGACTTCCAAGACATCTGGTGGAGTTATTTTTCTAAGTAATTAGACCAAGTGGTGGTGTAATTCCCAAATGAAAGGTACCTTCTTGCTAGGTATCCAGTTATTTCTCAGAGCCATCAAAACAACAGTAAGTCCTGCTTCTCCTTGCATGTGACTCAAACTCTGTTGATTACCAGTCTTCCCAAACAGGAACAATCATATCTTTGATTTACGCTCATTTATTACTCAAGTTTTTAAACCCTTTTTTTTTTTTTTTTGGACTGTGAAGGTCCTATTATTTTTTCATGAATGTCAGTGGGATTTCTGGTATTGACTGAGGAAGGATGAGGCTCTTGGCTTCCTTTTTATTTTCTTTTTTCTTTCTTTTCCTTGCTAACCTACTGTAGTTCTCCTTCATACAGGCTCTATGAAGCAGGCAGAAAAGTGTAATGGAATAACAGCCAGGTGCTTGCTATGGATCAATACACTGCTCTAAACTATGCCCAGGTGTGTTTTCTCCTTCTTTCTTGCTGGAAGCTGAGTAAATTTCTCCTTTTTTTCACAAATCTCCCAAAAAAACCATCATTCTAGGAACAACCCAAATGGTCTTTGGCACTTTGGGGAGAACATGACTCTTGGTGTGTGACTACAATACAGAGCAACCACTGGGAATTTGTGACACTGGGGAAGTGAATGGAGGGTAGACCTGGCTGAGAAAGCAATTCCCTTTTGTTTGTGCATGGTTCTCCTGTTTGGGTTTTTTTTTTTCAAACTTGGGCATGGTGCTCTACAAGCATGCTTTACTAACTAATCTGGATACAGACACCACCTCTGTACTTTGACAGCTAATACTCAGTAATGCCAAACACAGAATTCACAGCTATATCAAGAAAAAAGTAGCTGCCATATGACATAGCTGGTAGATTACAACAGTGGGCTTGATACTAATGCATTTTAATTCTCATCCCTCCATGACATAATGCAAACTCACCAGAGGTTTCATCTACTCTCTCGTCCACCACGTGGTCCTTCTGATGAACCCATTCACTGTTGCACTTAAAATAGATCTGCGTGGCTGGGCTTGCTTTGCAGTACAGATTCACAGGCTTGTTCTTCACAATGTAAGCCTCTTCGGGTTCGATGAGGAAGTGGGGCAATGGCTCTGGAGGATCAGATGGAAAAGTTTCTGGAAGCTCATGAAAAAAATCATCATCTGTAGAGAAGAGACGAAAAGGACAAATGAAACAACCAAAATTAATCTGGCGAAGATTTACAAGCACTTTTTGAAAATTTCAAAAGAAGTATACTTTTCAAATAAAATGTTATCTTAGGAGCATTCCTAGACTGAGTCTTAAATTTACTGCTTTTTTCAGACCAGAAGAAAGTATTCTTTACATTCTGAGCTCTCTTCCCTCTGTGTGATGCAACAGGGATGTGCACATTCACATGACTGGGAACGGTCCTTTGTTATCATCACCAGCAATATTAGCAATAAAGCATTATGTTAGCGCTTGGGAGAGTTGCCTGCAAAACCGTAAAAAGAAATAATAGAAACTTTCGGAGGCTTCAAGGTCACACTTTTCAATAGTGACTTATCGCACTGTTTAATCAAGTGCATGCACATATTGGCTGAGGCTGGTACAAATAGGAAATAGCGCCTTTCGTTTCAGATGAGCAATTTGAAATCTGCTCTAAGGGCAAAAGACTAAATGCACGTCCAGTCTATGCTGCTTTGTACATACTCTGACTCTCTTGCTAAGGCTGATAATGAAGGCGCCAAGCTATGCTTTATTTACTTCATCTTTAGTACACTGGTTTGTGCAGTCCTCACTACAGAGAGGAACCGGGAGCTGGGACATGGAGCTCAGCAGCTGTGAGATGGTGACATTTTGGGCCAACACAGACGCGTGCTATTAACATAAGGAACCTCTGCCCCTCTCTGGTGCTGCTGGTAATGAAGAAAGTCGATGCAAGAAGAATCCAACGCACAAGAGGCAACACTGAAAACTCCTAACGCACAGACTTCCCTCTGTCTCTCCCTCCCTCTTCACAAATCTCCCTTTAAAACCCCTCTGCCCCTTTGTGCAGAGGAAGTCTTCCACATCAGAAAGCACCAATTCAGTGGAGAATAACCATCTTCCCACCCACCTCCCCACCTGCCATCAGTGCGGAAGAACATCCAAGAAGCTCCCAGTTGCAAAGGAGTTGGGGGGCACCAACGACTGACAGATCCACCAGCAGCAAGCTGACAATCCTGAAGGCCTTATTCAGTCTCCCCCTTTCTGCCTCTGAAGCAGTTATCATTGCACACAGTGACGGACGTTGCTGATGATCAATAAAACACCACAGAACATCAAACTAAAAATACTGGGGAAGGCTGGCTATCTTCTCCCTGCCAGTCTTCATGAAGATGAAATGTCAGACAGCTACCTTCCGGTACCAAAGACGTGCCTGTGCAGGCTGTGTCCAGAATTACAAGGGGCACGAAAGGCTCTCCTTCCAGCCACTGCTTTACAGGAAGAGAAGGAAGAATAGTAACACATGAAGGAGATGGGGAGAAGCTAATATGATACCCGTCCACATAGCTATATGGAGGTAGACTGTACGTCTTTATCAGTGATGGGAATACCTTACACAGCAAAAGATTTTGTGAATCTCTTGAACTATTTATGAAGAGACCATATGTGCACCAATTTGCTTTTTTTTTCTCTTCATATTAATTTAAAAATACTCTTGCCTTTCTGGATGTCTCATTTTAAAAAGAGTAACAGGCCTGACTCACCACTGCAGCAATCCCTGAGAGATAATAGAAATTAACTGGTTCAATGATAGAAGAAAGGAACACTAAATAAGGCCTGGCATCTTTCTAGCAAAGGGAAAATCTGTGACATACTCTAACAATTCAATTTCCACCTCCAAATACTCAAATTAAATTTAATTTTTATCACTTTCCCATCCTTCCTTTTTTCTGTGGTTTCCTTTTCACTCTGACCACACCAGCCTCCTTTTTCTGCAATCCCATTTTCTTTCCTCTTTAGGTATTTCTTCCTTGTTCCATTTTGCTCCCCAGTTTTTCCCAAAGAGAAAGATGAGTTACAATAAGTTAATGAGAGTCCACATTTGGTTTCATGGCAACAAAATATGTTTGAACTGAAGCAGGAGGCTTTTCAGCATTCCTCATTCCCTTCTATCCCTACCTCCCCCTCTTCCCCACTCCCTCCCTCTCACACACGCTGCTCCATAGACATCCACAACACAGAAACATTAGAGATGAATCATTTCCCCTGAATTGCCACAGGACGTATCTTTTTCTTCTGGTCATTTAATTGCAAATCAGCGAGCAGACAGATGGAAACTAACAAAGCACACATATGTTTTATAATTAAACAAGTATTGCTTCACTAATTTCTGGTGACTGGAAGAACAAATGTATTTATTTTCACCACTAGATTTCTGCACATTATCAAAGACAATACTTATGCTGCCTGACCAATTAACTGCATCTTGTCGAAGATGTAACTAGAAAGTCTAAAAGGAGGGATCAGGAAGCTGCAGAAAATAAAAAGGTGGGGTTTAAAATTATTGCTTTAATCAGCCTGGAGAATGTGTGTAGGCTTTGGCTTTACCACCTGAAGGTAACTGATTCTAAAGTTTAAATATTACTTTTATGTTAAAGTGGATTCACAGTACTGCCCAGTACGCAATAACCTACTCTCATGTTTTGATTGTGGAGATAGCTGTTTCTTTCCACCAGCCTGGTATCCCACAATCAGGAACAAGCCAGTTTTCTTACTGGCTTCTTGCTATAATTCCACCTTACTCTTCTTAAGCAATAATAAAGCCTAGGTTTATTTTTCCACACTCTTTCTCATTGCTATCAAGAGGCATCTGAACCGCTCTTAAATGTTATAGATATAGATGGAAACCATTCACAAACTGTCACAAAAACAGAGCACTGCCTTGTCCCTGGAAACTGGCATTTAAAAACCTGCAATTTTAGAATAAACTTAAGATAGTAGCTAAGACAGATTTTTTGAGCTTTTTAAGCTGGAAGATGTTCATTCAATCCCTGCCCTCATACTGTTGCTATTAGTAGCAACATTGGAGGTTTTTTATAGAGCAGATTCTTAAGAGGAGCATCCAAAATATGACCACGACTGGGTTTTCCTGTGTTTGGCAGAAAAAAACCCTATCACACTGCAAAGCTAGTCCATTAGCACTCAGGACTCCTCGCTCCTGCTATTCACTGCTGAAAGGTAACACGCGGCTTTATCAGCCTGTGTGAATCGCAGCGGGAAGTCACTTGGTGTTCCCTGCATTCCCCAAGGAGATGGGATCGGCTGCTGTGGGGAGGCAAACCACTGCTCCCCTCCCACCCAGGCATGCCAGCCGCCACCGGCTGAAGTCGCAGGACGGTGGTTTACAGGTAGACAGGGTGTACAGCCATGGTTCCCCTGTGCCGGGCTGTGGTACTCGCCTCTTGGGATGAGGATGCATTGAGGAGGAAGAACCTTAAATCTGCTCGTGATGGCTTGCCCATCACAACAGGCCCAGCTGTGGCTCAGCTTAGGAAAGTCGGCTAATTCAGCTGCTGATTTGGGACAGAGTTTTGAACCATCAACCTTAACACACTGTCGTGGTTTAACCCCAGCCAGCAATTCAGTACCACACAGCCGCTTGCTCACTCCCCCATCCCACTGGGGGATGGGGTACAGAATCAGAAAAAAAAAAAGTAAAACTCGTGGCTTGAGATAAAGACAGTTTAATAGGACTGAAAAGGAAGGGGGGCGGGGAGGGAAGAATATACAAAACAAGTGATGCACAATACAGTGGCTCACCACCTGCTGACCAGTGCCCAGCCAAACCCTGAGCTGCAGTGTTCCCCAGCCAGCTCCCCCCAGTTTATATACTGGGCATGACGTCACATGGTATGGAATATCCCTCTGGCTCGTTTGGGTCAGCTGCCCTGGCTGTGTCCCCTCCCAACTTCTTGTGAACTCCCAGCCTCTGCTGGCAGGGCAGTACGAGAAGCTGAGAAGTCCTTGACTTAGTATAAACACTTCTTAGCAACAACTAAAACATCAGCGTGTTATCAACATTATTCTCATCCTAAATCCAAAACACAGCACTATACCGTCTACTAGGAAGAAAATTAACTTTATTCCAGCCAAAACCAGGACACACACATCTCGCATCCAAATCTTGCATTTCATTTTTTTTTAAATTAGACTGATATGCTGTTATGCTTTCATTCTAATGCTTGCAGCAACATGCAAGCATAATTATAAAGGCAGTGTAATTATATAACAAAATATTCTTAAAAATCCAACACAGATATTTACCTCTGAAAATGCCAATATAGGACATTTGACCGTGTTGAGATTTTTTTGCAACTCTCTACAAAGCAAACTTTTGGTAACACTGAAGCAATCTCTTGAATCTGTGTTTTCATGAGGCCACAGTTTCTAACAACCTAATAAACACTTCCATCAAAGTTTCTCCTGACCAGCTCCAGTTAAACACAGGTCATTCCTCTGTCTGTACAAAGACCAAACTCTGACTTAGGTTTTTCAGGGATAACTTTGTTCTAACCGTGTGGCCTGCTGTTTCTGTAATTTGGATGGGGGTTGCCTCTCGTAGTGTGCTCCATTGCTATATGAGGGGATAAATCTTGCCTGAGACTTTGATCTGAATCTTCCTGACGGTTAACACTGGTTATTTAAAATGTTCATCTCCCAACGGTGCAACAAAGCAGCAAACTTTATAACTCTCTTATTTAACTCCTTTAAGTAGTTAGACATTTTTTCTTCTGTCTGGAGGAAAAAAAGCTAATTAAACTATTTAGGAGTGATCTGAGAATGTAGATACAAACAAAAACTAAAAATTCACATACTTGATTTCCAATCATTATGTCAATGTCACGTGCAGCAAGTTCCCCTTACAACCTTGATCAAATGCAAATACGAGGCACACACCCTCCTGTTGTAACAAATCCCCTTCTGTGCTCAGTAACTTTGAGCTGCAAGTTTACTTCTGCAGTATGTCACATTCATCTTTATTTTCACATAATAAAGTGTACAGCCCATCTGTTGTTATTGACTGATTTATATTAGCAAGACAAAAGACCTGATTAATGGCATCGCTAAACCGGTTTTACTCATGCAATTCATCCATATTAAGAAAATAAATTTTAAAAAGCCATTTTAATCTACAAACTTAATTTGGAATTTTTATTTTAGTTGCTGGCCCAAATACAGATACGCTCTTTTATTTCCCTTCTGTAGTATCTGACAACAATTTATTTTTTTTTAAAGGCAAGTCAAATCCAAAATCTATAGGAACAGGTGAAGTGCCACTGAAACCAGCATTGATAGAACCTGGCATGCGCTGTCACACATAGGAATGTCAGTTTAATTTTAGTTCAATTTTCTTTTAAGGTAAAGCAAATCTTTGCCTAAGTCAGGAACCTTTTGATGTTAGGAAAGGTCTTTATTCTTTTCATGCATTTGTTTGTAAAACTGTACATATTATAGCTCTTCATGCATAACAAGTGAAAAAGGAGATTTTATGGTATACTTCCCTTTTATGGACTAGTATCCCTGCTCTAATCTGTGGCAGGAAAATATTGTGCTCCGTACACCAATCTATTCATCTCTAGATCACTAGTTTTATTACTATATATCAAGCTTTAATTCTCATCAACCCAGCATATAACTCACTATATTTCTGAACTGCGAGACTTAAACTATTATTGCTTAGATCATAATATATTGGACCATTATCTCTTTGTGCGAGACCTGAAGCAAATTCTTCTCAAATGGAATTTACTTCAGAATGATTCAAGAGCAATTTAAAATGAATGGCTGCAAAGCTAATTTCATTTGCATTTGGATGCCCATCACTCGGCAAGATCATTCCCCATGCGTTGCAGGAAAGGCAGCTGGAGTTAACTGTATGGATGGGATTTCTGTTCAGTTTTTTAATGTTATGATTAAAAAGCTTTCTAGAACAACAAGTACTGTTTACTGTGAAATTAACAGCAGGTGCTAGCTCGGTACGACAGCTTATCAGGGTGGAAGCAAGGGTTTGGATTACAGTGCACACATTTTCAGGAAACGAAAATTGTTCAGCTGGAAGTCCTTTGGTCACAGGGTTTTCTGTCCTCCTAGGAAGGGCACGCCATACTATGGTGCCACCAAATGGCAAGCAAGGAAGCAAAAGATCTGTATGCCATATAGCCTGCCTCCACCTTAAAGCCCCATAACACCAACGGAACTATGAATCCAAAATTAGGCCAAGTTGAATGAGAAATGGGAGAAAATGGGACTTTTCCTAAAAATTACTAGTGAGTGGTTTCCATGTCAGAGGGCCCTCTTGACCCTGCCTCAGCCTTGGAGACCACACAGGGACAGAGAATGGGCACAGCAAAGTGTAGGTGTGCCCTGAAAGAGAAAGCAGATTTTCCTGCCCTGCCCTGGGGAAGAGGAGGAGGAGGGTGGCTTTCTCAGCACTTATCCTCTGTCAGCCCTACCTCCAGCTGATTGCAAGGTGGGCACGCAATAAGGCAATCACATGTTATTCTTCAGCATCTCAAAAGTGGAAGATTTCACCAAATAGCCCAGGAAGATTGCAATTTTATAACAGTATAATATTTGGACAGCTTGGGAGGCTGGCATCTGCTTGCTTGTAGCTGAATTCACTGCAGGCCTTTACGTGCCTAAAGACGAGGCTTGGTTTTGCGGCAGCCCACAAACCAGATGCTTGCTGAACCTTGCTGAACTCTCACAGGAGCAAGGTCAAGGGAATTTCAGACTCAGATTTACTGAGCACCCACAAAATTAAATGCTCTTTTTGGCAGGGAAAGCAAAGTGCAGGCATGGTCTGGGAAAAGTAATAGAGAAATCGATAGGGCACGCAGTGTTCATCTTTTTTGGGTGACTTCAGTCCAGAAACAGAATAAATAAAGACTGCAAAGAGGAATGAACTTCCCCTGCACCTGCAATGGCTCGGTGAAGACCCTCCTAGCACATCTTAGCTTAACAACACATCCCCAGGAGGTTAAACCCAAGCTTTGCATGCACTTAGAGAACGAGGAACATATCCACTGGGTGGCTACGTATAGATCAGAAGGCTGCTGGGCAAAAGTCTCCCCTGCAAACACACACACATCAAACAAAACTCAAACACATCCTTTCCTGTCCTCCTGTACCGCTACCGAAAAAGCAACTTCCACAGAGGCATGGGAATCAATATGCGATCCACTGTCAGCCACAGGCGCCAACCGGGAGCCCTTTCCAAAACCCAGACGATGGGCATCTAGGACATCTCAAATAGTGAATTTTTGGCTTGACTAAAGAGTCCGGAAGGCGGTTTCCGTTATTCAACTACGTTAAACACCCCAAACAAACAAGTAGGCTACCGAAGGCCTAATACAGTAATCGTGCTCGTTACGCCCATCTTGCATCGACTAGCCTTTCTCAGAAAGCTGGGAAGAGCTGAAGGGGACAAGAAAGCGCCATGCTTTCCCTTGCAATGGCAGTGCATGGCCTGGCATTAGAGAGGGTGCCTGCTAAGACTGGGGGCTGTGGTTCAAAAGTGGGGACACCTCACAGTCGAGGAGGCCAAGCGAGTGGCTGCTGGCAGCGTCAGAGTAAGAAAAAGGAGAATCAGGTCTAGATGAGGAAAACATTGACTGTACCAGCTCTATAAAGCAGCTTGCAAGTTATATATTGCTATCTGGAAAAAAGGCATCTTCCCCCAGTTTGTTTAATTCATAATTATAATTAAAGTTTCTGCTTCTCTTGAGGCTAATGGCAATTTTATCATCAATTGGACCAGAGGCAAACTAAAGACAAAACACGTGTCCTAACAACTCCCACAACCCTCTGTAAGGGAGAGGGATTTATTTATACATCCCATTGCTAATCCAAGACAAAAATTGCAGGTATATACACAGGCATGACATTTAAGGTTCTGTATCCAGAATTTTACCACTGCCCTGAGACAAACTCCATCAGACTACCAGCTGCTGCCTAAACATGCAAGAGATGGTACAGGTACTTGTTAGCTTTGGACTCGGTGTAGGAAAATGCTGGAACATGGTATGATTTCACGCAAGGCAATGAAAATACTTTCTGTCACATATGAAGAGCACCAAGCTGTTCTTTGGGCAACAAGGTTTATGATAATCGTTGTCAAGAAATCTAATGCAGTAATCTGCAAGCACTGTTTATTATGAGCCTGCCTAACCTTACAAATAGATAAAACAGGATGGAGGCAAATCATTGGGGGGTGAGGCTGACTTATGAGCACCACCAGTGTGAAATGTCAAGAGGCAAAGGCGCTGCTGCTTTGCCACTCTGTCCTGTGTACCAGCAGTCACATCCCTCTTTGCAACACTTTCATTAATTCTGATGGAAACTTTTTCGTGCTTGTGCAGAGCTACTGGCCAAGGTTGGCTAAGTTACTGTGCCATGGCTATCAAAAGTACAGCATCTGAAAATAAAACAAAAGTGCTTGTACAAACAGCAGACAATACCAGTGGCATTTCTTGGTAATTATTATCCTGTGGAAGATTGTTCTCCTTTGTCCTGTTGCTCTCTCTTTCCATTTGTTTAAAACTAATAAAATATTCATGCCTAAAAAAAAAGTGGGTTGCAGACTGTCTCCGAAACTTTATCTCCCTTACTCCATCATGTAACAAAACTACGGAGAATAACATGCAAGTATTACTTTGCCGAGCACACACACTGTATTCCATAAGTGTGAGTTCTGGGCATTTAATCTAATTAGAAAATTAACATGACTCCTGTTAGACATGATTGCACCGGTCGAGTTCAAGCAGTTTGGCTGCATATTATTGCTAGTTCTGTTTTCTCTGATACGATTGCCACGTATGAACAGCAGAGGAACTTCAGTGTCAGACCATGAGATTTTCTGTCCTGCCTGTAAAACTGAAATGCATTTTTCATTCTGGCTTCTAGCATGTGATGGGTCTGCACAATGACGTGGGATCCCCTCCTAATCACCTGCAAAGCAAAGTCTAATTTGAAACATTTCTGCCCCAGCTGCCATTAGTAGTCATAACGGTTGACACAAGGTCAAAAAATTATTAAACCTCTGAGGAGCATCATTTCCTCTTCAGTGTTAGGCTTCACTTTCCTTTGACACATTAGTCCTGAAGCAGCTCCAGGCTTTTGACCCCTCCTTTAACCCTGATAACTAATTAAAGATGGACAAGGCTTAGGCTAAAATACTTTTTGTTAAACCTATTCATTCTCAAGTCCCCTTCAGGCACTCTTTGTCACACAAGACAGAGCCTGCCATATTTACATGAACATGAAAGTAGGTGCCTGTTACAATATGAAAAATCTCTTTTTACAAGACCTAACTTAACCTTTGTGGTTAGACGGTAGGATGCATTTTATAGGACATAAAATATATTCTCAACGCATACTGGAAACAAGTTTCCTGGGTATAGTCCAAAGCATACAATTCAGGAAAAATCTGAGGATAATTAACTCTATGTATTTTTAGAATTACAAGTTCAGACTCAGGTCCTTCATCTGACTGCCATGTCAACAGTCCAAATGTGGTGTCCCAAATATGATGAACAAATGAAGAATTGATCCTACCTTTTCTCATGCGACTATTTCTTAAGGCTCTATCATGTACTAAAAACAACAACAGAGGTCAGGCTAGAGAGTCATCAGCCATAGGCAGATGGATTTTAGGGCCAGTGGTAAATCATATTACACAGCACAAGTTGGTTTAACATAGATAAATCTGTGTGCAACGTATTGTTGATGGCTAGGGCGCAATGAAAGGAGCTTGAGGGAGGATCTGTAACTGAATGTGGTACTTTGCAAATACTTTCTTAGCTTTTTATGTTGTTTCATATTAATAAATAAGCTTGCTTCTTGCATCAGTATGTTAGGGTTAAAATGTCAATCCTTTGGTTCTAGCAAGAATGGCTATTTTTATCCTTACTTTTCCCATTATTAAAACTGCTGCAGAGCTCTGCTCCCAGATTTCTAACACTTTCAATGCAAGCATTTTTCTCAGCAAAAAGTGATGATCCAACATCTCATGACTGGTAAAACTGAGATCTAGTGGGATGTCATGGATCCTGACTTCATGAGCTATCGTCCGAAGTGTATAGTTAATCTAGTTAGTGGGATCACTCCATCTCAGAAAAACACAGGACACTTGCCTATACCTAAAATAATAGCTTAGTCATATGGCCACCTGGTTAAGGTATCGAGCTGAGACCCAGGGGATAGATATTCTTGTGCAGCCTTGGGGAAATCCACTCTGTCAGGTTCAGGGTCCCATCTGCAAAATGGATGTAGCAGCCTAATAGGTAGCACTCTAATTCACTACCTTTGAACAAAGTAAACAACTCAGTACTCTGATTTTTCCTTCAAAATTTCTCCAAAATACCTGCCAGCATCATTTACTAAACAGCCAACAACAGTTACACAAAGGACAACAAACAAATCTATGTTTATGAAACAATTAGGGAAGAAAGTCTGGCTATCTTGGAGCTGATGCAAGTTTTGTCGCTGGTCTCCCTCTGTATCAATGGAGCAGTTGAGGAGCAGGATTTGGAGCAGGAGCCTGACCTTGGGTGCTCTGAAGGGCTCTCTCCATGGGCCAGGGGCATCCTGGTGAGACTGCTGTCCTGAGACGAACATTAGTCCTCATGAATATCTATCTACTCACTATTTTCTTCCATGGATCTTAATGAGATTATTATTTGCCTGGTGCTAGTTACCTAATTTCATCCACAGCCAATTTTTCAAGAACCATAAATTATTTTGTGTGAGGCTGATTTATCCCAGCAGAAGTCCAAATTGAATTATAAATCCATTAGTGAAATTCTAAGCAGGAGCTTCTAGGGAGAAGGGGAAAGGGAAGGGCAGAACTTCGAAATCTGAGCACCAGTTGTGGAAAAGGGGAAAAAAAATCCTTAAAAGAAGTAGAAAAGGAATAGAAAAGATAAATATCTTCTTATTGAATTAAGCACCCAGGTATTTAGGAACCCAGATGGAAGAACACAGATTATTGCCTAGGATCAGAAATATGACTCCAGCATTTATTTATTTATTTTGAGTAGCTATCAGTTTTGTAAATACATGAGACTTTGTAAGCAGGTGAAAAGCACTGATTTCCTTGAATATCATGGTTGCATTCATTAAAATAACAACAGATTGTATGTACTATATATATTAATAAAGCTAATAATAAGGTGTTCAATGGAATCTTAATACAAAATAATCAAATGTATTCCTCCCTCTAAGGGAAAACGAAAACAGGAATGGCTTATTTACTTTGGAAACATACAGGATGATTTAATCAGCTATCATCCTCTATGCAGAGTCTGCTTATTTGAGGAGATGCATGGACTATGTACTCTTTGAGCACACATTTATTTACAGGAGAGCACATCCTCTCCTCTTGCCGCTCTACCCCCAGCACCAGTAGACTCAGCACATGAAGGATCATGGAAGGATAATGCAGCTAGTGCATGGACATTAACACCCACCCTATCGTTTTCTAAAGCTGGAAGCTATGATGGACAGATCCCAGGACCCACAGAGGGAAACTGCAGTACAGTTCCTCTCATACAAGTTACAGAAACAGTCTGCATCCACACAGTTATTTCAGGAGTCCATGAAAGGTCTGAAATATGCAGTTACAGATGGGAAATTTCCCCCTGCAGTGATTAATTTAATTCACAGTCATTTCCTAAGTCTTGCTGATTTCTTACTCTCAAACTCTCTAGCAATTAAAACAGAAAAAAATCTCAAAATTCAAAGAGCAACCTGGGACAGCAGGCTCCTGACCTTGCTTTAGCTCCAACTCAACCTTTGGCCCAAGTGCCTGTGAAGTATCACCTTTTCCATCATCAGGAGCACTCAAGATAGCTCAAACAGAAGTTGTTGAGACCAGATAGCAAATGTGCTGTGCCTATTGGAAGCTCTGAGATGTGCCATCAGACATCTTCTGGATCCCAGCATGTAAAACTCCAGTACCAGTAAAGTGCATGGTCACCCCTCATAGCCACCACCCTACCCCTGCCTCCAAATCTTTTTAAGTTCACTCCATGTCCACTAACAGGAAGAACAAACAAGGGAAGAAAGAGGAAAGGAAACCTTCTGAATACTCAGTAATCACAGTTACGACTGGCAATGGTAGTTAAAGCAGAGAAATCCCCAGCAAGTGCTGAGAACAAATCCAGCACTGACGTTTTGTGGAAAGACAGACAGTGCCGATGTTCAGAGAACAGCAGCTGAAGTTTAACTCCTGGATCTATCACACACTGACTTGCTTCCCTTCCTTATCTGTGAATAGTTTCTTGTCTGCCATATCCATTTTTAATGTAAGGTTCCTACAGGGACTGGTATCTCTTAATATGCCAACAGAAAATGCCACTGGAAGTGGGGCTTCAGGTCCTGAGAAGCAAAAGCCTTGCTACCAAGTTACATTGCTGTTTCTCATCAGCGCTGTGAATTGGTTTGGACTAAATCAGAAGCGCTCTGAAACTGAAACTATAGGTCAGATAATAACAATATTGTATTTCAGTAGCTGAAAGCACACATGCGGGAACAGAGCAAAAAGGCTGCTTGAAGTGTTTCTAGCTTAACTGCCTCTCGCAGCAGGGATAAGAAATGCTGAGAGAGATCTACCTCTGCCTTGTAGATGCTGCAGGGGCTAACACACTGCGTAGCACTCAGCACAATATTGTTTAGCCAGGGTTAAACTGGCCCTTAAATGTGCATTGCCTGTGTTGGGACATGTGGTCATTTATACCTGCCATTGACTCCCTTGTGTCTAAAGAAAGCGGTATCATTCAATAATAGCCCAGATTATTCCAAGAAATTGCATTTGTCTGTATCTCAGTCTAGTCCAAAACTGTAAATCTTTGAGGTCTCAACTCCCTGCACAAGTAACTTTGCTGTTTGTGCCAGAGCCTTGGCCCTAACCAGAAGCAAATAGATTCTTTTGGTTTTGATTTTTAAAATATGGACCTGCACTCAAAAAGACAGCATAGCAATGTTAATGAATGAATCCAAAACATAAAGAAAAAGAAACATTGTAGAGGAATAATGGAAATGCAATTAATTTGCAGGCTTTGCTGGACATGTTTTGTATTGCTGTATCGTATTTATTTATTCAGCAGTCCTCAGCAGGTCAGCTCGAAGCTGGGGAGCAATGAATCAGTGCTCTAATCTCCCTCTCCATCATCCCCAGCCTTTCTGAGGAAACTGATATCCAGCCCCAGCTGAATCTGTCGAGTCCTGATCATAAACGCCATCACTAGAGAAACACAGACCTAAGCTATCTGACTGATTTGAGCATAAAATGTATGTATTTCAATCCCACTTTCTGTTTTCTCATCTCTGACCTTCTTCATCCCTTTTCTTGGGTTTTCTGTCCTATCTTTTATTCACCATTTTTATCCTCTTCTTTCTTGCCTCTAGGCTTTCTATCCCCCCCTTTTTTTTTTTAATTCCACATCCCTCCCATCCTTTTTTCCTCAAGTTCAGCAAACCTGACTGGTCAGCAATCTCCCCATTTTGTTACAAATGGATAAAGATTAATAGCCAAGAAGTGGAGACAGAGAATGATTGAGGACAGAAATCTTGCAAAAGCCAACATCAAACCTAAGTAGTCGCATGACTTTTATAACTTTCAGAATAATTAACTACAGATCTACTTTACCCACATTCATGCAAAATCCATCCATTCATGCAATAGTAATAATATTCTAATATTTAAATAAGGCAAGAGGTAATCCCACTTTATTCTAGTGTCTAACCAGAGACTACAGTTCAAAGTGGTTCTCCAGTTAGTGTAAACAATTTTTTCTCCTCTTCATTTGGCAAAATTGGCTTGAATAGCACAAGTTCATTTTGACATTAGGTAGCCTCATTCAGCAGGTTTCTAATTTGTGACCAGCAGAGCACAGTAGTATTAAATCAAACATCTGTAAATATATGGGAGAAGGTCACATTCTATGATCGTACAAGGCTTGGGGCAGAAAGGGTAGAAAACGTATAACATTAATTATTAGCCACAGTATGTGAAGGTTTTATGCCAAAGAGGTCATTTGTAATGGTTCTATTTCACTCTCTGAGCCACATTTCCTTTTAAGTGGCAAAATCACAGCACACAATCAAATTAATATCTAAATTAAAACAGCAGCTGTGTATTTGGGTAGTAACTGTATGGAAGAAACCTCAGAAGCTTGTTGCTAATATTTAAAGCGAGGGGTGTATTTTGGTTGGATTCCCACTGTACTCAGCGCTGATGCCAAAACGCATTATAGCACAGCTGAAAACAGGTATTGTACAAGCAAGACAGTCAGCATTTTGCCTCCAGAGTCTGGGCTCGAGCTTCCTGTTAAAGAACAAAATCTCTGTTAGCTGAGCTACTTCTTTCCCAAGTCCACCTCTGCTGTTTGGTAACGTGTAGTACACTGTCACCCTATCAACACTAAACAGGGCACAGCACTTCCCACCACTGTAAGTTAAGCTGAATTTGCCTCCCCCAACCAAAAAAAAAACACTATAGTGTTAATCTCTGCCAATATGCTGAAGTTACATCACTCTGCACGATTTACTCACAGCTGGAGCTGGCTTTTAAGTGACTTGTTCTCTTCCAGGATCCTCCTTCCCATGTAGGACAGTCTATGCTCTGGCCACGTAAGCAGAAACCCAAAGGGTTTGGAATTTGACTGGGAAAGGGCTATTTTACACATAAGCCAGGCAGCAAAAGGCCCAGGGTACTGGGGACACACTCCGATGTATCACACACGCTTCAGAGATAACAAATTACCAGCCTGTTTCTCCATCGCCCCACACACGGCAGCTTCTTTCAAGTCCTGAGGATCTCCTCCATAGCACCCCTCAAACCCTGTGACCTGTAGGAGGATGGATGGGGATGTCCTGCAGCATCTCACCACCTCTGTACTTGCCACAACCACCACTACTGCCTGGCTCCATGGACTGCAGCACCTCCTGGCTTCATATTCCCCCAGTCTGCTAATCCCAGGTGGAAAAATGTCATTACTTCAAGAATATGCTTAATGTATGCAAAGGTAATCTTGGACACAGAAGGAGAGGGGACTAGGTAGCAGCAGCAGCAGCAGCGAACAAGTTGCTGTAGATGACAGTTCATTTCTGGATAGCTAAGGAGATTAATGCCTTCACCTGCTGCTCATGCATTACTGTCCCTAGCCATACAGAGATGAAATGCTGTCATGTACAGCAACTTGCTCTTCATTGCTCAAGCGGAGAAAGCTCATGCAGTGACTGCTCTTCTGAACCCCAAGCCACAGCACAGAATGTTTAATTAAGGAAAGCATGAATACAAAGCACGCATTGTGTTTAAATAATGTACTGTAAATGCTACGTCCCCAAACAACTTGAGGAGAAGTGTAAAAACTGATGCAGCTATAAACTATCTTAGCACAGATCACAGCAGTCAGCTATGAACCAAGTCTTCTCTATCTTTGTTAAATGAATAACATCAAAGAACATCGTTCAAATCTCTCTTCATATTTGTCCCACTTTCCCTGGTTGTATTACCGGTCTTATCATTTGCCATTTCTAGTATCTGCTTAAAAATCTGAAAATAACTGTTCCCCAGATATATTTTTTGAAATTTGTATTTGTAGTATGAATAAAGTACTAGAAAAAATGCTAGGCTGGTTGCTCCAACACCCCAGAAAGGACACATCAAGGATGTTCTGCAAGTGCACAGTAACCCTGCCCCCCGCCAGAGAACCTGTCCATTTCCCTGTCAGCAGTGGTCTCAGGCATCTTGGAGACAAAGATTTTCTTTTCTTTTCCTTTTTTGTTTACAACACAGGGACCCTGTCAGACTAGAAATGGCTGAATCGGGAGTCAAACCCACTCTTCTGAAATCTCAGTCTAGTCTTCACTCTTCTAGATCATCCCTAGTCATCACTTAGACAAACTTTTCCAGGGGTAGGGTTGTCACTTTGAGTTGAGATTTTTGTCAGAGCCTAAGGGAGTTTAGGCTCAATTCTTCCTTTAAAGCAATTTGTCTAGCTTTACTAGACTGCTTTAAAAGGGTAAACCTTACCTCTGAAGCAATCTAACTCCTGGGCTCTCTGCTGAGGCTGCAAGTTGTGACCAATCTAGATGCCGAAATTCATGCAATAGAAAAGCATTCATTATAAAGCCAGCAAGAGTGCAAATTAACTTCACAATTCTCAGGTATGATTCAACTTCTACAATAAGAACTTTCATCTTCAGCAACCTCAGACCAGAAATAAACCAAAAAATTAACCATACTGCTGTCCCCACCTCTTCCAAATGGATCCTTTCCAGTTGGTTGTTTCCACTTACGCTCTGCAAGTCAGAATGCACCTCAGCCTGTAACTCTGAACTAAACAAATGTTTGTCAACAAAGTTCATAAAACTACCCAAATATCTAGATCCCAGTGCATATACACCGACCTTTTCTACCACTAAACTGCAGCAGGGTACACATGACTTTTTTGTACATCAGCATCATGATAGGGCTCCAGCTCAGGAGGCATTCCAGCTGTTCCTGCAGTCAGAACGACTCACATTACAGCTGATGGTTTGGAGACTTGGCGGGGTCTAAGTATATTTGGGGAGTATAGATATATTTAGCTATATATAGATAAAGAGATGCTTTTCTTTAGAAAGAATAGCTAAATGTTTTATTGAGAAAAAGAAAAACTTCCACCAAAATGGGCATTCTTGAGCTTGTATTTATTGGTCTTGCAGCTGCTTCCACTAATGTCATATGAAAACTATTGCCTTCATCAAGAGTAGCATTGATCCCATTATTTGGTACAATTTTCTCAAATTATTTACTTCTAGCCTTATTGTCTCATCAGCTATATCCATTCATTTCTCTTGTTCCCCTGCTTCAGGGCTTCCTTATCTTATTTCTGGGATGACCCAGGTTTCAACTGCTTAGATATACATATCAGTCAGTCTTATACACTCTGTAAATACCCCTGTTTATGTACACTAGCAACCTTACTGAGATGGTGCAGAAGGCAAAGCATTTTAATTCAGGAACACCCATATGGATCTTGATAGGCTGTGGGCTGGGAAAATAAAATCCTTTTCATCTGTTGTGGATGTTGCCATTTCTATGAACAAGAACTTGCAGCATCTTCTGTTTCCTCTAGAGGGATAACGCAGGTGCGACAACATCATGGGACCTTTGAAGACATGTAGGCCAAGAGATTTTATGCTCTCTGGGCCATTCCACTCATCTTCTTCGCCTATAAATTCAAAGGACTGGTACAGGGTAAATGTAATCTGAAAGAGCCATCAGATAGGTAACAGCTCTTCCGCCAAATCCATCTGCCTGAACTTGATCCTTATTGGGAAAAACACATCATTGTAATTATTTATTGTATAGAATTCCTCCCCGTATTCAATTTTCTGACCACGATTCTCCCCCAGAAGAGACCCAATCAAATTTAAGAAAAAAAAAAAGAGAGAGAGAGAATATAAAAGCTGGAGAAAATTAGCATGCAATAAGCCATTTCTTCCTGTCAATTTTCTCATCTCCTTTTATTAACAGATTTGTTTTTGAAGCAATTATACACGTGCAATCCATTTGTGGCATCTCTTTACTTGCCTCCTGACATAACCATTATTAGGGCTGTCACAGCTGATCAGCTGACAGCTAGAGAAAGGCAGCTCTGCAGTGTCCTGGTACTGCCAGTCAATACCAGCCGAATAATAACAACACAGCCTGTGAGCTGCCTATTATTTTTCTTTCCAGTGGCTGTGCTGAGAACAGTTCCTGCAGAATTTTGACAGAAGCAGGGGAGATGGAGGACGGTCTTCATGTGCTCCCTGAATCACATGCTAGCCACAGCCGCTGCTATTTCACATATCCTTACAAGCAGGCACCCACCATGACTTGCACTAAGTTCTCAGCAACCCCCGTTATAGCCCCAGCCAGTACCTGGTGCGCTTCAGAAATGATTGAGGAATATTCCTGCAAACATACGGCACTGCTGGTCCTGTCACTGCAGAGCAAGCTGAGTATGCCCTGAGGTTTGCAAAACTAAACGCAACCCAGCTGCCTGGATTAATCCCCCCCACCGCCCGCCCAGGGTGGAGAGGGAAAATTGGCAAACCTGTCCATTAATATGAAGAACCTGTGAGAGCGGGGCCAGGAATGCCAGCACTATTTTTCAATCGTACATCATTATGGAACATTTGATTATCATCACACCGTAAAGCATACGGTGTGCTGACTGTATCAATTTTGCCAGGAAATTTGCAAGCACACTGTATTACAGCTACCAACAGCTGTGTGCCATGCTGCAATGATATCTCAATTCTCTATGCAAGGATGTGCCAGTCAGGTGGGAGCAAGTCGTTGTGCCTGATGCACGTCCCTTATTGGCTTTCCACGTGCTCTCAACATCCTAAGCAAGGACAACATGAAGCTTGCTCCTGCCAGGCATGGAAAGGAAGATTTAAAATCTCACGCAGGAAACAAGTCCAGTCCAATATAACATAAACCGGGTGGCAAAGTCCCGACGGGAAGGAAGCTGAGCTACGTGACAGATGTGTACACAGGGCTTACAAGGTCAATCCCAGCTCTGTCGCAGACAACTTGAGTAACCACGGGCAAGCCATTCAGTCCGTAGGATCGTAGCAGTAATCATTATTCCTTCCACCCTTATTTTACCCCTTAATACTTTAGTCTTGTAGGGACAAAGATGACCTTTCACTGCATTCACGCTGCATCTAGAACAGAGCAAGCTTAGCCTTGAAGTTAAACTTATGGCTACGTGTCTACAATAGCCTTCCCAAAATTAGAGAATTTAGGTGCAGATGCAACAAAGTGTTTAGGCTTCTAGCAGGAAGACACTTGACCTTCCACCGATAATGAGCTTACGACTTTGATCAAAGAACCATTTCTCTCTGAGACAATGCAAATAAACCGATTAATGTAGGAGTTTATTTTAAAATGAGCCCTTCAAGAAATTTGGCCTGTGGGTGTCAGACCATTTCCGTCTCATTATTGAATAAGATGGATGCATTATGCTTCTCTTTGAGTTAAATCTGGGTCTACATCACAATTTGAATTGTATTTGCAGGCACTGAGCCACTTTAATCTTTGTGGCTTGGATAATAAAAGCAATGAATAAGTGACAGGTTTGTCTTCAGTACACTGTGTGCCAGTCCACCTGGGACCCTTGATATTTAGCTTCCATCGCAATCTGCAGTGCTGGATCTTCAAGTGTATTTGTACCAGTGGTGCCTAAGATAAATGCAAGCTGTGGTATGTCTAGATACTCTGCAGTCAGAAATAGCCAAGGACTCACTGAAATAGCACGCAGAAGCTGGGCATGTGGGAAGGGAGGGCACCTTTTAGTATTTTTCTAGTGATTCTTTTTAACTTTGAGCACTTTTATTTTTTTCCAGCATGAGCACATGATTGTACCATAGAGAGTTTAATGTAAAATTGCCATCTTTCCAAATGGCCATCATTTCCTATTGCTCTGAAAGGGACAAAGGTTATAATTTACCCACTGTTAGGTGGCTATTTTGAGAACATTTATCCCCCATTATTCACAAGGGAGCTGAGACTACAGCTAGTTCCTGAAAAAGGTAACTTAACTTTTTTTGAAAATAATGAAGGAAACGGTCATGTAGAGAGGGCACCGTAGCACAGCTCTGTTACCAGTCTTTTAATACCAAGGGGAGATGGCAGCAGTCTTGAAAAAAGGAGAGCAGGCATTTACAGCTGTGGGGTGGGAGGCCCTGGCAGAAGAAGGGGATACTGCAGAGAGAGGGAGCGTAGGTGCACATGGGAATGTGTGTGTCCAAGGGAAGGCTAGAGGCACAGGAACGCAACCTAATCTCACTGCCACAGAAGAGAAAAACCTAGAAGAATTGCCCTTCAAAATGAGCTTAACCTAATCCAGGACCAGAAAGGTTAAATGCTTCACTTGTAATAATAGGGTTGCTAACTGGGAGTGGCAAGCGTTAAGCTTGTTTTGATAGGGAGCACCTCCCTACCTTGACAAGCATGGATCTCTGAACTGGAGTCCAAATATCCTGCATTTATAACCCTTGATTGGGAATAATTGCTTTTCCTCCTGCTAGTGGTATTCCATGAAAAATAATACCAGTCCTATTCCAAAATACAGTAACACAATATAGAGCATCTTTTCTGACTTGCTTTGGTGTTCTCAAATAGCTTATCTCCTATTCCTCCAGCAGAAATGGGATTTTGTGCAGAGTCAGATGAATCCTTACACAAGTCTTGGCTACTGTAAGTAAGTGCCTTGTACCAACTGACGAGCTATTCCAGTGTGGCAGAATAATATGTCCCTCAGTCAACTGCGACTGAAGGATTTGGGCTAACATACTGAATGTACATACAAATGGGAGCATTTGCCCCTGTTCTGTACTTATTCGGGCACACAATTAGCCTTCCCAGTAGCAAGTGGCCTTAGTGTGCTTTGCCTGTGCCACACGTTACATAGACCTGGTACAAGTGGTTGGGATTTCTAGTAAACCTGTCATTTAAACAATAATAAATAAAACTGGTCTTGCAAATCCTGTTGTTGAAGGAGCCTGGGCTTATGAAGAAATAAATGATAATTTGTCTCTCTGCTCTAGGTGTCTCTGTGCTCTAGATTAAACAGCAACTGGACACCGCTTGCAATGAAGATGATGACCATGGGGTTGTGTAGATGTGTGAAGCCTTGAAGTCAAAACACCGCTTATTGCCCTATGCCTGTGGCACAGCCAGCCCAGAGCACCATTTCAGTTCTGCCTGAGCTGCCTCCAAATCAGGCTGCTACTGCAACGCTGCCTGGATAAACGACATGAGTAATTCTCTGCCTGGTTATTCATGAAGTCATGACTGACCAAGAGCAAAGCTTTTTCTGACAGACAGTGTGTATCTCTGCGGCATAGTCTTTGTGTAACAGCAGAGAATGAGATTGAATATGTAATAAAGTTGTGCTCTCTGGAAAGGGAACTGTAGAATGAATCAGGCAGAAGAAAAATTTATCCTAACAATTTCCTTTGCTGGGCGAATCAGTAGTCTTTCAAGAATAAAACCAAGACTTCAATAAACTATCCATGCCTTAAATTTTTCTATCAAACAGCGGCTCTGAAAGTATATAATACAAGTGCTAAGCTACTTTTCTCATCAAAGAAACAAGTACATGAAAGCATGGGTCTTCAAAACTAATAAAAAAGTGACTGCTGGCTGTGCCACCATACAAAAACCCCTGATTTTTTCCTCTTGCCATTCAAAAAGTAATTTTGCTTATTATATTAATTTTATTCTAAGAGTTAGATTTTCTCAAGATGTGAAGAGATGAAACATTACTCTTTAAAAGCAACACATTAAACAGGCATTACCCTCACAGTCCCTCACAGCCTACAGCCTTGGGCAACATTGGAAGAGACTTGTTTCTAAGATCTTGCTATTCTCCCCTGTTTTTACTCAGCCTCTCTTGCTGTTATTTAGATGCAATGAGGTATTGCTTTGGAATTGGGATGAATAAAGGGCCCTTGGCACAACCTCATCTCAGCCATATTAAAAATGCTCCTTCATTCCTCAGTCTGCCAATAGCCGAGTTCCTCATCTGTCCCAAATCAATACTATGATATAGATTGTACAAACTTAGGTATCGACCATGTGAGACTTCTATTTTACTGTGAAAAATTCAGAAGAGCTTTAGAAGGACCACATTAAAAACAAGGAGTTAAAAACAAACAGATGACAAACAACACTTAACGAAGCCTCCCAGGCTATTAACATTTCCTACATAGATTAATGAAATCTGTTGAATTCCTATCTCTCACATCTCAGAGCCTACATGTGAGACTGAGTCACAAGTCAAAAGCTAACTTGATATCAAGAATAAGCAGGAGTAAGCAAAGGCTGGAGGTGTTCACTGATTCTCAGGGCTGGTTATTTTTACATGTGTTTATGAAACTGTTCTAGATACAGGTCAACCTTTGTCTCCTTAGAAAATTGCTACATATGCTTTAGCTTAGATTTTTTAAATTCAAACTAAGATGTGTTTGAGATAGTTGACTATTTTCCATCATAGCCTCTGTTGCTATTTGTACCTGCACCAAGATCCTTGCCTGCACACTCTCACAGTTAGAGACTCCAGTCAATGGAGAGACTCTACTGTATCTGGGGGATTTTGATTCAAACTTGCAATATAATATTCACTTCATATAGGAAAACAGCCTCAGTTAATGCTTTAGGTTACATCATTTCAATGCTGTGCTATTCCAAGACTAAGGAAAGAAGGGCTAGATCTTCAGCAGCTCCAAGTGACATTTCAATCACTGTCAGGAAAGCAAAACTTCTCGGTACCAGCTGAAGGTCTCATCCCTAGAGGAGTGCCTGTAAAACACATGCAATCTTGCCACAGTTGACTGAGGCAAGAAATTACATGTTTTTAGGGTAAGAATGGTATTTGTGAAGGAACTGTGACAAGAAATCACTTCAGCCTTTCTTCTGTAGCAAAACATCTGCTTAGTTCCACATCTTAAGACATAAAATGCGTAACATAAACACTGTCGAAAACATGCCTACCTTTGCACACACAGACAAAAATATTTGTACATTTGTTGCCAACTTGTTTAGACACTTTTTTTGATGATGCATCTTCTGTCAACAGGGATATAATTAAGCTGCTTCCTACCTATTGAATAGTATGCTACCTGCTACAGCTATTTCCTAAAGCCTGTAGCAGTCCAACCACATAATCACATAAAACTTTTGCCACTGATGCCTGTTGTTTAATGCTAATTTCTTTGTGCTTACTAAGAGAAATTGCTATTGACTGCTTTCATTAGGAAACTATTGACCCTTATCCACTGGAGCATCCTGGTGAAGAAATTCACTAAATGTGCCCATATTTCATTCTCTGAACATCAAGGTAGGAGAGTCATGCTGAAGGATACGGTTTATTTAATCCAAAATTAAAATTTTATAGGCTACATTACCTAAAGTAAATTGCTTAATACATTCAGATGAACAGCTGCTTTCTAAGTGTTTGGCTTCCATGTTTTCAAGGCCTAAATTAAGCTAAACAATAGAACATCACTGCTAGCACCATAGACTTCCAGGAGATGAGATACGCTGTACCTAAATTTAAGAGGCAGAATTTAGATTCAGCGAAGCAGTATTTTTCAATGCATTTCTCTAATACAGCACAAGACTATCACAGCCTTCCCATTTTAATCTTCCTTTAGTAAGAGCTTTTTCAATATACATTTTACATCCTCATGAACTGTATAGCAAAGAGAAGTGTAACAACTTAGTTGTATTCATATTTGCCACTTGCTAGCAATCACATAGAAAACCACCAAATTACAGAGATCCAGTGTGCCCTAAAATTTTGAAAGTTGGACCAACGTTGATGCAGTTACTGTCATGTCCCAGGCTAATACATCTCGCCAATGCAGAACAATTTTGCCACAGTGAGTGAATGAATCCAGCCAGATCTCTCTTTGCACATGACCTTGTCCTGTTTGTGCACAGAGCCACTCGGCATGTGTGCTGTGCATCAAACGTGTAAGGAAAAGCCCTGCCCAGGCCCTATATGTTATCGGTCAGGGGCTACCTGTGCCACTGGGTGGGAAACCACTCCAACTGCAGCCCTTCCCTGAAAGGCACTGACGGAAAGTGACAATTACGGACTTTATGTCATAGTTCAGGCTCCGTTTTGGCTAACGTAATGTATACCACTTCAGAAAGTCAGGACCTAGCAACATTGCCATAAAAAACACTATGTTGGTTTGCATCCCTGCCATCAATAACCTGTACAGCTCTACAAACTCCCCTCAGGCCAAGCTGAATGATGCAACATCAAATTCACTAATAAATGCCAATGGCACATGACATCTGCTAACACCTTATAACTAAACCCAAATGTAACTTTCAGATCTGTGTCACAAATTTATTTATCATAATTTTGACCATTTACCTGCTTTCTCCTCGCTGATCTATCTCCTTGAACACAAGCCCGAGGAGAAGCCAAGAACGCTCACTCCAAGATGCTGACCCACTTCCCTCAGCTGCTCTTCTAAGTTAATTTATTCGCATTTTAAACAAATGTATAAGTGCAGAGCGGTAGGAGAACACTATGTGTGGAGTATAAAGTTGTGCCATAAAATCTGAGAGGCATATGAGAACTTATCACACCTTTGACAAACTTCCTTGCAGTCTGTCTCCTACCACATCCATCCCCTTAAGACTTCTAACGTTACAAAACACACGAAGAGTTGCAAACAGTCACCATTGTTTTTTTATTAATTCATTTGGAATTGTGAAACTGTTTTGTCAAAGTTATGGCAATCTGTAACACAAAACAGTCCGCTTTCATGCTGCACTGATGTAAGAATATGTATAGAAAAATGTGTACAGCAAAGCTATTTTATATGCCAGACTTGTGACAGGGATTTTCATGGGATCAGCAGAGGCACATATCAGAAAACCATTGCAATTTACTATAAGCCTGATTATATACCTTACCCACAAATTAATCTCATTGAGATTTATTTCAGCATTCCAAACTTTTATACATGTGTCATTGTGGCTCTATTATTGATATAATTATTGTTTATTAGTTCTGTTCTGGTAGTGTTCAAATACTACAATTAGAACGAGGCCCAAACATGCTGTACAAACACCTATTAAATCTTCCTGCACTGGCAAGCATAGGGTCTAGAAAAACACAAAGGAAGATGGGAGAAAACCAGAACAAAACAATGAAAAAAGCAGACCCGCTTCTGATCGCTGCCTCTTCCTTCCAAACTGTCATGCCATTTCCTTCGGCATGAAATCTTTGAAAGTTGAAGTACAACACTTCTTACAATAGAATAAACCACTGCCTTCCAGTCTCATATCATTATTTTTTACCCTTTATTGTCACTGCCATTATTTAAAGGCACAAAGCCTTCTGGGATTATTAAAATAAGCATTAGTGACCTCTGTACCCATTCAGCTTCATAATGATCTTTATTAATCACAACTCTCTTCTCAACATTCATTACATAAATGCACTTAGCTCTGCCTCCTCACTCCTGATGTCCATAAAGACACCCACCGCTGCAGGTTTGGACCTATCCCCAAATGTCCCCGACTACAGCCCGTTGTGCCCAGATGCTTCTCACACCGCGGGCCATGGGGCCTTGCCACTGGAGGTGTGCATCCCTATGCTCGCACATGGCACCTCCAAAATGCTTCAGCATTGCGGAAATAAGCAGTAAGCAGACTAACTTGCTAATTGCTTTCCCAAAACTCAAAGGGGCGAAAATATGTGAAGTTCAAATTCCCAAATGGACAGGCAGCAGCCTGAAAAGTGCTGACCGAGCTAGTGGGGCAGCAGGACTGGATCATGCTTTATGAAAGGAGAGAGCCCAACATAGGGCACAGCCATTTAAGTTTGTTGCATCCATTTATTAAGCTGCCTCCTTTCACTCGCAACCTTCCCTTGAAAACAGTCATAATACATTTTTACGCCCACCAGACTGACTTGGCAGGAGTGCAGTGAGGATTAAGCAATTAATGGTTACGTGTTTCTTTGAGAACCTTCTAGGAAATCTACTCCATGTATTACTAGGGGTAATCAGAAGAACGATTACTGGTGTGTTACTTCCAATACAGATTTGTACAAAACCTGTATAGATTTGAATAAAGTAACCAAGAAGAGGTCCCGCTCCTGTACAACATCTGATAAGGGATTTGCCAGCTTCTGGCAACTGATTTAGAAAACCTTTACAGTGTACTTCACGTGCACTGTTTTGTACGATAAGCCACAAAGAAAAGGATTTCTTTTCACTTTTTCAAACATCTTTAAGAAAAGCCTCACACTGTAAAGGGAATAATCTGTACCTGCATTCATGCATTTCCAAGGCTTGTCAAAAAGTTACATTTGCTTACACCAGAGTTTCCGCATTCTTCTGCAAAACACACAGCCACTCTGGACATAACGACATCACAAGGGCAAATGAGATAAAACAGCAGCAGATGTTGTTTCTGTGCCCCTCTGCAAGAATTCCTGCCAGCTTGCTTTTCCTCCTCAAAATCTGCAGAAGAAGTTGGGGCTCTGATGTCACCTTGCCTAGACAGCTCTGGGCCTTTTATGCTGTCTAGCGTTATTACCAGCAATACAATAAGCATAGCTACATCTTCATCTAATGCTATTCACTGCTTGTACTTACTGCCTTTATTATTCCATTGTAAGTGGTGAAGGAAGAAAAGGGTAAGCAAGAGGAATAACAAACAGGATTTTCTTAGAATAATGTTTCTCAGCCTTGGACTGATAATGGGCTGCAGTCAAATATATTCTTCTCATCACTGGCACACAAAGCTGTCTAACTTTGTAACATTTGTTTTACTAATTGAACAATCAATTATTAACATAGATTATTTTCACATTTGTAAACAGCACTGCATGCAGACACCTGCTTGATCTGAGAGAGCCTTGGGTGCAATTTATGCTCCCTCAAGCCACTCAAGAGCCCCTAGTTTCCATTAACGCTACCCTCTTGGTCTGTTTCACCTCCTTGGACTTTGCCTCTGCCCCTAAATGCCACTTGGCAAGGCCAAAGTAACTGTAGCACCTACGTTCCTTAATTTCCCCATCTGCAAAGTTCCCCAAATCCTTCTCTCCTTATCAGCACACTGACAGGGTAAGTTAAAAACCAAGTTAAGCACTCTTTGCCTTGCTTTTTGTCATTAGAGTACAGTTCATTTGGTCACAACAAAATGCTTTGAATCTGACCATTGGCTCGAACCCCAACGTTTCCCAGTGGGTGCACACTGCAAACTGTGAAGAACCCACCTGGCAGATGAGAACTGTCCATTCTTGGGCTTCAGTGCTCCAGGATCACCATCACTTTGAGTTTACACCCAATGATAATGCCACAGCCACCAGAAAATCTTGCTGCTTTTCCCTCCTGCATCAGCAGCCCCTCTGCCTGCCCCAGGAGAGGACGAACCCTTGCTCCGTGGGAGCAGCCAACCCACCGGCCCTGAGCTTCAGCTGCTCAACCAGGGCTGAAGGTCAGCCTGGGGGAGTATTCGTGCCAACATGTAAAACCACACATCAAAGCTGAGCCCACAGGCTGTGTGTATGTAAGCAGGCATCAGCCCACACGGATAATGATTTTCAAAGCGAGATTCTTCTGTTATCAGGACACTCTTTCTTGAAAGGCAAACCCCACATTTTTAGTAATCTTACTGTAGTTTTGGTCCCACCTGGGAGCCGCACGGGGATGTTATATAAATGATCTGAGACACTTTGCTTAGATCAAACATGCTTATCTGTGCTGCGCCTACCCTGCTCTACTTTGGTGATGAAAACAACCAAGCTGGAAGTATCGGACTTGCATACATAGAAATTTGAACAGGTTACTGCTGTGGGATCACCAAATGCAAACTTCACAGTCCAAAATCCTCGTTAAACCTACCTTCCAGCTAAATAAATAAATAATAGAAGTAACAAACTGCCTTGGCATTAGTCTTGAGTTAAGGCAAGAAACTTTGATGGTCTTCCCCCAACCTACAATGGCATTTTAAAAATCCTTCTCAGATTCTTCCTTGCATTTGGCCTGAGAGTCCTTGAAAGGCCCTGCTCATACTGAGGCTTGTGGGAAAAGCGTGATTTGACCATTTCTCCTGCCTGTACATGCACACACAAACACACTTTTGAGGATTCACTTCGTAAGGGGTTTAGGAAATTAATCCTGAGAGTGGTTTCAAAAAAAAAGAAAAAAAAAAAGAAAAAGGAAAAAAGCTTATTGATTCTTTGCTGGTTTGTTTGAGGATTCAAGCTGAAGAAACCTGAGAGAAATTCTTCCACACGTAGCTGCTGTCCCCCGACCGCATGCAGGCAGGCGTGCAGGCGACCCTCCCAACACGCCCCAGGCACTTTCAGAGGTGCCCCCGCAGAGGGAATTTCACTCGGTGGGAAATGACGGAAGGAGAGTTGGGATGGGAATAAACTAAATCCAGAGCCAAGTTTTCCCCCAGAACCGCCAAAGGCCATAAACATGAAGAACACAAACACTAGGCTGAGTTTGATGCATTCGAGGCAGTTTGGCTTGGGAGCCTACGCTGACGGCAGTGAATGCAGCTCTGCTACGTGAACCCCATCTCCAAACTTCAGAGCAGCTCTTGTTCAAAAATAATACTCAGCCTGGAGGCAAGCATGAGACAAAGTGTAGGAAGACACTGAATATGCAGGAAAAACATTAGGAATCAGGGCCCCATCCAGCAGTGTAATCCATTGAAGTGCAGAACATCAGCCCACTGAAACAGCATTTTGTCTCAGAGTTAGGCTGGTCTTTAAGAGACTGAAAGTAATTAATCACTACTCTCAGCATCCAAGCACTCATGCCAGGTGAGCTCTTAAAGTACCCAAATACCTCCTCCCAAGTAGTCTACTTCCTTACTTAGGCAAACAAGCCTGGCTTCTCACCAGTGCAATCCAAATAAGTAACAGATGGTTATAAATGCAGGATTAGCAAAATTTGCAACAAGTCCCAAAATTATTTTGCCTCCCTCTTCTACAAATTCATATAGGAATTTTTGCCTCAAGGTACCCGCCCAATAATTTTTTTTTCCCCTGACATTGGTATATATACTCCAGTAAAACTGAGAATGAGAAAAATAAAATATTTTTTTCTACATCTTCATTAAAATATTTATTGCCAAAACAGGTAACATAGAGCATTGTAGAAAAGTCCTTTTTTTTTTTTTTTTTGAAAGAGGTAAGAGCAGTTGCCTATGGTGTGGGGAAACTGAATTTTAACTGATTTTATGACAAAAGCAGTAAAAGCCAATTACTCACTTTCTGTTTCACTTTCCCTAACCCTGATTTGTACAGAGGAATTCAAGCATTCCTGATGCTTAAGCAGCTATTGGTAACATGATTAGCAACGTTCATGCTTTTTTCTTTCGATATATACTTTGGGCATGATTGAGTGTTCCAGAGTCTTAAATGATTAAGGAGACAAAAAGACAGACAGTGACAAGCAGGGAAAAAAAGATAAGAAATGGATTACTGTCTAAGAAACTGAAAACTCCTCTAGAGACCCTAGGCCTTCAAGTTCATTTAAACATTAACGAACTTTACATTTCAAATCATATCTAGGAGGACAAGCGATAGGATTACACAGCTAAATCTATAAGCATTGATTTTGTCTCAGTCACAGATGCACACTGTGCAGTATTGGAAAATCTGCTAAGAAGATAAGGTTATGACACACAGCAAATAGCATGCAGCCGTGGTTTAGATAAACCTTTCTGTGTCTTTAAAAACCCCCACTCCCTCACAAAAAAACCCCACAAGTGTCACATTGTCTGAAAAATATAAATGCTTCTAGAAGCATGTGCAGGCCCTTTTTAATGTTGGTATTTCATTTAGAGGTTGCTACAGAACCCATGTGAATCACTGTTGCCAGAAAACATGTATTTTGATTGATTGACTGTAAAAATCACCATGTAGTTCTACATTTTAAAATCACGATATTGTTTTGTACACAACAAGACATTTGCATTGTATATCTCAAGGCACTCTTGCTATGTTCCCAGCTCAAACAATCCTATGAGTCAACAGTGCACCATTAGTTTTAAAGCAATGTTTATATCCCTTAGATTCTTGGCTTCTATGGAAATGACTATCTAGTTTCTTAAATGATGGAGAAATGAACTCACAAAGCAGCTCAAGAGATACTGTAATTCAAGTTCTTCCTCCATACCTATCCCCAAACAAGAAGTCTTCAAGAGCCCTTGAGTGAGAGTGGCAAAGATGGGAAACAGGCAGTGTTGCTTCATTCCTATTTAACTTTCTTCCTTCAGGTCTTTATCACACGCTTCTTCAGCATAACCAAGAATTGCCATAGGCTATGTAGTTAAGGGAATAAAGCAGGGAAGACACTTTCCTAAAGATTTAGGGCTGCAAATTTGGATCTCATCCTGAAAACCTCCCAAGGTAGCTGCCAGCTGACTCTAATTTAAACAAGTCCTGTTTTATTTGAGCTACAAAGTCAAAGGCAGTGAGACGTAACTCCCACCACATCCATTTGGAACTGCTGGTCCATAAACTGCTGCTCTTTAACTGACTAGAAAGGTGTACAACTAGGTATTTTGATGTAGCTGACCTACTCCTTTTTTAGTTTTTTTCATTCTAAAAGGAGCTACATGCAATATGGTAACATATCATTATGCTATGTAACATCACTCTAACAGAGAAGTGTGTTATCACCAGAGAATTCTCCCAGGGATCTTTTATTTGGCTCTGGTAAATACATGTCATTAACACATGTAGAAACTCAAAGGCCCATACAGTGTACAACATACTATCAACCTCTGCTATTTTACATGACTATGGTTTATGCAGCGCTGTTGAGAAAAGGTTGATGCTATTTAATCACTGAACTTAATTTTCTATCTTCTGGTGCAAAGCAAATTTAAGAAAATTAACTTCATACAGAAAATACTGGGATGTTTTAGGGATAGCTTAGGACCAAATGTTCTGGTTGTGAGTCTCTAATGGTATGTACTTTGTGTCATTTGTGCAGAGGATTACTAAGTGAAGGGACACTTTGACAGCAGGCAGGAGGTGGTCTGGTGTTTTTCTGACAAACCTGCTGCTAAAATCACAACCAGTCAGCATAATGCTGTTGTGTCATTTCCCCCAATCCTTCCCCCCTCTTCTCTTCCACCCACATAGGTTTGGACCTGGAGGTCTGTCTCTCCTGGCTCTCTACTCCCATCCCACCTCCAAATTTCTTGGCTCCTGACCTTGAACAAAGCAATAGTGAGGGGACAGACACTGTCAGTGCAAAGTCATGGAGCACCAACCTCCACATCCTGATGCTACCAGCCATACAGTGTCCAAATTTCCTGACTTGTGAGTGGGCATTCAAAACCAACAGATCAAACCCATGCTTTCTTTCCCCAGCACAGGGCTAAGCAAAGTTAAGAGGTTGGTGGTCTTAGATCTGCAGCATAACCCAAACACAATCTTTAGGTCTCGCTTGTAGAAAACACAGAACCAAACCTAGTGAAACATACACTTATATATAACTTCAAAAATGGGTCGTCTCTGCAAAGGAAGCAGGTGCATGTGTTAACATGTAGGCATATTTTAGGGAGTGTGGGGGAAGACAGGAACTAGGACAGGTTTTAGGGTTTACATTTTTGAAGCTAAGTTTAGAAGGACAGATGATTTCCGGTGTCTTTACAGACTTTGAACCGAAATTTTAAGCACCAAAATCAAGGATCTCACAGGGCCCCCAAGAGGTCTGATGGGCATACACTGCAAGTGATGTGATCACATATGATCTTTGGTAATGTACAGTTATAGTAAAACCTGAGCTCTGAGTGATATTGGAACAAGCATCATGATGCCAAAGTATTCAATCTTTGAGATGCATGAGTTGATTCAAGAAATAACTCAGTGAAAATGACATAGATTTTAAAATTTTACTTGAAAAGACCCCTTGTAATTTTTACTGACCTACTGATATACTGATATATGCATCCAATTGGGAATGGGCAGAAATTAAGATGGAATCTTAGGACATGCACTGATTCTGCATACAGACAATGACCCACATTTGGGTTAAGAACTGAAGTAAAAACACTTTGCATACCTGAATCTGGCCACCTTCCTAAAGGTTACAGCTCTGGCTGCAGTGATCCAAGAGAGACACAACTGAACAAGAGTCATGTTAAAGCGTAAGGACACAACGCCCAGGAGAAAAGCTAGGCAACCAAAGGAGGTAGAGTATTCCCAAAAGTTATTGAATCAGCAAATCTGAGTGGTCAAGACATCTAATACATAACTTCATAATGAAAGATTTTAAAAATAAGTGTGTGCATATGTACAGGCACAATGAGCTAAAATCTGCTTTGAATTTGTCTGTGTATAAGTCTAAAACTGACATATCAATTTCAGCAGAAATAGACTGAATTTCTATCACTGCAAATTAAAGATTTTTTTAACACAATTAAACCAAAAGATTTGTGCTTGGTGAAGAAAATACAGGATTAGGCAAGAAAGCAAGTAGCTTTCTGCAGTACTTTAGGACTTAAAGAAAAGTCACAAACATCTGCAAAAAGTTGCTGATGAACACTGGGGGAAGATGAATTGATCTCTGACCTCTGTAAGCTCCTAAACTACCACTTTTCAAACCACGTATTATCTTTATTTTTTAAGAAATGCTTAAAAAAACCCAACAGCTAAAAAACATAGTATTGCAGTGGTAGAATAATAAATTTAAGGTAGAGGAAAAGACTGTCTAATTCATGCAAAGACATGTAAAATAATTCAGGGAATTTTATTGTATGAAAACTACCTTTCTGCCCTCCCCCCCCCTTTCAGATAATACTGCTTCAGTTCATCTTTGCTTGTAGGATTTTCCCAGTAGTTTTAGAAGATAAGTGCTTCTCCACTGAGTAGAGATCATGTGCTTTATGAAAAAGAAATAGCTATATTAAGACCTGGATAATCCCAATCCCCATCACTTGTAAAATCATAGTTCTACTTTGGATTTTAAATCCCTCAGGAAGTTCAGATTAATGCCTCAACAGCACATGCATAACACTGTTTACTCTGCTTACAGGTCACTCTTTAAGCTACTCGAATACTCCAACATCTGGACAAGCCAAGCACCGATTAACCAGGTCAGCCCATGTACATACATTCTTTGTCTCATCACTCTTTCTTTTATTAAATATTGGCAAGATCCTCTTTGCATGGCTGCACCAACCCTGCACAGTTTTCCCAATATCTGTTGTCCTGCCACCTTGCATTAATGAATGTGATGAGACCATACATCAGCAAAGACTTTTACCATTTTCCCTATCTCCTCAGCGTTTGTTTTTTGGTTTTGTTTTTTTAAAAAGAAAAAGGCTACAGCACCTGATGCATAAAGCATAACCAGCCAAGCACAGGGCTCACTTGAATAAACATGCCAAGCAAATGTCCTCTAGGCAGTGGGGTTTGACAGAGACCCTTTCAGCAATGGGATAAATAGCCACGCTGCTGTTCGATTGGGAATTTGATTCTCCTACTTAGCCCCTGCTTCATCAGTGCTTGGCTGCATGCAAAAGCAAGGGCGAGCAGCTCCCGTGGGGTGCGCTGCCCGTGACGGGTTAGCTGTCAAATGCTCCATCGTCCAAATTACGCTGCTGCCACACACTTCCCACGAAGAAGACACAATTTACTGCAGCGTCATACCATCAGTCTTCTAGCCCCTAGTACAGTTAGTTTGCAGGTATCAAAAAGTGATTAACTTACTAGGGGCATCCAAATGCTTCCTTGAATCTCCTGTCACATATTCGCCACGATTTCTATTCACTATCTTGTCAGCAGGGTATGATAATGGGAGATAAATACCGAGCATAGCGTGCATGAAAGAACTGCTCTAAACCAGAGTGTAGCATCAAAGCTGGGCTGCAGGTAGTTTGACAATTAGACAATAAAAAGAAACTTAACTTAAAAACCCTACTACTTTGTCTGGTGCTTCCTTTTGAGATAAAGGGTGCAAACGCAACGCCATGGGTTAGAAAAGGAGCACCTTTCACCTGTTAAAACGTACTTATCACAGGCAGCAACCAAAGCAGGGTACAGACTGGCAAAAAACATACGCCGGACCCCAGGTATGGACCTGACGTCTAGGGGCAATATCGAGGGGATGAAGAGCTTAGCAGCAGCAAGTTGCAGTCTTGGCCAGCATTCAGAGACCCCCATGGGGCACCCTTGGAGCCAGCAGGCAATTTTTACAGGATAAGGAGGGTGCCCCACTTTCTGAGCTGGCACAGGCTGTACCAGGGGACAAGGGACCCACATGTCACAGCTGGGCAGGACAGGCACCAAGAAGCAGGGCAGGTGTCGTGGTTTAACCCCAGCCAGCAACTAAGCACCACGCAGCTGCTTACTCACTCCCCCCCACCCAGTGGGATGGGGGAGAAAATTGGGAAAAGAAGTAAAACTTGTGGGTTGAGATAAGAACGGTTTAATAGAACAGAAAAGAAGAAACTAATAATGATAATGATAACACTAATAAAATGACAGCAGCAATAATAAAAGGATTGGAATGTACAAATGATGCGCAGGGCAATTGCTCACCACCCGCCGACCAACACCCAGCCAGTCCCCGAGCGGTGATCTCCCCCGCCCCCACTCTCCTCAGTTCCTATACTAGATGGGACGTCCCATGGTATGGAATACCCCGTTGGCCACTTTGGGTCAGGTGCTCTGGCTGTGTCCTGTGCCAATTTCTTGTGCCCCTCCAGCTTTCTCTCTGGCTGGGCATGAGAAGCTGAAAAATCCTTGACTTTAGTCTAAACACTACTAAGCAACAACTGAAAACTTCAGTGTGTTATCAACATTCTTCTCATACTGAACTCAAAACATAGCACTGTACCAGCTACTAGGAAGACAGTTAACTCTATCCCAGCTGAAACCAGGACAGTAGGCTATATGGAAACTCAGTGCCTCTGGGGTACCCTACACCTGCCTGCGGGACTGGGCCATGCCCTGTAACTGCGGGTAAATCATTCTAAAGCGGGACTTTCAGAAGTGCCTGGCTTTGGCCGGATATGCCTCCTACTGATGGTAACAGGCAACCCCACTCTCAAACGGGTTATCCATCTCCAGGGTTTGCAGAGTGGTGCCCGACACCTCTGACATAGTCCCCGCACTTAACCGTACCTAAAGCACCTCCGTTCCTTACGCCTCACGTACCGCAAAGCGGGCAAACATACACATTACCCACCTGAACACTTACTTCCCTTTTTTAAATTTGGATAACTACCTCAAGCTGACATGCCTCTACACACTCCTCAGCAAGATGTGGTGTTTTTCTGTGGTCATCCAAGACAGGTGCTTGGGCACCACGGCAAGAATACTGTCACTTGGTAGCCATCATCAGGCAGTAACTGATCCAGGTACCTACAACCATGTATTTATCATCCTGAAGCGAAAAGTTAGATTTTCTTACATATAAAAAAATGTGAACATTTATTATCTATACAATTATGTTCATCACATCCATTTAAAATTATTCCATTAACTGTTCTTTCATTCATTAGCTTCATATATTACATAAAATGCTGCTATAAGCTGTTTATTACCAACTTGAATTTTGATTACTTTTAACCACAACAAATATTAAATTAAAATAGAAAAAAAATTCACTCTCCAATTGCATACATTTGTTCTGCCTCTTTTTGCACAGCTACCTTTGCACAGCTTGGTGAGAAAGCTACAAAAATTCTCACCATGTCATGTAGGTGTAAAAAGCTCCATCAAAGAAGTTTTAAAAATAATAACCTGGGGTGTGCCACTGACATAATGGCTTCATCTATAGCTGACCTAGCTCCAAACCTTACCCTATATATGAAGCACATACGCTTGCAGTCACAGCTTCTGGCTGGCAGTGCTCTGCGGCTCAGAATGAGCTGCAGTGGCACCGGGGTGATAAAGGGGGTTGGCTTTTCTAGCATGCCCTCAAGCCACGTTTTTATCTATTGTATTTTGTTCGTTTGTGTTTTCATTATTTTAACAGCTGGAGTAGGTAAATCTCCTGTAAAACTTCAGGCTTTCTACGATCAATGGTTTGACTTCTATCAAAAATACATGAAAACTCACAATGATTACGAGGCAGTTCAACAGCTGAAAAAAACTCTCTAGAGTCCTGCTTCACTGTACTATGGGTGCCCATACTCAATATTCAGTAAGCAATTGCAGATACTGTTCAATGAAGATGGAATACTGTTGGTGACCTATTTTTAAATAAACGTGGCAAGTCTTACCTGTGAGCATGCTCTGAGAAACAAGCAACTTGGTGAATAGCAGATTTAGGAGGAGGAAAATAATAAGATAGCAAAAGCCATCAGTACTGAACCACTGGGTTTTTTTAAAAATGTGCAATTGTATTACATAATACTATTGTGCAATGATTTTGTAGCTATAAAGACCACTTCCTGATTAAAAGCTCAATGCACTATTCATTATAGTATTTTAGTGGATTAGTTACATAAATCCAGGTTTCAAACAGACTTCTGCTGTATAATACTCTGGCAATCTCAGCAAACCACAGACTACATCAATGCAGGCTAGACGTGCTTAAAGTGCTAGTTCTGTTTATCTGCAGCTGCTTTTGTATCCTTGCAAAAAGCACCAGCCACCCAAGAAAGGCTTCAGTAATTGCCAGCTTCCGTTTCCAGCAAGTCCACAAACCAATTCCCAGCCCAAGAGTAGCCCACGCTTCGCCATCCTGCCCAAATGTGCTGCTTTCCTCTCCTCCTGGTGTTAAGCTGATCCCCCTGCTTGGGGCAGGGTGATGGACCTACAGACATCCGAAGAGCCAAAAAATTCAGTCTGGCCTGAGTCTGGAGCAAAGCCTGAGAAAAAGATCAGCGATCAGTTAAGAAGGGAGATTAAGGCACGTTAACAGGCAACGTGAGGAGCTTTGTACTGCTGCTGCTCTTGTTTTAGGGTCTCTGGTGACAAAGAAAGGTCTTCCCTCTCCACTGCTTGTCCATCTGGCACCTTCTACAAGCACTAAAAATTCATGCCCAATTTTTTAATGTATTAATTCCCTTTAGTTATTAAATTACATCTTAAAATGTAACATATGGGGAGCAATCTGCAGATGGGAGGGTGAGGAGAGCTCAGTATTTTACTCTGTACATGCGTTTACAGGAGTTCAAAAAGAGAGTGATATTTTGCATCTGGGAAAGAAGGACATGAAAACAACACTGCCTTTTAAACCTGTCACTTTAGGATGCATCAGTGCAGGAGTTGATAAATTTCAAAATAACGGCAACAGGGAAATTTTATGCTGCACTCCTCAAGCTGCTGAGTTGGAGGGCACTTTACCACATTGAAATATATAAAAATACAAGGCAGATATGCCACTACCCCAGAAGAATTCTTTGCCAGAGCTGATAGTTCCATCTTACTCCCTGGGCAGCACAGCAGCTTTACTTCTTTTTAGTGGTCCATCACCAATCCCAGCAAGAGTCACTAAAAATCACCCCAAGAAGGTAGTTCCCTCGCAGCTAGTGCATCAGCTACTAAAACAACCCTATTAGCAAGTCTTTGCCTCGCTTGAGCAGTGGCTTTGGAAAAGCAGGTTGTTAAGATGAAGGAAATCACAATAAGTGGTTGAGCTGGCAGCAGGAGCCAACAAAAGAAGGAAAATAAAATTTCACCAGGCCTATAATGGGAAAATCAGAGTTTGGATATGAAATAATTGTGAATGATGTCTTTGACATGAGCTCCGCTCCTGTTCTACACCTTCTGTGCACTCTCCAGACCAGAGAGGTTTAATTAAGCAGCTGAGCAAGCCCTGTGCAAAGGCACGAGATGCTCCACAAACGCGCATTCCACTGGCAGCTGTTGATAGCAGAAACTTCATTTTCAGCAAACTAAAGCCTCCCAATTTTGTAGGAAATTAGCTAATAAACTGAAACAGATGTTGCACGGCCTGATAAGGGTAGAAGGTTGCTGTCTTTCCATTGAGCAAAGACAAACTGACAGCCGAGACTGCAGAGTTTTAGGGTGCGTGGGAGCAATAAGTATGTGGTACCTTGACACTGTCAGCCCTTGCTGGGCCAGGGGAGTGTAAATCACACCCTGGAACGCTGGGCCATATCCTGTGTTGCACAACATTGCAGCTGGGGTGGTGTGGGGGAGAGCTATCATTCCCATCATTCATCTCCTTTGCTTTTACCATCTCTAGACACCTGTGGGTGTTTATGGATAGCCTTTTGAGGCCATCTCAGGTTCTCCAGCTTGTGTCGCTCCAGCGTGCCACCTACTCAAGAGGCCCTGGCCAACTTTAAGCTGTGCAGACTTTGCTCAGGTACACAGCACAAAAGAGAGATTACCTACCTTAAGCTACATTGCCCTTCCCCCTTGAAGACTCTCTGCTCTGAGGGCCTCTGCATCAAAGCTTTTGCTAACTTTTGCCACCAATGTTATTATATAAGTGGAGCTTTTGGCAAATTCAGCTTAACTGCTGGAGCTGCTAAGATGACAAAAAGGAGGTACGTATCTGAAATATCTAATTTGAAAGTCGGAAAAATATCAGATGGATATACTAATTGCTTGAATTTAGCAAAATAAAAACAAGCTACTGTGAATATTACTGATCTAGAAAAAGGAACTGCTTAACACTACCTCTTATATGCCACAGGGAGAACTGCAACCATGAGCACAGCATCAGCTCGCTGTCAGGATAATGCTGGAGAACAGGTGCAGGGGCAGCATTCACCGAAATCTGCCCAGTTTAGAAGAGAAAAAAATCAGCAACCAAGATGTTTTTTAGAAAACAGTAATGAAACCCTTAAAATCCGAAACTGACAGTCCTGAATCCTTTATCAGTATGGGGGACTAATCGCAACTGGAAGCTATATCCTTTTCAACCTTCTCTTTCTGCCTGTGTTTATCAAGAATAGATAGCTAAAAACATCCTGAAAGCCAAGGAGAGTTGCTGCACTTACCCAATAGCCAAACCCACCGTTGAGCCCCTCTTCCCAAGCATGACTTAATCTTTCCTGGCAGAACCATCTTTAGGGATATTCTTTCACACATGAGGACACAAAACATTGTCTGTAGCTCTGGCCAGACTCTATGCATCCTTTCCCAACGTCTTTTTTTTTTTCCCCCTATCACCCATTTTTTTCCCCGTTAGTTTCCTTGCCCTATCCAATATAATCTATTACTCTTCCAAGAAAGTGGCAGCTTAAGTTGTGATTACTATAATGGTGAAGATTTGAGATCAGGTGGTACTGGGAAAATAATAATGAGAAATACTAACAGAAGGGGGAAGCAATTGAAAGAATTACTTATTAAAGTTATTTAGTTGGTTAAGCATAAGCATGTGGGGTGTTTGTTACACAGGCTATCTTTTGTTCACATTCCCTTTCTGTTTTTTTATCTTAACTCCTGTGGCTTGTGATTTTCCTCCTTACTCCCACTCCCAGTCTGCTCACTGGTATGTGACATATCCCAGAACCTCGGACTATGGAAGTGGTCATAGGGAGTTGGTGTATATGGTGTGCCAAGTTGTTGGGTTTTTTTTCACTTAGAACGAAAATCTTTCTACTCCACAGTTCTGCTGAATTCAGTCTTTGCTCTTACTGTAGTTCCTCTGGTCAGACCACAACTGGATTCCCAGTGCCACCATTTGGATAATGGTGCTACTGGGTTTTGAAGAGAAAACATGTAAAAAGCTGGTTTGAAATCTGTCGTCAATAGATCTTCTTGTTGCTTTTTGAATGAAGGAGTTGCTGTAGTTCTGCAATACGATTGAACATTTTTTTTCAACTAGTTAAGCACACACACTTCCTACCCACCAGAAAGCTATGCCTTTTCATTGGAACAATCTTCAATGCATGCTGAGCAAAGTAAAGGATCCCTAAAAAATCCACTATGTCTCCTGTCTCATCTATTTATTAACACTGGACAGAAGAAACAAACCTACTACTCTGTTAATATATAACATGAAGTCCTTATGTAAGGATGTAACAACCATTTTCTCTCATCATTCTCATTTGATTAGACAGAAGCAAGACAACATAGTTTAAGTAATCTTGTGCTTCATATAAAGGCCATCACATGTTGCAAATTATACACATCTTATCATCAGGTGTCCAAGTCTACTGCAATCTAACCACTGTGAAGTTAGTATACAACCAGTCACTATGTCAGAAAAGAAGTACAAGACTTCAGATGGTATAAAAATGAAAAGAGGGCTGGAAGAGTTTTGCCACCAGAATCTAGTTGCCTAATTTTTCATTCCCAAGTACCATGATACGGGGTTTCTGCTGAGCCCACATTGCTTTGCTTGAATGCTGATGGTTTGCTTTTCAAGAAGGGATTTTTTCCATGGTGGGCAGGCTTACCATAAATGCCATCCCAGTTGCAGCAGTTCTTTTTTTTTTTTTTTTTTAAAAAAAAAAGGCCTCCACAATAAATTTGAGCTGGTTTCCTTAGAAAACCTAGGAAAATTATTGAAAACAGAAGTCCACTCTGGAGAATCCCAGAAAGAGCGAGCAATTTTGTTCCCAATGGAGGTAAGAGCTCTTCTCTAAAAAAAATATCTCTTCAGGTCCGTTATTTTATTTCCCATCCTACAATGTCCTAGACTCTGTCAGTAAATTATGGATGGGTCTGTGATGCCAAAGTAAGTTTAAGGTCTTCAAGGAACAAAGGTGGTAGAGAAACAGGCATCAATATTGTTTTAACTGGCACCTGACTTTACGGGAAATTTCATTTCAAAAAAGCGCATCTGTAAGTTATGAAGACATTTATGTGGGATCAGTATCATGAATGCTATTTTTCTAAACAGCCATGGGATGAAAAGGCTCCATTTGTCCTCTTCATGGCCAACATATGCTAAGTGAACACCTATTACATTGAAATGTTACAGCAACTCTTCTCTTAACCTTGAAAAAATCCTGGAACTTGTTTATAAGAACAGCAAAAAGAAGAATAACTTAAAAATCTGAAGGTCAATGACTTAACAAAACCTGCATTTAGAAACATTTTCTCCCTCTCAAATTCATTAGAGGTCACATTTTTTTTCTAGAAGCCCCGGTGGATGATCTTTGAGCATTTTGATGCTCCTCCATGGATTTTTATTGGCTATTATTTAATCTGGCATCCTTTTCTAATCTGTTACCTTAAGACTTTCTAGCAGTAAGGAGGTGAAAAGCTTATAGCTGGCACCTGCACCTTTCTAAATGTGTTCCATATAATTGTATTTTTCTACGTCGTGTTTATTTCAGTTTAGGGACTCAAAGTAGAGCTTTTCTGATGTTTTATTATGGACAGCTGTTCTGTAAATTACAAAGGATTTTATAGACTATAAGAAGTGATTCACAGGCAATCTGCTTTCTTAAGATAACTTACTAAAGGTCTTTCCTCTAGGCCTTGAGGCTTGCAGGAAGAATTTTGAATTTAAACAAGATTAAAGTTATGATAATAGTGTCCCATTACGAAACCTGTTCCTGGCAAGTTATATTAAGAAGGAGGAATAAAGCTGTATGTCTTTGTTTAAGATAAAGGCTTTTTTTTTTTTTTCGCCTTTCAACTTGTACGTCCCTTAATTCATGTAGCTGATGACAGTGATATGATACAACAAGTAACAACACTATGTTATTCCTCTCTAGAAGCATTATTTATTTCTTTGTTTAAGAAAGGTTACTGGCATTTAGTCAATTTTTCTTTTAAGCCAGTAATCAATATTTGAAACTGTGATCAATGCCAGTTGCCTAAGAAACATTCACTTAACAAACTGAGGGCCTTTTTATTTAACTTTCAGTTGTTCAGAACTAACATTTTTCATGTTTCTTTCATAGCCAGAAACCTGGAAATTACTTTCTTTAAGACAGAAAAAAAAATCCAAACCACAAAAAGAACCAAGATAATGTTTTTAACCTCCATGCTCACTGCTGCTTACCCTTGCCCTGCAAAATGAAAGCTGAGACTGTCAGCAAACAGGCAGGGAATGGCACATTACACAAGTGTCTCTGAGACTGCCACAAGCAAACCTCCTTTGTGTCCCTTAACAAAACCAAACCTGTTGTCTTTTAATGCGAAAAAAATGCGGCGACTGTTGACTGCTAACAAATCCCAAAAGTCGTTGTTTACCATACACCTGCTACTTCAGAGCCAAAGCAATACCTTCAAAAGGCAATCAGCCCTGGATCTGCACAGTCACTAAGCCATTAGTCATCCCTGGAGCCTTTTTCATTGTACAACAAAAGCTTCAGAATGGTGGAGAGTAAGTGCAATTCTGGTGGAGTTAAGCTCCCAAATATGCAGAGACCTCAGGACCTCACCATTTGGTACTGCATTTGCAGTGAAACAGCCTTAGTGGGAGGATGTGCTTGTATGTGCTGTGATGGGAGAGGAGAGATGCTGCACTTTCCTCAGGATAGAAAACAAGATGGAACAGTGATGTCACCCAGTATGGCAAGTGCTTTGTGTCTGACCTAAGCACAGAGTGTAAATTAACAGCTATTTTTCACAGTTACTTCAGTGCATCCCATCCTACGCGTATTCTGTGTCTAAAGGCTCAAACGCCAATGCTCCAGAGAAGTTTAAAGCCAGAGCAAGATGCTCCTCCAGTCTACTTGCACATGACTCACAGGGAAAGACAAAAATACTCGGTTATGACTCCGTAAGAGAGATCTTTCTTTAATCATTGAGTATATCTTTACACTATTTTTATCTGCTGTGAAAACAATCCTGCTGAGCCAAGAGTGAGGAACAGGGAGTGCACTGTGCTCACGCAGTTAAAAGCAACCGCGCGGCACTGGGAACCCTAAAGAAACAAAAAATAGAATACGAACCAAAAAATAACCTCACTCTCCTCCATTCGCAACACCTAAAACAACAGGCTGTGAAAATGGTTTCATTAAAAAATAACAAGCATACACTCACCAGGGGATAGATCAGGGCAAACTGAATAAAAAATTCTTCAATCATTGCTGAAGTAGGTCAACCAGAATTAATTCAAAGGGCAAACATTCAAACTGAGCCTGCCACCCCCCCGCCTCACCTCACCTCCCTGCTGCATGTCTCTCTGCCTGCCCTTTGACAAGGCCAAGTGGAGACCCGGACTGACTTATTACTTAATTTTGTACAATGCACTTGCTGCACTGGGTCTCTCTCTCCTCAGTGTAAACTGATAGGCCATGGATTTCCTCCGGATTTACACCGGTGTGAAACACAGCAGAGCTTGGTGATACCTGGGAACACAAAACACAGAGCAGCATGGCTCCCCTGCTCAGAAGACAAGCCCCAAGGACATCTTCCGATAGTGCCCCGGTCATGCAAATTTCTGCCAAAGAGATGTTTATGCTGGCCTAGAAGCCAGAAAATGTGCAGAAAGTAAATGCCAGGAGATAGAAGTCGGACAAAAAAGCCTATGCAGTAGCCAGCTATAAACCACAAAAACCTGGACTGCTCAGCCGGGATCCATGTCCTGCCCTGTGCTGCTGGGACAGGGCCCTGGGACATGACATCTTAGCTAAGTACATCAGCTGGACCAGGGCATCGTTCCCTTGAGCTGACCTTCTGTCGGCACGAACTAGCTCTGATGTATTGTACGGTATTAATTGACTTAATGGCTTTCAGCTATAAGGCTTTTGCACTCAGCAAAGATGGCCTAGCACTAGATGTTCTTCAAAACTTACCTATCTTGCGGCAATGGATTTTATGAATCGTTATTTGGTTTTAAATCCCCTCTCTCTTCTCCCAGGTGAGCTGTCATTTCATTTATAGTAGGAAAGAATAATTCAGGTCATCATGAAAGAAAAGCTTTTTTTTTTTCCTTAGCTGACTCTAATAAAATACATTAACCTCCCCTTCCCCACCCCATCAGCCTTTTCAAACCTAACCTCACGACTGAGCTTTGAAATGCAGGCAGGAAAGGTTAACTCTGGGGGGTGCAGTCTCTTAACTGTTTTATTCGACATCCCGTCTAATGAAACAGCTGTCACACTTTCCCTCCTTTCCCTCCCACCGCCCTAAAAAAGCCAATTAACCCTATCCCTAGAACAGCACATCTTGATGGTATAACGAAGATGCGTCACTTTTCCTTCACCAGCAGCAATGACACAGCCAGATCAGGGGCAAGAGCGTTAAGTTGTGCCTGGATTTCCAGCCTGTGGAGAGCACTGCCCCAGCTGGAAGGAAATCACGGCATTTTGGGCAACAGCCAGGCTCCCCCAAGCATGAAAGAGAGCTGCTTGTTTGCTGCATCCGCAAATATCAGAGTCAGCCCTTTCAGTCAAGAGGCAAGAGAAATAGCATGAAGCTATGGTGCACTTGGCGTTTCCCCCGGAAAGCACTTAAGGGAACTGGGATGCTTATAATACCTTTTTCAGATCGCTTGTAAGATGAATGCAACCAAGCTTAAAAAAGTTAGAGGCTTTCTTCTTTGGGGCAGAGACCCCTCCTTATACACACCACTTAAATCACAAAAGCCAGATTCTACTTCCACTGGTATCAGTAGGGATTTTGTCCTTGATTTAGTGAGAGCTTTATCCACTCCTAAGAGAGACAATCAATGCCCTATAAAGCAGCGCAGACATAAGATTGGGTTGCTAGCAGCCCTCCGCCGGGAGACAGATTGGGGCCGTAGTTTCTGCCGGGCTCTTTTGTGAAGCCAACATCAACAGATAAGGGAGCAATTCCGTGCCGTCTCCTGCGCTGCGGCTACGTGCAATCTTCCAGTGTATAATTTCCAAGAGACGCATTTAAAAACCTTACTGGATTACTCAAAACAAGAGACTGAAAAAAGTCTGTTGGCGTTCGCCTTACAGACAGACTCCTCATAACAAGCTTTTTTCTCCTGTTCCTGCCAAGGGCATTGCCTGCCCCGCAGTGAGTGCACTGAGCCGCGGCGTGCGTCCCACCAGCACACAGCACCAGGCTCCTCCACCGTGTCCTGCCAAGGAAGGCAGAAACTTCAGCGGCAATGCCATTTCCATCTCACATATCATTCTGCATTACGGCTGCGGTCATGCTGGTGCAATATGGACCCTGCAGAGCCCCCAGCTAAATTCAGCACTTAGGATAAATGGAGTCAAACTTTGTTGATGTGCTCAGGAAATAATGACTGACATTACGGTGTACATAAAATATCTAAGCCTGGTCTTGAGGGAATAGAGGACATTTAAATAAGCTCTTCTGTGCACGGCGAGGAGTGCAGATCACTTTATTGTGCTATTACAAAGAGATTATTATCAAAAACATTATCCTAAACTCTCATTTATATTTAAGAGCAATTTTACTATTAATTGTCTGAGCTTCCCTTACTCCATAATTCAGCATGTCCAAGCCTGTTTCAGTTTCATGAAACTGGCATCTTTATTACAGCCTTGGGCTACAATTTTCCAATGAGAATTTCTAAATGCAGGTTTTTTTCCTCTTCCTGTGTAAAATGCTACTCCCGATTACCTGCAAGCGAGCTCCCGGGGGCAGGAGAGGTATTTGTACTACTGAGTATCTGTAAATTGAGACAAAGGCATCTATAGCCATAACCAACCTCTCCCACCCTGGCTTTCAGACAGCCTGACTAATTGGGAGAGGGTCTTTCCCACCCCTGCTCATGGACAGAAACACTCCCCTGCCAAAGACCCAAAAGAACATTTATTTCCCCTCCTACCCTGAAAATAATGAAGCCAACAATTTGACATTATTTCTCACATTTCTGGCATCTTGATTTCTTTCCAACATTACTCTCTCTTAGATGCTTTGTAGCATCTCCTATCCATCAGAGAGTCCTTTCCTTTTGTTCCTGCAACTTACGCCCGCAAAGTCTTTTTGGCATGCCATACAATCCATGTCCTTGTTCAGATCTCTATTTGGAGACAAGACGATACACCGCAGTTGTTAATTTAAAACAAAAGAGCGGAACTATTACCCTTTTGTACTCTGCTTTCTCTTGCCAATTATATGTATCTGGAAGACTTTACTGTGCTGGTTTTAAAACACACATAAACGGAGCATCTGGACTTTGTCTTAATGAGATAAAGTTTGGTCTACACTTTCTCAGTGGAATTATCTTTACTGTATAATTGGTAGCAATGATTTCAGAAGCAAGTCCTCGTTCTGCCAACAGCACGCTCTGCGAGGAAATGAGGGAGCTGGGGGAAGGCAGGCTTTCCTTCTGAGGAAAAGTTGGCTTTTGTGTAATTAGAAAAAAAAATCACAGCGGAAGAAAGTTCCACGCTCCCGACCTCTCAAATTCTCCAAACACTGCAGAATAAAATGAGTTCTCTTTTGAAACTCACAACTGTGAGATATTTGTTTTTAGAGATGAGCTTTGTAATGTCAGGCACGGAAGCTTTCCTTCCCACTCCTTTAGGATGCTCTGATACAAAATTCTTGGCAAACATCAGAAGCTTATACTTTATCCCCACTGCACTGCATTATCAATCCAACTCTTAAACAGGCAGACTTCCTATTCAGCTGAATGCTGAGAATTTGGAAGAGATGCCCATAAATCTTTTGTGAAAAGTCCAGCCTTTTGATCCCAGGGAGGAAACCAGATCTCAGCCTGCTTTTAAAAAACAGTCTCTAGATGTTTTCTTTGCAAAGCTGGGCTTGAGAATGCCAGTTAATGCAGACTTCTTGCTGGAAGTGAAAGGAGTATGATTAGGACTTTATTGCTACCCCAAGTAGAGAAGATAAAGTAGACTTTTCCCCTATCACATACTTTGAAGTGAAATGGATCAGTTAGTTTGGGGTTTATAGCAAGTGACTCCTTCAGAAACATTCTCCAAATCATTAGTTACAGCCTGCGCATAGGAAGGGAGACAAATTGATTTCCTCGCACTGCTTCAAGTCTTCATTGCCAAATCTCTTTTCTCACTTCTATCTACCATTCCTCTCATCTTTGGTGAGCCTTCCCTCGCTCCTTTCTTTGTTATCTGTTACTTTTTTTGTCAGAATAAAATGAGCAAAAGTGAATCCCTTAATAAAGGTGAAAAGGTATAACAGACAACTTTATCTCCTCCTTAACAAACTGCAACATTTCGGTATTCCACTCATCATCTTTCTCTGCCACACAGATATCTTTAGCTGTCTATCTTCAGTGCCGCTTAGCTCTGTAAGGTTAATTATGCTTGTTACACGTTTGTGTTGGGATGGGTAAGGGAAGCTGCCCGGGTGCCTGCACAAAGCTAACTGATGTGTTGCATAAACACTCTAGGAGACACAGCCATGGGGACCATTACTCGAGGGGCAGAGAAAAGGCAGGCAGTGCTCGTCTGATGCTGCTGGGACCTGTACCCACCTCGGACACCCCCATGACACGTGATGCTTGTCTCCCTTCCCTCCAGCCATGGGGCTGAATTTTTTGTAGGACTCAGGTGTGCTCTGTTGTAGAAGGGACAGGTTTTTACCTCCCATCCCTTTATCTCCTCTAGGGGTGGCTTGGGTTAATCCAAAACCTGCCTGGGTGCTTGCCAAGTTGTTCTTTCCAGTATGCATTTCCTTGCACCTGCCTATCTTGAATTACATTGCCCAAGTTTCTAGCTTTCTTAGGAATTTTCAGTGCATTGTGTGGCTGCACAAACGAGTTCCTGTTGTGCCAGCAGTCACCTCTTTCCTCCCCCTTCCACCCTAAACGAGTCTCACAACACCCACTCTAGGTTTAAACCCTGTGGCTATGTATTAATAACCTTCCATGCTGAGGCACAGATATCAGTCCTTGTATTCTTTTTTTCCTATCTGTAATCTAGGTAATCTAATTCCCTCTCTTAATCTCTGAACAGATCTAACTTTACCCTCACCCTCTAGTTAACAAGTTTCATTAACAAACTTCGTAAAAAGAACTCTATAAGAAGACATCTGAAAAAAAAAAATTAGTTATATCTATGTTCTAATAACCCAGGGTTTTTTCTGCATTGTTTTAAATATTTTGTTAAGCCAATCAAAGACTGTAGGACATCAAAAGTAATAGCATGTTAATTTATTAAAACATCATACATCTAATATGGAGATTAAATTCGTTGGCTACAATATCATTCCTGCCACTATTCTTGTCCTTCAAAAAGTCTTTTCAATTGACAACTGTTCTCATTTAATAGATGAGATTGTTTTCAGTGATAATCTATACATATTTTTATAGTAACTCTGCTACTGTGTTTTTTTGAAATCTCAGATGAATGCCATCTGGTCCCAATGATTTATTGACATTTAATTTCCTGAGTTCTTCCATTTTACACACACACACAAATATATAGAGAGAGAAAGAGAAATTTTTTTGAACCATCTGTCAAAGGGGGCACTGCACCTTTAGTCTCTGGAATTCCCCCACTCCAAATTTATTCATCATCCTCAGTAGTAAAGACCAAGGAAAAGAATATCTTGAAAAGCATCTGCAACATTCTTATCTTCTCTGGTTACTGCTTAATATCTTGAGGGACCTGCTGATTTCTGTGGCTTCCTGTTCCTGATACACTTCAGCATTAGCTTATTATTTCCCTTTGCCTATACAGATCTTCCCAATTCTCATAGCCCCTGATGAGCGTCCATCTAAAACTTACCTGCCAATAAATTCTACTTTGTACCATGAGTTTACAAACAGAGCTTAAGATGAATTTCCATCTTTAACACTACTTTCAAGGCTGAGGTCAGTTATGTATTTTGTAATGCACTTTTGCTTCTTTTGCGTTAGATGATATGCCCAATGCAATAAGAAGTTAAATATATTTTATATATCCTGCATATGTGTGAACACCTACAAGGAAATCTTAAAGTCTTTTTCCATACCAGGTCTTTCTACTAACACTAGACAACAAGAATGTCACTTTTCATTACAGTATGAATTACTTATGCATATTTTATTACATAGTATGAATTAATTATACTGCCATCACCATACAAAGGGCTTAACTCTGTTGCCTAAACATAGATACCTAATGTAATTTGAGATGCGCTGTCTTACAAATCATGCATCCACTGGGTTGGCAAGAGTTAAAAACTTAGAGGAAAATACTCCGGTTCTGTTCTACATAGTATTTTGAATACCTTTTTTCAAGCAGCAAGATTTAGCCATTAAAAGGGAGATGATTAGAAAGGAAACTTTCTGGATGTATTCAACAGACCAAAGCAGAATGTTAGGTTTTTGTTGTTTTTTTCCCACTGTTACCAATGTGTGTAATAAATAGGACTCATTGGAGGAAATTTTGAAGCTCAAAAAAAGCTGAATTATTTCTGTCTCTGGAATTTAATTCACAAAACGTGATGCTCCTGCCATCAGCGCCATATGTTATAGTAAATCTGAATTAGACAATGAAAATGGTCTTCATTGAGGTACTAGCTCCAGACAGACTCAGGAGACCCTTCAGAAAGCGAGGAGGGAAGAATAATATTTTAAAAGCAACTCTGAAGCTAGTACAGCTTCAGGCTCACAGAGATTCACATGTCTTTCTGATATAAATATCACACCCCTATCCTTAGGAAAAAGACACTGGATCGTGACCTAATTCCAATAATATTTTAGCACTGATAGGGATTTCTTATGTCCCTATCAAACCCTCACAATTCACCTTGAAGTAGGTAGGTATTATTTCTTACTCAAGGCTAGAATTCGTCAAATCTTCAGGTCTTTGTAATTTGATTCATTTCCCATTTGGTGATGCTAGTGATGCCAGGAGACACAGACTGTGCGCAGGCATTTTCAGGACAGGGCTCTTGATAAAGATGGTAATTAGTGCCCCAAGCCAAGAAGTGGATTTCTGGAAGGAAAGACTTCAGTGAAGGATCAAAATGAAACCTTCCGAATGACTCTGTAGTGAAACTCTTATTGTAGATGACTTCTTAATGCGATTGCTAGGTTGAATTAATTTTCAACTTTTACCTGATTTTGATGTCAAGTAACAAGAAGCCATCAAGATAAATGCTGCTCATGCTTTAATGACATAAAGATGTTATTAAGAAAACCTGAGGGGTTTAACAACTAGCCTATTTATTCCCACAACAGTCCCATTGAGGTTCATGAGACCAACTGGATGCACAAATTAACCTTATACAAAACAAAAAGAATTTAAAAAGTTCACTCTTTATCGTAGCTGCTGTTCTATTATTTTGTTTTATTCAGCTGAGCCAGTGAAATGAGGAACATTATATACCACTTATGGCTCCTATTAGGATCAAGATCTTAACTCACAGGTGCTATGAACATCTATGTAGCATAAAGCACTGCAAACCCAGCTCTCAGAAGCAAAAGCCTTGGTGTTTTCTCAAATGCAAAACCCCCAAAATTAAAAACAAAACCCTCAAAAAGAACACCCTGTGAAAAACACGGACGTATCTTGTCTCATAATTTGGCATCATCTTACCCCTTTTACACTCTCCTGTCAGGGGGCTCCTGTGCACTGGCAGCTCAGGGCTGCTTCATCTCTGTGTGCGCAGGAGCTTCCATGAGGACCTAGTATTTGCTGCCGGCTTACAGCTCTTGCAGCATGCCTGGAGGCTGTGCTCCCATGCACTCAGGTCTTACTCTAATGAAGATTTGGGATGCTGTCAAGGTGCACTCCCAAATCTCAGACCTGATCAGTGCTTCTAAAGCTTAGCTGCATCCAACTAAACCTACCTAGTAATGTGCTGGGTTTGGCTGGGATAGAGTTAATTTTCTTCATAGTAGCTAGTATGGGGTTGTGTTTTGGATTTGTGCTGGAAACACATGTTGATAATACAGAGATGTTTTAGCTATTGCTGAGCAGTGCTTGTACTGCATCAAGGCCTTTCCTGCTTCTCCCCCCACCCCACCAGCGAGGAGGCTGGGGGGGCACAAGAAGTTGGGAGGGGACACAGCTGGGACAGCTGACCCCAACTGACCACAGGGATATCCCAGACCATACGACATTGTGCTCAGCAGATAAAGCTGGGGAAAGAAGAAGGAAGGGGGAACGTTCGGAGTGATGGCGTTTGTCTTCCCAAGTAACTGTTACGCGTGATGGAGCCCTGCTTTCCTGGAGATGGCTGAACACCTGCCTGCCCATGGGAAGTGGTGAATGAATTCCTTGTTTTGCTTTGCTTGCATGCACGGCTTTTTCTTTACCTATTAAACTGCCTTGATCTCAGCCCATGAGTTTTCTCACTTCTATTCTTCTGATTCTCTCCCCCATCCCGCTGTGGGGGGAGCAAGTGAGTGGCTGTGTGGGGCTTAGTTGCCAGCTGGGGTTAAACCACGACAAGTAACCACCAAAGCAAATTAAAGGCCCGCGTAGTCATTGGAGTATAAAGTGGCTTCTTTATAAGAGCAATAACTTTAAATGGTGCACTTCCTCAAGAAATTATCTTTAAAACACAACATTTATTTTTAGGCATGCTAAGACAAAGCACCCTGCTATGTTTAGCAAAAGAGTGCAGGAGAGCTGAGCAATGCCACTGAAGCCAGCGCTTCTCCTTCTGCAAGCGGAAGAGCTTCACAGGTGATTAAAGACAATCAGGAACGCAGGACTGCTAGCCATGGCTCTGGTCCCTGGAAGGAATATTTTAGGAATTCAGTGCCCGCACTGTTAATAGCAGTAGGGGCTGTAGCCTCGGCAGATGGCTGGCAACAATTGCCCTACCAAGCACCGCAGCATCTTGCTGATCTCACGGTTCAAGATGGTACTTAAAACTGTTGTGTCTGCTGGCTGTGCAGTTATGCTAACGCACTTCATCGGGGGTCCCAGCGGAGATAAACTACTTTGTCCAATTGCAGTAATTTTTCTGTTGTAGACAGAGGCTGATTATCTGCAGTGATCATTACTGCAAGGCACTGAGATTCCCAGCGAAGCACCTGTACTAAATAACACATTGTCTGAAGCAAAGGTAGAAAGAGAACTGAAGGAACAAATCTTGCTATGTGTTAACTCCTTAACCACTTTGATTCACATGCTTCCACCTAGATTCTGTATAAATTCTAACAGCAGAAATGTGCGCAAGATTGGTGTGTTAGCATATGCATTTTGTCCACAGCAAATGGAAATACTACAAATACCAACAAAATCTAAAAATTCCTAGTGAGCAAGAACATCAAACAAATTACCTGCCTCACTGAGAGAGCAAAGAATCTGTTTTCCAATGGTAACAATTACCAATAGGGCTGTGTTTACAATTCTAGATGCAAAACTGAAGTGTCGAGTAAGTTAAACCAGCCTATCTAACACACCAAAAGTGTATTTTCATCAAGGTGTAGTGCCATATGAAGGTGACACACATGAAGGGAGTACCATGTACATGCTGTTTCTGGGGTGAAAATTTCTGAGCAAAGCAAGCAAACTGACAGAAGACCAGAGACTCTTTTATGTTTACCTCTCAAAGCACAACCATTCCCTTCCATCCCTCCCCAAGCAGGCTATCTAGGTTAACAGAAATACCTATATAGTAGGAAATATATAATGCATCATCACTTCTGTCTATATGTCAAAAAGTGAATTGGGAACATCCATATTAGAAAAAATCCCATGAATTAATAAGGCTTAAGCAAGAGACCTCAAGACCCACATTACCCCTGGGAAGCGGAAAACACAGCTGGTTACATAAAGACTAGGTGAGAATTACAAACTGGCGTCTTTGGGGATTTTGCAGCTGAATGTTTGGGATCAGGAAATGAACAGGGGACGAATTTCAAGTCAAGATAAGACTTTAATTATTGATCTCTTAATACTTTCCTGTTCCCCTCACGTTAGTGTCTCAAAGAGAAAACTGCCACCTAGCATAGCTCCATTTAATGTAATGAGCAGTATCAAGGTAGTATTTGCTGCCACGGCCTCAGTGATGCCCCACACAGACAGTGCCTGACTTGCTGCTTGTGTAGTGCCCAATGTGAGGCTGAAAAGCTCTAGCCTTTTTTTGCTGTGCAGACCTCAAAACCTCAGCTAGACCATAACTTCTTCTATCCTTCCTGGCTGTGTGCCAGAGAAGGCAAAGCCTGAAACTAAATCGGGTAGCAAGCAAAAAAAACCCACTCAAAAGGCAAAGAAAAAAGGGATATTTTGGTGAAACAGCATGGTTTCCAGGCGTTGCTGATCTTTAAGCGACCACCTATTGCCAAATGCTTGGGCAGAGGCAGAAGCACATGGAAAAGGTCCCCTCCTTGGTGGGAGGACATGTAGGGAGGGCAGTGGGTGCAGCACTGCAGAGCTAAGAGAGAAGCAAGCCCCACGCAGGGAAGGGGCATCAGGTACACTGAGCACTAAGTAGCTGGCAGCTCAAAGGTACAGGAGAGCACCCAAATGGGCTCCTTTTTGGCCGCCTTCTGATCGTCCCCTCTTGGGGCTGCCTCTGCCTGGGGGCAAGCAGGCAGTCAAGATCCCCTCCTGGCTCCCCTGGGCCCACTAATGGACCATGGCTACAGGAATAATGTGATTTGTCAGGAAGGGGACAAATGCTGCAATAACAATGTCCACCAAAACTCAGGCAATGGCGCGGTGTAATTGTCCCTGCAAGAGACCCTCGGCAGAGCTAAGCTGGGGTAGCCTAGTAGAGAAAGACATTATTTGCCTGTCCTTTATTGAAAATTTCAAGAAAACCAAATGTTGCTGTCCCTAGGGACTTCAGCAAGGAAACTAAGTGACAGGCAAGATAAATGTTTCCTACTGCCAGTGACATACTCAACACAGAAATATAGAGAATATTTTCATAACTTCATGCTTTAAATGCCTTTATTAGAAGAACAAGATTTATGCTTCTGGCTCTGAGGGAGGGCAAAAGAAACTTAAACTGTACAAGTAGTTGTGTACACATGGATGTCTGTATGTGCATATCGCATCAGATGCAAGGAAGGGAAGACGATTAAAGATAAAAGTAATCTACCTCTGAATAGAAATGCCCTCCCCGCTGTTCTCAATTTTCCTGACTTTTGTTCTCATTAGAATCTCTAAAATAAAGTAAAAGTACAATTCAATGTCCTATGATCAAAGTCATAGCCTCAAAAAGGAACCAACCTAGCTTTTTCTTTTACAGTTATATCATAAATAAGGTCACTAGAGGACATAAAGAATAGGTCTGATTCTTCAAGTAGTTGTGCGTATGTGTATTATAAGCAAAAACCTAAAAACATTGTATATATTAAAAGAAACACACAAAAGATAATTTTTAGCAGGCATAAGCCTCTGATGCCAACTTCAGACCAACATAATTACTTTGACTTCAGTTACCCTTTGACTGGTAAAGACAAGAGAATGAGGGCCAATGACATCCATTCTGCCTATTAGTTTAGGCATTAATGTTAAGTACAATCACTGCCAAGAAGATGACTTAAAAGAAGGAAAAGGAGAAGCACTATCCAAATCCAGTATTTCAAAATAAGCCCCCTTGAAATGTGCAGACCATGCAAGGATGAATGCATAGAGAGGAATACAGGAAGCATTTTTAAATCCCTGCTTTAAGATGTTTTCTAGAATCAGTAAAAACACAATAAGGATGGCGCTAACTACTTATCCTTCTGAAAACTTGCATATGCTTCATGTCTGTCTTTAAATCCCTTGGGGTTTCAAGTCTGTTTATACATTTAAAGGTGTTTTTTAAATCCTAGCAGGCACACAGGCATAAATAGCTGGATTTCAGTAGCTTGATAAATGAGTGTTTGTTAATTGAAAAAAACCTCCTGTAATACAGGGCAGGCTCTCTGTGCTATATTCCAACAGGCTTTATACCCATGTTGTAACAAATACACACTATGTGGTTGACATCAGGCCAGACTGGAGAAGATACTGCTATCTTCAAAAACAAGCCTGCAAGGCCGGCTAGCCTGTAGTTGTGATCTGCTGGGAGAAAGGGGCAGGGAGCAGCAGGGCTACCTGGGCAGCAAACTGGAGAGCAAGCAGCACTCCAGATCAGGTCTCAGGCCCTTCGTGGTTCTCATCTGCATATAAAGGAGCCATTGAAATCTGTAGCCAGTGAAAGTCATAGTGTTTTCCCCTCTTGTATGGCCATTTACTTTTTCCACCTTCAAATGCAGACCCAGATGGTACTCCTACATACCGCATGCCAAATGGCCACAGGTACCCTACAGACTTCTCCCAATGGTGAGCTGATTGCAGTTTGGTCTCTAGATTCAGCAGGCTCTATTCAGTGAATATCACAAGACTAGTTTTCATGCTTTTACTTTGCAGGAGATAAACAAATTTTACACTGTGATTTATATTCAGATGAGACAACAAACATAAAGCATCAAATGTTGGGTCTTTGGGGATTAAAAAAACCCATAGGCCCACATATCAAAGTTGGCATTTGAAGTCCCCTGCAAATTTGGCTGTTATTTGGCTGCGGCTCTTCTCTGCGGCAGAAAAAGAACTGTATGCAATTTGCTGATTTCTCTGTACTAGATGCATGAAATCATACACTAACCCAGATTTACCCAGACCCCTGTCTCAAGCTGAATTCAGCCCAAGATTACCTGAAACTGCACCAAAGCTTTCTGAAAGCCTTGTAAACTGGTGAAACCGGGGCTGGCTTCGGAGTTGACAATGAATCCAGAAAGTGAGGCAGTTTCACATCTAATTATGAAATCAATCTACCCATCCACCCTCCCTCTTTGATGTTTCTGGAGAAAAAATCACTGAGTGCCCACTTGCTAACTTGTCAATTATACTCAGCCTTGGGTCTCCCCAGGTGCTTTCTGCCAGAGGCTGCAGGTAGGGCCATTCTCCTCGGCTGCGGTACAGAGCACATTTTTAACATCTTGTCCTGGTGCCCAACGTGGGGCCTGAACCCACGAGCCTGAGATTAAGAGTCTCATGCTCTCCTGACTGAGCTAGCCAGGATATAACCAAATTCCAGCAGATTGTGTCATTTTCCCTCTCAACATCCTTGTAGATCAATATATTAGGCTCAGGCATAGTGAGCATCCTGTAATGTTCACTACAGGCTGAAGCGAAGATCAACAATGCAAATGTAAGGACTTAGCTGGCTCTAGTCTTGCAAAGGAAACAAGGTACCCATTCCTACAACCAGAGGGCAACCTGACCTTCCCATCCTGCATTCCTGCACAGAAGTTTCATAAAATTTCTGGCACTGCCTGCTGCTCATCTGAACCACCACTTTCCTTTGGGGGTCTTGGAAAAATCCCCTTCTTTGCTGATACACAAAATTGTTACCGGTTTCCAGCAGTGGAAACCAAAACTGAGTCTGGCTCAAGGAACTGTAGAAGTGGATTTGGCTCCCCGCAACTACGCAAGGAATTAGGGCTTCATTTGCTATTGTTAGCGTTCCCTCCATTACCCTCATGCGAATTGTAAAGCTACTGTGACCTCTTGCAAAAGCACTTCATCTCTTCAGTATACCAAGTTAGAAGACATTATACCTTTAAACACAATTACATTCACGCAGTATCTGCTCCTCTATTTAAACGTCAATCTCTGTCTGATGCGAACGTGCTTTCTCTTTAAGGTTTCTTCCAGAATTTATCAGGTTGTTATTACTCACACTTTTTTTCCTGCTAAGATTTGGAGCTGTTCACAGACAGATCAATCCGTAGATAAAGAGAAGAAGAGGTTAGATGTGATTTCTTTTTCCAAGGAGTGAAGTCTGTATGAATAATATAATGTACCTCAGACATTTTGGTGACCAAAAGAATTATACAGATTGTATAGCAGCATGCAGATAAAATTAATTGGGTCTCTTTGCATGGTATCTGTTACAAAAGCAGTTAAAATAGTTTGGTATATTTTGGATGAGTTGAGGAAATATCACTTTCATGATTTTTTTCCCCTCTCCTTTCAATCAATGTCCTTTTATTTTCATTTTCATATACCTGCTAAGTGTATCCTGCTGTACTCACAGTTCAGCATGATGGGTTTCATATTTAGTGGAAAATGAACAATTCATACCCTGAAGATTCCAATTATTCGGTTCCCTCAAAGATTCGTCTTTGGAGTATCAATGAGGAGAATGGAAAGTTAAGCCAGGAAAAAGTGAGAAAACATCTTTTTTTTTTTTCCAATAAAATATTGTTTCAGGGGAAGGGGAGGCTTAAAATCAGCAGCTTGACAGCCAAAAAGAAACAAAGAGCAAAAGGTTGTTGAAGGAGATCTGCAATTTCACACATTTGCATCATTATCAGGACAGTTTTATTGCAATTCTAATTCTGCCAGATATGCTTGAAGAGAAAAAAATAATATTAAAAGGAGGTCGTGCTTCTCCTCAATACTGAACAAATGACTGTGTTCTTTCAGAAAAGTATTAGAAATCCTGCAATGTCACCCTTTCTTGTCCTCGTGACCTTTTGGTGAGGACTGTAAATTTAACTCTGTCTACCAGGGGAGGACTTCCTCCAGCAACTTGATCCGATTCTGAATCTGAAGGTGATTTTTAAATCATAAGTGCCTTTGTTAAATCACAGTCAAATGCAACCCTAGCCACAGGGTGTGCCCAGATCCTATGGGACATTTAATTCCCACTCACAGATTTGGAGATTTTGAGATGTTAACTGGAGGACAGTTCAAGGCTCTGTGTTCCTGGGCTTTCTGCCAGTTGTTCACCAGAAGTGAAATATCAGATGTTCAGTTTTACTGCATAAAGAGTTAAGGGTGGAGATTGCTCTTATTTGGAAAGCTTGGGCTCAGAGTTTGATGACCCTATTAATCTCTCTAAGGTTCCAAGTGTTTGCATTTTCCTTTCCTCTTTCAAATACACTCTCCTCCTGGATTCAGATGTTTTCAAATTCGGGATGGATTTGACTCTGAGGTATGACCCAGCGCCACCTGTATGGCAGATGTGTTCAGAGCACTTTCTATTCTCAATTACACTGCAGGGGCACTTCCAGCTGAGCAGACCTGCAGCTTTGGGTTACAGGCAAGAAAAAAGAGAGCAGACAACCCAGTTGACATGAGATAATAATGACCATGCGGTATCCAAGACAAGGAAAGGTCAGCTCCCGTTTACTGCACAAGTCCCATTCGCGTATTTTCCAAGCCTTGCACCAAACTCCCACTTTTACATACTAGAGTGCCAAACATAACCAGTAAATAAATGGTCAAGACACCACAAGACAAGCTATTTTTACAGTTATATCAGTCTATGTGAAACCGAGAAGAACATGAACTTTTATATAGGAAATATAGTTCTACAAAAATGGTTCCCCAAAGCCACTTTTTCCTCTGACCTTACAGCTTTAGATATTCAAATGAACGTCTGGTGAGCTTTGGGATCTTGGTGGGGCTCTACTGACCCTGTAGATTACCTAAAATTCCTCTACAAGACCAACCATCATAGAAGTAAAATTTGGAGAGACAGACAGGAAATAGTCCTGCTGTTTAAGTTCTCTTCTGGTCACCCATCTGATCACAAAAACCCATGCTCTCTCTAACCAGCAGAGTTCCCTTTCTAACCCTCCACAATGCAGACATGCAATCAACTTCAGAAAATAGATTAAAGTCCACCATTTCCACTTCACAATTTCTCATGCAGATAGATAGGAGCATTTTGCAGTAGTAGTATCCACTAAATACACGTTCATTGTTCTCTTTGTCACATTATTCAAGTAACACAGGAGCATCGAGGGTTCACAAACGACAACGATAAAGATCACAATGACAACTGTTGTATACAGAAAATTCTGCTTCCTTCTGAAAGGGTTATTACATGAATTACTTGGTTTGGTCTTGTTTCAGTGTAATAACCTGGTGGGAGAGAGGGAGGGAGAAATGTAATGAAAAAGAAAGAAACTGGAGAGCAAACAACCAAAGGTCTGAAATGTACCTTTGGACAGAGGTATGATGCATGGGAACAGAGTGTATTTATAGCCCACCGAGGCCTGTCTTTTACTACAATAACAGGGACATCATTTACTAAACAAACACCAGCTGCCTATAGATCTCTGACACCTGACCATTTAGGCAGTTCAAAAACCTTCATCACACACAGTCATCTATTAAAGAGTAAAGGCAGAGCTTTCAGCGCTAAGAACCAAGGGAAAAAATAATATGGCTTGTTCCTCTCAAAGATATAGGAAATAATTTTTGGACAAGCATTTCTTTTCTTCCTGGGCATACTATGTCAATCTGTCAGAGCTGTGTGCAGCAGGAGAGGGAACACTTCTCTTGTTTCACCTGGGAAACAACACCCAAAACAAGGATGGCTGTTTTGAAAATAAACACACGCATGGGCATGCTTCCTCAGTTTCCTCAACTGACAGTCCAACCCTGAAGCTCCAGGAAGCTTTCCTTTGGGTGCAAAGCTGGAGGAAAAAAACATAAAGCATTTGGAAACATACTTTTGCTTGCTTGGTTTTCCATTCTTACCCACACATATTAATTTCACATGCAACGTAGAGCGCTTAGCAGTTCTGTAGCACAACTGAAAGCCAACAAGTAATTGCTCAGAGCAGTTCAAAGGTCCACGCTTGGAGGATGGCATTGCTGCATTTGGGCTGCTGGAAAGTCTTCCCACCAGCCAGATGGGCCATGCGTGATTATCAGCATTTGTCACAAAGCTTTCTTAGCAAAAGCACCCGAATCCCTTCTTCAATATTTCTCAGTGAAATAGCTAATCACAGCAAGGCAAAAGAACTAGACATTGCCTCCTTCTCTCTTTCCAGAGCTGCCTTGATGGCAACATCTACTGGGAGAAGAGCTGCAACACTAGAGCCCTGTAATCCCCTCCACTTGCCCATTACAACATGCCATCCAGGATGGAGGGTGATTGCTTTTTAAAGAAACTTCATGGAGAGTGGATGGAAGAGTTGTGAACCACACTGTATGATCTGGGAGGACACTCTATACACACCAGTGTTAATGGAGTGCCAAGGTCTCTGCAGTCATTCATCACCACCCTGTAAATTTGCACCTGCTTTCCAGAGCTGTTATTTATTTGGGAAGGAGATCCTAAAATTTCTGTTCGCAACTGCTTAAGGTTCAACTGGAGAGCAGCCTTGAAAGAGAAGAGCATTACAGTGTAAACAATAACAGAATGGCATTTGCCCACTAATTTATTTTCTTTTGCTTTGCTAAATTTGGCTATTTTTGTTTGCCAAAAGCTTACTCCCGGTTGGACCATAGATCTTTTCACTTAACTCTGAATAAGGTCATTGACCTTTCTTTGCAATTACAGCACTGTTTTGGGGGATTACAGACCTTTAATCCTACAACCCAGCCTGGACAAGGAGTGTTAAATCCAGGCAGAACAGTAGTAGCTGGTGTAAGACCCGCTGTCTTTCTTCCCTGACTCTTGGGAATCACTGAAAACAGACGTCACCCTTCAGTCCACAGGCAAGATCCACTCAACTTAGGTCACACTTATGACACACTACCAATGAGTTTTTAATTACCTTCAGTGCAGACCTGACCACTTCTCCAGGCAACTGTCCTGGTGCCTAATTATTCTTCTCCTTTGAAAGATATTCAGGAGATCTACCCAAATTTCCTTTCCTGTAATCTCAGCCCACTCAGTTTTGCCCTGTGAGAACACAGAAAGATGTCCAATCCCTTCTTTGTAGTAATTTTTTTCATCTTTCAAACACAAATACCTTACCATCAGAATTAGCATGGAAATTAAGGAAGGTAAGTAAATTTTTAAAATCTCCTAAGTATAAGCAGTCCCTAATTATGGAATGCCATAGTTGTAAGTATAAAATTATGTGCTATTCAAATAAAAAAATTTATGTCTAAAGATAACTGCCTAAGGTGTGAGACCCATGGGGCCCATATTACCCGCATCATCTTATCATCTGTTCGGTTCAGACTCATATTGCAAGGGACAGAAATATACAGGATATACTGAGGTTTGAGGGCAGTTACATGCACGTGCCATAAGCTACACACCAACATAAGATAAGCAGAAAGAAGCAGGATGATTTCTTGCTTTTGCTAGCCATCTCTAATGGAGACACAATTCACATTTTGAGAGAATGGCCATGTGAACCATCAAATAGAAGATTAAAAATCCACAAACTGTTGTTTGGAGATGACAGTTGCAATTGTTTTGGAGGTTACGTAGCATAACTACAGTAACTGGCAATACATTTCTTTCGTAAGCAACTATTATGGGAGATAGTAGCTCCTTTTAATATTACACTCTGAGCTAACATAGAGCATCCTTGTCTCAGACTGTGTATTGTTCAGGACAGATAATGTTTCCTGTAGGTTATTCTACACTGCCAGTCATAAACACAACCATGGTCTTGACCACAGTTACTGAAATATTAAAATAACTCCTGTGAACCTTACTTTGCTCTGTAACCTGAACTCGAGGCTCAGCTTAAACTGCAGACAGATGTAACATTTTCCCTTCGCACATTTTCCTTTCCCTTTGCCTAGTTCATTTTATCAGGTTAAAAACTTGGCGAGCCTCAGATGATAAAGCTGTGTGGCGGTGAAAGGCCACGTACCTTCAAAGCAGCAGCTCTGCTGCACAGGCTCATTTTCAGCCTGCTTGCTCCCCAGCTATTCTTTCGTTCAGCACTCAATTGGGATGTTCAAAGTAAAAGCAAAGCCAAGACTTTAAGCCATTTTATAAGCTCTCAGGCCGAAAGCTAGACATATCTCTGTGTCATCTCGTGACTGAGCAGAATTCTTTAATTTCACGTGCCTGGAGGTCTAATAGATTTGCTTCCACATGGTTGTCTGTCTTCTGTAAACTTCTTAAAAAGTGGACTTTCTTTTACTGACTTATTCTTTCTGGCTGCAATCCCCAGCAACAGTCAAATTCCTCCCTTTGTGCCTGGAAATCTTCCTTCACAAAACTCCGCGTCAGAGATGCGGTTGAAAATGACAGTCATTTTTCTGACATCACTTCATCTGGGAGTGCCGTGCCCTCACCTGTCAAAACTAAGCCTCCTTACCACGGTCCCTTTGGAGACTTCCCGATGCTGCTGTGAGCCGCAAGGCTTTCCTTTCACACTGACATCACCTCCAGGGACGGTTGAGATCTGTGGGCACAGGCAGCCCGCCAGCCCCTCAGTGCCCGCTGTCCCCCCATGGTGCTGGGCTGTGCCCAGCATCACTCAGGGATGCTGAGCATTCTTCCAGTCTGCTGCTATCGCCCCAGCTGCCTTTCGCTACTTGCTTCTGCAGTGCACACACACACACAGAAGAAAAGTCCTTTTATCCACCTTCAAGCATTTCATCTTCTCCCCAGACCCACACCAGCCTTCACCCCTCGGCTCCATCACTAGCACTTTCTTTTCTAAATAAACTTCACAGACTCGTCCTCGCTCTCCTGTGACCCCTGTCTCTGCCAACCTTTCCATCTGGTACCTTTCTGGCTGCCCAGTCCCATCAAGAAACTCTTGCTCACACACATTTCCTGGCCAAAAAAATGTATGAGTGAATAAATAAATGATTTAAAGGAATGTGAGCAGTCAGAAAACTGCCCATTGCCCTCTGATGTTTGCCAGCGTGCAGCTAATTTTTCCCTGACAGCAAAATGGCCTGGGGTAAAACAGGGCAGTTTTAAGGAGAGAAAAGATGGTGCAGGGCTGAGGTGTGAGTTTACCAGTGAGTAATAGAGAAAGTTAGTATCTCCTTTTCATCAAGACTACTAATTTCTGGAACTAAGGATTGCTGGAGGATAATTCTCTAATGGCAGGGGAAAAAAATGATGTGAATCTGATGCTACAGATTTTGGCAGAGATATTTTGCCTTAATTTATTTAGAAGTATATAAAATCAGAAAGCCGTCCGCTGGAGGCTAGTGACCAGGGCACATTGAAAAGAAAATAATCATTGCTGGGGAATGCTGACACACGTCTGCTCTCCTTATATGACTCATTTGGAGGCATTTTACTTTGCCTGTTTATTTTATAAAGTGCAGGTGGATCAAGAGCACACGCAGTCAGAAATGAAGGTGAACAAAAAAAAATATAGGGGGAAACTTTGGCTTATTTTAAAAGTTCCTATTCAAAACCACTCATGTGATCCCCCTCCAGAAGGCAGGGCAGACCTCTAGATAAGGAGTTAACGTGATGGGAGGGCTGACAAAAATTGGAATACAGCCTAAGCAATTAGTAGACTGTCAGTAATTGGAATTAAGTAATCAACTTCAACCACTACGAGAATGTACTGTGGGGAACACTCTTCCATTGGCAAGGAGATGAATGGGATAATTGTACGGCTTTTCCATCTCTAGCTGCTATGATTCAATGGCAAAATAATCCATGGGCAATTGAATGTCTGCAATTCAACAATGAAATACCAGGATCAATATTTAATTCACAATTCTTTTACCTTTTCTTCAAATCCACTTTAAGTTTATTAATGCTCTGAACACATTAAGAGGCTCTTACTCCTTCTGGGTGAGTGCATCTGAAGCAGAATGCTCCCTGCGTGGTCTCAGGTTGCGGCATGTATTGACTCACGCTTTTTGCCTTGCATATATATTGTGATAAGTGTTCATTAAAATCACGATAAAGAGCAAGTGAGCACTTGAATCCTGACACCCATCCTGAACTTCACTACTGAGCCCTACGACACTTCGGCTGGGCCATTTAACAACTGCCTAACGAACAAATGGTACAGCAGCATTTACTCACCTCGCAGGCACGCTGCAAGGCTTAATGAAGGTGAAGCTGCAGCTGCTCCTTGCAAAGTGGCTGAGGAAGAGAGAAGAGGGGCAGGACCCAGCCACAACTCGGTATTCCCAAGCACATGAGGCTTTTTGGGCAGCGTGCCTACTGCCAGCCCCAGCCTAAGGGACCACAGCAAGCAGCGCTGCAGATGCAGGTAGCGTTTTGCCCATCAGCAGGTTCTGGGGGACCCACATGCCGTTTCTCTCAAAGCCAGGCGCAAGGATTGCCAGTGCCCTTGGGGGAGTCTGAGGAAATCTGCAACTTCACCTGCGCCAAGCAGACCTGCTCCTTGCTCAAACCACTCCTAGGAGCACCCCAGCGCTGTGGCCCTGCCTGCGTTACTTGGTGCTGTACAAACACACAGCGGGGTTAGCACGCCGGGCGGCAGCTTGTCCTACTCACATCTTGGCCGTACATCTGTCTGTAGCATTGCCTAGCTACCTGCTAGGGAAGTGCAGAGAAAACTGTTTCAACTGCTTCTGTAAGCTGACGTCCCGGGAAGGATGTGCAACACAGTGTTATGGGCTTAGGAAGCGGCACTCGTAGTGCTGCGCACACCCAGATGCTCCGCTCCTCTCGTGGCAATGCGAAGACAGCCCCCAGGGCAGCCCGCCCAACACAACACGGCTAGTCCCCTGACTGGTCCTCAGTAACAGCTGGCAAGAAACAAAAATAAGTTCAAGACCCTGCTTACGACAACAGCCCTCGCAGCCAGCCACCCGGCCGAAGGACCAGGAGCCTATAATAGAAACACGCCTTGTGAAGAGAGGCACACATGAAATATTAATTTCCTAGATTGCCTGCATTTGCATAGTAATAAAAAGTTCATTGTCATGGCCTGCTCTGGCTCCCATTAATGTTTTTATCGTTGTACCTGAGGTTTGGGGGAGGAAGGGAGAGTAACGGCCATGGAAAAGCCTCCTTTGGAAATGACAGCCCTAATGGAGCTTATCTCTACCTACAGTAATTTAATCCAAAACGCTGAGGCGGAGGGTTGCAGCACTCTGTTAAAAAAACATTCTCTAAAATAAGATCACTTCTAACTTCAATTAGGCCCTAGCATTTTTTTTTCTGCCCTGCTTTTTCCCTTTTCTTCTTTTTAACCTTCTCTGCTCCCTGCCCCCATCTCCGAAGCCAAAGGCCTTGCAGCGAGGCCAGGATTTTCTCTGGAGAAAGCCACGTTGTCAGTTGTGGATTTCGCAATGGAGATGTATCTGGCCGTCTTAACTGATGCACTGCTTATGACAGTTCAATTAGCCCAGACGAAGACCCAGTGTTCCTGTGATAAAGCCCTAGTATCTCTCTCTCCCCAGGGTCTCAGGAGAGGATGCAATCTTGCTTCACTTTGCGCATGTTAATGCAGCAAGTTCCTTAATTACTTTTATAGCAAGGATGAGCGGTAGTTTTCCGAGTTTGTAGTTTTTCCCCAGTGTTGCAGAAAGATGAACTACCCCTATCATTAACTGAAGAGAAGTGTAGGCAGGAAGATGTTAGAGACAAATCAAGTGCTAAGATTAGACTGGACAGTTTGTAAGAAATTCAGATCCTTAAGTCACTGCTGGTAAGACGAGAAGATTCCCTCAGCTGGGAGGCAGCAAAGCAAAGCCCTGTCTTCTCACTGCACATTTCCAAGGACCTAAAAGTACTGCAGGAGACTACAAAGAACTGTAATTTTTATTTTTGTTTTAAACATGCAAAATCGGCTACTGGAAAGTACACACTGCTGCTGATCATCACGGATGAGGCAGATCACACATACAGTATGATAGCCTACAGATTTTAAGTAACAAGGTATTTCTGGTAGCAGCCGGTCAAAATTTATCTCCCTGCTTCAGTAACTTTTCTGGTTGGGATTTGTATTGGCGCAGCTAAGCAAACCAACAAAAAACCCTGGACAAATATAGAAGCATTATTGATTTCTTGGAGGGCAGGTTCCTTTTAGGATAAACTCGCACAAAAAGAAACTAGCAATCTCAGCACATACCTTGAAGTGTTCAACAAAGGGTACCCTCTGTGCCCGGCTGCTCTCATGAGATAAGGCATTTGCATACATGACAGTCAGGTACTTGTTACTACAAGAGGATACATAATGGAGTTTCAGGGGATTATAAACTGTAATAACCTCGTAAGTGAGACTTTCAGCATAATCTGTATAAAACAAAAGCATCACATAATGTCAGAGGAAGGGCCTTGTTTTCATTAAAAGACAGGGAGCATTGGAAGAACTATGCTTTGCAGACTGTAAGGTTCAGCTTGGCACCATCTAGTTCAGGCATTCAGGGGAAATCTCTCCTATATTAGCAGGATTCAACAGCTAAAGGCACCGGCACCTCACTGAGGGAGAGGCTCCTGAAATCAATGGGGACATATGTGGGAGCAGGATGGGAGAGGAAAATGAAAAAAAAAAAAAAAAAAACCTGCAAAAAAGCCCAGCCTCTCTGAAGGATGCTCTGGAATACTATTCCTTCAAAGTGTCATCCTACCTCCTTCCTGGGCAAGTACCCCAAGGTGAGGAGTACAGCCCTGGGGGATGCAGAGTGCACTCCTCCTCTCCTTCCGAGTTACCGCTCAACTACCTTTTTCTTGTACCTGTACCAGACACAATGCTGCTAAGAGAAACAAAATCAATTGAACCTTCCCACTCTGATCTCTTAGAAGAGTGAAAGATGGAAAAGAAGGAAAAGGAAAACAAAAAGGAAAACGAAAATGAAAACGAAAATGAAAATGAAAACTAAAGAAAAGGATCTGTTCAAGGCCCTTTGCAGTTTTTCTGGGATGGTCCTGGCATGCCTAGTATCACAGTGTCAGGCTTCTGCCTACAGCGATGGAGGTTAGAAATCACAAATACCAACTGCAGTCCAGCATCTGTGGTTCCCACAGGACCCCAAATGCTGCAAACCCTGTGAGTGCCCTGTGAAGGCCAGCCACACTCCAGGCCTCTCTTTTACCCCACAAACCACATTCCCTTCCCAGACACTGGGAACTGCCCTCCCATTCCATAGCTACCCAAGAGCAAGTTTGTTGCAGGCAAGGGCTGATGGCCACAGGTAGCTCAGAAATGCTTCTGTCCCAATGGTAGCAGCATGGGAAGTCCCTCCATTTACAAGATGGTTAGGGAATAGGAGGAGAATAAAGCCCACAATGGCTATCATTCAGATATGCCCCACATCTGCTAGTTTTTCCTCTTTTTCTCCAGCAAAGAAAAATCAGGAACTTATCCTTCAAGATGAAAGAGTGAAGTTTTAGAGGGCAGCTCCTCTAGTTATTAGGGGGACGCGACAACCTGGCATGTTCCCAGCATCCCATTTTCACTAAGAAATAAACCCAAAATGGATCTTAAAGAGAAAAATCATGAAATAAGTCTACTCTGCTTTCAAGCTTTATTGTAAGCCTACACAAACATATAGATGCACATACACATGTAAGGGCAGAAAATATTTGGGAACTTAATGGTAACTGACTGGCAGAGAACAAACAAAATTAGTAGATTGAAAAAAAAACCACTTTTGAGCTAAGAACACTGAATGAAGTCACCATTCAGCCATGTCACTCATCCGATGGTTCGTACAGCTCTTAGGTTTTCAGCTCCATGGAATGGCATTGCAGTACCAAGGTCTGATCTCGAAACAAAGCCTTGCACCAGCGTAAATGAGCAAAAAGGTGCTCTGCAGCTTTGCACTGGGGTTTCTGGGGTCCTTTTGAGTTTTTTACTGTCACAGTATTTGTTATCTGCATTTATCTGTTCATGTAGAAAATCTTCGGCATTATTAAGCACAACAGAGCTGTCTGCAGCCTGCATGCACATCACAAATAAATACCCCAAAGAAGATTTCTGTAGGCAGTCTACAGGACCACACCTAAGGATTTACAAATTCAAAGCCTGCATCCCTCCTGTAGTTCTTCCTCAAGTTTTGCAGCCACTTTACTAGTTGTTTAAAACAATTTCTTATTCCTCAGTGGGAAACAAGCTCAGCAAATGCAGGAACACAGAAGTTTCTTTTTATTCCCATTAAACTGTGGGAGCTTTAAAAAATATGTTTACACTAGACTTCATATAGCAGGATTTCAAAGACTCTCTGAAGGCAAATAAACAGAGGGGCCCAGAAGAGACAGCAGCCGCTGGCCTCTGAGCCTCAGCGCAGATCTGCGAGCGTCGGCAGAGCAGACAGCTTCTCTGCAAAGCTCTTTGCGAGCCCCTGAAGCCCACCTACTCCCACCAGAGGTCAAGTGGGAAAGCCCAGCAATTCTCCCCCTGCGACAAGGCTGCTCCAGTATCCCTCTCCCATGAAGCCATCTCTTACACGTCGAGGCATCACCTGGATCTTTAGCTCCAAACCAGCTCTCTCTTCCACCGACCGCCCTATCAGCTCCTTGTAATGGCTTCTGAAAAGACAGCTAAAAGCTTTAACCCTCCTCGCTCTGTTTATTTAAGGCAGCGTGATTTAAGTGGCAGTAGCTGGGGGGATGAGCGAGCTTTCCCCTGGTGATGGAGACCCTGACAGCAATCGCCCAGCTCCCGCGGTCCACGGGGCACTGCACCCCACCTGCTCACCCAAACCAGGCTTTCAAGGCACCCCGGGGACAGCACTTCCTCCGCTGAGCAGCCCAGCCTTATCTTTGCACCCCTGCACACGGACACTCCAATCCCCCGAAGCCTTCCTTTGCATTTTATTTGAGTCCAGCAAGAGCCTGCTGATTTCCAGTGCAGGCTGCCAACCTCAGGAAGAGAGTAAGTCTTCCCGTGCTTAAAGCCTAACCCTTATGCGGACTCTCCGTGGTGCGTCTGGACTCTCAGACAGCTTCAAATGGGGAGGAGTAAATGAGACACTCGCAGAGATGCTCACACGTGGAAGTGAAAGAAACGTTTTCAGGTACCGATGGGATGCACAAAGCCTAACCAACACGGAGGCGCTCCAAGAGCTGGAAGGAAAGGAGGAAGGCAGTGCCCATCCTACTGGGATTGCTTGGCTCTTTCTTATCTGTGCACAAGCCTCTGGGCCCCGCACTGAGGATGCTCGTCACACAAAGCTGGAGGCAGCACTGTGAGAAAGGAGATGTACATACAAATGTAAATAAATGCAGTTATCCCCTCCAAAAAATTATATTCAAGTGAAGACAGCTTAGAAATGGCGAAGACCCTTGAGGTTAGTTCTGCAATCTGTATTTGCGCTTCCTCTACTTTTTTAATCATTATTATTTTTATTATTCCTTAGATTTAATTAGCTGCAGTGCATCCTCAAAAGAGTCTCAGAAATTCCTGACATACTCTGGACTCTTTCCAGTCATTAGGGGAGCCTGCCTTCATTATGAATTGATCTGAGTATGGTTGTGAATGTAAACAGCATTGTAACTGCACCCTGAGTCTGCAGCTAGCCAGAACGATAGAAGAAAACTCTCCCTTTTACAAACTGCTAGTTTATTCCAAAGAAACAGGCAGCTTCCTTCTGCTGAAGACACTCTAAGTTCACATGTGGTTTTTTCCCCTAATATTAAGCACACATATATACGGTTATATTGTTTTATTCTGTAATATATTACATTTGGCCTTTTGCCCACAGCAGATCAGAATCGGCCATTTGTAATTAGAAAAGGCATTCTCTGTTTGACTGTATCTTATCTCTGCTCTCTCTTCTGTCTCCTGCTTAGAAAAACAGACATCACAGTGGTTGGTCAAAGCAACATTTTTTCCACTGGAACATGACCAAACCCATACTGAAATTGTAGAAGCAATTAAATGTCTCTGATTTACAGATTAATAAGGGAACCCTGTCTCCTGACTAGAGAGGGTCAGCAAAAACAAGCATAAGAAAAGGGAAAATGTTTGCTCAGAAAACGTATGGGGATTGTAAACGACCAAATGCTGGGAACACACTACGATTATCTGATGCTCTTGACTAAACTCCACAGTGGTGTTGCTTCTACCGAGAAGCAATGTATCAAAGACCAAACAGCCTCTGCCTCTTTGCTCACAATCAATTCAATGTTAGCAGAAGTACTTTATAAACTAAGTTATAAAATTAGCACAGAGCCTTTAACAGGCTCTCAGTAAAACTGTCTTCATTTGTATAATCCAATCTGACATTCACCATGATACCTTGAGGACAATAAAATTGATAAAATAGAATTCCTTAGCCTAAATTGTAGCGTAAAAGCTTTAATGGGCTCCATGGAGTAGGGCCAACTGTGGAACCAGCCGCAAAACTCCTGCGTGCCTGGCCAATACCTGACCTATCTGCGAATCACTGGGGGAAATGTAGCCCCACTGCAACTCCATTGCAGAAGACAAATGGAGCCAGAATAAATGGATGAAGCAAGTTCTCAGGCTGGATCAGTCTTTGCTGGGGAGAAGGTGCATTTTGATGTCAATATTAGGAGCTGTGGCAAAAAGCAACCGTGTACATAGGCTCCAGCAGGAAGAAAATCAGTGCTTATCCATCAGCTGGGAGGCTCCTTAGTTTTAAGGCCCTGGGGAGAGCAGAGGTCTTCTCCAGAAGGACTTCCAGCATGGATTCCTCTCTCCAGGGAGATCTAGCAGAAGGCAAAGGCAGGAAATGTAGTAAAAGCCTTCTCATTTTCTTTATTTCTGGCCTGCTTTTAATTTCCTAACACAGCAACGGCAGTTCTGTCGTGTTGTCCATTGTGGCCAGGCAAGCACAGGTAATTTACTGCTTGGTTTAACTTGGTAAATAAGTGCTGAGCCACCAGGACAAGAGGGGCTTAATAAATCCACAGAAGAAATTAAAATAATTCATAGCGAGGACGCAAAGGCAGCCAAAAAGAGTTACGGTTACTTGTGTGAACACCACTGCTCTGCAGCACTGGTCTCACCAGCATCACACTGTGCCAAGTATTTCTCTCGCTGTCTCCCCACCACCCCACCCTTGCCCCTGCCTTGTCCCTCCCCTCCTCTCATGGGAAGCATCCCTGCCACATGCCAGATACTGCTGTGACCCCCATGCAGCATTTTCCAGCCCCACGTTGGAGAAGGCAGGCATGCTGAGAGCAGCCCCACCACCTCGCTGCACTTGCCCCCTCACTGCTCTCCCTCAGGGGTGCCCCACTGCGATGAAGAAGTTTCAGCTTAGAGAGGTTATTTAATCATCCGCACCTCACATGAATGATAAAAGCCCACAGCACAAAAGCCTGGCATCGGGGTTTTGCATGTGGTGCCCGTTCCCTGGGCCTGGGGGCTGCCTGTGCCAGGCTGTCCCAGCGCATCCCTGCAGACTGGCCCACTTGCTGAGCAGCACAGGGATGAGCCTCCGTGGTCCCCGCGCCACCCCCGCGCCCACCGTGCCCGTGGTGAAATGCCCATTTCCAGCTGCCAGCATCGGCAGGCAGCCAGTACCTGCCCGCAGGCACGGGCGTTTTACCGGCAGCAAAAGGAATCGGGAAGTTTTGTAGGAGGAGGGTATAAAGCTCTGAATTGTGTAGGGGAGCAAAGCTTTCAATTATTAAAACTGGCATCCCTGGAGCCCGCGGCTGGTAGCAGCCGCCTTGATGCAAAGCAGCAATGCTCCTCATGAGGGAGGCGAGCTCCCCCGCCTGCCTCCCAAACAGCTCGCTGAGTCTCCTAGGGCCCGGCCAAGGTCGGTGGGGACTTTTATCCACCATCAGCAGATAACAGAAAACACCATTTAGCTGACTGTAGCCCACGGACGCACTGCTGGGAGTTGGACCCAAGAGGTCCCGGTCCTCAGATTCACGCAGAGACCAACCGCTTGAGCAAGGCTGTGTCTCTGTACACGTTTTCTGCACAAGTGGATGGCTCTGGTCCCCTTCTAGATACTCCCAAATATTGCCTGGATTCTAGTGAAGCCTGACTTGCTCCCGCACCACTGGATGCAGACTGCACGCAAGGGAAGTGTAACAAATTGTAAATGCCAATAATGGTTTATCACCGGACCTCTCCTGCCTGGAAAGAAAGGCCAAGCACAAAAAGTCGCTGCTGAATACAAGGGGAGCTCTGCGTTTTGGTCACACTGACATTTCTGGTGTCACAAAGAAAATTTAGATTTGTAAGCAGGCCTGATCAAAATAAGAGTTCCTTTAAATCTGAGGTTTAGGTTCAGAATCATTCCTAGGACAAAACACAGCATATCAGGGAGAAAGAGCATTTTTTGCTATTCGTAATTTCACAGTTAAAAGGAATGGATTTACATGGATGGATGGCTAGATGGATGGATGGGTGGATAGATAGATATAGACAGACATGTATTATTTATTATCTTATTATGTTATAATATATACAACTACTTTTAAAACATGACGGTCATTGTTACAACCACAAGCTTGTTTAGATGGCTTTTAAATGTGAAACAAGCAGCGTTTGTTTTTACCAAATACATCTCACAGTTCACATCTGAACCAAAAGTGACATGGGAAAACGTCTTTTTGGGCAAACTTAGCTTTCTTTGAAGTGTCTGTAACTCTGAATCCAAACCCCTAGCCTTAATTGGTTAGACGCCTGATTTTTCCTTCTTCTAAGGATTATTTAAAAATTCAGCACAAAGACATCAGATCTGCAGTGCTGTCATTATAAACTTAAGCTAGTGAGGCAACAGAATAAGAAAGCCATCTTGGGAGTTAACACAACTTCGGCTGAATGCTTTGTATTTGCCATTTATTTTTGTGATTCACATTAATAAATGAGACAGCTGTAAGTGTCAGATTCCTGAAAAGTATCTTGCTGATAACTGCAATAGCTTTATGGTATTTTATTAAGCAAACTTATTAAAACATAGAATTCCCAGGGCTGAAATTTTATATGTGAGCTTTTCTTTTTCTTCTTCTGTACTAAAACTCATATTTGTAGGTAATTTAGCATTCCCATAGCTCAAAAGATGCATTATCTAAAATAATACATGTTTATTAAAGATTTATCGATCTGCACTCTACATAAAAATAGAGAAACCCTTTCAACCATCGTTAAATGGCAGGTTAGTGAGTCTCCAAGCCAGTAACACATTTTCTGACTGTTTCCTCTTGGGTAGATTTGCAAGTAAGGAAAGAAGTTCACCAACAGAGATGAACTACATGCAGCCTTACAAACCAGGGAGCCTGATCTTGTAAACGTAGATGATGCGAGCAGTCATGTTGATTTGAATCGGAAGAATAAAATGAAAACAGATTATTCCCTTGTGCAAGGGCTGGAAAGAATAAACCAAAGGGTAAGAAATGGGTCGCTCAAGTGCACAGCCAGGGGATGTCATGGGCCAGACCCACTGCCATGAGTCCTCTATGTTTTCTCCGCTCCATGAGCACGGGTGACTGCACTCTCCCACTCCTGGACAGGGAAGGGAGTGGGATGATCGGAGGAGCTCCCATGAGCAGGGCCAGGGGTTAAACTCTGCAAAGTTACACCGCCAGAAAACTGCAGTGATGCAGAATGAGTTATTCTGCGTTTCTGCTGCTGTGACAGTCGAGAGAGCCCAGACATCTCACCTGCCCTGTGTCCGGCACTCTGCATGACCACCACCCACCCTGTGTTTGCTCAGTATTTGAAGGCAGGCATTTGGATACTGCAGCAGATGACAGACCTCTGGCTCTCCAGGAATACCACCAAAGAGGAGGGGAATCTATATTTCATTTCAGCTTTGGCTATACTCAGCTAATTAACTGCTTCCAGAGCTACCATGGAGGAGTGTTTGAGTGTTTATTTTATTGTATAAAGTTGACAGCTGTCCAAGAGCAAAAGCAGAGCATGCTAAGGTACCCATGAGGACATCTGGGCACAAAACGGGAACCATGGGCCTTCCAGCTCACACAAGTACAGCCACCCTGGCTGACACATCCCTAGTGTCGGTGAGGCCTCTACATGCAAAGAGAAGGGCACCTCACCCACCCTATGCTGCACAGGCGCAGAGGACGGCATCACAACACACAGAGCAGCATTAAAAGTGTGTCGGAAATTTTGGCACACGGGTATTTCGAGTGGCACAGCAGAAGCTTCATTTCGAAAAGCATTCCTGAGAACAGGAGGTCCTATCTCCCAGCTACGTCCGTCATCAGGTTGTGGATGACTGTGATTCGGGTGCTACCCATCTCACCATCGTAGCCCTCCTCCTCCTCTGACAAGTCTGAGCTGAATTGGTCTGCAGAGCATCGTGCCTTGCTTTAGCACCAAATTTGTATTAGTCCAGAGGAAAACTGAATTTTAACCATATTGTTGTCTCCCATGGGCAGCCCCGAGAAGTTCCTGAAATTCAGCATGTCTCGTCATTAGCTTAAAAGTCATTTGCGTCAATGCTATCGAACCCAGGTGACCTCAGTCAGTTCCAGCCACAGCAAAGCACATGGGGCTGGTCAGGCACAGGTTGCAGGCAGCATTACTGCACACAAGCCATGCGAATGCAGGCACTGAACCAGAGAGAGAGTGTGCCTGGCTGCAGACATCCTTTGAATATTTTGACTTAACACTTAATGTCAGAAACGATCAAATAAGAAGTGTGGAAATTTCTGTGCAGCTTACTAATTTAAATCACCTTCCAGATACTCATCCCAAACCAATCCTTCACAGTTTGCCACCTCACCAGCTTTAAAAAAAAAGTAAAAAAAGAAAGAAATCTTTCTTCTCCAGACATTTAGTGGCACAGCTCCGTTTTGCGTCTTAATGACTTTAAAAGAGCCCTACCTCAGGGTAGTGTTTGGTTTTAAGGCCCAAAATCTGCAAAAAATGTACATACCCGCCTTAATTAGGGAGCCTAGGTGAAATCCTAGCTGGCCATAGGATGCCAAGATTTTATCTTCCAAAAACTTTTTTTGATGTCAATGGACTATTCAGCCAGTGCAGCTGAACATGCACAGGATCGGCCCATAACATGGATTACAACTTTCTCTGCTTATTGAAAGCAGGCAGAGAGGTACGTGTCTTTCCAAAGCAGAAACAGCGAAACCTGCAATTGGAACAGCCTTAATGTTTACACTTCCAAAACACTGCATGTCCTTATTATGGGGTAACGTTTTATAATTAAGCTTTCACTGATGTTAAAGGACCTTGAATGCTGTGGATAGTAACACCGTATTATATTAGTGCTTGAAAGCACACTGTAAAGGAACTTATTTCCCCATTAGTGTCAGAAGTAACAATCTGAAAATAGGCATTTAAACTCACTCAAAGGAGTGGGTAGTTTTTACTATATATATATATATGTATGTATGCATACATACACACGCTTACTTTGGACCACTGGATTATATGATACACAGACAGAAGGGCTCTTTCTGCACTAATTCAATTAAAAGAACCCTAAAATGGGATATTGCTTCTCGCTTACCTGTGAAACTTTTATTTAGCAGGGGTTTTTTTACCCTATAAGCTAAAAATCTGTTTTCAAACAACTTAAGGAAGAAACAAAGAGATCTCACTTGAGCTTATTAGCTATGATGTCGTCACTGTCAGCCAATATTGCACATCATTCTGCAGCTATTTTGTAACTATGGAAAGTGTCTTGAAATACAATTTCTAAGAAAGGTACTGTGTACCATAAGAGCCAAACTCTAAGACTGTGGCTTCTAAGGTTTCAACGTACAATAGCAGCTGAATGCTTCTGTATAGCAATCTCTGCTGACTGTCTTTGTTTTTTGCTACGGAATGGTACAGACACAAGATCTGGAGCTAACAGTATTTATAAATGAGGTTCCTAGATTTCTTGCAAGGATTCCAAGTCATGCTGTTGTGTAGGCACTTACAAGTGCCTAAATATGAGGTCATTTTTACTCTTGGTGCTGAACTACCCAAAAGCCCAGATCTGTTGAGATCTGGTCTTTTGGCTTGGCTGAATCTCCTACATAATGCATCAATATGCTTTAGTGTCTTTCTAATTGTTTAGACTATTAAAATGTACAAATATATATACTGGACATTCAAATTGCCTGAACATGCCTGCAGTAGACTGGCTTAAATCCAGACAGACAGTGAAATGCAGAGTTAAGTGCCCCATTCTGCTCTTAACACTTCCTGTTAGGACAATACATTGCAGTTCATATGGTCTTCTCTCGTGCAGAAATAGATCCACAACTAGCCAACACATTTGGCAACAGTAGCATGAATTCAGAACAGACTGAAGCTTTAAATGGATTTTCCTCATTTTTTAGGTTTCAGTCAGACCATAGCTTAATTTCAGAAAAAACAGCAAAATGCTGCACACATCAGAAGAGCATTGCTTTGGGAACTTATCTTGCATATTTTTAGTGTGAAATATTCTCAAAAGTTTTCCCTACTTCAACTGAAAGCTAAGATGTACCTGTCTGAATGCAAATCTTCCAAATTAATATCATGCGGATGAGAGATGAAGACCGTTTTCCCAGTACAAGAGTTAATGGGTCCAGTCATAAATCTTGTCTCATGGATTAAACCCAGAGGATCAAATGCAGAGATTTATTACTTCATTTATTACTCCATCTGAGTTAATCACTTTCAGGAAATAGTTCATTCAGTGAAACTAGAATGCTTTTTTATAATCAGGTCATGGTTTCCTCAGACATACTTGTTATTTTTTATGACTATGGTTTATAACATTTATAGTGACAAGTGGGTCTGCACATACAGCAAACCTACCAATGCCCTATAAAGGATGTGGCTTCAGGTTTGGAGCCTACCCCTACTTGCATCATTTCTTAGGCTGCATTCCTTCCTGCCTCCAAAATTTCCTCATCCCAGCTCCCACACACTTTTTTTCACCTCCTGCTAAAAGCAGTTGAGTTTCCTCTGTTCACACACATGCTTCCAGTCTTTCCTGAAGTACAGGTATTGGTGGTCCGTGATTTAGCAATCCTTTCAGGCCTGGGTAAGGCAGTTGGCAGACCAAGCAATATTACAAATCAGATCTCGAGTCTAGGCCCTTCCAAATTTTCAGCATGTTATATAATAAAAGGATTCTGGACCTTTTGGCAAACAGCTGCCGCTGCCTCTGTCCACAGGTCCTGATCTCAGAGACGTCTGATTGCTAAACCTCCCAAAAACGTACATTTCATGGAGCCCCCCAACTCTACAGGGAAAAACAAACCCGCCAAGGCTTGTAGCTCTCGGAGTACATTTCTTTTGCAGTGGGTAGACTGGATAATAGCAAACCTTCCTCCATAGCAAAGGTGTAATTAGCTTTTCTGTCCCAGTTCATTTAGCAGTGGAGTTGAAGAAGGTAGATACAATCACTGGAATGTTGCTTAGACACACTAATGCAGCAGTAATGATAAGATCTAATGTAATGCTGTGGGATGCCAAAATGGAAGCAAACTGCACATCCAGAGGAACTCAGCTAAATTGTTTTCTAGGCTCAAAATAAATAAAAACAGAGTGGCATTTTCCTTATCAGGGACCAAAAATTTAATGTGATTAATTCTGCAATTTAGCTGTAGTTTATTTGTGCGTTAGAGATAACAGCAGGGCTGCGGGTAAAAGCCAGCTCACTCCTGCTCCTGACTATTAATAACGCGTGCAGATCTTATTCACTCACTGAAACCAAACCAAACCAAAACAAAAAAAGAAACCAATAAAGGAGCTCTGCTGTATGGAAAATGCATTTAATGCTTTTGCCTTCTTCTTCCCAGAGAACACCTCTTCAACATTTTTTGTTAGCACTGGAGGTAAATCAGATTTATCTTGCTAGCCAGTGCCACTTTTCCCTCCAGTTTTAGAAAAGGATTATCTCGGACATGTAAAGAAACAGAAATGCAGCACAGAAAATATGAGAGTGTAACAGGCATAGCAAACACACACTACCTAGACAGATTTACACAGATTACATAAAAAGATCCCAGAATGGCTTTTAATTTTTCCTACTGATAGCTTGCATTACTCAGTGCTTAGATAAGACAGTCAAAATGGAGCTCCCCTTGTTCTGGGTATTGCACATAGATGCAGCAACGGAGTGTGCAAGAGCTGGCTAGCAAGAATTGATACAAGGCTTGCATGCTTCATTACTCTCCCATTTCCTTGCCTAAGCATGTGGCTTTGCTCCCCTGGATTTCTAGGCATGAAGGGGCACCTATAACTTATGATTCTTACCTACCTCCTATTTACTTCTATTGTGCAATATCTGTGGCCCCACACTAACACATGCCACAGCTTTTCATGGAAATCTCAGGAGAATCAGATGCATGTCACCAGCTCCACAAGACACCTCTCAGAACCTAACCTTTATCTCCTGATCCCTGCACACAACAGGTAATCAAAGATCTCTTCCATCTTCTGCATGCTGCAGATCGCGCTGGTCCTTGACTTTCCAGGCAAAACTGCAAGCATTTACAGAAATTAGGTTACTACTGATCCCTAACAAGCTGAGGGTGCAAAATAAGAATAAAAGGAGGTGCATTTCAAAGCTTTAATACCTCTACTCTACATCCACATAGCAAAGCCCAGCTGGGTGCAGAAAAAACACTCCTAAGCTGCTATCTCATCTCTGTATCCTTAGTCCCACCCTGTGGCGTTCTTGGATGCTGGATCTCATCCTTCTTATTTCTTTTATCCCGGACCATGGTCCATGTAGGCGTAAATAAGTACAGAGCTGCGTAACACCTGACATCATGGAGCAGCTTCTCATCTCATACGTTTTGCTGCCCACCAGCAGGCTGCCCACTGACCCTGGTGGAACTGTGCCAGGTTCACGCCTGCACAGCAAAGGCCAGTCTCCGGCGAGTCCCCAGCATTTGCGTGTGCTGGGCAGGGGGTGCTTGCTGCCACCTAAAGTACTCGTGACCGTATTCTGTTTGGTCAAACACTATAGCATGAGATGCTCTACAAGCACATTGCCCCGCGTGTGATGATCAGGGCAGCTACGCTTCCACTTCCCCAGCACGGCCGGCAAGGAGTTTCTGCTTAGCGACTGCTAAGGCTCTCCCACATGCATCAGAGAGAAGTATTTACGAGCTGATATGTGGACCAAGAACCTCAGGAGTATTATGCCACCCCATACTTGTATCTGCTGCATGAGTTGTGGCCAAGGGTAAGAATAAATAGGACAACAATCAGCAGTGAAAAGAGGCCATCAGATTAGGCCTGGGAAAATATCCAGGGGATTAGGTTTTCTGTACATTGCCAGCTCAGCTACAAGACTTTCTACCCGTATCACAATATTGGCGGATAACATTTTCCTTGCTCTTCTCCCACTTCTCTTATTTGTGAAGCATTATCACATGTTTACTAACACATATTTTCTCTCCCTTGCTTTCTGAGATACCCTTTCGCACAGGCACAGCGGGACAAAAAAGGCCTCCAGATGTGCACTAGGCTCAAAGCAAAATATCCTCCTGCGCCGCATTTTTATCACCTTATTTATACAAGAATTCTCATCAAGATCTGCAGGCAAAGACAGGTAAATAACTATGGTTAACACAGATGTGTAGGGGAGGCAGAAGGGAGTAAAACCCTGCTACTACCCCATGGAGGGCAGAGCAGCACTGCCTCTTTTACTAGCAAAAGTAGAGAGTACAAATTAAGTGCTCTGAGGATAACATGCTCTTTAGGAAATACAAAAGCTTTGCTTTGTCTTGGCTCCAGGAGTGCTGCATCAAATCAAGCTTAACTAAGGCTCTCTCAATCCACATAAAGCCTCAGGGGACCTCAGGAGCTCAAAACTGCAGTATGTCAAAAGGAAACTGCACAGAAATTGCAACAGTACCAATCCCGAAACTCCGGTGGTGTTCGAGTGCCCTGCCAGGCAAAGCAATGGGGCTGTGTCTGCTGCAGTTTTAGCCTTTAACTACTCAAGAAATACTGCTTTGGTTTGGTTTTCCTTTTTTGCCCCCCTCAAAATACTGAGGGGACCAGCAATGAAAAAAACACTGATCATTTTCTGTAGCAAAAATACATAACATGGGAACTCATTTAACCCCACACAGAATATGTGATAATGAGTAAGAGTATCTGATAAAGAATCAATGGTGGTAGTTTTGCTTAAGTATTTTATATTTGGCCATCACCTAGAAAGAAAACTGGCTACTCAACAAGAATTAATCCATTTTTGCAGCAAACAAGTACATTTTTAAAGGTCTCTAAAGTGGCAAAAAAGTAAGCAACAGCAAAATACTGAGTTACTAGATTATCCTCTGAAGAAAACCCTTCAGAAAGTCAATGGGATCCTACTGTTCTGCTGCCTGGTTTTAATCACCCCACCCCCACCCACCCATACTTAGACGCTAATTTTCTACATCCTCAGAGAAATTCGATACAGTGGAACAAAAAAATTCAGCAAGAGGGAAGGGAATGGTAAACTCAGGATACTTGCTGGCTTACCTCACCCTCCAGAGCACTTCTTAAAGGCAAGGAAAAAGTTATGCTGCATTTCACAGCCCTATGGAAAACCACAGCTTTCTGGAGCCCAACACTTGACAGTTAAGAAACATTCTGGTTATCACAGCAAAGGAAACCTTATTTGTACCCCCGCGTCTTGCAGTATCGCCTAGCCTTGCCTGCTCTAGCTCAGGAGAGGTTTTCGAGACTCTCTTTGCCCCTTCTGACTGCTGTGGTCTCCGGCCAACCTTCGGCAGAGCTTTCCATGAAGGCGGCAGATGTAGACCCTGAGATGCCGGGTCCAGGTGTGGGAAGGGCCTGGAGCAGCAGGAGTACCCTGTCAGCAGGTCATTACCAAAAATGTGGCAGGATAGTTGCAAGACTGAACTCCAGGTACAGTAGCAAAGCCACCAGGGCCGGAAGGTTCATGGAGCTCAGGTTTCTTGCTTGGCTCCCTGCTTACTTAAAAAAACCCAACTTCCAGGAAAATTTGGACTGGGAAAATCTGAGCAGAAGAAAAGTGGGGCAAGAGCGGGAGGGATTAACTCCTCTTCCAGGTCCTTGTGTTCATCGATGTTTCAGAAGCAGATGGGTACACCTGACAGGGTTGCTCCCTTGCAGGAGCTCCATGGGATTTGAAAGCAGTTTGAGGAGGGAAGGTGACAGTTTGGAAAGCGAAGCACTGAGTATGTCAGTCATGAAGACAAAGAGAAAAAAGAAGAAAAACAAAAAAAAGACAAAGCTGCTGCCTCATTCCCAGTTTGCTGTGATTTTTGTCATGCTTTGGCAGAGGAAAGAGCCGGAAGAAAACAGAACATTGCAGTGAAATTTCCAGAAGTCTTTTGTCTTTCTGCTGCTTCTTTCTCCCTTGCACTCTGAAAGGCACTTGAGGAAAAAACTATTTACTAAATGAATGGTGCAGGATTCCCATTTATCTTTTCAGTATTTTTTATCTTTCATTTCTTTCTTAATTTTTCCTTGATCACAATAAACCCATTGGGAACCAGATCTGAGAAGCAGATTATTTTAAATTCTAATGACAGCAGACATTATTTGTACTAAATATTTCTATAGAATGGCTCAGGTCACCTATTAAGTTAACATACACAGACACCCCTTAATAACACATGCTCTTCATTATAGCCCTTGATCATCCCTAGAGATCCACAATGCCCCATCAAAGCTCTGCGACATCCAATACTGTGGAGTAAGACCTCTTTTGCAGTAGGGCAGCAATTATACAGAGCCAACATAAAATCAATACAGCTGACTAATGAAGGATCCCTTTGCTTATGTAGCTAGACTTTAAAGTGGCTAAAAGCCTTCAGCATAGCGCCTACATCAACTGCTCTGGGACCTGTTCTAGAAGTCGGCAAAGATGTCGATGGGACGCAAGCTAAAGGAAGTCTCCCCAAATCAACGGCAGCCACCCAATTTTCTATTGAACAGATAGCCCCCACAACTCGGAGCAGTCTCCAGGGCCCCAGCCCTGTACAATCTGCGCAGGAACTGAGGGACACAAGCATGCCACAGTCCAGGCAAGGGTTTGACCCCTGGCACAAACATGGCTGAGATTTATATTTCCAAAGCAAAACAAAATAAAATAAAAGAATTACAAACCTGACATACTAATTGGAAATGGTTTACTAAATAACTGCAGCACTCTGGGTTAAATCTCGAAGTCCCTGAGTTTCCTAGCAATTTGGAAGGATTAATTTTGCCTAGTACATATTCCAGACTGTCCTAAGAACTGCCGTTAGCAAGTGTTTTTGGTTAATCTTTTGATTAATCTCTCTTCAACAAGGGGAATTGTTTTTGCCATTCAGTTACTATACAGCAGGCTAAATTCCGTTCTCATCATTTGGCTTATAAATCTCCCTGTTATTCATTTTTTTTCTCCTCGGTTTTCTAAAAACATGCTATCAATAAATAATAGGGAAGAAAACTAATTCAAACTCACATTCTTACTATAAAAAACCATGCAGATGACAGCATATAGGTCACCAGCTGTAGCGCAGCATAATACAAAATTTGCAGGAAATCTGTTAGAAGGACGATTTCAGCAATGAGGAATACATGATAGCATAAACAATTTCACACAATGATCACAAAATGAACCTGCCCTTCCATTGCCCTCCTATTCTCCTACTGTTGTTTCAGATTTGCCTCTTTATTACAAGAAAATATACCTCTCGGTTTTATTAGAACGTGTCTGAGGGAATGCTCTGTGTGATAGATAGCTGAGAGCAAAGCAAGACATAAGTGTGACTCAAGGCACATAACAAGCCTTACCTTGTAAAACCTCATGCAACTAGCACCGAGGATGCAACACTCCTGTATTACTTGCCATATAAGAGTGATTTTTTTTCACTCTGAACAGTTACCTGCTCTTACCCAAAAGCTTTCCATCCAAATTCGGATATGATCTTCAAGGTTTTCAATTAAATACTCAAAGCACAGAAGAGAAGCAAGAACAATACATCATCCATCCAAGACATGTTACATAGCAGTAGGGACATGGGGGAAATTCTGAACAATGACACCATGACAAATCCCTCCGAGGCACAAGGATCCTCTTAAAGAATGACACATAGCCAATTGAACTTCCATTTTTAAGGTCAAGTTTGAAAAATGTACCCTGTGAATGGCACAAAACCCTTTGAGCCAGTATCAGTGGTGTTACTATGGCAAAACCCCCTCCTGTAACGAACCAGAGTCAGACCAAATGATCTGTCTTGAAAATAAAGGTATAAATGAAGCTTGCCTAAATTTGAGCTGATGGCCCTAGGGAAAGCAGATATTTCAAACCAGATGCTTAGACCATTAGACCATCTGCTCTAGAAGTGTCTGAAAAGCCAACTGCTACAATGGAATTCTTCTCCCTCTCTCATTTTCTCCTTAAATCAATAGGTCTCTTTACACAAAGTATTTATACCGAGTATTTTATTTTTTCAACCCCTTCTTTATTTGTAAATCCTTAGGATCTCTTCCCCCAGTGGGCTGTGAGAAGAAAAGGAGTGTTAGCTATTTCCCACCAGGCAATGGTATCTCTTCCTTCAAATTATAAAAGCACACTAGTATTTATTAAGGAGTAGTCACTTTTAAAAATATATGATTAATTTGTGCAAAATCATGTCAAAATATTGTCAAAATCATTTGTTATGAAAATGGATTTCACGTGTAACCCTGCTTGCTTCCCTTCTTCAAATGAAAACAGTCTGTGTCTGGATCTTGAATTCGGGGATATATGTTACTTAGAAGTATTTGCAAAATAACCTAGAAGAACCAGTCATTTTAATCATATAGGATTGTTTTTTTCTTTGCTAATTCACTGACTGAATTATTTTTATAAAAAAAGAATAATAAAAATTAAGCAATAACTAATTGCAGGTAGAAAGCAACGCACTGTCAGTGCTACAATTCATACGCTGTGGCTGCTTTGGGAACATGTTAGTTCCCTGAGGTCATTCCAATCTGAGTAACTTCAGTCTTCCAATGCTAGGTCTTGCAGCACACAGAGGCGCCCGCCACATTTATCAGTGCTTTTGTTTTACTTCTGTCTCTCTCTCTCAAACATTAGACAATTAACCCAATGTCAAAGAGCAAAATTAAAAAAGAAAAAAATAAATGAAATGGTTTTGTGCTTATTCAGAAACTTCTAACTTGCAAAGTTGCCCAGGTCAGTCCTTCTGCACTTTGTGCAGCTGTAATAAAGACCTAACCAATATATGATCTTTTCATTTGTTGCTCTTAAAGCAACTGGAAAAAGAAAAGGGGGAAAATACCAACCAGATAGTGAAGCATGAATAGCCCTATTTATACTTGATGCGAGTACTGAGTGCATGGAATTGAAATAAGATGTCTCAGCGCTGCTGTGGTCTGCGAGAGGAGGCAGAGAATGATCGTATCAGTGATCTGGAGTTTATTTCCTCCTGCCACGGCGTCCTGCTTAAACTGACCGCTTCTGTTCTCCCTGCCTCAATCGCCACATCTGGGTAACAAAGAAGGCCACAGCACAGGCAGATGTTCCTAAGTTGTGAAGTGTCAAGAACAACATGAGCCAGCAGAAAACCCTGAAATAAAAAGAGCTCAGTCTAACCCGCTTCCACCTTTCTGAAGCAAGAGAGACACAGCCCTGTCATAGGAGCCTGCCTGTTCGTACAGCATTGGGCAAGAGCTTCCAGCCAGGAGCCGGTATTTGATGGGACACGAGAACTGAATGTGCCTTTACGCCAAGCTCCTCACCTACGAGCAACCTAGCAGCGTCCTCAAAAAGGTCAGGCTGCTGAAATGGTTGAATATTACTTGTCATTATTTCAAGCATTCGTATCTTAAGCTAATCAAACCCATGTGCACCAGATCACATTGAATCTCAACTTTCTACAATTGTTCATGAGGATACTTTATAATTTGATTTCTTCCCAATTCTGGAATATGTTTATTGTGGTAGCCAAGAAATTACTCCCTACATTTTAAAACCCTAAAACAGCAGATACATTTAAATAACCATTGTTGGAAAGCAGATGTAAATGTAAAAAAAAAAAAAAAAAGTTACCTCCTTCCCCAAATCTGTATTTTGCAAAAGGCAAAACATCTGAATGGTTCTATTTTCAGCAGGACTTAATACAAATCCAAAACCCAGAAGAACCAAACAGCCTGAATTTTGGGGAGCTGGAGCCACATTTTAACATCGCAGTTCATTATTTGCTCATCTTAACCATCTGATACAGAGAAAAATTTTCCTCAATTTTTTCTTCCTCCCCTTGCCAACACCTTCCAATACCCTCAAAAAGGATTTAAGACTCCAGCTGCCCAGTTTCACTTCGACTCCCATCCCATTCTTCTCTGCTCACCTTGCTCAGGCTATTGGAGCATCTTCTTTCACTTTTTATGACTTCCATAACGTCCTGCAAATATACTGCTCCTTCTGACCATCTGCACAAGGGCTTTCCATTAGAAAAACTCATTGCCTATTTGCAGTAGGCTTGGCATGAAACATAGAAATTGGGAACAAACATGGTGATTAAATGACAAACTCTGAATATGGGTAGTTTTTTTCTATTTCAGATAAAATGTTGTTGGAATTACAGGAAACATTTGCTCCTCATTCTTAGCTAGGATTTTTTGTGTGTGTTAAGTCAATTAAATCTTAATAGGGTGATTCCCTGGTTCTTTATTTAAAACAGAACAAGCAAAAAGAGAGAATACAAATAGTATGGAAAGGTTGGACTTCATATTTTATTTGCACCCATATGGCATGCAGGGTTGCTCATTTCAATAATAACGATTTTTAATTAAAAAAACCTCCATAACTTTCACAACAGTCAAGCGGGAACTGCTAAAGAAAAGATGTTTATTACCCTGGCAATTTTCCCCACTCATCAAACTGGCATGTCTATCTCTTGCACCCCAGTTGCAACCAGCTACAGCTAATGGTGTTCCCTGCATCCCAGCACGTCTCTGCGGAGAAGAGAAGCAGGAACAGCGTGGGGGTGCGTAGCTCTTCTCTGTTCTGCGAAATTAGTTCAGCGCACTATAAAAACATGATTAGCTATGATGTCTCAGCCTTGTTTATGCTGCAGTTCTTTCAAGGCTTTATCTTACCAATTTGTAAAGTGATGAGTAATATTGACTTTTCCTAAGCTTTCCTATTGTCATAATGGCATCATAGTTGAGCAACCTCCAAATTAGTAACAGTTATGTCACAACAACTCTACTGAGAAAGTGTGTTTACTTCTCATTAAAAAATGAAGAACCGAGTCATGGAGAAATCACGCGTCCGGACCGACAGAAGAAGTCTCTGCAGATCCATGGCTAGCACCTAGGCTCCCCAAATCCAAGCTTAATCTATTATCTACACAACTCGCAGCCCATTATGGTAATGACAACTACAAAATGGTGGTTTGCATTAATATTTAAACACTTCTGGTTGTGCGTAGGACAGCAGAAACAATGCACAGCACAGAGTAAGGCAGCCCATGATACGAAGTTGAATGCGAATATATTTAGGGGCTGTTATAATACAGGCTAACGGGAGGCATTAAACTGCACCAGTGTCTTACAACATGTGGCCCCTAAGTCTGCTTGCTGCGAGACTCACCTGCAAGGGAAATGATGCAATACATATGAAGACTTTGCTGAATATCTCATTCAAAAATGCAGAGCACACAAGGAAAGCCAGAATTCCTTTTGTATGCATGAAAATACACCTCAGCAGACTGCTTTTACTCCCAGTCTTAGCATTTGCACAGAAGAAGCTAAGCAGAAGGGAAGGAGTCCTCCAAAGCACTCAAGAAATCTCTGGGTCAATGGGAATCACAGAAGCACCCAGTCCTAAGTGTTTTAACTGATGTAAGAACACGAGAAATTAATAAAGCCAAGCTGCAAGAACCAATTTCATTTAATAGTGCTTGTAATCACTACCAAGAAGATGCAGAAAGTCTGCAGGCAGAGTTTGGTGAAAGGCCAGGAAGCTAATTTGCCATTTGCATAAGTCATTTAGAAGAAGAAACTATTTAAAATTATGTATCTATGACACATTACACGTGAACAGATGAACAGTAATCCTGAATAATAGTTCGGTCTCTATGTGCAGAGGAGGGGGAAGGGAGCTGCCTTGATAAAAGAGCATAATTTGCAAGTATTAGAGGAGAGGAATGAAACTACCCAAGTTACAGACTACAAGATGGGAAGGAAAGCAATCTGAAGATGCTGCTTCAGGGCAGACATTTTGTTTCATCCCTAACTTGAAGGGAGAAAGGAAGAAATAGCCTTGCATTTATGTCCTCCAAAGTTTCACCGCAGCAGTGATCCTGATGGCACCATACTACCATCCAGGATAACTCGTCGTTCTTCATACTATTTCATGCTATTGTCTTTTAAAATATCACTACTGAGGCACAATGTTTCCATCATGCATAGGTGTAAAAAGAGAGCTGTTTTGCCCAACGGTTGAATTTGATGGGGGGGGGCGGGGAGACACACACACTTCATTTTCCCTGAAGAGCAGTGTGAGATTTCCAATCCTCAGCTTTAACACATAAAATATTAAGAGCCAATTTTCAGCTGCACCTCTGTCACTTCCATTATCATTCTACACGTCCGGAGGTGATAATGGACTCAGTAAATTGCAGCCTCTTTCCATCCCAGACCACAAGGGCTTTCACCTGGGGACAACTCTGCACAAGGGGCCGCCCAGATATATGCTAATGGCATCCAGCAGCAAGGCGCTAGGGAAGACAACAAGATGTGTTCAAAAAAACCAAGGTACTGAATAACAAAGGCAGGAAAATGCCCAGGAACAAAGCCAGATCAAAAAGGAGTGAGCTTGCTCCCCAAAGTTACGCGTGTATTGCTATCCTCACAGACTTTGGCTGAAAATACGCTGGCTGGGCAGTCAAACTTTTTCATTCAGACACATCCTAGCTGAGCCGCTTACTGCTTCAGTTCAGCCACAGTGCCAAACGTTACCGAGAGCAATGATTTTTTAATTATGATGTGACAGCAAAATGGACCACAGCGTGGGTGGTGACGGAGCTGCAACTGGTATTCAGCATGTCCGCTGAGCTCACAGGCATGTTTCGGAGCCGGGCGAACAAAAGCTACTTACAATGAAATACTGCCGCTGCCGGCTGCAGCCTTCGCATGGTCCCAGCTCTGCTTGAGAGCCCGGGACATCACACTTTTAGTGACACGCACTGAATTCCACAGGAAATCACCCCCAAATTTGGTGATTTTTACATTATGACAGCATAAAACAACTCCTGTGGATCATAAGCATAAAAGGTATCTCCTTCTTTTTCCCATGGATGCAATGAACCCAAATCTCAAATCCGGCAAGTAGAAGGAAAGTCTCCAATTGGTTTTAATGAAATTGGGATCATGCCCAATACACTGCGGGGCTTTCCTGTATTAACAAGCAGCCTTCAAGGGATGAACTGCAAAAATTGAGAGCCAGACCATGAGGATGCTGGTCAGTACTGGGAAACCCTAAGTGGTTACCTCCATCAGGCCTGAACAACCTGGTGCACCTGGGTTGGGACAGCATCCCTCCTGCTCAGGCCCCATGAACATTGCATTTTATTTCCCTGAACTGAAAACTGAACAAGCAACATCTGTTAAAGCCTCCATCCTGCCACACAGCTGAAGAAGGGAAAGTGCACTTTGCTACTACATGCCATACTTCAGTGGTTATTATTTAATTATGTTTTTTCCCTGGCGAAACATTCTTCACATATAACAGGAAAGCGAGACAACATGGAACATAGTTAGCACCCAAACATCCTTCGCCCCCCCGCCCCCCAAATGCACCACCACACTTTACAGCTTAGATTACCAACACAAGGGGAAAAAATCTGGACTGATAAATTCTCAGAGTTCAGGAAGTCACATCCGACATGGGCTTGAACTTCACAGCACCACAACTAATTAACGGCACGGAGTGGATGTGCAGCCTAGAGCTCTATGCTGCCCATTAAGAGTGGCAAAGCATTATAATTTACTTAACTTCCCAACTATCCCACTCAGTCATTGCATCCTGTTACAGCACGTATCATCATATCAGTGCTTAACAATCTTTAAACATTTTTCTCTCTGTGAAGCTGTGTATCACTTTTACCTGCACTTACTGCACGTGCTTACAGGTATATCATGCATAGGATGATATTATTCTAGGAAGTCAAACAGCAACACTTGATCCAAGTTGTAAGGTGGCCGCAATTAGCTCTCATAAGAATTACAATTTCGAAAGTTCACGAGGTTGGATTACTCCAGCTGCATTTCAACAAGTACTAATTTTGCATGTGCCAGTCTCCTCACAAAAATTTCATTTCTATGAATTTTTAATGATGCAAAGTAATTTTTTCAAGGTCACTGAGAGACCGAGCAGTTATTCAGACATTAAATTTGCTCACAGTTTCTTGGCAGCTTTGCAAGAAGGCGAGCAAGGATGGTGTGTGGTGGCAGTTGGGGGAGGGAAGAATGACGGGGTAAAAGAGCAGAAAGAAAGTTAAAGAAAAATCAGGAAACAAACTTGATGGAGAACTAACTTTGAAAACAAACTTGTGGTCTTCTTTCATGTCCTAAAAGGAGAAAGGAGTGCAACTCTTGCCTTGGGCACATATATATAGTCATTTAAATCCCCTTCTTAGCATCTTATTTTGTTCAAATAAAGGGGAAGGGGGGAATAGTTAAAGACATTTCATTTTATTTTGGCTTTTTTTTAAAGTCCATTTATGTCAGGGAAGATTTTCCAGTAAGCTAAACGTGGCAATATCGAAATGACTGCTTTAACTCATTAACTAGTTCTGTGAAAAAGCTGGCATGACATTGATGGAAATTAACAATTCAAATGGTTCTGGCAGCCACAAGAGTGCCTGCTTCCAAATATTTCACCTCCTAACACCACCAAAATCTTGCTGCTACGGGAGCTTAGTGCCTGACAGCCGTGTAGCACCACCACCCTCTCCGCTCTTTGGGACAGACAGCTCAGAGTGGTTTTTTTCTGTTCATCAAATATTTCCTTTTCTAGGCTTCAAGCTGCAATCGTTTATCCAAGCAAGCAATTCCCAGGAAGAGTGTCTGCAGGACTCCCCTACCTCGCTACTGCAGCGCGTGCTGGGGTAGTCCACGTTACAGCACACACGTACAAAATAAATGTAGGAACATCACCGGCAAAGCTTGGTACGGGGGAGATAATAATGCAGCCCAGCCTGAGGTCTTGATTTACCTCAACAAAGTCACCCGTGTCCCCAAGCCTCCACGGTCGTGGGCTTGGCAGTGGCAGCCGGCTCTGTGCAAGAACGCATGGGTTTTCCTTAGCTGGCTTATGCACTTTCTGGCAGTGGTTATGCACTGCCTGAACAACCCGTGCTGCCTGTTAAATCTTATCAGACAGACAGCTTTTGCTATCAAAGAAAGGCTGTTGCAATAACTGCCGTCCTCATCACCCCTGTCACTCTTCATTTGGGTGAGCAGAGGAGACTCCCCACCGGCAGCAGCAATGCAGGGAGCGGGCGAGCTCGAAGAAAACCGCCTGGAGGAATCTTTGGCCTGCACACACATTTCCGATTCACCTGCATTTAATGCCGTTAATATTTCAGCAGCTGTAGTGCCAGGGTCAAACTGAAATTTTGCACTCTCTGTTTCACTCGGAAATGTCAGTCTCAGACCTTCTGCTGGATTTTTTTTTTTTTTTAAACACTGATGAACGAAGAATAAAAGCGAAAAGAGTGAGTAGCAGAAAGTTTACAAAAAGGTCAGAATAGTCATTTCCATGGCCTGTAATTTAAATATTGCTTTGTACAGGACCTGACCTTGCCATCTGTCTAAGACAGGCAACATTTCGCAAAGGGAGCTGTGCGCTCACCATCACTGCTGGATTCTCCCTTCTCCAGCAAAATCCATGATAGCAAGGAGGGTGGGCTACACAAACTGCCCTGTACCTGGTATGTAAACCCACCACCTGAGAAGAACCTCCCCATCCTCTGCATGCTCGCTGCAGGTCTGAGACCAGCAGTGCCACATCTCCGGTGCGGTACCAACCCTGAGAAGCAGCTAGAGGTGGGAGCTCCCGGACATTGCCTGAGGCACAGGGACAGTGTAATCCATGAGGGTCACGAAGGGCAGCAGATGGGACACCTCACCTCTACCTGTGTGACCCTCAGCACTCACACGAGAGCACCTGCAGACCACCTATGGGATGATCTGAAAACATGAAAATGCCCCATCAAGTACACTGTAGGAACAGCTGGAATATGGGCTTGATCCTCAAATCTGAATGAAGGTTAACGTTCATAGAGATAACGCATGACTGCAGCTGTCCCTGCTCGGTGCAGGACCAGGCCCTTATTCCTACAGGACACTCTAAGGTGAGGAAACAATTCAGTGTCCATTTCTGTTGGGCTTTGCCACATTGCAGCCGACACACTGAAGAAAGCTGTCAACAAAAGTGTGAGTTGTATCCACACATGTTCATTCATGCAACTAGAACGTATACTCTTAAGTATATAGAAACTGATCCTCATATATATATATATATATATACTGTAACTTTGCTTTCCATCTTTTAGAGAGGTAAGTTTTAAGCCCTCAGATTTCCCTAGAGATTTCTTAAATAGAAGTCATTCACTTGTGAGACTTGATCCCTTTCTATCAATGTTAATGTTATTTATCTAGGGAAAAAACCAACCAAACCCCCAAAAACAACAACCTTAATTTTTTCTTAAAAACTAGAAGTTAAGCAAAAAAAACCCTGAAAGGTTCCTGCCACCTTTGACGTATTTTGAAGACATAATCAACAGAAAAAGCCAACCCCAGAAGCGTGTTTTTCACAGACATGCCAAAGATTAACTAGGCATATAGCTTCTCCCATTGACTGCGTTGAAACCCCTCCTTGCCTCAAGCCAGGTGGGAAATACTCAAAAGAGGGGTGGCATACTACCTTCAGAGATAGGCGCAGGACTTGTGGCTTCAAAGGGACTCACAGCTGGAAAGCTCTACGCCAAAGACACAGCCCTTTTCTGAACATCTGTCCTTAAACCTGGGCCACTGCAAGATGCCTCAGGCCACAGCGATCGACTGCAGGAAGATCAAGTTCACGGCTGGGTCTGGTCTGTGCTTCCCACATTATTCCTGATGGCATGACCTCCTCTGATCATTAGGGACTCTGGGGGACTTCTGGAGGTGTCAGAAAGTCACAAGAACACTTAGTGAAAGCAGTTCAGATAAGGAAGTGCTTAATGAACTCTAATAACAAAAGAGGACTTTGGATTTCAATTTAAATATTCAGTTATATCTCTTTTTTTGAGCTCGCACCTCCTCAGAAAGGCAGTTTGGAGCAAAAACTACCTGTTGACTCTTCTCATCCATACACTGTTTTTTTCTCCAGTCACCTACCAACAGTCCAGCCCACCTGACTGGACTATATACCTTTCTCTCCTTCAACATATGGGACCGAATTCACCACTGCCTGGCCATCACTTATAACTGAGCTTTTCAGTTATCGTCTGCAGATAGTTACTGAGCTGGTAAGTGTTTAAACATCCCCTATTGCCCTGCTGCAGATGCAAAACCCTAGACAAAGGAGTACCAAAATGGACCTCTAATTTCTCTGAAGACTGATGATTCATACTGGATAGGTCAGCTATAAATTTAACAAGATTCCCAGGAGCATCCTTATTTTCCCTCTAGGACCAGGTATACCAGGAGCAGTATTAAAAATTAAAACGTTAGCTGTTAGTTTTAATGAAAGAAAATTAAATGAATAAATATTAATAATTATATTCCCAAAACAGTCCTGTGAGCTAAAGAATTAAAATTTAAGTATTTTATGCAAAATTCTGGTTGATTGGGAGAGGTTTGCTTTTTTATGGCAAACCATGAGCAAGATGGAACTAAAGAGATGTGTCTCACCATCCAAAGTTTGGGCACTCTAGTGGGCACTCTAGTAGACACTCCAGACTCATTTTCCCATTTTGAAAGGTGGAAAATAACCTCTTTTCGCAGTGTGAAATAAGCAAAAAGAGGCAATATAAGGATCTGATGATCAATCTCAAAAGTCTTCCTCTCCCTCAAGGTCCCTCTTAATTCAAAACTCAGCCTAAGCTGGGTCTACTGCATTAATAAAACCGCAGTGCAAGGGTCTACTGCATTAATAAAACTGCAGTGCAAGTCATGTATGTGATGAATCACAAGTGCAAAGCTTTCCTGCCAGCTGACCCTGTGAAATGCCACAGGATGGCACAGCAGATCTGATCAGGGGGATTTTAGCCACCAGAGTGCAAATGCTACCTTGTAAACCACCAACAGAAAATACTCAGAGGTGGGTAAATTCTGATTCTGGGGGCTTCGTTAATTTTTATTTTCGTAGCCAATTCCCCATCAATTGGCCAATGAATTTTATGATACAGACTCTATAGCTGAAAAATAAACATGCTATCAAATGAATGAAGGATACATTCATAAGGTTAAAAATGCTGGATTTTAGAGTTCGTATAAACAGTAGAAGCATGTGAAGATTATCAACACCAGAAAGATTTTCTGACCACCTAGCTTGTTTTTCAAGGATTAAAATGGTTTTTTTTCCCTTCTTGATGAAGACAGGATAGTCAGCTTCACACTTGTCTGCGGTCATTTCCTACTCAATTTTACTTTCATAGCATCCTGTCTGAATTTCAAATGCTTAAGCAGAATTCCAATAATCATCAGTGATAATGCATGATCTGTCTAATGCGAATAGATAGGTTAGATTAAATTCACATCCACTAAAAGTTAATATCCCTTTAACAAAGGAACTGCAATCATTTTGTGTCTTCACGTGGGTACTTAGTTCTGAAGCAGTGATAACCTATCTATAGAAAAACCTTTCCAAACTCTAACTTTCTGTAAGACAAATGATGGCTCTACATTTTTTCCTTGCTTTAATTTACCAGTCCTAATCCTGAAAGCCAATGCACAGAGATGCCCTCTCCTCCTTTTGCAGAGCTCTTCAGAGCTCTACATGAGGGCAGGGCTCTGCCAGCCTGCAGACATCCATTTGCAAGATCTAGCACTTAAGAAATAACACTTTTTCCCTTCCTCATTTGCATAATGATTTGCCACATTTTATTTTGACTCACAGTCAACAGTTACAAAGCTAAGGGAGGTACAGCTCTATTTAGGACAAAATTCATGCCAGTGCCATACCATTTACATCTTTATCTTCCCATTGCGTTGAGAAGGGCAGACAGAGCAGCTGCAGAGAGGAAGGCTGGATCAGCCCCATGTGCTTGGAAGAGTGGTTTGCTGCAACCACCTGGCAGGTAGCTCCTACCCTAGGAGAGAGTTTAAGCTGTGGTGTGAAAAACGAGCAAAATGCAAAGATCTCAAAGTACTGCTGCACCGGGACTATAGGTAGCTGCCATCTGCATCCAGCTCGTTCAAGTACAAAAGAAACATTTCTCCATTGCACAGATGGGGCCAAAAGATACAAGGGAAACAGGTGTAGGGTTGGCTTTTTATTCAGGCATTTTTACCCACATTTGTCTTTGAGACAGTCACTCAGCTCCATTTTAAAATATCTAAGCCTTTTTCTTTAGAGAGTAGCCTATAAAGAGAGCCCTTGTGCCTGAGCAGGGACCTCGTGAAGGTGATGCACCATGCACAGCCCCTGACTCTCCATTCCACCTTACAGGACCCTCGCTGTGCTACCACCAGCAACCCCTTGCCTTAATAACAGACAAAGTCCACCTAGACAATCTGTCTGGGGGGACCCTAAGGATGTCTTCTTCCAAAACACGGGGCTCGTGCCAGCACTTCCAGGGAGCCTTTAATAGTACTCACAGGTGCTGGTTTTTCCTTCCCCGTTCTTTGCAATGCAATTCCCATGAGAGCTGTCTCACTGCTCAGAAGAAGAATGGGAGAAGCAAGTAGGAGGGTCAGGATGGCTTCCCAAAGTCCTTCCGAAACACAAGCGCTCGCCCACTGGCTTCCCCTTCACCACAGACCTGCACACAGCCACAGGGAAGCACGTGCCAGCACAAGAACCCTGCTTCTTCATCGCCGAGCTCTTCTTGGCGTTATTACTCTCTTGCCTGATGCTTTCCTGAGCTGCAGCTTCAAATTAGAAATAAAACCTTAATGAATTTGGTTGTTTTTCATAACTTTTACTTCATGAGATAAAATATTCTCATTTCTCACACATTCTAGAATAAAACCTGAATTCTGCCTTCCTTTGGTTGTTCCAAGGGCTGACGCACAGCAGAAACATTAATTTTAACACGTCATGTGGTTTGTTTTTTTTTAATTAAAATTGATTTCCTAAAGGATCACGTTTGCAAGAAGGCGTTGAGCAGTGAATATCAGCAGCAATCAGTGTGGTAATGAGCCTGTTTTGTTAGCCTTCATTACATTATAACAGACATATTTTACTTAGACATTGTTACAAGCTCCACTTGAAGAAACCAGTACCATATATTGGCAAGTACAGAAAATAACTGGACTAAACACCTCTTTCTGCAGGCGACGTAGGACTCTCAATACATGATGGCATTAGACGTCAGGATTGAAATCCTGGCCATGTCAAGGCTAAAGGAAGCTTTGCCTTTAGGGGGCTATGCCCATGCCTAGGAGCATGCAAAGGGATGTTTGGGGTGGTGACAGCTGATCCTGTGGGGTCTGGCCCCATGCTGGGACTCCCACAGATGTCTTTGAGGGAGTTACAGAAGATGGTGTCTAAATTCACTTAAAGTTGTCAAGCGGTAAGTGAATGCCCCATACACACCAGCCAGGCACGAACGCACCTGTAGGGTTTCAACTTCTTGGAGATTTTTGGCATTGCAGGGGTTAATAATTGCCCTTGAACCCCTGGGAAGTGGACTTGAAAAGTTCCAGAGTTCAAGTGCGATGCCATAAGCAAGGTGCTAAATAATAAAAGAGCAGCCTTGTACAAGGCTCCCCGGCAGGGGATGAGCCCGCCAGAAGCTCCACCTGGGCTGATGGTCCAGACCGCGATGCCGGCAGCATAATTTCTACAGGGTGTCAGAAAATGCATTACTACTAAGTGGCATCACTCTGAATGAAATCTGTATGGGTCAACTGCAGGTTAAGCTAACAAAACAATAAAAAATTTAAAATCTAACAATCGCAGAGCCCCCTGAGCACTCGAGAGCGAGCAATGGGTGGTTTCTCACGTGGACAAAGGAATGAGTCCCCACCTCATTTTTCTTTTTCCAAGCGACAGCGAGACATTTGCCCTAAGTGTGTTTCACCAGCTTATTGCCTTGAAAACTGGTTCATGATCTTCCCTTTTGTTAGTGAGAAGGATCTCAACTGGTATGTTTGAAAACATGGCCTACATATAAGTGCTCACTATGAACCTGACTAACACCTATCGGTGGTGAGATCCCAGTGGAAGGACTCTCACTTTCTCTACTACTATTCTGTATAGAAAGCACGTGGAGGATTTGGCACAATTTGTTGAGAATGGTCAGTAAATAGCCATGCTGTATGTTTGTGACCAAACTGCGTTCTTGCAGGCAGCTTTAGGAAATGGAAAACTTCATGGGATACCTCAGGGAGACATTTTGGTGAGGAGACCATGTGCAGCTGGACATCTCGCAGCCTCCCCGAAGAAAGACTTTGCTGCGAGAAGCAAGGACAGGGGAAGCAGTGGCAAGCCACGGGGGGGGATGTTCATTTCAATCGAAGGCATGCTTGGGGGAGAGATGATGCTTCTGGGTGAGGTGTGCTTCAGCCCAGGGCATGAATTGCTCCAAAAGTCTAAGACCAAATTTGGGGCAATGGAGGAGCCAACGGCACAAACAGGTTCTTATTCTGGGACTAATGTCCTCATTCCTCTTGAAGACCCTTCCTAAGCAGTACTTCTACCTACTTTCATATGAACACAGCCACACTATTTTCTGCATTAAATCACAGAATGAAATAATTGTGAGGCTGGGGGACACACTGGTCTCATGTTCAGTAAGACAGTCTCTTCCAGATCAACAGATAATAAGGCAACTATGAAATATAATTCATCTCACAGCGAGTTTCAAAGTATTTCTGTGCAATCCCAAAATGTGTTTTGTCTGACATGTTTACATATTTCACTGTATATGGGCTCATTAGCAATGAATTTTGGTTGCATTTTGACTTTGAACCTTCCGCTTTCCCTCTTAAAGCCCAAATAAATGCTATCTATATACATACTGCTAATGGACTTTGCAAATAGTTGTAATGCTTTTAAGACTTCTGTATATTTTTTTAACATTTATATTTGTAATGAAAAATATTCTGAGTCAAAGTCACATTATTCAGCTAAACCTAGAAATATATGTATATATTCTAATGAAAAGGCTTCAACCATCTCTTAAAAATATACATTTACTTAAATGAAGTTAAAATAGGAATTAATTATTTCATGAGCTCTCGCCTTAACTTCAACAGCTACTAATTTTTTTTATAATTAAATTGGAACAATGGCTTTATTTAAAAACCAAATGAAATGAAATAAACATCAGAACAGAGGAATGGAAATCCAAGTAGCAGAGTGCTGTGCTGGTCCACAAGGTTGTTTCCTTAGTGAATGCAAACCAGAAATAGAAACTCATCAGAAACAGAAAAGGCCTGAATCTGTTCAGATTTATATCAGTATTAGCCATTAAAGAGGAAAGAGGAGAAGGTCACTGCCTTACCCCCATTGGAGTGAAATGCAGAAAACTAAATGTATTAGTTGCAGTTTGTAACTTTTTTCCAAGTTGACTAATATAGAAAGTAATAAAGAAATACCCCCCAAATATGACCCAGTTTTGTCTTTAAAAAAAAGCAAAATTAATAGCGTTGCCTTCTCTTTACAAATGCTATTATCATGTGTATTTTCTTCATCAACATAAGAATTCAACTAACAGACTACACCATCACTCCAGGCTCTCCTTAACAATTTCTTAAACTTCATAATTATTTTTCCTTTATTTTTCCATGCTGCCCATCCTGCTGCCATTGGGTGACATGAAGGGACTTACCTCTTAGTGGAATTACACAATGTCCAGACAGTGCTTTTCAGTTAACAAAAAACACATGTGCATACGCAAAAATAAAAAATATCTCTGTGGTAAAATGCTTTTCCAGGGCTGACAGCAAGCAGTAATTTTGTTTATATAAATATTGGCAAACTGCAAATTTTACAATTCCCTGTAAACTTGGATTTTTTTTTAAACTTAAAAGCATCCCAGCATCTATCTATTCATCCATCAATCCATCCACCCATCTATCCATGACTATACCCCCCCCCCGCCTTTCATAAACAGCTCTGCTAATTAACTCCCACATTGTAGCAATCTTTCCATTACAGAAAAAGGAGAGAGATTGAATTTATCTATATGTGATGAACAAATGCCCTGGAGAAGCTCTTGTAATCTATCATGTCAATGTAGATGAACTCCTCGGGATTTCTTTTCTTTGTTTTACCATCCAATAACAGTAAAAATAACACACAGAAGAATCCCAGTACTTAGGCTATACAGCTAATCAACCTCTGGAAAGATATTCAAGGTTGCTCTGCATTTATCCTTTTTTGAACAACAAAACTTAGGGGTGACTGCTCCTGGGTTTGAGGTCTAATTACTATAACAATTAGGCTCATCAGTGCATTTTTTATTATTAAGGAATGACGACAGAAAACTGATCTCTATCTGATTAAACAAAATAAAGCACTAATTGAGAAGAACAGCAAGTCCGTTATTTTCAAGTCCCTGAAAAAGGGCTAAACTTCATAAATGGAGACAGCACTAATCCTTACTAAAAGGAAAATTGATAAGAACGAGCATCTTTCTAAAAAGACATGGGACAAGAAATGTCTTAGTGCAGCGCATAACACAGCACCAGCGGGCGTCTCTCCACACCCTGCTCCCACACACGCTAGCCTGTCACCACAATTTTCAGAAGTCATTTATTACTGTGACACCTCTCTTTTAAGATCAGCTCTGCGCTCATTTTCGCAATGATTTGTTAACGTCACAGTCTTCACTTACACCTTTTTTTTAAATTTATTTTTCTCTGTTCTGTTTGGGCGCAGGCTCTCACTGCATGGTTAGGTGGGTAAAACTCTTGCTGGAGCGGTAGGCATTTTGGCTGCAAACGAAGTGGGAGCGCTGAGCCCCTAATGTAGGAAATAAAATCCCCATTCACTGGGTTTTTGAAAACATTTCCAACTCTGGGGTACGTCAAAGGGAGATTATCACGGTATGTCACACTCCTCTGTCTTCTGTGAAGTACAGTGCAAAAGAGCTAAGGGGTTTTCTCACCTTTTTACATGGACAAATATGCCAATATTTCAAAACTACTGAAAGAAAAACAATTAAAAAAAATTCAGAAGACAAATTACTTCAAGCCTCAAACTTTGATGTAAAACCAAATGGGAAGAACTCAAATCAGGAGAGATGCAGAACAACCCCAGTCTCCTTCTCTCCCCCCATCTTTTTATCTTTTCAGTAAGCAAGAAACTGCTTTGTTTTGTGGGTTTGTATCTCCTTGCATGCCTGAACAGGTCATAGGACGCCCCATTTCAGCTCCAAAATCCACATAAGTGAAAAAGCTGTGGCTTTTACTTGGCAAACCTCCCTTAAAAACTGTTTGCAAAGAATATTGTTTGTAAAAATATTGTAAGATAAAAAGCATTAAGCAGTCTCCAAACACTTATTTAACCCAAAACAAACTAACACTGATGGTTCCGCTTATGGAAAGAAAATAAGACTTATTCACTTTCAATGGAGAAGGAAATATGTTGTAGGATGAAAGTAATCTACTTGCATGCAAACAGATACACTTTCTTGATCAATAAGAAAAAAACCATCAGCTCTGCAGTTCTCAGACCAATCCCCCCCCCCTTTTTTTAATGCAGTATTTCAAAGCTATGCATACATAATGCAGCTGCCAAAATATTTGATGTGGTTTTAATGCTGATGAGTAAAGCAATCGGAAGCTTTTCACAGGAATTATAAAAACTTTGGATTTCTAATTATGTTGAACAGACAGCTAACAAGCAAACATTCACACAAGCAACTTCATGACCACATTTTACCACAATCACAATGGGACAATCCTCTAACAAAAGAAGCTACCAAGAGTTAGGGATATGCACTTTCTGAGATGCATGGTTCGTTTTATCCTGTGCAGCACCATTTCACAGAGCACCAGATTAATCCAGAGCACCGCCTGTTCTGAGCAGCATGATGCAAATATAAATTCACCTTTCAATCACTTCTGTGGGTTAATGACACCGAGTAATAGCACATTAGCAAAGTGCCACTCCAGACACCAGTCAGGCATGCCAAACAGATAATCTGACAAACGTTTCAGATTCATTTTCCATGAACAGAAACACCGTTCGGGCTTATTAACTAGCAAATCTGCATACAGTGCAGTGCAGAGCAGAGAGGCTCCATTAAAAGTAGCAATCTATCTCATTAATGTAATATATAATGGTATTTGGCCTCTTCTATTGTTGCAAAATTAAAAAAAAAATATGCTCGTGCTCTGTAATGTTGTAGCATGTTTGCACTAATTGCTTCATATACTCCAGTCAAGTTTTTGATGTAGAGGAATTCCCCCACTGGTTTAGAGAGAAATTATGTTTTCAGTTACTATCACTTTCAAGAGCGCAAATAATTCAGGTAGCCTTCCCAAACTACTCGCTGTACTCACTTCATTTTTCCTGTTTCTATTAAATGCTTCCCTTACAGAAGCAGTGTATCTATATCTGGTCTTCACATCTGTTACTGCATCTCTGCTTTTACAGATGTTATTTGAGCACGCGGAGGAGTAGAGTTACAAGGTCTGATTGCTCACTTAGTCCAGAATCAATAGGGGATGAACAGGATTTGTTTTCTTATCTCCAGCATATTGATAACCAAATGCGAAAAAGGGCAACTAAAAAAGAACAGTTCCCCAAAATGTTCATTCAAAATTGTAAATAAAATTATTTAAGTGCTTTCACAGCCTTTAAATATTGATCTCACCAGAATGTTAGAAAACAAGAATGTTGCTAAAACAATACATTAAAAGCAAACTTCTCAGCAGGTTTATCTAAACCCAATTCTAACAGCAAGTACATGTACTGAAAACCCAATTAAAAGCACCGTTCCCATCCAGAAAGCAGAAACAATGCTGCGTTATCCATATGTCAGTTCAATTTGTAGCTTTTTTTAACAGTTGGGATTTGGAAAACTATCTGTAGACATTTCCTTTGTCGGCTAAATCTTAACCATCTTCCTTTGCCTAGCTTGTTAGCTTCAGTTCTTCCGATCTTGATACAATAGCAGTGTTTTAATCAGATTTTTCCCATGTAAAGACTGGGGGGGTGGGGGGAGGGCAACTTTTCTGGTTTTGTCTAAAGTGTCTTAACACATTGTTTCTAGCCACAGAATCACCCCCTTGCAGCATTCTGCCTCTGGAACCAGGACTCACAGTTTACCACCATTTATAACAAAAGGTAGGTGGAAAATTAGCTTTCTCCCCCTTTGTTGGTCACCCTGTGGCTTTCTTCAGAGCTTTTGTTTGAAAATGTGGCTGCCGGTGATCACTCCAGTGGACCACCAGCCTGCTGGGCCACGTTTCAATTTTCTTTAATGCTGAATTTGGAATCTCAAAGCTGTAATTTGCTGTTCTGGATTTCCCCTTCTGTGCCATGCTGCTTTGTTTCAGGGTGTCAGAGGGGGCATGTTCTCGCTCTTGGCCTCAGATCAAGGTAGCCCAGGTCTATTTTTTTGTTTTAAATCTTGTGTTTCATTTTGTACCCATTTTACTGTGCTATGCAGAGTAGTAAAGAGGATGTGCCATGGTGGTATGACACTGTCAGGCTTTCTCCAGATTACTTCAGGAAGGATTTCAGGTTTGCATCACTGGGTGTTTTGCTTTATTGTTAGTTGTATTGAACGGCTCAAACACTACTTCCTTTAAAAATGCCTCAAGTGCCCGCGTTGGTTGCAATTCTTAAATAACCTAGGTTTTAATGACACTGCAGGGTATTTAACAACAAAATACTGCTGCAATTATGGGATGGCAAATAAACGTGTTATCGATTAGTTCAGAATTTGTGATGAAGACGATGTACCGGGACTCAGGAGGTTCAATTGCCAGCACATCTGTGAAGACCCTGGGAGATTACGGGCAAGCCTGTTAATTTTTCAGTCCACCTCTTCTGCAGAATAAGGATGAAAATACTCCCTTCTCTCCAGACTTTTTGCCTGCTCAGACAAAGCAAACTCCTTTCTGCTGGAGCAGCTATGGCGTGTGCAGCAGTCCAGCCAAGTAAGCCCTGATCTTGTGTGAGTGCCTTAGGCACTGTACTGCTATACAGCGAATCTGCCGCTACAGAATATTAAATTGTAGTTAGAACAAAGGATTTAACTTATAACTGGTTTAGGATTTAGTTCAATGGACAGTGGGTCCCTTAAATTTGTAGTTCACAATATTCTACGTATTGGTATGTATAGCAAGACAGTCAAACCCTTGCTTTTCCTTGAATCATACACATTGTTTTACATACATTATAGTCCACAGAGTCTCAGCAGCAGAGAGCAATTAAGAAAACAAACAAACTGTAGTAATGAACCATATAAGGAAGAAAAGCAGAAATGTCACCAGCCTTCAAACATATGGCTCTCCAAGGCCCTCCTTGCGCCATGCAACTTCCACTGCTCCATCAGGCCCAGATGCCTGCTTATTTTGGAGGAGAATTTGCTTAGAAAATGTCTCATGGCCAGCATGATTTCATACCTCATTAGCGTTGTCCTGATGCAAGTAATGGAAATAAAAGTCCTGGAAGCCAGCAATTCTGTACACATGCAGAAGCTACTTGCTTATCAAACGCTTAAGGAAGGTGATGAAAACTGAAAAGAGAGTAACGCAGCAAGTGGTAGGATAAAGGTAATTATCAAAAGGAGAGAGATTAGAGTAGGCACCAGTAGTATTTGCAGCTTAAGAGAGTGTTGTCTCCATCACCTGGAGATGGGGAAAACAGCTCACTCTTTGCCCAGTTACGCTGATAATTTTCAAGGTTTTATTACAAACTGCATTGGAGAAGCAATATGGGTAAAAAAAATCAACTCCTAATCTCTTCTAAGGCTTTCTTTCTCAACTCAGATCATGTCAATAAGGTTACAGTGCTGCCCAGCAAACACTAGTGTGGGCACAGGCAAGAGAGAAGAATCTGGTGACGTGGGTAGTAGTAAGCAAAGGGAGGATGGGGAGCACAGAGAAACCCTGTGATTTAACTTTGCTGCCAAGGAAGGGCACATTAGTCAGGCACAAGCCATTACTTAGGTTATTTGGTAACATATCTAGGATAGGAAAACAGTCAGCAATCTCACTTAATTTCCCTCTATTAGTAATTTACAGACTTCTACATCAGACATCTACAGTCAAAGAAAATTTGTCCAGGTAGCCTTGAGTAAGTTATCTTTTTTCACATGAAATGGAAACAAATTGGGCATTTAAAAGTAGAGCAGAGTTTTACCGACAAAATTTCCATTAGGGCTACTGGGTCTCTGGCCCACTGGCCACCACTTGAGTAAACAAGCCAACTCTGACTCGCTGTCAAAATCTACAGTATTTTAAGATACTCTGTCACTCACACAGAACAGACTGCCAACAGTTTTCCATGGCGCATAATGTGAAAACATCCAGTGAAAGAATGCGATGTTAAAATGAACAGGAAAACTGTTCTTTCAGAATTCCTTTAGCCCACCAGCTGAGCACCACTCTAACACTAAGCAAGCTATCTTATTGCATTGTAATTAAACTTCGTGTCTTCTGTTGATTACTGCAAAATTAATTCAAGTTGCCAGCCACAGAAATGTTAAAACAGAAGAAAGAACCAGCACTGTAGACAGCATCCTGTTTTAGTCATCTTGGCTGGCCATTATCAATAATAAAATGTTCAATTTGTGGCTGCTATTTCTTTCTCCATTATTGAAACAACTTGAGTTTGTGCAGAGTGGCCCCGTGATCTCAAAGCAGTATCTTATTGATTCAGCAAAAATTTTTACAGATTAATAGTGACACAAATGGCGTCTCTAATCATGGCCAACATGGAAACTATTTTGAGAAAGGATAAACTTAGATATGGTCTTAAAGCAAGTTTGTAAATGCACATAGACCCAAACAGGAATATTTTGATCCTGGAGGAAGAGTGGGCAGGAGTGGAGGAAAACCAAAAGGGGGAAGATTAACAAATAAACCCACTGCAAGCACTACTACCTGGGAAGGATTCCCCCACCCTGCCCTACCACCGCACCCTGCTCCCCTGCTTCCCACAACGCTACGCTTCTTGGGGCTATTTAACACAAGCAGCAGTACCTTGATTATCTCTGAATTTCATTGCATAGGAAAATGAAAGCTGATCATGCAACAAAACTGCCAACACTAAACATCACCATAAGAAGTCCAGCAAGGAGACACCGTTACGCTAAGGACTTGTACCAAAACTACCTTCAGCACACCCTGCGGCACGTCGGGGCTGGCAGTGCCCTGCTGCCGTGCCCTGCGCAAGAACAGGGCATTTTCAGGTGATCCCAGTGTGCCTCCCAGGGCAGCAGCAGAGCTCAGGCACTTCCCACAGCCAACTGTTGCCAGCCCAATGCAAGCAACGCTCTTTCATTGCCTCTCCTTCAGGATCCCCTGTCAGAAAGCAAACACCCAGGCCTCCCTCTGGTATGCCAGGACATCCACTAGCAAGCAACTCTGGCTCCAACAAGCACAAGAAGTTGTCGGTCTGATAGCTGGCACATAACTCACGCCTGCCTTTTCCTCTCTTGTTTGGCAGGTGACCTCCTGTGGAGCCGTCTGAAAGGGGCATTAATGTTTTTTGTCAGCCCACTTTGTTTAGCAGCTATCAGAATCAAATCAATGCCTCCTCCACTGTCTTCGCTTTCTCCTTTGCAGGGTTTTTCTATACTTCACCTCATCATCGCTGTGGGCTTTGGACCGTGATTTATCACCAGGTTCACAAAGCTGCTGCTTCATGGGAGCAATAAGCAAAACTGTAATTCCAGCAAATTTGCTTTTCAGTGTGTTCTTGCCGAAGGCAACACTGTACCTGGGCTACCCTTAAACAGGAGTCATGCCCCAGTGTTTCCAGAAGGAAGAGACCAAAGACAGACTTCAGAAAAAATCTTTTGCCCTTCCCTAACTCTTCCTTCCTTTTTTGTCCCTGTATCTCCCGGCTCCTGCCACAGCTGGAGCCCAGAGGCCAGCTGCAGGGAGACCGCGAGCTGCTGCAAGGTTGCCAGCCGCAGAAGGATGCTCTCGAGGCTGCGTGTCCTCGCACAGCAGAAAGGCCAGGCAGGGTGGTAAGGGCATGCTCACAGGAGGCAGTAGAGAGGGCTGGTCCCTCCCTACCCCAGGCAGCGTGGGCTCCCACACCCCTGGCTAGGGCACCTCTGGTTTGGCATCTGGGTCACTGCTTAGCGACCCAGGAAATGCTAAGAATAAGTCTGGCAGGAGCAGATTGGCAGGAAAAAAAAAAGTCATATAATAAATTGATTCAAGAAAATCATATTTTATGCTCACCAAAGACAAAGCTTATGAAATAACCAATATTGAATTACTCACTGAGCTCTGCTCCTACATTCCTAATACAAGATCTGTCCTGCGGTAGCATACAGAATATGGTCCATCATTCTCAGAGGTACTAAAACCCCTTACTTTTATATAGGTGGTTATAGATCTTGTTTATACGTAAAATTCCATGCTTTTATAAAAGTAAATTCCAAAGCAAATGTAACTCTTCAGAGCCATCATTACCCAGGGTTTTATTGCCAGGCTTGTTAACTCTCCTGGTAAGCACCAGGTCTAGCCACTCTGCTCAGTCTTGACTCTTCTTCAGAGGCTGGTATGATTTGTTTTAGCGCCTGACACCCGAGTAAAGTACACTTTCCTATAGTTTCTGCATACATTTACTGTATGGCAAACCTCATCCTCTGTTTTATCTTGTACCTTCTCTCCCCTGTATCCACCCCACACACCTGTTTGACTGCGGTCAGCAAGGGTGTTTTATAAACAAGTGTCTTCAGGATGATGCCTGCTTTTTTCTACCACATTTGCAATACACCTAGTGCAATTAAGCCCTGATCTTTACATGTGGCCTCTAAGGACCACAGTAATAGAAATAATAAATCATTATAAACAATGCTGTCACAGGGAAACTCACATTCTCTTCCCTTTTACCCCAAGGCCCCCAGCAGGGTGTGTTGGTGAGGGTGGGAGGTAAGAGAGAGGAAACAGCTCTTTGATTTAGGAACCTGTGCAGCAGCACCATTTTGACATGCTTTCAGCAGAATGTGGGAAACAACAAATCCAACAGAGAAACAGCACCACAACGTGCCAGTATGGATGTTACCTCTTACACTGGGTCCCTTGGCTAACTCTACAATACCAGAATGAAAAATGCCAAGTATTTCTTTCAGGTGATGCAACATTGCACTGGGACACTGCAGGAAAACTGAGACTTTGAAATATTTTAAAGGCTTAAATGAATACTGAGCTTCCTTTTTCAAGCTTAAGGAACAGTGCAACACTTTTTTTTTTTTTCTTCCTTGCTCACAAACCAGATACTCTAAAGAAAATCAGTCAAAAGGTCTAAAATGAACCTGCCTCCTCAATGCATACAGTTCTGCCCAGGCAAATTTCTGCACAGACAACCAACTACGGAAGGAATGTGTCAGTAGGTAAACAAGATCAATCCACCCCCAGGCTGTTTCTCTGCACCAAAGCTGTATTTCAAACGAATCCAGTCGTCTCAAAATGCTTTGGAATATCTGACATTTGTAATTCTGCCCCCTTCCATCAAAGCAGGCATTTCAACTGTGTAAAATTTATATTCCACTTACATTCAGTACTATCCTGTTACTGAAGTGTTTCTGGTGAAAGTTCTTATGCAAAAAAGCAAAAATTCATTAAATCACTGCCACTAGCCCACATTAGGGAAAACCAGGCATTTTCAGGGAAACGAATTTTCCCAAGAGAGATGAAATACAAAATTCTCTTTCAAAATGTATATACACTGCATACATACACGCATACATATGAAGAAGAGAGAGGCAGGGGAAATATAAACCAGAAAATATTAATTGCAGATAATGTAGCAACAATAACATGAAGACTTTTATCCTAAAGCACTTCATTGTGTAATACACAGTATTCATCTATTAAAGAGGCTCAGGAGGGCTAAACCAGACCAGACGGCCTCAAACGTGAGTATTAGTACATTTCTTAACATCATCAGTCGCTTAATGTTGCATTGCCAGTATCATGTTTGTTTTGCATATTACGGCTTTTCCACAGACCGCAGAGTCACAGCAGATTTTTGAGATCACAGGAGGGCACGCAAGCAAATGAGCCAGACAGAGAGCCTTATGATGTCTCCCGCATCTCTTGATCTTACACACTGACAGCATCTTCTGCTTTCTACTCACCGCTTGAAGAACAGCATGATGCTTATCAATGAGCAGTAATTAGTACAGGGTCATCAAAGAACTCAAAATGGAAAGTTTTACCTTCTGGATAATGTAATCTATCAAGCAAGTGAAGCCAAATCTCACTTCCATGGGTATCAGGGAGTGTTTCTCCACTGACTTCTGGTGGGAACAGATTTGGTTCACTGAAGCTCTGTGCATGCACCACACAGGAGGAAACATAAATGATGCTATGGAGTGAGTTTCTGGGGTTGAAGAGCATAAGACATGTAAAGGGACATTACTAAGATAAACACCACAGGCCAAACCCCTGACCAGAGTCCTGCTGGAAAGAGGCAGGCAGAGGCCAGCCAAGGGCTCTGCCCGCTTCATGTCATCTTATGCTTCTTACCTGGTTTTTTTCAATTGCTCTAAGATCATTGTAGCTAGAAGAAATTTTAAAGCCATGCAGTTTACACTGCATAAGATACGCTGTTAAGTCAAAATTCCTTAAGACGTATTCAGTATCAATCTCCTTCTCAAAGGCATAACTCAGTGCATGTGCCTGAGTTCAGGAACACGTCAGACTGGTCGTGTATATGTATATCTGCAGCCCTACATCCACACGAGCTACTTGATTTCCCAGCTCTGCCCCCCATATCCTGTTCTGTTTTCAGGACACCCACAGAGGGACAGGGCCTCTCTCCATACAACAGGCCAGAAAATATTCTTGTTTTCACCCTTCTACCAAGGTCAGGCATCCAGAAGCCAACTGCCCGGTATTGCCAAGCCAGTGACTCCAGCAACCCTCCAGTTTGCTTCTTCCTTTCTTGTCCGAGCCCTGAGCACAGCGAGAGTGCCCAAGCTCTGTACACCCTGCGAGACCGGACATGCCAAAGATACGATAGTCTGCAGTGATCCCAAACTAATTAGTCGTGGAAACATCTTTATTTGTGCAATCACTCAATCCTTTACAAAAATTTAGACTTCATGTACTTTTGGGAACTGAAGTTTTAATTGTGTTTGAAGTCCAACTCCTACAAACGTAGTGTTGTGTTGAACAGACCATGAATTGACTGGAGACTTAAATCACATGGAGGCTTAGATGATGTATTGAAATGTATTCCCCATGCATTTATCTCAGCTTGGATAATGAAACTAAGCTGTTTAGCTTCATTACCCATGAAATACCCTTAAGAAACAATTGTGCCATATTACAGCAAGCAGAGTTGACTTCCATTTTAACACTCTCTCTCTGTGCTGGTTTGTGCCTTCTTCTCCGTGCCTATACTGATTTGAGGAGCTCTGCAGTGGAGGAATCATGCCTTCCTGGCATCTCTGGGTAGATCCTATAGCATGTTGGGTATTCTAGTATAAAAAGCAAATGACAATAATTCACCAATATCAAGTTCTACATTTCAAATTTTCCATAATGCAGCATATGGAAACACTTGCCACCCTGCCACTTTCTTAAAAAAACAAAACTAAAAAACCTTTGCAAAATAAAGCAAACAAAACCCCAAGCATATTTATCTCTCTTAAAACCAGTATGGTGGGAGTACACCTTTAGCCTACATAAAGTGCAGTTTATTTCAGGAGCAACCTGTGATCACCAGTGAGCTAAGGCCAGTGTCCTGGTTGCAGCTGGGATAGAGTTAATTGTCTTCCTAGTAGCTGGTATAGTGCTGTGGTTTTGAGTTAGGTATGAGAAGAATGTTGATAACACACTGATGTTTTCGGTTGTTGCTCAGTAGTGTTTAGACTAAAGTCAAGGATTTTTCAGCTTCTCATGCTCAGCCAGCGAGAGAGCTGGAGGGGCACAAGAAGTTGGCACAGGACACAGCCAGAGCACCTGACCCAAAGTGGCCAATGGGGTATTCCATACCATGGGACATCCCGTCTAGTATAGGAACTGAGGAGAGTGGGGGTGGGGGAGATCACCGCTCGGGGACTGGCTGGGTGTCGGTCGGCGGGTGGTGAGCAATTGCCCTGCGCATCATTTGTACATTTCAATCCTTTTATTATTGCTGTTGTCATTTTATTAGTGTTATCATTATCATTATTAGTTTCTTCTTTTCTGTTCCATTAAACCGTTCTTATCTCAACCCACGAGTTTTACATTTTTTTCTATGATTCTCTCCCCCATCCCACTGGGTGGGGGGGTAGCGAGTGAGTGGCTGTGTGGTGCTTAGTTGCTGGCTGGGGTTAAACCACGACAGGCAGTTACACCACGATAGGTCTGAGCCCACAGGAGGAAAATCCTGACTTTCTTTCACTGCTCATTTCATGGTCTTTACTTCACTGTTCTCTCATGATCAGCCCAAGTAGATGACTCCAAATGATTCCAAAAGGAGCATTAAACTCTCACAAGAGATCTTAAAATGGCCAGAGGTACTGTCAGCTTGCTTTCTTTTCTTCTTAGCTCAGCAACAACTTCAGTCATATGAAAGTAATTTAAACCAGATAAAACTCCCATAAGGAATTGACTGATATTTTCTTTATCTGATTTATGTAACAGGTTTTACTTTTTACTGCTACAGTGCACCAGCCTTGCAGCTACCACAGAACAGCCAAACACTAGGGATCTACTAGTGGACAGAAACAAGCAAAACAGAAATGAGCACTTGAAATTCCCCATGCTGCCATGCCTAATGCAGAATGGACAAACCCGAGCATCTTAATCACTGGGGAGCTGAGGGAATGCAAGACTTTGGGGTATGCTTAGAGCTTTGCAGGATCGGGCCCTTTCTCTTTTTCTCTCGTCATTCCTTTGACAGGCAGATGAAGGTGGATTTCCACCTTAGATAGAGGAAGATGTGAATATGTCACAGGACACCCAAGGAATGAGGTCGCAGTGCATCCCTCTGCATCATCTCTGAGCTGCAGATCAGTGCAGCAGAGAGAACTAACATTATCATATACACCCAGTGGCTGTGATTCATCTCAATCCTAAAGTGAGCTTGTCAGCTCCCAAACACTAAACTCTCTTGTCATTACTTTTTTTTAAGTCATGTAGAATAGGTTACTTCATTGCACCATTTGTTTAGGGAAGGAATAAATGTGACGCCCGTTGTTTAAAATGTAGTAAAAGCCAAAATGCAAGAGGCAGTTTTAACCATTCAACAACTATGTGAGTTTGTAGGAGAGAGCTCACTTTTTACATCTACTGGTTGAATGATTTGAAAAAAATTATTTACTGGATAGGGATAGTTAAAGTGCAAGGGCTTTCTGCTGGCCTGAAATCAAAACCTAATAGCTAACCCTTTTACAATAAATCATGAACAAGCTAGACTTGATTTGTCTTCTTGTCCATAGATTGTATTGAAGATATAAGTAGTTATTGATGTTATGTAGTAAGTACAAAGCTGGATAAAAAAAAGCTCCAGAGTTTTATATGCTGTAATGTGATGAATGACTGGAAAGAAGAAAAACTTGAAGGAAGGGGGTTGGTAATTTTATACTTTCAGCTCATTTCTGTCACCTACAAAAAATACTCAACACTTGAAAAAGTTACAAGATTCTCAAAAGACTTCTACACATATATATGGAATCTAACTAAAGGCATGTATTTTTAAGAAAGAATGCAATATTACTCTTTCTCCAGCCCGCAGAAAGGAAGCTGATGACTGCTGATACAAATAGTCATACATAAAAATGTGATTCAACTATTTCTTTCTGTAGATGTAACAAATGCAAATATTATCTGATATGCAGTCTAATTTGGCCTGGAAATTACAGATGAGTGAATTATAATAAAAATTCTACAGTAATTGAGTAATAGCATATGCAATTACCTTAACAAATAAATCAGGTCAGTAGGTGATAGCATTAACATAAGGGGGTTGAATTTGGTGACCCCTGAGATACAGACTTAGCTCTTAAGTCTGGTGCTAAGTAACTGGGCTTCTCAGGGCATGTAAAACACATGCTACCCTTTCATGCAGACATTTGTGCATAATTGCATGCGGTTCACATATGACTTCAGAGATTGGCCATTTTATTGAGGACACGGCCAATTAATTATGATTTACTCTAAAATAGGCATAGCTCTATTCTCCCTGCCAGGTAACATTCTCTGTTCATACCTTAAGTGCGATACTTTATGCAGCAGGTTGCTACCTGGAGTTGTAATGATTTATGGATCATGGATCCCCATGGATAGATGGTGCACTGGATGCTGTCATTCTTTCAGACATCTATACATCTGCTACAGTACATCCTGCTGCTGCATAATGGATTTAGGTAGTAAGAAGGACAGACATTTGGGGACTCCTTTCATGCAGGTTGACTGGAAACTGGCAGGTACAGATATATGCGAATTTTGTCTTTAGAGGAACGGATGCCTAAAACACATGTATTTCACCACCCGTGCTTGCTAGCCAATACAAGAACATTTTTAATAACAGCCTTAGGCTGGGATGTGATGCAAATGTTGTCTACAAAGAAGTTCATGGGACAATCCTGATTTTATGGGGAGTATCTCACATCGCACAAGCTTAGCCTAAAGCTTTGTTATTGTTCTGAAATAGTTTGGGTCTCCAGGACTCCTGAAACTTCGCAATGGAGTAACTTGACCCAATACTGCAACTTAATCAAATTGTGCTAATTTATGAGGAAGGTGTCTTGTCATATAATGACATAAAATCATGAAAGGACATGCCTTCAGCACACATCAACACAACATGACATGAAACTACAAACCGTGAGATGAAGTTATTCTGTGCAGCACAACAAATACAATTACCTCTAGTGAAAAACCAAAGAGAAAAACTGTGAATTATGTCAACTGCAGTGACAAAACAGCCTGTAGTACGAATCCCTTGGAGTCAGGCCAAAACAAACAACTAACAGAGACAAGATCACACACTTGGAGATGTAAGAGTGGCAAGCGGGTACTGCTCAGAGCGCTTCTCAGAAGCAGCCATTCTTTGCATGCATTTTTTTGGTGTTAATTTTTTTGCCATTGATACAGTGCTGAGGCCAAGTAAAGTAACTCTGAATATTACACACCATATACTTTAACTACTTACTGCCCTGCTTATTATTTCTTCTTTTAAAACCATGCCAATGCGTCTTTAACACGAATGGGCAACTTTTGAAAACAAGACAGTTAAGGGGAGAATGGCAGCCCTCCGAAAACTTGGCCAAGCCTGGAACAAAAGCAGCTATTTAAACAGTGAACATTGAAAAGTCTGTTAAATCATCTGATTTGTGTAACCTGAGCCACACCATGTGAGGTGTTTCCTCTCCACTGGCCAACTCTGACTGCCACAAGGGTGAAGAGAACAGGGTTCCTTAGAAATGTCAACCTCTGTTTATCAAAGAGCTTTGTAAAATTACTAAAATAACATTTCAGCTACAGTGGCTACCCTTAGAACTTGCCAAATGCTTCTGATAACTGAATAGGTACCTCAGTAGTCCCAGTATTCCAGGAATTTCCTACCGTAAGTAGCGGGAAACACAAGTCAATGCTCAGGCACTGCAGCATCCTAATACCACGCTGGCAATCTTACACGGAGCGCATGCTGCAGTGCCCTACACCGGCATATTCAGCCCTGAGAAAGCATGATGCATTTATCAGTTGGGATATAAAAGCAATCAGCAGCAGAATTGCTGAAGCCTGTTTTCCTTTAAATTCCTGCTTTAGATCCCCTAGATCTCCTTCCCTGGGCCCAGTGGGCTCTCACCACTGGCAGCACCGCGGTCTTCCCATTGCAGCTGCTGGGGCAGCATAGAGTAGTGCTGCAGCAGCAGGGTGTGCGTACCCTTCCCTCCACACACGCATCCTTCCCTCCACAAGAACATCATTTAGGTCTTCTCATATCCTGCTACTGATTTTCGCAGAGCTTGGAGAAATATCTCATGGGGTCTCTTACCTCTTTCTGTTGAAATGTGGTATTTAAATTAAAAAATACAGGTTTTGGAGGGGCAACCTGCTTGACAAAAGCACGTGTACCTATATCTCACGTCTTTAGGAGTCCAAAATGTTTTCAGAGGAGGAAATTGCAGAGGAGGTCATGAGAACATTTTGGTGAAAACATGCATATAAATGGGTAAACTCCGGTACCGTTAGAGATGATGACAATTCTGCTACCACTCCTGGTAAGGTTAGGGCTTCACGCTGACTTTTCATGATTGACATATTTGGGATGACAAACATCTAATTTCTATCTATTCACCTTTTTACCATTTTGCTTACTTGTTCTCCAGTAATGCACTACTATGCTAAAGCAAATGTCCATCTTGACGAAGCAGCCACATTGATTAGCTTTAGACTGACTTTATATGTGCTCCCTGAATTTTCTCTCTGAGCTGTTAACATTTACTGGAGCTGACCTCCTCTGTGCCACCCGTTCAGCTCCAAGAGCTTCTCGTTGATAATTAAAAGTGACAGTGCTCCTTTTGGTTAAAATTAACAGAGGTGAAATTTAACAGAAACTGCCTACTCAAGGAGTCACACCACTCTCCATTATCAGACTCTAAATTATTAACTTGCCTTAGTTTTATCATGATTAATTATTAAAATTCAGCTGCTTGTCAACATATTCATCATAGAACCAATAGATTAGCAGTGTCTCATGCTATATTGGCTGTGCTCTAAACAGTGACCTTTCAGCAGTATTTCACATATCAAAAGGATTCTTGTAGCGGCACATTTTACTCGGGGTAGTAAAAGGAGAAGAAGAAACAGTCACCACTACACTGGAAATTTAAGGCAAATCCTACCCTCCCTTTTATCCCAAACATCCAACTGAGTTAAGGGGGAAAACAAGAATCAAAGATAGTTGGTATGTGTTCTGCAGCAGGAGGAAGAAGGGATTTTCTCATAATTTTTTAGCTTTATTCCCTCAGTACTCTTTCCTTTAGACTGAAGATTTAGAAGGACTGTTCAGACACTATGTGCTGCTTAATTGTAGCATGATTTGCCTCTAGTGTCCAGAGGCTACAGTTGAAAATATTCATTTCAACTTCTTGTATTCCTGGCACTAAAGACAAAAGACTTTGTTATTTGAGGAATGATTTTTTTTTTTTTTAAAATAGCAACAATTACAATTCTATGCAGTGTCCTGCATATTTAACACTTATTGGAAAAGTCAGCTGAATACCACAGATTGCAATCAACATCTTTCACATATGCCAGTCTTCTTTTTTTTTTCCTTTGAACGTTCAGAGCTTTGCAAGTCATTAGTCCATTAGCACAAAGTTAAAGTATGCCAATCAATGTCATTTAAAGCTGTAGGTCATCTCGGGTTTTCATAAACAGATCTTAAGGCTAATGACAGCTATGTACCCTTCTGCTCTCATTTTCATTTCATCTTGAGCTTTCTTTGAAACATTAGATTTGGCATTTGCAAAGAAATAAACCCACCGCAGGTGCTACTTTTCACCATGATAAAATAGAAATTATGTTCTCAAAATTCACTAGGAGACTTCAGGAAAATGCAGGATATTGTGACCTGAGTTTATTCTTAAACTTTCTAATATCCTTGGATTTACTAGGATGATGTGTATGCCAGAAAGAACTGTAACTGTTTGGCTTTAAACACGTTTTATTCAAAGGTTAGAAAAAGTCTTGAGCTCGAGTTACATGACCGGGCAACATTAAATTCAGGTCTGAGCTCCGGTCAGACCCCCTGCCCAGCCATAGGCATATCACTTAATCTCTCAAAATGTCTCCATTTCTCCCTCTAAATGAAAACAAATCAGATTGCCTGATATTTTTCCCCTTTTTTTCAAGGCAGCACACTGGTGCAGACCATTATAATAAGATGGCAGGGAGTTAAATAGCTCTTGTGTGTCCTCCATCAACCTACTGCTTTCTGCCTACCTATGGGGAAAAACCGGTTTGGGAAATAAAACTGCCGAAACCTGAAGCCCAGACCCAGAGCTTTCCATGAGGGATGAAAGGGTCGTTTGCAAAATCTGGTGTCATCCTTGCACTGGCAGCAGACAGGAAAGCATATTCACTCTCCAGTCTATCAGATATCAGGTAGCTGGAGTGGGGGATGTTGTGGAAAGGACGGCTGCACTCCCTGTGGAAACGTGGGTGCAGAGCACCGTGACACTGGGAACAGTTGGGCACCCAGGGCTGGGTGGGAAGGAGAGCTAAGGACAGCCGTGCTACATGGGAAGAAGAGAGGAAGGGGCAAAGCTTTGCATCCTCTTCATTTCTGTTCAGCTACCAAAGCAATTCTTCATCAACCCTAGTTTTATTCAAAGGTAAGGTGCTGTTATCTTGGGCACACTGCGAGATCCCGTGTAGGAACCTAGTACTCTGCTCAGGAATAACTCCCCACCAACAAGGTGCTGCATTGGCCCTGGGTAATTGCTTCCCTGAGCTGTAAACCTGTGCTCAGAAGTTGTCCATGGGCTCTAACTGGCAAGATCTATGGGAGACACAAGGACTCCCTTTAGCACTGGGTCTGAACGACCATGCAAAGAGACCAGGGTTGGGATAAGGATTTGCCCCAGTGCTTGTTGCAGAGTCATCATTGTATCTCAGCTTTGGCAATGAAAGGATCCTTGGGGAAGGGAGGGAAAGTGAGTACCAATATGACATCTGTATTTTGTTTCATTCTTTATTAGGTTGGTTGGAAATTTTTAGACATCTTTCTTTCACTCCCTCCCGAAGGAAAATTGGCATAGTATCCATAATGAAAACAACTTGATGAAATAAGTTTATTTCTCTGAAGCCTTTGCCAGTCCTTTCTTCCGATCAAAGATACAAGTTCCGATTCAGAAATGAACCCACACAGCCAACAGTCAGGACACATAGTGGGTGTTTTTCAGTAGAAACTGAAATTCAAGTCCCTTGTCCGAGTCAGAATGGAGACTTGACCCTGTAAAACCCAACCACCCAAACCAATGGGTGCTGGCTACTCCCAAGCAATTAATTTTTCCATGAACAGCTTTGTAATTCTAAATGTCTTCTTTGATAGGTCTGTAGGTTCTCGCCCTATTAAAGGCCCTCATCCCATCTTTGCAAGAGAAGAATGTCCCTATAGGTTTCTTTTTTAATTCCAGAAAAAAGTATCTGTTTTAAAAACAATATAAAAAAGGGAATTACTGGAACAAAATCTGAAGGTTTGTTGGAAAGAGGAAGGCACTCTCCCAGTGGACATTAAACTGACTTAAAGATGCTCTCTCTAGATTCTCCGCACCACTTTGGTAAAAGAGCTGAGCAGGAAAGCAGAGCCATTTCTGTGACAGTCTTATCTGAGTCCAAGCCTCTTGGTGTTCATAGCATCCAGTGTGTTGTCCAGTTCCTCAAGGCCTTAATATAACAGCTTTCCACCTGGAAGGTTTTTGTTACCATTCCATCTTTATCAGACTAAGTGGGTGGAGTAAGTGCCAGCCTCCTTTCTAACACACACCAACTCTCTTGCTAATTCTAACTACAGAAATATTTCTTAAATATCATGGATTTGCTTTGCCTAACGCCCCTCTCACCCAACCAAGCCACCCTAAGTAAAATAAGTGTCATAGATGGAGTTACTCCAGATGAGTCAGCCGGGCAAGGAAACATGCAGCTGTGCAGACTGACCATGCACTAGGTTCAAACTGGGTTTGCAAGCAAGCTGGCTAGCTGCCACCTTTTTTTTTTTAATTTATTTTGTTCATCTTCTGTCTCCTTCTTCCTTCCTTCCCTCCCCCCTCCAGTATAAGGAATAACTAAATTATCTTGCACCAAGAGAAGAAATAAATTGTCTATTCCTGCTTACACTCTTTTTAGAGCCTGAAATAATTTCACTTCCCTATGATTTGGCAAGTCACCGTTTGATCCTTCACCTCTTATGAAAAAGAAGGTACTAGTTTTGACTGGATAGAAGAGTAAGAGCTACTATTAATTACAAGAGCTTCAATTTCTTTTATTAACCTTGAAACAGCTCTCCCTGGTCTTTTATTAGGCCATTTAGAGGACGATGTAAAAGTGACGGTGAACCCTCTCCACCAGGACTTTCCAACAGTGGTAACTGGGGGCATGCTGATGGCATTTGTTAATTACTAGGGCGTTTATGGCAAATTAAGAGTTTTGCCATAATGAACCCCATGTTGTGTGGAGGAGCATGTGAGAAGAGAAGGAGTCAATTCATTAGCTACATGTCTTAGGTGGGTGAAGAAAAGCCATATACAACTTTTATAAAAACTGAAAGAGGAGTGGAGCCAAATGGAGAGAACATGGAGGTGCCATTAACCACAGTCTAGTACAAGTATCCTTCAGGTTGATCTGTGGGGCTTTCTCTATTAGAATTTCACTTTTGGGTGCTCAGCCACATGGAGGCCCCTTAAAGCCTGAATGGCCCAGGAAGATCTTCTCAGAGCTAAGAGCTCTGGCCTGGCTCTGCCCACCTTGTCCCAGCAGTTGGGGATGGCTGCAGAGCTGGGCGCTCGTGTGCTTCTCCAGCTCAGCTTCTCCAGATCAGCCCCACCAGCTCAGCCCCATGGCCGGGACCTGCACAGCACGACACCAGTTGTGGTAACCCTGAGTCAGACTGCAGCAGCCAGGAGGGCAAAGTTAGTCAGTCATAAATACTATAAAGCAGTATTCCCAAGCCCTCTGCATTCCCACGTTCGAACGTGGGAATCACATGCACATCAGTGGCTTTTTATCCAAAGTTGTTGCACATGTAATGTAGTGAAACTACGTCTAGCAGCCTTACCTAGACTTAAACCTGGCTTATATTGCCTTCATCTCCTGGTGTTGAGTTACAGCAGCTGAAACTTAGGGTGGCTATTACACAGCTAGCAGTTCACAGGAGGTAGGTCTCACATTTTCAGCTCTGTTTGCCCTTCCTTCTACCACACCATGCCCCAAGGATTAATACAGCAGGCTGCAAGTATTTCCCTCTCTGGGGAGCAAGATCACACTCTTGACCTCTCTAAGGCTCCCAAGACCTCTTCAGCCTCCAGCAGACTCACTCATTCCTCACTCCCAGCTCATGCCTTTCAGAGCTCCTCCAGAAGCTATTCTCTCCACTGTTTGTGAATGGTGAAGGCTAACCCTTCGGCACGATCACCTTGCAGTGGCAGAGCTGAAGAGCACTGATGGGCAACAGAGAAGCCATCAAAAAGACCCAACTTCTGTTCCAATTGCCAAATTGCCCGGCATCCACCACTAACCTAGGTTACAATAGTCATTTCACATACCAGCCTAGGCTTTGGTACATGGTATTTATCAGCAGAAAGCCCAATTCTAAGCCTGTTCCACCCTCCTCTCCAGCTCTCCATGTCACCCCACGCTCTACAGAGAGCAATTCCCTGATAATCAGAATCAAGCATTGACATTATGAACCTTTTCATTACTTGTGGTGTATTGCTGGTTTGTAAAATATAGATTAAGCATAGAGTCATGCTGTGCCCTACATCAGGCTAGTGTTGTTACATGTTTATTAAGAAAGTGATTTAAAAGGGAGATCATGCAGTGAATTACTGATCCTGCACAACCTACTAAAAACTGGGTGATGAAACAACATAATCATCATACATCAGCTTCCCATTACCTGATTTAGGGTAATTTGTATTCTCTGCTTCTGTGCAAACAGAACGTCACTTACTGCACTGTCAAACTTTATTTTAAGAGTTAAAAGGTGGGTTTATTATTCATAATGCTAACAATCGGGAGTAACTAAAATGTTCCATATGCCAGAAATCAAAACCTGTTACCATGGAATTGGTTACAGGAGATTTAAAGCAAATTAAAGCTCTGACAACATTAGTTTTAGACTGGGAAAGCATAAGAAAGAAGAGTTGCACAAAGACTAATTCTATGCATCTGCTACTGCAGGCTGTTTTTGTATTTCAAAAGCATATCGGAAGATAGAAAAGTTAATTATTTCTCTGGGCTAGGACAGCTCGTGTGCAAGGTGGCAAGCGCATGAGATGGCAAGTGCATGCTGATGTGTGCACCAGAGAGAGTGAGATGGCCCTGGTTTTGTCCTCTTTCTTCATTTTTGGTAGGACACCTGCCAACGCCCGTAGGCAACTGCCACCCACGGCTCTTGTGGCTCTCCAATTCCAGACCTCCGGTCAGGAAGTCTTTCGAAGGCCAGTAAACCACTCAGCCCTGGTCTCCTCTTCATAAATAATTCCTCTCAGCCATTGAGGAAGACTAGAGCTGGCTTTCAGCTTCATTATGGTTACTTGAGAGCACTCTCTGGTCTGGCATCTTCGCAGGCAGCCTATTCCTCTGTGGGAAATCTTAGTGGGCTATGGGGAGTGGTGAAAGAGAGCCGTCAGCAGTGACTGCTCGCCTAGCTGGAAGCCACACTCCTGTGCACTTTTCATGCAATCAATCATGAAGGAAAGGTCAACAGACAGCTTTCAAATAACCGATCCATTTAACTACTGACATTGATCTGGCCAGAGAAGTGGAGCTGGTGGGGGGAGGGAGGAAGGGAGGGTTCAGTGGTCAATCAGTGGAAATCTAAACCCCTTTCAGCCTAATGGGAAGACTAAACACAGTCCTAAGCTTTCTGCTTTAAATCTCACAGTGATTTGCCTAAGGCACTGCGGGACCTTTACATGGATGTCTTAAGAAGTAGAGAAAAGAAAAAAAAAATATTATTTTCCCGCATAAAATTAAATACCTAAACCAGAAGAGATCCATCTTTCACTGCATAATGCAGTGCTGTACCAGTGAGTGTGATGAGTGGTGTAGAGGAAGATCCCAGGGCCACCAAAACTCCAGCTGTTGTGCTTTGGCTACACTTTGGAAGATATTCTTCCTCCCATCCTAAGAACGTCCTCCAGTGCAACCCAAAGCATCCTGTCACCAGCCATTCTGGAGACCAATTAATTACCTTCCAACTAAAAGAAACCAAAAAAACCCCAAGCCCACAATTGCCAGTTTAGGGCTTTCCAACCCTTAACCCTCTTCTGAAGAGCCAGCGTCTTGCAGGAAATCTCACAGGAACAAAGCAGAACAATACGTCACTGGTCATTCACTACCCAGGCTCAGTTCCAGATAACTCAGGTCCAGAGTCCTACAGCCACCAAGCAATATTCTGTGCAGGGTGGATTTTACTCTCGTTGCATATATGGCACTGAGCATAATGCTGAGCTGTGTACCCAGGAGAAAAAGAGCAGGGAGAGAGAGAGAGACAAAGCAGACTTGCTGTTCTCACTTAAGGCCATCATCCCAGAAGGAGGGCTAGTCCTGATTCCCAAGCCGTGCTCCCAGAACTGTTTCCACACTACTTCGCATGAACTGCAGCATCTGCATAAAGGATACATACATTTCACCAGCACCTACAGCCACTTGGCAGGGCCTTTTGGTGGCAATACGTTGGAATCTATCTAAACCAGGGCTTCAATAACTGAATTCAGTCTCTTGCCAGATCAAGCACTTCATCTCGCTGTACGTCAAATCCCCATCAATAAAGTGGAAAGACTATTGCTTCCTTACCTCACAGGCACGTAGTAGGATAAATACATGTATTATGACACGCTCAGTGATAATGATAATGAAGCATAAAAGACAGACAGACTGACCAAGAGATAACTGCAATCAATGGAAGGATTCCCTCTGTATTAATTGGGCTTTGACTATAGTCCCCATTTAAAGGGAACAAGGCACATAGTGATTTCTTGGTCCCTAAGCTGGAGGTATAGAACAATTCTCTGAATCCCATAGGAGCTATTTCTCAATCAAGTGTGGTAAGAAAAGAATCTCTGCATGAGACACTACCACAAAAAAAAATAAGACATGAAATCCTGTGCATGTTTATGCATGTGTGTCAGGGGAATTGATATTAAATTCAAGGGGAAAAAATAGAATTAGATATCAAAAACAGGATTAAACCATAAAAATCTATCCACTATGGAGAATCCAGTTTGTAAGATAATCTTTTCTATAAAAGGCAGAATATTAAAGTAAATAACTCAGAAAAGCCCAGGAGAATCTGAGCTTTCAGTAACCAGCCAGATGGAGAATGCAATATAGGCAAGAGCACTGCACGCCACACTTCATATATCTACGAAAAAAAAGCTATTTCTGGGGAATGTTACTGCTGTTCATGGTTTACTCAATTATTTCTTCGTTCTGCTCCTCCCCATGTGCATTGACACCACTATTAGTAAAGTCAGCCATTAGTGCTGAAAAGTATGATTTTGTCGCAGTGCTAATCACAAGTTTCCTGCCCTCTAGCACGACATAGAGAGGCCTCAGCTCTTCTCTCCGACTCCCTGCCACCCTGCGATCTGTACATACATTTCTTGGACCAGAGCAAGGAGGCCAACTGAAAGGTACACATCAATCTGAATATGCAGAGAGGGCTGTTACTTTCCCCTTTTCCAGGGGAGTCTACACAGACAGGCTAGAAATACTGGCAGACTCCTTCAGGGAAAAGCCAGTGCTCATGATAGTTTGCAACCAGTAACACTACGGTCCTGCCCCATCTCCATATAACCCTTCCTGCCTCCACCCAACCATCACACTACAAATTTACCAATGGAAATCACCTGCATTTCTGAAAATCCAACACAGTACGTACTCCAAAAAATGATCTTCATGTATTTAACTTTCAAAAATAGTCCCGAGCTTTACTGTGTCTTAGTCTTTTAGGAAAGAGCACAAGCACCCAGATTTTGGGAGGTATGAAGATACGCTGTAGTATGCTGCCAGTCCTCATAAGAACACAAGCAATAAGCAAGGGATTACAGCTACTAAATTGCTGTGTTATTTCAGAAATGGATTTATTCTATTTTATTTAAATTCTTTTTGCTTTGTTTTATTTATTTATAATGAAAATAAAACTCTTTGTGGTAAACTGAGGTTCTGAGGTTTAATTAAACCTACAGCCTGCAGGAACACAGAATGAAACTGTCCTTGATTGCAAAGCACAGAGAAGATAATGCAAGAGGAATCACAACTCCATAGTACAAACTCTAAAATCCAATTAAAAGCAGACACAGGCCAAGATAAGCAGGAAAATGGTACCCCAGAAAAAAAAAAAAAACTTTTTTTTTTCACATTAATTTTAAATGAACTCTGTTTTCTAAATACACATGGGGACCTAGACTTGGTATCAAAAATGTCCTTAAAGATCACAGTCCTAGCTATCTCCAGCCAGCTTGCATCCACCTTTCTCTGAAAAGCCCCACTAGAACCAGTGGCCTCATTCTGGATCTCGTTCCACCTTGTGTTCATTATTTACATGTGTAGAGTTAGCGTGAGCTGATCTTGAGCATCACAGCACACGCGCCAGCAGAAACTCCCACCTGATCCATTACATGACTAAGACAAGAATCATTCAGCTCTGGCAAGAGGTTTTATCAGCAGCTTTTATCTAAACAATGATAATATCTGCTCTATTATCCCACAGGGACAGAATTCTGTTTTGTCCAACAGTTCAAGGTTGCTTCTTTTTGGCTGACGTGTCACACTCAAGGAAGGTCATGGACAGGGAGACCAGTATAGGAATAAAAAAGGAAACAGAAGCAGAAACATGTTCAGGACAAACAAATAACCAAATAGACATGTACTTTACTGAAATATACCCATGTTTCTCTTAAAACATAGTTCAAAAAATGCACGATTGTTTAATGTGAAAAACAGAAATCAAGCTTTAGCGATCCCCAGCTCTTCAGCTGGATAAACAACAACTTGCCCTTATTTTGATTAAGGAGAGCTATTACATGTTTTTCCTGAAGCTATTATTCTGCTAGGAGCATGCTGCAATTTACAAGTCTCTCAAAAATGTCCCTTTAATGAAATGAATAGGAAATTAACGCTGTCAGGCTGGAAGCTTTTAGCTAATAGTTTCTAACACATCCCTCTGAGAAATTGGAGAGCAATTTTCATTTACCAGCTATCTAAAGGTGAAAACAACCTGTAGTTTCACTGATAGCACCTTGATCCTCTTGCCTGCAGTTGTCAGACATTTTTGGTTTGGGGATAGCATACAGCAATCATTGAAGTCTTCTGCCCAGAAACATTGACATGCAGTATGTGCCTGGACCCAAAGTGACAAGAATTTCAGAAAACAGCATTCCACCTAAAGCACAAATGGGTCTAAGATGCATTCCTATTCCTAATACAATCAAGAGAAGTTGAGTTTAAAACTCCCATTGGCTCCTATGCATCGATGGAGATATTAGATAAGATCATGGTGAGACTGAAATATACATTTGTCACAGAACAGTGCAAGGGTCTACCCAGACTGAGACCCAGAACAGCAGGCATGTTGCACAGAAACACCAAGATGAGAGAAATAAGGTCTTTACATTGGTCCAAAGCAATGTCATGGAAAAAATGGCAAGACAAATGTAAAGCTTGAGACAAGAACTGATAAAATCATCCTCAACCAGCATTAAGAGCAATTTAACATGTGCTAGTTTCACCCTGTTTTCTTATTCAGAAAACACAAAAGTACTCAGTTTTCTGAAGGACTCAAGTACCCCTCTTAACACTCACATGACTGTGGCTAGGTCCTGGGCTAGTAAGTGGGGTCTCATGGCCATAGCAAAACACCACCAGTTTGTACCGGGACCCCAAGACTTCATCTTTGAACGGCAGCTGTAGTGGTGGGAGTGAGAGAGTGAGGTGACCGTCAAGAATGAGATCGGGCTCTAAAGCAGAAGTGTGCAAGTGATTCAGGGATGCAACATCTGCTGCTGTTGAATCAACAGCACACACCACAGAGCCACATCACTGCATCTGCTGCCCTTTCTTACCATGGGAGTGCAGGATACCAGCAGGTAAGCATGCTCCGGACCCAGTGCTTGCCTCACACTGATGACATATTAATGGAGCCATTTCAAGTGTGAAAATACTGTGAGTGAGATCAGTGCTGTCCCTTTCTGTCCAAGGAAAGGTGGCACAGAAGGAAGGGCACTGCCAGCTGGCTGAACCCGTGCTGATGCTAACAGGCAGTGGTGCTCAGGCACAGCTGGTAATGCTGAACCTGGAGTCTCTGAGATGGAGACGAAAAGCCATGTCTCTCCCATTAGGAAAAGTTAGGGAGGGAAGGACATGCGGAGTACTGGCTGTGCTTCTCTCCTGTTAATTCTTCTCTCAGGAGCCCTACTTTGAAGCGCTCTTGAATTACATGCCTGACACTCGCTTTGAACATGCTCTCAAAGTGATGAATGTCCTCTTAACCGACTTTTTATTTTGAAATACATTATTATATGGCCTTCTAGAGAGATGGAGTTGTCAACCACATGAATGACAACCCCTGGCAGAAGACAAGCTCACAAACCCCCTCTTCCCACTCTTGCTTGCACAAACCTTAAAGCCGAAACAAAAGCAACTAATTAATCATCGCTCACACATCATCCAATAGAAAATGGTTCCAGCAGATGTAGAAATAAACAGAGGATTGATGAATTTTTTTTCTTTCTTGGGAAAAAGGCAAATTTTTTAAAGACGACAAGAGACTAAATTCTACTGTGGCTGGGCCCAGCTCACAACTGGGGCTGGCTTTTCCCAGCCTAAGGCTTGCTACAACTTTTCAAATATGATATTTGCTATCAATTTGTAAAAAAGACAATCTTAAAAGTGAAAAATTTCCTACACTATGTTATCCACTATGCACTTTTTGATTGTATTAGTGAACAATCTATCAGAGACCTTAAATATTAGCTTGACTTTTTGGTCAAGAAGCCAGGAATTTCTGAGACCTAAGAGAGGATGCAAAGATTGATGTTATGTTGTGATGTTTTAATCACAAAATAAGGAGACCTCTGATGCAAAGCAGCAGACAGTCTTTCCCAGCTGCACGCATCATTGCTAGGATACCCACAGACCAGCTATCACACTTATGGGATTGTTTCACATCAAGGGAAAAAAAGGCATGGGGGCAAAGACCAGACCCCGGGCCTTGGATCTCTGTGCCCAGAGCCATAATTAGGGGAACTCAGGTCACGCTTCCTTTTTTTCTCGCTATCACTTTGGACCAAAGGATCTGTCCTCCTGCTCTTCATTTCAGCACACTTCACAAAGGAGACCCCAGGAGGCAGGGGATGCTTTCTCACAAAACAGCCTTATCTTTGCGATCAGAGCTGCCTCCTGGAAGAGGTCGATTTTGCAGGGAGAGGAAGGACTGGAAGCTGGACTCCCTGGCAGTGCTCAGATCATTAAAATTCCCGTTTAAAGAAACCCCACACTTTTCCTGAAACTGGCAGGAAAAAAGCAAGCATCCTGACCGGTTCTTGGAAAGGCAGGGCCCATTCCCAATTAATTCCCTGTGTCACAAGGATGCTGAATTTCTAAATTGTGCAGGCTGCCCACCCCTCGCCTGAGCAGTCTCACCAAGGCCAGCAGAGCCAGTCTCTCGGGGCAGGGCTGAACCCTCTAGATGCAGAGCACTGTGAAGATGACACCCTCATCATATGGTTTCTGCTTCTGCTGTGTATCTTGCCGAAGCACCAGAACCACAGCATCAGCAGATCTTTTTTTGCAATATGACAGCCATTGACTTCAGAGGGAAGGGCAGACCTGCACAACGGCCTACTGGCTGGTATAAAATACCCAGGTACACTGAAACCAGTGTCACCAGAGTCCAACAAAGGTCTGGTGGATGTGAAATGAAACTCTTGAAACAACAGCTGCAAGAAAAATTAACGCTTCCATCTCCATACTCCTTTATTTTTTAAAAGCACCCACTTAACTTCGAACTTCAATGTAAAAATAAGTTTCTCCCTTACCTCATTGGTGTGTACAAACTCATCACACAAGAAAAGGACACTATTCCCACAGAATCCAGTCTATCCCCTTTAAATTTATTTCACCACCCTCCCTTGCATCTGTTTCTGTGTTTTCAGAACCCCCTCCACGTTCACAATAAACACACCACTCTCTTTGTCTCTCTGTAACTCACATACTGGTTTTAATAGCTTTGCTCTACAACTTATTCCATATGTTTGCTTCTATCTGAGTAGAACAGTTCTGCCTGACTTCCCTTTCGCTCTTAATTTCCTAATAATTAGAGCAACTGCATGGCTTACTCTTTTTTTTAAAAAAAAAAAAAATACACACACACACAATGCCATGTAAATAGATTACTAGTGGTCTATTTTATCATTATAATTTTCAGCCTCTATTCCATTAATGCTCTTGTTAGATCATATTAAATTGTTCTCTACAAAAAGAGGCAAATGGTTCCTTCATTTTTGTCTCATTAAGAAAGATTAAATGAAGAAAAGCAGAGACAAAAAGACCATAGGTCCCTGGCCATCCACTCCTCCCGTCTTTGAGTGGAGGACAAATGGAGTCAGTTCTCAAGAAGAAAAAAGAATTAAAAAATCATCCATGCAAATTTGAACCCTTTATTGTCCCTGAGGTCTAGTTTAGAGCCTTCAATAATATCACCAGTTCTTTGGACCTATATTCTTCCATTTTACTGATGAAGCCTGTAAATACCTGTATGCTAGCCTAACATTTTTAAGGATGTTTTGCTGCAATGGGTGTTAAATTCTGAATGACAAACACCACAGTCAAGATGTGGTCTAGTTAGTGTGGTTTAGTCTTTTTATTATATCCACCTTTTCTGTGATGATATTGCATCTTGCAGTATGCTGCATTTCCTATCCATTTACCTCTTGTCCTAGAAAGCTGTGGTTAAGACAGAGCAATTCCATGGAGGATCTGGCCTCTAAGACCAAAATCCCATCAATTAGACAGAATTTTATATTTTATATATTTATATTTGATTACACTGGTAATCCCAACGACAGCTACAGTGAACCCTACTATCCCCAACGTTTACATCTGTCTGCAAGAACATCTCTTAAAACTAACCACACCAGCTTTCCGAATTAGCATCTTTCAAAGGCACATGCACACTCAGTGCTACATCTGAGCCTGGGATCACAATCTGCCATCTGTGCAATTCAGAACACGTCCAGGAGAGCCCATAACCGCTCCCCTGTTTATCTTACCTATGCTCCCACTCCTAGAAGATGGGAAAGCTGCCCAGACGCTGAACTCGCAGAGCTCTCTTCAGACAAGGGCTCTCAGCTTTATGGAAAAGAAAATGCTTCTATACCTTCTCATTATTCCCTTCCTGTTTCTTGCCAACACACAGGCATGGAGTGGGTAGTACCTAGCCCAGCATTTGCTGGATCAAAAACCTGTGTTCATGCATTTGAAAATTCATACAAACACTTACGCAAAAGAAGAAAAAAGACATAAAACTTAACTCCTCTTTTCTTATTCTCAGTGCTGCCTCTCAATAGCTTGGGTAAAAAGGAATTTCCTTTGATCATTCTAGCCTTCTTTAGAGAAATGACATTTTTCAGCTGTAATACCCTCCACCAAACCCTCCAAAAGAATTTCCTACCAAATCTCCCCCAGCAGACCCCCAGCAACCAAAACCTGCAGTTGCTGTATTCTTCACCGTTTTCTTTTAAAGAAGGGAAAAGGAGTTTTCTGTTGTTCAGAATATTTTCCTGATCTCCAGAGGACTGACTGCACTTTTTTCCTTTCAGACTGGCAGAAAAGTATATCCAGAAGGACAATCTTATCAGCTTATTGTCAGCTTACCATTAAAAATCTAGCCATTTCTGCACTCCTGGAAGAGGCACGCATGCAAGTGTGAAAATGGGACACGTGCACACACAGGGCCAAGAAGTACTTTATTACCCATGAAAACATGAGCAAGCAACTACGGGCTTTACATACCTAAGCCAAGTTTGCAGAGTACAGCGGCCTTGGCATCAATACCAGCTTCGCGAGTGGTTTTGAACCCAGCTGGCAGAGCTGCAGGGGTGACACATGCAGCTCGAGGCAGGAGCAGGGGGCTGCGAGTCCCCCTTCGGACGGCGCTGCTGCCAGAGACCTTGTGCCGCCGGGCTACGGCCTCGCCGACCAGCGGGCATCCACTTCTTGGGCTAGTTATTATCAGCAGCTGTATTGCAAGACCACCTAGGAGTGTGTGCCATGAAGTAGGACCACCCTGTGCTAGACCTGGATAAATCCACCACTACCCGCCTGGCCCCTTTCCACCCCTCTCTTGCCAAAGCATCAGCTACCTCATTCCCTTTAGGTTTTGTAGAAAGAAAAAAAGTTGTTGTTTTTTTTTTGTTTTGTGGGGGTTTTTTTGGCCTTCTCACCTTGTTTGTTCTCAGATTAGTAAATAAACATATTTTGCATGAAATTACAGTAATTAATGAGAAACCTTTTTATGATTTGGCTTTAGTTCAGCCTTGAAAACTTGGTATGAAGTGGCTGAGGGGTGGCTCACAACTGTTTTTTGCTTTTTTTCTCCACAGCGTCTGGACTTCTTTCAGAAAACAGGCTCCCTGGCACAAAACGGTTTGCCATAGCCTTTCACTTACTACAAAAACAGAAGGAAAAGAACTGCTGCGCAAATCTGCCGTTACATGACTTGTCATCCTTCCACTTCTCCCATTCCCAAGCCTGCGCAAAGCTGTTCCCGCTCGTGCCTGGCCACAGATCCATCACGCTAAACATTTCTATTGTTCCTAGTTGAACTGCATCTTTGTGAAGCTCACTTTGTTAACAGTGCTCCCGAAGCGCCAGAACACGCGTTAAGCACCGTCAGCCCCTCTGCCTTTTGAAGTATGCCTTTTGCACAGGGCATCTTTCAAAACAATAAATCCTGAGTATTTAAAAGTCAGCAGCAGTGTAAGAAAAAACAAGCTTCTCCATAGCCACTGATTACAGTGTAGGGGCTTATTTCTTCTTTCCTGAACTTGCCATAATGAACTTCGGTGTTTTAGAAAAAAACAGAGGAGACAAGGTTGTTGCCGAAAGTTGGTGATGGAGTTAACGGACGCTTTGTCCGTTACCGAAATTTGACTCTGAATCATTCCTTGGCCCCAAACAACCCCCTGTGTGAGCGGCGGAGGCCCGGGGAGTGCCGCAGGCCCGTGCACAGGCCGGGGGAAGGCGGGCAAACAAGAGGCTGATTCAGAGGAACTGGAAGGGATCCCAGAAAAACAAACGACGGCTTCAGCCACCGAGCTGGGACCTCAGTGAGCCTCTCAAAGAGGGCGTTGGTACAGCCAGCTCTCAGCAAAGGCTACTGGCGAGCCGCAGGGCTAGCACTAGCCCTGCCGCCTGGCAGCGTGCCCCCAGCGGTACGGTGCGCCCGCTCCTCGGGGCGTCTTCTTTCGCAGCGTTTTCAGCAAGCAAAACGCACGCACGGCAGTGAAGCATTAGGCTGCCCGGTCACTAGGCTCACCCGCCAGTATTTCGCATTTTGGGCGTACTCACGGGAAAGCGCTTACTCATTTTGCTCCATAGGAACCAAAGCAGACCCACCACCTCCAGAATAATTTACTGTCATTAATAATAACACACTGATATAGAACTTTTCATCCCAAAGGATCAAAAAAGCAATTTACAATCTCAAAGCAATTTTCAGAGTGGAATTGTTTGCGCTTTGAGGCACACGCTGCAGTGGCACTTGAGTGTGCCTGGCTGTGCCCACACGAGTGCTCTGCAGGGAGGAGGTGTGCTGTGTGCTGACTCAGCACACAACCCCCCCTTGGCCCCCCAGGGAGAAGAAAGGGTGGCGATGGGTGAACTAAACACGGCAGGGGACGCAAAGCCATCTACTGTACTGAATTCAATGGGATGAAGCCATTAGGGCCACGTTCCCCCTTCCTCTGGGCAGGGGAGACAATCCTCCACGCATGAATCAGTGCAAAAGGAAGCGGTGATGGACCAGCTAATGGGGGTTTCAGAAGGGAAAGGAAGGTGAGAGCAGACCAGAGAGAAGATGGGCAGTTCCTGCACTGACGCTTCCTTTCCTGCCCAAAGCTCAGATGCAGTGCTTGCTGGACATCTGTAGTTAAAACATCAGTATGCCCCTTGATGCTTTTGTATCTCTCAGGCTGGAAAAAAAAGCAGGCAGCAACAAGAACTCCTTTTTGGTCACGATTTCACATTACAACCTGGGTGCCAAGTCTTTCTTGCACAGCAAACTCTAACTTCAAAAAAATTAGGGAAAAATCAAGAAAATGTAAAGCTGCACAAATATTAGCAAGTTTGTACAGTTTTAGAGCAAGGTATTTCTTCTGTATACCTTCTGTATCTTCCTTCCCTGAGCACTTAATGCACAAGCTGGAGAGGTAAAAAAGTAACTTTTGCTTAATAACCACACAGGGGAAAAGGCAGTGCATCTCTCCAGGGAGCATCAGTCACATATGGAATTTTTCACCATAGGTCGCTAATGCAAATCTAACCTACTTTACTAGTGACTCAGATGTACTAATGTCTACTGTTGCTTGGTGGCTTACGAGTAAAATGATTTTTCGATCTCAGATGAGTTCTTTGCATATACTAGTCTCCAGCTTATATAGACCTTGTAAAATCACCAGCTGCAGTGAGGAGGGCGAGGATCAATGCAGTGAAGAGGCTCTCCCTTCCCAGTTGACCCAGCTGATCTGTGCAGATCTGGACTGGAAGGTGGGATCTCCATCCTCCTTGCATGACCCTCGCATACCTCTTCTTCTGATGTCCCTCCTAAGCCCTCTTTCTTTATTTTTTTATTTACCTAATCCTCTTCTTTGGCTTTCTACTTTTATAGTGCAAGAATACTTTCAGGTCTGATTTTAAAAAAAACCAAACAACTGAACAACCAACCCTGTTAGCACTTCCCCTCACCATGAACTACAGATCTCTCTTCTCCATGTCTCCCCCGTTAGCTTGTTGGGAACACAGTTCATGTAGGAGCTCAGAAATTAAAACAGTCGAAACGAGGTTAGAGGATGAGGTCAGGTGGAGAAACCCCCATTGCTACTCAACGCAGCTAGTTTTCATTACAGTGAAGTGAAGTGGTACTAAAAATAGATCTGAGTATGAAACATTGTCAGTACCAAGACTCCTATCACTGCTAACCCTGGGAATTACTTTATGAATTTTCCCAGTGCAGATAGAGACTTAAAGACACACTTCTGTGATCTTCTTTGGAAAAAAAAAAGAAAGAAAAAGAAAAAAAGGGGGAAAAAAAAAAGGAACTATTTATAGAGCCATGAATCTGTTTACCTGGAGGGTTGGTAAGATAAAAAAATATGCCATATATCAGGTTGTATTCTGGAATAGAAGAATCTACTGTTCTTTGCATGCTATCCAGCTCACATCCACGCATTCTTTTGTAAGACTACACTGAAATATTCATAAAGCATTTGGGGATTTAAGGAATCATTTGTGTATGTTAAAATCAGTATTAACTTGTATTGTTCACTGGCAAGTCACTGTAATAGCATTATACAAAATGTTTTCAACCATACTGAATGAGTGATGATGGTATAAACTAGTTTTGAGGAAACTTTGATTGCATTAAGTGCAGGGTTGTTATTTTATTCTTAAACAGTCTTTACCAGCATCAAAGGGATATCATTGAAATATGTTGCAATGATTTCAATGATTTTGATGGCTGCTGACATATGATTTTACAAACATGCAGACAGAAATTAGGATAGTACAGGCTATTACAGCTACAAATAAATTTTAAGCAATTTAGGAATACATTAAAGGAAGGCAGAACACTCAGAGGACCGAGCAGCTGACTCTCACGGCTTCTGATGAATAGGTAATGATAGATAGTGCAGCATAGCAAGAGCACACTTGCTGCCAGGCAGAGCAGGTCTGGAAAAGCCAACAGTCTCCCCACCCCCAAATCATTACAGATAAGACCCATAAAACTAGGATCCTGCCTGCATTGAACAGCCACGAAACTCCTGGGCAACTTTTGGGTTTTGACCACCAGCTTCTGTGGTGGTCGAAGCGTTTCACCCCTGCCTTGCCGAGCCCTGGGGTTTCCTCCTGGGACGGGACGGCGGTCCACGCACATGTCCCTAAAGCTCCTGAAGGCTGACTCTTGCCCTACTTTGAGTGTTTCATGTGACATTGAACATGAGTGCAAGCTGGGGTCTCCTGCCATAACAGAGGGACAGTAACGTTTCCCCTGCCTTGCAGTGGAAAGGGAAGAATCAACTGCTTCCTTTAAGGACGCAAAGCCTTGAGCAGTTGCTAATATTGCGTTCAAAGCATACTACCAACATGGTGCCAATAACAAAACTCTATTTTTACTGCAGTAGGATGGAAATTACTTTCTAAATTTGTGCATTCCTTGTTATTGTATACATGTGTGTCTGTCTACATATAAAAATATATTATATATATATAAAAATATGTTTTATATATAAACATGTATATATAAAATCTATACATATATATGAAAATCTCCAAGAACATCTGAAATGAGCAGAAGAGATGAGTGTCTTTCTTTACATGCTGACCAGGGACTGACATATCACCCCTACAAGAGTCCCATCAGGAGCCACCCTAAGCACCCTCTTCCGCTTTCAGGTCTCCCTTTCTGGGCTAGCCAGTCAACAGGGATACTAAGTAACTTCTACCCACCGCTTCTCTACACTGTTCTTCTTCAACATGGTCCTTTACGCCTTCTCGCAGTATGAAAACAGCTTACAAAAACTTTATTATTTTTGATGGAGTCACACTTTGTGTGCTATAGAAATACATATTTTTGTTAAAGAAAAAGAAGATTTCTAGGGGCTAGTTTTTTTATACTGGTTTATGGTATATGCTGCTGAGATGTGTATTGTATGTTAAATTAATGATAGGTTGTTTCACTTTGTTTTTAAATCTAGGCTTCTCTGAGTTCGTCCTCAAAGGAATAAATAAAACTCCCTCCCCAAATTATTAACAAATAATATACACTGTGGCCAGATTTTCAAATTGCCCTAAATTGCACGGTAACATTGATTTGAATGTGGTTACAGCAGTTTTCACCACTGCAAGACCTGACTGAAATGAATATTTCAGGCAGTTTAGTAATACTGGTACAGGCTGTTCCCATTTGTTTATTTAATAGCCAAACTTAAGTGTAAATTTGCAAATAATAAATGTGTTAATGACTATATTTATATGCACATGCTTCTATCAAAACTTCTAACGAGGCCTGAAGCACAATAATAAACTGGCAACGAAGCTGAATATTCAAGCCAGTGTGTAAAAGCAGACATCTTCCCACACTCAATCACAAATGCAGGCGCTTCCAGAGAAAGCACAGCCAGGTGGGTGGGGAGAAAGGGCAGATTTGGGGGGACCATACAGGCTACTGTGCGTTTTGGGAGCACCACACCCTCCCACTGCAGCAGCCTTCTGGTGGTCCAGCACTGGCTGCAGTAGGGGTAGGAGGGGTTGGCACTGGGGCGGCTGCCTTGGGTGAAATCATGCATCGTTCTATGCCAAATATGGGACAGGATGAAAAAGGCATACGTATTCACACTATCTATACAGGTATAGCTTCAAAATACCGTTCTGATATTAGTTGTATGGGAAGAGACCTGTCACCTGGAAAAACAAAGCTCCCAACGTCCCAGCCCACAAAATCCCAGTTGCACAGACAGGCAGTAATCCTTGCAACCTTTTCAGTTAAGTAAAATTTTGCCTCGGTAGTAGAAAATTAAATCAAAGCGTGTACTTATGCTTAAGTGGACAGCAAGGGATGGTGTAGAACTCATTCCTGCTCTGCCATCCCCAAATTCAGTGTGTCAGTCGAGCAGTCGCATCCACGCTCGCAGGTGTTGCTAGCCCCACAAATCACTGCATTTCTCAAATCATAAAGAAAGGACCTGGAGTTTTGCAGTTGTTCTGGCTATGTTAGTACCTCAACTTCTTTTAGAAAGTTACAAGATATACCACAGAACGTGAAATATAAAAGGAATAACTCTCTGAGTTGGTTTTGTACTCTTAAAGAGGAGCAGAAATCCCAATTAAAACATCCGCACGGATGAATCCAAAGCGTACGTGCAAAAACAACACGATCAAAACTTCAGTCATTGCTATCTTTTCCAGGCCTTTAAAATCTCTGAGCCCCTGAATGCCAAGGATTGATAGCAGTAGCTGTAATCTTCATTTTTAATTGCCGTGGAAGCAGTTTCACGGCGCTTTAGCGGAAGCACTGAAAGGCTTTAAACGCTTACAACGTCTCCCCATCCTAGGGCTTCATTAGAAGGCCAGCAACACAGCTGCGTGGCCTTCAAAGCAACGGGGGGGGGGGGGGGGTCGACACGGCACGTCCCGCTCCGAGCCCGCCCGGCCCGCAGTCCCCCGGCGCCAGCACCAGACACCCCGCTCGCGCGCTGCCCCGCGCCGGCCGCTAGAGGGCGCCCTCACCGCAGACTGGCGGCCTGCGGCGCGCGACGCCGCGCCGGCCCCCTCCCCCCCCCTCCCCTCCCCCCCCGCCCCGTTCCCGCTCCCGCTCCCGGCCCCTTACGGGAAAGAAAGCCCTAACTACGGCCCCCCTTTAAAAAAAATAAAATAAATAAATAAAAATTTATTTATTTTAATTTGCGTGGGTACTGCCGCCAGTTTGTGCCTTCTGTGTCCTCTTCCCCCCATCCCCGCCTGAAAACGCGGTTGGTCCGGCAGTGATTTCATAGGCCAAGTTTGAAACCGGGAGGATTTTGCCGGACTTGTGCGGCGCAACTCGGTCGCAGCGTAAGGTAGACAACCTCAACGATGCACGACAAGTAACTGCTTTCGGATGGGCGTTCAAACCCCAGGTATGTTAGCAGAACCAAGTCAATACGCCCCGAACTTGATGTAGCGTACTCTGAGACCGGCCTTTGCGCTTTCATAACTCAATTTGCCTCTGCTCTGACAGAGATGTATAGTATTGATATGCAAAGAAGAAAAGCGGTTGTGTTGGTGTCAGGGACAATTAAGGTCTCTGCTCCCGTGCCCATTAGCCGAGTGATTCGGAGCTGCTGGAAAGGTTTAGTCATTCCTGGGGGGGATAAAGGACATGGATACTCTGTCTGGGGATATTGATTGAGAAGGACACAAACAGAAGCTAGGATACTTTTTCAGTGACACAGAAGTTAATGATTTAGTGATTCATACAAGAAAAGCTGCCTTGCCGCCTTTGGTAATTGTTTGCCTTGCAGATAGTGCCATGTGAAGTGACCTTGTCAAATTAGCAAAAGCCCAGAGCACCATACAGCAGGTAACTCGCTGGCAAATTACAGGGGTGAGTTTATCAATAAGTGAATCTCTGCAAGCACGCATGCACGCGCACACACACACTCTCTGTGTTTCATCCTTGCTGAGCACAATTTCGAGGAGCTCTTTTTAGGACAGAGTAGTTCAGCACTGGATTTCTGTTCTGCTCATCCCATCCCCTGGTGAAAGATCCCAGGAAGTCCAACTCTGACTTTCTAACAGAAAAGAAAACTAAATCCTGCTCCCCTTCTTTTTTTTGTCTCTTAGTTTTGCTTTTGTAATCTGTGTTTGTAGAGAAAAACCTTAGAGCAATCCTTCTCAGGATCAACAGGAGGAGCCGGAGAAGGGAAACTGCCTAACTGCTGGGGAACCACGATGCCGTAGCAGCGCACAATTGCTCCCCAATTTGCTTGCAAGCCACAAGCACAGCAAAGCAAATGCGAACATGAACCAAGCTCTCAGGAAGAGTAAGAAATGGGCTCAGCTGCAGGATTACAGGTCTCGAGAGACTGTTAATGGGCTACAGAGACTGTCACCTGCAGGCTACTGTTTGGCTCAAATTCACACTGGCTGAAAGTTTTCACCAGATGACGACTTGCTGGTGGTCTGTCTGGCATAAGCCGGTGCCTTCCTATCTGCCTTAAAAATTCACTCTTCTAATTCACACTAACTTTGTCGTCGTGTCTGGTTTATGCTTTCTTCCTACCCACATTGGGATTTTTTATTTTTTTTTTAGTATTTCATGCCTATCTAGTAAATTCAAAAGACACTGACATGGAAAGGACACTTTTTGAAGCAGCGTCATTTAACTTTGCTCAATAAAGCCAATATATTGTATATATTGTATTCAAAAGCACAGCTCTTGATGCTACTACAAGAACAAGTATGTGAAAGCTTTTGTTCTCCCTGTTTAGAAACAGCTGGGTTTTACCAATGGATGTGTAACGTGTTACCCACCACATGGTAAAACTCTACACAAGGCAAAGCAGAGCAGCTTTACGAGAAGTGTGGCTGAGATCTTCCCTACACCCTGCCCTGGGACGCAGGGGGAGGGGAATTATAATTTGATATTAACATGTCCACAGGGATTTGCAGCTTTTCCATTAAAGTGTTCAACATGAACAATATATTTCATGGTCTCAGTGTTTTTAACAGACTTTTGTGATGGAACTGCCCTGTTCTCCTTGAAGCTAATGGAAGATTTGCTGTTTAGATCAATTACATTCACTATGTCCTTCCCAGCACCCACCGCACCTCCCTCTGAAACACATTAATTTGTGAAGATGTGGGACTCAAAACATTTTTCCTAAACACTTCTAATTATTTGCACTTAACTCACTGGTGTGACTCTAGTTGCATTTCAGTGGCATTATACCTGTGCAAAACTAAAGTACCATTGGAGGTAAATCAGGCCCAAGACTTTTAAAGTCCCATCCTGGTTTCATGAGGGATTAATTAAGGTACCTCAGGAACACTGGGTACTCAATCTCTTCCTTTTTCTTAACTCTAATTAAAGAAAATCTTTTAGCTAAAAGCACAACTTCTTTGATGTGGGTTACTGATATCCTCCTCCCTCCCCCCGAAAATGTACAGCGTTAAGCATGTAAATCATGCTGAACATTACCAATCTAAGGGGAAGTGACAGATGACTGTGACTGCCATTAAATGTTTATTGCATCCCTGCCATGTAATGCAATTAGATGGCAAGGAACATGTAATGTGTATTGCTCTGGTGGGAGAATGGAGAAATTATTGGATTTTCTCTCTTAATCTATTTATATCTTGCAGTGGGGGCATTAGGTAGATTAAGCTAGGGACAGTGCCCCCATTCAGTATGCTAAGTAGTGTTTGTCACTCATTGCATTATATGGCAGTAACAGCTGTAAGAGTCCCACACAGTGCCATAATACTGAATCAGAGGGAAAGTGGCTGAAGAAGTCTTCTGCTACCAAGGTACTCTCTTAGTACCCATTCTTAAGTGCTTCTCTCAAATAAGGGGCAAAATCCCCTAAAAAAAATATAAAATCACAAACTCTGGTTATTTATGTATTTCTAGGGACTGGTGCTACAAGAGTATCATCAGCCTGTGTGATGTGTTTCTTTAACAAAATACCACTGTGCTCCTTCTACAGTGCTTTATATGCAGGTAGTTCTTCAGCCTCTGCTGAGGCTGAAAACTTCAAAGCTTAATGAACTCGGCTTCACGGTAGCTTCTGGAGGTCAGCAAGTTAAAAAGGATCTTCATGTTAAAGTGCGGGCATGAAGCCATTAGAGGGTTCAAGTACAAAATAACAAATGAACGGACAAGCAGGATTCAACACGCTGTTTCAGCTTTGCTATTGATGCACGCTCTTCGTCATTCAAAAATTATACCTCGTTATCTCTGCAAACTCCAGCTCAGACCCTATATTTTCCTCAAGCACTTCTAACACTGAATTTGCAGCCCAGCTTCTGCCGCAGGCTCTGTCAGGGCAGAGGGGTGGTTACACGGCTATGGCTTCTGCCACACCATAGCCCTGGGACCGCATCCCGCTCTGTGGTGGTCCAAACCCTGAAGTCTCAAAGGCTCAGTACGGATCCATCAGCAGGTGGTTTTTCCAAAAGTTAATTAATCCTTTGAACATCTGATCTCAAAACTGTCCTCACAATTTTGCTAATTCAGGCTTCCTCGGCAGATTTCTGGGGTTTCCTGACTCGAACCTAGCGATGGTTGCTAACGACAAGCTAAGTGGCCAGCTGTGGCTCCTTAATACAACCTCACGTAATTGCTGCTGAAACATCCTTCTCCTCCAGCCTTTGCATTCATTCCTCTGAGGTGATGGATAGGTAGCCCTAGAAACCAAGAGCCTTTGTTCATGCACAGATAGATTTCGCATGGTCAGGAGCAGTACAAAGCTTCTCTGAGACATCCTACTGATGCACTTTCACTCTACACTGTAGCAGCACCATTAAAAGCGTATCTTTCTCAGAGGGTTAACTCAGCTCTTTCTCCCCACGTTTGAGCACTGGGCTTAGCACAGCACAGCCCCCAGTGCCTACGTGCTTTTCCTGAGCCCATGTCGCCTCACTTTTGCTCTGCATGTGCAGGAGCTGGTCTGGGATTTTGAAGCCCTGTTCCACTGCTCTCCGTGCTGCAATCAGCTCTGCTGCTCTGCTGTTGTTTCCTAGAAAACCGTGGGAGGGCATAGCCATCTGCCTGGGCACATGGCAGAAGGCACTGGAAGCATCCTCCTCCTTACGTGGCAGCCTGCATCCTCTATAAACACACGCTAGGTGAAATGAAACTGAACCCTTATGCAAAGCCATGGCTGCCAACCCAGTGTCATAGCACAAACAGTGTAGTTTATCTTGTTAACTGCTTTGAACAGCTTTATCTTCAGCCCTACCACTCTCTAATCTCCTCATCTCTCCCAGTCCCTCACGCAAGTCACCGTGCTGCAAGCCACAGCCACGACTAGCGCCCGACAACCTTGAATTATCGCCAAAGAGTATGCAGCTTTGCATTTGGTGACAGAGAATTTGCAGCCCTGCTAGCACCGAATGTGGCAGCAGCTCACCCGGGGAAGGACTCAAGCTGCTGCTCTCACTGATCACTGATGCTTGGGGTAACACTTTGAGCTGCTGCCACCTCCTTCAGTACAAAAAGCCAAGCAGTAGAAAAAAGTCTATGCAAAGAAAGTTCCGTGTCACTCCATCTTTGTTGGGCAGGCTGGCAGCACTGTTACTCTTCTTGTGGCTGCCATATGTGATATTTCAGGGGGATTAAAGACACTCCACTTCAGTAAGAGATCTAGGCCAGAAACACAGAAAACAATTAAGACTATTCTGAACTCACCGCTTGGCCTGAGGAATTTGAGAGCCATGACTAAACTGAGCTTCAACTCAAAATTCTCATTTATACCTTAACAAACAAGAGCAAAGACCTTCCAGGGAGCCTTCTGCACCTCTCCAAGATTAAAGGATCATAAGGGTGGAAAGCTCCTCTTCTGAGGGTAGGCAATTACCAGGTGAGACCATAAGTGCCCAGCAAAGTCTGAACCATTCTACTGCTTTCCAAGGGCTTTGTAGCAATTCAGTTTTCACACCTTTTCCTTTGTCAGGTGAAATATTTGAATTGCTCTGTCTGATGATGGGATATATATTCACAGTGAAAATCCCAGTCCTTCCCACAGTGTTATTTTTACATTGAGCATAGAAATGCTAAAAGTTTCTGACTGACACCTTTTCATTAAAGGGAGAAAAAACTGCACACATCTATCAAATCTCTAGATGTAATAATGTAATATGATTTTTGCTAAAAATAAGATCAATTTATGGTACAAAAATCAATTCTAGCAATTTCCATTGCTAGATATATTGCTGTTATGTCCTTTTGTGTACAGTGCTTCAACTAACTGCAAACTGACACTCAAAAGTTCTTGTATGAACAGCTCAGCTTTTCAAGAAACTAATGTAAAAAAAAAGAAAAAAAAGTTTTTTCTCAAGCTGTTAAAAGTGGACCAAATGGACCCCTCCTGGTAAAGGCTGCAACATAAAGTCAGCATCGCTGCAGTTGTTTATACTCAGGCAGAAGCTGTTCACGCAGAAAGGCTTGGTCTCCTCCTATTTCCTAGGGCTACAGTTATTTGACAGCAGATAAATAATTGGTACGCTATACAGGCAAAGCATATATTTTCTCGAATTAAGACAAAGGAAACTCAGTCTGTCTGCCTCTGAAATTTGGGAGATAAATAGTATTATGAAGGGAAGGTTTTATTACTATATGTAAATCAAGCTTGGAAAACCAAAGAGTGGAATAATACTCCTATGGAGCCAGTGAAACACTACTTTGCGAATTGGCAAATCATTGTATTTTGATATTTTTTGGCACTGCAGAGCATCTGCAAACCAATCATGCTATCTGATAATCTTTTTGGTATTTGATAATACGGTACTAAAGGCACAAGTGAACAAAAGGCAGACAGGGAATTATTTGTGAATTATACAATATTGGTATTCAGTAATTAAGCTTTAGAATTAGTTGGGAGAGGAGAGTATTAGACTTCAAAATTGCTCTACTGAGTACAATATTTGTCTTCAATGTCAAACACATTTATTCAACTGAATCATGCAGATCTGCTTCCAAGCTTTGAGACTTGATGCCTACTGAAGGGCTTGAAAATGACCGACTCCAGCTGAAGACGAAAGCATTTACCATACACTCACAGCTGAATCCCCAGCCCCCTTTCATTGCCCAACTTCAGCAGCCAGGCAGGACTGCAAGAATTAAATCCCTATTCTTTATGTACAGGAATATCCTGGTTTATATAATCTCATATAAGAATTACTTATTTCCCTGACTCCTTGTTTGACAGTAGGCTTCTGTAGGTAAGTGTTTACCACATATTCAATCTTGTTTCTATTGAAGCCAGTTTATAAAAAGCCCACTAACTTCACGTAGAGCTGTCAGGCAGTAAATGTTTCTTACAGACTGCTAAAAGGGAGTGATTTACCTCTTATAAAGGAGGTATCCATTAGAGTATAGATTTAACTGAAAATAAGAGAAATTATGGGCAACAAAGAGAGGAATTTCATTGTGAAACTGATGCGAGGGACTATAAAACATCTGGAAGATGTTAGCAACTGCATTGGCTGTAATCACAGAGCATGCTATCTACACTCTGAGAGCTGATTCTCCTTGACTTAAAGGGGAAAGAAAAAGTCAAGCAAGATAGAGGATGTGTTGTTACTCAGCGTAAGTTGGCAGTCCTCATGCAAGCACTGATAAAGTACCAGAGGGAGGCTCTGGCTGTGCTAGTTCTCCAAAGGGGAGACAGACAGCCTAAGCTCCTTTCTGCTGGGTCTGTCACCACTGACAGTCACTCAAGAAACACGGCATGTGTTCAATCCCAATACGTCAAGCACTGCACAGCCTCCCACCGCTTATCACGCCTGCGGCGGATACTTTGAGGAGGGAGGAACCGCTCTATGCTTCTGATTTACCCTCTTTCTCCATCCTGTGCCTCCACCCGCCCCCTTCAAAAAGAAAAGGTTTATGTCAAGTCCCACAGATTTTACTGGTTTAACTTTTTTTCTCCCTTAGAGAGATTTTTAAATGCTTAGACATTTTTCTCTAAACAAATATTTGCAATTATAAAAGAATAATGCACATTCAGGTAAAATGTCTACCATGATGGTAGAGGCAAAATGCGATGGAAGAAATCATTACAACTGGAGTAGCAGAACACACTGAAGTGTTTCAGTTGCTTTTGTCTCTCCTCCGATTTTCTGCTGTGCCCTCAGGGGTACAGATTCAAGCGAGCTGAAAATCGGCAATCCTGTCCTGTTCTGAAAGGCAAACTGTGCTCTGCCATTGAAATGGATGTTTTGCTTGCGGTTTTTTTTGTTTTTGTTTTTTTTTTTTTAAAGTGCATCGTGAAAAAGCCCTGTACAAGGCTGGTTCACTTGTAGCTTCACGTTGGTGTTCCCCGAATACACTGGATGAAGTCCTGTCCCTGCCAGCGTTAACAAAGGTCTTTCCGCTGGCTGCTGTGGAGGCAGGGTTTGACCCCTGCTGAGTCCTTCCTCCCCATCGCCTATCACCCCAGCCAGCTTCAGGTACCAGCCCCACTTCACAAAACTTCAACTCCACATGTGCCAGGCTACTGATGTTCCTTTTAACTTGCTTCCCAAGAAAAATCTGCCTTTTTTGGTGCGGTGTAAGTCAAAGGTGGTAACAGAGCTGTTTAGATTTATGTGTCCCAAAACCCAGTAATTCAAACGTGCATTTCGAAATAACCACAGTAATTCTGATTGGTGCTGAAAAATGGCAGCAAGAAGATAAAGTAGTGGCAAAAAATGAATTATCACATTCTTCTTTACAAGTTATATACCACCTTATTTCTTTCTTAGTTTTATTTACAATTCAATCTGAATATTATTCAGCTATGTTTGCTGTTTGCCAGTGTTCATGGAATTATTTTCATGGAAAATTTTTATGTACACTTTACTCCCAAACTCTTTGTGTTGGCAATATACCATTTCACCTGGCAAAGCATACAAGATATTAAAAGCCATTCCTGCTTCCTAGTGCTAGAAAGTAGTAAATTCTAAGTATGCTGCTGACACCCCTCTGATACACAATACATTTTTAATATGAATTTTCAGACAAATGATCAATGACACCACAACTCAATGGACTTTAAGGATTCACAAATAATTTCAGTACTACCTTATCCCAATGCTGAAAAATAGTGGTGAGGATGACCAAAAGAGTCATAGAAATTAAAGCTAGTTACATACTGACAAATATGCTAATCTGCATTAACACTTCTGTTTGCTCTGGGAGATAAAAAGCATTACAACTAATGACAGCATCAACCTTATCAACAACGTCCAGAAAAGCAATAAAATATTTGGATAGCTGTTGAGACAGCTTCTGAAAACAGCCTGTAGAATTCAGCCAGAAACTTTTAAAAAAAGGTTGCTGGGGATGTTTTTTGGGGGGAAATAGGCTAGTCTCCTGTCCTGCAGGACCACCGCCAGAGGCAACCTGCTGCTCCGTCAGGACCACCCTTCAAAATGATGTGCAGAAACAAACTATGACAGTGAAAAGCATGCAAATTAACTGAAGGTTTTAGAAACTTCTGAAAGATTCAAATTTAAATCCAGAATATTTGAAAGAAGTGAGGGAGGAGCTGGGGAATGAGGCAGACCTTAACTTCTGAGAATTGTTTCACATAATCATAGGAAGAAGAAATTGGAAGGAAAGGCTGAGGCTATGCTAGAGAGAATTTAACATGCTTTAACATATTTCTGCTTTCATTTGGTTTATGCTCAGGGAGTAGGGAGAACAGACAGCTACAATGGATGTTATTTAAATATGAAGCAGAGAGCAAATCCTAGCGGCATGTCCTTTAAAAAAGGAAGGAAAAATGCCCATTCTCAATTACATGTTTTCATTGGTCAAGTCTACGTACAAAATAGTTTACAGAACACCCCAACGTTGCCTGCACATATTTCTGTAGTCAGAGAGCAAGCCAACAGCATAACTATTTTGGCTGGGAAACTCAAAAAGACTGGAGAACTCTGCCTTCCGTATCCAGTTTCCATCCCACCCTTCACTGACCCAAACTTGCCAACAAAGCCTTGAGTATAGCACGCACACATGAAGAATTTCCTGAACTTTTAAAAAGTAGCATTTTTTTTCTTGCATTGGGGTTGACGCCAAGAAAACTGGCAAGTATTTGATTAATTAAAGTACATATACAAACATAACTAACATAATGGCTGCAAGAGATTAAGGCAGCCAAACTTGCTGGTATATAACTGGGAATGGATGCTTCTCTACTCATTCTCCCAAAAGTTCCCCTCCCAACAGGAAAGGTTAGAATAGAACAGAAGAGAACAGGCTGGAAGAGACCTACAACAATCATCTAGTCCAACTGCCTGAACACTTCAGGGCTGGCCAAAAGTTAAAGCAGACTATTAGGGGCATTGTCCAAATGCCTCTTAAACACTGACAGGCTTAGGGCATCAACCACCTCTCTAGGAAGCCTGTTCCAGTGTTTGACCACCCTCTTGGTATGTTCTGGAGTATGTTCTGGAGACTCAGGTTATCTGAAAGCATCGTTTAGTATTTCACACTGCAAACCAGTACCAGGTATGGTCCGTTGTTCCCCACAACGGACACCCTGACTGTTCTGCTACATCTTTTCCTTACCTTCCCTTGAAACAACAAAGCTGCATTTGTTAGGAACATTTTAAAATATTTTTGGCCTTATCCATCAAGATGCAGCACTCTTGTAGGCTTAAAAAGAAAAAAAATAGGAGTTTCTAGGACTGCAAGGCACATGTAACTCCCATATCTTTATCCCCCAGTGGAAGCCTTGTGAATAAGGATCAATAGGAAACCGGTGCTTCCTGCACATTATATCCAATGGACAGCAATGAGGTAACATTGCTGCTTGCTACATCATGTGTCTATGTCATGGCATGTATTTATGAAACTTCAGTCTACAGCTCTTCTCCAGAGTACATCTACCTTTCCTTTACTTCTCGTAATGCCCATTTAAATGGTGTTAATATATTCCAGAGAACATAAACCCACCATTTTGCCACTGAGACATGGCTTTACAGTGTGAGAAAAGCTGGAAAGCATAATTCAGTTTTCACTCCAGAAAGCTGTTGCTGTACCTGTACTTGAGCTTCAATATGTTATTAATATGCAATTGACTAACTGACCTAATGCTTCAAAATATTCCACAGAAAGACAAAGTCTGTTATGGAAAGCACAGTATCTCCATGTCATCAAAAGTGGGTAGTTGTATTAGATACATGATTCCAGTCCCCCAGCTCAAGCATTTGTTCTACCATGTATAAATTAAGCGAAGTAGATTTATTTGCAGTATAAAGTACTGCACCATATATTAATTGACTGAAGCAGATTTATTATGTGCTAGACAGACAGACAGATTTGAAAACAACCTTTTAAGACAATATAAGTATGTATAATGATCCCAATATCAAAGCAAGGTTTAGAGTGGTAAACTGTATAATAAAATACATTTAAGAACAGAACAAAATCTTAAAGTCTTTTTCCTACCCTGTGCAAATGAATGACATTTCTGAATTTAATTTGTACCTCTGCAAAGGACCCATACAAAGTCTCATTGACACTGAATTTCTACTAGAATGTTTTAAGCAAGACATAAGTGGTAAGTCACTCTTCACCCATTAAAAATTACAATATTACACCAAAGAGAATGGAATGTCCTTAGGACAATATAAAAAACTGCAACTCCATTTCCCCCTATTTTTATCAGCAGTTTAAATTCTTCATTAATCTGACCTTGAATGTAACAGACAAGTAAAAGGCAGTCCCAACCATTTTAACCCTAACAATGTTTTGCACAGGGACACAGTGAGAGTGTCTCTCTGTGTAGAAGTCCTAGTCAGGCTCCTTGAAGGGCAGCCAGATGGTGGACAGCCCAAGGTGAGTGCAACTCTATCATTCTTCTCTTCCTTTCATTTTGTGCAGTACTTACTACAGCATTTGGGAGAAATAATCTAATATCCATAGGTTATATAGCTTCCTGATTTGGAAGAAAGGGGGAGGGGGGGGAAAGAAGGAAAGAATACAAAACTTCCTGTGCCAGGTAAAACTAGTGCCAAAAAAGTAACTACCAAAAAAAAGACATGAAAGTTGTTTAGAGATACTTTGTTTCACTAATTTTTTAACTCTGTGTTCAATGAAGACCAGACGATGAACTTCAATGAGAAACCCCCGCCAAATCACAAGAATGTAATTCACTTTACATCACCACCAAGAACTAACCCTCCCTGTCTGAAGAGCAAAGCTAGGTTAAGTTGTGCACCGCACCCACTGAGTCCTGCCTTTGCTGCAGAGCAGGGATTTTTGTTTTGCATGACCTTCTGTAGAAGGTGTGGGGCTCAGCTGGCCTCCCACAGGAACGTCATGCAGCTTCTTACAGTAAAGGCATGAAGCGTTACCTGCTACAGCAGCAGCAGTCACCAGTACCTGGGGCAGCTCCTACAGGATTTGCTCATCAGGGTGTCCTGGAGGCTGTGTGTACGACATGAGTCGTGATATGAAGCCTGCAAAATACCACACAGAGGAAAGGAGAGGAAGCGGGGGGGATGATGGAGTTTGTGCGTGGGCAGGGATGCTTTTGAGCAAAACACTGGGAAGGTTAATCACAGCCAGAAAGTCAGGGGTACTTTAAAGGCTACTGCAACAGAGTCCCATTCTGTGGCCAATAACGATTTGGATGCAGCTTGAACTCTTGTTCCACACTTCCAAAAAGCAAGGGGTTTTTTGGCCACTTGTCCAAAATATGTTGCCTTCTTGGCTGTAGTTGTGGGAGTCCATTTTCCTTCTGAGCCCAGTTAAATGAGTGCAAGTGCCTAGGACGTATCTACCCAGGCCTTAACCCCTGCTTCCAAACTTGTGGGGAAGGTGGTTTGCCTCTTAAAGCGTATTTGGTACCAGTACCACTGTACCCCGGTGGTAGTTCTGTGCAGGAAATGGCCATTTCTGGGATTCAAACACCTATTTGGACCCAGAGGTATATATAACAAACTAGTAACAAAGATACTCTCAAATTCAACAGCAGGCAGACACCTCATTTAGCCTGGAGAAGTCACCAGCTCCACCCTGTCCAGGGAAGCCCTCTGCATCAAAGGACAGATAAAAACAGACAGCCTTGTAACATGGGTCATCGCCTCTTAACTTCCATAAAGCAATAAATGCCAGTATACAGGCAAGAGTTTCTGAATGTTAATGGATTCTCAGACTGATGGGAAGTGCTGGGTGGGAGGAGCCAGGGGAGCCAGGGGTAAGGTGCAGCCCATCCAGAGAGCTGGGCCAAGGCTTTTGGAAATGAGTAATGACCATGGGACGGCTGAAGAACAATGCCTGCTGGAGAAGTCCCAGAAACTGCTTTAAGAGGAGCACCTTTAGGTCAGTAGCTGGTTTTTTCCCTTTGAATCACATTACCCCCTTTCCACATCATAAATCAAGTCACTTTGGCAATCTGCAGAAGACAGACAGAGGGCTAGGCACCAACAGCTGTGGCAAAGGCCTCATAGCAGCTTTTCTTTCACAGATAGACACATCATCAGCGCTCAGCACAGGCGTTTGGCAGGTGCACTCACCTGCACGCATGCAGAGGCTGGTGTGCACAGTTCAGGGACAGAGAAAGCTGAGTCACCAGGACTGCAGACATGGCCATTGCTGCCCGGCAGCCAAATGCCTCCTCCGACGGCTACGTGCTCCTACCTTTGCCTGGTGCTGCGAGGTACTGGCAGCTAAAACCAGCTTTGTTTGCATTCATTTCTGTTGTCAGCTGTGCAGGAGCATTTTTAGAGAGCTCAGCACCCCCTCTCCTGCCCCCCAGCCCGGCCACCATTTGCTTACTGCACACTCACCCTTTATCAAGCACGCTCCCCGGAAGAAAAAGTAGCCATTTCTGGAGCACGTACTATGTTTGCAAAGGATTGATTAATCCCCATTATCTCTCTTCATCTTTGCATACACCTATTCATCTCTTTGTCTCTGCATCTATCCAGTTATCTCTCTCAGTCCTTTTTTCAGTGTTTTCTGTTACAAAACTGGGAGCGTCTGCCTTCTTGGAAATGTACTGCCTGGAAACGTACCTGGAGATAGTGTATACAATTGTGCTTACTCCTTATATTATTACTGAAGTTCCAGGGACCAAATACTTCTTGGCATCCTTTAACCCTAAATGCTCATTTGATCAATAAATAAAAGAATTCAGCAGCTTAGCTGAAGTAGAAACTAAATATCAGTAGCCATCAAAATGTCTTTAACTTTCAAAGATCTTAATCTACTGAGGTATTGACATCTCAAAACTACAAGGAATTTTAATCAAAATGTTCCATTAGAAGGAAAATAACCAAACCCTTATTCTTTGTGTTATTTATACATGAAAACAAAAGGTAACTCGCCTGCTTGTCCCTCTGATTCACATACATCCTGCAATGCATTTTAGATATATCGTTCAGGTAATCCTGAAGTTTTCTTACAGTATCTCAGAAGGTTACTCCAGTTGGTTTCTGGGCGTGCTCCCACCCAGAGAGACCCAAGCAATGGATTTTCTAGATACATCTTCCAAAGGAGGAAATAAAGCCAGCCTAAAGTACTGCAGATCTCTGTCCTCCAGTGCAGACATCATTTCATAAACACCAGAGCCTGAATGCTCATTACTCAAAATCCAAAGCAGTAATAGAACACATAATGCGCCTTTAAAAATACAAAAAGAATTGACTTATACCTGTTTCAAGAGCTGAGAAAAGCAGCAACATCTAGCCCTCAGTTTCATGACAGATAATAAAAGTGCGAGAGCCGAGAGCTAAAGACTGCTTCTGTGTTTTGGGATGTTTTTCTTTACAGCCTGATTTTGTAGTGCTCTGAAGGAGACGGGAGCTCCAGACCGGGAAGTAAAGCCATTCACCCTCTGGGCACAGGCAAAGCCTTGACTCGCTGTGTGTTCCCCCTCCAGCAACTCCAGACCAGCATCTCTAGCCCATTCCGCCCTCTTCAAATACAACGGGTGCCTGACACAGGGGCGAGGTGAGGGCGCTTCCCTTGAGTAACTGCACCAAGACCTTGAGGGACTTCCAGCTGTGCAGATTTGAAGGATGCAGCATTGCAGTGCGGCTCCTTCATGTGAAACCCGGCACAGCCGCCCACCCGAGCGCAGCCCCCATGGGGCACGGAGACAGAGCTGCGTCCCCTCACCTTCACTGCTAAAACGGTCTTGGAAATGCTCTGGGAAGACTGTTCATCCCGCAGGGAGAAAAGGAGGCTTTTACGAGGGCAGCGAGTAATAGAAAAGCCACGTGAGGGGTGTCATGAGAGTCACACAAACTCACGCACTTAGGCAAGGAGGCTGGAGAAAACCACACGGCATGGAGCAAGCTGGGGAGGGCTGGTCCTCAGAGGCACCGGCAAAGCAGGACCAACGGCTCTGCGGGACAGGGCTCCTCCAGCTGGGCTTTTGCAGCCAGCCACTGTTCTTGCCGCAGGCCTGTGGAGCCAAAACTTGGCATTAGGAGCCCCGCTCCTAATTTTGTCTGTACCAGCAGCTTGCTGACCACCTGATGAGGTTGAGCGGCAAAGACGATATAGGCCAGCAGCAGTTAGGCTGGTCACAAATCAGACTGCGGTGTAAAAACCTAGCACCCGCTTCCTACATTCTCCATGGCCTTTTGATAGAAACAAGCAACACCAGCCATTTTCATACCACAAATTACTTCCATGTTTTCTGTGAGCCCACCAGAGGGGAATTCCTGTGTCTGCTCACTCCCCAGTCCTGCCTCCCGCTCCTCTGGTTTCCATCTAAAAATGGAGATAATTATACTTGCCTCCCTCCAATATGTTTTTCCTACTGCAAATAAAAATGCATGACATTCACTCAAAGGCTTCTGAGCTTCTGATGAGCGTGATCTGAGCTTTCACTATGCAAAGGCATCCTTTCTCAGGGGGCATTAGCTTTGTACTTCATAGCCAAGATGGCCTTCATTAATTTAAGTGGTATAAAAAGAAAATATGTTTAAGAAAATAATGTGAAATGAAACAATACACTGAAAATTTTTCCCAAATTTTATTATGAATAGTTTTTAAGTTAGTGGATGATTTTTTAATCCAATGTATCATGTTTAATGTTCTACCAAGCCAAATCCATGGATACCCCCAGCTCTTTACATTTCTTCCTCTGTTAGCATAATATACTGGGTCAAGTGTGACTACTGTTTATTTAACTTTGCAAAATTGATCCCAGCTTCATATTTTTAAGAAAGATTGGTCCATTTTGGTACATTTCCAAAATAAATCCTGCCTGTTCTTTTTAAGTGGGATAGACTCTTGACATACCACCATTGTGACTGTGGAAGGCGTTTCTGGCACGCGTAATGAGTGACTGACTTCCCTGCTTGTTTTCATAGTGATAAATATGTGGTACCATTAGGCAGGAAAACAAAGTATTCCCAAAAAATCTCTGCTAAGCACATTTTGGAGTTAATGGGTTAGTATAGATACATTATGCTCTCTTTCTGCGCTAAGAGGTATTTGATTCTGTGAAATTCACTCACTCCCACATAATTTAAACCGCCAAAATGGAACATTGTCTTTTTCCCTTTTCTGCACATGTAAAAAGAGCAGGCAATCTTGCCAAGGTTAACTATACAATCTTGTTAGGCTTCTATAGATTTCATTAATGCCTCATAAAAGAGAATCAATAAAACTCCTTGCACGCCAATATAAAAAATGACCTTTCGATTTACTCTTTAAGATACGAAAAAAAGAAACGTAATCAATAGACATCACCAAAACTTCTCTGATAAGAGCTCCTGCAACAGGGGGTTTAGATTAAGAATTCTTTGGAGAAGTTATGTTCCTGCTCTGAACTCCTTCCTAAGGGACTGTTCCTGATCCTACTGGGGAACTTTGGTGGGACTACTCATTTTAGGCCACAACTTTGCAAAGCTGCGTATTAGAGGTGTGGGATTACTCATGCACTGAAACACAGATGCTCGCAGAAGTGTCGTCACACTTCAAAGGTTAATAGGCCTGCTCATGGGAGAAAGGATTTTTACAGCACTGTGCCTTCACTCCCATTTATGCTTTAAATTTTCCCTTGACATTTTTTCACAGGTATGAAACCCCACAATGCTTGAATTGACTTTGTCGGTTCCTTTTATGTAACTTACAGCTTAGCGCACCCAGCAAGCACACCAAAATGACACCTATCTCAGCATCCCAACAGGAGAGTCACTGATAACAAATGGCGCTGCCCTGGCAGCAGCGATGGCACTCAAAACCAAGGGCCTGATCCATGGCCTTTTCACCGAGACTTTCCATCTGTTCTGCCCCAAATTCCTCACTCAGACAGCTTGTGGGATCCCACTTTTTGTTGTCTTTGGGTTTTACAGTTTCCTATTGCATTCAAAGATAATAATGACTCTCTGATACCTTTTTTAGTGGCTAGATGCAACAATTCAGAAAATTGTTCTAAGTCCTCCCCTCCGATTTCTGCAAGATTTCTCAGGTGGACAAGGAACAGCCTCACAAAAAAAAAAAAACAAACAAACCAAACCACAACATCAAGAGATAAGCTGGTGGCAATATTAATTTTTTGTCTTGTTTTTAAAGTACCTGTTATTTAATATGCCTCATAGCCACAATATCGTAGATAGTTCATATAGATAATGACACATTTATTTTAAAAAAACCCAAACCAACCCAAAACTTAAATTCATGTGATTTTCTTTTGGTTTTCAAGTTCTCCCTCTCTGCTCGCCTCAGCTCATACTGAATCATCTTCTAGCCTTACCAGAGGATCCTGAGGTCTTTCCCAAAGCAGCATTTGACTCTTCAAACATTTCTCCAGCATTTCTTTATGGGCACCTGCTGCTGGTAATTCCCAGCCTAACCGCTTCCCCTATTTTATGTCAGGGCCGCATTCAGTCCACTCGACTGCAAACAACCACCGGTGAGAGAGGACTGTGTGGGCAGCCCCTCGGCAGCATTAGGCAGGACCAGCCTGCTTTGTGCGTGCTGGCGTCCTAACAATCCAGAGCAGTTTCTTTATCAATCACCATCTTCCCTTTCTTGCCTCAGGTAACATCATGCATAACATGCTTTGGTAACCTTTAAACAGACAGCCTGCACGCATTTGTGTCTGTCTCGTGGTTTTGAAGTGGCTAGTAAATACTCCCCCAAACATACTTTTTATTTAGCCGGAGGATCAAAACACCGCCTTTCTCCAGCCTCGAATCCCACAGATAAGTTTGTTCCCATGCCAAGTTTTCATGCAAGAGAAAAGAATATTTAGTCTATACCTTGTGTTTATAAACATGTATTCTGGGAGAAAGAGGATGCTTTAACTTCTTTATACAGTGTAGTATTTGTCTTACCACCCAGGGAAATAAAAATAAATACTGTAGTGTATTCAAAACTCTTAATTCTCCAAAGAAATGTGTTTTTTTCCATTATTACTAATTAACATTTGAAAGTGCTAATCCTAACAGGTTGATTTTTGTATGTTTTAAGTGTCAATTGCCTACTTTGAGAGAAGACAATAAGGAAAATCAAGTTTTATTTTTATTTTTGTAAATATCCTCTAAGATGATTAAAAGTGACCAGCCATTGCTGTAGCTAGGAAGTCAGCTTCAATGCTGCTGAGACTTGCTGAGAAAAGTTCACCTCAGGTTTTGATCAGAAGTCAGGTGATGTTCTGAGAACAAACAACTGCAGAAAGCAGGGGCAATGTGAACATACAGTCTTTTCATTTTAATTACTAAGTCTTTGCAGAGACTTTGCATTGGTGGGATGCTGGGTGGCTGCAAAAACTTCCAAGGAAAATTCTATTTTTAAAAAATAAAAAGCCCCAAACAACCAGTAGTCATAAACCAGCATTTTAGCCAATAATTGCCATTCTAGATGCCTATCTTTTCTTTAGGGTGTCTTAAGTGGGACAAGATCTTGTAAAGATACATACATTTTCCTCCTTATTTTATAGGTAAAGAAAGTCTTTGTTAACACTGGGATTGCTCTCTGATGTACCTTGCAGTGTCTGCTCCTTTTTTTCCATTTTTTAAAAAGTGTTCTTAGAGTCATGGAATTTTTTTCTGTCCAACCAGACAAGATAGAAATCTTTCCACCAAGGATACAGTCTTAGAGAAATCCTGTTAACAACCCTCAGCTGGTGCAGAACTGAGGCACCCACTGAACTTGGGGAAGCCGTGTTGGTTTACACAAAATGAGAGCCTCAGCTGCATACACATTTTGTGAAGGCTGGCTCTTCCACTTAGAAAGTTCACCTATCTGAGCATAATCGGAAATTTCAAAACCTAGAGCCTGTGGGCTGAAATTTATTAGGAACAGATGGGGCTAAGTGGTGTACACAATTTACCTGTGCACCTAAAAACAGTTATATATATATTTATAAGCATAAATAAACCAGCTGGTATCCATTTCCTCGCTAATCAAAACACCTTTGGCCTTCTCAAATTCCAGACCTACACTGTTACAACTACTTGGTTTTTAAACACACGAGTCATATCTGGTGGCCCTCAAGTCATGAAAACTTGGTGTGGCACAAACTCTCATTAGTAATTTTGGCTCCTGTAGGAAGACTCATGCTGCTGATTAGATAATGGCAGCAGCTGAAATCTAAAGGTCACATCACCTAATACGAAACAACCCAGCATTTGATAAACAACCCAGACCACAAGTCAGAAGAACTGAATTTTGAAGGGGCTATTATCAGGTAAGCTCTTTACTCTTGCAGGTAAGTGTATCTTCCCAAGTAAGATTTCATGGTCATTAAGACATTTCCTTGGCAAGAGACTTGGATGAGCCTTTAAGCTGGGTTTGTGGGAAGGAAACACGTAGGATTACATAAACTATTTCAGCCCAGAAATTCCTTGTGGTTAGGTAATTACATATACTAATAACTTCCCAATGACAGTGTCTGGATGCAGCCTGCACATACACATAACAAAGCAATTTAATATTGTTCATGCACTGCAATGTTCTCAAGCAATGACTCACACTTCAATGTAAGTTCTCATACTACAGAAAACTAAGAATTGGGACTTCAGCTTTCCAAATTCAAAGTATTGCATTCAGGAACCCCTGTGATCTCTCTAGAGATGACCTGCTACATATTTTATAGTAACACCTCTGCAAATCATAGCTATGTATCTCTAAGTGCCCATAGGATATCAATAGGGACACTTGATACTGATCACAACTATCAAGTGATAACATGTGTTATTATACTGATCAAAACATATTGATCTATCTTAAAATACTGACCATCTAAAAACAAGGCAAACTTAGATGAAATCTGATCATTAAGGAGTATGTTTTGTTTTGTTTCTTTTTTTTTTTTTTTAAGGACTGCCTTAAGCAAAACCTTCCCTGGTACATTTATTTTCTAATATGTACAAGTGATAATAAATAGGCCAGTATTTGTATTTCTTTTTCAGATGCCATTTCAGAAAACAAGCAATAGAACAGTTTTTACCTTGCACTGTAGGTATGGGTTACTTTGCTCAAACAAACAAAACCAGCAGCTGACAAAAAGTAATCAACAGTGTTTAAAGATTAATTTTGACCTTAGAGATCACGTGGCAAATACAATTCCCCACTAATGTACTTCCATGGAAGTGCTAAAGTCCACAGCTCAAAACAAGGAACTTCGACATGAGCAACCAGACTTTCTTTCTTTTGCGGTACGTAGAGAAGAAACAGAAAAAGAAGCAAATTCAGTAGAAAGTCCTTAAATCTTTTTAGTCAAATAAGAGCCCTTTTCATAACTTGAGAGTTAGAAAATGCATTTGTATAAGACCACCAAATTCCAAAATGCCGAGATACCATAACAGCAGAAACCTTGGGAAAATCATGTTGAAGTCAGACATATCACCAAGAGCTGACACAATCAGAACATCCCCAAAGTTTTGCTTGATACAGGCTTTTGCTTCCATAAGCGACCGCATGTAATCACTTATTCTCCTTAACTAACTGCAGAAAATATTAATGGCAGCTTAGTGTGCCAGTTATGCCACATATCTTCATCTGCCTCCTACAAAAAAACCCCTCTGCTGAGCCACTCAAACTATTTTTCCCCTGCTCTGGCGTGGGTCCTTCCCACGGGCTGCAGTCCCTCAGGATAAGCCTGCTCCAGCCTGGGTTCTCCAGGGGCTGTAGGGGGATCCCAGCTCCAGCACCTGGAGCACCTCCTCATCCTCCTCCTGCTCCTCTCAGGGGCCACCCCTGCAGACCCCCACTGCCAATGCACTGGGCACCAGCACCCAGTGCAGGGTAGCAGCAGAGACACCCTGCAGTTTCCTTGCGTCCTGTGCCCCGGGGCTCCCTTTGCAAGGACATGCATCTCGGGGAGCTGAACACATCCACAGGCTTTGTTTATCCCCTCAAGGAGGTAGGGGGGGAAAAAAAAAAAAAATCTTCTCCTGCAACATTTCCCAATGTTATCACCTACCTGACACCATTTTTTAGCTGTGCTTTTTATTTTGGGAGGTAGGGTACTAAGCTTGAGAGGCTCATGGCTCAGAGGAGACAGCATTCATGACGGAGCCTGGCACAGTTTTGCAGACTAACAATTTCTTCAGAGCGCACAATGGCCAAAACATTCAAAAATTTATGTCAAATTTAGTGAGGGAATCCAACTGCAGAACAAGGGTAAAAAAAAAATCCCCAAAGTGAATATTTTTCAAATTTGTCTTTCAAAATAGTACTCTGGTTACTTTATTTTTTATTTTATTTTAGAGGTTAAAGAACATTCCCAAGCAAGGAAAAATTGCAAAATGTTTTGTTTCGCACAACTGATTTTTCAGGTCTTTGTTTGGGGCTGGGGAAAATGACTTGAGGGATGATTATAAATCTTTTCTCAAAATTTCAAGGCTGCCTGCTGAACTGGACAAACTACACACACAGTCCTAACTCAGAAATATGGTTTAGTAGCCTTATGCAACCCCAAATATTCTGCGGTAAACAGACTACCAGTCTCCTTTTCCTCTTTCTATTTAAATACAGGCTCAAAGCCTTCCTTGAAAGAGGGGCCCCAGAACATAACACAGTCTCGTCAGTCCCCCAGCACACCACCACAAACCTGGCTCCTGGTCACCTTCAGTTCTACAGCCCTTCGGGTGCCTGAATTAGCTGCATAACCAGCTGCTTCTAACAGTTTTATGCACGCGTTTTACGCTTAGTATACAATATACAGACATCCAGACAGATAAAAATAGTAAAGCTTCGAGAAAGACAAAGAGTATTGGCACTACGATGCCTTTTCCAATGAAAAATATTCACAGCTCTATTAGAGGAATTGTCCCGCACTAATGTGAGCAGCGTCATTTTGTTAGCTCCAGCGTAATTCCATTACATAATTCTCCCAGCTCGTGAACGTGTATATATTTACTTATTTATAATCAACTACACTAATGATTTTTTTAATAACTTTCAGGCAAAGTAGTGAAAGAGATTAGGAAAGAACATATGGGAAAAGTCACTTTTGACCTATGTTTTATCCTTAAAACCCGAAAGTGGATTCAGTATTAAAATGAAAGCACTCTAAGTATATTGTGAAATATTTACAGCTGTTATTACTGCCTGATTTATGTGTGCCAGAGACCAGATTATTCAGACTGGTTTCACAAGCAATATGTCAGTAAACAGGATTTTGTTTGGTAATTATATTAAACATGTCCATATAAGCTTGGAATTAATTACAAACAGTATTTTACTGTACTTGATAAAAGCACTAAGCAGCAAGAACTAATGACGGCAAAAAGGTCTTCTCTCATTTTCAATAAAGGTTTCCATGTGAAAATCTGTCAACATGAAAAAGTTACTGCTTGTAATTAAAACCAGGCTTTAGTTCAGCAATATGTTTACATGTTATGTTCCAGAAGAGGAAAAAAATGCAATTGAATTACTCTCCTTAAACCCTGTAGTTCACAAACACATGATCTGCCCTGGGCATGCTACTGATGTCAACTTCTTCAGCTTGGTAAGACAAAAAATTTAAGTTCAGCCTCATGACACATTCGAGAGTTTTGCACGACTAACACACTTTGTTAAGAGTTTAAGTGAGCCCTCCAGATGCGTTCACAGGATTTTTGCAGTGGGTATGTCTACTTGCATCAGGCATTTAAGCTCTCTACTCCTGTCAGTACTTGTACAAGGTTTCACTAATGGACGGATAATAGCAAAAAGGAGGCGGAGGAGGTTACAGTAATACTTCACTGTACTTGGGAGCATGTCAGTAAGCGACTAATTACCCCTCTGTTTCCAGCTCTCACATTAACTTACTAAGCAACCCTTTGCCTGTCTCCACAATGGCTTTATAGCACAAGATCTATTTTCAAAACGGACTTCAAAGTGACTTCTCAGAATTAGACTGATTGCCAAACCGGGTGCTAAACTGCTTCAGTGGGTCCCGAGACCACAGTACTAGGACCTCAGCCTGCTGGTTGCTTTTGAAGATGAGTAACAAGTACATCACCTGCCACGCTTCTCTTTACCAAGCAGTCACCACTTTTTCCACTATACTTCTCAACCCTCTTTTTGATACGCTGAGATGCATAGGTGCTATTTGCTGTGCCAATGGTTAACTTGAATTTAAGGCCATAGGCATACAAACACTATCGTGACAAGTTTCAATGTCTTCACACTGCTGTAATGAGACATATTTCCTAAATAGCTAGCAAATAACCTTTTTTTTCCATGGCAACACAGTGCTCCACGTGACAAAGCATCTTACTGACTTCAGTAGAAACTTTTCTCGAACAAGGTCATAATATATTTAACGATAAAGAATCAAGCAGACAAACAGTTCTGTGCTTATCCTGTGTTACAGAAGCTTCTACACTAGATTTGTTAATCTAGCTTTAATTCAGAAACCTGACACTCTCTGCTTTTCTTGTAACCATTTTTGTTTCTTGTTAATGCAACCAGATGGTAACTTCAGTTTGATTACAATTCTCCCCACTTTAATGTGAACTCTTCATCTTACTACTATCAGATGACATTTGCTTTCCTTAATGTACACAGTTTTAGAAAAATTACAGAAGTGCTATCGCTGTGTTACATGAAAAATTCCAATGTACATTTAGCTGACATAGCATCAGCTGCTGTTTAAACTGGGCTTAGCTAATGGACTTTTAATGTCAGTGGGGTTATGTGCAGTTACTGGCTATTAGCAAGAATGGGCCCTTTCTATAAAAATCACTTTTCCTCAAGTGTGTTGTTTGAACATTCCTTCCCCTGATTTAGTGACTGTCACCAAATACAAAACAAATGCAAGGACGCTGGAATCTACTGTTATCTTTAAAACCAACTTAACCTCAGCCCGGCCTCCACAAGCGAAATATGTGTTCTGCATTGGTACTAGTGGATATAAAACTTTAAAGACAAAAGACCAAATTTTCCTTGTCTTGCTCCAGTGAGTAAATCCCAAGCAATCCAGTGAAACTAATCAGACAGAAAGCAAAATTTGATCAAGGTACTGCCACCAATTGATTGCCCTAAGAGAAAGGATCTTTGGAATGAAACCAAGTACTCATAAAATAAGCTCATCAGTAAAACATAGCAGATAAATAGTCCATGCAATGTCATTTTAATTCAGTTTTCTTTGCAAATGTTTCTTATAAATGCAAATTTAAGACTTTCCTCTTGAGACTACAAAACAATAGAAATGTTTATAAAGCAAATAAGTAAACTAGGAATTTTTTTTAAGATTTGGAAGGTTTTATCTAATAGTTATGTTTACTACAAAGAATTAATATATAACATTGGGGGGGGGGGGGAGAAGAAAAAAAAAGACGATCCATACAGAAATAGTGCAGGACAGGCAAAGGGCAAAAGCTAGCAGGAGATGAACAATTTTGCCTTTTCCAGTGCTCGTGAAAGGCATATGGCACTTCTCATTCTACTGCCTAAACTAGGATAATAACCGCTTTTGTTACCAGCTACCAGGCTGCATTTCTAACTCAAGCCTTCAAAGCCCATGCTTTTACTAGTAGAGGTCTTCAGTTCAGAAACAACTGATTGCTGAGGCAGGAAATTGCCATGCATTTGTGTGTAAGAGATATTTATGTGGATATCTGCCTACAGTCGGTGACATTTGGCTGTCAGTGTTCTTATCTGAAATAACATGACAAAACCCAAGAGAAAAAACATCCACCTGGAAGAATCTCACCAACGTGTTTTCAAGTGAGGCACTGTGTTAATCTCTCCACAGCAAAGAGCCACATTGCTACATGTAAGGGAAATGGAAAGCCTCAAAGTTATTAAAATTACTGAGCTTGAAAAAAGAAAAAAAAAAAACAACACAAAAAAACTTGCCAGCAAAAAAAGATGAGATCAAGGTCCGTCCATCCTAGAGTCTCACTCCACTGTGTCAACATATTTTTAACGCAGAACCAGATCAGCTTCTGACGTGTGCTGGCATTGAAATTAATGGAGCTACATTTGTTGGTGGTCATACCCTGGCCTTGTAGAGTGTAAGTCTATCCTTGGCATAAGCACTAGGGATTTAAAAAAACAAAAGGAAACTGACAACAAACTGACATGTCCCAGTACTGAACTTTCTAGCTACAAACTTTCCAGTTCCTTAGGAACTAAGGAATTAGGAACTTCCTATTTGCTACAGCACCGCTTTTTATATGAGGAAGAGAAGGAAAACCAACACTCACATTCTTGCCAGCAGAGATCTGCTGCCTAAGAAGATTGCTGCATTTTATTTAAGCAAGAGACCAAAAAAGTTACCCTCACCTTCAGAAACTGGTGAGGAAGCAGAAAGGAAGTCCCTAAAGCTACGTTTGCAACGTCTGCATGAAAGGAATTTGTAATGGGGATGATGACTTGCCAAAAAAACTAGTGCAGCTTTGGGGCCAAAAAGCTTAGAGCAAGGAATACTAGTATTTCATGAAACAATTCAGCGAGATTTTCAGTGAACAACACCCGTACAAGGGCACATTCTTCACCATTTAATTACATCCCTGTTCCTTAACTGAACAGGCTTCTAGTTTCCACGATCAACTCTGATTTTCAGATCTGAAGCAACCGAGTTTAACAGGGGAAACTTTATCTCCTCCTAGTTGAAAGCACCACTGAGTTTTGTCCTGATCCTAAAATAAAGGCTCGAGCAGCAGAGGTTTCTCTATAGCCTCATCTGACTGCAGACAACCCAAAATTTCAGTCTGGACACCTCACTGTTACCCTGCTAGCTCCAGCTATTCACTGCTAGTCATGGCCACTCATCTTTTGTACGTGTAGAGCTGCAGAGTAACCAGGCGGACACATGAAGTTGTTGATGTTGTAGGGAAAGGCCAGAGGAATACATCTGTGCTAACTCCATGAGCAACTGGCAAATCTAGGAGATACATTAATGAAGGAGAAAATTAATTCAGAGTAAGGCAGTGTGCATGTCTGTACTCTGAATTACTCATGGTAATTACCTGTGCTACAGTCACTATAGGTAAATCCAACACATGTGAGAAAAGAATTAATCTTGCTTGCTCTTCCGTCCCATTTGTTGTTCTTCGATTTTGGTATGACCAAACTGCAATTAACTTCATTCAGTGAGACCATATTATCATTTTCTCTCACTACGTAAACTTTCCAGTATAAACACATATGTTGGGACAGGGTAAGACAAGCAATGTATTTAAACAATAAATAAATACACCATATTATATGAGTGCAGCAGTTCACGTTCCAGCCATTATTTTAGCAAATTTATGGTTGGAATATAGCTCTCCAAGAAGCTCTGAATTACTAATAATCCTGTGGTGATCACTTTTCATTGCCTGACTTGAAACGCACTAAATTCAAGGAAAGAAATGCCTGAGGAACAACTATCAGTTCAAACAAGTTTCCAAAACAGCTGCAATAGAGTCAACCTCTTTTGACAGATCATTCAAGGCTTACTTGCACGTTTCCTTGTATCTAGCTGATGAAATTCAAGATTTCTCAAACAATTACATCCAGCACTCAGGGGACCAAAAAGAACGCAAGCTTTCCTTTTGCTCAAAGGATACACTGTTAATCCACAGAGCTTAACATTTCAACCTCTCACTCAATATGAGACTAAGAAATAAAGCTACTTTCCTTCTTGAAAATAACTAAAAAGGGATTGGCAGGAGCTACCTAACAAGAAAATGCTCAGCTGTTGCCAGGCCAGTAAAACCCATCCGAGCTCCTTAGCATTATTGTTGATAATGTTACCTCAACAAGAGAAAAGAAGATACTGATTTAATTGCCTAGGCAACCTCATCGCTTTTATGATGCGTAAGGCAATGGGGTCCTTTGGAACGTAAGTTGTTCATTCAGATGAATGAAGTACAGTTGAATAAGATAGTCTTGAATTGCAGATTAAACCCAAATGAAACAAAACAACCCAAGGCAGTGATCCTTTTTCCATTTACAACAGTGCTACAGTCACCCGCTGGATCTGCTCTTGCTCCTTCCAAATTTGGGATAACACTGTGGATTTCACTGGGCGAAGCAAATCCTCCCAAACCGCCTGTCACCATAAAGTCAGAGCTTCCGGGAAGCATCCCTGTTTCTGAGCAACAGCGTTTGGGTTTGCCCTTTGTCTTTTACATGTATTTCGAGATACCAGCAGATACAAAGAAACCATTAGTGAGACCCAACAAATTTGACATTGGGAAGGCACCCAAGAGCCTTCAACCTAGAATTCCCTCTGTAGCATCTATCTCTGGGATTGTCAGACAAGAAGGAGGATGGACTGGAGCACCTGAGTCTTGGGTGCTCAGAAGCCTTGAGTTTGCATTTTGGCTTCTGTACACGTTTGCTCTGCACCCTTAGGCAATTCCCCTTATATCTCTCCACCAAACAGAGAGAAATATAGCTGTCTTTCCAATCCAGCAAGATGGATTAAAGATTAAATAGCTAATGCAATGTGACAAATAAGAACCTCCCATTGTCTCTAGCGATGCAAACATGTAGCAAAGCTATCCTAAAGATGGAACTGCAGATGTCCCCCATGGGAGGTATCACCAAGATGAGTATGCACAGCTTTTTGACTGCCTCTTGCTGTCCTGCCTGTGTAGGACTCATAATGAAGGAAAGTGAGAATTTGAGGAGGTGCTGATGCACTGCAGCATTGCATATCGACACAGGGGACGTCCCTGCCTAGATGGGATTATTGCACAGTCATGCAAGCTAGAGCAGCACTGCTTATATGTGGGGAATAGCAAAGGTACTCACCTAAATCTGGCATTGCCTACCCTTCCCTGGTGGCATTAAGGGCATATCTGGCACCACTGAGAATCTGGGTCTCTTATCTTAATCTGCACCACAGTAAAATCAGTGTGATTTAAAAGATAAAGAAGAGAGCGAGACCTAGAAAATGCTGTAAATATATGCCTTAACCACTGCTTAACCAGGACTGTAAGTCAAGTTTAACAGTGAGGTTTTTCACTAGGCTGGTTGAAATATATGGAAAAATGTAAATGGAAATGAAACTGTTATTGTCAGAAGACCTTACAACTTTTAACTTTTTCATTTTCTCTGAACACTTAACAGATTTTCAGAGACCATAAGTAGAAAGAGTTTGGCCAGTGAGGTAAATATTTGGGGCTTTATTGACCTTTTCACTAAAATAACTCAATCTTTTCTGGTTTCGATTAAGGTTTCTTGGTTTTTTTCAACCTCCTCCAGCAAATAAACAAAAAGGACTCTTGTTTTGTTTTGTTTCCCCCAAAATTTTCCATGTTGATAAAAAGGATACTTTTAAGTGAAACTACTTTTGCATGAAGCTTTTCTTCCTCAACCCAAACTTTTAGATAATGTGCGAGGCTATAAAGGGACTCCCCAAATCCCAGAGTTTGATGAATTAGGAGGAAATCCCACGTTTCCTGCTTAATGTGCGTGTGATTTGGGATGGAGTTATAAAAGCAAACAGGAAGCTGTTCTAGTGATGACTACCTAGGGGAAAAGCTGTATACAAGCATCTCTGAGGTTACTGAAAGCTGGGAAAACCTCCGGCAGCTCTTGCCCGCTACTCTGACTCTCTGTGCCTTACTTGTGCGTGTTGTTTGTATGAGCAGAGCCAGCCTTGAGGAAAGAGACTGGAACACAACTACAGTTTGGGGCTTTCCATTGTGGTTTAACCCCAGCCAGCAACTAAGCACCACACAGCCACTCCCTCCCTTCCCCCTCCACCCCCCCCCAGTGAGATGAGGGAGAGAATCGGAAGAAAAAAGGTAAAACTCATGGGCTGAAATAAGAACAGTTTAATAGAACGGAAAGGAATAAACTAATAATGATAGAGATAACAATAATAAAATGACAATAACAATAATAATAATAAAAGAATTGGAATATACAAAACAAGTGATGCACAATGCAATTGCTCACCACTCGCTGACCGATGCCCAGTTAGCTCCCCAGCAGCGATCCCCCCAGGCCAACTCCCCCCAGTTTCTATATTAGATGTGACGTCCCATGGTATGGAATACCCCTTTGGTCACTTTGGGTCAGCTGCCCTGGCTGTGTCCCCTCCCAACTTCTTGTGCCCCTCCAGCCTTCTGGCTGGCTGGGCTTGAGAAGCTGAAAAATCCTTGACTTAGTCTAAACACCACTTAGCAACAACTGAAAACATCAGTGTGTTATCAACATTCTTCTCATACTGAACCCAAAACATAACACTGTGCCAGCTGCTAGAAAGAAAATTAACCCTACCCCAGCCAAAACCAGGACACTTTCTTTTACCTTCTCCAGCTAGCATGCATGCCCATAGCTTACAATCAGCTTTATGCCACCTGAGATTTTATGCTACATCTTTACCTGAGAAAGACAAATCTAAATACAAAACCCACAGCCGATGCTCTGCAAAATGTTTAAGCAGACCTATCATAAAACCAATGACAATACTAAATAAATTCTCTCCCCATCACAATGCTGGAGTTTGGGGTCAGAGTATCTGCAGATGACCCCGTTACATTAAACACATGGAAACAAAGTACATGCAAAATTAAAGGGAATTTTGTTGTTCCTATTTGTTCGACATAAGTTTCTTTATAACCATTTCTCCTTTCGTATAATTTCAAATGCTTGCTTACAAATGATGCAAATTAAGTCTTTCTTTGTATACAATTTGCCTCCCAGACGACTTAATACCATTTCCTTCAGATCACCTCTTGGATAATGTTATGATGGAAAGCTCCAGGGGCGCCTGCTTCCAAGACTGGACTCTACCGAGCACACACAATAAATCACTTAAAACACCACCATCCCTTCAGTCCTTGGAAGCAGTTAGCACTGAACTGTGCCTCTGCACAACATTATTCTGCCACTGTGTTGACGGAGGTTGTAGCCAGCTGGAAAACCGCTGCTCGTCTTGTACTCCTCGCTTTTAATCCTTGACTTGCGCTCTAAAAGCTCGTGCTGCTTTATACCCCCAAGTCGAACGTGAAAGCAAAGATGGCTAATGAAAATGACAGGCGATGTAATTACTGCTTTATTGGCATCGATGCCAAGATCGCTGCCTGCTAAACTTGAATACCTCCACTGGGTGGCTAACAAGATGTGCACTTCACAAACTAGCACAACTCTCTCCCCACTCAAAAGGGAGGAAAGAGGGAACGGGAAAAGGAATGCCATTTTTTCCTATAGTGACATATAGATAGTTATATGAAACATATTGCATAGGCAGAACACCCACGATTAAATTAACTTTTATTTCAAAGATAGCCTCCAGTGATGTGTTTTCAATGACAAACCAATGATCTTAATGTTTGAGACTCACATTGAGTCAAATCCTCTTTCACTAAATGGCAGCAAACTGTTCACTATGAGCAATGCAAATTCACTTAGGAATTCCCCTTTGCAACAGCAATTAAAACATATTTTTCTGACAAGCAGCAAAAGCAACTTTTCTGCCCTTCTCCAGGAAAAGTAGCCAGAACTGATTCCTCAGAAGTCCAATGATTTAAAATCCAGAAAGACACCAGAAAGCAACAAACATAGCCACACATGATAGAACGGGTCACTCCAAACAAGAGTGGTAGCATGAAATAAACATAGCTTCACTTTTCAAAGTACAGTGCTCCTTAATATTTTACATATACACAAAATTCTGGTCATTTACTGTACAGAAATACTCAGTTGCTGTCCCAGTCAGTCTGGGCTCTTCTCACCTTCCACGAGAACTGGTGCTGCTTTGCATCCTATTCAACCGAACTGGACAGACTGTGCCTCAAAACACCACTTGTCAACTTGCACAAAAATCAAGATATTTACTTGAAAATGTCTAATAAATATAATCCACATTTTCTCCTCTTTTGCTGTGCAGACCAGCTATGGAACTGATTTGCCTGGCCTTGGCACAGAGCTGTATTCCTGTTTTCAGACATACTGTATTTGGAAAATTAAATTAGGAAAATCTTTTTAATATGGTTAATGCTGTTTCCTGTTTCTGACTTTGGATGTCACACACAAAGCTAGTCCCAAAATATAGTGAATAATCAGGGTTGGGGACCATTACTAAAGAAAAAAATGAAAAAGAAAAAAAAAGTTGTGTGGTGAATGATCCACGTAAAATGATTAAGTGTAAGTATGCACAACAATTGTGGAAATGTTTAGATACACTCAGGCATTCTTACTGTACAGAGGAATAAATGACACTGACAGTAATACTGAAAAGCCATCAGAAGGGGGCTGTATTTGATGTATATACTTTTTTTCATAACTGTTGCAACCAGCTGCTAGAGACGGGAGCCAGAGGAAGAGGAGCCCAGATTCTGGCTCCCATGTTCCCAGGGAGGAATTCCTCTTCCACAGACAGATCCGTCCACTTCATTTTAATCCTTCTTAAATTGCAACTTAGTCAGCAAAGGAAACCTGGTGGCTGCTTTTCTTTCAGTGAAGTCTACTGCAGTACTAAAATGCTACTCAGGGCCAGTATGGGCTACCACATCCAGCCCAAACTCATCAACATCATTGAAATTCGCAGACCACATTGCTTTAAAACAATTTAATGTTCCAAAGGGGCTTATCCATTCACAACGGAATACTGCTTGGCCTTCACTTTACTAATACAAACACTATTACACCCACATGGTCCACTGATGCATCAAGATAATTAAGTCCTTTCCCCCCCTTTTTTTCAACAAGATTTGTTTAGGTATTTAATTAAGAAGTGCATCCCCAAAAGGTTAGTACATTCACATGTTATATTTCACTTTTTCCGCACCAAGCATTTTCAAACTGCTGCTGTTGCTACTATGGACTATGCTGGGGCAAGACAAATATCTGTGCATATGGCTCTTTTACAGTTTTCTTTTTAAATTATCACTTTGATTTAATTAGGTTTGAGGGGTTAAGCATAAAAAAAAAAAGCACTCTTTTGTTGTAAAGGAACAACTGAAACAAAAACTCATTAATACGTAGTCCCTTTAGCTTTTCTATCCACCTCTTATGCCATCGTTATTAGCCCATAAAGCTGTCTAAAGCATGCTTGTCGCTACAGATAGATAGCTTGACCTTCCCTTTCGTCCCACCTACACCCCAAAAAGGTGGGGGCCACGGGCTAAGTTCTTCAAAGACTTTTAATGCCCCAAAATGGGGTGGGGCAGGAAGTAGGGAAGTGCAACAGCTGAAACCCAATCTCTGCTGATTGAAGAGCTGAAGAAAAACTTGCTCTTATGGGAGATGGCAGTGAAATGCCAGGCAGGGGTAGGTGCTTGGGTCCAGGGGTGGTTGCTCTTTCTCTCACAGTTTGGGACATTTGAATTCTCATTCTGATGTAGCTTATTACAGAGGTATAATGAATGCAGCGAATGCCAGATCAGAGTTGATTCTGGCTTGATAATCGCTCTGGCCCCATTCACCCCACTTTGAGAATTACGGGCTGTCTCCATGATTGTGGCCATTTCCTGTTCTCTCCTGATAACAGCGGAAAAATACTTAGACAGCTTCAGATAAGAAGATAAGAAATGCTAATAAAACAAAAAGTGTATTTAGCTCTGCTGAGAAGCTCACAGGAGGATGCTGAGATGCAGTGATATGAATCTCTCTGCCAGGGAGTGTGGGGGTTGGTCCAACAACTACTCAGTTAATAAATTTATTTTCCACGAGGCAATGGAAAAGGAAGGCATGAAAGCAGAAGCCCCAGCAATGCTCACGGCCTCCTTAGCCTGCTTCAAAAGATAAAGATGGTTGGGGAATGGGGAAGAAAAGCAAAACAAAAAATAATACTAGCAGCAAGTACTGGAAAAAATGTACACGCCCTCTTTCCCTTCCCTTCTTCCCCTTTCTCAGTCCTAACTATGTGTTTGCTGTATGAAGACTCCACATCAATTTTTTTCTCCTTTTCAAGGTATCACAAAAGATGATTGAATTTTTTTGCACAGTTAAAACCAAGTCATCTGGCTCCAGACCCACTGAAAATCAAAGACCGAGACCAGTTTGGAGTGTAACTCCCATGTGTCCTATTTCTATTTCTCTCAAAGGAATGCAGCCAAAAAGACTAGAGGGGTGTTTCCATTTCGAAGGAAACAGACTGAATGGAGGATGACTTTGGAAAAGGAGGTTGGGTAAAAATCATTTCACTGTTCACGCATTTTTGGAAACGTATAAATGAAACGGAGGGAAAACTTTGCCCGGTGCTATATGATGAGAAAACTTCCTGAAGAGGGCATAGTTAAACTGTTGATTCATTGCCTCACTGAAGCACCACATACACACACATGAAGATCCCCATGACAAACACCAATCAGAAAATCCCTCAGCTCTGGGAAAGATGCCAAAACCAGGTCTGCACTCGAATTCTGTGCCTGGTCCTAGCAAACGGGAAATAAAAATAAAAGCATACATGGAAAAACAAATCCAAGACGAATGACTATATCCCAGCCACATTCCCTGGATTTTCCACTCTGTTGTGAAAGTTTATCACACACCACACGACGGGAAGCATCGCTGAAGAGCTCTCCGACCCCTTCTGGGTACGTGGGCACACCTGCGTCCTGCGAGAGGTCCCACACGCGTGCCGCCCTTCACAGCGTATGCTCAGGGGCCCTAGCTCCTCTCCCCTCGTGGCATTTCTGTCGCACAGCGTTGCGTTACAGAGGGTACGCGTGGAAAGGAGCGACCATCTGAAAGCGTGAGATATGCCCTGTGGCACTGCGATGCGCGCTCTGAAACAGCCGAACGCAGGGGGTCCTCTCTTCCCCACTCAGGCCATCTGTCATGCGAATTAGCCGTGTCCTGCCAGCAGAGCAGGCAGGTTCCTTTCTGCTCCAGGTCCAACTATCTGAGAGCATCTTTCCTCTTCAACATCCCCCCATCTACACAGACTGATATATACCCACTGACATCTAGGTCTACATGGACATGGTACTATTAAAACCTTCAAATACATAACAGCAAACCTGTCTTATCTCGAACATGAAACCAACCAGTGAAAGGAAACGACATGTAAGACACCGAAGAAATGCGACACGATGCATAAGGCATTTTTGTACTCTCGTTCTCTGCTACCCCCTTTTCATGACCAAATTTCTGATCTTCCTGTGAGATAAATGCCTGGTATGGGCGAGGGAACGTGACTCTGAGGATGGAGTAAGTATCAGCGGGAAACGGATTAGCACCGTTACATGTACAGACATGACATACAGTGCATCCAGCCCACCGGCAGCAAGCCTACGGCTCCCAAAAGCCTGCCCGGGGCACCGGGAGTGGAAGCAACCAGCACTGCTCTCCTAGAGGCCGTAGAGGAGCGCACTTTGCAATGGCTGGGTGGGAGCACGGGGTCAGATCTGTGCAGTCGTCTCAAGTGCCCCTCCACAGAGATGATGGGGGGAAAACCAAGCATTCTTCCACTTGCATTATGCTAACAACTCCGAATCAAAGCTTTGCTGTGTATCACTATTTCTTGGTGGCATACATGAAAAAAAAAAACAAACCAAAAAAAACCCAAACCCCAAAACGAAACAGCTTCTAAAATTCCTTTTCTCTTGTTAACCATATAACCAGGATTTCCAAGTGCTTTAATGAACCGCACATCCTTGCTATGCGCAGCTCTGCCCACATGCAGCAGCAACCCCTCTCTCTCCAGTGCTGAGGAGGTTGTAGAAAAGTATTTCCCAGCAAAAGCCACGCATTTCCACTTTAGGTCTAACTCCTGGGAAGAGAGAAGAAAAGCACCAGAGAAAGTTTATCCAGCATCAGCTGGCAGGAGAAAAAGCCTCCTGGTGTGGCTGTCTGCCGGGTGGGTGACACAGTGAGCCAGGGCTCTTTGTGATGCTCTCAAGACATCGCTAAACGCACTGAGAAGCAAGACATTTTCACTTGGAAAGGGGAATTTATACACGGGCGACGGGGAGAACAGATCTAGATGTACTCCAAAACCCCTGACAAGAGAGGGAAGAAAACAAAAAAAGCGAAAAAAAAGAAAGAAAAAAAAAAGGCAGGAACACAGAAACGCGGTAACTCCCTTCGGGTATATCGCGGTTTAGGCACGACGAAGGAGGGTGGCGGGGGGTTGCGATGGGGGGCTCCCGAACGACCGTCGCCGGCAGAGCCCCGGGGCACGGCTGTGCAGCGGCAGAGGGACGCCCGCCACGCACCTGCCTTTCCCACGCACCTTGCCAGCCCTCCGGGGCGCACCGCCGCCGCTCCCCCGCCCCCGAGCGCCGCCGGCGGGGCTCCTTCAGCCCAGAGCCCCCCCTCCGGCCTCGGTGCCCCCGCGCTTGAGGACGGAGCGCGGGGAAACGCCTGTCCCGGCCGGGCTCAGCGACGACAGACCCGACCCGGCGGGGGCGACCGGACCCCCACCCGCCCGACCCCGGCGGGGGCCGTGCGTGCGGGGGAATGCGCTGCTTGCACATACACGCACAGGGGGAAAAGGAGGAAAAAAAAAAAAAATCACGGCATCAATTCGCCTTCTCAGCCCGCACCCGGAGGACGCCCCGGCCCCTCTCCCTCCCTCCCTCCCTCCATCCATCCACGCGTCCCCCGCCTTACCTTGCGCCGCCGAGCCGGGGCGGCTGGCCCCCAGGACGGCCAGGGCGGGGAGCACCACGGTCTGCAGCAGGTATCCCAGTCCCAGCCCGCAGCGGGCCGCCGTCCCCTCCAGCCCCTTCCCCATGGCCGGGGCAGGGGGGCGGGGGGAGTCGCGCAGAGCCGCGGAGCTTTTCTGTGCCGCCTCTGCCTCCGCCGGCCCCGTCCCGCCGCCGGGCGCGGAGGGACGCGGAGGGGCGCGGAGCGGCGCGGAGCCCCCGCGAGGCGCTCAGGCTGCGCGGGGGGCGGCGGGGCTGGGGGCACCGCTCGTAGCGGGGGGGCAGGGGCGCTGCATGGCCCCGCGGAGGGGCGCGGAGCGGCGCGGAGCCCGGCGGAGCGCTGCCTTCTTCCCGCGGGCGGCTCGGCACGGCTGCCTCCACCCCGGGGGTGGGCGGGGGCCGGGGCCGGGGCCGGGGCTGGGGAGAGGGGGCTGCGCCGGCCGCCTGCGATAAAATGCGAGCCGGAGCGAGGAGCAGACCCAGAGGGAAGGGGGCGGGGGAGGCTGGGAGCCACCCGCTGCAGAACCGGCCCCCTTTCGCCTCCCCCGCCCGCGCCCCCTGCGCGCACACCCGCGGGCACACTCGCACGCAGATGCTAGTGCACACGTGTGCACGCAGGCACACGCACAAACACACACACACGCGCGCGAGCGCTCACACCACCCCCCCCCCAGCCCACCCGGGCCGTGCAGCCGGGAGAAGCCCCGGGAGCCGGGGCTGCGCTGGCCGGACCCCACTAAGCCCGTGGCTCTCCCGTGCCCACGCCGTTCCCGGGGAGCTGACACCCCCCACAGCTGCAGGGCTCGGGGGGGCCGGGGCCGTCCTTAGGGAGCCCCCAAATGCGCGGGGGGGGGGGGGGAGAAGCCCCATGCCGGCCAGGGGACACCTCTGCTCCCACAAGCAGCAGGGTGGGGGGCAGGGGGAGAGGTGGCACCAGGAGGGATGTTGAGGAGCCCCCCGTCCCTGGGGAATAGCTCCCCATTTGACCCCCAGGGTCTCTTTCTTAAGGCTGGGGTTGCTCCCTGCCAGACCTTACCCTCCCAGCCTTCTTACACCCCCCAAAAGCTCTCCCCTGGCCTCTGCCTTCACCACACACCCACCAAATCTCACCCAGTGGGATGGCAGTGCCCGCATCTTGGGTTCGCTGCTCAACCAGGGCTCACTTGGGTTTTACTGTTGCTTTCTAGGGCTTGTGTTCATTTGTTTTGGGGTTTTTCTTTTATTATTTTTTTTTTAAGTTGCCTTTCCCTTTGCAGATCCCAGGCAGGCTGTCCCCAGCCATGACCAGACTCAGCTACTCACATGCCAGGTTTGCCAATGCCAAGGGACTGCGGCCCCACAGCTCTCCCCGCACCATGGTACTCCAGGGAGCATCGCCTTCCCCAGCCCAGAATCTCCCCCAAGCAGGGCTGTGTGCAAGGCAAGGAGCACTATTTTCCTCCGAGGTGCAGCCAGGATCTTTCCAGGCACACTGGCTTTGCCTTCTGCCCCTGGCAGGAAAAGAGTAGGAGCCTTGCTGATGCTGCAGGAGGATTTCCCAGGGGCCACAGGAGCTGCCTGCCCCCAGTCTCCATCCCACCTGCCCCCTGACTTTAATGCCCTTCCCAGGGAATTACCCAGACTGTTCCCATCTCTGGATTTGAGGGGGACAGGTTTTTTCTTCTCCTCCACAGCAGCTGACACAAAGCTGCAGTGCGACAGGAAAGCAACATTCCTTTTTTTTGTACAGGCACAGAGCAAGAAAAAGGGGCAGATTTTGTTCTGGGCAGCGCACCTAGGTACGCCTGGAAGATGCCCCGGCAAGGGCACGTTTCAAGCCCAACAGGCTGATTTACCCAGTAACACTAAGCGGTCCTCTCCAACTAGAGCACTCCAGCTCTCCATCTTCTGGCTGTACTACATCTTTTAAGGGGGCGAGTCCCATCTGCTTCAAACATGATGGCACAGTTCAGAAAACATTAAGGCTCCACCATAACCCGTGAGGTTGTGTAAGCGGTGGAAAGGAAATTCACAACTTGTAGCCACGTTCAAAGGAGAATGTGGCTCCTGAACAAGAGCTTTTTTGATTGCACGTGCTCCCCACACCAATCCCTGACCTCATGCTCCCTAGCCTTATGTCTCAGGTTGGTAGTCAACAGAGCAGCTCCCCACGTGTGATGTTTGTTTGCCAGTTTTGCCGTAACTCTGTAAGTTGGGAGCATCTCTCATTTGTTGGGTATTTACTGTTTCCCCTGTGTTAGGGGAAACTTTGCAGGGGCAAGAAAACAAACCCCTGAAGGATGTCACACGTGGAAGATGTATTCGTTGCAGCACCAGCTGACGGGCACATCTACAGCCACAAGGGACAGGGGAGGGAGGGCTTGCTTCTCCATTAAATGGAGTTAATTTATTTTTGATGTTTTGGGGCTTCCCAGGAGTAATACCTATAGTTCCAGGCTTAGTTTCTAGTTAGTAGCTCAGTGACCTCATTAAATAGGTCCATCCCAATTTCAAGACAATGTCCCTGCAGCCTTGCCCAGGGATCCCTGGTGGCTGCCAACCTGTCAGCCTCTCTGCCCCAGAGGAGGTGCACGGGGGAGCATTGCTGCTTCACAGCTGTGACGGAAGTGATGGCACGGGGACCCCCAGCTCTCAGCTTGGGGAGAAAGCAAGTCTTTTCCCAGTACCCAAGGTGTGGTGGCCAGCAGAGGAACAAGGGTACTGCAGCCTGAGGTGTTCAGTAATCACTTTTCTACTGGAAGTAGATACACCTCGACCTGGAGAAGTTGGTTCAAGCAACAACAACAAATAGCTAAATAGGGGTCTGCTCCAGAAAACGTGCTTTCAAATCCTTCTATGCTGCATTATGCTAAACAAAGGGCATCCAAGGATGCTCCATGTGCCTGCATCATGGAGCTTCCTCAGGGGCCCTCCAAGGCACTGACAAACAGCACTTGTGCCTGGGCCATCCCTAATGCCACTGCACTGGATTTTGCCTATTCAGGAGCCAGTCTGTCCCAAGGGCCCTTTACCTTTCTCCCTATGAGATAAGCAGAATTATTAGCCCAGCTTAATAAATTTCAGATTTGACACAGGAGTTAAAGGACTGAGATAATTCAGGGATTTGGGATTAGAAAGTGCAAATTGCCTGGATTTATTCCAAAACTGTTTTTTTTCCCTGATAGAACCTGGCTGGGGAGGTTTTTCTCCCAGCTGTATGAAAAGTTAGTGACGTAAAAGTACATGTAGTGTAAGTCTATCTTTCTGGCACCTTTAATGTTCTTAAAAATCACTGCATAACCTTTATAAATGCAACTGAAGCAAATATTAATCTCCAATTTTCATACTTAGACAAAAATATCAGATGTCAGACAGTTTGCATTGGAAAGTGGATTTAGCAGCCTAACGGGTGTTGCCTTAGCTAGTTTTTCAGGTAAGTTCAAGAAATTGCAACTCCAAATTAGATACCCACAGTGAGTGACTATAAAATCTAGGGTAACATTTTAAAGCTTTCTGTGTAACTTGTGTACTTAAGGGTTGGTTTGTTTGTTTGTTTTTCCAAAAGAGCTTTTTAAACAGAGTTAGATTCTAAATCAATACTTGAAGTTTTTCACCCCTGCTGTCAACTCAGGAATTTCAAGCTCTTGACAAGCAGTTTTTGAAAGCACAGAGCTGGTGTATTTGACTTCGGTGTATTTTATTGCCCAAGCATCTGGAGTTGCAAACCAATCAATTAGAAGGCATATTGGATTTGAAAAGTCCTATCAGCTTTCATAATTAATATTGTGAATGGTAGTAGAGGTACCAGGTTTTGCTCTAGATGTTTTCTCAGGATCCTATACATTTGTAACGATTTATACAAACCTTAATCTAATTACAGAACTCAAGGGAAATTTATATTTTCTTTTGTTACAGTGGCACAGCTCAGGACCACATTGCAGCAGGCACTGTATTAAAACAAAAAGCCCTGATCCCCATTGCAAAGAGTTGCAAAATTTGATTAATGATTTTGGAGCAGAGGTACTAAGGTCCCCTGTGTTACTCAGGACTTGAGCAATGCTGGTTTGAACAAGGAGAGGAATCCCTCCTGTGCATTGATAATTACGAGTAAGATTTGGAAACCCGTCCCTGCACTGAGGGTTGCATTCCTAGGTGGATACTGTCACCTCTGGGCAACTGGCCTGAGGACTCATTTGTTCCACAAACATTAATAAGGGATGCAAGTTCAGGCTCCACATCAGGTGATTATGTTTGATAGTCAAGATGCTCTCAGCTACTGAGATACACCTAAAGCAGCGTGGGGTATTTGAGCAAGGGCTATATTTTGCAAGCTTCTCTGCTGCCTGTTTGCAATGCTGGGTAGCACGTGGCATGCATGCCATGAAAGGTATATTACACACCTGCTTTTGGCTGTGCCATTCTCCCAGGCTCTGCCACACTGCTTTTATTTTATGGCAGAGCCCAGCACAATGCAATCCAAAAAGCAGGTGTGTGACAAGCCTCTCACTTCACTGACATACATACCGCAAGCTATCAAGTACTGCAGTTTTCTCTCGCAGTTTAGATAGGCAATTACTTCCTCTGCAGTTGCCTTGTGTGATACTGTGGATCAGCAAATGAAACTACCCTTCTGATATCTTACATTTCAAGAGCAACTCAACCTCATTCCCAGTAAAAAGTTCTGAGCTTTTTTTTTCACGCTGAGAATGACTGTTTGTGGTAGAATTGTGGTCCGAGGAAAATTTCTTTCATATCTAGAGAAATCTAATAAAAGACCTGATTGTGTTTCAGCTTCCAAAATCACTACTTTGTTAGCTTATCTGTGGAGTCAGGTCTTCCTGAGTTCATCCATACTCACGCACTACACTAGTGTGCTAAATTTTCAGTCTCCACATTACGTTAGCAAGACCATGGGTCAGCATATATGTTACTACCCACAGAAAGAGTTTAAACAGTGTTTCACCTCATAGCAGCCATCCCCCCGGAACTGTGCTGAATCACCTGGGAGGCCGTATGATGTCCCGCACCTGATGCCTCTTCAGGTGCACAGCTCCCGTTTGTTTAACGAATTTATGGCAATGAACAGCTGTGTTGTCCTCACTGTTCTTTCTAACAGTTTGGCTCTTCATAATACCTGAAGAGGAAGGACATTCCTGAACTAAAGAACCATTTCAAGTAATTATACTAAAGGTAGGGCCAAATTCTGTCCCTGTATTCATGCTGGACACTGTGCATAACATCCTCTTGTATCCTACCGGGCATAACATCCTGTCGTGACTTGTGCAAGAGGATGCTGCTGGAGCTGGGGACTCAGGTGAATTATCAGTAAACAGATCACTGATTTCTTGTTCGTTTATTCGCTCTTCACGTTTGTTTGGTGACTATTTTCTCCGAGCAGCTCCCGAGCTGCGGCTCCTTCCGGCACGATTCAACGCGAGCGTTTGAAGCTCCACATGCAAACGATTTGCCTTACTCCCGTTGCGTGACACGATACCGCAACGCTTCCCCGCCTACAAAGAGATTGGCCCCTGCCTGCCGATTCACCGCAGAAGGGCGGGAGGTGAGGCCTGCTGCGGGTCTCGGTGTGTGTCCGCCGGGGCGGGCGGCGAGCGCTCCCCGGCCCCGCCGGCGGGCAGCCGGGCCGGCCGGTGGCGGCGGGCGCCGAGCGGCGGCGGCGGCGGCCAGCAGGGGGCGGTGTGACACGGCGGCTCCCGCCCCGGCTCCGCCGCCGCCCGCGCTCCCGCCGGCAGAGCAAGAGCCCGCAGCGGTCCGGGAAGGGACCGCGTTGCTTTACCGGAGTCACAAGAATCCTCTCTCCCATGTCCCGGTACTACCACGCTGCCCACCTCTGCCTTCGTGCCTCCTCCCTGCCTCGGGCACCGGGAGATAAAGGCACAACCGCTTTGGGGAACTTCGTTTCGAATTCTCCCTGTAGGGGCGCGTGCTGGGTTGCTCTTACTCCGTTCGTTGTTTTATGGATTCTCTTGCCCGATCCGCTTTGCGTAAAGCGGCATTAGAAAGAGTTATAATTGCAGCATTTGTTAAACCGCTTCTTAGAGGAGGAAGCCGATAGCGCGCAGAAAGAAATGCGGAGGAAGAATAAGGAAACTTTCTGGCAAAAGACGTTTTTAGGAAGATGCGGGTCCTATGAAGAAACACATTTTCCGAGAAACTTGATTGCTAACACAGTATTTTGGTGCTCTACAATAACAGCAAACTTACACACAGACCTGTAAAACGTTCATTTGTCTTCTAAACAAAAAATGGGATGGTTTTAATTGTTACCGATTTTCTTTATAGTTCAATATATTTGCAGTTTCGTGCATAAGCTATTTTGTGAAAATGGGTCACATTAAGCAAACTATGGGAGTCTGAGTATATGGCGGTGGCCCCAGCTTTCCCATTTATATCTACTTTGTGAGAAAAACCAGCTACAACAAGAACAAACAGCCTCACTTTGGTTTTTTTTTTTCCTTTTTCATTTTGAAACTTGACAAACTACTCTGCTGTACGTTGCGTTCAAAATACAACTCTCCCCACTAGCTGCTCTACTGCACCTTTCTAGAATTCATTTACTCCTGCCAACATGTAGCTGGATTATCTTTTTTACCTAGCAGAAAGAAGCTGTCATAGGCAAACCTTCAAATTTCTGAGCAGTGTGTGACAGTAGGAGGAAATCTGTTGTAATTGCCTGTAACAGGAAGCCTGGCTGTGTGTTTTCAGTCTTTTTTCTGCTGGCCTCTTGGTGGCAGGGCAATTAGAGCTCAAATATACAGGGAAAAGATATCCCAGTACAGTAATCAAAGCAAACATTATATAAATTTTGATTGCTCCAACAAGAATGAAGTCTTTGTTAACTGAAGTAGCTTTATTGATTCAAATGAGGAGATGTATTTATTCTGTTTTGTGAAGTGCTCCAAGCTGTGTGTGTATTTAATGCTTATGAACTCAGAGATGGAGTTGAAAAGTTCTGTGTAAAACCATAGAAGAGAAACTGTATCATTTCCAGAACATTTATCCTAACGGTCTTTTCATAAAGGCAGTTATAATCCTCGTAGTTATCATTATCATCTTATAATAGACCTTAATGTTTCACAAACGGCATGATTTGCTTAAGTCACATAATCAACAACATTCTTGACTGTTTAGCAATAATTAGTTTGTTTTCATAGAAATACTCGGTTTTGTCTATCTGTACAGAGGCTGAAAAATGATGGAGTAAGAAAAACGTTCAGCCCCACAGCTGAAGATGAAAAGTTTATGAAAATAAAGATTGCCCATAATGACAACATGTCATCTTGTTCTAAGTATGACCTCTGCTCCTTCAAGCGCATGTTATTCAATACTAGAAAGTAACGTATGTGGTTTGCGTTACTACAGTAATTTAAATTGACAGCCTTAAGATTTCTTTGTCTGAAGATGTTATTAGGAATTCAGCTGTGCACTTCCTCATGTGCAACACAGACAATACCAAGCAAAACTTGAAAAATAATGAGAAGACTCTCCATACTTCTGAAGTCTAACCGTGACCGCGGGTGTTTCTTGTAACACACTGAAAAAAAAAAGGTTTAAGTTTTGTCCCGAGTAGATGTAGATATTCCAGGTCTGCTCTTATTTCAGACAAAGTTCCATAGAAGTTCACAGAAACCAGCTGAGGCCCTTTAGGAATAAGTCCTCTATGTGAAAAACTTTGTGCCCTTTCGCCTATAGGACTCTACTGCAAAGATAATAGCGAGAGCCTTATTTTGAGTGGGGAGCATTGCAGGTTATCTGCAGCTGCCTAGTTTATTATTGCTTTCATTCAAGACGTACATTTTTATTCATTGTTTCTCTTTTGAGTAATGTTTTAAGAGGTAGTATCGAATAAATGGACCCTTGGCTGTGGCCTCACACAATGCTTTCTGTTATTAGATGTCTCAGTTGATCTGTGTTCAAGGATGATTAAAGTATCTTGCACTGAGTTTCTTAGTTCATTTCATTCCATGTGCATTCATAAATTAGTTGATGGTAATCTATTAATAAAAACTTAATATTCTACATTATCCTCTATAAAATGTTGCAGGTTTTTTTCTCTTTTTTCTTTTTCTGAACTGGAACTATTCACAGACTCTCTTCAAGAGAGATACAGATTACAATACTGGCTTGATAATGGCCAAGACTTTTGCTTCCTCTCTGAGTAACATGAACTTCAAGATGAGAAGGGATACCTTATCTTCATAACTAAAATATCATTCCCTATTTAGTCTCTAGGTTATTAAAAACAGTTCTGAAATGTGGAACAAGAACTTTCCACTGAAAAACTGCATATGGTAAAGTCCAGTTTCTTGGACCCAACAAAGCAGTACCAGTGATTGTGTTATCAGCAAGAATAATGTCCCTAAAAGCTCCTCCTTTTCCAGACCACAGGAGGTGAAAAAGGGAAGAATACAATTTTGACAACAAGGTTAGACTGTAACAGACCTGCCAATTTCTCTGGAATTAAGTTGTTCCAAGTAGAAACAATGCCATCTCACTTAATGACCCCCTTGAAAAGCAACTTTTAATGATCAAGTGACAAAGATAGAAGGCATAGGATGGAAGAGAGTAGACGTGGGAGGGGGGCGAGACAGCACATTATTGGATGGTCTCAAAATTCACAGGGAATGGCGGTAAGTTTGTTAATGATTGGAGACCTCTGATGCTTTCTGCCTGCTCTGCATGGTCCCAAACATGTCCTGGAAGAGGAAGGCATAAATTGGAACTGAGCAAGAGTAGCATTTTGGAGGCTGCTGGTTGACTTTTTATCCTTTGAATTTTTAATTGATAAGGAAGATTTGCTTACTTTTGAAGAAAGATGAAGAACTGATCACAGTTTACAAGGATGAGCATGTGGGAGGACTGCAGAGGATGGAACACTGTAAAAGTAGCAGGACATTATATATAAGAAGCAAGATCCTCTTTCTTAGAATCAGATAAACAATATGATCAAAACTAGGACAAGACTCACAGCTACAAGCCAAGAAAAGATTTCATGATTCTTGCTCCTCTCCACACCTCTAACACTTCAGGGATTGTCAAAATCTCTCCAGGAGCAGAGAACACAGTAGCTCACCCCATCTTTAGCCAGTTTTCCTTTTTTTTTTCTTTTCTTTTGTTTCTTCTTTTTTTCCTTCTTTTTTTTCCCTTCTTTTTTTCTCCCCCCCCCCCCCCCGAAGAATTTATTTTCCACTTAAATTTACTTTTACTCTACACATGCTTTCCATCTTTTTCTGCAAGGAAAATCATTCTCATAGTGATGCAGCTTGCACTATGGCCCTGTTCTGCTTTATCCTCCCCAAAGGGAAGGCCATCAGCTGAGCGTAGCAGCCAGGGTCATTGTCATGGCAGGCAGAGAATCCGCAAAACCTTAGACATCTCAGCTCTAAGGGGTGTTCAGACATGTCTTAACAGCGCAGCCTTTGGTGAATGGCCTCAGCAGTCACTTACTCGTCGTCCTTTCCACAGTGATGTCAGGACAGCAGTGGCTGGCACAGCAGTATGTGCTGTGAGCTGGACTGCCTTTGAGTATGCGGTGGAAGGTAGCTCTGTGACTTTATCCATCTAGCCAGATCTTTGTGCTGGTGGAGCTCCAAAAAAGAGTGCAGGGAGTGCAAAAGAGCCCCTGTGCAGTCTTACCCCATTTTGGCACAGGTCCAGACCTTTTCTTGCCCTTTTAAGGACATTCTTCTGCCTTAGGAGTACCATGTGTCCTTAATGTTTACAAGAGAATTAAGATGTCCAGTGATAGTGGTCTTAGGATCAAGAGTCAAGTCTACATTCGATACCGTGTTTATCCTCCTAGTTGTTTTTCCCAGAATTAGTACACACATCAACAATCCCATAATGTATGAGTAAGATCTGTTTATTCCTTACCACAGCTCCAGCATTAATCATTTGTCCTTTTCCAAACCACCAGTAAAACTGTGCTGTGGAAAAGTACTGAACAATGTGTAGTGTCTTGGAGCAGGATCAGGCTCAGGCCTAGTCTGGACTTAACAATACAGTTTTGCACGGGGACTTTACACTGCAATACAGCTCTCTGCCTCCAAATAAAGGATTTTTTCAGTTTTCCATTCAGCTGATTATAGAAAATCTTGATAGACCTGTTTAGTCAGGTCCCTTGCTTTCAAGCAGTAATTTTGGAGAAAAGATTATTAGAGACATCCAAATGTAACCATATAAACAATTTTAACAACAGCAGATCATTTATGTGGTACTTTGTACCCAAATTACAGAAAAAAAATTATAAGCTGGGAAGACCTCTAACATTTTACGTGCTGTAGAAAGCTGCAAGGCCAAAGCTAATGGAGTTTGCTTGGGTATCAGACTGGTGTCATGCTTATTCACTGCTGATGGATGAGTGGCATAATTAAGAAACCCGTGCCAGTCTGGGGATTTACGATAGGAGGAAAAAGACATTTTTACATCACTGCATCTATGCATCTAGTTGATTCATTTGGAAGCACTGATAAATAGACACAGCTGGTGGTGGATCTAGAAGCTGAACTGCCCTTTTTTTCCTGTTTCCTATTAAGTATTAATACAAGGTGAAGGTGATTGGTATTGAGAGGCATAAACTGAAAGCAACTGGAAGAGAAAATAACAAGAGAACTAATATTTGTCTGAAGTCACCTAAGATCCACAAAAACATGAAACAAGTCTTCCATGCTTTGTCTGTAACTGGTTTCCTGAGAAATTCAGCAGATACCACTTAGTGAACTAACTCCTTCTATAGCTAGTCAAGGTTGCCTGTGCATTAGCAGGTTGGCCATGCAACTACATAGCCATTGCTGCAAATCACTGTAGGTGTGTGCATTTCTTGAAACTCAGGGCCACAATACTCTGTATGGTTTTCACCTCTCACTATAATAGTTTTCATCTGGACCACCTAACTGCTTGCGGTTTTTAATTCAGCTGGTCTGCAAATAGAGATGCTGTTTTCCCCACGTACAATATTTATGTCCTTCCACATTTAAACCCCAATAGAATTAGTGCCAAAGGTGAACATGAAACCAAAGAACGATTCCTTTAATTACATCCGCTACTGACACAAATATTCTTTATAACTGGAATCTCCTGCTAGTACTCTTATGAACTACCGTATACCTCTGGCGGGAAAATAAGTGTTCACAAGCTTAAGGAATTCCATATGCATTTTATTGATGGTAATTCTGTTAGTTGTGCACTCTGAGGCTGCTGCTGGAACAAGGACTGTTTTGGCTGATGGATTCTGCACACATCACATACATTCAAAGGAATTGAAAAACGAGCCATTACCCTTGTGTAGACATAGGGAGGAAAAAAAAATAACCCAACAAAACAAACCCCAAACTTAATACAACAATATTTATCAAATGTGGTTCAGCCTGGATGGTGGGGTTTCTAGAAACCTTGCTTAAATGTTTGTAATCCAGTCCAACAACAGAAAAGTTTAGTGTAAGTACCCCAAACATATGTAGATGGCTTAAAATCTTTCCTCAGACATTTCTAAAGATAGGCACTCCACATGTCTTATATTTCTTTGTCTGTCCCCCTGACATACACAGTCCTCAGCATAATCTCAGAGCGTTTTTTTCAGGAAGGTGGGATGGGAACCAGTTGTCATTCTTGGTTACTTGTGGAGACATTCACTCTCTTGCCCTTCAGTAACGGCTGCCTCCAGGAAGGCAGGCAGCTGGGAGCTCCTTGGCTGGTGTAAGCACTCGCAGTCAATAACCACAACCACGTCTCACTCTCGCAGTGTGAAGGAAATGTGTTGCTTAACAATACTGCTTTTCACTAACTCCTCACAACTCCCTTCCAACCTTTTCACAGACTCTTTGGGAGCTGCAACAGACTAAGAAACACTGACTTAGAGGACTGCCAGTAGGCCATTCAACCCCTCTGCAGAAACCAGTACAAACTGATGGCAAACAAAACTACCCAGTTCTGCAAATCCCAGCACACATGAAAAGTCCTGGCAATTCATTTCTGTATAGATTACAGAGTAAGATCTGATGAACCTGTATTAAATATCTCTGGGGCAAGTCCTATTTCCACTAGAGAAGAGCCCACACAGAAATGCTTGCCACAGTTTCTACCAAAACTTTGTGAGCTCCCTTCAGAGAAAGACAAAGGGACAGAAGTACTTGTCATTAGTGGTAAAGTGCCAATAGGCACAGTGCAAAGAGGATTACAATGTCAAGAGTTTGGGAACTTGAGGATGAACATTTTTAGTCTAAGGCCACAAGGTTTTGTGCTTCCAGACTCTTCAGGTCATGCTTGGTCTGGGTACATCTTAACTAGACATTAAATGGAACTCATTTATCCCTTAGAAATCATAGAAAGGTTGGAGGTTGATCTCAGTGCCTGAAGGAGGGGTAAATTAGCCTCTGTCTCAAGCACACTGTTAGGAATGACAATTAAAATCTAATTCTAATTAGCAGCACTGGATGCTACTCTAAATAAACAATGATGTGCAGATTTGTTATGCAGATTCGTAGCTGCAGAAGCAGGCAAGTAGTAGACAATGTGCAAGTTAATCACCTCTGCAACAGCAAATGGTCTGGCTTGTAAATACACAAAACACACACTTGAGATTTCTTTTGCAAGATAAATTATTGTGAGAGCAGCCATTAAGGCTGATGCTGAGGCCAGGGCAGCGTCTTTAGGCTTTAGTTAATATCTGGTTCGATATCTGGTTAATTAGGGCTGAGAAGTTGGAAACTTTGCAGCTCTGTTTGTTACATATTCTTTACCTGCTCTGAGGTGGCAAATCAGGAGAAACTCGGACTCATTACTGCCGGCCATGTGGTCTGGAGACCCAAAAGAAGGGAGGACCCAGGAATTCTAAGTATTAAAGGTAAATTGTCTTTTGTTTAACCTTTATTGTTGAAAACTTCAGGAGATCTGCAAGCCGTGTTCCAAATAAGGCAATTATAGGGCAGTGCATTTGCCTTTCTCATTTTAGGACCACGGTCCTAATGCATACCTTCATTAATTTCAGTAGCACTAGCTCCTGGTCCTGCATATGTCCCACCATGCAGTAACTTCAGAAATAGGACTAGTGCTGTTACTATTCATGTGTGTACATCCTGCGATGTGCCTAGGGCCAAGATCCTCAAAGTTCAGCATCTAAATGTCTTTTGAGATTATGGCCTACATTAAACAGAATTTAGTTTGAGATACAGTTTGGCATAATACTTCTGGAAAGTACACTAACAACTGTAATAATCCCTAACCTAACTGTTATAAGGGAGAGGAATTGAGTTAGAATTATAAGAAACAGAAACACATGGAAATATTTAGAGTATGTATGTCACCCAACATTATCTATTGTGCTTTTTAATTGCAAGGGAGCTGGGACTGCAGTGTAAAACAGCAACACTTGTGAATTTGGACTACCATTAATGTCACATTTTGTTGAGTATTACTTTTATATGCATTTTAATGGTACTCAAAATAGAATGCCAAACCTGCTCAGCTTTGCTCGCTCTATAAAAAGAATCTGAAGTCAAAGTCTAGAAGCAAAGGAAAGAAAAGGAAAAAAAAAAAAGATGAAGAAAGAATGGAAAAAGAGGAAAAACCTAAGTGATGCCTTTCCTGGAAGCAATTAAGTGGAAATAGTAACAATAAAACTATTCTAGAAATAAAGAAATATAATCCATTGCTCCATAGTGAAAGTAGATCTTTTTACTACTGCGTAATGTGTGAAGTGCTACCTGCCAGTTGTTAAGCATAAAACAAAGCTTTTCTCTTCATCTTCAAAACCAGAAACTTGAAAACTTGACAGCAAAACTGGGCTAAATACAAATCCAGTCAGTTTCATTAATCCGATTCTGTACACATTTTTAAATAGCCCTTTAAACTCTGCTTGATTACCATTTATGTGCAAGTCTTATAATAGAGCCCCAGGCTTTCACAAAAAATATGTATTTTATGACTTCATGAAGGCAACTTAATGTATCACAAAGGAAAAGGAAACAATTTAGCCCAAAGATGTTTGGATACCTTCTTGCTTGTACTTCCATACAGCAATAAAACTTCTGGCAAATAAGGGACAAAATTGTCCTCTTTTTTGCACATGTCAAATTGTAGAGCCAAAGTTAATATTCATGGCCTCTCCTCTATCCCACCTTGAACATCTTCAACTACAACTGAAAGTTTGAGTCTACGCTTCGAGATCTTTATCTTGGCCCTTACTTAAATTCTGCTTCCCCAAAGTGTTGTAAGTAAATTTGCATACACTGAAGTTATAACATTAACAAGATATGCTTTCACTTCCAAAACACTACAATCCCTATTTCTGAGCTAATTAAAACTTAATTCAACTCAACCAAAACTGGACCAAAGCTGTAGAATGAGGTCAGCATACACTAATGTGACGGATGCTGAGTTGCAGACACGGTAGATGTCAATTGGTATTTAAGCTGCCTTTCAACTTGCTGGCAGTGTCACCTTTTTAAATTGTTCCTGGAAATGCAGCTTTTGAACACATGATGCCTAGAAATGATATTGGGTAGTTCAAATTAATTCAAATTATTACATCAGTGCTGCACCTCTGCAAGACATGCTGCCATTAGCCTATCAGTTTAACCAGGATGCAAGCAAGCTGTATATTCGGGAAGTACATGGAGAAGTTACCTTTGTTTTCAGACCTTATCAAAGGAGTCCCAAGACACTGACTGCACTTCAGGATCAGATGTCCATGCCTCAAAGAGTAACATGTTGCCAATAATAATCATCTCAGCTCTTATTCCTTAACTGAATTTAAAGGCAGTGACATATATAAAATTGAAGCTTAAATTTGAATAGTGCAAAGTAAAGGACTTGATCTCTTACTCACACAGTTAATGAAAGATGGCTATTACAGAAGGTGGCCATATAAATATCTAACTTAAAAATGCAAGTTAAAGAGCATCTCAAAACATTGGAGCAACTTCAGAAGAGCACTGACTCTGTGTAAACATCCTGTGATGCTAAACTCCTTCTAGGTTAACACAAGGAGAGTAAAATTGTTTGTTTGAAATTCAATGGCACATGAACTGGGCTTGAATTTCTTTCAGCAAAAATGGATGCCTTGCTACACTGCCTAGCAGCTCAGACCTCTTATGGCCCATTGTATTGTGTGAAGATGAGCTGCAGAGGTTTGCACTGTAGTTGCACTGCTTGTGAAGATAGTGTGTTTGTAAGTACATATGCACAAGTGAAGATTTGTGATTAGGTCCTACATCCATGCAGAGCAACATTAATATTAATGGGGCTGAATTCAAATTCAGGGACTCTCCCATACATACTCCTTCATGGGCCTAGAATGCAGAAAACTGGGGAAAAGCTCTGTAGCAACTGTGAAAATACCCTCTAAGATTTTCCTCTTTTTCCCACGGCATGGACATAGCAGTGTCTCAAATGATCTAGAAATGATTGTTATAATGATTGACATACTTGATTGGGAAATAGACTGGATTTGCCAGGGGGAAAGAGGCAGGACAAAAATCTGTTCTAATACAATTATTTTCTATGGGATGCAACAGGTCCTGTATGCACAACCTGTATTCTGCATTGCATAATTACCTTCTTTTCTTTCAGATCACCAAAGCAGTGCAATAGCTGAAGTACAAGAGCTGCATGAGCTAAATAAAAATACAACCAAGTTCTGAGATATTTAAAATTTCTAGCCAAATGTATCCTGCCCAGGATACATATCCTGCTGCACATCTGGATATGACTTTTGCACAGAAATCAACCATTGCCTTCCTTTGGTAGCAAGAATTCACAGTAGCAAGTGCTTCCCATTGAAGGTGCAGTGACAAGCTGCCTGCTAATCCTGCTTCCTTGGAGGGCCTGCAGCTGGCTTGCTCAGCACTTAAAATAAGTTAGATAAGTGCTTATATACCACAGAGACAGGCATTATAAATATCCTGCTCTGCTGTGTGCTTATGAAGGTACATTAAGTCCACTGCAACTTACATGTGCATCTGGAGGCAAAATGTTCAATGTGGTTTCACCCGTTATCCACACCTGTAATGACCTTCCCAACTATCCAGCTAAAATGCCTTATGTCCAAAGATGCTGAGCTGTGTCCTTTCTGCCAGCATCTACCTGGGAAGTACCTACGTCCATCAGCAGAGCTGCACTGCAGATGTGGCCAAGTGCCTACCCAGTGCACTAACAAGGGGCATCAACAAGGACCTCAAGTCAGTGGCCTCGGGGAGCGTGAGCATCTCGCTGCTTTCATTCCCAACAACTTCAGTGGGAACTCAGGGCACTTTGAATCTCCCAGTTCTGTCGCCAGCCCTGCTATCAATATGAGTCTTATGCCACACAACATTTTGGAATCAACCTCTGTCTTTTGCTTCTAAATGCGACCTGCAGTTGAGCCATTAGTGAAAGAAGTTCCAGCTCTCAGTAATTGCACTGTCCGCATCAATGTGATTAAACAAGCAAAACATTCAGAGCTTTGCATATGAGATAAATTAAAGCTTTTTGTTCTATGGCACTAAATACATTTGAGCTAAAAAGGGTGTATAGAGTGTCCCTTCAGTAACCCTGCTTTGTCATTGTGATACACCATCCTGTACTCCTAGGCTCAGAAAGTTTAAGAGGAGCATTTACATCTTGTATTAATGAAGCAACAGATTATGGGGGTGTGCACTCTGTTACTGCTTGTTTGCTTATTTTTATTTATTTATTTATTCTACAATGTAAGTGAATCAAAGTTACAAAGGGCTGAAGAGGATGATCTCAGCTGATGTCTGGAAGTAATTTTGTAATTGCCCTATAAGTCAGAAATGACAAAAGCTACTTTTTTTCCCCATGGCACTGAGACCATCAGTTGCTGTGTTTCCTTCCATGCTCTATGTTGTTTGTACTCAACAGGCTTCTGTTCAAGAGGAAAACTTTTTACATCCATGAACTAAGATAAGATATATTGTGTGGTGAAGGATATTTGGTTAGAGAAGAGAAAGACTGGGAGACAGGGAGAGAAAATAAAAACAATAAATGGTGACTTAAGCCTTCAAACATCCTCCCATTTTTTTAATAGTGCTTTGGGGTTTTTTTGGAACAATTTCTCAGCAGAAGTCCAGGGGGTTCTCACAGATGAAAGTTATGTATTTCCCCCAATTGTTTTTACTATCTGGTCGCAGAAAGGAGCACAGCTGCTTTCTCAAACAAAAGGCACCTGTAACCCTACCATCATTAGAGAGGTTCATGGTGACTCCCAGCAATCTTTGTGTGAGGGAACTTTGCTCAAATTGACATTGTAGCAGCAAAGCCTGGTGGCAAGAGGTGCAAACCTGATCTTTCTTATTTAATCCCAAACCTTCTGTGAAAGCCAGCAGATAGCACTGAAGTTCAGAATTACCTCCAGGTAATTCTCTCCTCAGGGTGAAAATGTAATTATGATAAATCCCACTTCCTCAGTGTACCATTATAGCTAAAGGTAAACGGAATGAGTCAGATCTCGAATTAACAATTACTGAACTCCTTTCAGAGCTATTAAAGTATCTCTCTCCCTTGCCTAACACATGCTGCCTGATGTCTTCTGCTTGTATGACAGATGATCTGCAGCCAGCGTTGACATTTGTACGGTCACCCCCATTCAGATCCCAGAGCACTAAGAGAGGCTTTTACTTATGAATACATACAGGACAAAGAAAAGCTGCCATACAAACCAAGAGGAGGCAGGTTGCAATGAACCAAGCAGCCAGCCTTGTGCTTGGTATCATGTTTAACTCCCTGCTCTCTGCTAGAGAATGAGGTTAGATATTACATAACCAAATCAGGCCAGTCTTTTGTGGCTGGGCACCAACAACCTCATTCATGTAGACTCTCTGCTTTTTGATTGCAGAGGCTCCATTTGTACGTCCTATAATACAAGAAAGTCCTGGTCGCAGGTGGGACCTGTAGGTGATATTCCAATAAACTTAACAGGGAAGTCATATTTTGTGATGTCCTTTGTCTTTTTACAAGGGCATTAGGCACCCTGAGGTTGGCCAGTTAGGATTATTCCTTTTTGACTGGCAGGCTCCAAAGTATGTTCTTATCTGATTAACCCCTTTTATAGTTTATCTCCAGGTGTCAGTGGATGCAGTGGGGCTGCCTGTAAGCAGTTCTTCACTGTGACAAACTTAGAGACACCAAGTGACTTTCCAAATATTTTTTCAGGGTGCTTGCTGCATACAATCTGTCTTTTTGGCATCTACAAGCCTTATGATCTGCATGCCTTCCCATCATCTGCTATTTGGCTATTGTCTTGTTTAGAAAAGGTTTTTTGGAACTTAAATGTCAACAGGTGTGGCAGAGTGTATGAAGGCATGCAGTACAGAAACATGACTAATTATAATCTTCTCGCTTAAATTTTTTTCCAGTTAACAAAGTTAAAAATAACGTGCATACAGAACCCTGTGACTTTAAAAAAAAGTTTTCTAATTAATACAGCTTCTAATTAATCAAGTCTTACATTCTGTGTCAGTCATAAGTCATCTCAACTCATACACATCTTGCTGCATTCTGCAAGTAATAACTGCAAGTCTGGAATCAAACTGACTTGTCAACTTTTTCGTACACGGCATTTCTAGAGTAGCGGCACAGGTCTGACCAACATCTAACCCACATAAGCAGCATCCTAACAGATGGGATTGGAGAGCTGGCAGCTGAAACACCCATTCTGTTCATCAACTGTGGGCACAAAGCATAGCCTGTCCAGCCAGATTTCGCATCTTCAGTTAGCATGCCTATGGCAAAGGTGTTGTACAAGGAGATCTGTGAATATTTTAGAGCTCTGATTCGCAAATATCACTGATGTTGAACTGCCAAGTGGGAGAGAGTATTTGTCTCTCATTAAAGTGCTTCTCAGCATATATTTCTGCAGAATGGCATTCCACAAAGAGAGAAATAATTTTTAGCTCATCCGTTGCTTTGCAGGTGAAGAGCTAGCAGAGGATCTGGGAGCACGTACCTCACTGTGACCTATGGCAACAAAGAATACACTCTCTACCTTACCCTCTTGTTTCTCCTTAGAGACAAAAAGGAAAAGAAAATTCATGGGTTGTGCTTCCTCACATACAGTTGCTTAGGTTGAGGGGAAAACAAGCCACATGGCCTCCCATTCATACCTCTCCAAAAAAACTAACCAAAGCACCAATGGGCTGCCCTTAACCTAAGGGACATGATCCAGAATACCTACCTTGCATCCTAAAGTTCTGACTTATGCTTGTCTTTAAACATCTATAACACCCTGCCCTGTGCAGCTTTATTAGGCTAAATAAGGGAAACATATCTGAGGGCAAAAGATGGAGAGAAGCAAGGCAAGGAAACACCTATATTTTTATGATTATTCACAGGAGATTGATTGCTCTCAGTGACTTATCATCAGTCTTATAGTCACTAGCTACTAAGAAGCTCCTCTTTGCTACACTCAGGGTCAGAGCAAACACTCTAGATCATATTTGTGTATACTTGTTTGTGCAAGCGCGGGTGAAGTAAAGGGAAGAATGAAATGTTAGGAATGCCAGTGTTGTAATTCCACCCTCGTTGTTTCATACTGAGATTTTCCAGTGTTCCAGGTACTGCCCATTTATCTCTAACTGTGCCATTGCCTCTCCTACTCCTCTTAATCCAAACAGTGTAGTAAGGTTAATGCAGAGGCTGGGCACAGAATCTTTTTGCATTATGCCAAAAAGATTCACCAAAATATGTGTGTGTAAAAAACTTCGTGATGAATTCACAAAGCCTCTTGTAAATGCCTAAGGAGTTTGCACCCTATAAATATTTAAAACAAATATCTCCCAATACATAAACACTCTCATTTCCTGCTGATAAACGCAGACACATCAGCAGGGGTGGAGGGAAGGCAGTTATCTTCTCTCAGATGTTGTTTAGCATATCCCTAGATGCAATGAAACTTTTTGTGTTAATTCTTCCTTTTCACTTACCCTTTTCATCATCATATAGCGTTTCAAAAATGCAGGAGATGTAATCCAGCTCCTAATCTTAGCTAATGGGAGCTGTGTCTAATTAAAAACTCATCAGGGTAAAAATATGTTTTGTTCCCAGCGAAAGTAAAAAAAACAAAACAAAATAAAACAAACCCTTAAAAATTCCATCCTGCAATTTTGCTACTTTTATTTCTTGTGCATGATCTGTGCAATTAGACAGTACTTTACCTCAATTAAACAACATTAGATACTTGCAAAAAAAAGTCTTGTTTACACTACACAGTTTGGGAAAAGGAAAGCTGTTTTCTAACACAGGAGTCAGCTCATCCACTACAGGAAAGTAACAACTCAGGGGCAATAAAGTAGCTCCCGACAGCTCAGTGTAGTATTACACAGCAGCAGAGAATGATTAATAATAACAATAAAAAGGTATCAAGTTCTACCTTTAAACGAAATTCTACATGGGCAGAATGTTTCAGTATAATGAACAGAGCGGCACCAATTTCTGCTTAGTGGAACAGTGCATCTGGGTTGTAAGGGTCTCCAAATAATTAGGCCTCATTTTTCTGCCTCAGCTGCAGGTTGGATTCAGGGAGTGAATGCATTCAGCAAGTGCTGCCATCGTGTCTGAGGCACTTGGGCTCCTCTGAATGTTCTGCTTGGTAACTGAACCCTGGCTCTGCTCTTCTGACCTCGTGCCACCTCTGAAAGGACACAAGAACAGCAGATACAGAGAACTAGCTCCAGCATCTTGAAGTCTGGCACTGTCCCAGATCTCCAGGAGATGCTTCACTGCCCTCTCCTGAGATCTAGCAGGTGGCAGGTGAAGGGCCACAAAGTGTGCACACTGTTATCATCTTTGCAATTTTATAATTTAAATCCCCTACAAAGCTCAAGTACCTACTTTGTTTACTTACCAGAATTTGTTTGCATTGCTGCATTTCTACCATTCCTACTTTGAGAACAGCCTTTCTCTCCCCACCTTCCAGAACAATGCCTTGCAGGGAAATGCTTATTAACGCACTCGGGAGAGCTCCTGCTGCCTTTGCATGGGAAAGAGTGCTGATTACATGCGGAGATAGACTCAGGTTATATTTCCCCCTTTCCAAGTTCAAGTAAACTTCTTTAATTTATTTGGTAATGTGTAATTAACTTTACATTTACAATAGGTCCTGCCCCTGTGAACCCAGCACAGCAGGAAAACACTCCTTGAGTTTTAAAGGCCTTAACTCTTGCAGATCTGGAGAAACTTCCTCTTTTCCCCCCTTTGCTACTGTTGAGTCCCTGTAGCAGCCGAGAATGGCGCAGTAATTGGAGGTGGGTCAGGCAAGCTGGGTGACTAGAAAGATAGGTGTACAGACCTATGCAGGACTTTTTATGTCTGCCCTTACAGGTGCGAGAAGGTTTTATTTTCTATTTCTGTCCTTTGCCTTCCATGCTTCATTCGCTCCAGAGCATGATCTTTCTGTTCAAGCAGCTCTACAGATTCCCTTGTTTTGGTCCCATATTGATACCTACCTGTGGCTGACAGCATGCAAGAGTTGCCTGGTACACTGTAAGGGAACATGCCATTGAGTGTTTTTGGAAGCCATTCATGGGCAGCTGTACTTCCTTTCTTTTAAGTACTCCTTTTTACTGTTAGCTAACTAAACTAAACCCTCTAAACTATGTATCAATCAACTGAACTTTTGGTGGTGGTGCTTCAAAGGGCACACGGCCACCACGCCACAGGACTTTTACCCTTTTTTTTTTTTTAAAGTAACCAAATAGAAAGAGAAGCAGGCTTGCCACTGGAAACTTTAAGTTATTATCATCACTGCGTTATCAAATATCTGCAAGCTGGACTTGTCATCTATACCTGTATGACACCTACCGTAACCAGGGCTCAGGCTTGGCTGCTTGAGGCATCATCATAATAGATGGCATGGTGAATTAAGTTCTATTAATCTCTGAAATAGTATAGCATGCTTGTTCCACACTGCTTTATGACTTTGCCTCAGTCAGTTCCATAAGGCACACAATTGCCCAGCCTGTGTCTTCACTTCTTCACATTAAGCTATTTAAGGTACACAAAGTCCAGATCAGACGGTTACATATGTACACGTAGTGAAGCTAGGAAACTTTAAAGAGACACAGAACTGGTCCAGTCAAGAGCACTGACAAAACTCATGTATGGCATGAGGTCCTACCCAAGGAACACAGGCAAACAGAAGGAAAATTTGTTTCTCTGTGTAACTGGTGAACAAAATCCTACATGGGCTGATCTCTTTAGTCAGTGGTTCTCCCAATGAGCAACTCTGCCAGGAAGAAATATTACCCTGAAGGACACCATTTCTGCCATCAGAGCTACACCACATATGCTCTGACCCCCTGCTGGACCTCAGCTTTCCCAGCCCTGAAAGCCTCCTGAGCAGGATACGCCATGAAGAGGAGCATTGCTTAGACCCCCTGGAACTGGTGTTCCAAGTGTGTGTCTTCTCCTTTTTTTAATCTCAATTTCTTTCCATTTCCCCTTTGCCTTCAGTTTTGATTACCTGGTCAAGTGAATCCCTTGCAGTACCGTTAAGGCTCTGTAGCCAGTGAAGACATTAACAACCATATACTAAACAGCACAGAAAAGAGTTGCAAGCTTACTGGGTTATGGTGGGCTTCAGGTTGCCCCTGTCCTCACCCTTCAGGGGACTGGAGAAGCGCAAGGAAGAGTCACCATTAGTGGCAAAAACTCCCATTTGCTGTGAGACTGTGAGTGTTTGTTTTCGGGAAGCTGAGGCTGGACCTTAATGGCAACAGTCTAGATCATCTCAACAAACTTGTTTTTTTTCCCCAAAACCACAGTTTCATCCTACTTAAGACTAAATATTTTCTTTCTGTTCCTCTAAATAAAGCAAGCTCTGCAACTAAAGGGTTAAAGGAAGGCTGACTGAAAGCCTTAATACTCTACATTTCAGTGACTTCAATGTTTTTCTTAATTTTTCTGAATCTTTAATGAAAGTTAAAAGATTTTTTAATGGTGCTTTTTGCCATGGGACTCAGCTGAAGTCTGTGCTCAAAACCCTGAGCCTTGTTTAAGCATACAGTGACAGGGTCGTGCTAATGCCTTTGACTCTTTTGGCCAATTTATTCCATTTAAATTAACACAACATCGATGAGTCCTTGGCCTCTCTGCTAAGGTGGTCAGCAAGGCTGCCAGTTGTGATGATGGCATTTGCAAGATGAAACCTTGCCTGCTGTGAGCTGCTGGGATGAAAGGAGACTGCTAGACATTTAAATCCAATGTTAAGCTGGAGCGTGATGATGTTTTGGGAATGAACTTGTAGTAAGCTTCCAATTTTCTTAATTTCTGTGGTACTGCTTTTCTTCAACAACAGCCTGAATCATACTGTGAAGCTTGTCTTACACCTTACAGAGTATACAGCAGGGCCTCTCCTTGCATGGCCTATGGGGTCTGAAGTCTTAATCTATTTATATTTCCCACTTCTATATTCTTAAAAAAAAAAAAATCTGCAGAGCAGTCCTGTAGTTCTTCATCCTTTGCCCCTTACCCACATTTAATTTCCCCTCCTCTTGTCTGCTCCCACAGATGTAGAAACAAAGAGAATTTATTGCTTTTTTCCCTTCCCAAAGGACAAATCTGGGGAGCATGTCTTCCCACCTCTTTCAGTCACCGTGCTGAGTTGCAGGGCTCTCCACAGTGCCTTGCTCTTCTGACCTGGGAGATTTAATTCCATCTTGTGAGGCTCAGCCTTCACAAGCAGGTGATGCACTACCATGACATATGCTCAGCAAACAGAAGCGGTGAAGTTATGGATAGTAAAATAATTTACCCACCAATATTTTCTGTGAATTGAAGCAGATTCTGTTCAAACAGGGCAATATCTATCCTGCCAATTGTATAGAGAGGCAGGCAGAGACAAGCCTAGGAAGGCTTTTTGCTTCCCTGCCCCCCTCCAGGATCGGATTTTTGCACAAGCTTTCTACATTTTTTATTCAAAAGTAAGAATAGGTATTAGCAATTACACACACAGGGCCCACCTCTGCTTTGAGCTCAGTGCAGCCATTTATACCTATACTAAGCAATGACAGAACAGCACCTGAGAGAAAGGCAGAACTCTGCACCTCCTCCCTGGGAGTGTAAGTGCGACAATGCGTGCTGCAAGGGAGATACAGCCTTACCACGCTCTACTGTATACACCACGATGTATGATCCATCAAAGAACTGTTCGGAGCATTGCCAGTGCAAGGAACTGAGAAAGGTGGAAGGAAAAGCAACTGAAGCATTTGGTGGTTATAAAGAAGCACTTTAATGTAATTCTGATTCAATAGCAGAGTAGAGAGTGATGAGGTTGGAGGGAGAAAGGTATGCAATATGCAGACAACAGTAAAAGTAGCAGTGGGACAGGATGGAAACTGTGCTGTATGTAGACACAAACCAGCAACTTGGAATGGCTTTTTTCTAGTCTAAAAAGAGAGCTTTCACATATACCTATTAATTAATAGGGCACCCTTAACATGCAGTATCAATAGGAAGTGTAAAACCTAACTGTTTTTTGTTTCCCTTGAATGAGTTTTTAATCACTGAGCAAGCAGTAGCTAAATGTACTATAGGAAAAGCTATGATAAACGCTAGATTTTCATAATAAGACAGAGCTTTTGCCTCTGCTCCTTTGCTGACAAATTCTTGCTATGCAAGAAGTGGGACAACTAATGGAATTGATTCAGGTCAGAAGACACAACGTGGAGGTAGTGATTCTGCTGCTGCTATTCCCACACTTCTCACAGGAATGCTCCTGCTTTTTCTGAACATCTTGTCAATTAATTTTGATTTCCAGTGGTTTACATCCATTTTCCTGGGGTAGGTGGCAGAAGTCATGGTCATTTTTAACAGCCTATGTAAAGGCAAGTTCATCTACTTCACTGGGGCAATGGTTACCTGGTGTTATGCAAAGCTGGAAATTCAGGCTGTATCAAAGACAGTGGGAGTTTTGAAGAAGGCAGCAGTGGGGCTGAGCTCCATTCAATCTAAACAATTGCCTGATCCTACAGGACATGCCTGGCTGCATTAAATGAAGCTGGGCTGATGGAAAGCCTGTCTGTGATCAGCTGGATCTCAGAACTGACCCACTAAGCAGAGCTGGAAATTCCTCTGCATCAACACTCAGTGTCCATTGAATTGCAAAAGTTGTTAACAATATTTAAGAAGTTATGGATAAAAAGAGATGAGAGGGAAATAGCCATATTTTAAATAGTTGGTTTTTTCCTTCCTGATTACTGACAAAGTTGGTTGGAAAGGATCCACATTTTTATTTAAAAAAATGGTAAGATAAAAAGGTGTGGTGGGTTGACCCTGGCTGGATGCCAGGTGCCCACCAAAGCTGCTCTATCACTCCTCCTCCTCAGCTGGACAGGGGAGAGAAAATACAACAACAAAAGGCTCGTGGGTCGAGATAAGGACAAAGAGATCACTCACCAATTACCATCACAGGCAAAACAGACTCGTCTTGGGGAAAATTAATTTAATTTATTACCAATCAAATCAGAGTAGGGGAATAAGAAATAAAACCAAATCTTAAAACAACTTCCCCCCACCCCTCCCTCCTCCCCAGGCTCAACTCCACTCCCAGTTGTCTCTGCCTCCTCCCCCCAACGGCCCAGGGGGACGGGGAATGGGGGTTGGGGTCAGTTCATCACACCTTGTCTCTGCTGCTCCTTCCTCCTCAGGGGCAGGACTCATCACTCTTCCCCTGCTCCACCGTGGGGTCCCTCCCACAGGAGACAGTACTTCAGATGAACTTCTCCAACGTGAGTCCTTCCTACGGGCTGCAGTTCTTCATGAAATGCTCCAGCATGGGTCCCTTCCACAGGCTGCAGTCCTTCAGGCACAGACTGCTCCAGCGTGGGTCCCCCACGGGGTCACAAGTCCTGCTGGAAAACCTGCTCCAGTGTGGGCTCCTTGTTCCATGGGACCACAGGTTCTGCCAGGAGCCTGCTCCAGCATGGGCTTCCCAGAGTGTCACAGCCTCATTCAGGCATCCACCTCCTCCAGCGTGGGCTCCTCCACGGGCTGCAGGGGGACAGCCTGCCTCACCATGGTCTTCCCCACGGGCTGCAGGGGAATATCCACTCCAGTGCCTGAAGCACCTCCTCCCCCTCCTTCTTCACTGACCTTGGTGTCTGCAAGGTTGTTTCTTTCACATGTTGTCAGTCCTGTCTCTGGCTGCAGTTTCTGTGTCCCCACAACCTCTTTTCCCTTCTTAAATCTGATCTCCCAGAGGTGCTACCACCATCGCTGATGGGCTCAGCCTTGGCCAGCAGCAGGTCCGTCCTGGAGCTGGCTGGCATTGGCTCTGTCGGACGTAGGAGAAGCTTCTAGCAGCTTCTCACAGAAGCCACACCTGTAGCCCCCCTGCTACCAAAACCTTGCCGTGAAAACCCAATACGAAAGGGAAACATATTTCCCCTGCATCTTTTTTTCTTTGTTTGACTTCACAGCAGAATTAATTGCCACTTCATTCTTTATCTGTGAAGAGGGAAGCTTCTGATCTGAAATAACATTGCAAGGAACACACAGAAGCAGAATTGGGCACGGGTCTTTGGGACTTGGACAGAAAGATCAGACACTTTTGGATCACTGGTGCTGGCAAATCATTGAGTCAATCTGTTGAGGCAAAGAACAAATGGACTGCACATTGGATATCAGGACTATGTACTGCCTGTAACACGTTACTTACTGTCCAAGGTTACAAATATAATGTACACAAAATAAGGTCAATCACAGCAGCATCTGATGCATTCGATGTATTTTTGGACATGTGTGACTTTCTCGATTTCACACCTGTGCAGCAGGGCTTGATTCCTGTGTTACAATTGCTTCTGATTCAGTAGGCACTGCAAATAATCAGTGCTCCTTGATTTCCTCACCTCTCCTCCCAGGCAATGTTACCTGCATTTGGTTTCATGCCAGATCAAAAGCAACCGATTTCATTTTTAACCCTGAAGCTGTTTAATCGTTTGCCTCCTCTTCCACCCTTTTCCCACACTGTGAGAAGGTAATGACACATTTTTGAATGCATCTGTAACAAAACCCCTCCATCACACAATTAGCTAGTTTAAAACTGCTCCAAAAGGTCTATTGGATTCACAGAGAGAGAAAATAGACTTAAAACCAGGTCTTAGAGTAGCAAGAACAGTCAGGCAACTTTGCTGTCATGCAGCTAATCACAGTTCCTACATTTCAAGCATTTGGACTCTGGAAAGGGTGATCTCTGCTAAATTTCTTTAGGCAGGACAAAACATACCTCAGTTCTGCCTGCACCAGCCTCACACACAGATTGCATACTACGCCTGCACAGCTGGGTGAAGATGCCTCTCTGCAGAACTATCCCCTCTACACTATGACCAAATGAAGTGTACTCAATTACCTACCTCCACATTAAATTCACAGCAGGTACCAAAATACAGCAGGGTACAATTACTGTGGACCACATTACTCACCTACCTTAAAGCTCTGTTGGCTACTGTAGATGTTAGTTTAGCCCTTGATTGCCAGCCTGCATGTTGTAGGAGACCTCTAGAAACAAAATAAGCTCTCTGGGAAGCAACAGATTTCAGGGCAGAGAAAGCTCTGAATAAAGAATGTCTCACGTTCAGAGAAAGAACAGGCAGAATGAGGAGAAGGGAGACCTAGGAACAAGGGTGCAATGATTCCTCTCAGCATGCTTTTGTTGGTGCAGAACAATGTGCAAACACAACACAGCTGCTCACAGCCCTGTGGGCTGCGCCTTCTTCGTTTCTGCCTCCAGCAGTACAGGCAGCTAAAGCTGCAAGAGTAGAAGCCCCTTACAGATAAGCAGAAGCCACAGTCCTCTGATACTGCAAGGGTTAGCATGGCCACACCTTTAACTGGAATATGTATGGCTGCTTCTTACAGCTTTGTTCAGGAGTTTGCCTTGGAAACTGCAACACTGCAGCTTGTGCTCCTCAGCAAAGTCCTGGAAGAGCTAGTCACTGAGGAAACTGCCAGCTGCCAGGAGCCTTACCTTGTAGCAGAGGGAGTGAGTCCTCATTAGCATATTGCCATACGCAGCATAACATAGTGGGACTGATGAGGGTTTAGGGAGAGCACTCATGGACAACGTATGCTGTCACAAAATCCTCTTGTCCTTCGCTGATCTAAAAGGCAATGCTCCCAATTTTACCAAAGCCAGAGACATTGGTTAAACAGATCACTATGCATGAGTTTGTGTGAAACTGTTGTACTGATGTGATATCAAATGGACAGCAATGATTTTATATAAATGGGCTTGATGCAGTTATGAAGTATTGTCTTGTGACTTTCAGAATGGGGAAGTTCATGGAGATGCTCCAGGCATCTGCAACTGGAAGACTGATATACAGGGAAAAAAGTGAACGTTACTGCAGTCAAGTCACAAATTTCACACTATGAGTGACAAACATGCATTTACCAGGGACTGAATGTGTCAAAATTAGTCACATTTTCCTACTTAATCTGTTTTTTGCATTTTCCTTCCTAGGAAAGATCATAGGTATTTCAAGTAGGGAGGACTAGATACCCGGCCAAATAGCATAGTCTTATTTCCATTCTGACTCTTATTCACAATTCATTTTTTTCCATCACAGCTGTGCGTCAGGTGCTACCTCTGCTTACAAAGCTTCAGTCCTTTTCAGGCTAGCAATAAAAGGAGCTCAGTGAATTGAAGAATGGCCCTAATAGTCAGAAGAAGCCTTGACCATGGTTGTAGCAGGTGCTAGCCCATACATATCACACCTTCTTTCAAGGAAGTTCATAAATTAATAAAATAATAAGAACACATGAAATATTATAAATGGTATATAAGATAATAAAGACAAAACCATACAAATATTTCTCATAAATCCCTTAAAAGGGATTCTAATTAATTCAGTTTATTAATAAGGATTCCAACCTACAGCTGACAAACACTCTGGGGAAACAGAAACAATTTAATCAAGCCTTTCCCTTTATAAAAATCAAAATAAACCCTGTGTTTCATCTAGGGTTTAGGCAGGAACAATGAATAATTTTTGCCAGTGGTTACTAAAGTATATCCACCCACCCCTGTCATAGGTATTGCAACTGGAAGAGCCCCAGGTGGCTCAAATAATGTTTACCAATCCTGTCTTGATAGAGCAACTACCTTTTCCTGAGCTGATGTTGGTGCTTTCAAGCAGATCGATTGTATTCAGTCAAGGTGATGGTGTTCATTGTGCAACACCTCCTTGACCTGCAGGATATTTTGCTTTTCTGCAATGCACTGCAGCGACTCCATAGGTAAGACATGTCCTTTCGGCTTGTCATTTATCTGGCAAGCTTATGTATCCACAAGCATATCAACACCTCTTTGGATATTAGTGATAGTATAAATGTTAGTTTATGCTAATAAGTAATACAATGAAAAACAAAGAAAAGGTCAGAAACTGTAGTTTTATATTAAGTGTGATCTCCCAAGACAAAATAAATCCAATTCATGGCACATGCTTACAGTTTTCCAAGAGATATATTTATAGCTGTGAATACGTACTTTGGCTAACCCTATTGTAAGCACAGAGAAGGGAGGAGGGTTTTCTTCACTTTTAAAGAAAAAGAGGGAGGTTAATTGGTTCTGCTAGCTGAAGGGCTATACGCCAGGCAGCGGGAGCATGCATTGAATGGAAGAGCTACAGAGACAAATGAGCCAGTCTACATGATGAAAATATCCACCTAATGCCTTGAAATAAAGAGAAAAAGCCACCAAGACACCAATAAAATAAAATAAAACACAACAAAAAACCACCCAAAACAAAATAAAAGAAAGAAATCTCTGGCTACTTCAACCACAGTGTTATTAACTGGCATCTCGTTCAAATAATGAATAACTGTTTGCTTAGAAGGGAAAGAACGTACTGTTTCTTTACTGTAATTACTAGAAGAGGCGGTCATGTCAAGACTGAAGTATTGCTCAGTTGTCGCCATCATATTTACCCTTTCTGGCCCAGAGACTCTAGATCCCAAACTAGCTAAAGGCATTTAATCTTTAAAGGTTTCTGTCATGATCACAAAGAACAGATCTCACTTATTTTCTCTGTTTAAATCAGGGATGAATGATTTGTGTGAGCAAAAAAGCAGTGCAGTAAAAGCAAGCAGGAACAGACCTTGTAGGCCTTGAAGGAAAATCACTAAAGAAAGGGACAGTTACTCCATGGCAATGTTTCACAGACACCGGCCTTCACAAACACGTACATAAACTCAGCACAAAATTTCTACAGAAGGAAGGAGAGTTCTTGGTAAACAAAAAGAACCTCTGTATAATTTTCCTGTTTATCCAAATTTTTTTCTGCTTAGTTGCAAGGAACCCATGCGCAAGATGCACAATTTTGTGTAGGAAAATTATCCCTAATTGTCTTCTTTCTTCTGATTCTGTCTAGCCCGTTGTCCCTCTATCCTTTCTTTCTTTATTTGCCAGAAACTACAATTCTCCTTCAACAGTTACCTGCCTTGGAGAGTCTCTCAGTGTACTTATCCATCACTCTTCATTTAAGGTCACACATCATTTCCAACACTGTTTGAAAATAGTACCTGGTACCATCCCAAGCCACACAGAAGCCAACGAGAGCACCTGCAGTAGCCCATCCTCAGAAAAAGCATTAGATACCACTTACTGTACTGACAAAACTTCTTTTACAATACTACCAGTTTCTCTTAGGTCTTCATTTCTATTCACAGCCTTATAAAAAGCTCAGGAAGTGGTACTATCTCTGTGGTACAGACGGAATTTTATGAAAACCTATGGAAGGAATGATATAAGCCAGCACCGGTGTGTGACAGCAATTTCCTCCAGACCTAGCTGGAGCCAGAATGCACAGAGCTTCAAAGGTGTTTGATTCCATAGGAATTAAGAACCTGAATAGCTTTCAGGATCTGGGACAGCAAGATTAACAGATGGATGTCTGGAAGATATTTTGGTCTGACTCTACATGGACCTAAGTGACTCAGGGTTTTAAGTCCCACTTTCAAACATTACCTTCATTTGACAGCTTAGGATCACACCTTTTCCATGATTTTCATAGGACTGTCCACCTGGATGAACAGGAGTTTGCAGCTTGGATTAGACATAGTCTTTTCCCACTAATAGATCTTTTAATTTATTGGATGTCACAACTTGTCAGCTCCATATTCTCAGCAGTAATTGTTAAAATTGTAAAAATTTTGCATTCTGCTCTACAAAGTGTGAAACAGTTTAAAAATGGATATCGCTAATGCTAATGCAAGATTAGGAAATTCTGCTGTGCCAATTCCACTGGGCACTGCTGAGGTCAGAGTACTCTTTTCTTGTGGCTCTTTTTAAATGGACCTGGGGAAGTAAGACTACATTTCCATTGGTAGGTCAGCTGTAAAATTTTGCTTAGTAACTAAAATAAAGTTAAGAAATTATTTCCACTGGGATTGAACAGATGTGTAACTTTGACAGAAACACCGAGAAGTAGATTAGCAAGGAGTCCTTTTTCTTTCATTTCTTATTAGTAAAACAGCAAACCACAAAGCACTGAAATTTCTAGAGTGAAATTTCTATTACTTTTAACAGGCTGCGAGTGCATACTTTTTTCATGTGCTTGGCACATATAAGAAAACAATATTATTAATTTTTTGTCAGGGTCATATATTAAAAGACAAATCTTAAAAGTTGTCTATCTGATCAAGCTCAGTGCATTGCCATGTGAACGTTTATTTTTTTGTAAGAATGGGTGGATACTGCGTAGATTAGACGATTTCTTTTCTCACAGAAAATATTGTGCATTAATATACATAGTATTCATGTACATAATATTCATAAATCCATGGCTTAAAAAAATAGTAGCCATGTGCAAAAAATATTTTTTGTGGAATTAAACATTAACATTGGAAAGATTTTGCTTCCAACATATCATCTTTATATTTCTGGAAGGGGTGGCTGTTGTACAAAGTTCTCTGTTACTCTCTCTGGTAAAAGGCCACGTTAACATATGCTGAATGACCTAGTTTCCAAATTTTCTACTTTTACCCTCTTACCTCACAATGATCATTCTGTTGCACTTGTATTTATATTAACATAATGATTTCTGTTTCTCACTCTTATTACAAAGGACAGATAGAATATTTATGGGAAAGCATGTTTGAATGACCAGTCCTTGAAACGAGTAGCTGGACTATGAACAAATTCAACAGCTGATATCTCCCTTTAGAGTCAGAAGCTGGGCTTACTCTTGTTTTAAAAATCTAACTTTCATTTGCTTTATATTAATCAGCTAGCAGGGCTCCTACCTACGAGCAGAGATCCACAGGCACCTTCTGGCACCTTGTTTTCCAAATACTCCTTGTTTAACACTGAATATTTAAAGGTCCTGACTTATTGGTGAAATGAAGTATGGAACAAATAATAATCTCTTTTTCATTAGCTTTCAAGTCTATTTCAACAGGCAGAATCAAGGTTAAGAGTGAAAGGACTGTGATTTGTTTCCACTGCTGAGAGACACAGCATTTGTCGATGCGTCAGTCGCAGCCACAGGAACGATGTGGAATTGATGCGCCACAGGAATTGATGTGCTGACATGCCAGGGTAACGGGACTGCTTCCTATGCCCGAGCACAGCTGCTTAAAAGTCAACACGGGTATCTCAACACCAAGCAGCAGTCACTGCTACTACTGTAGTGTGGATGGATACCCAATCTCTTTCTTTTATGCCTCAAATAATGGGCAATAATGAGGAAGAGGGAGGAGCACCAGCTGGAGCTGAACAGGCCCACCGCAAAGAAAGCGAGTGAAAGAAGATAACTGAGAGTGACTGGTACGCACATTTTGTTTCTCTTTTGATTTAGAAATGTTGTTGTACAAGGTCATTGCTAATCCACAGCCACCTGAATTCTGGTGGAGTTTCATTTGGCTAATAAAATAATTTAGATACATTTGTGGTGATTTCTACCTAGTGCAAACAAGCGATGTACCACAATGTAGAGGCAGCCTCAACACCAGTGAGCACATGCATGTGGTGCAATGCCTTTCAGAGACACTAGCTTGGACTCGGAAGGAGAATATTTATCTCAAGAGTCTATGTACCTTTAGCAAACAGCCTCATTTATCTCTACAGTCTCTCCATGCCTGTGGTTTTCTCCATGCACACCTGATGTATGGTTGGACGTTCCCCATGCTCCTTCCTATCTAAACCAATACAACTAGAATGATGAGAAAAAATTCCTGGTTTAGTTAAGTTTAGCTTCAGAAGACACATTTTCCAGTGCTTTCAAGTGACCTGCAAGGTGGGATTTTCTGTTAGTTTGCTTTGGGTTTTCCAAATTGAAACTAGAAGAGTTTTATTTCTTTCGGCATTGTTGTTGATTTGAGGTCTTTTACAGGGGGAACATCAAGAATGGAGAATCAAATGAAATAGTTCAATGAGAACGAATCAGGACAGTGGAAGAACACCTTTTTGATTTCACCACTTCAAAAAAAAATCTGAAATAAGCAGGGAAATTTCAAAATGTAAATATTTTTGAATGAAAAACTAAAGCATTTTCATTTTTAAAAAATCATTCTAAAAGTTACAAGTAAAATATTCACATTTTTTCTTTTACCTTTGTTCTTTTAATGGAACAATAGAGTAAAGTTTAATGGAATATACATCCCCTCCTCCAATTTATATTTTTCTCCAAAAGAATTGCTTCAGCTAAAAATTGACATGGCTCTGAACAAAAAAAATTTGAATACATATTATTTTGTCCTTACTGTGATTTATTTGCTTCCCTGAAAAGAGAGGTCTTTCTGAACCTTACCATTTGATGCTCAGGTGAATTTAGGATAGTTAGAAGGGAAATTTTCAGAGAATAAATGAGAAAATGAAAACTGGAGGGGGGGGAAGAAGCAACTGTTGTAATCATTTGGGACTACTTGACTATTTGTATGCATTGTTGAAAAAGTATGTATTTTCATTAGTTTAACTACTAAGATGACCAAAACACTGTCACTTCTCATTCACTTTTATGGGAACATTAAAGTTAATGATAAAACTCCGTAGAAACCTTGTCTCATTGATGTCTCTATTTTTAAACCAATTGAAATGTAAGCCATAAAATGTGATTGCATACCTCCTTTTCACAAAATCCTTTACATTTTATTTTTATTTATATGACTTAAATTAAAAAAGAGGAAAAAAGAAAAGAAAAGCTATTATATTTAGATTTTTTTTCATTATGGAGATCTTTGAAAACTTCATTGAGACTTTCTATTAGTATAATTAATGAAATCACTCAAGCGGATTTTTTTTTAGAGTTTTTACAGTTCTGTCTTTTAATTAAAAGTATTTCAACTTTTATTTTACTGCTAGAAAATGCTCATTGCCATTTTAATTTCAACTAATATGAAATATTTGAACTTTTAAAAGCTCTATTTAATAAAAACATGTAACTGAAGACTATTTAGTACATATATAATTAAAATTAATTAAAATGTCATTAATCAGACTGTTAGATCCTGATGCTAGATTTGTAAGTTTCTCAAAATGGAAATAAAAGTATTTGCTCATCTACGTATATGCTCATGCATATTCCTTAGAAGAGAGAATGGATTTTACTTCTACTATTGAATGCATTCACCTTGCACTACATAAATCCTTCAGTGTATTTTGGGGTTGAGGGAATGAGCAGTACCTTTGGTCAACAAATACCAACTAGAAATATCAGACTTTGCATTTTTTACTACTTCCAGACAAGAAGGAGAAGAAACTGGACCGTCCTCTATGCTAAAATTGAGCTAATCAAAGACATCAATGAACTTCACTACATGGAAGAAGTGTTGTGGAAAAAAAAGTTATAGTACACTGAGTTCTCTGTTGATTTTAGTATTCAGCCATGCACCATTGGCATCAGGGACTAGAATATCATACGGTATATGTTAAATGATGTTCCACTCCATGCAACACTCTCACATGGCAAGCACATTAAAATGGAAGTGAGAGCTCTGCTTAGGACAGGTTGAGCAGTATCACTTCTGTTCAGTGAATTCCCACAACTTGCACCATGTGAAAGAAGAGAGGCAGACTGACAGAAGGTAAGGAAATTGGTTCCTATGTGGGTTTGCTTTCACATCAGAAAATATTGAAATAAGCACTCAAGACAAATAGTTACCTTTTTCAAAGCTGCCCAGCCTTCTTCCCTCATTGCTGACTCTATCAGTCTGAGAATGGGAGTGAGACATCATTTTGCAAACAGAGGTCACACTGGAAAGAATGGTGCCATGCATGACTAATGAAGTCCTCTGATTCATGAGGAAATTTTGATATACATTTCAAATCAATAGTGATCTCTACCCAAAACAGGTTTTGAGCGAAGAAGAAAGTGAACTTTGCATTTCTATGGAGACAGTTTGTGAAGCATAACATATGATGGGGCTAATCTTCTTTCATATGTCATTTCTCACCACCGAAGTACACCTTACTGCTTGCTAAAAGAGCATGGCAATTCATGAAAGCAATCTGTATTTTTCTGTTGGTTATACTCTGCTCCCTATATATCTAAAGAGTTGAAGTTCTTTCTTATCCAATTACTGATATTACTTTATACAGTTTTTTGTCTTAAATATAATTGAGATGGACTGTAGTCCTAAATACAGAATAGTTTCCATAATAGCTTAAAAGGAGAAAAGCAAGGCAATGTTATCACTAATAAAACTTTCTCATCAACATTATATTACTTAAAATATCCTTCCCTTTAGCTATGAAAGGTTTGGTATAAAGCTGTCAGTCTCAGTTATGGTTCATGAGAAAAACATTTTGGGTTTTTTTGCTTTCTTTTATGCCCATAGTCTTTGCCAAGAACAGCTTCTTAGTACTCAGCACAGCTGAAACGGATGGGTTGTAGTGGGGAGACAAATACAAATAGTTACACCAAAATAGATGCAAACCCATGTGGCCATCACGTCTTCTGTTTACGTGAACACCACCACACTGAATGAACAGCACAAAAGCTTTGTGAGTGGTTAAAAACATTTTCTCTGCTCTGGCAAAAAAGAAACAGAAAACTCTACCTCATTAAAACTGATGTCCAAATTCCCATCAGCGGAGCAGGTAACTGAAGTGTATGCCTCCATCAAATTGTGGGAAAGGATGCATTTCAAGACAAGGTGATGGGAATTAGTGCAAAGAATGTGTCTTAGCTGCTATCTTACTTTTGCTAGTCATGCAGATATGGCACAGAGCGTGCCTGAGCTCGATTCTACTCTGATTCACAACAAACCTGTTGACGCAGCTGCAGCTGCCAGTCCAGATGTGCCTCCATGGCCCCTGTGCAGTTCCACTGTCTACATCCCTTCAGGAATATAGAGGTGGAAAAAGCTGTGATGGGAACTGAGGCATCTGATGGCAATGAAATTGCAAATGTAAATTAGGAAAGATTTTGCCCTGCTAGAATTTTTGTTACAGGTGAAGTTATCTCCGCCAGACAGAATAAAGATGGATTTTCAGATGCTAACAGTGGCAGTGGCTGAAAGCGCTGGCCATTAGGAAATTCCTAGTGCACTTTGCCTCTGACCATTGTAAGCAGATACTCCAAACTCTCACAACATTGCTTTCACAGGTAGAAGTTTCGAATCATAATTGCACTTTAAACCTGGAAGCATGCACACTGCTGATTGCATGTGAGGTGCTTTCTGCTGTCTGCCTGCACTTCAGAGCTTTTCATTTCCCTAGTGGGGTGCACTCTCTGTGTATGAGTATCACATTAAATCCTAGTACAGGATTATACAGATGACAGAAAGTACTAAATTACTGAGGAATGCGCTACATAGAGGAAAAATGTGAATAAAAACAGCACCAAAAATATCACATAAAAATTCTCACACAATAAGAACTGCCTCAAACCCTGTCATTATCCTTTCCAAAGACTAAAAGGTGCTTTGACCTTGTCTTCAAAGGTAAACCCCAGAGCGCCTCATAGAAAACCACAACAATTCCCTCTCTCCATAACTTTTTGTCTGGTCAGAAGTCAGCTAAGGGAAAGCAAAAAACATGAAAGCTGCCACTCACCTGGCCTAACACCTCTCTGGAATAGTCATGGGTGCAGAATAAGGACATAAAAAGTATTAAATGGAATTCTGTTATTTAGATACAGAATCAAAGAGAGTAAAGCAAGGAGATGAAGGATTAGATCTATTATTGTGTTTAAAAAACAAGTGGAAAAGGCAAAAGAAGAGCCAAGTGTCATGGTTTAAGCCCAGCTGCTAGCAAAGCACCATGAAGCTGCTCACTCACTCCTCCCCCCTGCTAGGATGGGAAGGAGAAAATGTAACAAAAGGCTCATGGGTCAACACAAGGACAGGGAGAGGTGACTCAACGATTATGGTCACGGACAAAAACCAGACTCAACTTGGGGAAAAAAAAAAATCAATGTAATTTGCTAACAATCAAATCAAAACAAGGATACTGAGAAGTAAACCCAAATCTTAAAACACCTTCCCCCCACCTCTCTATCCTCCCCGGGCTCAACTCCACTCTTGAATTCTCTACCTCCTCCCCTCAGCGGCACAGGGGGATGGGGAATGGGGGTTGGGGTCAGTTCTCCACACCTTGTCTCTGCTGCTCCTTCCTCCTCAGGGGGAGGACTCCTCACTCGTCCCCTGCTCCACCGTGGGGTCCCTCCCACAGGAGACAGTTCTCCGCAAACTTCTCCCACGAGTCCTTCCCATGGGCTGCAGTTCTTCACAAACTGCTCCAGCATGGGTCCTTTCTGTGGGCCGCAGTCCTTCAGTCAGACTGCTCCAGTGCGGGCTCTCCCACGGAGACATGGTGTCGTGGTTTAACCCCAGCCAGCAACTAAGCACCACGCAGCCGTTCACTCGCTCCCCCCCATCCAGTGGGATGGGGGAGAAAATCGGGAAAAGAAGTAAAACTCGTGGGTTGAGATAAGAACAGTTTAATAGAACAAAAAAGAATAAACTAATAATGATAATGATAACACTAATAAAATGACAACAGCAATAATAATAAAAGGATTGGAATGTACAAATGATGCGCAGGGCAATTGCTCACCACCTGCCGACCGACACCGAGCAAGTCCCCGAGGAGCAATTCCCCACCCCCACTCCCCAGTTCCTATACTAGATGGGACGTCCCATGGTATGGAATACACCGTTGGCCAGTTTGGGTCAGCTGCCCTGGCTGTGTCCTGTGCTGACTTCTTGTGCCCCTCCAGCTTTCTTGCTGGCTGGGCATGAGAAGCTGGAAAATCCTTGACTTTAGTCTAAACACTACTTAGCAACAACTGAATACATCAGTGTGTTATCAACATTCTTCTCATACCTAACTCAAAACATAGCACTGTACTAGCTACTAGGAAGACTGTTAACTCTATCCCAGCTGAAACCAGGACACACGGCCATCTCTGGGGTCATCCCCCTGCTCTGGTGTGGGCCCCTCCCTGGGCTGCAGGTAGGCATCTGCTTCCCCGCTCCCCTCCATGGGCTTGGGAGACACAGCCTGCCGTCTCACCAGGGGCTGCAGGGGCATCCCCTTCTCCGGCGCACCTCCTCCTCCACCTTCTTCACTGGCCTCGGTGTCTCCATTGGTGTTCCTCTCACATTCCAATCCCTCTACTCACTGCAGGTTCCCCTTCTTAAATGTGTTATCCCAGAGGCATGACCACCATCGCTGATCGGGTTGGCCTTGGCCAGAAGAGGGTCAAACTTGGAGCTGGGGAAGCTTCTAGCAGCTTCTCACAGGAGCCACCCCTGCAGCCCCTCCCCCGCCACCCAAAACCCCACCACACAAACCCGATACAAAACATCACCTTTATTTGACAGCAGCTCCACACAGATGTTTTCTTTTCTGAAGGAATGGGAAGGAAGAACAGGGTTGTTCTTTTTCCAAGTGAAACTGCAAGTGGAAATTTGAGATGAAGATAACCTAATTATGCAAGTGGATTTTAGCTCTGACAGCAAGGTTAATGATCCAACACTTGGAAGTATGCCAGGACACATTAGTGACCATAAGCAGTCATAAACTTGGTTTTACAGTTAAGTGAAAGAAGCCCTGCAGTACAGCATCTCTTGCCATCCTGCTGAAACATTGGCTATGTGATGAGTTGGGAAAAATAAAACCTTTGTATTCAATAACATCCTTCCCTGTGATAGCTGAGTTGTATCTGGAGATCACCCATTTGAACCCCGACGGCAATCCTATTTCAGTTACAATATTGTATTATTAGTATTAAGGAGCTCCTGGACAAACTTAAACACAAAAAGGAAGACTACAGAAGGTGGAAGCAAGGACGGGTAGTATGGGAGGAATACAGAGAAATTGTCTGAACGGCCACGGATCAAACTAGGAAAGCTAAAGCCCTGATAGAATTAAGTCTGTTCAGAGACGTCAAGGGCAACAAGAAAAGCTTCTATAGGTACATCGGTGATAAAAGGAAGACTAGGGGAAATGTGGGCCCCATCCAGAAAGAAATGGGAGACCTGGTTACCCAGGACATGGAGAAGGCTGAGGTACTCATTGACTTTTATGCCTCAATCTTCACCGGCAAGCTCTCCAGCCACACCACCCAAGTTGCAGAAGGGAAAGGCAGGGAGTGGGAGAATGAAGACCTGCTCACCATAGGAGAAGATCAGGTTCGAGGATCTAAGGAACCTGAAGGTGCACAAGTCCATGGGACCTGATGAGATGCATCCACAGGTCGTGAGGCAACTGGTGGCTGAAGTGGCTAAGCCACTATCCATCATATTTGAGAAGTTATGGCAGTCTGGGGAAGTTCCCACGGACTGGAAAAGGGGAAACATAACCCCCATTTTTAAAAAGGGAAAATGGAAGACCCAGGGAACAACAGGCCAGTCAGTCTCATCTCTGTGCCTGGCAAGATCATGGAGCAGATCCTCCTGGAAACTGTGCTAAGGCACATGGAAAATAAGGAGGTGATTGGTGACAGCCAACATGGCTTCACTAAGGGCAAATCATGCCTGACAAATCTGGTGGCAGTTTACCATGGGGTTACAGCGTTGGTGGATAAGGGAAGAGCAACGAACATCATCTACCTGGACATATGCAAAGGATTTGTCATGGTTCTGCACAACATCCTTGTCTCTAAATTGGAGACATATGGGTTTGACGGATGGACCACTTGGTGGATAAGGAATTGGCTGGATGGTCGCACTCCAAGAGTTGTTGTCAACATCTTGATGTCCAAGTGGAGACCAGTGATGAGCAGTGTTCCTCAGGGGTTGGTATTGGGACCAGTGCTGTTTAACATCTTTGTTGGCGATTTGGACAGTGGGATCGAATGCACCCTCAGCAAGTTTGCCAATGACACCAAGCTGTGTGGTGTAGTCAATAAGCTGGAGGGAAGGGATGTCATCCAAAGATGACCCTGACAGGCCTGAGAAGTGGGCCCCTGTGAACCACATTGAAGTTCAACAAGGCCAAGTGCAAGGTCCTGTACATGGGTCGGGGCAATCCCAAGCACAAATACAGGCTGGGCAGAGAATGGATTGAGAGCAGCCCTGCAGAGAAGAACTTGGGGGTGTTGGTTGATGAGAAGCTCAACATAACCCAGCAATGTGTGTTTGCTGCATCAAAAGAAGCGTGACCAGCAGGTTGAGAGAGGTGATTCTTCCCCTCTACTCCACTCTTGTGAGACCTCACCTGGAGTACCACATTCAGCACTGGGGCCCCCAACATAAGGAGGACCTGGACCTGTTGCAGCAAGTCCATGATCAGAGGGCTGGAACACCTCTCTTATGAAGACAGGCTGAGAGAGTTGAGGTTGTTCAGCCTGGAGAAGGGAAGGCTCTGGGGAAACCTTATAGCATTATAGACCTTATAGGTACTGGAGACCTTCCAGTACCTAAAGGGGGCCTACAGGAAAGCTGGGGAGGGACTTTTTACAAGGGCATGTAGTGATAGGACAAGGGCTAATGGCTTTAAACTAAAAGTGGGTAGATTTTGATTAGATGTAAGGAAGAAGTTCTTTACTGTGAGGGTGGTGAGACACTGGAACAGGTTGCCCAGAGAAGTTGTGGATGCCCCATCCCTGGAAGTGTTCCAGGCCAGGTTGGATGGGGCTTTGAGCAACCTGGTCTAGTGGAAGGTGTCCCTGCCCACGGTGGGGGGGGTTGGAACTAGATAATCTTTAAGGTCCCTTCCAACCCAAACCATTCTATGATTCTATGATTATAATTTTCTTGTCGGTGTTGCTCTTTATACTCTGAAATACAGTGCTCTACAGGGATAGTAAAGGCCCCGCTGTTCTACCTCAAGGACTGTTAAACTCAATAGTACATTTGTGAAGGGGCCTAAGGACAGTTACCACATTGCAAGTTACGCATTGCAGCATTAGCTGGAAACTGTGAAGAAGGGAAAACTCTCCCATATCTTTTTTTTTTTTTTTTTTTTTAAATTTTGAGAAAATTAAGGTCAACTATTCAGAAAGAAGTGGGTGATAGGAGAGGAAGCATGTGCTGTGATCCCACCTCTAGATGATACAGCTGCCCACAAAAAGAAAGCAGAGATCTGAAAAATGCCAAGGGAGTAAACAGCAGGTCTAAAGCAAGTAAGGGGAGAATAAACAGTAAACTGACAGAGCAGACAAGAGAAATGAATCAGTCAAACACAGGAATTAAATGAAGAGCAAAACCCAAAGAACTCTGTCAGTTTAATGTAGCTTTTAAAGTGTCTAGCTTGACAGAACCTTAGGAGAAAAAGATTATTTCAGTAAGAAATACTGACGACCCTTCCTGCTGCACAAGGGGTCCTACAAGAAAGCCTTGGCAGGTTGGAGCTGGGAGGGACCTCTGAACAGGCCCAGGAATGACAAAAAAAAAAGAGTGGGCTTAGATGAAAAACTTGCATAGTACTAGCCTGAAAATACCAAACCAGGCCATTACAATACAGATAGAAAGACAGACAGATCAGAAACTGAAGATAAACAGGAACTGATTTCATTAAATAAGCACTCAGCCTATGATAAGCAGGATATTGCTCGGGCAAACAGTGCACAGGCAAAACTTTTCCAAGAACAACTATATTCAACAGTTATCTCTGTTTATATTCACTGTAAATATACTTTCCTAATGTATGTCATAATAATAGCTCCTAATTTTTCTCTCTCACTGGATATACACTTTTGTAAGTGCACTGGCTTCATCAGTGGGCCTCCCAAATTGCCACAGACTACGTGAGAGCAGCTCATACCAGCCCAGTGTAAAAGGAACACATTTCCACTACAGGCACTGCAAACACAATTCTGTTTCACTCCTGCTTGCAAATTCCTGGAGCTCCTTTGTGTTGTTTTTCATTTCTGAATCCTTCCAAATTTACTTTCATTCCTTCTCATAATTTCATCGGAGCCCATAGGTGCTTGTAGAAGAGCACAACATCATGGATTTTCCAAGTGATGGGAAACACAACCACCACATATCCCCATACAGGCCCTGAGCAGTCTGCCCCAGCTCCCTGCAAAGCCCTTAGTTGAATTTGAGCCAGAACAGTTGTTTTCAGGTTATGGGACTGATTCCCATTGATGCTGGCTACCAGTAGACCCGGGGTCTGGCTTCCTGACCACCTCTTCCTCATCTCAGTGGCTACTTGCTTTCTGGTTTTCCATTTTAAGTTCACTTATAAGTACCCTTTGGGACATAAGTCCATTACAATTGCAGACCACAAACACCAGAAGCTGCCCACGCTGCCCTGCGAGGTGCAAGCAGGGATCAGGCCATGCATAGTGGGCACAGTGAAGGGGGGCCTGGGGTGCAGCAGTACCTGAGCATAGTGAGCTGCTCTCACTGCTAAGTCTTCTTACCTTCTCCAGCTTCCCAGAGCTGTGGCTGCTCCATTCTCTGCCTAGTGGCTAAATGCTACCTGTCAGTATCAAAGCATGAGGTTAATGGTTATATTCACAGCAGGAGTCTTTTTCTCAGTTCACATCAAAATTGATGTGTCCTGAAGAGCCAGTCATGTATTCCTTTGTGCTTTAAACCCCCAAATTCACTGGGAAATTTGACTGAATGAACAATGCAACACAAGAGTTTCGGTGTCAGCTTCAAGACAGGGAAATTGAAGAAAATGTTCTGATTAATTTTAGTGTCCCTTAGAAGGTAAACTTATAGTTATTTCTATGATTATATCGTGTAGATTTTTTATAGCTTACAAGCAAGAACCATTTATGCTGGCGTCCTGCTTTCAGCTGGGGTAGAGTTAATTGTCTTCCTAGTAGCTGGTACAGTGCTACGTTTTTGAGTTAGGTATGAGAAGAATGTTGATAACACACTGATGTTTTCAGTTGTTGCTAAGTAATGTTTAGTCTAAAGTCATGGATTTTTCAGCTTTTCATGCCCAGCCAGCAAGAAGGCTGGAGGGGCACAAGAAGTTGGGAGGGGAGACAGCCAGGGCAGCTGACCCAAACTGGCCAACGGTGTATTCCATAACATGTGACGTCACATCTAGGATATAAACTGGGGGAGTGGGGGTGGGGGAATCACCGCTTGGGGATTAAACAGGCATCGATTGGCGGGTGGTGAGCAATTGCATTGTGCATCACTTGCTTTGTATATTCCAATCCTTTTATTATTATTGTAATTTTATTAGTGTTATCATTATCATTATCATTATTAGTTTATTCTTTTCTGTTCTATTAAACTGTTCTTAACACACGAGTTTTACTTCTTTTCCTAATTTTCTCCCCCATCCCACGGGGTGGGGGGGAAGTGAGTGAGCGGCTGTGTGGTGCTTAGTTGCTGGCTGGGGTTAAACCACAACAGCTGGGCAAAGACCAGTGATACTTTCTGTATTTTTCTCCATCTATCTTGCCTTACTACAATGATAGTTGCTGTTCTCTGCCTCTGAAATAAACTGAATATTTAAACGATATTATTTTAGTCTTGTTTTGACTGAGCTCCAATTAATTCATTTTCTTCCATTCCCTATCTCTCCTTGGCACTGAGAAAGCCTATACACAACACTATCTGTATTTCACAGATATAGGAAGCTATGGAAGAACAGCATGAAGAAGGAAGAACTACATAAAAAAATTTTCACTGCTTCTGCAAGGACGATCATACACTCATGTTAAAAGACCAGGGGGAAATCTTGTAGGTATCTGCCAATATGATGTAGAAAATACTCAAGCCGCATTTAAATAAAGTACCAGGACACAATTTAATAAAAATAATTATGTTAATACAATGAATTTATGCTTAGTTTTAAATTAAATATCCTTTTGGGGAGAAGGAAGAAAGTTGAGTTGATGGTAAAGGCATGAAGAATGTGAGCCTTTACTGGATGAGCTAGCCCCACACCAGAAGGGGATGTAGGGTATTTATACCAGGCAGAGTGGCATGTTGACATAACTATAGGGTATCAAGGACCTACAGAGCCTACGGCTCATTCACAGCAAGCACAGGCATTTCTACAGATGGCAACTATATTAGTCTAACCGAATTTACTGTGTTAGCATGGCCATATCTCTCTGGGACTGAATTGGGTTGGCCAGAGCTAAGCTGTGTATCCACCAGCCCATGGTTGTGCCTTCCAAACAGTCCTCAGTTTACTGAAGTGGTTGCTAGTGCAAAATGAGCATGAGCAGGAGCCTTTCCTCTTGTCTGTAAATGGCAGAAGCAGCAGGTAATACCAAATGCCTGTGCTTCTCCTGAGGAAGTATCTAACTGAGAAGATGTCAGGCACTGTGAAGAGGTATGGTGAAAAAACTGCAGATGCAAGGCTGCTTTCTCACTGCCAGAGCAAGGCGAAGGTGAAAGGTCTTTGTACAGCTTCTTTTTAAATTATTATGCACATAAACTAGGAATAAATTAGGAACAAGTTAGCAACAGACTAACAAGGAGATGCTCAGGAAGACCTTATTAAAAAGTCAATGCATATGACACTTCAAAAATGAAAAATCCATTATTGTCACTTTCTTTTTGAAGATCCTATTTGAATACAGTCCTAAATATAAGGCCTTACTGTTAATTTGAAAAAAAAACGACAACAAAACCCCAACAACCGAATGAGAGTAGAAGTGACTTTGAGATCACAGTTCTTACTTGCACTAGCACATCTGGTTAGCTGGATGGAGGTGCCAGACATAAAGCATAAAGGTGGAAACAGGAAGCAACATTTTCCAGAAGTTGGTAGTGACAGTAGTGCTTAGTCTGTAAGTGTTCACTACACAAAAGAGCTAATGTCTCATTTTTATGAGGGCTGAAAACCCTGAAAAACTGGAACTTACTGAGGTGGGGGTGGGGTTTAGCCCTTTAGCATCTGAGCCATTATTTGTCTTAGGCTGAGCATGCAGAAACTGAGCCCTCCTAAATCTGTGTGCAATCCTGAAAATGCTGACTTTAACTTTTTAACCCTCTGCTAATTTGCCAAAGTAATTTTTTACTTCCCATCTCACCGTACCTGCTGGACGTACCCTGCTAGATGACTGCAGCATCTCTAGAGGAAATACCTTTTCCATCTATGCAAACAAATGTTATCAAGCTAGCAGACTGAACAGAAAGAGTTCACTTTATGCCCAGAGACACCTGCCTTGGGCATCACGTTCCTGACATTCAGCTTTCAGTGCCTGTGGCTTTGCCCCTCCCAGGCTGCTATTATCAGTCATCTTATATTCTCACGTTCTGTATATCTGCCAACAGATGTAGCAAAATTAAACCACATCTGTTAGATAATGTCTTAAGTTTCCTGTGCTGTTTAGGTCTTTTTGGCCTACAGTCTCCAAAGACAGATTTAAACTACTGGTTTGCCTGCGGCTTCAATCAGAGATGCTTGCAGAGCTATGTGTGTGTGTGTGTGCGCGCGTGCGCGCCTTCCCCTGAAGTCATTGTCCTTGTTCCCTGTTTAAAACAACCAGGCACTTCAGCACAAACTGTTTTTGACAGGGGAATAACGTGTACTGTGCGGGAATATTTAGCACAAAAGATGTTCACTTTGCTGGAATTTGCATAGGAAAACTCTGCCCAGAGCCCTGACTGGGGAGCTTTGTCTGATCTGCCGTAAGTGCAAATGGACAAACAAATTATTTCCATTCCCCAAGATATTGTGCAGAATTTTCACAATTTCAAAGCTAGTTGGGAGGAGGAGTTTTACAAAGCCTTGGGGCAAGGTACTCAGAGGTGTTGTGAAATGCCAAAAGGATTTCTCAGTGGGCAAAAGAAAGGTTATGTTTTAATACAGGAGAAAGATGTCAGATAATCAAGGGAGATCTTAAGATTTCCTCCCACTGCTCACCACTTGATGCTACCAAAACATATGTTTTGTTACCTCTCAGGAGGCACAAATTAATGCTATATTTGGCTGTCAGTGGGTTTCTATTGGTTTTCTTCTATTCAGCAATCACTGTCCTAGAGATGTCTCAATTCTCACACAGGAAAGAATGTTTTTACTGATAAAATTCCCCTAGGGATAACAGCAAGTAGTATTCAATTCAGCCAAAAAATATGCAGGCATATTACCAAATTGCTAGCTATTTGGACAACGAAGAATCTATACATAATCACGCCTTTTTTTTTTTTTTTTTTCTTTTCCTGTTTTGGACTTTAAGAAGCAAATCCCATTCTCCTTCAGGCTTCTCTTCAGGATGTAAGAAGATCCCTCCTCTGCCTCTATCCTGCAGCACATTCATCCCTATCCTGGAAGCTGTCACTCAGCTGGCTGTGTGAGACAACAGCCATGTAACCAGTCATGGGCTGTGAACAGAGAATGTTTTCTATTTGTATTACTGGTGCTAAGTAAATGTTAGTATTTTCTTGATAAGAGCAGTTCTTAGCAATGAAAGAAACCATGTGGTAGGCATGAACCTTGGTGTGTCCTTAATCCATTAAATGGGCAAACTGAAGAGACAGTTCAAGGTCCAGTGCCTGACTTGCTCTGCTAGAGCAGATTTCTGCCCTATTTGAAAGAAGTAATATCTATTCCAAAAGGTAATGCAATTGCTTGATTTTCTGTCTTTCTGCGCCCCAGCTTGAAATTCATGAAGAAAAGATTCCCTGAAGTTTCTTAATAGTAAGTGGTTCTGAGAAAGCTGGAAATCAAAGATAATAGATATTTTCTGGAACCGAGATGTTTCTGTGGATGTGGAAAAGGATTAGATGATCTCTTTAGCTCTCTGCTAGACCATGTCCTATGATTATATACAATCAACCCCCCCCTAAATCAGACAGCCAATACTTCTCCTAAATACTCCATGGTTCCCTTTTTTCCCCCAAGTACTATTTCTGATGGCAGAGAAGGGTGACTTGATTGTTTTTTAAGGCGTGCACTGAAAGACTGGAGTTGGGCTTCATTTATCCCAAGCTGTTTTACCAACTATTCATGGTTTCAGTTTTGTAAATTTTGGGTCATTGAGTGGTCAGTTCTCTTGCTCTTTGGGCTGATTTGGCATTTAATCTTCAGAAATTTAGGTGTGGGCTATTTGAGCCTTAGTTCCAGCTGCAGCACTGAATTGCTCTATAGCTATTAGCATATATCTAATGTTTCCTGTCTCTGCCATCACTGCCCCTAAGTAGCAGCTACCACTTCATTCATTCGCTTTGTCTGCTCTTCACCACTTACCAGCTGTGAATAGCTGTTCCTTGGCCACTAACCACAAGTTTCTAGGGAGAAATGTAATATATAGGCTTATATTTATCTGTGGATCCTCAGACTACTCCATCTTCCATATTATAATCCACATTATAATGGAGTATATCGCAATTTGTCCCACCTCCCAAAGCAGAACACCAATGCCATAGTCTCCAATTCCTTCCCCTCATCTTATACTGTCCTTCTGCTGTGGGGTCCCAATTGTATACCCACATTTTCCTCCTTCACTTCCACAAACCAGGACACCAGGCCCCAGTTTGTGGTCTTTATAAGTAATAAAATATGAATCTTGATTATACTCTCCTTTACATTAGTCACCACTTTAATTATGCAATAATTTAAATTAAATCCATGGTGCTGTTTCAGACCTGGTGGAATTAAGATAAAAAAACTCCTCTTTCTACAGTGTTAAGTAAATTGTTATCAGGTCACATCTGCATGATGACATGTGTGAAGAGAGGCAGTGGTCCCAGCTCACCTGGCATTTGGCACTTGCAGAGGGTTCTTACCTGCCTGCTACTGCTCACATTGCTTCCCTTCAGACCATGACTCTGTTTTTGTAGGTTCAGACTCTCGGTTAAATTAAAAAGTTATCATAATTCTACAGAAAAATCGTAAGACTAGATGAAGTTTAGAAAATGCTATGGTGTCCATGGTTCTTTCCACTTTTCAGTATTAACTGTGGCACCCTTGCTTTAGATACTGTGGTAGAAGGCAGGGTCAGGGTATAGCCTGACTTTTTAGTTCCAGATTTATTTATTTATTTATCCTACCTCCAGCAGGACTTTGCAAAACCCTACAAGTATTTTCAGGAAAATATATTTATTCAAAATCTTCCAGTATTTCCTCAAAGTTAAACAAAGGTGGATTCGAATCTTACAAAACATTTCCCTCATCCCATTTTGTTGCTGAAAGAGAAAAAAAGTTGATAGAAGAAAGAAAAATCCCCCAAAATTAAGTAATGAAAAATAAATTAGAAACAGTTCTGATGACCCTTTAGCTCTGATCCTAGAAAAATTTGTGAGTGGTATCAAGCTAAACAGAAATTTAATCCAATTTTTTAACTAAAAAAAGGCTTGCTTTATAGGTTCTGCTCAACAGGGGTGGCTTGCATTTACTGCATACTCCGTATCTACTACTGGTCATGCTTTCTCTTCTGACTTCCAAGACAAAGCCACTTCTGCAAAGAGTAGTAGCTGGTTTGTAGGTCACCTGCCTTCCTTCCCCTTTGACTTTTCTGTACAGCTCTTCTCATTTTTTTCCATGTTTCCTCCCCCTTCTGCCCTTTTCCCACCTTTTAGTTTCTCGAGGGCATTACAGCATTGTTCCTGCTCGCTTTTCAGCTATTGAGAGACATATATTTTTAGCAGATTTATCTCTTCTCAACTACTTGGAGGCAAGTGATCATGATAGTGGGAGGGCACCAGAGGCAGACTGGATCATCATGCTTCCTAATGGCAGCCTGATCTTTACAGTCTTAGCCTTGGGACGGGTGGCAGGAGGGGGATCTTCCTGACACCCACCCATGTCCAGTAAGGACACAGAGGAACCCTTCTGCCAATGCCGAAATCAGTTTTCAATCAAATCATACAATGTGCTTAATTTAAAAGCAGTGAGATTTTGAAATTGTGACACAATTGCAGTTCATTTTGTTCATTTTGTATGGGTTGTTTATCAAGAAAAAAATAATTTTGTTCAAGTAGGAAAATGACCATCATTCAGTAGGTGGGACAGACTGGCTTTTCCACAGCACCTGGCTCAGATGTCACCTATTCAAGATGTCAGATTACATAGATGGGCAGGTGAAGGGAACATAATTGTAGTGCAAATTTATTTGTTGCTTAAAAATGGGGCTTTGCAAAAGGTTAATATATTCCACCACATACAGGCCTTGTTTCACATAATTTGAATGATTCAGTTATGCAAGTATTAGGTATGCAGTGGGTAACTCCAACAGGAACTATGGCTTAATACAGTTTAGCATCAACGATCTGACAAACTGACAGGTAAGCTAGAACTATTTAAGTCAAAAAAAAAAAAAAAGGCAGAACAGCATCATTTATAGAGAACAAAAGTTCATCCTTGGGTCTGCTCCTAGTTACACTGGCATGAATCAGAAGTAACTCCAACAAAACAAGATTGCAGGAGCAGACATTTGCTGTTGAACTGCAAAAGTCCTGGAAAGGGAACTTCAGTGCTCTTGTTATTTACATTTGCCTTTTAATGTCATCCTTCGGATTTGCATGTTTAGAGTTCTGTATAGATTCAGCTGGGCTCTCAGGCAAAAATACATAATTATGAAGTTTTCTAAAACCTGTATTATTTAATTCACTGACCATCTGTTGGATAAATACCTAATTAATCCTCTTTGTTATTTATAGATCATATCACTATATGTTCCGAAAAGAGCTGCTTCAGTCTTTTGGGTAAATACTGAATAAATCTGAAATAAAAATGTTTAGGTATTTTTAAAGTAAAATCAAATAAACACTTCCATAGTGCAGCAAAGACATTTAAATGATGCTTTTTTAAAATTTTTGTTGAATCCTTTATAAATGAAGGAAAAAACCCACATGCTGTTTGGTGGTCTTTTACACCTGTAAGACAGAACTCAGACCCCAGAACCGCCTGTGACAGTGCTGTGGAAAGCATTTGGTATTCAAAGTCAGAAGTACACAGCTGATCCTTCTCTGCCTAACACCTAAATGGTGAACACAGGCTTTGCATAAGAAGGGAAACGCCAAAATAACAGAATGAAGCCTGACAAAGAATAACATTATTGCCATTGCCATGTTTACCCATGGACACCCCCTCATGAACACACACTGTTTCACATGCTAAAACCAGGGTCCCAGTCTGGTCTTGTTACTAGGAGGCTTGTGGAAGGGAAAAGAATGAAAACAGACCGATAATAATTGGAGAAAGAAAACCGTGGCTTGCTCTAGCTGTTCAGGGAAGATGAGTTTGGGATCTTCCCTGTCTGAGTCACTCTCTGCTTTTGCTGATTGCCACAAAGGCAAACTACATTTGCAAGCCAGAGTGCCTGGCCATGCTATCGAGCTGTCTGCCTACATAGTTACGGGCTAAAGCATCTCAGCCAGCAAAGAATGCCCCTCACTTATGCCAGCCTAACTTGCCATACTTGGTATGCACAAGCTATGCAGTAGATGATAGATACATTTCCAGCATGTTGCTCCTATAGCTGATGATCACCTTTTGTTGAAGTGTACACAAGAGATTATGGAAGATAATTTGGGCAAAACAGAGTTTATTGGACTGGGCACGCAACTGGATGGCAGAAGCACTTTTCTCCTCCTTGCCATCTTAGGCAAGCTACACTGTAATTCTCTTTTTCCAACCTTTTAATAAGGTTAATAATACGTGAGATTTTGCAGATTTGTATTTTCAGTTAGCCTGTACAAGCCTTCCGCCAAACATCAAAAACCTATAAATGCAAGGATGTTCCCTGCCTGCTAAACAGATATATTCTGATGATCAATGTCTGCTCCTGTGTACAGGCGCATTTTGTACATTACATTTTATGCAATATTTGCACAGATCTGGAAGGTGGTAAACCATTTCTTCTTATTGGGTTACAGCTGTTCCCCCATGGTTTTTGAGCTAAATACTCATTAAGTCATTCTTATCAACAAATTAATATGTGTGTTTTTTTAAGAACACACTCAGAATGCTAATTTTAGGAAGACATTTGAACAAGAAGCAAAATTTCTCTATATGCAACTTATATATCCACTTGAAAATATGGTTTTGTAATGAAATGCTGAGAGATCCTTAATTACTGCAGCTTTAGTGGCACCATTATAATACTAAGAAGAGGCCGTCTAAAGAATAATTCCCTTCGGCAGAGATTTGCTGACTACACACCTGCTTCAGCAAATGAACACAGAATACAGTGTCAAAGCATCTTTTTGACTTAGTGCTTCTTTCCCACTCTCTTGGTCTCAGTATATCTTGCACATGACTGACAAGTATATCTGCAAAATAATAAAATGTGAGAAAAAAAAAATAGCCTTCTAGTTAGTGTTTCTGCTGATGTATTAATTCATTTCACTTCCTATGTGATATCACCATTATGTCTAAGCAGATTTTATGAGAAGGCTCACTGAAGTGAAAATCAACCCAATGAATCGTTTAATATGAACTAATGAAAACCAGATATAAAAGGCTTTCACAACGGGTTTGGAGCTTTAATTGTCAAGTTGATGTAAATTCAGAGCACTCCTAAGTAAAGCAAAGGGACTGCAATACAGAAAATGGGATCACTTTGTGATAATTGGTTTTAATTAAATAGTCATATAAACAGCTCTGTCCTGCAAGATACTAAGTGAAATAAAGAGTTTGCAAGGTAGAAGTTGGAATTGCTAAAGAGTGTGAAAATGGCAAGTGCATTATCATTTGTGCATTCTGCCTTGTACTTCAGCTATAACTGCTGATGAATGTATCTTGCTATAACTTAAATAATCAATCTTGTCACAGTGGCATTTATTTTTGCTTGATCAACAAATGCTTCTTCACTGTACTACCTGAAACCCAAATGAACTGGGCATGAATGATTTCATGTTTGAGCCTCCACCAATTGTTATACTGCAGTAATGCCTGTAATGCCAAATCATGGACTTGGAGTCCACTGTTTTAGCGTGTTCGTCCCTTAACTGTACTTGTTAAACTCCTGCAGGGGTGAAATATGCCCACAGACAAATATCAATATGATTTCTGTAAGACATTTTGCATTTCTAAATTGATAGGCACTTAACAAATAAAAAAGAAGAAGGAAAAAAAAGTGTATAACACCTTTCCCCTAGCTGTGTTCCAGAAATACTGAAGAAGATTTGAGAAAAGTATTTTGCATTTTGTCTGTATCTGTATCTATTTCTATATCTATGACTTTGCATTTTATATAACAATCCTGGGAAGCAGTGGCTATAGTATACTCTGTAGAGTTCATTCGTCACTAGTTTTTTTTCTTATACTGCTGTCATATGCCTTCAGTGGGTATTTAATATCCAGACTCGATAATGCTTCCCACCCACCTTGCTTTTATCTTGCATTGGTGGAAACAGTCAACCTGTTGATGCTGCAAGGGAGGATCAAGCCCCATTTTCCTAAAAACACCATGCTGAATGGCACCTGTTTTTCAGATTATTTAAATTCCATACGGCCCACGTGAATTGAGAGACATATTTAACCAGAATTCAGGGTTATGTAATAAAAGTCATGCAGAAAGGAGGGGGAAAGTATCTCCTCACACTGAAGGGATTATCAAAGCTTCATATTATGGAATTTAAGTTTTTATTATGTGCAGAGACTTAACTACCCTCCAGGACAGTGGTCTAGAGCAGAATAAGTTCTGTTCCAGTAATCGTCTAATTTTGGCAATCTTTCATATTTCAATATACACTTTTAGCTAAAGTGATTTTTAGATTTTTAGGCTAAAAGATAATTACTTTGAGGTAAAGAAAACTTGAAAAATCATATCCATCCAAACTCACCATCTAAAGAGGCACCACAACAGAATTCAAGGAAAGAAGGGATTCTTTGGGGAATGACAAAGGGAAAAGCCACATGCTCGTAGACCTGGGCAGCCTGTACACATTGATCCAAACTGAGGAGGGAAAAAAACTGCTGTGGACTATGTTTCACTTTCCATGGGACCATTCCACCACTCTGACAAAACCTAAATGAAGTCTTCTCTTGTTGTGTCCTCACCCTTTTCTATCTACTGCCAGGAGAATTGATGCTCAGCCTAGCTAAAGAGCAGAAGTCAGAGGAAGATGCTCCAAGCACCACAGAGATCCTTGCAGAAGGACCTTTGCTAGTACAAACAGTCAGCTGTTTCCCACCTTATGGTCTCTCCATTTCTCTTGCACCTAGTTGCTGATGCTCCTGACTTTTCCCTGTTCTGAGATAAAGTTATAGGCGTCCATTCTTCACTTTCAGAAACACGGCAGTTCTTTTGCTTCAGAAAGTCAACACATTACATGCCACAGAGCTGAAAATTGTAGGAAAAAACTGCCCAATGTCACTAAGCTCCCTTGAGCCAGAGGACAAAACCCTAAAATGAGTCGTATAAACTGTGGAAGGCCCAAGGGTTTGTTCTGGTGCTGGTACAACAACACGGGTAGAGTTTGATGTCATACCATCTCATTACTGGCCAGAAGACCTCCTAGGCTCTTGCTTTCCAGGTCACATCATGGTGTTGAGGTAAGGGTCATCACAAGCTGCAGGAAGAAAATGGGTCCATACTCCATTTTTGCAAAATGTTTAGGAAGCTGGAGAAGGTTTACGCTGGTGTCTTGTGATTGCAACATGCAGCTTAGAAGGGCACAGTTGTTCCCTGTCCAGGATGTCCTTTGGCAGCACAGAAGTCCTTACTGCTCTCGGTCTGACAGGAAGCTGAATTGCAGTTCCTTAGTAGCCTTTTGTGGCATGTTGAATTCCATCCTGCTTTTTGAAATGTATGCTTTAAAATGAGTGAAGAATAATGTTTGATAGTTTCTATTTAGCATGCATATTCATCGATCTCAGGGGAACCGGGAATAGAAAGGTCCATGAGGAAGGCAACAATCCATAAAAATCAAATGTAACAGTGTGCCTAATATTTAGTGGCAGAATCAATATCTGAAGGACTTTCTGTTTTGATGCCTTTGAATGATGCCACAGAAACCTTACTGCTGCAAGGCTGATGAATGGAGTCAGCAGACGTGACCTGACAAACATGGGTGAAAATGAACTGAGAATCTGGCCTCCCCGAACAAGACTGACTTTAATTGTTTCATTCATGAAGATAAAGTAACTACAGGGAATCTAGTTTTATCCGGGGCACTCCTGTTTCAACTGATTTGTCTTGTCACATAGTGGAAATATGCTTTGGCCCACAAACATCAGCATTTTCTTTCGAAAGGTTTGACTTAAATAGCTGACTTTGTTTGGAGATGCAATAAATTTATACCACAATTAGTATTCACTTCTGAAATGGCAAAACATTCTGCAGAATGTGGACATTTCTGTTCCTGCCAGCTTCATTCTCACTTTCCTCTGTTGTGTGTGCTTGAGTAAAAAAAAACCACCTGAATTCAGCACATTTTGATTTTTTTGCAAGACAAAGTTAATTTTGTGTTTTCCTCCTATATCTTCATTATGCTGGACATAATTATCAGGCCATCCAAAGGAATCTCTTTGTTTAATGCATACAGAAGTACAAGTACATATGCTCTGTCTTATTACTACTCCATTTTCACTGCAAATATTAAAGAAAAGAGCTAGCTACAGTGTACAGATGAGTGGATGAAGGATCCAGTCTTTGGAATTCATTTACCCATATGTCTCCCTAATTATATATTATTTTTTGAGGTACTCAGCACATACTCTTCAGCATGACTAGCTTTCTTCTGTCTACCCATTAGCGGAAGCACCATTACCTATTGCATTTGCTCTCAGATTAGCACAGTCGGTCTCCTCGGTACGGTGGAGCACTCAGAGAGATCAATCAAGCAACAGTCTTTGCAGGCAGTGGCATTTCTGGTATCGATACCTGGCGGCTCCTGCCTCAGCTCTACCTGCATAACCTTCCTTGGAGAGCACAAGCTGTGAAAGCCTGTCGCTTTTCCCCACCAGATGGCAATGCAACAGCAAGAGGCCTACTTCATGTGGTAGGAGGGAAGCAAACGGCACTTACCCTGTTGCAAGTCATTTCCACGTGGAAATTCACCCCCTTGCAAGTAATTTCCAAGTCATTTCCATTTCATGGATGACGGATGTGCTTGGAAGAGCTTTCTTGCTTACTTCTTTCCTCCTCATCTTTTTTTTTTCTGTTATTCAGTCTTTTGATTTTTTTTTCTACGTTACCTACTCTTGTTTACAGCTAGAATGTTCATTTATCTTTTCTATATTAAAGCAGGCTTTTATTCTCTTCTTTGCATTGTAATCATCCATAGCAAAGTATAATAACAATACTTAGCATGTACATAAGGCTTAACATCTTCAAAGCACTGTGAAAAATAGCCCCACTTCTGCGAGGTAGGTAAGCAGAGTCAGCTATGTTTTACAGAGAGAGCAAGTGAAGCAGTTAGGTAACACAGCTAAGGAGAGACAAAATTAGCAGCAACCATGATTCAGAAGCTCTTTCCAATCTTAGGTGTTGACCATTAGATAACACAACTCTGCTGATGTATTTACAGCTGTTTCTCTTTGTTCTCTTTCAAATGTCCAAACCCAGGTTTTGTCTTTATTTTGGAAGCGCATTTCTTACTTCATTTCATCTCAGAATATGATAGGATTTTTTTCCCCCTACTTGTATTTCAAAGCAGAATTCTTTCACTGCTCAACTAAAGCAAGGTTCTTCTTACTGGTACCTCTTTTTGTAGTTCAAAGCAGGACTTTTTGACTTCTTGTAGTTCAAAGCAGTGGTCTTTCTCTTGTAGTCTAAAACCAGGGCTCTTTTTAGCTCAACCCTAGATAATTTGTTCATCTCAGTGAATTAGATATGCTATACATAAGTATTCTGGACATTAACTCTTTCCTTCAATACTAAGACTAATCACAGTCAGTTTCAAAATCTTACTGCTTCCCATCACCTCCTTTGGCTGGCTGTTTCTCTCATGATCCCTATTTCTATTTCATATCTAATAGTGACGATATATTCAGTGCAGACATAGACATCCATAATGCTTAGACCACGTTTTCAAATGGAGCTTCCATATTTGCCTGATTTGGGAGGGAATGCTTGTTTTGAGACACTGACATGGCTAGAAATACTTCCTACCATCCTCTGTATTTCTGAAAATGTACTCCTGACTTTTTTCCTGCTTTATGAAGTGCAGAGGAGTTACTGGTTTGTGTTTCTCTTCCTCTGCCCTAACAGTCCGGAACACCAGGTTAATGGCTGTACAAGCAATGCAATGAATTCAGTTACCTGACACATAGGATACTTGCTAATACATATTGTCCTTTGAAAAACAGACTGTTTTCTCTCACTGCTTCATACTGTCAGCCTTTTTCTGCACATGACATAAATGAGATAAAAATCCTCTAATCCAGACAAACATTATTTTTGAAAAACATTTCATGAAATGTCCCTCACTGGGTATTTTAGGACAACCTAAAATTACCAAATGCAATTTGGAGACACTAGCTTGTTCCACTGTTCAATTTTTAACCCTTACTTATCCTATATTTCAAAATGTCTCTCTGTGGCATGTTGCTGGAAAAGTTCTGTGCTGATAGAGTTCCATGATACATTATAATGCCGTACTGAAAAGGAGACAGAAATAACTGGGAAACATATTTCTAAATCTACACAGCTGATAGGACAGAGGAAAGAAACTAGAAAGACTGCACAATGGGGTCTCTCGAAGAGATTTGCAGCTGTGGGCTACCTCCTTGTGTGTTTGTTTCATCTACCGATTGCACCTTGTGCCCTTTGGCCTCAGTGATAGTATTTAGTGAGGAGGAGGAGTACCTACAGACCTGACATGGCAGAGATAGAACGGGCTCTGCGAATTAACAGAGTTTTTCAAATGCTGCTACAGAATATATGTAAGAGTCTTTGTTTTTCCATCTGCAAAATGGGTTTGATAATGTCTGTTTCTCTAAAAGATGGTAAAAACTTCTTATATCTCAGTCATACCATCAACTGGTATAAAAATGGTGTTGCTCCATCTGTTGTGAATCTATGCTATCCTTATACAGAACATTTAACAGAAATATGTACATAAAGTGGTACCATTTTAAGCACAGAAGATTAAAAAACTAGAACTCCTTGAAGTTATTTACAGTTTTGGCAATTGAAAACTTTTACTACCTCACTGCGTGTGCTGTAGTCTGAAAGAGTGAGTGCTTATCTGTTCCCAAATGTCACCACACCATTAAAAACAAGAGGCCTTGGGATTCCCATTGTGTGACTGGAGCTTTAACTTCTTATATAATCGTCCATTTGGTGTCTGCTTGTGTGCTGAAAATCCAGTCTTAACCAAGTTAATTTTTTCACCTAGTACTCCCTCTGCTCTTTTCTGAAGAAGAAAAAAACAGATTTCCTGCGAATTGGCTAGAAGCTCTGTTAGCCTTCCTCTCTCTCTAGAGGAACGCATTTTAGTCATGGGAGTGCAGCTGATAATGGCTGTAGAAATAACACTTCAGCTCACAGTTTCTTTAAGCACTACTTTGTCTGTCACCTGAGTATTCTCAGGAGTAAAAACTGTTATTCTACCTGCACTGAAAAAATGTGTGTGTTTTTGAAAGCATTTCTCTCTCACCCACAAATATGCACACACAATACCTACCTTTGCTGAACAAAAAGCACTTACACTTACCAGTATACTCCCGTTTAAGTCCTCCCCACAAGTTTCTCCTATTCCTTCTCGCTTTATTAGTAACAGATTTGTTACTTTCCAGACAGAATATCCCTGCCATTTAATATGTGGGAATACAAAGTCCATCTTCTCAGTCTTATCTGACAGAAAGAGGGATTGGGTCCCCAGAAAGATAGAAAAATAAAGACAGAATTGTTCCATCTAGTAGCACCAATGACTCAATAATTTCATCTACCAACCTTTGTATCTACATTCAGTGGAAAGCTAAGAAAGGGTGTTAAATCATTTTGCATCAAATTCTCTTTGAGCCAGTTAGTTCCTGCCTCCCAAAAAAGTAGCTGTGGTCATAGCACTTACCCACAGGGAAACCAGCAGAGCATGCATATGTGTACATGGCAGCCTAACACCGTACATAGTTGCCATGTCCTTATGCCTCTTGTGAAATATGAGGCTCTTTTGTACATGGATAAAGGAGACATGGGTAGGTCTAAGATCAACACTAAGGAATCTAGTTTATCCTCTGCATGTTATGTCATAGCTGTATCCTACATGAAAATAGCCAGCTTACTTTCACATACCCAGCTAACTGTCCAGAATCTTTGTTTTTCCCAGTGTAGCTGTGCCTAGATAAATACAACATAAAACAAAATAAATACAACATTAGGAGTAGACTAGATCTAGTGAGTTCACAGGGAGTTTAATTTGATGTAACATAGTTGCTAATGAGGCTGAAATTCCCCACTGACATGTGTGGTTCAATCCTATGAAGTACATACACAAAGGGTTGAGGACCTCCACAGTGACAGTGTTCAAAATTCACAGACTGAACAGCTCACCAGGAAAGAACTGGGGCCTTGTTTTCTGACAGCTTTCTGCAAGGTGACCTGAGCATCAGTGTAAACTACAGCTGTAAACTACATCACAATCATGTCCCCTGGTCACTGTGGAAAGCTTTTCAAGCAAAAAGACATCAGCACCATGGCAGGTGGGAGATAGAGGGAGTTGCCTGGGAACTACCATTAGACTGTTCCTGGATAGGGTAAGATGGACAGCTTGCTTACACTTTGGCCAGGAAACAGTCCCTCTATTTCTCTCCTCACCAATCACTCTGGATAGCTCTCAATGCAGTGCTTGCAAAAGGATGTCTGAATGACTCATTTGCAAGGAGTAATTTATCAAATTGATTTTGTCTCATTTCCTGTTTGTGGGACTATCCACACGCAAGTCACGATTTCCTCAAATGTATTCATTATCCAAAGTTAATTTTGTTTAACCATGTGGACTGAATATGAACCATTCTCTGTATTTGATCTCTCTTGCTCCAAAAAGATTGGCAAATAATTGTAGGACGTCAAATCTGCCATGTGGCTTCACTACTGTTTCTTGACCAAGTGAAAGCTATGTTGGATGTGAAAGCTGCAAAAAGGGGGTTCCGTAGTTGCCTTTCATGTGAGTCCAAGAATCAGAAGAACAGGATGGCTCTGGCTCTCACATCTTGCATGAATGACCACTGGCTGGCATGTACAGGGCCAGCATGAATTCCAGTCAGTAGCGTCACTGGGAGAGACTGCTGCCTTGTACTCATTTCAGTGACTGACATCCCCAAGCAGGTCTTTCATCAGCATAGATCAAGACTGAGCCTCTGAGGAACTGGTCCCTAGTATATAGTCTGACTTGTTCACCTCTTTGCTAAGAGCTTATAAAAATTATTTTTCCTTACAGAAAACTATGGCACATCTTTTTAAAATGCCATTATATAACTTTTTTTCTGTGACTGACTCATCTCTCCGTTATGTCACTGTTATATTAGTAAATGCACCGAAGATGTTCCTGATTTAAACAAACAAGCAAGAGGGCAATCAGTCCCTATGTACTCAGGCAAACAATCTAGAAACTGAATTATAGATAGGCCTAAAGTAAATGTATGAATGTGTTCAAGCTGATTTGTTGACTCAGTTCTATAAACACCTCTTGGATTTTAATCTACACTCTTCTGTTTTCTGTTTTTATGCATCATTCTATGTTTTTACAATTCATCTTTTGTGTTAGATTTCTTCATGTGTTTTGTCATTCAGAGGCTTATGAATGCAGCACATTTCAAGATGTGGATGTGATATATATCTGTTTTTCTCAGGAAAAAAAAAAAGCATAAAGAGTGAAGAAGAATATGTAAAACCCAGCAACAGCAGCATCTGCAATAACAAAAGCAACAAGACCTGCTATTCATATCTGCAACAACCCTGCAATTCCCATTGTATTTTACCAAGGTATCTGATTTTATCTAGGCACTGTCTGTCCCTCTCAGTCTCCTACACTCTCCTTGGTGTACATCTCCGCTGTGGGGTTGGTCTGCTGAGCCTTCCTGCCTTTTCAATTGTCACTACAATCACATTAGACCTGCCAGTTAGAGTCTATCAATGGTTTTAAATGGCTAGTGTAATTGCTTCCTTTACTTCACAATCTTCATAACCTTAAAAACGTCGAAAAACCCCTAGAATTTTTGTTTTCAGGGGAAGAATTGGATACACAAGCTTTTTAAGACTGAGAAGAACAGCATCTGAGTCCATGCTACTCAACAATTAAGATTATCAATCCCAAATGCAAACCAGGGAGGGGGGGGAAGCACACAGGAGAGAAAGCAGTTTCAGAGTAGTAGCTTAAAAAGAAACAGGCAGCTGTTTCTAGCAAGAGAAAAAGTAAACTGTATTGATTTTACCATGCACAACTGTGATGGGTATGGATGTGAAAATCAACTTGGATGAAGTGTTTACCTATTTGTCCTTTAGTTTGTATATCTGCATTTTCTTCCCCAAATAAATAGTCCCTCAGTCCTTCCTTCCTCTTTCTTTCTATCTTTATGTCCATCCTAACAAACCAACAAATGTTTAAACTAGCAAACAAATATTAGTAAATTGTTGCTGCTCCCCATGACACCAGGTGTATACCACTGTAATCAAATGAAGTCAGAGCAAACCCGGTCTGAATGAAAAACACATAGCAGCCATTAGATCTGAATTTAACCTATTTTACATCTGCTTAACACCAGCACAACAGAACAATCAGGTCACTTATTTGTGCAGTATGTCTAACTGTATTGGATTGGTGACTTATCTAATTACTTTTGTACACACTGGATTTTCATGCATATAGATATTTTCTGGCCTGATCATAATTGCTTCATTTAGTTCCATAAATCAATTATGGCTATAGATTGTTTTATCTAAGATGAACTAGATATAGAAGTGGATACATTTTGTTTAACCACATGTCCTAGATATAGCATCTCAAATTTATAACTGCAAATTGAAGGCTAGCTCCTTAGCTCCTTTTTTTTTTTCTTTTTCCTGAATTAAGTTTGGTAGCCAGGCTTCATTAAACCCCTGAAATAAATGACTTTGACAAGATCTCAGCTAATTCTTCTGGCTCCTGGACCTTTCCTTGGAACAGTGGAACATAGTGCCTCTGTGGCTCATACTTAAAATCTCTTCTTTTTTTTTTTAATCCATGTCACTTTTATCTAGCACCTATCCTACATGTGTGACAAGCAGCTGAAACTAGGCTGTTGTTGGTTTCTAAATATATATCACTGTGTGAACACTTTCAAATATGTACTGATCCTCCAGTGAAGTGATGAATTCATCTGCTAACATATTAGACCCATTCCATTAAAATCATTGCAGGATCCATTTTAGACGCATATGACCTTAAGGTTACCTGGTTCTTCCTCCTGCCAAGGCAAGACTGCCTTTTACAGTGTACTTATCTTCCACTGCTTCTCAGGCCTCTCAAGAAATAGGTCTTTTAGCACATTTCAAGGGAAACACTTCCCTTCTGACAGGAAGTGAAACTTAGTTTGAATTCTCTTAATAATAAATCTAATTTCTTTTCCATCCAGTGTCACACTAACAAATTTGCCTACTTTCTCTTTTCAGTGTTCAGAATCAGTATTTTGAGGCTATTTGGAAGTTCATTAGGACACATCTCTCCACTGAGCTAGGAAATGCCAGATCCCCATTTGACTGTATAATCTTGATGATCCCCTCCCCAGCATATCCTGAGAAAAAGGATAATATAAGAACAGCCATGTAAATATCATTCATACTTGCTTTTCCTGAAGATTCTGAGAAACTCAGGCATGTTATTACAGACTACATGCAGTCATCTCACAGTCTTTGAGGCTGATACACTTCGCAATGGCACTGAGGCAAAACAGCAACACCCTTACTGAAGCCAATGGCCTTATCAGGCCTATTTGAAACCTGCAAGAGAGGAAGAGATCAGGAGCAAAGGAAATGAATACACAAGGTGCAAATGAAGACAGAATTTGGATGAAGATTTATTAACTTTTCTTTTCTGGTTTGAATTTAATTTTATAATTTCCTGCTTACAGTTCCATTCTCTGTTCTTCTTATTTCTGTCCTGAGTGGTGTTTGAAGTTCCTTCCAAGCCAGGGTCTTTTCAGCCAGTTTGAATCCTATTGACTGCACTCAGATCCAAACCAATTTGAATTATTGTTATTTTTTCTCTTCAGGAAAGGTTATGCATGGCCAGTCTGGAGTTTCTAGGACAAAAGTCGAACCAGCTGCCCACAGACTTCTCATATTGCTTGCTCTTTGTATTTGAAATCTCACAGAAAAGGAAAATTATTTTCTGCACAGTGCATCTGGGAACAATTGATGGAGTTTACGAGACCAGCAGAAACTTGAGGTGTACTTAAGCAGGTTTTGGAACACTGTAACAAAGGCCTGACCCCAAGCCTGCTGAAGTAAATGGAAGAAAATTCCCACTGATTCCTGTGGTCTCTTTGGATCAGTCCCTTAGTTACTTAAGCCAAAGGACACAGTAAGGCACTTCAGTAATTAGCAATGCCTCACTTCTTTGCCAGTGACACAACCTCTGGGGGCAGCACATGTACTCTCTGTTTTCTGAATTACTCAGCCTCAGAGCAGGGGCATGGAAAAATCATTTGATGTAAGTATCTGAAAGTGATTTTAAAGCCTTACTGCAGCTCTGCTGGCCCTGTGGCTTTGGAGGTTGTATATGGACCTAAGGTGATCAAGGATTCAAGATGAGCACGACTACTGCTGCTTCTGCGCATATGAGATTTGAACCCTAATGCTTTGTATCAATAAGGAAGCTGCAGAGAATAAAGTATCAAGGGCTAAAAGAAGATTTTTTCACTGGAGACAGTAAGCAAAATGATGAATTTATGCACCAGATTTGTTTCACAGAAGCCTTCACTTGGCTTGTTTCTTATTATAACATGGCTTTTTGCTGCCATGCCAATTTCCCAATCCTGGACCAGCTTGTTACTCAATCTAGAGCAGCCCCCCTCACAGGTGAGCAGCCTTTGGCACATTGCATAGCAGCTAGGGTTGCTGTCAAGTCTTCTCATAAAATATACTGTGTCCTAGTCTCTTTCACTGACTCCAGAGTGTATCTGTGTAACTCCCTGGAAAATTATGGAGTTCTCTTCCAACTAATGTGAATGAGAAGAATCTGGCCAAGACAATTCAGCCATACTTTATATAATTTTTTTTAATATATCATGTATTCCTAAATACTTTATGCAGTTTAGCAACAAAATTGATGGGTTATATAATAAAAACTGCAGAGATAAAATTAAGAGATATATGCAAGTGCTAAAAGGTACATCCTCAACTGAGATTTGGAAGAAGATGGAGAGTTTATGCGGCAAAGAACCATAGGGAATCAATTTCATATGTCAGGAACTGCAGTAAAAAATGCATCACGAACCACAAGTGGTGAGTTGTACAGAGACAATGAAAATTCAGCTGTAAGATGAGCATGAAAAATAAGGAGGGTGACTGAGAAAGAAAACACCCAATAAAATATCCTGGGGCAAGGTTTGTGTAGAGTTCAAGGAATACAAAGTCCAAGTGAGAAATAAATAGGGAGCTCACAAGACAGGCAATGCCTTGGGTAAAGCACAAGGAACCCACTGCTTGGGAATGCCACCAAAGAGAGAACTGAAGTAGCCAAGGTAGGTGTATACCAGTAACATGGCAGAGGAATCCAGCAGGCATAAAAGTAAGCAAAGGCAGGCTTGGGCAGTGCTAGGTAATTACAATGTCAGTAGGGTGCGTGCTGTTTTCCCCGGGAAGAGATTGCTTTGGAGCACCTATCTCTTTACAGATATCTTTGTAGTATCACTCCATTATCACAGCACCCCACAAGTTTAAAGACCATTATTTATCCCTAGAGATTATCATTCCAAATGTACAGATCTAGGAATGGAGGCACAGAATCAGATCGTTGCATTGTATATGTGCTTACTTGGAGCATGACAGAGGAGCTGAGCAATGCTTGTGCATTAATTAAGATTGCTTCTTCTCTTCAGACTTGCCATACAAACAGGTGAGCTGTCTCTCTCAGTCCACAGTGCTGCAAATGACCAAAATATCCAATAAAAATAGTATATATACATAATTTTTGGTTTAGTATTGCCCCCAGGCCTGATCAAACAGATTGAAAATGCTGGGCTTTTCCCATTAGCACTAAGGGCACTTAAGGAAGTGAGAGCTCTTCTTTCCTTCAAACGGGCAAGAAACCATGGTGTTACATTTGAAATTATCTCTGGCTGTCCCTTTTCAATTAAAGCTGGTCATAGCTGACCTATTCTTTATTAAACACTAATCCATAGCTGCTTCTGAGACACCAGCGAATTCAGGGTCTGGACTTGAATCCCAACCACCTCCTCACTATTAGGCAATGATGCAGGAAAAATGCTGTTTGTTCCCATGCTAAGTTTGCTTCTGTAATTACACTGTAATGTGAAGGTTCACAATTAAACGGAGTTTAAAAAAGGGCTAGTTAGTGTTTCTAGCCACTGTTTGTACCAATAATATTAAGTATAACTTGTAGCCAGTGACTTTTCTGTAAAAACATCCTTTTTTTTTCAGGAAGCAGTCCAGTTAGGGAAGAATTAGCATTGAAATACATGAATATTTTATGTCTAAAGTGTGATAGGCACATATTTATTCACACAGAGTTTCTCACAGCTCAGCATTTATGCTGTTTACTCTGCATTTGACATCATCTGAATAATATGAAAGCTCCCAGGCATATTATACTTGACAAAACTCATGCTTTTCTACTCAATTGTGCCACAAAATTTTCAGACTTATATCCTTCCATTATTTCAGCTTAGCAGACTTTAAAAAATTAAATATCACATCAGTCCTTGCAACTTTTTATCCAGAGAACCCTGTTTTGTCTTCTTCATGCTTTCATATTTGTGTGAGGGCTTCTGGTCCACTCACATAAGGTGCTGACTAGGCTATGTACATTATTTTCTTTCCACAGTCCAAGTTCAATGTAATTTTTGATACAAGTATTTCTTATCAAAGTAAACAGCATCCTTCCTTTAAGTGTAATGAGATATGGTCCAGGAATGCAGACTGGGACTTTAACCTTCTTCTTTGAACTCTTAAAGGGACCAGAGTTCTTTCACTTTTTTCTTCTAGTGCCTTGGATAACAAGTGCTTCTTCTACACATCCTTCTCCTATTCTTTTATTTTCTTTTGCTTCTCAACACTACACAAGAGCAAACAACCTCCTGAAGAGAACTTTCTTCCTTGCACCATTTGAGGTTTTCCCTACCCTGTTTCCCCATACGCCTGCCCTGTTTTCTCATGAAGTTTTCATGGGGAAATGCTACTTCAACAACATAAAAGTTCTCTCCCATATCAAGGACCATCAGGGTTCCCAGGCATCACTTCTGCTGAAAACAAGGACCAAGTGAAATAGCTGCTACTTCTTGTAATCAGAAAGGATCCATTTGAGACGGTTTCTTCAGCTCTGAGGTTCCCCATTACGGACTTAGCACAGGAGAGCTGATTCCTCTACCCAATCTTTTCAGATTCTACTGTGTCAGACATGACTTGTCTAAAGACTTTCTGAGGCCATGTAAATGACAGGATATAATACATACCATGAATTGTTGCTGGAGGACATAACTGTGCCTTGGTTAACTGGCAGAGCTAGTTAGAAAATAACACAATTTGACTGCAGTTTTCCCATCTAGTACACGTATTTATCAAGCAAGTTTACAGCAGATGACTGTCATATTCTGACACTCCTCCTTCTTGTATTAACATGAAAAAATTGGGGTCTTAGCTGGGCCTTGTTAGCAGTGCTTTTGTATGCATTAACCTAACAGGCAGCTGGAGCAGAGCAGCCAAAGACAAATATCAGTGAGGAGACACTGTGATTTCCTCTAGTACTTAACGTTTTTGTGGATCTACTAAAAGATGAATGTTTTAAAATCCCATGAAATCTGAAACCTTTGCTTTCCCAGGTGTTGCTGCCAGAAGTTATTTTCCCTGTTTCAGAACAATCATGAATCTCAGAGCTTTGATAGACTGACCAAAGAGAAGTTTTCTTAAAGCAGAGACAAAATCTCACATTTGTAATTGTCAACCCAGATATGAGAGATGAGTCCAAATCCAGATGCACTGCCCTCTACTTATTTTTTATCCCCTCTGTCTTTCAAAATTCCTTATTTCAGGCATTTGTTTGATTTGTCACATTATTTGATTCAAGAACATTCAATTAAAAAAAAATAAGGTTTTGTCTATATTCATGCTAAGTGCATACTTCATGAGGTATAACTTTACAGTGTACCTAAGCATCATCTGAATGGCTGACATTACCATTTAGGCAGGGGTTGCTACTTTCTAGTTGAAAATACAAGCAACACAGTAAATGAGTATGCAAGATTTGTACAGTAGTTTTATATGCAAGATTTGTATACAAGCAGTGGCTAAGAATCACCTGCAAAATAGCTACAATGGCCTATAAACTGGAAATTTAAGATGCAGCTACATGCATGTGATACTAGAGTCAGATGGAATATTAATATAATCCGCTACTTATTTGTATATGTATGCATATAGCTTGAAGAAAAAAATTAGGTCTCAAATGTCAGGGTTTTTTATTGTGGGGGAGGGTGTTTGACATTTAGGATATTAAAATAGCTCTATGCAGGATCTATGCTTATTAGATTTTTCCAAAACTTGGACACATAGTAATTTCAAACATATAAATAATATACATAACAAAATAAATGTAAGTATATGACTGTCCTCTTCCCTGCTCATTATGAAGTAGAAAACACGTTCAGTCGGGTGTTTGCAGTAAAGATCTATTCAGTTCAGCTTACATAGACACATGTGTTGAGAGTAAACAAGCTTTACTCCAAATAACTCATGAAACTAGTGACACTGTCCTCAAGAGATGTGGAACACGCTGTGCCATCACTTTTACACACTGACTTCTTACTTACATGTCAGGATTCAGTTTGCATCCAACAGACCTACCTACCCATACAGGACTGACTATTTGACTGCCTGTCCTATAACACTGGCTCTGCAAAAGCTAAGAGAAGGCAGGGATGGATGTCATATTGTCTGTGCGGTGCATTCTGTATTTTGAGGTTAAGAAGTCAAGTGTAAATACTGATCCTATTGCTCCTAAAGAGAGGATCTAGATAAATTTTAAAATGCCATGGCTCCAAGTAATAGATTGGAAACAGTACTTTCCATAAGCAATTTTAAAATCAACTACCAGAGTTCTCTACCTGATGTAGACACTGATTACTGCGTGATCTGTTAATCATTTAGCAGGAATGTAACTTGTATAGGACTACTTTAGTTAGGTAATTTCTTGTCCATTTTCTCCTCCTTCCCAAATGCAAAAAAATTAAAAGGACAGGCCAATAAGCTTTCATTAAAAAATAATTCTAAAAACGTAGCTTGGACATAATTTTCAGATAAAATCTCATCTCATCAAATTTTCTGTTTCAGCTCATACAAACTGTTTTGTAAATCCTCACAGTGAACTTCTCGGAACAAAATTCTTCTCCTGTCAGTCTTGCCATCACCACCTTGCACACCTTTCTCTAGTACCTCAAATGATAATGTTTGTTTGAGGGTTGTTATTATTTTTAGGACTACACAACACAATTCATCATGGTGGTGTTATCAGACATAAAATAAGAGCAGAAACAGTCTGCAGAATGCACCAGAGCTAATCAATAGTACTAGAAAATGGAGAATTTCAATCAGAAGTTTTTACCAGCTGGAGAATATACTTTTACAGTACCAGCAACACATATCGTGAAAATAAAACAATGTCTTTCTAGTCTCTGATTCTTAGCGTACAAGAGATTTCCTTTAATTAAAGCAACCCATATTCTGATATATGAAATTACACATTTCTTTTGCCTTTTGTTTCCAGACCTGTTTAAAATCCACTGGCTATTTACTGTATTTAGAAGTGATTTTTAAAAGAGGTTTTCACAGTCTGATTTTCCTCTGTTGATCTAGACAGCCAGGAAGATTGGGAGACCTAGTTCTTGCTCAGAGAATGAACAAGCCTGAGGATTACTACTGTTTTTCCCATTCTGTTCTTGTTCAGTGTAAAGGAAAAATGTAATTCATCCTGTATTTTGTAAATTATTTTTATCATGAGATATTATTATACCTCCTTTATCAACTATGAGTATCTAGTCATGGCAATGTCATGCTTTGTAGTCCTATAGCTTACCAGGGATGCTCACAACACAAACAGAACCCCCTGACACTACTGTATGTAAATCTTTGCTATAACCCTATGAGTTACTCTGATATGCTTCTGAACTTGATCTTTACACTTCCCTTACAACCTCTTTCTTTTTGTTAATTCATGCAGACCATTTGCCATTAAAAGCACTTTCCAGTGATAATGTTCCTCCACTTATAACACCTTGGATCCAAACAGCTCCCAAAGAATATTACCAACTAGCTTTATTGCACAAACGAGCTACTCAGAACTACTTTCTTTTGGAGTATAGCTATATTCGAAGGAAAATGCTTCCACTGCTTAACACTGCACTACTATCTTAAGCAAACCTTCAAAACTAGTTGCTTACACATGGCATAGCTCTGAGCAAGAGGTGAATGTAAACATCCTAGAAATAGCCCCACTAAGCAATGAACTCATCAGTACATTTTCATGTCACAGTTTCTGCATAGGAAGTATTTTAGTAATGGTGTCTTCTGAGGACACATTTATTCTCCTTTTACTCTCCCATGCTCTGCCTTGGTAGCAACCAAAACTCCCCAGATAATGAGGAATATGACATGGCTGCACAGCTTCTGCACAATGCAGAACTCTGATTCCTATGAAGTTCTCATACAAAGACAGGCCAGGTCCATGGAAGCAAGGATGCTTCTAACAAATATCATCATGCTATGTAAAGTCTATAGAAGCTATTTCAGCAAGAAAAAAGAGGTGATCTCTGGGGAGAGACTTTTTAATTTTCTTTCATCCCAAGTTAATTCCCTTAGTTAGCACCCAGTTTGATGCTTCTGAATTTGACCCTGAGTTATCAGTAACAATCAGCCCATATTTGAGACTGGAAAAGGTCTAGGCAAGAATTCCAGTGCTGAAGTGCAGTCTGGTGGAAGGTCTGGCTTTTGGGAATACTACAGTGTACAGAGTTGCTGGCCTTTCTTCCAATTCAGAGCATATCTAGAGTCTAAAGGTCCTTTGGTTTTAATTCTTCTTCATTGAACTAAAAAAAAAACACCAAAACACAGGGGAATGCAGATTCAGAAGCAAGAATTGCAGTCTGCATCTCTAAGGATCATAGATCAGATTTGCCTTGGAAGGAAGATTTGATTAGGCTCCTGTTTGAGAGAAATATTGTAAAGTCAGGTTTATTTCATGCTCGTTTCCTTTTTCAACAGGAAGAAAATCACCACATATTACTTCTAGGGAGACTATCTGCAATGTCGGATAGTTTGTAGTAAGCTAAAGCTAGAGTTCAGGAGTTTTTAATTATATGTTCCTGCTCTACTGGAAAAGTTTATTTTTGCAGTAAATAGGAACTGGTTAGGGAAGACTTTAGGTTTGTTCAAGTACATGATCTCATGCCACTAGTGTTTAACAGTTTTTGTGAACTAAAAATAAAGAAACTGCTATGACAATAGGTCCAAATTTAACTGACATGATGCCCAGAGACCACAGTACAGATTCAGTGCCAAGATCTCAAAGCACTGCCTCAGTAAAACTGTTTTCTTCAGAAAAAATAAAATAATAAAAAAAATCCTTCAATGAGGAATGGCTGGTCATGCTTCTGTACCAAAGGATGGATGATAGCTTGCATGCAGCTAGAGAAGTAGGAAATAAGTCTCTACCTTAAGCAATTTAAGAAAGGTGGGAAACTTCATTTTCATGTGAAGATCATTACTGCAATGGCTGAAAGTAAACTGCAATCTGACGTGACGTGTTGATGAACAAAGAACTAAAAGTTTAAGAGTGGAATCCGTTGCACATAATTAAATATGTACCCTTACTAATCAATAGTGAGTGTATAATTAATTTTCTCAAGGTTAGTTAGGCAGGATGTTGTGAGGAGAGACAATTAATAGAATCAAGTAGACAAGCTAGAGAATCAAAGACGTGCTCTGCAGTGCTATGGAGGCCACCAACCAAGGTTAAGAAGGCCTCCAAGATGAGGTACATCCACTTAAGCAATGCTGAAAAACCACTCCAGCAATGTTGCCTGTGTCTATCTTATTCCAGGTTATCTCTGCATTTCTACACTTTGAAGAGTAGTAAACAGAACCAGATCAGATTCCTTCAGGCAGTGAACATTGCTTTCTTAAAACAGGTTTGATAAACCTGTCTCTTTAAAACGGTAACATGAAAAGTGCTTAACATTTAAGACTAAAATGTTAATTTCCCTGATGGAAGGTTCTGCTGCAAGCCTACATCTTAACCACTAGACGCAATTACAACAAAAAATAATGTTCAGAAATATTTTAAAGAAAATGACTAAGCAATGTCATAATTTGAAGATGTCAAGTAGGCATATAGGCGCCACTCTGCCCATCAGACAGAAATACCAAGCAATATAATTGAGTATTTATGTGAACTTTGGAGTTAAAAAATCAACACCTGAAATGCTCTCCTCCCACAAATTACATCTATTTTAAAAGAGAATTCATGTGAAAGCAGCTTTGAAACTTTTGATTTCATCATCTTTTGCTCAGTCATTTGGACCCTATTAGTTTGAAAAGAATCCTACATCCATGTGCCCCGTCTCAACAGCAAGAGAGCTCCATGCAGCACTCCGAGAGTGCACACACCTCCCTTTTGTCCCTGCTAGCACTAGCTCCCATCACTGATGCAGACAAACTGCAACATTGACTGAGAATGTATAAAAAACCTCTGAACAAGTGCTGAGGCTCTGACATACACAACTTTAGGGTAAGATTCTGTAAAACATTTTCCTGTAGCTCACTGTAATCAGAATTCCTTTAATTGAATTCCCACAGTAGCTGTAATCAGAATACTGGAACTTCCTTCAGATTTAAGTTAATAAGAAGAGACGAGGAGAAGGGGAAAAATGATCAAGTTCAAATGGCACCAGTGAAGGCGGTGGTTTTCCAAACAGGCCTAGACAGATTTTTGATGTTTTTTGGTGGAATTTTGTTGCATGGAAGGTAGATCATCATCTTCGTAATCGTACAGAGACATACTCTACTCATACTGATTAAACTTGACAGGAACCCCAAAAGCACATATACAATGTATGCCATATATATGTACAACACCTATGCTGAACTTAAGAGAGAAAGAAGAAGAAATACCATGTAGATAGAGCTTCAGATGAAGATTTCACTTCTACCCATCTGCAACTGTATGGCCTGAGCAAACTCTCTATCAGTTGTTCCCTTAAAAACAAAACTGTTACTTGTGGGTTTTGTGTAGCATTTTGAGATTTCCTGATGAAAAAGCTTTAATCTCTGTAGGCACTGAAAGTTACTCCAGATTTCCATCAGAATTTTACCAAAGAGGATTTAAGCCACAAGGATGCAAAATAGTAAATATTTTCTCAAACAAACGATTTTTATTTACCTAAGCCATAACAATAAGTTCAGCACAGTTGCTAAAGTAAACAAAAACCACTTAGAAATCAGACTGCTTCAGTCTTCGTCTTTTTGACTCAACTCTTCTCTATTGAAAATTTCCTAAAAAATTTAGAGTAACTTTTTTGTTTTAGTAGCACATCTTCATATTAATTTGATAAAGCACAGACTTTGCAATAAACTCTAAGTTTATCCATTACATGCATATTCTTTCCCTATTGGATATGGCTTTTCTGGGTGAGGTACTGTCCTGGTTTCAGCTGGAATAGAGTTAATTGTCTTCCTAGTAGCTGGTACAGTGCTATGTTTTGAGTTGAGTATGAGAAGAATGTTGATAACACACTGAAGTTTTCAGTTGTTGCTCAGTAGTGTTTAGACTAAAGTCAAGGATTTTTCAGCTTCTCATGCCCAGCCAGCGAGAGAGCTGGAGGGGCACAAGAAGTTGGCACAGGACACAGCCAGGGCAGCTGACCCAAAGTGGCCAACAGGGTATTCCATACCATGGGACGTCCAATCTAGTATAGGAACCGGGAAGGGGGGGCGGGGAATCGCCGTTCAGGGACTAGCTGGGTGTCGGTCGGTGGGTGGTGAGCAATTGCCCTGCACATCATTTGTACATTCCAATCCTTTTATTATTACTGTTGTCATTTTATTAGTGTTATCATTATTAGTTTCTTCTTTTCTGTTCTATTAAACCGTTCTTATCTCAACCCACAAGTTTTACTTCTTTTCCCAATTTTCTCCCCCATCCCACTGGATGGGGGGGAGTAAGTGAGCGGCTGCGTGGTGCTTAGTTGCTGGCTGGGGTTAAACCACGACAGGTACAGAGCATGCAAACACTTCGCTCCAGTCCAAGACGGCTGGTGCTGGGTACTCCTCAGCTGGCAGCTGCTTATATGCTGACACAAAAAATAAATGTAAGTAAAGAAAGCTGTGTGCATCCTAGTGTAAACAGTTTCTTGGCCCGCATTCTTCTGAGAAGCTGTTTAGGAACAATAAGCCAGAGGATATGTTTCTGAGGTAGAGGAAAATCCCTCATAAATATGAACAGGACATCTTTTTTATTGAATTTCCCTTAGAAAACAGATACAGAGTTTGATTCAGAAGTGATTAATAAAACTGCCTAAATTAGATTCTGTCACTCTTAATCTAACCATATATAAGGGAGTCTAAATGATATAAATTTGATATCACAGAGATGAAAATTGTTTTAGCTTAAATAGACTGCCAGGACCCTGACCACTGGGTTAGCTCTGAGTGCCCATGTCAGATCTGGGCTCACAGGCCTTGAGCAAGACTTCTCCCAGACTCAGGAAGAACAGGAGCAAATGGATTTCACCCATTACTTCACTGGGAGGCCTCAGTGCAGAACTTCTTTATTATTTAATTTGTCAGCCAGACTGGGATTGCTGTTCAAAGCTCACAGCTTGTTTTACAGTGCAGTCTAATTTCTATATATCTAAACATTCTCCTTCACCCACCTACCAAGACCAGTTCTGCTTTTTGCTGTAAAATCTGGGCATGATAATAACAATCAATGCAAACCATTTTCTTGCAATTCTTACCTTAACTCTAAGATATCTGTTGCTGTCATGAATTCTCACAGGAGAAACACACCAGATGATGGATGCTGGAAAAGAGAAGAGAGGAAAAAATTCTTCTCAAGAATTTGGTTCTAAAAAGCACTTGAAAGTTTTAAATGCTGCTACACAGGCTATTCACTTACTGAGCTGAGCCTTAAAAAACCTTTTCTTTCCTTTTTCAATGTTTCAAATTAGACAACCAAGTGTGTTGCAATTGCTTCTGAGCTGCTTGTGAGTGCATAGTAATAGCAAGGCCAGTCCTCCAATACTGCTTGGCTGATGAAAGTGAGCATCACTCTCATTTGCCCTCATTCAGGAAAAGTCTTAATGGGAAGCAGAGCTCAAAAGAAATTGGCACTTTGAGAAAAATGGCTATGTGGGGAAGGGCACTTTTGTTAATAGTAATTGGAGGACATACTGCAACATCTTTTCCAATTGTCTGAAAGTCTGTGGACAATCCAGAGCCTCATTTACCCCCATTTTCTACCAGAGTAATTTCACTGACTGCATTGTAATGATCCCGATTTTACACCAGTGTTAGCAAGAACAGGGTTACACTCCCGTGCTGAAGTCCCTAGTAAAGGTGCAAATATCTAAAATCCAGAAAGAGCAGATGTTTAATTCAAGGCCCACATTATGCCTAGAGTTCAAGGCTCTGAGGCTGAGGACAAAAAAATAAAAAAAACAAAAGAAATGCTATTTTGACTCAGTGTCTCACTGTAAAATACCAGACGCATAATGACATAATGTTAACTTCAGCAAAGGATACAGAAGGTGACAAGGTTATTTCTTTTTATCAGCTAAGATATCTTCTGTGACAAAACTACTGTTCTACAGTGAAGACTACTTCATCCTCATACAAATGCAGAACAAAGAGGGTGAAAAAAGAGCCTTTCTCTCCCATCTTCTTTTAATTTTTTGCACAGCATTACTCAGAGGTTGATTTCAGCCAAGCTGAGACATGGCCTTTCAAGACACATTGTACTCAATAATTTTATAGTTACATTATTAGACAAAATTATTTGCCAGCACAAAGTGGAACAGTAAAATCTCTTCACTCCTAGTGTATAGCAGCCATCAGTCAGGGAGAGGTGCAGTTATTGGTGGTTCAGCTGTACCTCTCCTTTCCTTGCTATCTGCCCATAGTGATTGTGCAGTTCTGATGTGTGTTAAATGCATGAACTAATAACTAGATATTTAAGAGTATTCTTTAACTTACATACGGGTCTAAGGGATGAATGATGAGTATTTAAGACCAGGGCACAGAGAGTTGTAACCTCAGGAGCCTGAATCCCCAAGCCATCATTCTGGTTTTTGTTTCTCCTTATGACTGAGTTTGGGTGAGGAACAGTCGTATTTTGCCATAGATTATGCTTGCTTCTCCAAAGAGAAAATGAGAACTGGGAACCAGAGGAGGCCAACTGGGAACCAGTTTAAGAGATCCTTGCTTCTGCTATGCTCTGCGCTCCTTATTCTTGTCCTTGGTGTCACACATTGCCACTCCCCCAGTCCTACTGATTTGACCATTTGTGTGTCTGCACCATTAATCAGATACATGAAAGAAACCATTAAAAATAATAAAAAAGGAAAAGTTGTCATGAAGTAGCTGTTCTGCTAGTGTAAGTGAACGGACTGGAACCCTTCATGAAAGGGGAAAGCGGAGAACAAATGCAAGAAGACAAAAGTCAGGCTGGGAGCACTAACAGTATAGCCAAGACATAGTACCAAACAGGCCTGTGGGGTCAACAATTTGGCTCCTCTTATTTAAAAAATATTTTTTTAAGTTCTGATACGTCTTAGACAATAGTGCAAGACCTGTCCTCAGGTAATCTGGTGTACACAACAAAATGAAACATTCTAGTGATCAATCTCAGCAAAAAATAGTGGTGAATCACAAAGCCCTGCACTCCAGTAATCATATCTGTAGCCAGGCTTCCCAACTAAACATGATTTATACTCCTCCTTTGTATTAGTACAAAGAGTACCACTGGAGAGAGACAAAAAGACGGATCCACACATTGTTCTTGTGCCAACCACCATATTTTAAAAATACACTGTAGTACATTTATCAAGAAGTAAAGAACGTGAGTTGGTACAACTACAGAGCTTGCCTTCAGCAGCTGTGGAGGTGTTATCCTTGCTAGAGAAAGAAACAGTTGAATTTCCAGGGCTGTTTTCATCTTGGGGCTTGATAATAAAGCTAGGATTGGAAATATTTTCCTTACATAATGGTTAGGAAAACCATGTAAGGTAGAGCAACTTTTCACATAGTGCTTATTTAAACTCTTCACCACTTCTCAACAGATGCTGTGACTTCCTTCATTTATCTGTTTAACTAACTGAGCTTATAAAGTCCAGTAACAATAGCAAAGCTTGCAAGTCCTTTGTGTTTGGACCCCTGTTTTCAGGTTGGGTTGTTTTCCTGTGAAGCTGATCAGCTAGAGGATTTGCTTCACTTACTGTCCAAAGTCAAATCCAGTACAGGATTAAATATGCAAGGAAAACTTTTCTCCTTAGTTTTAAGATTTGCCATTAATTTAGTTTATTTGGTTGGATACCTTCTCCATAATTAGTCTGTTGAATAATATTAAGTCAAATATACTTCACTGGCTCAAGTAATATGCAGTGTTTTGTTTTCAGAAATGTTAATTCAGCCACTGAGAGAGTCAACTGTTTTTAGTGGAAAAAGCTACTTCTCTCTGATCACTGAGTAAAAAAATATTGGAAATAATAAATTTCAAGATCAATTCTTAATACCGTTAAGAAACATGTCAGAGATTGTGACACGGGGAAGATGAGAAATACACTTTATCTTCATTCCTGTCTTTTTTGTCTATGTACTTCCTTTTGATTCGTAACATCCTACCTGTTTCTTGTTTCATATGGTAAGTAGATGATACAGTCATTCTTGATAGCATGGGATAAGAGAAGAGAATCAACCTATTTTGCATGTGAGCTGCTGGGAGTATTATGTTTGGAACTTTTGTAGTCATATTTGCCTAATCTTATTTTATGTTTTAAGAATTTTGGAGTTTTCTCATGACTCATGTTCTTAAAATGAGTGGAGGAAGACTACAGAATGTTTTAACATTAAAATCTGGTCCTTGGAAGTGTGACACAGTGACAATCAAAAAAAAATTATTATTAACAAAACATTCACACCCAAATACAAAGAGGATGCACGGCATACCACAAATTTATTGCAAGTTGTTAGTTTCTCATACCTGGTATTTCATTAAATGTACTTGAAGGGAAATTCCAGCTAAGTAATGACTAGTAATGTCCTTAGGCTTTTAAAGATTAAAATGATAACAGAAGTGTGTTGAATATTTGACCTTATGCCAATTAACACCGGCTAATAAACAAATCCAATTGAAATAATGTTGTATGGGGGAGAACTATGGATTTCATTGGGTTTTCTAAGGATTTCCTCATATTTAACCAATTTTAGCTGGGAAGTGCTCAATAATCTGATGACATCAGCAGTACAGCACACTCTTAATAACAAATAAATGTCATAGCAAATAATTTACCATATGGATGTAAGAAGGTCTGTAGGCAGCCTTAATCATAATGTTTCATTCCTTGTTTTTGCACCTGACCTATTGTATAGGTTTTAAAAGTAATGGATATAATTTCTTAGAGAAACTGAATCACTGCTCTGCTTTTTTTGCTCCTTGCTTTCTGGTATTCAGTAATATGCTCATAGATTTTCATATGCATGATATGATTGCCTTGCCAATCTCACTTCTAATTCCTATAGCTAGTCACATAGAGCCTCCTCCACAGCTTTGTCTTCTTGCCATTGCATTGCAGTCTTGGCTAATACAGTGCCTAAAAAGCATCCTAGTCATATTTTCCAATAAAAATTATTTTGTGGGAGTCAAACCAACTTGCCAGAATCCTTACTGTTCTTGCAACACTTAGTCTTGAGTGTGTTCAGATTTATATCCATCATTTGTGTGCCCTTGTGCTCTCCTTTGGGTGAGGCATTGCAATATTTTTATAGTATTCTGATACCTAGCACTATGTTAAAACAACAGACAATTTGAAGGACACGAGGAATAAAACGGAACACACAGGGGAAGTTGTACAGGTAAGAGATCAAATTCTTCCAAATTACTGCACATTGGTATTCTCTGTAGTACCTGAGCTGATATGCGTGCGTGTATGTGTGTGGGTGCATACATTTTTCTTTAAATTCAAGTTACATTTATGCTGTGTGTGTGGTTTCTCAAAAGTGAACAGTGAATAATATCGTATGGTTTCATCCTAAAACATCAAAGCTGCCTATACAGTAACCACAGAAATGATCCACTCCCATTATACCAGGAATAAAGGTCAGAGCAATTTTAATCATTTTCCCTTTCTCTCAGCCTCTGAAATCAAAATCACCATGACAGCTTTCTGCAGCACTGAGCTTAAACCTTAAGTGGGATTATTTAAAAGATGTTTTACTGTTTTTCAGCTGTACAAAAATAATAAAGAGGTTGCAGCTATTACACAAGACGTATCACTTTGGAGGGGCATTTCCACATGCCCTCAGAAAGTGATCAGTCCCTCCAGAGGTGACATGCAAAATATCTGACAGGTATTTTTAACAGGAAAAGCTGGTATTTTGACAAACTGTATTTCTCTCATTGAAAATAAGTAGCCAATGACCAATGTAGGGTAAAAGTTATGGTGAGTGACTGCAGTGTTAATAGTCTGGATGACAGGTCGGCTGCTATTCAGCCCAGTGTGTGATCTATGTCTATCAGCTCAACTTTTTTCTCCCCCACTGTTAGGCTGTTGGCTCTTTATCACTTTTCCTGTGGTCAACTCAGAGAAGTTTAGGTACCTGGTTCTCCCTTTAGAGAGGGGAATGTAAGCACAAGGTGAGTAACAGCTCTTGACATTTGCTTGAACAGCCCACAAATCCCACTGAAGGTCCTTTTGCCAGAAAATATGATACAGCAAATCTGTGAGGATCATTTTAAAAGGTCTATCTTTGAACAGAGGATGCTGTACTGTGGAAGTCTCTGATCACTGTGTATGACACACCAGGTGAAAGCATGAGCCACCAGTGGTATCTTCAACCAGAGATACAACAGATAATTTTAACTTGGGAAATTTTACAGGAGTAATTGGGTCAGCACATTCTCATGCCTTCTTCAACTGTACTTTATAATTTTAGCAATATTGTAATAATTTTTCAAAAATTATTTAGAACTTCACATACTTGATGAAGGGCTTGTGGGCTTGAGAGTAGCAGTATTGAGTTTTTCTGATAAAACATATTACCTTTCTCAGGAAAACTTTCCTTTCTTTCCTCAATAGGCATGTGACTATGCCTTTGTCTATGTAGTTCCTCTTCTCTTCCTACAGAGGAATATAACATTGAAGGGGTAGGACCTGGCAGCTGGAAGGAATTCTCCAAAACAGCATCTAATATAAATGAATATGTGAGTGACACTGCAGATGAAACTGGTTTAAGGGAGGGGAACACATGTTCCTTCTTAGACAACTTGTGGTTTGCTGTGGGTCAGTAGTTAGCTTCAACAAACGTGGAGGGTACCAAAAGGAGTGGGAGAAGGTGGTAGAACACAAAGCTGCAAGATCAAAGCCCCTGTCTAATGCCCTTTGATTTTACAGTGTTAATTCCCAAGTCTTTGAAATCCTTTTAACAAGTATTCCCTCAAGAAGTTGTTTAGAAGCTGTTGGGTAGGACTTAGGAGAACCTGAAGGGAAATTCCATGAAAGATAACAAATGAAATAAAAAGCAAACCCCAAAGCACAATTGTTACTGTAGTGGTGGATCAGCATAAAGAAGTATATCTCAACATTTAATAATTACTTAAATCAATATAAACACTGTAACATGATAAGGAAATAATACACGAGTCATAAAGGACAAGTAACAATAAACATTAAATCCAAATCACCATTTGGTAGAAATTGCATTATATTTAATATTTATTGCTACTGTGGTATTCTAAGGCACATATGACTTCTTCTTCCAGAGATTTACCTGTGTCTGGATACAAATAACACACCAAGTACTGAAGATTTGTTAGATTTGTTCATTTAAAACATCTGCAATACATTTACTCATGTCTTACCATTTGCTGTGTGTGTTCTCACTCCCGTAATGGCTTCCTTTGCATGAACTACTACTACCAAACATATTGTCTCTCCTGACTTTCTGCTATTACTGACCTTCTCCACATCCTCTCAATCTTGCCGCTCCTTTTTTCTACTGCTTCTCTACACCCTCCTCCACCCTCCCCCCCCTTCCTTCTTTTATCCATTTGCTCTTATTGACAGACTGTCATTTGTGCCAGGGAAGTGCACTGATTCCATTATCCCAACATCCATTTTTGCTGAAAATCCTGGAATTTTTGGTGCCTGTTTTAAGGGGAAAGAATGATCCTGTGGTCAAGACACTGGGTTAGTATTGTAGGGTTCAGATTGTGTTCCCTGGCTTCCTGCCCAGTTAATGTAATATGGTTTTAGTGTAATTGAGAATAAGGAACGCCACACATGTAGAACTTTTAGCACATCACTTAAAATGCTTGGATGTCTGAAAGCTTTCTCTAAGGTATTCAGTGCTCTGCAATTCCAATGGGAGTTGAGGGCATACAACACTATGTAGGACATGTTCATCATGTTGAAGGATTGGGCTTAGTTCACCACCTGCAAAATGGGGCTAATTCTTACTCAGTTCACATAAAGCTTATGATGATGAAAACAATCTATTAAAGTTCATTATGTGTTCAGTTGCTACAGTAGTGAGTGCCAAGAAATAATTCTCTCAGTAAGATGAATGCCAGCTAAAATAATTCTGCTCTAATAGATTAAATTCAATGCAAGGTCACCAATCACCTTCCTACAGCACCCTTTATCTTTAATATGTTCCTAACACGGAGTGAGTCTTTGGAGGAAAAGTTTAACATTACAGTCTGTCCCTGTAGGAACACATGTCAAAGACCAGTGATACTTCTCGTAAGCAGAGGAGCATGCTCCAGTGTCCATGGCCACTGTTCCCAGCTAGGCAGTGTGCTGTTTTTTTATGTTTTTCGGCTGTCAGATTTCACATTACAAGTGTCTACAAGGTAGCAGCAAGGCTACTTCTTTCGATGCCATGTTGAGTTCAGAACCACAAATTCAAATTCATTCTTTGTAAGTTATGTCTGGATTAAAATACACTATTTTTATTACTAATACACTTCTCTCTCCTAATCCCACAATTGCAGCCATCTTAGATTTTTTCCCTTTCTCTATTATTTTTTGAGTCTCCTCTTCATTTCCCATTTCTTTCCTATCATTTGGCTCTCAGCAATTATTCTATATAATGGCCATTTCATACTGTTCATCTTCTACATCCACTAACATCTTTAATAGGTAGCGTAGCTGATATGATCTTTCCCCCTCAGTGCAATTTTTCATGAGTTTGTTTTGAACTCACTGTACATTGTAATATTTTTACCTGTGCACAGAACATAACTTCTATTTTATAAGCTTTTCTGTTTCTTCTTATAGCACTGGATTTACCTTAACATAATTGAAACTCCATTTTGAATGCAAGAAATTGAGTTTGTGCACATTTATGTTTTGCTGCATGTGCCTGAATACCTTGCAGATGTAACACGCTATTTTTGCCGAAGTAGGGTGTACCTCTCAAGTGTATTCAGAAGAGAGAATGACAGAACTGTAAAATTCTTCCTTTTCTTAAGAAAACTGGTGACATGAAATATATTGAAATAATATGATATTGTTATTTTCCTCTTCTCAGGTGGCAGAGTAGAGAACTGGAGGACTTTGGAACAGCTTAATCTTGAACTCATACTCTAAGTGAGGTTCCTTTACATATAAAAACCTAATGGTGCACAGACTCCTGCTCCACCCAGGAGGATCTGGAGAGCCCACCTAGGGTGAGGAGGACCACAGTGACAGAAGTCATTGGGAACAGTGCTGCCATGGCATGTAGGCAGAATGTTCTCTGCAAAGGGTACTCCATAGATTTGCCTTTCAGTGCCTAGAAATGATCATGCTATCATCTGCAGGAAGTCTTGACACTTGTATCTCATGAATCTGGAAAAGGGAAAGGCTAGGCTAAGAGCAAAAGATAGATCATCATACCCTGAGAACATGAGATCTCAAGGCCTCAGGCTTTATCTCAAAGCTCTTGTATGTTGTTACTGGCTTTTATTTTTCTTCAGATTCTTCATACATAGATCCTAATTCTGCCATTGGACAGCCTGGCTCCCACAGAAAGGCAGGGAGAAGCTACACAGTTTGGGGAAGACTTCTTATCCATAATGTCTCTGCCCTTTTCTTTTATTTTGCCTCTCAGAATAAACAGCCATTCCAATTTCTTGTTGCTCAGTGCAACTTTATGTTTCATATTCATCTCAAGAATCATTAGTTTCTGAACTATGGCAGTGTCAAAGTTCAGATTAAAACAAAACCAAATCAGCTCCTGCAGCGGTCCTGACCAGGCAACCACTGTACACCCAGCAGCTGGCATAAGCAGATGCAGGCCTGCCCTGCACTGCACGCCCAGTGTGACCCTGAGACTGTGTTGTGCTGCATAAATCCCTTGGTCGCAGGATAAATTCAGCCAGCTCGTCACAAGAGAGGAGCCTGCAGGCAGCTCCCACTTGGTGATTACACCACATGCGTGGCCTTGCCTTTTTCTACGACTGCAGCAGTAAGTTCTTATGCGAACATCCTTTCTGTTCGACAGCAGAAATGATGAATAGAGTTATTGTCTTGTAAGAAAATCTTATAATAGCTGGAATGACCAAAACGGGAGAACCTCTTCCATGGACGGGGTCTGCATGGCACGTGGATCAGAGGTCATTTTGACGCAACATCACCTAGAGTTCCCAGCATATAAAAGGATATTAAAATTACTTATTCTATTCTCTTCTTATAGTGTTAGCTGTAACAAATAGCATTTTAAATAATAGCTTACAGGCACTGGGTGTCTTTCTTACTGGGATCGTTTTGGACCAGCACCTCCTGGTGCAAAGCAGCTCCTTCCTTTACACTTGTTGGAGGGCGGATGCATATCTCACAGAGTTCAGGTTCTTCCTTTCCCAGATAATGACTATGATTTAGATTTTTGTATCAGCAAAACATTACATCATACCTCCAGTTTAATCCAGCACGGTACCAAGTGAGGTGAGTTTTAACTGACATTATATTTAATGGGAACTGAACGTAGGTAGTATGCTGTCCTTTGACATATTGGCTTGGAGGTATTACAGCACAATAGGTAACACCATGTTTGTAACCCAGCCTGTAACCCAGCCATTCAAAGGCTGAGCATCTGTAAAGTGCTATTCTTTTGCAGTTACATTTTCCGGCAGGCTTTGAACACCAGAAATTCGTACAGTCTCCAGTGTCCTCAGCTGTGTGCATACAGCCAGACACTTTGGCTCAAGTTCTCCTTGCATTGTCTTGGCAGAATACCCAGTCTTCAGGAATCCTAATCTTTTATTTAATCACTTTATCTTTTCAATTTCATCCCTTTTCTATCCTAATTCTTTCTTTTTCATTAAAGCCAGTACACAGAGATCAAGCTGGTAGAATGTGTTCTGTAGCTGTCAATCAGTGGGCACAAAAAATACAAAATGTGAATAGTTAAATCAGCAGACTTGCCTGCTGGAGTTATCTGCATGGCAGAGATGTCAGAGTATTGTTTCCAAGCCTGACTTCTACATGCAGGGAGTAGCAGAGCATGTCCTGGCCTCTTTTATCTTCCTCAGGAGAGCAGCCAAGTGGCATAATGAATTCTTCCAGGCTTTTGTCTTTCACCTGATGTTTACTTTGCCCACTGCCTAAGGCTCTGCTGTTCTTTTGCCCCTTAAAATGTATTTACTTTTAGATGTTATAAAAAATAAATATAAGTTTTGCATGCCAAAATATATATATTTATTAATGGACTATACCAATAAAGAAGCAGGAGATTTCTCCTTTCCAATTACTATAACAGCAAACTTTTCTTAGCTCTTGAGAAACAGTCAGACAAACAGAAAATTAGTGCTAAAAAGTTAAAGAACAAGGAATAACCTTCCTTGTACCAGCTAATGAGGGAATTTTAGTCATACAGACACTTTTGATGAGCCTGTTGTATATATTATTGCAGCTAACAGAGGTCAAACATTAGAGATGTGACTCTTCTTGTAACTTGTGGTATTAAAAAAGAATAAAATCTAGGACTGAGAAAACCTGTAAAGCATTTAAATAAATGCAAGGTGATTTAGCCGGCACGTGGCCAATGCATAAAGCAAAATTAAAGTTGGAAGCAAGACCAAGCTAGATTTTACTGTTGTTTTGTTTTCTAACTGATTTAAATTCATAAGGCTGAGGTACCATAAGAGGATAATAGTGACAGTTATAAGAAAACACTTCCTTTCATTCATGTCAGTTCTTTTTCAAAATCAGTGTCACAAAGCTGGGTAAATAGATATGCATTTCTTTAAGAGCAGTACTTTTGCAAAGTATATCTCTAGTACAATCTTTCAGAAAATAATAAGTATTTCTAGTGAAATAAAAGGTGGAATTGGTAACTGACCAGTGATTAACAAGTCAATCAGGTATGGAAGATAAAATATCAAATGTAGCGAAGCAGGTTTCTGACTGTTATTATTTAATGCCACAAATTTTTGTGGACTGAAGGTTTTTTGTGCTCTGTGTTTTGTATATGCAATTTACTCCAAAGGGAGCTTGAAATACAGAACGGAATCAGGGTCAGGTCCACAATGTAACTGAAAATACCTGTGTTATACACACGTATAGAGGTACCCAATTATTGAACAGAAATAAATAACCATATTTTAAGCTTATTTTTATGTTAAGACTCTCAGAGGGCCTTGTAGGTTGGTCATTTCCAAGGCATAGTTTATTTTATGTTTTACTTTCACCTGCTTTGTATTAAAAAGCTTAGTTTAAACGTGTGCACATGGATCCTCAAGTGAAAGAGCAGCCTGCCTTATAAAGGAATACTTTTCCGATACTTACCCTGGAAAACTTTAGATGAGGAGAGTGGAAATGTGCATTTGGCCTCATATACTAGTTGATCAAAGTAAAAATTTGTTTTCAGGAGTCATTTTGGATAGACTGTTACTTCTAAAAAAAGGGAAACGGGCATAGTTAAACAGTCAAGATTAGAAATAGAGTATATCATAAGAAAGACTTGGAACAGCTGGAACTACCTAAACAATGCAGTGGTTTCGCTGTAGTTATGCTTGTTTCAGAAATCCCCATATTTGGTCTTAACTTTGAATTTCCTCATTTTCATGGGTGTTAACAGATTTTTTGTAATACACTCTGTGAATGTACATTTTTCTAATATTTCATTTCTTGGAATACTAACACTGTATAATAGTGCCACTGTAATGAAAGCTCTTCTATTGCCAGGACATGCAAAGTTGTTGCATGATAACGAAATGTGATGGATACATGAAGTATCAGTCCAAGAACTAATTATTCATTGGGAGTTTTAAAAAAGCACTCTCCTTTTAAAAACAATAAACTTGCTGAATTCTTGAATATTGCATGTCTAGAGCTGGAAACAACTATACATATGGATTCAACATCCAAATATGAATAAAACCCCCCAATTCTTATCTATCTTTTAAAATGTAAGTAGAGACTATAAAGTACTATTCTTCCAGGTTTTAAGTGCCAAGGAAGGATCAGGAAACGGTAAACAAACCCACCCAAGACAAATCAAAAGTGGGAAAGGAGGATAAAACCTATTCTCTCACACTGTTAATGTCTCAAAGGTTGCAAGAGTGATTTAAGTCTCTAGGCAATTATGAGCAGCTGAATGAAGACCGGGGTCAGGAATGCATGCAGTTGTGCGGTCCTTGTTACCACTTTTTTTTGTTGAAGTGCAATACTGAGCATGCAAAATGGTGTTATTGACTAGTGTTGGCATAAGCCAATATTTGCCTCTTGGAACAATATATTCAGGTCTTCACCTGAACATAAAGTCAATGAGCTGTAAGTACTGCTACACCCATTCATTCATAATCAGACAACAAGGGTAAAATACAATCTCTCTGTAAAACATAAAGAAAATCCATCTTTTCTTTTTTCTCTCATTTTAAAAGGTGATAAAAACCTGAAAACCCGTAGAAACCTCACACAGAATACAACAGATTCCCCGAACTCATTTGTAAGGGCTTCCACTAACCTCACAATTGCCCTGGAAAACCATCATGATCAGGGTGTTTTAACTTCAACACACTGTAGAAAGACCTCTAGTGGTCTCCACCTTCAGAACTGCCCAGCAAGGGAGTTTAGGCTATCCCTTTCTTGGCTTCACTAAGAAGACACCTGGTTATTTCTCAGGGGCTGGTGAAAATCAGGCTATCTGGATCAAACTGAGCCTGTTTAGAGGTCTCAGCTGACAGGCACTGAAGGTTACCAGCTCTTCCTAAGAAAGGAAAATCTGAAGAAAGAGAAAGCACAGAAACAGTAAGCAAGAATTTCACAGGCTGGCATTGCTCTTCTTTCTACAGACTAAATTTGATCATATCGAAAGCCAAGATTTTTATCTTAAAATAAGATTTTTAATTTTTTAATTTAAACTTTTAAATTCAAAAGCAATTGAAAACACAGATAAAGAATACAAGTATTTACATCCTCTACTTTTCCCCCCTCTCATTGCAGTTCCTGGTACAGGGACCACAGATGTGCAGGGCTGGGAGTTTATGAAGGGCTCTATCATCATCAGAAAGACATCACTGGCCCATTAGTGGCTGTGCAATCAGTGGACCAGCTCCTGACTAAAACCTAAACCCAAGGTCGTTTTGGTGTCCTAAACCAAAACAAGAGCAATTCTACCACGGGAGGTGAAACTACGTTAGGCATCCAGCACCACTGAATTAAGACTATGACCTGGTGGCACTAGCTGCATCCTATCAGAAATTAATTTGCCCATAATGCTTTTGAACTTCACTCAGAGCCAGACATTTTGTCTTAGACATAAAGTATACAGACCCTTTACTACAAACTGTTACTGATTGTAGTAGCTTACTGAACAGGTTTCTGTAGCTCCCTTGTGCACTGAGCAAAGGTATCGTGATATATATTAATATGCTTTTCAAAGGGCTCCATTACTTTCAACTGAGCAGTAACTCAAAGGATTTATTACAACATATGAAAAGAAAATTTCTTGTTTAGAACAGTTTTTCAGGTTGTAATTATAATAGTACTGAAAAATCATTTTAAAATCTGTAAAAATAAACAGGAAGTGAAAGAAGGTAGCCTATGTCTACACTACAGCTAAAGTTCTGACTGCTGTTCATCCAAAGAGTCCCACTTACTACAAAGAAACAATTTAAGTTCTGCCACTGAGGTATGATCACAGCCTGGCATTCAGCATCGGTTGCAAAATTTACAAATGGGCTGAGTTGCCACGTTGTTCTTGGTGCACGAGCTAGTTTAAACCTCAGAGAGCATGGCACAACCGTAGTGAAATGAAGGGCTAAGCACTCAGTTTCAGTCTGGATGACACATTTAAGATTAAGACAGACAATGAAAAATGAAGAGCAAAACCGAAATCCTGAACAAGGAGCTCATTCTGCTTTCTTCTGCTCTAGAGTTAAGAGACTGAACACTTGCTGCCTCAAAAGCAGAGATGAGGGAGCTCTTATATTTCAAGATGCAATATGCAAAAAAGAAGTATAGTTTTCCAGAGAAACACTGTGGCTACAAAATCTTATTTTTAATTATAGGACACAACAGATTTTCTGGTAAGACATTCTGAACTTAAAACTGACACAGTACCATAGTTAGCTTGCATATTCTATCACCAAGCTTGAGTCCAACGTGACAAGCCTAGTAAAGCATGTCAGCCTTTATACTACATGTCCTGGCTTTTATCCATTTGTCATCACCTTAAGGTTATCCAAAATGCCATTTTAATTAACAAGATCATCCTTGATTTTCTTCTGATAACATTGTATTACAATGAAATGTTAATGGGAACAAACCTAAAGAAACCCAATGGGACACAGCAGCTGTACTGTCCCAGTTTCAAGGGCTCTGAACAAATGCATAAATAGTGGACACCAGATATGGCCCAGTGGGAAAGCACAAAATTATGGGTGTGAAAGAATTTTGAAGCGAGGTGAAAAAAAAGTGAAATGGCATTTGGGGTGAAAACTTTCAGCATAACCTTTATGATAAGCACTTCCAGTCAAACATGGACACACTGAATTCTGCCTTCAGAAAATGACAATGTTTTGGTGGGGGAGGTTGGTTCACTATTATTTATGATGTATTTTCTTTTCTGAAGACACTTCTCAGAACCAGCCAGTCTTAGTTCAGCCAGGGAGGATCCCAGAGGAAAATACTGATCTAAAATCCCCAGGGTAAGGATCGTCAAAGACCAGGTAAGCGTGTCCATCCTGAACAGGCCACCTCCCTGGCTCCCAGAATCAGAGCTGTTCTCAAACTTGGAACCTGATGGGCAATAAATTGCAACATGTTTTTAGTAGTAGAATGCTGTGGGGAGAATATTTTTTTAAAATGACTTGTTAAAGAGCCTACATTTAATTTTCCACATTGAAAACTGGTACTTGTGGGTTAAAGTCACGTAAATACGCTTTAAAAACTGGGCCAAACTCACTTGGTTACTTTGAGGTTTTACAATCCACTTTTTCTTTCACCCATTTGCATTTCAATGGCTGGCAAGTAGTTTCTCTGGAGTTTTTTTGTACAGACATTGGACTCCACTAACAAGAATGGTAGAAGATGTTGATCTGCTAGAAATACTAAGTATTTTCATTTAGAAACAAAAGAAGTATTTTAAACTATCATCTCAAACATAGTTTACATCTGCTCCTCATACAAACCTAGGATGGGGCTTTATCGTGGTTTAAGCCCAGACGGTAACAAAGCACCACGAAGCTGCTCGCTCACTCCTCCCTGCCCTAGCCATGGTGGGATGAGAAGCAGAAAATATAAAGAAAATCTCGTGGGTCAAGACAAGGATAGGGAGTGATCACTCACCTCTTATGGTCACGGGCAAGACAGACTCGACTTGGGGGAAAAAGCCAAAATCTATTTCATTTACTACCAATCAAATCAAAACAAGGATAACCCCTCCCTTCTTCCCGGCTCAACTCCACTCCTGGTTGTCTCTACCTCCTCCCCCCCCAGTGGTGCGGGGGGACGGGGAATGGGGGTTGGGGTCAGCTCATCACACCTTGTCTCTGCTGCTCCTTCCTCCTCAGGGGGAGGAGGACTCCTCACTCTTCCCCTGCTCCACCGTGGGGTACCTCCCACAGGAGACAGTCCTCCACGAACTTCTCCCACAGGAGAAAGTCCTCCACGAACTTCTCCCACATGAGTCCTTCCCATGGGCTGCAGTCCTTCACAAACTGCTCCAGTGTGGGTCCTTCCTGTGGGCCGCAGTCCTTCAGGTACAGACTGCTGCAGCATGGGCCTTCCCACGGAGTCACGGCCATCTTGGGGGTCATCCCCCCACTCCGGCGTGGGGTCCTCCCCGGGCTGCAGATGGGCATCTGCTCCCCCGCTCCCCTCCACGGGCTGGGGGGGCACAGCCTGCCGTCTCACCAGGGGCTGCAGGGGCATCCCCTCCTCCAGCGCACCTCCTCCCCTCCTTCTGCACTGACCTTGGTGTCTGCAGAGGGGTTCCTCTCACATTCCAATCCCTCTCTGCTGCAGGTTCCCCTTCCTAAATCTGTTCTCCTACCACCGTCACTGATGGGTTCGGCGCGGGCCAGAGGTGGGTCTGACTTGGAGCTGGGGAAGCTTCTGGCAGCTTCTCACAGGAGCCACCCCTGCAGCCCCTCCCCCGCTACCAAAACCCGCCACGCAAACCTGAATCAGGCTTACTTGCACATTTACAAATTTTGTTCAGAATGGACAATCACAATGCGGGGGACACAATAGCTTGATGGGACAATTTACTGTTAGTTGCAAAACAAATAAAAATGCAAAAAAGTTCACAAAAATACTTTTTCTACTCCACACAGTCTGTTAATAACTCATTTCCTAACTGCTCCTAATTTAGGGGAAATGGGTAGTTGCTAATCCAAGTGGTGCCATGAATCTGGCTATCAAATCAACCTATATTGTATTAAAGAGGATATTAAAGCTTATTTAGAAACTTATTAAAGACAACTGCTAGAATTTATTGTGTTATTCTAATAAAATACTCCCTTGACTCAGGGAATTGCTTTAGTTCTTGTGATTTCAACCATTCTGATCATTGTACTACATGTAGGCACCTCTTTGATTCCTAAAGGTTTTATGTACTTCCTTTATCAAGTGGACAAAAATGTGGAAAATCAATACAGAGATGTTTTCAATTATTTTCCTACAGTCCCTCCAAGATTTACTTTTGCTGTGATCTAGGACATGTCTATGAATAAAACCCCCCAAATAATCCATAAATAAAATAACCCTGGGCAGAAGGCATAGCTGTTAGAAAAATAACTTATTTAGTAGATGTTAAAAATAAATGACAGGAACAGCACATTTGAAATGCACTTTTTATAGCACAGATTTATATCTGTGATATAGAATTGCCCATGTAGCCTTTCATAAAATAGTTTAATCTTAAATCCATCTTTGAAACAAGAAGAGGCTCTTAATTATTAGTGGGTTTGTAGAAATAAAGACATGGTTGTCCCTGTGTTGTACAATAACGGAAACAGGATTACAGATTTTGTAGACTGTACAATAAAAATCAGACGTGATGCAAGTGAACACAATGAAACCCCACTTATAATCAAGCCTGAAAGTGTTTTAGGTCCATTTAGTGAGTATGCTACAATTCCACTAGAATCTAGGCAAACTTTTTTCAGAAAATAATTAATATGTTATTGATTTGATAAAACAAACCCAAACCTCACTCCTTACTTTTGACAGTTTTCTTCTCCAGAATGTTAAACTCCTAGGAAGTATATTCACAGAAACTATACTTTCTATTAAAATTTCCAAAAGTATTTGAAAGAAAGGAATTTTGAAACCCAAGTGCTTAGACTCAGAAAACCCATTTTTTGTAAATCAGCTAACGAGGGAACAGAAAAAAATGTAATATGTCACCAAAGATTCCAGTCACACCAGAAAATAAGAAAACATGAACTTGGTAATACTGACATTTATAGTGAAATATCTTCTGATATTTTTTATATATTTTGATAAATTTTCAAAATTATTTGGAGAACTTATTTGATAAATATAGTACTGGAAAATACACACTTCACAAAATCATGTCATGATTATGAAAAAGTAACATCCCCTCCCCCATAAAATGACTAATAAATAGAGTAAGATGTTTTCTTCAAGTAACTAAATTTCAAGGTGGAAGTCCTGTGCTTAGACATTTGCCTAGAAAGGCTCAAAATATTTAGATTAGTATATGGGAAATGTCCCAGTTCAGCAGTACACTTATTTAGCAAATTATTGTAAGTATCAATTGTTTTCATGCCAGCAATGTTGATATTTCCTAAGCATTGTCCTAAAGCATGCACTTAAGCAGTCTGCTGAATAGGATGGATGTGTGGAATACTGTGGTAACCACTGGAGACCTCAAAATTCAATTTATGAGAATTTGTCTCAATTGCACATATGAATTCATTGGTCCCTGAATGAAACCATTCTCTGAAGCAGGGGAAAAGTGTTTATAGAAATTTCTTTAAACTGTTGTTTTTGTGGATTTTTCACCAGGTGCTGTTTTACACTTGTCTAAAGGACAATGATAAAACCTGTCAGGATGAAAGTTTAAATTCACACCAAAATCTTTGGTGGGTTTGTTTTTCATCAATCTTGCTGCATTAGTTTATTTTCTGCCTGAAATGGCTTGTGTTCACAGACCTATTTTTTTCAGCATGAATGCTTATTTTTATAAACAAACAGCCCTTGTTACAGGGCAGCAGTGTGGAAGTACAGAGATAAACCTAGCTATTACTTTATTATATATTAATTAGCTTAACAACTCATCAGCATAACCATTGTCATCAAGGTTGCAAAACTCCAGGCTGAAAAATGCAAACCAATAGAAGATTATAATAAAATATGTATAGTAGCTGTAGTGGAGATGTGTATATTTATTCTCCTTGTGGCATAAAATGTTTGCGAAAATCACCTGAAAACAAAATAATAACATTACATTTTATTCTCACTGAATATTAATAATCTTGATTTTAGAAAACAAAGCAGAAATATATCTTGTGAGGATCAACCTGGCAGTGTATTACCTGTATTTCATATGCATTCGAACAGTAAATTAGCAACCTGCTCATAAATTAGATTATCTGGGAAATAATACATAAGAATAAGACTATAAAGATCTTCTATTATTGCACACAATCAAAAAGTGCACAGTTAAAGCTGCACTGTCCAGGAGGATACATGAATGCTATCCTTTTCCATTTAAATGATGTTTTCCTTGTTTAAAACATTTCTGGCATGCACCAAGATATATCTAAAATTCATCTTAAATAGGACAGTAGGACATTTAAAACTTGACATTCTGAACTATAGGGACAGAACTGTATTCCCAGGTAGATGGCCAGAGAAGGCCTAGGCATCCAATGCAATACATGATAACTTCCTTGCACTTTCCCTCTTTCTAGAGTGCCTGCCATGCGTTCAGACTGAGCAGTACCTCTTTCATTGCAACTGATATGAAAGTCAGAGGAAGCAATTTTTCATTCTGCTTCAACTCAGGGATGGGAGAGCCCCAGAAATTACAAAGAAATGTTTCCATAGTATTCATGCTTACGGATCCCCAGCCACCATAGTGAAGTGGATTTTAAATCAAAGTAAATGTGATTTTTCCACTAAAAAAAATATATTTAAAGTGAGAAAAAAGCAATTTTGCCTGAGTATGGATTATATAAACACTATTTAAAAAACTGGATTAGGAAATCGCAAAATAATTTGCACGTTACCCTCATTTCGATCAGCTTCAATTTGCATATGTGGGGTTTTTTCCCCATTTAAGACATCAGCACTGTTTCTTACTTCAAATAATGCACTGAAATTGGAACAAGAATTACAATAATTAGAAGTTATGACATTTATACACCCAGGGTATCACAGAGAATCAGCTCCTGCCTACTATTAAACTTCACCTGTTAAGAAAATATTAATAACTGAATAGAACTCCAGGCCCTGGTAACACATATTTACATTCATATTTTTGTCTTTCAGTTTAAACTTTAAGTTAATTGCCTAATTGATTTCTTTCTCAAATGTTTTCAGAATTTATCAGTAATGATGTCCAGTCCTGGAATTTTCTGGCATTTAATGACCCGCTAGAACAGGAAATTCTTCACCCAGAGTTCATTAGTACTTAAATATTTTTAGGAGACTTCCAAAGAGTTCTTGTATTTCAGGATGTTTCTTATCCTGCTGTGTCTTTCCTTCATGGAAGTAATGGCCTATGGATGGCCAGAGATTTTGAGAACTGTTGATGAATATTCCTTTTTTTTCTTTCAAATTTTAATTCAGTTAAGGGAAAATAAGGGGCACTCACGCCTTCATTACTCATTTATGTCCCTCTAAATATACTTGTGCAGTTCTACACCTGAGATGATCCCTTGTGGTGTTCTGGAGCAGAATCCTGGCAAGTTTGATGGACTTGCTTTGTGGAAAAGGTGTATCACATCACTGAGTGGCAGAGATAGGGGCACTTAAACAGCTGCTACTGAGGCAATAAAACTAAGCTATTGGATGCAAGACAACAGTTAGACCCAAGCTTTGTCTTTATTGGGACTGATGATTAATCATTTAGAGAGGCAATCCAATCATATTGCAATGAAAGTGCACGATGCTGTAATTTTATAGTTTGCATGGCCTCATTTAAATTACTAAAATTTTACAGGTACAGTAAGAAGTTGGAGATATATCTTCATATTCATTTCTATGCTCATTAGCAGTAATGAATAGGTGTTATAGAATAACACTGAAGGAATGTATTTAGGAAAATGAAACCAACGCATGTACTGTCTTGATCCCAAGGGCTGCATGCACTTTTGCCTTGAAACACATCAATACGCTATTCTCCTAAAAACTAGAACTCCTCCATTGTTAGGTAACAATGATGAAGGACACTTTTCAGGTCTAATCTGGAGTGTCTTTCACAACTCAAGAGACAGAGCTGCCTGAAGACTCAGCACAAGCCTGCTCGCATGAATGCCTATGTTTCATAGCTTTCTGAAATATGCCTTAGTACACCGTTGTCCAAATAAGCAACGACTGTCACTCTGTCCTGGTTTCAGCTGGGATAGAGTTAATTGTCTTCCTAGTAGCTGGTACAGTGCTATGTTTTTGAGTTAGGCATGAGAAGAATGTTGATAACGCTGATGTTTTCAGTTGTTGCTAAGCAGTGTTTAGTCTAAAGTCAAGGATTTTTCAGCTTCTCATGCCCAGCCAACAAGAAGGCTGGAGGGGCACAAGAAGTTGGCACAGGACACAGCCAGGACAGCTGACCCAACCTGGCCAAAGGGGCATTCCATACCGTGTGATGTTGTGTCTAGTATATAAACTGGGGGGAGTGGGGGTGGGGGGAATCACCACTTGGGGACTAAGTGGGTGTTGGTCAGTGGTTGGTGAGCAATTGCATTGTGCATCACTTGTATATTCCAATCCTTTTATTATTACTAATGTAATTTTATTATCATCATAATTATTATTATCATTATTAGTTTCTTCTTTTCTGTTCTATTAAACCGTTCTTATCTCAACCCATGAGTTTTACTTCTTTTTCCAATTCTCTCCCCCATCCCACTGAGTGGCGGGGGAGTGAATGAGTAGCTGTGTGGTGCTTAGTTGCTGGCTGGGGTCAAACCACAACACATGCATACACCTGCCATATCTCACCCATAATGTCAAAGACAAGAATTGAAAAGAGCCTCTCTTCTGCGACCAGCTGATTGTGCAGGACTATCCCGATGGAGGGGTCTGCCTGGCACTCTACTGGCGTGGCAAAATGCAATGTTTCTGTCCTGCTTTGAACTGATATTTCCTCCTTAAGTGTTCTTGATATTTACTCTATTACCTGATATATTGTAATGAGCTTCCATCTCCCAAACATGCCACCCTGAGATCAGCCAGTGTTGTAAGCCAGATTTTGCAGGAAGGGAAACTAAGGCTAAGAGTAAACTAAGGCACCTGTCCAAAGTCAGACGAGAAGTAACAGGTCTACTGCTGTAATGAGACACCTTAAACAGCAAGATAGGAAGAGTTTAGGGGTCATACAGAGCCTGTATCCAGGACATAAAAGCTGGACTGGGATAAGCTATCTATCTCAAATGTGGGTGCAGATGATACAACCTGAGCAGCCTGGCCATTTTGGACTGCCTTCTGTGGATTCCTAGGTCTTATTTCGCATTGATAGGGCAATGAATGACTTTCATTTGATTAAGGGAAAAGGAAGAAAATTGCATGGTTACCTTTCTCTCATTCCAGTTTTTTCCTCTCCTTGCATTAGACCTTAATGATTAAGTCAGTGCTTTCATTCTATAAAAAAGATACCTTCAATTTAAAGGAGACTTAAAGTCTTCACAGAAAAGCTATTATGTAAGTCATTATCGGAACAGTAGTTAGCTAAATAAGGAAGAAAAAGCTAGCAACTCAAAATGGCAATTCATCATCAAGTGTCTGCTGTTTTATGTGCTAACAGCCTTTCTCAGCTTCCTTTAAGCCATCTGCTTGTTTCAGCTATCTCTCCATACCACCAGCCTCTCCCATTCAATCCCTCTCCATCTCACACGTTTCCCAGCAGACATCTCATCAGTACTCAAACTGGTAAGACTTTGTGTTTTACCTTATACACACTCTTGCCTTTTTCCACAGACATATTTGTTCTAACAGGTAGAAGCATCAGCAGATGCTGCTCATGCAGAACAACAAACTGGTGTTAGCTACTTTTTGTATCAGGAAGCACCTCCAAAAACCTTTCTCCATTAAAATAAGGTGTTGAAGGACAACAGAGAAAATCAGCAGATTTTGACAGGCAGGAGTAGATGACAGGTACTTAGGAATGACAATAATCTATTGAAAATAGGAAGAAAAGCACGTGGTAATTTTTGTCTTACTGCTACCATGAGGAGTCTTTCTTTTGCTAATTTAAAACACAGACTTCACTGAAAAAAGATTTTGTTGTTGTTGTCGTAATATTTTGCAAATGCCTAGCTACAAAACTGCTGGGTGGTGGGAGTGGAAATACAAAGGAATTGCACGTATAAATGTATAGGACCATGAAGACTTGAGTATGCAAGCTCATATTCCAGATGTATGGAAGATAACTATTACAGCAATAAGTCATGATGTTGTGAAGCATGAGGCTGAAGGCTAAGTACTTTCAGCCATTTGAGAAATGCAAACACTCAGCAAGGTTCGTTGCTATGAAAATGTGGGTCATTAAATTAATAAATCATTAAGGGGGGAAAAATAGAACAAGAAACATAAACCATTTAGGGCCAGGTTGAAATGAGGATCTCATGGAGGTGAGCAAGATGAGGATGGGAGATAAGCAGAAGTGGATGGAGCATAGTTCCTAAGGGTAGGAAGGACCTTGTCCCAGAAGATCAGCGTGTGCTTGGCAGAGAGAAGGCCCTCTGCAAGGAGGCCAGAGGCACACTGCACCAAGAAGACAGGCTGTGAATTGCCTCTGTTCCCAGAGAAGATTTTGTCTTATAAGACCCATAGGGACCACTTAGTCTGCTTGCTCATTTTCAAGCAAGAAAAATTTAAAAGCAACTATTTGATCTTGAACTGCTGTTGAAAAGACAGATGGGCAAGAAGAGAAAGGTAAATAGGTGCCAGTTCCTTCCCATGATTTATAATTAGCTAACAAGTATTGTCGTGCTGGAAATTGCTTAACCAGAGAGTAGCTAGACGCTGTGAGGGCATTTCCATATTCACTTTTTTCTTTAATGACAAACCAAACAGATATGGAGAGACCAACTTCAAATACCTTGGAGGTTTGGGTTGACAGAGATGTTTTTCTGAAAAATGGATTTTTGTTAGAGTTATCCAATATTTGATACAGTACTCATAACACCTTGTATCCAGATATTGCACAAAGCAGAATACAAAAACTTGTATGCTGACCTAGCTCTAGCTTGAGGCCATAAAAAAGCCCACAAAACTAAATTTAGGACCATTCAACTTTAATACCCTGAATTCTTTAAAATACAACAGGTTGTAATCATGGTCATTTATACAATACTGAAGAAAAGAGTATCCTGGTTTCAGCTGGGATAGAGTTAATTGTCTTCCTATTAGCTGGTATTGTGCTATGTTTTGAGTTCAGTAGGAGAAGAATGTTGCTAACACACTGATGTTTTCAGTTGTTGCCAAGTAGTGTTTAGACTAAGTCAAGAATTTCTCAGCTTCTCATGCCCAGCCAACAAGAAGGCTGGAGGCGCACAAGAAGTTGGGAGGGGACACAGCCAGGGCAGCTGACGCAAACTGGCCAAAAGGGTATTCCATACCATGTGACATCATGCCCAGTATAGAAACTAGGGGAAGTGGGGGGATTGCCACTCAGGGACTAACTGGGCGTTGGTTGGCAGGTGGTGAGCAATTGCATTGTGCATCACTTGTATATTCCAATCATTTTATTACTACTATTGTCATTTTATTAGTGTTATCATTATAATTATTAGTTTCTTCTTTTCTGTTCTATTAAACTGTTCTTTTCTCAACCCATGAGTTTTACTTCTTTTTCCAATTCTCTCCCCCATCCCACTGGGTGTGGGGGGGAGTGACTGAGCAGCTGCGTGGTGCTTAGTTGCTGGTTGGGGTTAAACCATGACACAGAGGTTAGTTCCAAATGTGCTGGCAATGAAAATCTGGAGTTTAAAACTTTGTCAGCTACTGTAAGTGCGACTGGTCAAATGATGCAAGACATGACAGATTCATGCCTCTATTCTGAATAAAGCTGGGAGGTCACTCAGTGATACTTGTGGGATCATACTACTACTTGTAAGTATTACAGATTTGATCAAACAGATTTTGAAACCATCTAGAATCTCTAGAGCTTCCAGACCCATTCGTCATTTTTTCCTTTCATTCAAAATTTCTAATAAGTAGAACAAGCAATAGATCACACATCTTCTTGTGTTGAACAAGTTGCTAAAACCAACAGTTTGCAAGCAGTCTTTGTGGTATTAAATTCTTCAGCAAAACCTGTGAATAATATACATATATGCACAGATAGGAGGATCAGTTTGGGAATATACAAGGCTACCTCTATCAGATAGTATATTCACAGCCAATATTTCAGTTACATCTCCTTAAATCTCTGTCCTGACTGATGTGAATCATATTCAAACTTTCAAGCACTCTGAGGAATGCAAAATAAGTGCATCTTTTTCCATACTTCACTCCCTCAATTCCCTTTTCATACATGATATCTTGTACTCTGCATAGTCATGCCAATAATGCAGGCAATGTTTTAAAGGCAACTGTAGGAACTACCTTAAATATCATCCATCAACCACAAAATGAAAGATTATATCACAGTGACAGGAATAGCAATTACAATAATCACTATCTTTTATTAAGCTTTAAAAAATAATTAAAGCTAAAATCTGTCACTGGCCTTATAAAAGTCATCATCTGTTTTTAATTCTGCATAAATTAAACAAATACTTGATGTTAATTAAAATGTGGCTTTATACTTGTATTTTATTGCAAATAGATTTGTGACAGTGTGTATATGGATGACTTTTTAGTCCTGGTATAGAATAGACATTTTATTAAACAATGACAAGCACTAAAGCCTGTTCTGAGCAAGGGAAGGATGCCCTGTTGGCCGTCATGCTTTTGAGACACACAAGGGATTGCCTTGTATTCAAATGGTAGAGAAGGTAGAACTGCAAAAGAACAACGAATTAATTAGAGCAATCATTTTGAAGAGCAGTTCCAAACCCCATTTTAATTAGCAAATAAAGCAGAATACTAACTGCTTAAGAACTATTTTTGCTTTCTGATTTACTGAGTGATGGCAGTTGTACTGCGCTTTGTTACAAATCACAAAATCTAGTGCCTCATTTTGCATGTAAAGTGCATTAAAATACCTTCTTTCCCATTCTATAGGGGCCTTTAAGATATATTACGATGGTAAAGACTGTACAACCCAGCACAATTATTTTCTAATTAGCATCCTTAAATGTTGCATTGTGGCCTGAATCAGTTTTAGCATTGTCAAAGAGTTCTAGAAACAGCCCTATCTGTACAACCCAGGCCACATGTGACAAAATTAAATTGGCACACTTCACTGTATAGACCTTGTGCTCCTGGCAGTGATAGCCAGCTCAATACCTCAGAGAGAAGGCTCAGCTGTCACTCACTGACCCATTAACACTCTAGTTGCATCCTGCAGTGTCATAGTCCTCATTCGCACAAAGATAGTGCTCCCTGGAGATCCCCAATACTTGCAGGAATGAGGGAAGGACAGCAGTGACAGCAGCACTATCAAACAGGGCAGCAAACAACATAGCGCGAAAGCGTCTTGTGCCAGCATCCCAAACTAGAGTTGAAACCCACTACACTGCCCTGGCGAGCCAGTTTTAAATGGGCTATCATCTCTAACAAGCTGTGTGCTTCAACATCACACACACACGCACATGTAAAAGGCCAGTGCCGAGCACCTTTGGTGTACTGCAGGAACACACTTTGCTCAATTTGCCCTGTGGACCCATCCACTGAGGTGTTAAATAAAACAAACACCTGCTGCTGCTTCTCAAATGTAAAGGGGAACCATTGGGAGAATAAGGAAAATCATGCATCAAAATGCTGCCTCTTTTGTTCTCTTTACCCAGAGTCCTGTTACTGACTGTACACGAAATCATTTGAACACACTGCAATGTACCGTTTAACATAAAAAGAATATCGCATCAGGTATCTGTGGGGTTTACGCTATGGGGAACAAAACCACAGGTCCAATTCAGTACAGGAGAAGATAATGCCAACATCACTCTGCCTGTGGAGCTCGGGCACATCTCCCCGGCAGCTTAATACACTGCGGATTCACCGCGTATATACGATTTAGGCCACACTGTGCACTGGGAAATTAAATTGTACCTTACCTGCAGTAGTGTGTGGGTGTGTGTATATATGCATATGAGGACAAAAGTATGCGTGTGTGTGTGTGCACATGCACACAGGCAGAAAAATGAGAAAAAGAAACAAATAAAAACAGTCTGAAACTTAATGGAAAAGATAAATTCAGGCATGATTACAGCTGTGAGGCGAAAACGAAAGTCCCAATTCTGTTGATTATGTGGAGAATGATCCAGTAACAAGGTTTTATTTCTAAAGATTCAAACCTCTCTCTTCCTCTCTTCTCAAAAACACACATCCATGCCACACCCAATGCAAAAAGAAGTCACAGAAAAGAACGCAAGAAATTTATACAAACGTGAACAGAAAACTAATTCTTTTTCAAAAGAAATAATTCAGTATTGATATTGTTGCAGGGGACTCAAACTCCATGCATTGCAGACCCCATGTTCCATCCTCTAGGTCACATTCACTGATGGACATAAAACAACATAAAAGAATTCCGCCTCCCAGGTTTTGTAAACAATGACAAAAGCAAAAACCCAAGGAAATGAACAAAGGTTGGACACCTGACTCCACCTGTTCTGTCCACAAAGAATTGAAAGACAGATGAACTGTGCTGCTAAAGACTTATCAAGAAATTATTTCTGGTTGACAAGTAGCCATGTGATCTCAAAAAAGAAAAGAAAGTAAAAGCCCAGTTTGCTGGTAGAATTAAAAATATTGGAAAAATGTCTTTTCTGTGTGGTCAGTACATAAGACATAAGTGTTCTCGTTTTCCACCACCTAGGTTTGCCCATCACTTAAATCTCGATCTGCTCCTGTTTCCCAAGCCCAGCTGACACTCCAAGCACATGCTCCAACAAAGTGCATGTTTATGCCTTGCTGAGTCCAGAGAAACACTTATTTTAATATATAGACTTTACAGCATGTCCACACGGGGGCCAATTAGTTCTAAAGAACATTCCTACTCTGAAATGTGACCTGGGGGAAAGGCGTATTGTTGGGCTGGATGTTTACATCGCAGTAACTTTAAACTCAAACTGTCTTCAGAGTAGCTTAAGCCTTCTCTACCATGGTGTCACAGGGGAGTAATGAGTCTCGCTTTAAAAGGGATTATTTCTGGTGCATTTTCCCTAGCAACTGCTCAGCTGGACTGATGAGACAATGAGCACCACTGTCTTCTAATTATATAATCAGAATCATCTGGGTTGTCCTAGTGCTCTCAATGAGATTGCATAGAGGTAGTTGAGATTTAGACAGAGATTATAGAGGTTTCATTATATAGCAATACAATTATAAAATTTCATAATAATGAATTATAGAATTAAAACAATGTATACACACACATATTATACTAATATATATTTAAGCTATCATTTCAGAGCAAAATTAGTTAGAATAAAATGCAACTTTTCTCTACTTAGGTCACTGGTTTTGCAGGGCTACTAACACTGCCAAGCAGGAAGGGTCCTATGCAGGCACTGAAGCCATCTAATGCGATTCTGGCTCCTGAAAGGAAACAGATCAGTTGAGTATAGTGGTGCCACATTATAGGTTTTCACTTTTCTTATTAGACACACACTTTGAAGGTTGAAAAGGGGATTTATTTATTTCATGCAGCACTGTGTGTCTAGAGGTTATTAGTGATTTAAGCACATAAAGATTGGCTATTTTAGGATTTTCCATGACGAATTTCTCTGTAGTATAATTTCACTACAGCCAATGACATTATGGGAGGGAAGAATTTGGCCTTATATACCTTAAAGCCAAATGTTGCTGTCAGCATTTCAGGGAGGTTAAATACTTGCAGAGTGTTAAATTTCAAGGTTCAGGCAGTGAGCTGCACCGTCAGCTTAATGCAAGGCTGTAATCACACAGCGATTGTAGGGCCCACAGCCATACGATCAGAAAAGAAGGGGAGATCCCCTGACTTGATAGAAGCTTAAAGTTATTCTCCCTTTCCTGGCCCTCACTTTGATGTGGCGAGATGCCCTCCCGCACTGCTCTTCTCCATGCAATGGTCACTAGCAGGAGACGATCTGAAGAACATGGAAACCAACAGAGGGTTCAGCCTGCAAAGGTACCTTCTTGCTTCTGGGGGAAATAACAGCAGCTCAGCTGCAGCAGACAGTCTCCTTTTTGAAGTACAACCAGACTGCGCTACATATTCAGGCTGGCAGCTGATGCCCACAGCACAGTGGGGAGGGATCACAAGAGTGTGTGGTGCACCGCAACCGCAGGGAGTCGGCAGCAGTTTCTGAAGGCACTGCTGCCCTCCAGCACAACGGCGTGAACAGAGCACAGCCCTCCCACATCCCGCACCTCATTCGTTTTTCCCTAAGTTTCCTGGCTACCTGTTTCAGCTGTGAGCGGGGATTGAATAGACTCAGGTCTAGCAGGAAAACTCTGAGCTGCTGATTATATCACTTTCCTGAGGCAGCAGCAAAGACACCAAGTGTGCCAGTTACCATGCTTGAGGGCAATGAGGTATCAAAAACACAGCATGAGATTGTGCTTAATTCATAGCGGTAATGAAATGTGCTTTTAGTCTTTTAATAATAAAAACGAAAGCATGTCTGAGTCAGGAAGACTCAGAAAAATAAAACAGAAAACCACCTGTTGCCCATTTGATTAGTGGTGTACACAGACGCGTGTAACACCAAATGCTTACGTTATGGTGTTGTTTCATATATATTTCCTATTCCTCTTCGCTTGTTAAATGAAAATAAAATTAAAATATGGTAAACAATACTGTGAAATACACCTTATGCCAAGAAAGGCAATATGCTCAGATATATAGTGTTTTCCAAATGTTACTTTTGCTTTTAATCATATTTTAATTGCACATCACTAATATTTTATTCATGTATTCTCTCTCTTCATTGATTCATATATACGTGTACATATATTCATACCCACGCTAGCCAAGTATTCACGTGTATAAATACACACACAAAATTGAGAGTGTGAAAATGGAAATAAAATTAGATGACATCAGACTACAATGAAGCTGTCACACTGCTGCCTTAATGATAGATAAATAAATGCACAGACCAAATAATTTAGTAAAATAAGCAAGATGGGCTGAGTCCCATGACCTTTTGGGCAATGGGAAAGAGACCAATTATCCCCAGGCAGGTTCTGTTCAGCTCACAGTGTCTTGGTATGATGAAACCTTCTGGTTACACTACTCAAGAATTATTAAAGTATTGTCTGGGCAATTTACATTCTCCTGTTATAGTTTAGGTTACCTTCCTTTCAGACAATCTGCTACATGAAATATTGCTTTGCAAAAAGAAAGAACAATTATTTTAACAATGTTTCTGGAAAGTAGAAGCTATTAGATTTCACCTGAATACTTTTAGTTGCACTTTAGTGAAATGATACTGTCGCTTTAGGAAGTCTATCATTTGCTTCCATTAGAGGCTTGCAGACTGGTAGTTCCAGCAGAGCCCAGAATAACTTCCACTGAAGCTAGTGTGTAGCAAAACAACAGCGTCTCCCCGATGAATAGAATTCTCCCTCTTTTTTTGAGCACTGTAACATTTGGGGACATCCATGAAGAACAGTTTTTATGTTTAGCATGCAATAAAACTGTCTTACAACACACATTTTTGAGATCCTTGTCAGTATATCTGATAACTGCATGCAATATTTATGCTTATGAGTGACAGTATTTACCACAGTACTGTATTTCCAATTAAATCCTACTCATCTACAGTATCATTTTGAAAAGAAGTGAGAGGGAATATCATGTGTGATCTGAAAGGCCTAGCAGTAGACTCTCTAGAGAAAGAGTCTTTTCATACATTGTTCTAGATGTAGCTAGTTCTATTTATGTGTATCTTCACTTACCTCAAGCATACTTTGCTTCAGGCTTCATATATGAGAAAAGTGCCACCCTTCAAGGAGAAAATGTAAGGCTTCCAACCAAAGCAAATACTGTGGTGAGCTGTTAGGAGACAGGCAGTCACAGGTGACTGGGCATGGAAAAATAGGAGGCCATCCAGATAATCGTTAGGAATACCCATTTTACCTGTAAGTTAATTGGTAATGATGCAGAAAACCGACCTCACCTGTTCATGTGCTTCAGTGAAGAAAAGAAATAAATAGCCTCTAATTTCTTTCAAGGAATTAGGTTTTCTGAAGAAAACCCAAATTATGTTGCTTAAAGCAAAGTTTAACTATGATTTCTTTAACATAACCTCAAAAAAGCATATTTATTCCCAAAATTTTCTCTACTGAAACTTCAAGACAACCAGGTACACAAACAGGGAAACCACAGCAATGCAACCATCTCAGAACCACATGGAACATGACTCTTCTGAAATGTAGTTTTCACCTTAATTGCAACGTCAGCTTAATACTATGGCCCTTACTAAAGGACCTCCAGGCTGAAAAAAAATTATGACAAATACTTTCAGAGGAAACCTTCTTACCAACATTTTCAGTCATATTTTGCTGCATCGGTACAGTTGGATGCTTATGTGAACTTGTGTACCCTTTTTCCAAACAGCTCCTTAATTCTAAACCTTTGAGGTTCATTCATCCTCTCATATCATGCACAATGTTGGTTTATGTGTAAGAAATACGAACTTTCTGCCCTTCCTCACAAAAGCATCTGTAACTCATAAAATATATCAAAGACAGTTCACTTACTGTACACTATCATTTTTACATACTTTTTTTCCTGGGCTCTGTGGGTATTGGCAGTTGTAAGTCTGCAATGGAAAGAAATAAACTTTTCAGCTACATTACATGATTAATGGTAGCTAAAGGAATGATACTTGTTCTAGTGTCCATATTTTTTGTGGGGGCTACAATTTGCAAAGCACTAAGCAATGGCACTAAGCAATATTACCTATTAAGAGAACACTTGTTGTATTTCTGTTTCCCCTCCACAAACCAGGCAAAGATAGGAAGCAAAGCTTATACAATATCAAAAGTAGCATATTATTTATGACATGAAAGGTGAGAGAGAGATGAAGACTTTTATGTGAATCTGAGGAAGTCTTCCTATGGGAGTATCATTTGCCTTTGACAAAAAATGCCATTTAATTAAATCTGTTTACAGAAAATAATTTGCTGTTCAATATTATGTTTGTGAGTCCAAGAGCAATAAGTCACGCACCTGGCGGAGGCTATTAAGTGTCATTCAAAAAGACTCAGCCTAATCTAAGCAACATTTATTGAATCCATTGAATTTATGGACTTCCGAAGGTCCCTTGCAGCACACAGGTAAAATTCCATGTCCAAACAAAACCTATGAACTACATGATTCCCCATTAGCTCTCAAAATAGAACGTACGTGATATTTAGGTCTTGCGTACAGTCTGCACAATGTTGAATTTCATTCACAGAGGAAAAAAAGGCAAGAAGAGTTGTACTGCTTAAAGGTTCCCTGTTTAAACTCTCTTTTCCGTGCACAAATGGGAATATATAATTTCTATTTATTATGCTGACTCAGGCATTGTTCTAGAAAATGTAATTCAACTACTGAGTAACTCACAATTGTTAGCAGAGAAAGCCTAATGTCATGTTTGTTTCAAAAGGAAGAATACAAAGCAAACTCTTTTTCTGTGACATGACAGAAACCTGCCCTTCATGGTTTCTTGCAAAATTATGTTATAGTAACATAGGCAATAAATTACACTTCTTCTCAGTGAAATCTACCATCCAGCTATAGCTGAAATATCTAAGTGCATAAGCAAAGTTTTCCATGAAATAAGGAAGGAGACATTGAGGTGAAAACATGCATGAACTCTAGTTCTTGTTTGCTTTTTCATTCTCTTTCTTCATAATAAGATCTTATTAAAGAGAAAAAATCAAGAGTAGAAATGAGCTATGTATATTATGTTTGACCAGTTAGACCATGACTTTATATTGGCTCCAGAATGACAACAATCCTGCCCAAAAGCGCTACTTGTGCATGTGTATATTGTGCATGTGATTTAATTTTGGTGGTCCTTATGAAATCACATTTGCTGGAATGAGCCCAGCTTTTTTGATGGGGAGCACCACATAAAAGCTATTCAAATTCTGTAATGATTTAGTGTTACATATGTATTGCTATTTACACTCTTTACAGCTTCTCAAATGATTTACACATTAATAAAATCATCATCATTTGTATCTGGTCTGGAAATTTATGAAATTACTCAGTGGTTAAGGTCTACAAAAATCAGTTTATGTTTTATGATGATAATAGTGTTTTTCTTCTTCTTCAAGAAATCAATACTAAAAATAACTATAATGACCTGTTGTTTGACTCCACATAGCACCATCCAGATCTACATTCACACTGGTGCTAAAGCGGTAGTGATAGCATTTTCATTATTACTACTGTAGAACATAACATACAGAAGAATATTACTGAAATAACTAAACTTAATAAATAACTTAATATATTCATTATAAATTGTCAAACAGAACTAGAAAGAAACTTAAACAAAGAAAAGCAGCCTAATGCTTATGGAATTACATTCTTATTGTGAATAAATTAGCTTCTCATATTCCTAAATAAGGTGGAATTTATCTTCTACCACCTTCTTCCAAAAGTAGGGAGCAGGTGGCTATGTTATGTCAGGGAAGGAGAACAGCAGTGTGAACACTCCATTTATTAGCATTATTCATAAACTTTCTATCATAAGCAGCATTACACTGCTCACCATTCAGCATCAGGGTATGAAAAGCGCACTCAAGCTTCAAAAATCAATGACAACTTGCCCTCTACCCACCGCTTTTCACTGGCAAGCAGCAAAAAAGCCACTCCTAAAACTCAGCATGCCATTTTTTAATTCACAGTTATGTTTCCACTTGAAGAGACAAGCCAAAACAAACTATTCCTCCCTGAGAAGCACCATGGGAATACGTTCCCTCCCAACTTCAATAATTATTAGGTAAAAGTGTTTCTCCATTCCCTCTTCCACTGAAAACACAACCTGTTTATAAGCTTGTGTTCTGCTCCTCTGTTTGCATAATTCACAGATGTCAGCCTTTAGGTTGGCTGCGTCCAGCAGAATCCCAGCTTTGCTTTTCTCTGTCAGGTTGAGCCCTTTCACAGCTCTAAGTGGGCTTCCACTGCCGTGGAAAGCAGTAGGTGAAGTCCAACAGCCAGAACTATGTAAGCAGTAGTACCACCTTTCTCAGCTGAGCACATGACTGACTATTTCTGACCATTTCTTCAGAATTTAGGACTTCAGACACATGCGTGCCCTAGCATGTGTCTTTACAGCAACTGTAGTTAACCATAAAGAAAATTCTAACAGCTGTTTTCAAGTTGTTTAGACCTTCATCATTTTATTCCTCAAATTAAACAAGAAAAAAAATGAGGTCATTTACAAAACATACTCTTAGTACTACCAAGGTTTGTAGAGGAAGCAAATTTAGTTCTGATTTTCTGTAGTCATATGGCCTTACAAACTGGAAAATTATTTTCCAGATATAATGTAACACATTGTTAAAGTGTGTTCCTCTGACTAATTGACATTGTAAATTATTCAGTTGAATTCTGCCAGCATTATACTGTATTTAGTTTCTGCCTTTTGAGCAGCAAAGCTATGGTGATACTCGCAAGGAAAGCAATGACAGAATCCCAAATGAAAGCAGAATGTAGAGTCAATAATATATCATCATCCAAAATAAAAGACCATTTGACAGAAGGAGAAATGAGAGTGGCACAGCTCACATTACATACTGTAATGAGCCTACACAGAACTTCATTATGTCAGAGGAATGAGATGAGAAAGAGATGTTCCTTAGACTCAGCAACAGCAACAACCATGTGCCAAGTGGTTTTAGATACCCACAGTGATATTTATGGCATAACCATACAGCCTAAACAGAGAGATTTCAAGATAAAACAATGGCTGAAATAACCATTGATGAACTACTGGCTCTTCAAGATGGAAATGATCAATTTGCTTTTCAAGAGAAGAATCTTTTCTTTCCAGAGCTCCGCTTTGTGTTGATCACATCTTCATGCCTAAGGCAACACATTACAGAGAGTTAATTGTGTTAGCAACTCGTGAATGAGTCTTTCATGTGTGAAGACCATTTTTTTTAATAGGTGATGACACATAATTTATTTCATTCTTAATTCTGCAAAATTGATTAACTATTTGAAGCATGAAAAGTTTTCATAAAATAAGAGGTTTGGTTTATATACGAGTGCATCAAAACTATTGACAATCATGTACCATTTATTCACAACAGTTAAAACTTAAGTGTCTGCAGAGTAAATAGGTATCTTACGAGCACAGGTATTTCCAGGTACTTCTGGAAAATTTCTGCTTTCTTCTATAAACTTCTTCAGTTTCAATGAGAGGTCAAAATCTCCTATTTCTGGTTCAGGTGAATATCCAGAGAAAATAAACATTTATTACAGCTTTTCAGACTCCAGCTGATGGAAATCAGCACACTTCCTTCAAAGTTAAGTGATCCACAATATTGCACTCCAGAAGAGAAACCAACTGAGAGACCTGCATCTGGATCAACTCAAAGACCTTCAGTTAGATCCAGTCAGTTGCTCAGATACATTTCTACTCAAACTAAACAACACAGAGATTATGAATTTACTACTATGATTTCCACATAGGAGAAAACTTTTAGAAATTACTAACATCACGTCTGTCTGAATGTCCTTTCTCAATTGTGCAGTGAAAAAAAAAAAAATGGACCCGATGACAGAATTACTGCAACAAGTAGGGAGCCTGTTTTCCTGTGGTGGCTTGGTGCCTGTTTTGAGTGGTTGCACTGGGATCATCTTCAGATTTTACTCAAGGAAATACTTAAAAGAGACCAGAAATGTTATACAGTTCTGCAGATACTTTTCCATGTCAATTAAAACTTGTATTTCATTCTTGGTATTCTTCCATTTCTCTGAGAAAGATTCCAAGCCACATCATTTTTTTATTCATTTCTACATCTTTCTGGGAATCTTCTCTTTGATTTTTCTTTATAACTCATTGAATACTAATTCCAAAATTGATATTCTTTCATTAGTCTCATCTACTTTATATTACTGTATTTTCCCACAGCTTCATGGAAGAATAGGTTCAGTCAGCTTTGTCTTTCCTTCTTTCTTTCTTTCTGGACAGGACAAATAGGTTTTCTAGTGCTTACTTTGAGCCCAGCAGTATTTTCTCCACCTGAGTATTCCCAGTAGACCAGCCTGTGAATAACTGATGTGATAGTGATCAAACGGCAATACTAATGTAAAAGATCTCCTTAAAAGTTGGGTTAAATCAGGTTTGTTTATATTCTTTAGCTTCAGCTTCACCAAGTTTACATTCTTTATTACTTTTACAAGAAGCTTTCTGCAAAAGCTCTGAAGTGTATGTAAAGTCTATGAAGAAACTCTTCCCTTGCCTCTGGAATGCCAGTGGGGGACACAGAAATAAAGAGTAACTCTCAGATGAATACTACCTCTGTTTTTTAATAAAGGATGCTATGTCACTAAGGAAAAGAACATTATTTGCACTATTTTCCTACTTTATTGTTTAACGTCTTAAAGCTTTAACCTCTTGATTTCTATCCTTCATCGAACATATTGTGAGAGCAGTCTGGCTGTTAAACTGCTCATAAATATGCAATCGTATTGTGAGGGAAGTAAGCAGTACTGTTTAATTTAAACAACGAAAATGTATATTTACAAAGAAAACTCGCTCAAAACCAGAAAAAAGTGCAGCAGCCCTACACTCAGAGCATTAAAACTCAGATTCACTCAGAACAAGAAAATCATTTTAGTAAACATCAAATTCTTCCATTCAATAATGATGGCACTCATACACCTACACATGAGCAAGAATATTATCCATATAAACATACTTAGAGTTCCATTCTTGCCCAACTCTGCTGTAGAGACAACTATGAAGATCTCTTTTGATGGAACACACCAAAGTACTATGCACTACAGACATCTGACATGTCCGTCCAGTGAAAGAGAACAAGCTTCAATAGTGAACAATTCTGGCTGCTGATGGGGAGCAGCACAAGAAGTCAGCCATTAAAATTTAAGTTGTTCAATCATGGGATTGTGGATAGAATAGTCCACTACTCTGAAAAGATCCAAGTTTGCTGTATTTCAGAAGGCCAAACAAAAAAGACCCAGACTCTTTATTCCAGATAAGAGATGGAAGGGTGGAGCACAGGGACCTGCTTCTAAGGAATGTCTCACAGTTATGATCCAAGTACCTATAAGGTGAAAATCACAAAGGATTAAACTGTTTCAAATAACTGTTAATGTTAAATCTAGAGGAGGTGGCTTGTTTCCTGGACTTTGCTACTCTTTCCTCTACAGTTATATAGAGTGTCCAATGCGCTCTAATGACTAGCTGTTGCTAAATTTTGTGTTGAGAAAAATACATAACTTTTGGAAGAAAATGGTTTCTTGTGCTACTTACAGCTATTAATTTGGTGGATATGCACACTTAGCTGGTTTTTTTCTACATATTTTGGATCCATAAAAGGTGCTATGTAGTGAACAAAGGTTTCACCAGTCCTGATTTCACTCTATTTTATATCCCCAAAAGCCTGATGTTAAAGTAACATAAGTTTGGGGATAATATGAAAGTATTCTTCAAAATTCAAAGTCAATTGTCCTAAACTGTAACATCCAAACGACAGCACTGTGCAGCTTTAATCAATTTGATCGTGTTGGGGTTTCAAAACTCTGCCAACCATGTTTTCAGATTGTGACTACTATTTTTATCAAGATTTTCAAGACAATTTCCCCAGTAAACCTAAATCTGAATTTTCTAGGTGTCTAATATTTTCATTGGCTTTCATTATGTATCAATGCTGAAAGAGAATATGACTTTTTCTTGCAGGTTTGGTGCAATTTGACTGGGAGAAACAATAGCTAAGCTAACTTAAAATCCTTACAAGAATTATTTGATTAGTCTGAAGTCCTGTTAACCAGGATGTTGTGTCTTTCCTTTGCCTAGCAATGTTGTCATGTGCATCACTCCATCAATTAATAAAACAATTTGTTCTGATTATTAATAACTTCCTTAAGAATCTGTTTTCTGAGGCTCTCATAAATTATATAAATATTAATTAAGCATCATTATGCCCATGAAAATTAACTAAGTATGAATCTTTCAATTTTACAGAAGAAGAAATCAAGATACTGGGAAACTAAACGACTTGTCCAAGGACACACTAAGAATCTAAGTTAAAGGTCAGTTCATGGGCAAAGCAAGAAATCGTTGTGCCATGGTAGTCGGTGGAAATGAGGCCAGGATCACACTAACACCTTCAGCTGTTTGGCATTTGCTGGGGTGAGGTTTTAATCTGCATTTTCCTCACACTTTTCAAATATTTTTGAAGCTTCCAATACATAAGATCATAAAATTACATAAAAATGAAATTTAAACTGTTCATTTCAAACCTAACAGTCTACATATGTCCTGCAGTTGTTTTGAACCCTACATGAAGAGTACTCTTTCCAGTTATAGCGCACTCCAGGCAGAACAGTCCATTCAGGATATACACACATTTATTAAGTGATGCAGCTTTCACAAAATGTCAGCATTTTGGCCAGAAATTGACATTTTGAAAAAGCTGCCCCACTTAATGAATTTAAGTGACTCGAACACACTGCTCTATCTATAGTACACCATAACATAAGAAGTATTTATACTGGCAGCAGAGCAATGTCAAGAAACTACAATGATCTGTAGAACAAGTCTCTACATTTAGGAATCTATGTAGTGAATTATTTTGATGTAGTGCTGGTTATTGCTTTCAGAGCTTCCCTTTTTTATTTATATTGATTATTTGACATGTACAAGATCATTAACAACCTCAGTGAGCGTAACATCAAAACAGCTGTGTCAATGGAAAGCAATGGGACTAACCATCTTAAAACTGCAGACTTTGAACCCCAAGTAAGTGTTTAACAGAACAAGAAAGGAGGGAGGTTCCTACTAGCTGTATACCCATTTTGTGGCAGGTGTGCTTTATGGTGTGTCTTGCAGCCTTTATCCTTTAATCGTCTAGACAGAGGCCTCTCCTGGAGCGTGCTGAGGGTTCTCTATAGGAAAGCAGGGCACATGGGCGATGCTGCACTGACAGCCCCCCAACTGTGGTGTGAAATGAGGACACAGACAAGCTGTTCACTAGGAATGAAGACCTTTCCTGTCCCATAGGGCAGACACAGACAGTGTCTTTGTTCAACAGCTGGGTTGAGTTAGTTCATAAGTTCCTACATGCCTTCCAGAGTAAGTCTATTAATTTTGTAAGTAAGATCTGCTAAATTCCTTAGCTGTAAAAGGACAATAATAGTACTCAGCTTCTTCACCCTTCATCTTTTTGATTTTTTACATTTTAAACTCTGCAGAATTATACATATAAGCAGCGTCTTGCATAATGTGGTTTCAGTCTCAGCTGGGATCTTGCTCAGAAATGATGCTAACTAGCACATCTTGCACCACCATATTACACGCACTAGTGACATGTCTATTTAATCTCTGAAATAGAGCTAGAAATCCGATTTGGAAGTAATTCTTAAGTGAAACATGTAGTCAAATATATGCATATATTATACACTGAAATGTTAATCCAGCAAAGTAAAGCTTTCAATAGATAGGAACTACCGGGATTAGGACTGCCTGCACATTTTGCACTACAATATTTTCTTTCATAATGTATTTACTTATGTATTTTCTAGAGAATTCTTCCACCATTTAGCTGAAACTACTTGCTTAACTGGCTATGAATTTCCTCTTCACTAGTCAATGTACACCTTGTACAGCTGACTCACTTTCATTCTCTGCTGAATACAGAACGAGCAGCCTCACAATCTTTTCTATGACGCTACTGTTAAATTATCCAAAAGCTTGTCTTTGCTCATTGTAGTAGCTCTATGAAGCAAACACATGTTAACAATTCCACTTTAGGATAGTGAGAGTCTAAGGCATCACCTAAAGTTAAAACTTTCTACTTGATTTTTAGTGTTACCTCTTACCTTTGGCCTAACTTCCAGCAGGCAAGGCAAGATTAAGCAGGTGGCCACTCAGAAAGGCTACCACTGATACCAAAGTTGAATCTGCCCATTCAATTTTTATTTTATTCTCTACTTAGACACAAAACATTATCCATTTATGAAACATTGCATGATGCATGGTAATAAATAATTTTAATAAATGACTCTAATGATAATGATAAATCATAAATTATCTTATGTTTTAATTTCCTTGAGTAAATATATTGAAGCACAACATCTCATTTTCATTGCTGACCTGGGGTGAGAGCACAGCAGTGTGACATTTACAACAGATACTTCAACTGTAATTACCAAATAGTTACTATATCAATTTAATTAAAATCCCATAGTGATGAAGAGCATAAAGTATCAAAAGAAGTTAACCCAGGAAAAAACAAACAAGAGGATCAAGGCAATCAGTTGAGGCAAAATGAATTCGACTACTTGTCCCACCAATTCAGAGGGTTATTTGCTCCTTGGAGACAAAAGATCTTGCTGCAGCAGTCTTTCAAAAGGATATTCATTGTGAGACAGTGCACAGGAATATTTGGAATACCAAAATGAAGAAAGAAAAAAATACCCAGGTTGGATTTTCTACTGAGTTTGGTGAAACAAAAGTGACCTCTATTCCTTAGGTTTATCTCCTGATAAAGGAAAAATAAAGGCATGTTAAGTCTTGCTGAAATTCCTTCTACTGGTTTCACTGTAGAAATTCTAGAGTCCAAATTCCTGTGATTTCTAGACCAAAGCATCTTGGATTGGTTCACCTGGAATATTGTCAAACTGCTCAACATCTTGCTACCAGCTACTGCTGATGCAGTTCTTTCTGTCTGAGGCACTACTCTCATTTACCAGATTAAGAGTGGCCAAAGTCAATTAACATCAACAGAAGAGTCCTTTGTCTTTAAAAATCTAATATCCAATCTTGCCCTTAATTCAGTCCTATTTTTTCTTCTTCCTCTTATCTTAAGAGCAATCTAGCCTTCTTTAGATTTTGCTCAAGCAAAATCTTCATTTTTCTTCAATATCATTTTATGTAGCACAGGGGGTGAGTATTTAAGCACTACAGTAGGGAAGCTGCATTTAAATATGCAATTTGATGCTTGAAGTGGGGAGAAAAGCATAAGCAAATGCAAACACTGCAGCAAAAGCAGATTGTTGGAATGGTTTTCCTTGAGAAGCATGAATTCAACTCTTAAGATACAAGTGTCACAAATAGACCTTCCTCTCCAAACAGTTGTACGTTCAAGGATTAGGTCACGGGTCACGATGAAAATAATTTTGACATGTGAAATATCAATAAAATTTGTTAAATGCCTTAATGGATTTTTTTTTTCTTCTTCCCCTTTTGAAAGCTGCTACAATCTCTTATAACATGATTGTTATGTAGATGATTTATTTCACCTATCATTAAGCTGGTTCACTGTATTGTCTCCCTCTATCAGATTAAGGAAATCACTGTCTTGAAAATGCTTTCAACAATAGCTTCAAAAACTTAAAGGCAGTAAACCACATTTTAAATGAAACTAACATGAAAAGTTCTAGTGAAATCCAGGACTAGGTTAGGTGCCAAGGAGCAACACCAGGAGCTTTCAGAACAGGATCCAAGACAACCAGTGTGCTAAGCACAGGGCCAGACGCATCCTACATCATCACTGTGAAGACAGGCGATAGGCAATGCTGCTGGGAGCAATCTGTGTCTTTCAAAGGTGGCCTCTTTGTTTACAGCGCAAGGATGTGCCTGTGTTCACTCAGATGTATGTGGCTCTAAAGCTGAGTGTGGTTTTCTGGGGACAGAGGGCTACAATTTTTTTTTTTTTTTTTTAAATCAATCAGATGTCAGACTTCTCAGATTTGCTATCAGAGTTGATTCAAACCAGCAACTCTTACTTGCACAAAGACTGTTCTAACCACAAGGCTATTTTATTTGGAAGACCCTAGAAAAAAAAATTGAGCCAAGAGTCTTTTGGCCAAGATCTGGGTTTCCCTTTTCCAGGCAAGTGTTCCAGGCTATGGATTCATCCTCAAATTTACTCTTTCATCCTGACCTAATAAATGCTTTTGTACTGCAACAGAACTTCAACAAGAACAGAGAAATATGTCCATGTTCAGCGTTACCTACAGCTGGTGACTAAAGACCCATCTGCCACCTTGGAAGAAGAAAAGTAGTTTTGTACATGATCAGACACACAGCAGAACTGAACTTTAAGTTTCCCACTTCATAGATAAATTCTCTAAGTACTTGGTAATCAAATAAACAGTGTTCACATCAAGAGTACTAGCAGTCATCATTGGATTTGGGAACCTGAGTGGAGATTACAAATATTCTGAGATTGCTTCCTGGATCAAGCCTCTCAAGGTGTTTGGAAAGAAGTTGCTTCTGGCTTCTTCTCAGGACTGGGTAAAAGTTAGTATCAGCTAGGCATCCTGTCAAACCTCTTGCATTTCTAGGAACATATAGACAAAGCTATAGGGAACTTGTCCAAGAAGTACCATGCTACTGGAATTTAAACACCTCTGGGTCTAAGGACCATGCACTTAAACTGGAGTTTTCATGATAACAGTTTTGAACCTTGGCACCTAAACTTCACTTATGTTCTACTCTAGGCAGTTTATGTTTGGATTTAGCTGTCTTTATTTCTAAAATATCCAGTAGTAGTTTTAAGGCCCATTAAGAATTAATTCTCTGGAATGTGTAGTTTTCTGTTTACTCTATTTTTCTTTATGTGAATATCATCCAAGTTCAGTATATTTTACTTCATTTTTGCAGTAAAACTTGCAGGTTTTTGTTTGGTTTTTTTTTCAAAAAATTGTTTAAATAGTATCCAAGTTTTACTATGTAAAATAATCCAACTGCTATTATTGTTATTATTACTGTATGCAAGAATTTGGTTGATTCTTAAGGGACATCAAGTCCTTACCACTGTAGGGTCCCAAACTGTGTATATTTACACGTATTCTTATTTTCCCTCCTTCTGGCCAGCCCACTGAGTGGGATCCTTTGTTCAGCTGAGCTGTATTTGTTGCAGGAATCAGAGAGTGGGAGGAAAAAGCAGTTTTAAAACACTCTGTACTGGAAGTAATGTGGGCCTAGTCCTTAGAGGCTGTTCAAATTTATTTTGGTTCCAATTGTCTCCAAGGATCTGCTTCTCAGCGGAAGCAAGCTGCAGCAGTGTCCTGATGTCCCCTTCTCTCCAGCCAGCCCCCCAGGATTTGGTAGAGGGCCAAGCAGACTTTTATGCTTGAGAGACCCCTCTGACAGGAATGCTTGCTAGGAGTTTGATAAGGCAGAAAGAGCAAAGGCCAGCAGGGAGATCCTTGTCTTACTTCCCTAAGAGTATTGGTCAGCAAGCATGAACAACAAAAGAGCCAAAGTAATTCACCTGAAGGGCAAAAATAACAACCCTAGCTATGTACTTCTGCTATCATTATTTCATTCCTTACCTGTTTTTCTACTGATTTTACTGTGGTGCTTATTGCAACTACATTATAAAGATATAATCATTCCACATTCCTTCTCTTTGTGAAACCATGTAAAAACACCTTGAACCAATCCTATGGGCTCAAAGGAAAACAAGCAGTGCTCTGAGACTCATCCTGCCTTCTGGAAAGTGCAAGGAGAAGAAGAGCCAGCAAAAGAGGTACAGTGTGGCAAAGCAGGGTACTGTCTCTATTCCCCAGCTATACCAGTAGTCCTACATATTTGTGAAGGCTGTAATATGCTGCCATATTCGGAGGGCTGTGATGGGTTGTATTTTCCTCTGTATACAGCTGGGACCTCCCTTTGCAAAGTTCTCATTTTGGTGTTGTGGGACTAGACCATTTATTTAATTAAAAAAAATCCCAATTTAAACCTCTAAACTCTTATTCATGATGAAAATACCATTCATTTTTTGAAAAAAGCTCTATAAGCCCGTATCACATCTGCACAGCTAAGGCAACAGCTGAAACTCCTATATCCTTTTCTTTCTACAATTCCAACAATGTTTAATCTTGCTGTTTTTTTATGATTATAAATACATATTGCAGTTTCCTCATCTTAACTCCTTTTCCTACCCTTCACTTCCCACTTGAATAATTTGCAACATTCTATCTACATGTAGCTATCATTTTCCAAGGCATTCCTATTCCTATTGTCTTGTAGAATAAATCCTTCCCCCTCTTTCAGTTTGTATTTCAAATCTCAGTCTTAACAGATACTTTTCTTTCTACCACTGTCCATGCCGAGAATGTGATAAAATGAGTCCTATCAAACCACAACAAGATTTAAAAATACTCCCAAGAATTTAATATATTAACCTTTTAAAGAAATAGCAAAAGAGAAGCATGTGTAAAAAATGGAGAGAAAACAGGTCATGTGTGGCTCAAAGGGATGGGGTGCAAATTTTCATACTATTTCAAAACTGTTAAGCACCTGTATGCCCCAATTAAAAGTAAACTCCTGTAACTTGTAGTTTTAAGTCCTGTTCCATGTTTAGAAGTTCCAGGTACAAGGACTTGCTTTTAATAATGGAGCTCCAGCCCTCGGTTAGAATACCCTGGATTCGTGCCCAAGCTATTTTACACTAAGCTTGTATGGACTAAGGTAGCAGGTTAAATTGCAATTTTTTTTTTACTTCCTCCACCACAAATGCTTACTTTCAAGGTGAAAGACTCCAAATGTGTATCTATATATTAAAACAACAGTCCCTTTACTAAGCACTTGCGTTTGCAAAGAGTATAGCTTGGCTAGTGCGATTCCCAGGATGGGCAATGGCACTGGGAAGGAGACAAGCTGTGCTGCTTGCAAACATTTGCAAATCTACTGCCTTTGAGAAACAGAACAGTTGTGATTACTTGTGATATCAACTTTCAGGAAAACAGAGTATGCTTGGCTAGTTTTTATGTCCAGATGGGACTACATAGACCCTGATCTTGAATGCTGGCCCAGTATCTTCAAGGAGAGTGGACATGGCAAAGATGAAACACTGCACTCCAATTTTAAGTGAAGAGGAGACATTTAGGTATCAATGTGGGGTGGCATAAGGTACGATTTGGATCCAAATAAAAGTAACCACAGATACTTGGCACTTCAGAAAGAGAGCTGCTGTCCTTACCAGTCAAATGTGAAAACTCAAATACAAGCATCTTCAATAAGCATGTTTGTAAATGGATTTATTGGTATTAGCAGAAAACAGGTAACTTTGCAAGTTCCAACAAAGAAGTAAAGCCAACTGTAAATAATTAGAAATAACTAGGATAGCAGTTAGTAAATGGTGGCAGAATTTGGCCTTTTACACAATTTACAATGCCACTGGATTATTTTTCTAATAAGATGTAATTTATACTTTATGCCTGGGGAAAAACCCCCATAATCTCCATAAAGATGGCTTGTTTCAGTTCTTTCCATAGCCAAAAGGTGTTTTATTCTTAACATCTTATTGTCATGCACAGTTGTAACTTGAGAGATAACATAGCTGAGGTGCTAGTCTCTGGTAAAAGAATTGCCACTTTAAACTGTGGTAGCAGTACTACAGCCATTAATTATCAGCTTGACTAATTAGTATCGGTAGTGATCAATCTTTGCTTTCATAATTACTGCTGATGGCTGTACATGGTCTGTTTTATTAAAAATCCTTCAAGAATGACATAGGGAAAATCCATAGCATAGCTACACTGACTCTGAAAAATGATAAAAAAGGATCAAATGAGATAGAGAGGCCCCTTGGTATATTAAAGACCAAATTCTACAGAACAATTTTTGTGGTTTATGTAGTAGATGTAACAAAACATCCATTAGGTATCCGAACTCAGACAACATTCACTTATAAAAATTAGTTGCCTAGTAGCATTTATTCTGGTATTAACTCCAAAAGAAGAAAACTTATGGCCATGCATGACTGGGTGCCAAAACCTAATGAGCAATAAGCTCAGAATGAGCTATTCAGTGGATCTAGTTGTTTCCAAAGAATAAATGCAACAAAGAAGAGACACTGTTATTATTAACAATCCTATTGCACATCACAAAGACATAATCCTATAAATCAATGTCTGTACTTAACTGTTTCATACAGTCCTAAGTGAATTTGAGGAAGGTTTTGTTTTTTTAAAAAAACAACACAAAACTATTATACCCCATGCCTCAGTACAGGTCAAATTCTTAAACCATCACTGGCATAGCTTTCTGTGTTCCTGCTTCCATTTTAATGTGTGAGCAGTTAAAACTGTTAAATATCAGAAAAGAAGCTTTTGAAAAATTTTTATGACATGTTGGAATATAACTTAAAGATATGCATTTGCTTTGACATTATTAGATGAAAAAAGGCCTTTAGTCATAGGCCTCCATTAAATGCATAGCAGATATTAATAACACCTGTTATTCAATTATAAATGAAGATTATTTTTTGAGATGTAGCTTATGTGACATTTAAATTACAGACAGTAATAACGAGCAGATATAAAATGAGAAAAGGACCAAACAGAACTCTTTTGAGCAGAAAATGTTGTCCAAGGTTCCAATCTTGCAAAAAATCCTTTAGACTCTTAAATACACCCAATGGGAGTAGTTTCACTTATGCAGCAGAATGGTTTACAGTGGATAACTTTTAAGATAGCCCCCAAAAGTTTTATCTTATGGCCAAATTTCTGTAGAAGTGCAGGCTTTCTGTAGAAGTTTAACACGGTGAAAGAAAATAAACTTGATGCCTTTGGAGGAGAAAAAGCTATGACTACATCACATGCCATGCGGCAGTAGCTTTTATGTGCTTTCTCATCAGTATTTCTCTGCCCTTTCTGACAAATCATTCAGACATTTCTAATCTCTGGGCCACTTCATTCCTTGATTTCTTGGTTAATATAGGCAACTCAGTGGGAAGTTGATGCCAAACACATACTTTGTTTCTGTGACACCTCTTCTGAGAGTCTACAGCTTAAACCAAAGCTTTTGATTCAAGCCTATAACATCTCCTCTATCAGTGTAACCAAGCTGCTCTTATGGAAGTGGACTACACTTTTACTCTATCAATCTAAATGCTATATGATTGTTCTGTTTTCTATACTTTATTTAATCTTCCATATTGGCAATGTAGTTCTTACTCATAAATTATCAGTTTTCTATTAAAATCTTTGAAACTATTCTGACATTAGTAGACACCTGTCCATCAGGTACATCAAGGTCACCAGTTTGTATCAGATGAGATGTCAGTCAGCCACCAGGCAGGTAGAACATAGGATCTATTGATCTGAGCTAGATTTTGTACAGGTGACCTACAGCTTAAAGTAGTGGACATTTACTGCCAACTCACTAGAGTTATCCAGTTCCTCTCCAAATTCTTCTAAATACAAAAGCATGATTTAAAAGGTATTCAGATTTATATGTTTATTAGCATTTTACTTACCATTAGAAATTCTGGGATGATACATCCCATTTTAAAAAAGTCCTTGAGAGAGGTAAGAAAATACAAAGCCTCATTCTCATTTCAGTCCATGTAGGCTGCTGTCATAAAACAATCACCAATAAAGTCAGAAAAACCCATGTTATGCATAGGTATTTTTTAAACATATCTTTTTACATAATACTATACCATATTCTTTAGTGTTAACAACTGAGATTTCATAACTGAATTTTAGAAAGACAAACTAAAACCAGCTTTTGAGTCACACTTCAGTATTGTTATCTTGGTTCAGAATTATCAAAAATGGGCAAGCCTGGGGGAGAAAAATCCTACGACAGTGTTATTTGATAGCTACATAAATGGTTAGTTGACTGAAAAGCTTTCCCTGCTTTTGCTGCTATTTCCTCATATGCAAAGTGAGAACACCACCACCATTATGAAGGTGAAATTATTAATTATTATTAAGTAAACTACTAATATTTAATTACAAGTGTATTTCTGTCTTGGGGTAGATCAAGTGGCTTTTAAGGCTCTTCAATATCTTTGCCTTTATCAAGCTGTGATTGTTATTAATTAAATCCTGACCAACCGAATTACTTAGCAACATGGGTTGTAGCACAGGTAAGATAACATCCATTTTGTGGTCTTTTTAGACAGATTTTGATTTGCTAACAGCTTGCCCAAGTTATATGTAAATCCTCATACACTGAAATGCTTGGGCTTGCAGTACAATGCATATGGTCCATCTCTGCATGAGATAGCACTGGCCAGATCTGTTTAGTTCTGTGGTTTACTCAGGAAAACATCCCTATTCATTAGTGTCCCTCACCCCTTACATATCCTTTAGGAAAGTTAATGACTTGGGTAGTAGTGCAAAGCACTGGCAATTATTTTGATCCCCGTAACACAGAAATAGAGTATAGAACTGAGCACTGAAATGTGCACAAGTCAATGGAACTCAAGGAAAAAATGGGATAGGAAAGGGCTTCCATTCAAACCACTGTCTTGGGGAAATGCTAACAGGACCAAGAAGTGAACCAGAGAGACTTTTTTTCAGGGCACCAGGTTTTTTCCAAACAACCGGACTCAAATCCATTGAACAAGTGATCATGTCTCAATTGTGGGATTTCAGCATAGTCTCCTGGCTTGTAGAAGCACCTCTTCTATGGAAAAACTGATCCATCTCCCTCAACTGCCTCTGCCTTCCCAAAGCGGGAGGAAGATACCAGTTTCCATAAGCCCAGGTGATTAGGATTTATATTTATAATAATCATTCATAGGCAAACACTGATCAAGGGCCTTCAGTCACAAGGTATGGTAGCTTTAAAGTCTTGCCTTTAGAAACTCCTTCACGTTAGGACTTTGATATGAAAAGCTCCATATGATATGACTGATTGATTAGGGGACAAGGAAAACAATCTATGACACAGCTTGTGATAGTATTTTGTGAAACAAAGCACCAGGAATGGAAATTTCTCTTGATCTTTTTTTTCCTCTTTCTTTGTAAGGCATCTTTTATTCTGCATGAATTTTTGAAATATTCTTTCATTTCAGTTTAATAGCAATGACAGACTTCTCAGATATTTCCATAGGAAACTCAGAGAACTCCTCAGGAGCAAACCAGTTGAAAACAATCAGGAAAAAAAAGGCAATGAAGACAGAGTCTCTGAGACTGTTGCTGAAACAACACCAGAATTCACAAGGTAACTGCACACCCACATATATATTTTGAATAAAAATAGTTCCTTGAACAAAATGGAACAAAATGAAAATAAACTCATTTTATTTAATGATTAAATTAAGGCCAGTAGCCTGTTTAGGAGGTTGGGTCCAGGGGTTAAACACAGACATCTAGCATCATTTTAAATGTTATATGACCTGATACGTATGCTGAAGGACCAAAATCTTTTTGAGTGGCAGCCAGAAACTGACATAAAAATGGCACTAAATGTTTATCTTTAAGCCTTTGAATTTTTTCCTTAGTACTTTGAGCATACACATGTTAAGCAGTGTGAAGTAAAAACCATAAGGTTTTGGACTTTTGCAAATGTGAATAAAGAAGGCTGTACATAGAACGAAGCTCTATAAGTGAAGGCATCCTGGCCTATGCTGGCCACCTTGTCTTTTCTCTTTTGAACCACAAGATAAAAAGAAAAAAAAAAAAAAAGGAAAGAAAAAGCTTCATGACAGTTTTCAAATGCACACCTCCTTTTTCTCAAAATAGACAATGTTGTTTTATTTCTGACAGATTATATATTTGGAAGAAAGTAGGAAATACATAGCTAGAGCTACTACCATGCAATCTTTTTTACAAAGAATCACTTGGGCTATTTACAAGACTAGCTGCCTAATGACTTTTTTTGACTGGTCAAATCTGGTTTATGTCCCTCAAAAATCCCCTGTGGTAGCTCTTATTGGCTTGTGGTGACATCTACCAGAAAGGACAAAACTCTTCACTCACCAGCCCCTTGCTACTGAACTCAGTCAATACATTGCTCAGGACTCACCAAGTTGCTTCCAAACCCAGAGCCTGAAGTCAATAAAAGCTTTATAGGATTTTCCACTTTCCCCACAGGAGAAAAATAACTGTTTGTTGTTTGGAAAGGTATTGATTAGCATATTGTTGGAACAGAGTGTTGACCTTACGATCACAGACTCAGCATGAACAAGTCTAAGTAGAAGTATCTAGCAGAATAAGTACTCATTTCTTTATCAACATTAACCATTTTCTTAACTTAGAATTTCTATATTCCACTTGTTATATTACTCAAGCAACTCAATAAAAGCAAAAAAGATTGACCATCTAATAAAATCAAATCATCAGCTCATCTAGAAGTAGAAGAAATCATTCAATTTTGCATTCAAAAACTTTTCAAAAATAAAGATGTACTATTTTCTTGTGCTTTCTGTTTTTCAAGCTATTAATTTAAATAAAATTGGAAATGACCATGAGATGGTTCAGGCATGTCAGGACACCCCCAGAGCATCAGAAAAGTATTTTCAGACACTCTGCTATCCAATTCAAGACAGCAGGACATAAGCAACATGGGACTGCTGTATTTGTAACACTTCTGTTAACCCAGCTGCGATGCAGAATTCAGAATGACTGTTACAAGCTTCCTAGATGTTTAAAGACACTGTGTTTCTGTTGATCTTGGGGGGGCAGAGAAAGGAAAATAAAGTCATGCTGAATGAAAATCTATGTATGTGGGACTGTACTGGGAGACAGAGCACTGTGATGGCGTATTTTAATGGAACAGAGTATTTTTTGATACTTTAGAGGATGGGAACTGCAGGCTTTTTGTGTAGAACTAAGGGCATACAAGATGCAAGAGTGCCACACTGCCTCCTTTCTGCCTGCCTGCGCTTGGTTTGCTTTTCCAGAGAGTTGCTCCAATGTTATTCCCAGTTCCAATTTTGGATTCATGGGGCATCCACACTTCCTCAGGGAAGATCTGTTTTTAAAGTACTGCTATTTATGTTCTGTCCGAGTCTATACTGTACAGTTGATGTTGATAATGGAGTTATACTGAAGAACAGGAACTGTTAGCAAAAAAAACCCCAAAACAGATCTTAACATATGTTTCTTTGACATTGACTGAGGACAGACTATATCCCTTGTCCCTAGGAATCACGATACTTCTTGTGCAGCTTCTCTAGCATACTGTTCTGATAAAGAGCATGATGTTTAACAGCTTCCAGAATGCAGAGCAATGCTTCTTCACCATATACATAAGTTTTTGATGAACCAGTTCAGAGAGGCCCAATGAACAACAACAGGTTGGATAAAAAGTCTCTGAATATATCTTATCATGTAGCCGCTTCTATGGATGAATGTATATTAGTTTTATACATACTAGCTCTGTTACAATGTGTCCCACTGTGATTTCATTCACCAATATAAATCAGAAAGGATTTAGGCACTTATGTATGTATATGTATACATTCCCCCTCCCTCCCTTTCCCAAACCAGTAAAAGCATGTACAGCACAATTCTTTCAAGACCTGAGTTTGTTTATACAGATTCTGTTTTTTAACATGCATTCCTGCCTCATGGCAGAATGCTAAATGCCTCATTACCTGATTACGTCTACAAAATAACTCTGTATCATTCTCATTTTTACACATGAAGCACTGAGGCAAAGCATAAATTGATTGTTCAGAGAGCAAATTATAGTTGACCCAGGACTGAATCCCAGCCCAAACCTCTATGTACCAGATGATGCTTCTATAGTTTGGCTCTGAAACCTACTCCCTATAAAGGGAGAGGAGTTTTTCCAGAACTAGAGAATTTTTTAAGAGCAATGGACCTTCGTAAGGTCATATACTGTCCTTACACTTCAGTCTTTAAAAACTGAAAGAATGCAAGACGAGATTGAAGACAGAACACTTCCTGAGAAAGTGGGCATTTTAAAGGTGGTATAAGGGGGAAATCCCACAAATGGGAGAATTAAGGTTGTAATGCAAGTCAACGCAATTATACTCATGTACAACGAGCATAAATGAGGGAAAAAGGAAGCACCAGAATAATTTCATCTTGCTTGCACTTTAGATGTCCACAGTGTTTGTGTCTATGAGCCAGTCACCCATAATTCATCACAGAGAAAAAAACCCTTCTAAAAATGAATTTGTCTGTTTAGTATTTGTGCATTGGAATGAGAGAAATTGCATTCTCTAAGTTCCTTTCCTCTCTCTTTCTTAGGGGGAAGGAGGAAATTTCCTCAGATGTAGAAGTATATTCCATCATTGCATCTCCCTAGCTATTTTTCTGCAACAGAGAACATATGGTAGGTGTAAGTAAGCATCTGAAAAAAGCCTGGAGAAGTTTTTAAAGTGGCAAATGAATGAATCCAGGGGCCTTTAGTTGTTTCTATTCTCTAAGTAAGTCAGTTAGTGCCCATTTATTCAGTATTCTTCTCTTCAGTCGGTTTTTCATCCATTTCATCATCCTCTCATTGACTCTAATATCCTTGAATTTGCATATCAACTTTTTCTGTGAAACTTTATCAAAGCCTTACTCAGATCTGAGTCAATCAGATCTATGGCATCCCTAGTCTCTAATTTCTTTGTCCCACTTGCTCCTTGATTAATTCTATCACATGCTTCTGACAAGATCTACTTCTATAAACCCATGGCTCTTGGCTACTGCTTAACAGACTTTTATCTAACAAGCTAACAAATTCATCCTTTATGAATAATTCTAGAAATCTTTCCCAACACAGCAGTTAAATCTGCAGGCCTGTTGTTCTCTTCTTCACAACCCGAGTTAACTGGCAATGAATAAAATGTCAAAATTATACAATTCTGGCAGTGTCCGATCAAGTGAAGATGTTCTCTCTGCAAATCATACCTTTTTAGTCTTACATCTATACAACAAGGTTTAGGATGTGACTTGTCATCCAAACTGCTGTGGTATCAGTGCAAGATATAGCAGGGGGAAGAGACAGCAAATAAACTGACTTCAAAGGCTGTTATGTGAGTGAGGATTTAGGGAGCAGGGATTTCTTTCCTAGGATGATATCACTTTCACAGAGTTGTAGAAAAGTATGGCCAAAACCAACATGGAAAGATGAAACAGTCCACCCATTTGCCCAACTCACTTTATACCTGTATTATTCCAGACAGACAGTTGTCTAACCTCTTCTTAAAGACATAGACTGACAGATCAGCATAAGGTCCAATCTATTTCAGTGCTTCATTGCCTTGTTACTGATAGAAAGCTTTTCTGTGGGACTCTTCACTGAAAGATGTGGTAGATAAAATATTATAAATTGCTTAAGAAGTAATTAAGCTACATTCAATATTTAATCCAAAATGGCAACTAAAAAGCATGATGCTGACACACACCTTTGAACTCAGGAATTCCCTAAATTCCAACTTACTAAAATCTAGGAAATACATCAAGAGACATATTGTTCTATGCCTAGTTTTTAGACTCTTTCCCTAAACACTCACTGCTTCTTAGTGTTAGGGACAAGATACTGAACTAGATGGACTGTTCGATGCATTATAGCTATCTTTTTGTTCCTACAATCTTTTCCTCTGCATGGGACTCTCTCCAGTGGGTCTGCATCTTTCCTGAAGTGTGACTATGAATTCCAAGGCTCTCTAGCTTACATTGTCAAAAGCTCCATGTCACAATCAAGCTGCTATTATCCTGTACTATGTAGGACTTCACTGCCACCTCCCCTGTCACGTTTATGTTTCCATTTGTTGCTTGGAGGTGTTTGAGACAGCAGATTTGCCATGATGAGCTAAGCAATGCTTCTTTAAACTGATATCCTCTGTCTAGCTGCAAAAAAATCCCATTGCCCATAATGATTCTTAGGATGGCATATAGTATCTGTAGTTAGCCCATCTCTTCCATTGCACTTTGACTCCCTTTATCATGGCTATCTATTCTTTGTATTTATATAATTCCTATCTGTGCCATTGTAAGGACTCCAGTGAAACAGAAGCTTGAGAACTGCTTGCCCTTGCCTAGAAGGAGGAGATCTTTACTGTTTTTCAGGGACCCAATTTTTTCCCCTTTCTTCTTGTATCACCAAGGCTACAAGCCTTGGCAACAGGAAAAATGGAACATCTATTTATAGAAGCAATGAGTTAGGAGCGCAAAGACCTAGAGATGGACCAATTAGTAACTACTCTGTCCTGTTAGCATTCAGTTTAGGATGGAATAGAAAAAGGCAAATGTGAAGATCATCTGTATGAGATACTGGAAACAATGAGACCAATCTGATACTGCCTAAGGGAAATACATAATTACAAAACAGTATGGGTCCCAAAATGGGATCCTGCAGAACCCCAGCATTAATGAATGTTGCATTAAAGATAAAGAGGCTTAACTGCAACAAGCTGGCTCCCCTGAAAGAAATATGATTCATGCAATGCTAGATAATCCAGAAGAGATAGTTAATCTCTGCTGCAGAAACTGATGTTCATTGATAACAAATGCTGCAAACAAATCCTAAAATAGGAGATTAACTTGGTCTTTTTTAGTAAATATGTGAAGAGAGCTCTGCTGGATACTTCTATTAAGCATCTGGGGTGAATGACAATTGAAGTTGGTACTGAAATTTCTTGCCTATGTTGCTTACTAGGGGATGTTCTTCCACCTGAACTACAGCCACAGCTTGAATGAGTGGATGCTAAAATAGGGTATACAAAAACTAATTCTCTGTAGGAAATACTGATCAATTCAGGATGTATCACAGTTAAATCCAAACATGTAAAATGAAACATGGTTGAACAGACATAATACTGTAGTGGGTAGACAATCTGCAAGCAACAAAATTAGTACAATACTGATTACAAATAACCACTTTGGAATAAATACACAATCTTCTATTACTGTGTCACTAATAGGTCAGTTGAAAACAGACCTAGGCCTAATTTTTCCTTAAGAATTTATTCAAACAGCTTTAGTCTTCCTTATTTGGGAACCACCCATTTTGAAAACACACTACTGATTATTCATGCTGCCCATACAATTACAGTTAAAAGTTTTATTGCCTAAAATTATACTCATGAGATACCAGTAAATACTGAGGAATGGCAAATAAACACAGCTTTTAATGGTCTTGTTCTTCCACACACTCTGAACACAGGTATTTGAACAAAGAATTTTAATTTTGTGGGTACCTGTCAACAGGATAAACCTAACATGAGATTTAAAACTGTGTAGTTTTCCTGAGAATGTATTCTTTACAGTTTGAATGAAAACTGTGGTCACTTGGAAAAACTTGTTACGGTGCAAAATATTTATGAAAGCCATATTATCCAGGTCATGAAAACAGACACTGAGCACTAAGAACTTATTGGATGGGCAGTGAGGCCTTACCAAAACAGGGAGAGTAGCAGCTCAGGGTAAAAAATATGGTTAAAAGATTGGACAAAAAGATGCAATTCTAAAAATGTTATGAAACCTAAGGTATACTTTTTCTTCAAACATTCCAACTTGTCAGAGAAAGCATTAAGTAAATAGATAAATGAACTCTTAAGGAAAAAAAATATCCCTTGCCACAGAAAGAAACAAAGAGAGAAGGAAAGCAAGAAAGTCTAGTATTGATGTTTTGCAGCTGAACAGCTGGAAAGTCTCCTGAAACTTTCCCTGTAAAATTGTTAAGATACACACCCACCCACCCCCATATTATCTTTATGAATTAGGCAAACATAACTCCCACATAGGAAGGAAAGGATTTGTTAAGTTAGGACTTGACACACAGATCCTTTCTGGAGATTTCTCCTCCTGTAGAGTTTTCCCTAGAAAGTTTACAGACTGAGGGTCTCTCCTGCTGGACTGGCATTAGTTGAGGAGAGCTTGCTGCAAACAGGAGCTATCTGATCTTCCTGGAGAACCCTTCTGACTCTCCTCAAATGTTAATGTTTTAATCTTTACCACCCCCATTATACTTCTCAGCCTTTCACAGTTAGGCAAGCTTTAATTTCACCAGCAATCAGACTGGTCTCCTCAAAAGGCTCCTTGGCAATTACATCTGCTACAAGAGCTACAATTCGCTCTTGTCAACCTGTCTCTTCCAGAAGCTCTTTGGCTCTCTGTATGGCAAGTACTGAGTGTACTAGTGAAAAACAGATAATCAGGACTCCTCTCCCTAGGGGATGACATTCACTAGCTGCAAATGCAGAGGGAACATTAACATCATCTTATCAAAACAAATTGCAAGGAAGGGAGTTTGATAGTTAAGACCCTACAATGAAACATCAGCAAACTCACACCACAAGTCTTTGAGTGCTCTCAAAAGTTACAGTACCTTTACATCTAAACTTTCCCTGCTCCTTACTCATTTTTATGGTCCCTAGGGCAGGGACACTGTGTGCTGAATTTACTGCAGCCACCACTGCTGGGTCACAAAACACTTCCAAGGTACAGAAAGCATGAGTAGAGTTCACTGCAGGGCCATGAAGTGGTGGCACTAAAGATACTTTGCTCGTGCCTTGGTAGTTCATTTCCATAGCCACTCAATTACTCGGCTAGCAAAGGACTGTCAGAAGGGGAGGGATTCAAGTCAAGAGTGTTAAAAAGATTAACTGTAACATAAAATTCTGCTCCTATGCAGTCCTTTGGTAGAACAGGGTTAGGACTTTTCAGGGTACCATTCTTTACTACCGATGGAGAAGAAAGAGTTATGGAAGTATACATAAACACACACATATATATACACACATATGCATGCATATTTATGTATAAGTACAAGTTCCAGGGGAAAAGACAGATTTGCAAAGAACAAGGAAGTGACTATTCCTGTGTCCCACACCATCAGGCAGTTATCAACCAAGACCAAGCACCGCAGTTGCCGGGCAGAATGTACTTTTCCAAAGCCAGTTGCTCACACTCTGAAAACTACTGCTGTGAACATCCTTTCTCCCATCTAATCTCTGTTAGGCAGAGAGGAGCTGGCAGTCAGGATGAATAGACCTCACCTGCTGTGCTGGCACCATGTCCCTCCCATCTCTGCTTCTTCCTGCAACTTCATTGTAAGCGTGACCCCAGCTGCTGTGGCCAGGTCACAGCCGTTCTCCACATGGCTCCTGCAGCCCTAAGCATGGTTCCTTGCCAGTTTCATCCATGAGTCACTTCTTTGCTGCACTTGACTTGCCAACTGGTGTGAAGAAAAGGCTACATGCATGTGTCTGCACAGGGGTGGTGATGAGACAGGAAAGGTAGCATCTCGTAACAACTAGCAGAGTCATGGTTTGACAGTACCCGAACAAGATGGGCCATTGCCTCCGAGAACTTCTGCAGTTAATGTAAGTATTGAAAGATAGCTGAAGGCTGTTTCATGGCATTTTATCAGGCTTATTAAGAAGAGAACACCAGAAAAGTGAAAGTGGATCTGAAGAACATTCAAAGACAAATACATGGCATGAAAAAACCCAAACAAACATTAAAAAAATTATTTCCTACCTAACTGATCACCAATGAGAAACTTCCAATCATAGTGCTCCACATTTTTTTTTAAATTTCAAGTGTACCCTTTAATTTGTAGATCACAGTGAACCCACTTCTGGTCAGTCTAAGCTCTGCTTTTTATGGCCTGCAGCTGAAGCAGGGCCCTTGTTCCAGAGCTAACTGTTCCCTGATAAAGACTGCAATAGCATTTGAAGTTTTAGAAAATGTTGCATACTGTTACCCTGTCTTTGGGACTTTCAAAATACCAGAATATGTGGCAATCATATAGCACCAATGAAACAGACTATGAAAATGAGAATACTGTGTATTTTCATCAGCCTTCCATCAGGACTACAGAGGAGCTTACTAGGTAGGAGTTCTGCCATAAAACAGAAAAGGGTCTTGTTCAGTGTTGGAAGAAAACTTGTAACTCCAGACCACACTCTCATGACCTGAATTATGCTCCTCGTTGAAAACTGAGCAAGCTTCCTTTTCTGCTTACTCAGGGTCTAGTGTTGCTCCTTTTCAAATGGGTGGCACCGTTCCCATGTACTCCAATTCAAGGAGCTGGCTCCTGGTTTGTCAATTGATTCCAGCTTCAAAGGATTACACTGTTTTCATCTTGAACTCTGAAAACCAGACTAGTTTTTTCGCGCTTTTGGCCGTATTTATGAGCCTGTACAGTACAAGCAGCATGCAAAGGATCAGTCACACAGGCCTTTTGTGGTTTTATGGGAGAAATAAGCTCACAAACTGAAGGGGCTACAGTTCCACAGGGTTAATTGGTTTTCAAGTTTCAGACCAAATCATACCAGTCATTAAAAAGAGATTATTTAAGGTCTATGAAAGGTCGCAAGAATGCCATCCTTTGTCTCTTCATAATCCCTGCTCTGAATATCACCATTTTCATGACTAGCTTTTCAAAAATACTGATAAAATTCTGAAAACTTGCTGAGTGTCTCGGTTAACACCCTTACTTGCCATTATGATGTTAGCAAGTGAAGGTACTCAAGTATATTATTCACCGATGTAATTGCCCAGAAAGAATAAACCCAAGGAAGAGCCCCAGTAGGTCCTAGGCTTATAATTTTAAAAATTTATTACCCATTAAAAGGCAAGGTCACAAAATTGGTGTTTCCCTCAACATTTTTTTTAAACTGTCAATCACAGCTATGCTAGTTACATGGTAAATGCATAAAGTTGAACTGACTGCTTTACAGCTAGGTATCTGACTGGAGGAAACAACATCGTGGGCTAATATGTAGGCCATGGAGCTTTACAAGACAAACAAAATGCTTCACTTGACCAATAGCCAGGCTCCAATTGTTTTAATTTGTGATGTCAGAAAATCGTTGCTGAATATTATTAATAGGGAAACATGCACCTTCCTGGCTGCACTAACACCAATGAACCTGATCACCAATCAGACATGTTCTCAAATAATAACCTTTGAAAACTAGTGTATCTTAAAGAAAATAGAAAAAAAAAATTACAAAAGAGGTTTACAGATTGCTGTTTTATAAGCAATCTGAAAGGTGAAAAAAAGTGAGGGGAAATGGTGATACTGAACCTCTGAGGTCAGCCTCAGAGCAGTGGGCATCTCAATCATTTAATTTCTTTTTTTCTTCTTTGTGGCACTGACATTTCTGAGAAGTCTTTATATATTGAAAAATTCAGGCCTATTTGGGTTATATGGTGTCCTGTTTTTGGCTGGGATAGAGTTAATTTTCTTTCTAGTAGCTGGTATAGTGTTATGTCTTGGATTCAGTATGAGAAGAATGTTGATAACACATTGAAGTTTTCAGTTGTTGCCAAGTAGTGTTTAGTCTAAAGTCAAGGATTTTTCAGCTTCTCATGCCCAGCCAGCAAGAAGGCTGGAGGGGCACAAGAAGTTGGGAGGGGACACAGCCAGGGCAGCTGACCCAAAGTGGCCAACAGAGTATTCCATACCATGGGACATCATGCCCAGTATAGAAACTGGGGAGAGCTGGCCAGCGGGGGCAAATCACTGCTTGGGAACTAACTGGGCATTGGTCAGTGAGTGGTGAGCAATTGCATTATGCATCATTTGTTTTGTATATTCCAATTCTTTTATTATTATTAGTGTCACTTTATTATTATGTCGTGGTTTAACCCCAGCCGGCAACTAAGCACCACACAGCTGCTCACTACCCCCCCCCCCCCCCCAGTGGGATGGGGGAGAGAATCAGGAAAAAAAAGTAAAACTCGTGGGTTGAGATAAGAACAGTTTAATAGAACAGAAAAGAAGAAACTAATAATGATAATAATAACAATAATAAAATGACAATAATAAAAGGATTGGAATTAACTCAACAATTAACAATTAACAACTAATTCTATCCCAGCCAAACCCAGGACATATTATTATTATTATCATCATCATCATCATTATCATCATCATTATTATCATTATTATTTCCTTCATTTCTGTCCTATTAAACTGTCTTTATTTCAACCCACGAGTTTTACTTTTTTTCCTGATTCTCTCCTCCATCCCGCTAGGTGGCAGGGAAGTGAGCAAGCGGCTGTGTGGTGCCTAGTTGCTGGCTGGGGTTAAACTACGACATATGGTGATTATGTGTTCAGTGAATTTCACTTTGAGGCTAACCCAACCCCCCCTGTATTTTATCAGTTTTACATGACAGACAAAAGAGAGAGAAAGTAATAATAAATTAAAAAAATATTATTACACTTGGAACTCTAAGAAAAGGTGATTAATAATCTGTCACATCCTAGGCCTCTTTATCAGCTGTTTCTCTGGCAGCACAATGCAACGGCATTTCCCTAAAATAGGAGAATTTCACCGTGACACAGAGATGGTTTTGCCACCTAATTCCTGGTCATTATATCATGGCTGTATTACATGATAGAAGTGTTGAGAAAGAGTTTCTCGCTGTAGAATCAGCCTTTGATGGCCATCACAAAGGATAGTAATTGAGATAGGATAAAAGTATACACATGTAGGACAGGTCTTCTCTAGAACTACAGTTTTTAGTGGAGCTGGTTTGAGCTTTTCTTTATTTTATGATATGTCACATGGAATAAGCAACAGCTTGAGTTATTCACTCTTCTCTGTCAGCATTTTTGGTAGGCTGATCATGACTTCATAAATAAATAAATAAATATATCAGTCCAAATTAGCCTTAATTTCATTGAGCTGTTTTTACCAACAATGACTTTCCAACATATGCATTTTTAGAAATTGTGGCCAAACACATGGATTAGTAGTTCTCTCTTCTTCTCACCCAAACACACCTACAACCTTAATTCCCAGTTGCAAACTGGCTGAATAAAGCATTTTGCATGTGAAATAATCCCACAGTATATGACCTTGCAATTTTTTACTTAAATTAGGAGCAGGGAGAAAGACACAGCACCTGTGAATCAGAATGGATTTTTACCAGCAAGTTTCGTTTGCTATCATACCCAATTCCAGATTAGATAGGTGATTTTACTTCAGAAAAGTACAATATCCATTGTTTTCTTTTATCTTTCTCCTTTATTCAGCATACAATATCATTTCAAGGACCTTGATGCTTCTGCAGTTGTGTAACAGGTGAGGAGTTACACACATGCACAGTAATTTCACTAGTGAATCCTTCGTTGTGCATGATGCGGGGTCATGGCTGTTCTTTATTCATCTGGCAAATTGATTATAGCTCTTTAAAGCCTCTCAAGCAACACAAAGCAGACTGAAGAATTATGAGCTAGTTTAATGCATTTTACCTTGACAGAAAAAGCTTGTAGCTCAGAGCAGCAGTTAAGAAATTACAAACACACACAGCCTTCAGCTTGAGGCTTTTACTGCAAGCTGCATGACTAAATCAGAGGTTTATTAGTACCTTGTTGATGATTTTGCTTTGAAAATGAACAAGAGTACTGGTGTAGGAAAAAGGCTGTTAGCTACTGGCTAGTGTGATGCATAGCTGAAATATTTATCAAACTACTACAACTGGTTGACATACATTCTTCAAAGACTAAACTTTAAAAGTTTGATTGAGGTATAACAGGGCTAACTGATTTAGTTTATTACGTGTAAGTTTGCTACACATTTTACATTTACTAAAATTATACGCAAGACTTCGTACCAAATTTAGATTTCAATCCAAAACTAAATTTCACACTGTATCTGAAGTTTGGGATAGCCACTCCAGTTTCAACACTTGCCAGCTGAACTGCTTTTTTCCACTATCTAACAGACTGTGGCAATTTGGCAGCCTGGCACATGGAACAGGAAAATTCTGCACACCAGGTACAATGGATCTGATGTATCATAGACATGACATTCCACATAGAGCTGACTGTCAACACAAAATTGGTATACCTCAAATATATTGGTATTACCAAAAGTCATGATCCAAAACCATCTAGAAACAAATATGTTTAATTTGCTAAATGCCTCCTGCACTGTCACAGACTCCCACTTCTCAGGGCAAGTTCCCCAAAATATACGCCCTCTGCTTTTCAAACAGGAATACCAATCTGGAAAATGAAATCCAACCAAGATGCCTAACCTGTAAGGTTTAGTGAGGAAAAGACATGAGCTATGATTGTCCTGAGGCACTAGGCCAGATCTTCACATTCTCTTAGGGATTATGCAGAATGGGGAGAGGATTAGGAAGAATGTATTTTAATCAGCTCTAGGATGGAGTTCATACAATTTTTGAAAGTCAGTTTCACAGTTTTCATGCATTTATTAAATCATTTATTCAATCTACAGTGTCTTGTTTCAGAAAGTCACTAAATAGGTTCTTGTTAAGATTTCTAGCACGTTAGCTCAGTGCCAAAGACTGACCATATTCCCCCTCGCCCCCTTTTTTTCCTCTGAGAACTGCTTTATAACTAGGACTTCCAAAAATATCCATTTGCCCTCTGATCATCAAAAATCATGTACTCTTTTCAAGCACTGACACAGATCATTACTATTAGATCATTTGTCATTTGTTGGGGGGCATTTCTTGCCCATGTAAAGAAGTACAGTAATGCAATAATCTGGAAAGAAGTGTTATTCTATGTCTGTTTTGAAAACTAGATGCCTCGTTTGAAGGTATCACAGCAGAATCTGTGCATTCACTAATAAAAGAATGTAAGTGGCAGCATTTGCAGACAGCAGAATAGGTTGCTCAAGCCTAAATAAAGACTGAGAGAATGTCAAAAGAAGAGATAAAACACAGTGACTCCTGTCATTCTATGACAAAAGCATTGTGTATACTGAATAGATAATTAGTGATTGTAAATCTCCTGTAAGTGAGGAAAGAATGACTTTGAATTAATTTGGGACACCACTAAAAATACCTACTCTATTTTCATCAGTAGCTAAATACAAGGTAAACAGAAAGACTGGGATAGCAAATAATTGAAAATATGTCATTAAATCAATTATATGCTTTCTTCGACAATAATATTTTCTCTCCCCATCCCTTTAGAGAGGGAAACGTGGGCATACAAGAAATCCAAACACAGGTAATAGAAGTTTGTAGGAGAATGAACAACTTACAAGTGAAGATAAATGTACAGAACAGAACTAATCAGTCCAAGGAGCAGACTGGGAAGAAGCAACATGATAGAAGTATACGAATAATGAATAGCATGGCTAACAAAAATCATGATACACCTAGTTATCCTTGCTCATTCTGCAATTACAATACCCACTTGAGTGCAACATAGATTTTAAAAAGTTCAGCGGCAAAATTTTACAACCTCATATGAATATGAAAATCTTCAAGACTAACAAGAGTGTTCAGGCTCTGGGGACAATGAGGACACTTTACAGTGGGAAAACAAAGAGCATAATTGTTTGGGCTTCGTATAATCCAATCCAAATTTGTTTTTAGCAGATATGATCTTCTGCTGCATGCTGGTTATTCACAGTGTCTCCCACTGCTATATTTCATTTGCTAATTTATCTAGATCTGTGGCTTTGATCTGTTATGCTACTTCTATCATGCTAAAAATCACGTAAGTTATTAGCTTAATGAAAATCCTTCTTTTTTTCCTCCCCATGACACCATTACCCTTTTCCTAGAACAATCTGAAGTGTGTATTCCCTGGCAAATATTCACACTAATCTGTGAAAACAATAATGTTTAGACATAGTTGGATGATAGAATTTCTATGTTCCCCTAAATGCAGGCACCACATTTAAGGCAAAATTCTGGCAGGGAAAATTAGTCATCTTGTACAGGAACCTCAGTTTCAAGTTCCTTCTAAGGGTCCTTCTTCCATTCTTCCTCATGCAGGCAAAAGAGAGCTGAACCTTATTTGGAAGCATACACTGTGCCAGATGGAGCAGACTGGTTTAAAAATCAAAGGGACATAAGATCCTGTTTTCTGTAGGAGAGAAACACAAAATGTTCTGTGCTGCCAGCACCTCTGAGCCCTCCTGTACCTTGGTGCAGCAGGCATCAGTTGGCTTTCAACTGCTCTGACGCCCACTTTGGCTGAGTTGCATCAAGTCCAGGAGTACCATCATCATGTCAGCCTTAACACTGTTTCTGAGTGTTATCTATGAGTGTAATGTACTGGTGTTAATTTGTTGTATTGAAAATAATTAGGCTTAGGGTCTGAAATATTACAGTGAAAAGCTATCTGTAGGGTGATACTGACTCCACACATTACAAACATCAGTTTAGCTTTAGAAAGAACTCTTGAACTGGCATTGCATGATACTTTTTCTTAGGAAAGGGTAATGGTGAAGGGAGGACAAGGTGGGCAGGAGCCTTAAGGCATTTGGTGTGAGAATCCCTGCTATGTTAACATCCAAGAACTCTTTGGGTCTCATTTAGAAGGCACAAGTACTATGAAGAGCTGCAGAGAACTGGCAGGATTAACTACACATGAAGGTCTCCCCTTCTCTCATACTAATGTCAGAAATCTCACCAAAATCCTCATGAAGATCACAAGATTTTTTCCAACTTTTTACTGGACTAAAATAAATGGGTTTTTTTCTTACTTGTATAATAACCACCTCATAGCTGGCACTTAATGTGAAACATTAACACAAATAATGTGGGTAATTCCTAAAGTTACTGGGTTCTATAGAATTCCTTTTTTAACTGTTTTTATTTATTATTTGCATTAACAAAACCTTTTTGTTATGTCTTTGCCTAGTTAGGACTAGGTTTTCAGACAGTAAGATAAAGAGTCCATTATGAACATGTAGATACATACTTAATATCCATAGGCAATTATTTTCCCATCTGCACAATCATTTGTCTGCAGTATTATGGTGATAAATAAAGGTTTCCTCTGTGATTCTGGATAATTTTGTTACTGTACAGTGCAGGACTGTGACTTACAAGCATGTGGATCAGAAACATTTTCAGAGAGGTTTCACCATGGATGAGGCTGCACATACTATAGCCTTTTACTGACATTTTAATTCAAAACATTTTTCTGAGCGAATCCAATCAGAGTGACCTCTAATTTATCCTTTATATATCTTTGCAAGTAATCAGTAGACTATGAGCCTGAGAATCTGGTAATTTTTTTTGAGAATTTTTGGACCCTGTAAGGAGAAAAATTTATCTACATGCATTATACTAAGCCCTCTTCAATTTTTTCTTTGAGGGAGTTACGGTGGCTAGTGTTATGGAAAAATATGCTATACAAATGAAATCACATCAACTGAAACAATTAAGGACTTTGAAGGACTAGAAAGGCACCCCATCTTCTTGCCATGACAACAGCGATAATACATTCTATTGAACTTTAAGATATGATCAAGACAATTACATGATAATGCTGTTACTAAGAGCTGCTGCTCTGTGTCAGTTTGACTAGGTAAAGGAATTTATTGGGGAAGAATGAGAGGATTATCCAAAGCTGATATATACTCAGAAATGAAGTCCCATGAAATGAGTGGTGAACCTCAGGGGTCTGTACTGGGACCAGTACTGTTTAATATCTTCATCAATGACACAGACAGTGGGATCAAGTGCACCCTCAGCAAGATTGCAGATGACACCAAGATAAGTGGTGTGGTTGACATGCCTGAGGGAAGGGATGTCATCCAGAGGGACCTGGACAAGCTCAAGAAATGGGCCCACGTAAACCTTATGAGGTTCAACAAGCCCACGTGCAAGGTCCTGCACCTGGGCTGGGGCAAGCCCCGGTATCAATACAGGCTGGGGCATGAAGGGATTGAGAGCAGCCCTGCTGGGAAGGACTTGGGGGTATTGGTGGATGAAAAGCTGGACATGAGCTGCCAATGTGCACTTGCAGCCCAGAAAGCCAACCGTACCCTGGGCTGCATAAAAAGAAGTGTGGCCACCAAGTCGAGGGAGGTGATTCTGCCCCTCTACTCCACACTGGTGAGACCCCACCTGAAGTACTGCATTCAGCTGGGGTCTTCAGCACAGGAAAGACACAGACCTGTTGGAGCAGGTCCAGAGGAGAGCCACAAAAATGATCAGAGGGCTGGAACACCTCTTCTATAAAGAAAGGCTGAGACAGTTGGGGTTGCTCAGCCTGGAGAAGAGAAGGCTCCAGGGAGACCTTATAGCAGCCTTTCAGTACTTACAGGGGGCTTATAAGAAAGATGGGGACAGACTTTTTAGTAGGGCCTTGTGCTGGTTTTGGCTGGGATAGAGCTAATTTTTTCCACAGTAGTTTGTATGGGGCTACGTTTTGGATTTGTGCTGAAAACAGTGTTGATAACACAGTGATGTTTTTCCTATTGCTGAGCAGTGCTTACACAGAGCCAAGGCCTTTTCTGCTTCTCACCCCACCCCACCAGCGAGGAGGCTGGGGGGGCACAAGAAGTTGGGAGGGGACACAGCTGGGACAGCTGACCCCAACTGACCCAAGGGATATCCCAGACCATATGATATTGTGCTCAGCAGATAAAGCTGGGGGAAGAAGAAGGAAGGGGGGAATGTTTGGAGTGATGGCATTTGTTTTCCCAAGTAACCGTTCTGCGTGATGGAGCCCTGCTTTCCTGGAGATGGCTGAATACCTGCCTGCCGATGGGAAGTGGTGAATGAATTCCTTGTTTTGCTTTGCTTGTGTGCGCAGCTTTTGCTTTACCTATTAAACTGTCTTTATCTCAGCCCACGAGTTTTCTCACTTTTAGTCTTCTGACCATCCCACTGTGAGGGGGAGTGAGTGAGCAGCTGTGTGGTGCTTAGTTGCTGGCTCGGGTTAAACCATGACAGGTCTGTAGTGATAGGACAACTGGTAATGGTTTTAAACTAAAAGAGCATGGATTTAGACTAGATATAAGGAAGACATTTTTCACTATGGTGGTGATGAAACACTGGAACAGGTTGCTCAGGGAGGTGGTAGATGCCCCATCCCTGGAAACATTCAAGGTCAGGCTGGATGGGGCTCTGAGCAACCTGATCTAGTTGAAAATGTCCCTGGTCATTGCAGTGGGGTTAGACTAGATGACCTTTAAAGGTCCCTTCCAACCCAAACTATTCTATGATTCTATGAAATACTGTGTTTGAAGTTTGTCATAATTAATCTGGATAGGAAGTCAAAACAGGGCTCTGCTCTTAGTAAAGTTTCTGAGTTTACTTTTAGTCTCTCTAAACCCAAAGTTTGTTTCAAGAAGAGAGTAAGCGAGCAATCTGATTACCAGTCTAGACCCCAGACAAGTCAGTGGAAGGCTAAGCCATTCAGAAGTTCCCTCATTTACTAGAACTTGTAACATAAGAAGAAATTTTATGTCTTTAAAAATTTACTTCTATCATACCTGTTCAAATGTTTAAGTGGCACTAGGAGAGTCCCTGAATGACAGATACCCAGTATTTCTGGTGCTGACAGATTTTCACAAAATGCCATTCATCAGTCTTGGCATAATTATTCCTATTGAAATAGGAGCCATGCATGTCAACACAACACGTACGTGGCATATCAGGTTTAATCAAAGTACTACTATTTTTGAATTTTTGACTGACAAGTTATTTTTGCTGCTTCCTTAACTCATCTATGACATTCAGCACAGACACCTCTGATCAACGTATCAGTAAATTCCAGGGTTGTTCTAATCATGATTTACCCATAAAAATGGGTAAACATTTTGTTTGTAATGGAGGTCCGTTAAACCTCTGCATAACAGATCATGCTGCTGTGTCCCAGCAATGATGTGGACACTCCCTGCAAAGAAAAGATGATCACTGCATCTCTTTAACAGATGTCACAATACTCATTAATACATATTCTGGAATAGGAAGGCTCTGATCCAAGTAGGGCTACTGACAGAGATGGGTTTGTCTCACTGTACTTATACGCAGAATACAGAATGGTCTGGAGACTTAAGGCATTGGAAAGAGTGATAACAGTGAGAACACCTGCCTTGAAATCTTGAATGAGAAGCAGAATTCCAAAACACTCATTTTGGAAGAAAGCGTTTTTAACATTATTTCAGACCAAGAAAACGAGTAAATCAATCTTGATTACTTGGTTATTAAAAATAAATAATGATAAGCAGATAGATTTATGTTCACAAGCATTTCTCACAAGTGGATCATATTCATCTGGAGGCAAAATGTGCTTTGAAGAGTTTTGGTGTTGTTCTGAGCATGACTTGTGAACTGACTTAAATAAAAATAAATGGTGTCGGGACTTTGAGGATGGCTATCAAAATTGGAAATGACTAGGAAACCAAAAGCAAGCTTCATAATACTGGCATTTAAAAATGACTCTTTATAGCACAAGCTTTTTCTGCACATACACAAATCATTCATTCATATGTAAAACGCATGAAATGGTGAAGCTCAGCTTTTTGGTAATGGGCCTTGACTTCCATTTTAAGTAAGCCTACTCTCATCATCACAAAGGCCTACTGAGTACTGTATGCAGAGTCCCGTACTTCCAAAATCATTCAGATTACATTTCAATTTTCCTGGGAAAAAAACATTAATAACTAATTTAAGTAGTAGAGATAAGTTTAAAGCATACAGAGAAGGTGAAAAGTACTGGGGAAATGAAAGCATTTCTTTGTATATGACATTTTCAGTACAAATTCTATCATTGCCACATCATCTGCCCAGCACTTCTCAGTCATACTTTCACACTGGTGCTGATATTCTTGTACTACACAACACTGCTATTTGTGCAAAAAGCCTCAATTATTTCTCAGCACCTGGTAGGAGATAAGTTCTGCAAAAGCCATCCTTTTGTTTAGAGAGTGATGTACATGATTGCAGAAGTGAGTGTGACCACCGCCTGCCAACTGTGATGACAAAACATGAAGCAGACATGCAGCAAGGATTCAACTTTTGATCATTACTTTAGCCTTTCCAAAATAATGTTACACATCATTATATACATCACAAAGGCACAGACAATTATGCAAGATACTTCATAGAATTAATTTTTTCCTCAGGAAATGTATGCATGTGAGACAGCAAGAGGGACAGAAATGACAATCCCACTGCAGCAAGGGGACAACAGCAAGTTGTGCTCATTTAAATGCCTGAGAGCCCTTGTAGCAAAAAATCCAAAGCAACAGCTATGGGGAAAGATGAAAGCTAGCACAACCGACAGTGTCAATGCTAATGAGGAAAGACTATCAATACAAAGTCTCTGTTGGCCACATCAGTAGGACAATAAAGCTCGATTTGCTGAATGTTCCAAAAATAAAATGACAAATTAAGCATCATCATCACATTTCTAAGTGTACAACAGCAGCTTTTGTATTTCCTGCCGAGAACCATATATTATTGTGGAACACATGTAAATACACATTGTATATCACAGAGCCATTTTTCACCCATAAAAATGCACCCATCCAAAGTCTGGCAGGCATAAATGAAAAGTTTAAAAAAATACAAGCAAAAGTAGCAATGAAATAAAATACATAGTGGATATTGTTTCTATTGGCTACCTTCACAAACCAGTTGAGGGACCAGTATTAAAAAAAACATCTATACAGATGTCCTACAGATGACAAAACCAATTCATTTTTACTAGCAATCTGGGATGCTTGAGATATTAAAATGAATCAAGTGGTATGCTATATTACCACCAAAAGGAAGGTCAGAGAAAAGAATATAGGTCCCACTAACTGAGAGAAACTATGGTGTCTCATGAAAGACAGTGCTTCTGAGAAGACTTGGTTGTAAGTAGATAACCAATTGATACTGCTGCAGCTTAACCAAATGTCATAGATATTTTAATGGAGTGAAAAGGTGACATTTGTATTATGGAGAAGTGAGTTTTATAACCTGTCCTCCTTCTGACACTTTCCCAACTAGAGCGGCAGATGTAGGGTACTGGAAGAACTTCTAGAGACCTCAAGTATTGCAAGAAGCTGCATAAAATTTAACCCAGTGTAAATTCTGAATCACAGAATAATGTGTTTTGTCTTGGGAGAACCACAACTAATCACATCAGTAATTACATTTTGCAACTGTTTTCTTGATCAGCTTGACACATGGAACACTCAACAGGGCAACTACCACACTTACAAGAATTATACTGAATAAAAAGCTGATATGCAGACCTTGGCAAAGGTACGGTTACTTAATCTCCAAAACAGGTCAGTAATTTGTCACATCAGCCCTTTTATGAACCATCAACCTCATTATCGCAGTTCACTGCACAAACTGCCCTTGGGAGTCCAATACTAATAGTGTGCAGAGAGAGGTAAGACACACAGTCCAAACTACCTCATTATAGATCCACTTTAAAGAAACACTTACATATTAGGGTGAAACAAGCATTACATTTAGAAAACCAAAAATCAATAAGAGGAACCCAAAAGCTAAATGTGTGTTTTCAAGTAAAACCATCAAAATTAGCTTTAAGAAGCAGCCGAGGAAACCATACACGTGACAAGTATCATTGATCTAGCTGTTAGAGAGGCTGTATGAATGGCATCATTATACACTCACCTTTACTGGTAAAGGCACTGCATGTGAGAAGAATTGCGTATTTGAACAGGAACTTGCTTCAAAACAAAAGATACAAAGGACCTCCAATTTTACATCTGCATGTATATATCCGCATTATTCTCCAGGTGTAAATGACAGCAGTATCTAAGGCCTCAAGCCTTTAAGTGGCTAGGTGCTCTAGGGAGCCCTTACTGCTTTTCTTGAATTTATGGGGAGCTGTCATGGACTGATTCTGGGAACTCTGTCAGTACGTTTCAAATGAATTGTTTATGTCTTAAACGAGTTGTCTTGAAGGGGAGTTGACCGCAGACAGAGACTGGTTCTGTGGAGGCGGGACAGTGCCTCCTCCTGCATCAGTTTCCTTATAACCACAAAAGGTTATTGTGCCTACACCAATATGAGACTACACTCGGGTCCTAAACAAGACAACCACCCTAATACCCCAGACCCATTTCTGGAACTCTTGGGAACTTTCTAGATGAACAACTGTGCACACTAAACGATGCTTCTCCTTTGGGAGGGATGCCAATAACCAGAGACTATGTAAGACAAAAAGGGACTCGGGGCAGCGCGCGCGCCCACCACGGACTACACCTGAAACATGACCTGTGAGATGTTGCTGGATCCTAGGGTGGTGATCTCTCTCTCTCTCCTCCTCCTTTCTACCTATCTCGCTCTTCCTTCTCTTCACTGCATCTACCTCACTTCATATACATAGTTTGATGTTGTAGTTATTTGAATAGTTCATCTATAGAATTATGTGTTATAAAGTTTGAATATTGAATTAAGATTACGTCGGGAAAACTTCTCCCCTCTCCTTTCCCTTTGGTTCTCTGACTTACCTGGCAGACAGCAATAACTGGAGTTTTTGCACATACACATATGCTTTGTTGCTGTTTTCGCTCAATAAACAATTTGATTGGTCGTTTGGCATTGCTTCACCTTAAGTTACTCCGAGGGGATTTCAAGCTTTACACAACCTCCCACACTACCCAGGGTAGCTTGCTGATCAGGTCGTGACAGGAGCTGAGGATACTTAGTGCCTTCTTGGCATCATTGATGCAAATTTCCCTCTATGAAACTTTGAAAATGTGTGCCACAGGAAAGCAGAAATGAAGTTTCCTCATGAAATTTCCTTAACAGCATTAAATATTCTAAATAGGTACCACAACTCTAATTTTTGATGTAGCCACTGTAGAATAAGAGGACAAACAGTCTTTTTCTTAAGGATGAAGCTAATAAAGCGAGAGAAATTCCAACATAAAATCAATTTGTTGGCAGTTACAAAATTATCTGTTCTGTTTAATATAGCAGAAGTAGATCACCCCCAAATCTCTAGTGCTTTATCACTTTTAAAGCCACTTGATTTTCTACTCTTAAATTTGATCTTGGCCCTATTGTCCTATTTGTGACACTACTGTAGTCTTCAGGAGAAAAAGGGTAATGTTTTAAGTGTCTGAAAAAGCATTTTGAAAATTTAATGCAGACACAAATTCTACATCAATTTTACGTCTTCAGCTTATCTCTAGATTTGAAAACAACTTACCCAGGAAAAGAAGAAAAATATATTGCTAAGACATCAGAAGGACCAAAAACAGATTTGTTGTTCATTTCTACACACTTTATGGGCCATTATTTTTCTTACAATTTAAGTGGACTCAGACCCTCATACACTTTTTTATTTGTTGTCATAAAACACCACAGATCCAAATAGCCACTGTGGAGGACATTTTCTTGATAGTATACTGTGACCAGGTATACTGGTATTACTTCTCTTATTCAGAAAATAATGTTCAGCAAAAGGAGATGGATGAGCAACAGGTCATAGAAGGCTAGATAAAACAAATACATTTCAAAAACTTAAAGGGAAGATTTAGCAAAGCAGTCATATCAAATTCTGAAAATTTAGTAAGCCTGAAGTTTAAGTTACATGAAAACCGTGGAGGCTGGAAAAGAATGGGAGGAGCTACCAAACAGTAGCAGGTTTTACTTCCAAAATTTAATGCTGCTTTATAGTCTAGTTTAGCAAAAAATGCAAGACAACAGCATTATTTTTGGCTAGTTGCCAGCCTGCAGGGAGATCATACACACCCATAACTGATTTTGTTTACGTAGATATGCTGACCTAAACTGACTTCACATTCTTTAGTACATTATTTTTAGTGATTTTTTTTTTTTCCCTGTTTTCTTTTCCATGTACTGACTTGGAAGTAGACCAACTAGAATTGACATGCAGTGGGTTTCAAACCATGTGGATCAAGACCACAGATGGAAAAAACTGAGTTTCCATGGGTTTTTACAAATTTGTACCAGGTAAGTCTCTGGCTCTCTGGAACAATTGTTTCTACTGTGATATCAAGGTTTAATTTTAACACTAAGCCAGCCAAACAACCTGTTGTACAAATGGGAAGTTCTGCTCCCCTCCATCCTCCTTTCCTTCAGCACTTGTTTGAGTAGTAACCAGCTCAGGGAACCAGACTGGAAGCCTGCAGAAAATGAATTGTTTTCTACTCATCAGGTTACCAAAACCAACTTGTTGTGGGCTCAGACAAGCCCTAAAGCCCGCCCAGAGGATGAGATAGGACCATGTGTGTGAGAGAAGCAGGACGAAGTGCCTGTTTGGTCCCAACTTCTCATTACACTGGCTTACTAGCTGAAGGCACACTCTTAGAAAGCCTCTTTCTTTTCATAAATGTTCCTTTGTAAAACACATAATGATTTGGAAGTGTGTCCTCTAACACTATTTGCAGAAGATGTCAACGCCTTCTCTAGAACACCCTGGTAAGCTCAATGCATTAATATGAACAGCCTTGATGCTTCCTTCTACTGTTTTTTATAGGTGTTTTTCTTATTTCCCCTGTACCTTTGTTTCTCCAGCTCTACACATCATATTTTAGAAAGTCAGGGTCTAAAATGTGGTGCCAAAATTCATGTTACTACTTGGATCAGCAGCCTGATTATCAATGTATAATCCGACAAATGTTCAGCGCTACTGAAAATCAGACCACCTAAACACAGTTATTATCTACCTTTGAGCTTTGCTTGTGAAAGTCTGTTTTCTTCCCAAGAGGACCTGGCAAGAGGTGAGGATGTATTCTACTTTCCTAAGTGAACACATCCATTCACTTTTCTTTACTTGCCCCCAAATAATGGAAACATCTCTTGCTTCAGTTTACTGACTCTTATCCCTGAGGCTTAAGAATAGAGCTGCACGAGATTGTGACCAAATTTTGGAGAGTGTAATAAATTGATAGGACTGAAATGCGCTGTGAACTGCTTTCATATTCGTCAGTTAGTTCATGTAAAAAAACCCACCAGAATGAATCAAAAAATGCATCTACCCTCTCCCACACCTGAAATCTTACGTGAAGAATATTTGAGGTTGCACAAAGAATAAGCTGAAACAACAGACATAAGTGAAATATGTGATGTCAGCTACAAAGATACGATTGTATGAAGAGGTTTTGTTGAAAGTAGGAGTTATTCTTGAGAGCGTAAGGCCTTCTTCCTTCTCTTTGCCATCCTCTCCAGCACTCAAAGCCCAGGTAGAAGTCATTTTGAAATCTTCTCTTGAGAGAAGAGGAAGACAAATCACAGCGCCAATAGCCTTGACTTTAATTACAAGGCACAGAGATCCTTTTAAAGCGCCCTTCTACTTGAGGAACAAAAGAGACAAAAAGCAGAGCAACATCTGTGGGGCTTGCAATACTTCCAAGAAACCGTGAAAAATAAAGCGCTCGATGCTGCTGAGAGCACAAAAGGGAAGACAAGAGCGCTACCTCCTCACAAGTGCCTTATGGATTCAGCACCCGGCTCCTGGTGCTGGCTCCTGAACTCGGCCGGACAGACCCCTCCTCTCCAGCTCCAGCCACGACAGCGTGCCCGGGCCGCCACCGTCTCTGTAATCCGGCCCTGGTGTCTCGGGGAGGAGAACCAAGGCGAATCCTCGCTGTGGTGAGGCCTGTGCCTCCCAACAGCCCCCACAGCCTCGCTGCAGGGCCGCCCGCCGGAGGCGGCAAGCCAGCGCCTCACCGACGGCACACGGAGGGAAGCTCTCCCCCGCGGCGTGGGGCGGCGTGGGGCGGCCGGCGGCGGGATGGCGGCGCGGCGCCAGCAAGCGGCGCCGGTCGCCCCGCCCGCCCAAGCCCCTGGCGTTGCCAGGGCGACGGGCCCGCCGCCACGTTGGCCTCCCTGAGGCGGCGCGCCTGCAGGTGCCAGCCCTGGGTGGGAAACCGCCGGTTCTGCTCCGGGGAAAGGGGGCTTTGTCGGACGCTCCCGGACCGCGAGAGGTCGGCGGGGCTTGCCTGGCTGAATGCAAGCCGCGTTGCTCCAGGGGAGGCTGTCGGTGAGCCAGGCAAGCGCCCTGCGTGCCTGGAAGGGGAGGAGAGAGAGGGAAGAAATAGCGTTCTTCCGTCTCCTTGCCGGTTGTGCTCAAGGCGAGTGTTCGAGCACCATCGTCTCCTGTATTCGAGTAACTGTTTCCCAGCAAAACCCAAGCCGGGCTGCTGTTGAAGTCGAGCTGGGCGAGAGGCTGAGGGGTGGGAAAGGCTGCGAGGGGTAGGGGGGCAGAGAGGGGCCGGGGCTGTGGGGTGACCGTTCCCAAAGGAGCCTGTGCCTGTGCCTTGCCCTTTGCTGTGCGCAGGCAGGAGAGCGGGCCTGTGCTGAGGGGCCGTTCTCGGCAGGCAGGTGGGGGCTGTGCCGTGGGGTGTAGGCCCCTCTTTCCCCCTTCTGCAGGCTGTGCCTCGTTACCGGGGAGGTTTACAGATCCTTTTGCCAGGGGTTAGCATAGACAGGCCTTTAGAGGAGTTCTCCGGAGGCTTGTTCTTCTGCCTTTAACTCTGTGTGAGCTGGCCTCTGGGGAAATAGTATCGGGCTGAAAATCTTTCGCCTTGTTTCCTCGCAGAAGGTAGTGCTCGGTGGCCTTTCACTGGGAGAGCTAAGAGCGGGCAGGTGGCACTTGATGTGGCCGGGCTGTGAAGCATTAAGAGCTAAGACTTCTCCAGGCTCTTGTGCTCATCCTCTCATGTATGCTACTTGCCATGCCTGTACTAATGATACAAGCTGATTAGATTTGAAGCTATGATTATGTAGTGGCACTTCCTGCGTTTCCAGAATTTTATTTATTTTTTCTGAAGGTCAGGTAATTAGATTACAGTGCACTGCCTTGTATCATTAATTTTAAATAATATTCCAATATGTTTACTACATGTATTAGATCACTGCCTTTGAACTCTACAGAGCAAAAGTTTCATATTTCTGTATCAGTCTCAAATAACTAGGGCTTAGATACACAAGTTATTTTGCCCTAACAAGAATTTCTGAGCCAAGTCACATCAAAGGTCCATCTAGTCCCCTTTCCAATAGTTGCTGTAGAGAGTAAGGCTAGGGCAAGGATACTTCATATGCTCTTAGCTTTGCTGACATTTTCTGTTCAGGAGACTTGTTAGGCTGGAAGTAGCTGTGAGTATGTAGTAACTGAGTTGCTTGTCTGCCTTCCTTGAATTCATGTGGTCTTTGACATACTTGCATCTGTTGTTAGTGAGTTTCATAGATCTGTTTCATGAAATTTATATTGTGAAATAGAAATCTTTTGCCTTTTACCTATCCATTGTGAAGCTAAGCAAACTTATTTCCCTTCAGTCTGCTGACGAGCCTTAAAGCAAGAAGATCCTTCTTCTCATTCGGTATTTAACATACCAAATGAGGCTGAAATGAAGACTATGAAATGTCTCAGCGCAGATGTGCACCTCCCTTCATGCTTACATATATGCAAGACTTGCCTCTTATGGATGGACACATCATTCCTTTTGTAATGGCTGCAGCTTAGCCAAACTGCTGCACTTAGTTAGTTCTTCCCAAAGTTCAAGTGAAAAAAAAAAAAAGCTTGTACTGAGCTGCAGCACTACAATTAGACCTAACCTGAGATAGTGAAGTCTGTCTACAGCCAGTTGTGTTTCCAGTGTAGACATAGTGCACAGTGATATCAAACGGTAGCTTTTCATACATAGGACTCAACTAACTTTTACTCATGTTTTGCAGTAAGGAGGAGATAATGGACAATCAGAAACCCTTCCCTTTGAAGGCCTTGGTATGTAAACACTGTGCTTCATCACCTAATGCAAGTTCTAATTTCCCTCCAGCTTGCAGTGTGCCAAGCTAAAGTTTTTGGAGAATCGTATTTTAACATTTTGATCAAGTTTTCACTCCCACTAGGTGGCATACATTCTAAATGCAGATTTAGAGGCACACCAGTATCCTTTGGGGGAGAATAAATCATCATAAGCCTAAGCGATCATAGATTGTATCTTTTTTTTTTTCTCCTGCACTTTCCAAATCATTTGTTTCCGTGCTGTCACTTTTTGTTAAAAAAATAATTCAAGACTAGTACTAAGTATAGAAGGACTGCTTTTCAATGAATGTAAAAAGCCAGGCTTTTATACTATTAGTCAGCAAAACTCACAGGGTATGTATACCTTGAATTATTTGTAACAACCAAATATTTAGCCAAAATAATTTCCAGCTCTCAATCTGAAAAATGATATATGTTCATTTGGGTAGGATTCTGTCTGTTTTTCACTATGCCAATTTTGTTCTTTATTTAATTTCAGAATCCTTCACAGTCCCCAATTGTTTCTATTGTGGCATGCAGGTGTTAGAAGAAAGTTTGAAAAATGTCTGTTATTTTTATATCCTTGCTTAGGACATGATTCCTTCATAAACTGCAATGCCTGCTTGTTCATTGGGTTTGTATTAGATCAAGGAGTTCAGTGTAATAAAAATAAACGAACAGCACAGCGTACATTAGTTTCCAAAACCTTTATTGTCCTCACTGTTTTTCTTAAATTACTTTATCTACATGTAATGTGCTTATCCCACTGCTATATAGTATACTCTGCTGCTTCACCTCTCTGCAGCTGGAATGCCTTGCAACTGAACCATTTTAGTGAACTAAAATTTCAAGCAGCTTTCTGCATATGTGTAAAGAGTATAAATTAAAAATGGGCAGTTTTTTGTCCGGGCACCATGAAGTTCGCATTAGAAATGATTACCCAAACACCATAGTTCAGCCATAGTGTTTCTAAAAAGGCAAAGAGAGAAGGCACATAGGTAACAGCGAGAGGCATGTAAAAACCTGATGGAAGTGCTGCAGTAGGGAAGAAGGATACTACCTCCTTGGGGCAGGATACTAATGGTGAAGGAAGTATTTTGGATTGGTTAAGTAGATTATGACAATAAATCTACAACTGCTGAATTGTATTTGTTTTAGGTATGGGTCCTGATCTTGCACCTCAGCATAAACCAAGAGCAGCATTATGGATGATTGTAGACTCTCACTGGCGTAACACCAAGTAAGCGGAAGAAGAGCTACCTCTGCTGATGGTTGGTTTTCCAAAGAGAATCCCTAACTCTTCAGGCACCTTTATGCTCTGTGTTGTGTAGGAGGGAGCAAGGATGCATCCATGTAAGGTACAGAGAGGGCAGAAGGGGGATATGCCTGGATGTACTGAAACATTGATGATCTTAGTGGCAATTGGAGTAACGTTAGTACTTGTAGTCTGATACAGCTCAGGTTTTAAACTGTTAACAGTTACTTTGATCAAGTAATCCTCATGGACCTTCTTTCTGCTGTAGAGAATCTTAATGTCTTTTGCATTTTACTTTACTAATAGCTGGATTGCAAACCTCTTGCAAGTGTGAGCCAGTACCCCTGTGAATAGTAGCATCAACTTCAATAAGATTGCAAGGGGAAGTAATTGTTTATAAATGATAAGGAAAGACTCCCAGTCTACTTCTTTCACCTTCTTTCCCTCTCCAATCCAGGATGAAACTGAAGGAAAACTTGGTTGATAACCAAGGAGAAACTACTGTACGTGAATAACTGTAATTCAAACAGGATTTATAGCTTTCTTAGAGCATTGCCATCAGCTTGACAGCTTAGAAACTTAAATTAAGATAAATATGCTGTCATTAATTTCCACCATTATTAGATGGAGGTTAGGGAATTAAAATTCCTTCTTCATTCTTCTGCAAAAATAATTTTTTACAAGTGTAAGGAATATTTTTAGTAGTGGCTTTTTATTGGATTCCTTGTGAGATGAAAGAAGCTTATGCTGGTAGAGTACAGAGCATGTGGTCTTTGAAAATCTAGCTACTTTAGGTCTGCATTGATAACTATTTGATATCCCTTTTAAAAGTCTTGGCTATATGTTTTCTCCTCTGCTCCTTTTCCCCTTCCTTAATGGCTACTTTTTCCCCTCCTTAATGGCTGCTTTTTCTCTTTGACTGCACTACATAAAATATTCTAAAGGAAAATTCTGGTTCTTTACTTGGAGTGTCCAGTAACCTACTCTGTTCTGACTTCTGCTGAAATCTGTGGGACTAACCTGCAGGGTGCTTTAAGCACAACGTTCATGGAGAAATTCTGTTTCCTGAGTTTATTCTTTGGTTAGTGATTTAATTTGACTGCTCTCATGGCTTTCCCCTCCCTTTTCTTATCTTCTGAGATACTGCTTTGGTTGGATTTAGATGGAAAGATTAGAACAAGTAAAATTTGCTGTCATTCTTTCCTTCTGCTATGAAGAAAGAGCTCCATGCAAATTCCTCAACTGGAGCCACTGCCTACATTTAAGTTATGCTTATGAATTCCACAAAGAGAATATTACATTACAGTTTCAATCTCTAGTTTCCAAGTGCAGACGTTGATATTACTAGAGTTATGTCAAAGCTATCAATCATTAGAAAGCTTATTGACTGTTCAAAATAGTTCTATCAATATCTCATTTGCTGTCTGATCTAATGCACAGGCTGTGTAATGCCAATGCAATGACTCCATCTTTCAAATGATAAGACATAATTTCGTACAAGCATTTGTAAAAGGCCTACATTTTAATGTTTGGCTTATTGAGTTAGATGGATGTGTTTGGCGTACTTTGCTGCTAGGCTGATAACTGTGAAGAAAAATTGCTCTTACAACATACGTTTCAAGTACATATAATAAGAGTATTGAAAGAAATACTTCAATGAAATACTTCTCAAAGTTAGGCTTTTAGAATAGCTTCATGTAGTCTAGGTTACATGGCAAGCATTGCCTTTATTGGATGGAGTCCAAAACAGTAACAAACCGGGATCTAGCTAAATGATGTGAAATAAAGATAACGCAAGACAGTGGTGACAAAACCCAGCTCCAGGTCATGCTCTGTCTTTGTACCCTTCTTTGTATCTGCTGACTTGTCACACTATAATGATGTAAAGGAAGTGCAGCATGTGTGCAGGCAGCTTTGCCCTTTCTGGAGCTCTGGAAACCTTTTGCAGTCACCGAGGGCTAGACTGTGATTTGGGTATCAGGTCTGAGCAAATCCAAATGCTGCCCAGTCCTCTCAAGAAGATTTCCCAGACTGGATATCCAGAAGCTGAAGACAGCGCACGTATGCTGATTCTCTGGAGCTGACTAAGCAGAAGATGGACAGAGATGTATTTCTGTTCTTTGCAATTCAGTGGCCAGCACAGCTGAGCTAATGTTTAGGGGCAGGAGGGGTTAATGATTTGCTGCTGGTATAGGCCAGCAGCTAATTACTTTCTGTCTCCAACAACAGGGAAGCAGGATGGAATTGCCTCTGTCTAATTTGCAGTCATTCCTGTGGAATGCTCCAGTGCAGAAACATGCTGCTCCAGGCTGTGTCTTAGTGACATTGTCTAGCCCTCAGTAAAATATGCAAACACTAGTAATGTCTTAGGGGGATAACAAGGCTTAGCTTCTGTAGGAAATGTATGGTAACAGCAAACTTTTCAATACATCCTGGCATCTGAAAAAGGAGATGATGATCGAGGGGGTCACAATGTAGCAGATTTTCATAGAAGTGTACATTTAATATAGTTTTCTAGATATACCCAAACCCAAGGGCTGTGTGCCTTTGTATAACATTGCAGACTAATTAACTCCTCCTAAGTGCAAGTATGAAGTTGAAACCAAAGGATTTCTCACAAGATACTGGTGTTTCAAAATTTTTATTAGGCTGGAAGAACAGGCTGGCTAGCAGGAGCTGATGTGTAGTTTTAGCTGAATCTGGGATGAGCAGTCATACAATGAGATGGTTTTAAGATGACTTGATGATATATACTTTAAAAATGGCCAAAAACAGGTATTCTGAAAAGCCTTGTTTTTTCTTCTCTCCCCAAAGAGCAGATCAGCATACCTGATGGAAAGTATTTAATTCTGGAAAAAATGTAAGGTTCATAAAATTTTTTTTCTGGAATTGGGATTAAAATTTCACAATTCTAAAAACCAAAAATTGCCTTTAGGAAATGCCAGCTTAGTTGTATAATTTTTACATGTTCCCCTTATCTGTTTTTATTACTTTTTCATGTTTTCTCCTTTTAGAACTAAATATGCAAAACCTTAGGATTTTAAGTAGCTTTTAATAAGGAACATTTAAAAAAAGTTGAAAAATACTGACACATTTCTATGATTACAAAAAATTTTTTAAGAAAAACCAAATTTGAACCCATTTGTTTTGAATCAGAACCAGCCCTTTTTTGGGGGTGGAAAGGAAGAAAGTAAAACCATTCCACTGCTGGTGGATTCAGTCTCTCAAATGAATAAGCTTTTGCTGCTATAGTATTGGGGGGTGGTAATAAAAAAAAAAATCAGGTTGTAACCAGAATGTCAGGAATTTTTGTTGTTTTTTTCTGTGTCATGTGTGCCCTTCCCCCCACCCCCCCCACTTGTTAACCTCACTTGCAATTTGGAATACTATGGCTTTCTGCTGCCACTGAGACTTGGAAAAGCTAAAACTTAGTTCAGATCTGGAATATGCTGTTCTTCAGGTATTATCAATAAAATTGAGATTATGGATCTGAGGATTAAATCATTGAAGTGAGTGTAAAACAACCCATATGCAGTCATGGAGTGGAAATCTATGCTTTTGATCAGAAGCATACAGGAATTTCAACCAGCAAATGGATATTACTAAGAAACACAGACAACTAAGTGCAGGATCTCCTCAGGAGACCAAAATACACAGACCTGAAAAACTAACAAGTATCTCTGATGTTGCTTCATAGAGAGAATACTTAGGACTAACTCTTGAGAATTATTATGATAATAACTGCATTAGAGATGTAGGAGAATTTAGAAGTAGTTATGGTAAATGTGAATAAATAGAAGTAAGTGTTTGAGGTGGTAAGAAGGTGAATATTATCACTTATTTATACAAAATAATGACTATGTAATGTTTTTCTCAGTTTCCTCAGGCACAGAGTAAAACTGGCTCTGTTAAGCTACTGTTTATTGTAGATAACAAAGAGTAAAATATAAGTTTTTTACTTATGTATGTGTGTGTATATGTTTTGGTAAGCAGGTGTGCACTTGAGAGCTGCCATGGTTAGGTTATTTCCTAGAATCTACAAGCAGGCTCTTGGTCTGTTGCATTAGGTACTGTGTACAGAGCATCGTAAGAGACTGCTTTTTCCAAAAGTCTTAGTCTTGCAGAGCAGAGGAATTATGGTTGTAAAAACTGAATTAATATGACTTTTCTAGCACAGTTTGAGATTTGGTATTGTACTACTTTTGCTTCTTGACTACTTAATGGTGCTAAGAACATCAATGTGACACCATATGTATGCATCACTGAACACTTTATTGTGGCTATTCTATGCAGGAAAAAAATAGAGTGGATCATAGTTCTTGGAGACTTTCAGTGTATCATTATAAAATATTTTTTAGCTGGTGCATTGTACTGTAACAGAAAACATAATACCATTATTAAGAGTCCAAATTTGGGTACTGAGAATGTAGAAGATGCCACACTTTGGACTTCCAGTATGTAAATAGTAGAGAATAATGGCATAACCTTGTACATAAATACCTGAAATTTCAAGCAATATAATTAATTTATTTATAGATATACATGTTTGTTTCTGTTCATGAATATAGTTTGCTGGTGTGAATGAATTACTGGACAAAGCATGATAAAGCTAGTCAGAAGTCTGTGGTACATCAGTTATGCAGAGTCTGCAATTTATTAGAAATGACTATGTAATTGCGTTAAGATGTTTGGATTGTGAAGCGTTACAAAGAGCTATATCTCTCACAAGCTGAGGCAAGTTGTCTGTGGCAAATGTTAGGGTGCAACATTATACTATATATACTACATATGTTTTCTGTATATTCTGTTTCTATCCCTGTTTCTATAAACATTATTGATGACAGTGTGAATGTTCTTTCAAAAAACACCATATAACTTTTATATTAGATACAGTAGAGCATTATCAATTTGAGTGGGGAATAAGTATCAAGACCTTCTAAAGAAAAGATCTTTTGTCTTCATGCACATGTAATCAGTTATAAAACTGTGGAAGAGGTTACGGAAGTGTTACCACTCTTATGTTTTTATGGAAGAGAAGGTGCTTTCACTAAAACTGTGCTGGCGATATATAGGAGAGACCATTCTGTACTTGTCTATTGCATGGTGGGTGACAGGTAATATGTGTCATTTTCCTTTTCCTCCTGCATAGGAAAATCAGATATGGTCCTAAGCACTCCTTGAGCCATGTGAGGAGATGCTATTTTGAATGTAGGTCAGAAAAGACAAGAAAAGCTGGGCCGCTGAGTCTAATAAAGCCAGTAGTCAGTTCTGGACTGGAGGATATCTCATTAAGGTAGGCAAAGCAAGCACACTATAAGTGCTGACCAGCTCTACTTCACTTTATTGCATCTGATATAAACTACTGTTGCCTTTGAGCTGAGAAATGCTCCGTACTCTGTTTCATAGCATTGTACAGGAAACTCTAGAAAGACACATAACTGTATTCCTTGTTTGATGAATTGATGGCAATGCAGGTGAGCTGTTGGTACCCTATACAGAAGTATGTCAAAATAAACACAATAGATGACTTTGTGAAGAGAGCCAAGACACAACATCCAAACCTCCTTTTATAGAATGTACTGATTCTTCAAGGATTTGCTTTGCAAAGTCAGCTTCTGTAAGCCCTGTAAACTTGCAATGCCTGCTGAAGTCAAGACGTGCTGAAAGATTGTAGAAGTATTGCTAATCAATGTAGAAGCATTGCTAAATCACTTGGTAGTCTATGGGCTTGAACCAAGTAGCTACTGGAGATGGGACAAAGTTGTGGATGGAGGTATGTTGTGGAAACATGTATTCTCTTGTTAAATGCAGCAAGATACTTCAGTGGCAATAAATCTAAGTACCAAAATGTAATGTCAGGTCTAGTGGGAGATTTATCATTGCTGTGAAGAGCAAAGCCCCCAGAACCCGTTGTTCTTTTGTGCGTATGTGTATGTCTTGTCTGTATTCTTGACTTCTGTGGTTTTGGCCTTTTTTTTTTTTTTTTTTACCATACACATAAATGTTCCTTTTTATCTAATTTTCTTCAGGATTTTAATGTTAAGAACTTAGTTTTTTTATAGACTTTTGCTTCTGCCACAAAGGAGGAAGAACTTTTGAAAAAGATTTGGTGTAATGCTGTGGTGTGGAGTTGCAGCTTTGGAAATATCCTGGCCAGCTTTTCTGAATTACCAGTGAGTTAATGGAAGGAAGAGGAGGGTGGGAGTAGTGTCCTTTGCAGTCCTGCAGCATTTTGGAAAGGTTTAACCCTAACAGATGAAGTGAAGATGATAAATCGCACTGTCAGTTTTGACCAATCAAGCAGTGAAATGGCAATAAGAGGATACTGCTTTCTAGTGTGGGTTTTTTGTGCTGTTTTGTTTTTTTTTTTAAAGTTCTTTGTGGCAAAATTTTGCAAGCAACTGTTACTTTCATTAAGAGACTCTGCCAGTTATCTTTCCATCCTATAGAAAAAAGTTTCTTTGGAAGGTGTACAAGGTATACATTCTCTGAAGTAACAACTGCTGTGTGAAAGGACCATAGGTTTAGCAGCGAATGAGAATTGATACAGGTCCTTTGCCTTAACTCTTAACTACACCTTTGTTTATTTTGAACTAACTTTGTATCCTTATGTAGATTTGCTCTGAGAAATTAATTACTGAAGCATCCCTTGGGATTTTATTTACTGCTAAACAACCAATTCACAACAAACATCAATTTAAGAAGGCAGTTCTGTTTGGTTTTTTTTTTAAATGAATGACCATGTGCCATCTCTTAGTTGGGAGTGGCAGCTGGAAGGATCACCTTTCATAATTCTGATCATCAGACAATAATTATTAAAGAGGAAGAGTTAAAGAAGCCCTTTGTGAACCTTACTATAAATGGCCAAATCTGTGTGGGTTCCCCCTCTTTCCCTTTTATTTTTTTTTTTTTTTTTGATATTTGGGGCATCTTGAGGAGTGGTTTGCGAACACGTTTGGAATGAGCATAACCGAATTTTCTTGGAGTCCTTGGAACTGCTTTTATTGGCTTAAGGAGACAGGCATAAGCTGCTAATGAATCCTTACATCTTATCATAACATATCCAGTATAATGAAATGTGTTTTCTGAGACTCGGAAAGATTGGTCTCTGAGAAGAAGCAGTTTTCTGATGGAGCTGTAAACCACTTATGGGTGGCTCCTGGTAGGGATTGTTGCCTGAGAGAAAACTGCAGTTTTTCTGATTTCTCTGTTGTGAATCCTAAAGTAAACTATACCTGCTCATCTGTGTTCCCTTGCATGGAGGGGCAATGGTGTGGTCCTGTGTGTAGCCAAGAAGTATTGACATATTCAGGCCCTTGCATATCACAAAGCAGAACTCCACCAGCATTTCATGAACCCCAACATGGTGGGAGTTTTGAGAGGACATGACACGGCTGGAATTATTAGATCTATAAACTGAGGTGGGGATTAATTACCTGTGCAGTAAGGCAAGCAGGTGCTGTAGAGCTATTTTCTTATAACTCTACAGTTTAGTGGGAAGGCTGTATCCTTGGGGGAGCTTACACGTACACACATAGTTTCTAGAATTGCAGGAGCTTTCATTTAGATCTAAATGACTTATTCATACAGGTGTTAATTTGAAAGCTGAAAAAAGAAAAAAAAAGAAAAAAAAAGACTCCAGAATTCTAACAATGCATGAACAGAGTATTTTACAGTATGTCTAGTTAATATCTAATGAGACAACACATCCTTCCTGGAATTCCTGCTTCTAACTCCAATTATTGTTAATGAGAATTTTATGCCCTCTGCATTAAAAAGAATATGTTAAGGATACACTCATGCAACAACTTGGGGCTATATATTCATATTTAACACCTCAAAGGGAGATGAAGGCAGTGTGTGTGCCTGTATGTCTGTAATTAGTATTGTCATCAATTATAAATATAGCAGCTTGCTGTAAACTTTGAATCTGGATTCAGCTAGGGACTCAGAGCATCCAGCATCCCAAGCTGTTTGGACTGTAGTGGTTGGTAGATAAGATCTCTGAAAGGTGCGCTACACTTTTATTACAAATTTTAGCTATAACAGCAGCTATATTATTTCAGAGAAATGAAAAAGACATCTGCTACAGAAGCCCATCAGTGTAGCCCATCTGACTGTATACTGTATCCATATATGTTATGTATATTTTACAGCCTTGGGTTAATGGAACCTCCTAACTGCTGATATAGGGAAATGTCTTTTATGCTCACAGTGAAATATAGACAAATCCATAGCACGTTACTGAAAGTCACGTGTGGTTGTCCAAGTCTGACCAAATAGAAAAATAATTCTTGCCTCCTCAGCTGTTAATCTAATGGGAAGGTATTGGGATCTTTTTGGTTTTCATTTGAATTTTTGAAGTACATTATAGTGTAAGATAAAGGACGATACAAGAAATCCTACATTATTTAATTAAGATAGAAGATAGAGCTTATTTTGGACTTTAAAACCCTTGGTATCCTTTGAGTTGGTCATCTGCACCAGTGATTGGTTGCATCCATCTGGCACTTATAATTACCACATTTCCACCTAACTTTGTCCACAGACTTATTTAGCAAGAGCAGTCTCTAGGGATGATCCTGAGCTGTCAGTGAAGATGTTTCCTTTGTTCTTATATTGTTAACTTTCTATAGAGGAAAAAAAACCCCTCTGATGCCTGATGGTACAATAGCTTGATCCAAGTGTAAGTGAAATCCAGGCAATATGGTCATATACACGTTCAACCACTTAAGTTTTTAATAAATTAAAGCAATCTATTTTGTTTAAATTACAAACAACAGATCTTCAAAATATGTGCTGCTGGCTGTGTGGTAACCTCTGACATACTGTACGATTTCAAATGTGGAACAATCTGTATAGTCTGAAATATTTTACTGGAAGTTGATAAGTCTTTTTTGCCTTTATATCATTTGCTGATATCCTTAGTCAAGCAGTTCTCTTTATACTCTTGAAAAATGCCAGTCATTTTCAGCACAGTGAATAATCCGCATGTTGAATTATTTACATTAATTTACGTGATCTATAAAAATAAAGTATTTCAAATTTTGTATGCATGCCAGATTCTTATAAAAGAAATAAATAGGGTTGTTTTTTTTCTCTCCTCCTTCAAATTAGATGTCTTTGGCATATGGTGAAAATATAAATACACATGTTCAGAGAAGATCCAAGTGGATATTATGTGTGTTTATATCAGCATTCAAAATCAGTAACATTTAAACATTGACTTTTCTGCAAAGGTAACAGATGAAGGATGGTTTCTTTTCACTTGGGGTCTGGCATGACCTCTGGAAGTGCGGTTCCCACTCTGTTATTGATAGCTAAGTGTCAGTTTATTTATATCTGGAAAATGTAATTGGGAGCTAGCCATGTAAGTCAGCAAACGTGTTTCTCAGGCCTTCATCTAGCCCATTAGTTACATTAGTTCTTGTAAAGCTCTCTTGAGTGTCCAGAATTTCTCTCTGTGATTGTCTTAGACCTGCTTAATCTCTTCAGCACTGAGCAGCTCAGTGCCGTCCCATCTTGTGGTGAAGCAGTTCGTGTCTGCAGTCAAATCCTTCTACTGTCTGTATTCTCTGAGAAACCTGGTCTCCAGTCATGGGTATGCTGTGAGCAGGATGAACTGGCAGCTGCAGGATCTAGTATTCTGCCCTATACAAAACACAGCAGCAATGTCTGTTGCAAGAAACAGCCAGATAGGGATGCCTGCTCTTATGTAAGGTAGCCAACCTTAAAACCTTTTGCCTTGAATGTGGGGAAACCCAGTTCACTTTGCTGTATGTTTTTGAAACGTGCTTTTTATCATGGAAGAGGGCTCATCATTGGATCTCTGGGTTAGAGTAAGAGGGTAGGGTTAAGTTTAGGAGACAGTCTTCTGTCTTTCTATGAAGTCTTTTTCTGAACAACAGAGCAGCTTTAACAGTGCATTAGTTCACACTGAGGGGAGAGTATATTTTGTCAGACTAATATTTAGGATACTCATCTGTGGGGATTTCAGTCATTGCTCTGAGAACTGTGCCTGTGTCTTACACTAAATGGTCATAGGTCAGAATTCAGAAATGGCCCTTCAGACAGGGACTGCAACCCATCTTCAAATTACAACCCTTTCTCATCATCTGGGATTTTTTTTTAATGCAAATAAGCCTTGAGGTTTTAGGATGTTTTAGTGGACTGTCTTGTTCCACAGGTAGCTCTTTTCATGTGAGTGTGGCATGTTGAGTCCAAGCATTTTTCCAGTCTAAGCTTAGGTGACAGAATACAGTATCAGTGTCCCATTGTCAGGTTATTCTTTGAGAATCTTGCTTGTATCTGAAGCTTTCCCCACAAACTGGATTGGCTGTTGAAAAGAGATTTTTGCTTTTTGGGACAGGTTGAAGGAATTTGTATTTATTAAGAGTTGTGAAAGGTGGGAAAATAATGTGGTGGGAGAAAGCATTAGTGTATTGCAAGGAAGGAAGGAGGTCTGGCTACTAGGAAACTTGGTAAAGCATGGCCTTCCGGAAATGTATGGTAAATTTGAGTGGTGCCACCAAGAGGCTGTCCCCTTATGCATCATGAGGACTAGTGTCACATTTTAGTGAGTGGTAAGCCGCAGGAAGGCAGAATTTAAGTGCATACTGTTGCTTGCTTGACAGGAATGCCCACAACACATGAGGAGATTGTCTGTTTTACAGTGCAGCTGGCTACTGTCAGGGAGTTTGGCCCAGAGACTAAGAGGTAGTATGAAATGCCAAATATGGTTTTAAAGAAAGATGTACACAAACAGAATGTTTTATAAAAGCCAAAGCTGTCATCTTACAGTGCCTTAAACCTTACAGTTAATGACAGTTAAAGTATGAGATAAGAAGCTTTATTCTCCTTTTCAAATTCTGCAAGCTCATTATCACACATACTTAATTGTATTATATAAAAATACCTTTTTTTTTTTTTAACTTGATATGTAGAAATGGCCAAAGCAAGTCTGTTCTGGCATTCTGACTCTGAGTGCTCAGCACCAGCTGCTTCAAGGGTAAGTGAAGGAAGCACTGTAATGGGTAATTCTGGAGCAGTTTGCCTATTGGGAAAGATTCTTTCTAATGCCCACCAGCAAGAAGTTGACTTATTCACTGAAGCATCAAGGTTTATATCTCACATGTTTTTTTTAAATCTCATCTAATGTAGCTGTGGATGTTCTCATTATGCATATAAATGTCTAAATCCTTTTTGAATCTTGCTAAGCTCTTGGTCTTGATAATACCTTTAGGAAAACCACCACCAGTTAATTATGTGCTGTGTAGAAATCTTTTCCCCCTCTTCTTTTCAGATTGTTTTTGTTCAACATCACTGTCTATCCATTTGTTTTTGTATTATAAATTGTGGTAAATAGTACTATCCAATTTGTATTTTCTTTTTCTATTATTTTGTATATCTCCATGGGTTCTGCTTATACTCCTCTCATTTCTCAACCACACAATCCAAAACTTCAAACTTCTCTTCCAGATTCTAAGTCTTTCATTTCCAAATACAAATATCTTCCCTTAACACTTACACCTTAGTCATGAAGTGGACTGAGGATAAGCTGTAACTCGCTGACCGCTCTGTTTTCTCCCGATAATGTTCTGCAGTGAAATTCAATCATGTGCTCCACTGGCATTCAAAATAGAGCAAGATTTCCAGTTCTGATCTGAACACCTTCCATTACAGGTGTCTGATCTCTGATGTGGTTTTTGGTTGGGTTTTTTTCAGTGTTTTACCATTCCGGACCTGTCTTATTTGCATATGCTGGAAAAGCATTTTCCATTTTCATGTGGTTGACTTACTTACATTAGTTTCTTGTTGTCTTCCTTCCCTCTGGTTAGTATTATTGTTAAATCCTGTTATGCCTGTTGCAGCATTGTGTCTTTTCCCTTCAATCCACAGGGAAAGGCATGTTTTTGTAGGTGCAAGTCTTGTTACCTTTTCATGGGTATTAGTAGCACTTGTTATCACAGTGTGCTCTGAGTGCTCTATAAATATTATCAAGTCCCAACAGCAGGTAACATTTTGCTGAAGATCAGTAAAATGCTTTGACTAGAAAACTGAAACGAAAGGCTGGAGAGAACCTTACAACCACAGGATAACTAATATAGTTGAGCTTCAGGACTAAATTCAGGTGGACACTTAATCTGCTCCTTGTTTCTTTAGATGACTGACTCCCTGAACCATGGTGAACATTTGGAGGCCTCAGGTAATTACCCCTGATGTTTCTGAGGACTGAAGTAGAGATGATGCATTTCCCAGAAGAGCGAGACCATATGGTTACACTGACCTACTGTGAACATACTGTGCAATCCCATAGTTCTTTGAGCATCTGAAAGCAGAACTGGTACTTGTATTTGCATCTTCTTTGTCAGCAGTCCTCCTTTCCTAGTGATTATGCCTTTTAAATAATTTGAGCTGCTGTCAACTGCTGCTGAGGGAGTAAGGTATGGAGGTGATGCTGATCACTTGAATGTCACTTGAGAAACTGCCAGCTCCCAGTCTGTATACAGCGTGAGAGGTTGTTGCTGTTCCCACAGGTGGAGGCTCATTCTGTAGAGTCAGCAATCTTTTCATTTGGTGCGTGTGTGTTCACCTTAGCTTGTAGCTGGCTGAACTGAATGTTGGACTTTGAGGATTACCTTATGGCATTTTTGTAATTAATTGTTTCAAATATAGATAGAACTATATGTGGACAAGAAGATACAAGTGACAATTGGCAGGTTTAATCTCTCTCTGTGGTTGATTGAGGCCCAAATAACCCTGGTGGCTGGAAAGTCTTCCCCACTTGTAAGTTTATCCCCTCTCTGTAGAGTTTGCCATTCCTGTAGTCTGCCTATGAAGATTTTGTAGTTTTTCGTAATCTGCTTCAGGCTGGACCAGCTAGGTTTGTTTATATGGCCTGAAATAAATAATGAGCTATCACTTGAGCATTTTTGCCAGTAGGGACAAAACCCTCCAGCTAGTGAATGGAGAAGTTAAGGATACCCAATGTCTGTCCAAGGCCTCGTTGTCTGAGCCAGCAAAGCTGTTCTGTCAGTTAGCCTTCAGTTGTTTCAGAGAGACTACTGGAGCTAAAAGTTGCCTTTGCCTTAGTACTTGGATTGGGTAGTAGAAAAGATAATTCGTAAGTGGACTCTTCTCACTCCTTTTTCCAAGTGTACGTGTGAAACAATGCCTGCAGGCATTGGGTGAGAACATGAGGCACTGCGTACTGGGGCCTGAAAACAGATCAGTATTTTTACCAGTGTGCTTGTGTGTCCCCCTTCATACTCAGCCCTGGCACACATACATCACACTTAATTGCTGTAAAATAGGTGATTTGTATACTGTGCCAAACAGGAAGCTGAGCAGTGGTATTAAGTAGTAGTGGAGAAACCCTGTTAAAGTTTCCTCTCTCGAAAAATCTTGCTTGTTTGTTGACCTGAGGTTATTAAGTTTCTTGAGCAAAATGTTAAGTATTGTACCTATATACTCCATTAAGCATGCTGCGATCTTTCACCTCCTTCATGATGTTATGGATTATTCCAAGAATTACTTTCTGAGAGAGATTGGCTCGTTCTTTGGTGTGTAATCTATTGGACTAATTCAGGCTGAAAATTCTGTATTAGCATACTTTTTTTTTTTTTTCCTAGAGTAGTCCATGAACAAGCTCATGTCCTAGATTTCAGGATCAATGTGTAAATAACAAATTACACCATTGGGCCAGCATCTCTCTTCAGTTTGCGAAATACAAAAATTTTGCTCTAAGCCATTCCTGAATTCTCTGTAAAAATTGGGCAAGTCCAAGCTGAAAGGAATGCATATCATTTGGCCAAATCAGGTTATTTTAATGAAAGAATTCCTTTTGCTGAGCCAGTGTTAGAATTACAGATGACTTCATGCAAAACAAAGACTGCCTGTGGTTTGGTAATTGTTTCTTTTAGCAACAGTGTATGCCTTTGTCCTTTATCCTCATTTTGCTGCTATTCACTTTCTTCCTGCAAGCTTTCTGTTTATCCAATAGTCCAGCTCATTGCTGCATTCATTTATTCCCCCCGCACCCCCCGCCCGCACTGCAGTTTAATTAGAAACAACTCTTTGTGTTAACTGCTGATAGAAAAAAAGTACAAGGGAGAAGGTTTGTAGGATGTTGGGTGTGTTGTTTATGGAATTTTTCAAGATTTCTAAGTAACTGATAATACATCAGCCATCAATCCAATTCCATGTCCAAAGAGACACTTTAAAACTTTAGTGCTTAACAGAGCTCGAAATACCCACCTGTCCTCCATTCTACCCTGCAATTACAGATTGAGGGAAAGATAGACTGTTATAATTATTTGCATTTCAAAACACTGTCTGCCAATAACTATCTCATTGTTGATGTTTGCTGGTGCTTTGTACTAGGTGTTCTCATCAATTTGATAGTGCAAAGTTCAGCATGCACAGAAAAATGTAAGAACCAAAAGCTGTCATCTGTGGAGGAACAGTGTGATTTAAGAAAAATAAATATAAAAATTAGCTTTCTCTAGACCCAAAGGAAATAAATTATACATGCATTCCCTAAAAGGGCATGATATTTTTGTTGTTTCAGTACTCATGCATTAACATTTGCTTTTTGAAAAAATGTGGATTTTTTTTATTATTTTTGTTGAAACTCTGATTATACCATCAGTGGTGGTTATGAATGAAGCAGCAACACTTCTTCATTTATTACTGTCCAGTACTACAGTGATGGAAGACAGAAGACATAGACAGAAGAGAAAGTTCAATGATAGTGTAAATCAAGTTGTGGCTAACTATAATTTAGTTTATAAATTGAGAATATTAAGCTTTCTGACTCAGGCATGAGAGTTAAATTAGGTTTAATAATAACATATGATGTTAACTAAATGTGTCTTTCTTTCATCTTCAAAGCATGTAAACAATTTCAGGTAATACACTTCTGGTGATGCAGTCAAAGAGTTTTTTCCTTATGGTAAGTGGAAATGAAGGTGCCTATAAAAATGAGTAGGCCAAAGCCACGAAGTGAGGAAATTTCAGGCCCAGGCTCAGAATTGTGAAAGCCCAACTTCGCATACTTGTACTTAATGCTAGTTCAAGAGTCCAAATTCATGAAGGCACCGAAATATGTCTAAATGTATGAACAGTCTCTTTGACTTTGGCACTATTCATGGTGTTGGATTTAAAATTGTGCTTGTACTCAAGTATCTTCCTAGATTAAAGCTAGAAAGACATAATTCAGTGTATTTCATATTTCAGCATGGAGTGACAGTCTTTGTTAATACACTAGCATTTTAGTCAGCATCTCAGCTTTTCACCATATGAGGAAGCTTTGAGCACCAAATTAGCTGCTTTTTTTTTTTTCCTTTCATATGTAGAAACTTTTTAGATAAAGATATAAGAAGCAGAATTTGTATTTTTGGAGTGATACATTTATACTACTTGGTTTTTTTAATGGGAATTCTCAGGGGCAAAAACTATGTGTACTTTCTCAGTGAATCTGAGAGATAACATTGCTTTGATTTCCAGAAAAGCAGCGATGCTGATTTTCTAGCTGTAGCATTTTTCTACATCTGCTGCTCATCCCAGAGACGGCTCCCAGCTGAACCTCTCTGCATACTAGAGCACACCTCCTAGGAGCCTAACATGCCATAGGTCACACTTACTTTTCTCATCTCTGCTCATCCCTTCCCCCATGCTCACACCAGGACTTCTGTTTAAGTGAGAAAACATTGTTTTCTGCAATTGTTTGCAAGTGAAAAATTCCCTTGATTCTTTTTTTGTGATTTCAGTTTTGGTAATGTGGATGTCGCTGCTAAAGATGTGTGTTAAAGCATAAATGTTAAAAAGTTACCCTTATAGGTCTGGGATTTTCAAAAAAACTGTTGGAAGGCCAGCTATTAAATTCCCCTGAGAATAACTTAAAGATGTTTCGTGAAAATTCTGGCCTTGATTATCAATGTACTGAGAAAATGTATTTTTCATAATTTTCTACAGTTTTGAGAATAGCCAATATCTTACTCATCATACTGACTCACCAGACAGGTGTCAATCAAACATTCGCATAAGCATAGATCACTCAAGGTTGCTTGATGTTTTAAAGGGAAGGCATTTTTAGCTTTTGCCTTTGAAAGAGCAGGTCAAGCACTCTATCCAGCATTAATGATTTTTCTCAGTTGATCACTCAATTGACTCAGTAACTTGACTATTATTAACCCAGACCATTAAATGCTTTTAACCCTTTTCCATGGAAAGAAGGGACCTCTCAAGTATGAACAACTTCAATGAATGTATTAATTTCATGCAGTTGCCATTTGCCCTACAGCGTTGGGTTGCTTTAGTGATACATTTTATAAAGACAATTCAAAAAGCAAAAGAAGCTTTTTTTTAAAATCTGTTTTGCTGCACTGAAGATTTTTAAGACATGAATCATTAGTGTTGGAGGTGTCAGTAGAAACCGTAATAGCAGAAGCTGCTATGTTCCATACAGGTGTGAAAGGTGCCTGCATTTAAGACAGGTAATAAAACATCAAGGGGTGTGGGGAACTAGTATAATGCAGAAAAAACAAATGGTGGTGAAGAAAACTTTTTTCTTCTGAGTAATTACAGGAACACAAGGAATCCCGTATACAAACAGATAGCGTTTGTCTTAGTATATAGCACTAATACTTATCCACATATTCTTGCTATGACCAGAAGCGAGGGCTGTTTCAGAAGTTAGTACAAACAATAATTTAACTCCTGCTTCTTCAACCATGTTAAAATTAAGTATATGAGGGATAAAGCACTAGTGTAGTAAGTACTGTGAAGTGATTAAGTACCAATAGTTGAGACTAACCAGGGGGGCTTCTTCCTGTCCCCTTGGGAATGGCCACTGTTGTAGAAAAGGTACTGAATTCTCCTAACTTGAAGAAGACCTATGAGATATTTGTTCCTCAAACTGTGTGTGAATTATGTGGTTTTGGAAGGAAGGGAGTCATCCTATTTAGTTAGGGTTGTGTTACTGCTATGGAATGTATTTGGGGAAAGTTTTTTCCAAGGCAGGACAAGTTTGGCATTCGTTATGAAAGAGCAGCAAAGACAGCAGAATTCAACACAAACTTTCTGTGCTGTGTTTTTAGCGATCAATCAGTCAGACCTGCATCTGATGTGAAATGGGTCATACTCCACTCAAGTCAGTGGATGCTTGCTATATGATACCAAAACCGTTCCTATTCTGACATATTACTGCCTATCACTAACTTCTCAATAGTATTTCTTTTTGCCAGACCTGTCCCCAACCATTCCTCTCCCATGCTATGAGCTGTTTACTGTAATAGCATCTCAGAATTTGGATCTCCTTGACCAGAATTTTAGCAGGTAGCACCTTCTCCTACCTGCTTTCAGGGAGGGGACAGGACAGGGAAGTAGCAGATTTCTTTCTTTTTTTTTTTTTTTTTTTTTTACTGTTTCTTTTCATTCAGAGTAATCATACTGTGCATGATCATCTGACTACAGATCTTGATTAAATTCTTTGTGGTAACAACAGTATGATTATAACTAACTGCTTGTGGCCAACAAACAAATGAATGAAAAGCCACATTATGGATAATCTGTTTCTTTATAAAAACTTAATAATGGCCTAAAAAAGGATTAGATTATGACACAGAGGGTTTTTATCATACAAAATGCAACCAGTGTTGTCAGAAAAGTAGATGTTTAATAACTAGAAGAATCCCTGTTAAAAGCGACAACTTGTGTGTGTGATACTGTCTTTCCAACTTTCACTGTATTTTGTACTCTTGGCACAAAGGAACTTGATGCTTTTAATAGTTTTTATATAGCTAGCAAAATGGATTTTTTGGGGATGTCTTTTGCTCATAGTTTTTAATGATTTTGCTAGCCTATGGCAAACTAATTTGTAGGTTTGGCACATTGGGCTATTGAAGACAGTCTAATTGATAACTAAAATGGTATTTTTCACCTTGCTAGTGAAAATTTTAAACCCTATGTAAGATTGGTTGGTGCTTTATAGATGTATTTGAAAGAAATTTTTTTTGATATATTCAAAATCAGAGCACTACTACCATTGATTTATAAACATGTATTTTCTTTATAAACAAGGTGCAGACAAAAGCCCTGCAGATGAGGTCTGACTAAGGAATTTTGCAGTGGTTTTAAAGCACAGTCTTACTTCAGTGTGATCAGAGAGGAATATTGGCGTATCTGCTAAAACAGAACCCTTACCATGCTTTCAGAGAGTTCATCAGATACTCTTTTCTGTGCTTGACTACTTTTGGGGAATCTCTTCCCATTTTGCATGCTCATGTTAGAATACGTAAGATAACTTGTATGCTTGAACAACATGCCCTAAGTAAGACTGCCATGCCCATATGTTGCTGAAATGGAGTTTAAGTTACTTATCACTCAGAGGTGCAAGGAAAGCAAATAGAGTGGAAAAATATTATCAACAGGTTTTGTGGTTTGTGTTTTTTTTGGTTTTGTTTTTTTGTTGCTGGGTTTCTTTGTTGTTGTTGTTGCGGGTTTTTTTGTTTGCTTGTTTGGTGATTATTTTCATATTAATAGTTTCTGAGACAGGAGAACTCATTGTTACAGATTGCCATGGATAATTATTTTGAATTCAGAGGTTCTGTTGTAAAATTGTGGAAATAAGAGCCAACAAATTTAGTTGGAGACTCCTTATTCCTGGCTGACAGAATCCTGAACCCTAAGCATTCAGAATACCCCAATAACTTATTTTATCCAACTGTAAGATTTGTTCATTTTTTACCTAATCTGTTGATAGATACTTAAAATTCATTGAGAAACTACTGCAATTCCTGTTAACTACGTTGGAAGTACCACCTATTTGGTAGAAAGTCATACACAGACTCGGATCTCAGGATTTCAGCTTTACTCTTTTATTACTCTTTTATTATTATTACAGTTTTACAAGGATGCATTCATATGGCCCCAACAGGGTACATCTTTCATGTGTCTTAACAAGAAATGTAGCAGACAATTGTCTTTGCTTTGCACAGAAGGAAGATTGCTGGATAATGTAATTTAAAATAGTGTACAAAACAGATTAGAAAGTGGCATGATTGTGGGCATTTCCATGTAGAATTTCAGTTTTTCAGCAAAAAACTGCAGTACTGTGGCTTAAAGTATTTGGATTATGAAATGTATCTAAAAACTCCAGGGAAGTTGAGTTTATGTGATCACGTGAACAACAGAAGCTCAGGTCCATGTGAACTGCATGCAAAAGAATCACTCTATCATCAAAACCTCAGATACTGATGTCTGCATTTAAGCTAAAGGAGTAACAGATGACATAAGTGGCCTGTCATATTTTGTAGATAATAGCTAACTAGGGATAAGGAACTAATGAGATTTATTGAGAACTATGGGAGAGAATGAAATTCTGTTCTTGTAACACAGAACTACAGGAAGCAGAGTTTGGCTTTTTCTCTGCTCTGCAGGGGACTGCATTCTTCTGCCACTGATGTTTCAGATTCTTCACAAGGTCATTTCCTTTTCAATCCATTTCCCATGTCTCTTTTCTGTTTGTTTTTCTTTTTTTTTTTTTTTTAAATTTCCTTCCTGATTCATGGCTTTTCATTCCAGACCTGTTCTTGCTCATCCACCCCCATTTTTATCCCCAACTTTCTTATACAGCTAGCATTGTTTCCACTCCTCTCTTTTCCTTAATTATTCTTGTTCGTTCCTGGGTTTTGGGCTTTTTTGTACTCTATCCTTCCAGTTCCCAGGTGTGGCATCCTTGCTCAACACCTCTCTCCACACTTGAATGCTGGTCTTCCTCCCTAGACTTTGGTTTCTCTCAAGTAGCTTTCACTTTTGTGCTACCTGAATTCAGCCACTGGGCATTGAAAACAGAGGAGAGAAAAATTTTTCACTGCTTCCCAAATCTTACTCATAGGGAAAGTCTTTCTCAGTCTGGACTCTTCAGAGACTTCAGCAGTAAAGATCCACCACATGTATGCTAAGCATGTGCAAACTATGGTTTTTTTCCCCTGAAGTTTTACCACTTGGTGTAATATAGAAGAATATCTCAGGGATGTGTAGAAGCGCATCCCTGGGAAAAACCAAATTGTTTTTCTGTAATTTTTTGTTCTGGCTGAAGATTTTAAAATAAATGAAACAAACATTTACTTCAAAAGAAATCTTTGCATGCAAAATTGTAGTTTGCACAATTTAGTAAAGCTATGAGCAATTGAAAATGAGAAAGGACACAGCTTTTAATAAAAGGGAAAACTATCAGTTTGCTTATAGTATATACAACTGAAGATTATAAGAAAACTATCCATGTCTTTAGAGTTGCTGTCTTAACTCTGTGCTTTACAGAAAAAAAAAAAGATTGTGCAGCACTCTGAATTGCTTAGCAACTGGGATCTCTATTAATTTCAGCATATCTATATGTTTTTATTAGGGAAAGATTTTTGTACAGGACAACTTTAGACCAGTGTAACTGTAGAAAACCATCAAGCTCTAAGTTATGTTTTTTAAAAATAGTACAGTATGAACTCTTCTATAATTAGAGGTAATAATGTTTTGCCCTTACATGCTCCTTTCGCCTGAGGATCAAAAAGTCTTTTAAAAACATTACATAAGCCTCACAAGTTATCATTGTATAGAAAGTCTTATACATTGACTCCTATTATTTGGTTTGCAAGAGCTACAAATGAAATAGTTCCCTTGAGGTTCATCTAGAGATTTGAATTCATTGTGTATTGAGCTGTAAGAGGAAATCTTCAAAGTGAGTCTATCTCTGCTCATTAACTTCCCACTTCTTTCTCCATTTTCAAAAGTTTTATGCCCTAGTTGTGCAGATAAGGTGTGAGAGAAGATGTGTTTTGATGGGCGATTGCTCTCAGGCTGTGAAAATGAAGAAGGCATGTGAATTCAGCAGCTCTTCAGCTACTCAGAGACTCTTAGGAGGTTTTTATTCATGGGCAAAGGTTTATGAATATGTCTGTTGACCCCAACTATAGACAGGGCCCACTTATTTTTCTGTGGATTTGACTCTGTAGTCTAAAGGAAATTATTACATCCCCCTTCAAATGGGTATTGCGATTTCTGAAAGGCTTTGGATCTGCTAATGAAAAGTCATATAAAGACCTAGTATGACTGTAATGACATGCAAGATCTGAATTAGAGGCGTATTGCTATTGGCTGAATACAATTGTCTATTGCCTCTTTATTCCCTGGATTATCCTTAAGCCTGCATTTTTGTATTAACACCCTTGTTTCTCCTTTCTGTGAAGCAGCATCTCCATTGGCTTTTTTTTTTTTTTTCCCGTTACCACTGCAAGGATCATAATTAAGCAGCCACAAACAATTACTTTTAAATCCCCAGCAGAAAATGGTTTGCTTGATCATAAAAAATAATAGTTTCATTTTACCTGCCTTGCAGATTGGATTTAATTGTAGTTGATGCAGAATAAACCTTTTAAAAGAAAAAAAACCCCAAAACAACCAAAGCCTTAGTTAAAATGGAATTATTTGTGCTATAATTCATTAAAATGAAGCATCATTTGATGACAAAGTTGCTATCTGAACTGATAACAGATTTCTCAGCTATAAGTAAGTTTACATTATTTAAGTGTTAGATAGATTCTAAGATTAGGAAAACTTTTTACCATCTTTGTGTATAAACCCCTTCAATATAGCTAGACTAGAGAAATGATTTTTATTTTAAATACAAAATCCCATGAGAGAATTACAGCCACCAAGATCTGACTGTATCCAGAATCCATAGGGAATATGTGACCATCTGCATGAAAGTCAGGGTTTTTTCAAGCTGGCAACCTTGTCCTTGCAGCATTTCCTTTTTTCCCCTCATCATGACTCCACCAAAAAGAGCCACTGTCAAAGTGGTAGACTTTCTTCTAGAGGCTACAGACTCCACTAAGCTGGCATGGGAATGAAAGGAGACCAAGCTGGATAGTTTAGGAACATTTTATTGGAGTTCCTATTAGATACTGGGCCTATTTTATAGGGCCCAGAACAAGAGGGAAATGGTGTCCTAGGCAGCTGCATGTTTTCCGAGTATAGGTCCTGAGGCTTGATTATACCTTATTCAGAATTGTCCTGCCATTTCTCTTTGTTTACGGGTGGTTTGTGGGCTAGTGTGAATAATCAAGGCTTACTTTTCTCAGCAGGTGTAATTCCCACTTGGGAATTGTGATTGGAAAGCTATGGCAATGTTGCTTCAGATTAATTTAAAACTAATTACTTTTTAAATTTGGTGAACTGAGACTATTCATTTCAGACTTAATCCATTCAAAAGTAATTCAATTTTGGGGGCATTTTAAGGGCAAAAGGCAGCTACTACAGGGGGCTTCTTAGTGCTGTTTTTGGATAGCTCAGGGCTTAGGACATTACCCCGTTGCATTGAAGTGCAATTCATTGCGCACACAGATCCTTTCCTTGTCATTGGAGGTTGTCTAACTTCCAAGGAACTGTTAATCTGTCCAGCTTAAACCACTGCATTTTTATAAATTCTGAAAGGTAATTACATCTAGGTTGCTCACTCTTTAGGTGGTGTCTTTTAATGACCTTCATGTCCTTTCTTGTCTCTCTGGGCTACAAAATACTTAGTTTAGATAAACTAGACTATGCTAAACAGGAGAGTCCTATCCCCACATTCCCTGGAGCCCAGTGATGCACACACAGAAGGTGTGACATGTCAGTTCAAATCATTGTTGTGGATCAGGGTATGAATCTGAATCCAGGCCATCAGCATCCTACTTGTCTCTGAGGTACCCGGACTGTTATGAATTATTACAACTGTTTAATCTTCACTGTTAAACCAGTGTACTTTGATATTGCTGAAATTAACAGTTTGGATATTGTTTTCATGTAAGAAATATCCATTCAAAACTATTGGCTGAATTTCATCTGAATTATGTCATTCTGTGTTGATTAAGTTTTGTTTGTCTGGCAAATAATGTCTTCCCTCTTCTTTTCCTCCTACCCTATTATAGCTCAGCACTTGTGATTCTACTTACCAGCCAGCACAGCATGGGTCTCTTCTGAATCTGATGCAAAAGAGAATAGTTTTGTCCATCTGTAAATGGGCTCATCATTGTTTTCATTCTAATAACAAATGATTCTTATCATGAGGTAATACTGTCTGCAGTATAAAAATTGCTGGTTTTCATATGATTCCCACATAGGAGTGTGGATGGAGGCAGAAACCTCGCCTAATTTTCTTGTGTTACAAACCAGGAACCACTGTACTAGTGACTGGTACTTCCACAGCTGCTGTGACTTGCACTAAGTGCTGTCCTGGTGCAATGCCAGACTGATCTGATGGAAACATAAGGGTTGGTTTAAGGTCCCTTTGCCCATTGCCGCCGCCTTTGTCAGATACAGTCTGCACTACTGAGCTGTGATTGAGGTCTTTGATGAATATATAATATTTTATTTACAAATGCTATGATTAAAAAAAATGGACAAGGAAGGAGGCAATATATGCTAATAATATTTCGTTTCTGCTAGATTAGTAGCAGCTTGCTTAAGTGGCCTGCCATCAAACAGTATTTATAGCAATGTATAAAACATATTAGTGACATCCCTTCTAAATTCAAAAGCTTTAGCTAATATTACTGTCTGCATTCAAAGCAGAGCTCAGTGCCTAAAAGCTGGTCAATAAACATTTTAGTACTGCTCTATTCCAGTGATCTGAATTCAATAATGTTACCTTTCCAGAAGCTGCAAAATGGAAAGTGAAAGAATGATTTATGAAGCTTAGCTATGCATGGCCAGATAAGAAAGCTTTAACTGATGCTTGCAGGATTCTCTTTAATGAAGTACAAGTTGCCAAGATAAGTTTAGGTAAATGAAGCCTCTGTCACAATATGTTACAGCAAAAGAAATGACAGACACAGCAGAGCAGATGGAGGTTATTACAGAACAGTGGTGTCAAGAAATGTAGTCTAGGTAACTGCACAAAACCAGAACAGATGCATTAGGTTTGTTATTAACAATTTCACGATACCAACGAATATTTATAGAATCTGTTTAAATTAAGCCGAGAGCTTCTTTCCTTAAACTGTCATTTTGCCTTCATTGAGATAATATTACTAAGCCATCAGTTTCTTTTGAGTAGAATACTTCTCTTTCAGTACCACCTTCCATTTTTGATGTTGTAATTAACTGCAAAGCCTCGGTGCTTTTCTCTTCAAAATGTTGTTTGGTGGTTTTTGGTTTTGTTTTGTTTTTTTTTTAATGCCTGCCTTGTTGACAATTTAAGCAGCATTAATTCAAATAAGGAAAATTTCTGTTCTCTTTTTTTAACATCCTCTTTTAACATGTAACAGCCTATTGTGAATGAAATGAAATCGGTCAGCCTATGCTTGACTCTTGGGGCACAGGATCTGGAATTAGCATGTGTGAGAAACTTATCTTGAATTATGCCCTTTTCAGGAAAGAACTGGGACCAAGTAAATGCAGAATCTGCATTTGCATTGCATTCTGTCCACTGCTGTTTTATACTGAGTAGGTAAATGATTCTTAGGGAAAAAGATGAATCAGTAGAGAGCTAATCCTAATATGACTTTTGAGACTGTGCTTGAACATTAAGTAAGCTCGCTTGGTGATTGTTTCTTGAAGAACATGCTCTCTGCTTCTAATTTTCTTAGAAAAAGAATTCTATTTATAAAGGCTCTCAAATTCCAAACCACAGCATCAAGAAAATACAGTTTCGTTCTTTACATCTGTCAGAAAAGCTACACTAGCTACCAAAGGGAGGTCTGTCACACCTGTAGGATGACAGCCTCTCTGCTGGGCAGGCTGCCAGACAAGTACATTGGGTTTCTCTACAAATGTGCATAGGATTGGATCTCACATGATTGTGTCACACCATCCATCTACTTTGCTCTTTCTTTGCTTTGTTCTTGTGTTCACTCTGGCTATTGAAAACCTAGAGCTGAAAGCATGTACTATCTTTATGCACTGATAATAGGTTAATTTCGTAGACTATTTGAATGCTGTGTCTTTTGGGGGTGGGGAGCTAAAGAAGAATGTGTTATGCAATGTGCCCTTTTTACAGTTTGAAATACCTTCGGAAGAACTAAGATTAAACTGATCAGTGGAGACTTCCTTTTTGGTACAATATGATATAGAAATACCTTTTATTCCTCTGCTTTTTTATATGTCAAAAAGTTTTCCCCTTCCCCCACTTAAGAATTAATGGCTTGATCTTGTTTCTGTGATCACCCCTGTTCCAAGGCTTAGGTTTTTAAACCTTCTGTGATGTTAAAGTCTCTTCAGCATCTTTCTTACGTTAGTCAGTGTGGGAAGAATGAAGGAAAAGGAAGAGGGGAGAAGGAAGGTGTGGGAATAAAAGTAGGAAGGAGCAAAGGAACCTGCAGACATAAATTTTTTTTTTCCCCCTATGGCTAACAAAATAACTGGGAGGATCTGCATTTGCTCTGGTTGATTCAGATGTGCATCTCTAACATTATGGAGTTGTCATGCATTTATTGAGAAATGGCATTCACATTGAGGCAGCACCCTACCCCACTGTGAAATCTGTGTATTACCAAAGTTTATGTATTTTGTATTTCCATGCTGTCTTCAGCTCTAGTCTAATAATTTGCGAAGAGTGTTGTAAAATGAAACATGAACTGATGGCACAAAACTCACTTATTATAGATAAATTTTGTGTTTTATTTGTCCAGATCTGAAGGTTACTAGCTTTTTTAATTAAAAGTATTTTCAGCTGTTTTTTTCTTCTTTCATTTTAGACAAAAACCTTCCAGCCTACAAAGAACTAAGACATATCCGTCTTGGTTTTGCTGATTTGTTATGCTTTTTGTAACAATTTAGCCTGTATGTAAACAAAGGCAGTTTCCACTCAGATGTCACAATTGGCTCAGTGTTCCTTGTGGTGTTTTAATAATAGTTTCAACAGCGGTGCCTTTTTATCCCTGCAAGTCTTCTTTCCTACTGCTGTGTTTAAGGGGGTGGGGGGGAGAGGGGGGAGAGAGAGAGAGCACTAGAGACAGTGAGAGAGAATGAGAGCAGTAATTCTGTAAGGCTTAGAATTAGCTTCTTGTATTTTCTTCATACATTATTTGTCTTTAGGACTATTACAGCTAGGAGAGTAATAAAGTCTGGGATTTATTTTTTGTGTTCACAAAATCTGAATGTTATCTGGGTTCTGTAGATCCTGGTCAGCTCTAAAAGAAGGGAAATTATTTTCTGCATCACTTGGTCTACACAATGAACTAGTTAGAAATAAATTTGTCTTTTAGTCTTTTAATAAATCAGAGCAGGAATCTGTACTTGCGAAACAAAATGAGGACTGCTACTACCAAAATTCAGTGAGTGGTTGTGGGTTTCTTTTGTGCCTGAGGAATGAGAAGATAGGTAAGCAGTACAATCCTGTGTGTGCACCTCTCCTCCCCCAACAGATTTTACAGGGATTTCAGAAATTGTTGTCACAGTTAATTAGTGAGCATTTGAAGGAAGAGGAATGGGGTGGCTTGGCTGTCAGTTTCTAGCTTTTGTGTTCACTGTGCTGAAATCTGACCAGGCTGGCAGAAGGACCTGGAAGTATTTAACCATCTAAGATTCCATAAATGCAAAACATTTTCATTGTTTGTGTCTTTTTTTTAAAAGCAAAGGAAGTGTGTTTTGTCCCATTCTTCTCAAGTGCCAAGTGTCCTCCGAAAACTGAGACTTCTCTTAAAAAATGAGGGATACACTGAGCAACATGAAGCATCTTTGGGACCAAGACATGGCAGTGCATCTGGTAGACAGAGCAGGTTATTTTCTTCCCTTCTAATAAAGGTTCAGTGGTTCTCTGAATTCTGTGAAGAAGAGCTACCAGCTCTTCTTTACTTTGTTGTGGCAAGGACAAACAATGCTGCCAAGCACATTACTTGCTCTGTGTTTCCAATGTCTGTCTGTGGAAAGAAAAGTTGTGCTTTATTCCTTCCTGCCTGCCTGCCCGCCCCCCTCCCATCCATCCTTCCATCCACCCAATGTTATGCCTGTTGGTGCCAGGGGCAATCATGGCACCATAGACCCTGCTATCTTGCTATCTAGCAAGAATGGAGACTTCCACAGAGCTCAGACCCTGCACAGAAAGTTACTTACGCAGTTAGCTTGGCAAATCTTAACAAGTTGTTTCTGGCAGTCTATAACATGGTTTCTCAAACATACCTCAGGAAATATCAGCATTATTCAGGTCTGCCTCAGAGTTTTGACCTTCAAAGTTAAGAGCTGAATCATACATAATTTTTCATATAGTTTGGTTTCAATGGTTCATGCAAGATGCTTGACTCAATTAAATAGAGAATTAAATCATAATTAGTTCAGAGTTAAGGGAATCAATCTTATATTGTATGGGGCACCTAGAAGCTTCAAAATAAGCAGCATTCCTTTTCAACTACAAGGGAAAATGAAAGGAAGACAAGCATAGCTTTCTTTTTGTTTTTATTTTTAAGAGCAGGCAGGTAAGATTTAAATAAAGCTCCTAGTAAGTAATGAGAATAATAATAAACTAATTCATGATAAATTTACCTTGGGTGTTCAGGCAGCTGTAAGTTCAAGGCAAATACCTCTACTCAGGAACTTATAATTAAAAATAGTAATAATATACCAAATACCAAAAGGATAGTTATGTTGGAAATATGTAATAAAACAACTTTATTCTATATCATAGTACTGACATAAAAGAAGGATTCAGATTAAGAACTTTCTGCTTTGCTGAAGTGACTGTGAGGTCACTTCCCAGACAGTGAGATCTGTCTCACTACTTTAACAAAAGATTGCACCAGTATTTATCCCATTCTGTTTGAATCATGCATCTCTGCCCCTTTCCCTAGCCAATCTATAAAGATCCATTCAAATCCACCCAGGTGATGTCCTTCAACTGTGTGTGTTTGGTGTGGGGTTTTTTTTGTTTGGTTGGTTGTTTTTTTTTTTTTCTTTTCAAAAATAAACCCAGCTACCTGGAGTATACCATACAACTATTTTTATTAGGGTAGTTTAAACCTCTTCTGTTTCTTTAACTTTTCTTTAATTAATAGCCTGAGTTTCTGTGTTCATCTGACTTAATACAGTTTTATCTAGTTACATTTTGGAAAAAACCCAACAAACAAACTTCAGTGTGCACTTGCTTATCTGAGGCTGTAATTTTATATACCCATGCTAGGGAAACTGATACTTACAAATGGAATTTGGGCCCAATTTAGGCAATTAGAAATGTTTCTTTCTGGGTTAGTGGGTTAGGTAGACATTTCAGAATTCCTCAAATTTGAAAGGTCAATTGAAACCCAATTTAAAATTTTACCATGGCTGAACTGATCAGTTACATTCCTGGCTTCACAGGACATGGCTTGTGAAGGCAAGCTTTTAGAATAACTGTCTTTTTTACAAGCTAGTAGAAATATAATTAATTTTCAATAAAATGGTCTTTTTACTATCTCTTCCTCTTTACATGTGATAAAGTTACAGTTAATATTCTTCTCCAAGGGTGCTGCTCAGCCTCAGCAGTGGGGAGTAGTCACTTGAAATAAGCAGTGTGTTGCACGATCTGTCCAAAAAACTGCAGTGCCTAAAATTCTCCTTGTGGCACTTGGCCTTCAAGGTCTTGTGATTTATTCTTTGTGCAGCACAATGCCAAATGTCCAGGCACAGCATTTCTCTCAAGCTAGTTTGAAAGTTATGCAGGGAAATGCAGAAATTTTATAGTACAGTTTTCATTACTGCTCAATTATTTCTTTTTTTATTAATATGTAAGGCTTGGTTCTTCCAGATACTGTTTTGAGACTGTATACTATAATCTTTGTTATACTTCGATCTGCCAGTCCAGGTCTATAGTCAAAGTTCTGACCCCTCAACTGTGAATAGCAAAAGGTGTGACACTCCACAGTACCTATATGCTTCTCTTCATTCAGCTTGCACAAGCAACACTGTTTTGTGTTTAATTTTCTTTCACTAGCACTTGCACTAGTTGTGTGAGTGGAAAAATAAGCTCTTAGAGATTTGTTAAATAATGACTCCTTCTGGACTTTTCAAAATTAAAGAAGTGAATAGCAGAGTGTTTCTGAATGTTTTGTTTGTTTGTTTTTCAAATATACACATATGTTTAAAAATGTCTGAAAAGTATATTGGATGTCCAAATTTCAGAAGCAGATAAAAGAGTCTGACTGAACATGAATCCATTTTCTCTGGTGATAAATTTTTTGCTGTGCATAGATAAACTAGGTTATGGCACCTCCTGCAAACCAACATTTTCCAATAGCCTAAAAGCCCCAGAATTAATTTTTCCCTTAATTTTTGAAGTGGTATATATTAATTAGAGTACTGAAAATTACTAGTAAGACTAGCTAATGCAAGTTTTGCTCTTCAAAGGCATTTGTGTAATGTCTTTACTGGTTAATAACACAGAGAATTCCTGATACCGATACCAGAGGTTTTTTGATATAAGCAGATAGAAAGAAGCAGCTGTAATACATGCACTGCTGTGGTTCTGTTTCTTCTTAAAAGCTTAGGTATTTTGCCTGTTATTTGGAAGAATTTAATTTGATTTCTTAAGAGGCTTATGTCTGAACTACTCTCAGTTTTATTAGGTCCCACTAGTTTGTAGTATTGATCTTTTAAGTAAATACTAAGTGGTTCAAATGGAAGCTTTCTAAAACCTAACTCACAACTATTTTTTATTTCTTAAAGATAAGCATTTATCTTAGATTTTCAGTACATTGAAAGAGCAGTCTGTCATTTAGTGTGCCCCTCATCTGGTGACCAGTGAAAGTCTAAATCTGATGAGCTAATCCTCTGCACAGTGGTGTGGAGTCAATGTGGGGGAATCAGTTATGGAAAGACTCATTCCAGGTTCTCTGGAGGCATCTTTCCACACTGATGAAAATTCTCATCATCTTGGTGAAGAAAGAAACCGTTCAATGAAAATGAGATTTGGCTTTATTTTTTACTTAAGTGTGTATTGGTGGTGACTTTACTGTTGGACCTAAGTAGAAAAGTTCCAAAACAGTAGACCTTTTTTTTTTTTTTTTTTTTAAATTTATTTTACTTTTTCATTGTTAGGAAGGATTTAAGTTCTTATTTTTAAGATACTGCCTACAGCATATCTGGCTTTCACCATGGTTTTAAGCAGTTCAGTTCTGGACAGATTTACAATGGAAACATAGATTTGGTTGAATATTCAGACATTCTTAAGTCTGGTTCCTCATGTGTAATAGTGGGCATGTTGATCCTCCCGTCTTAAATGCAGGCATTAATTCATTGGCTAAGCAGAAGCTTTCATATTAGGTATGCTAATCTACAAGTGCTGGGTTGCTCGGTATAGAAAGCTGTGACTAGCTCCAAAGCACCTGAGGACTAGATGGAGAGTAGGAGGGGATACAACTGTAATGTTTTCAAACCTGAGTAAGTAGGTGTGTGTGGTGCTGAGCTCTGCAGGTTTCTCCAGCTCAGAGCTCTATGATGCTTTGTTGCACAACATGCAGAAGTTCTTGTTGCAATAAGCAAAGGTACATAAGTGTGTTTTAAGACTTTAAGTCATGTCAGTTTCTTTGGGGAAAGGAAGAAAACCCTAAATATACAAATAATAGTCACTGGATATCTTTAATTTTTGCCCACCGTGTTGCAGATGAAAGGTATTTATTTCTGTGTCCTGTTTGGAACAGCTCCATTAGCAACTAAATAATTTGCTTTTTATGCGTTCACTAGTCAGAATACTGCTGTGCTCTTTAAACTGTCACCAACTGGAACAGGCTAACAATATAATTGTAGTGGGCTGATGGAATATAAAGTGAGAAAAGTTTTGCTAGAATAAAGTGCTCTTATCCATCTCTCTGGTCTTTGAATGTAATAGCGTGATAAATGTATTGTGTGAAAGTGTTACATTAAGGAGGATAAATAATATTCCAAGAAAAATCTCTCACTTTTGATTATTGAAGTGATTTGTGATACCTGTATTGATCTCTATCCCCAAAGCATAACAGATATTTTCTGCTGGATTTCTTACAAAATCAATACTAACAATTTTCAGAGAAGGAGTTCAAATCAGATGGGAAATTTTTGTATGCTGTGACTTGCCTTTTGTTTTCTAGTTATTGTTATTTACACCAGCTTTGGAAAGATCAAAAAAATGAGTGGCTTGTGTCACAGATAGTCTTCTCTCTCTATTACAAGCCATACATTATTGTAATTTTTTCCCTTAGGCTCTTCTTTTCTCTCCATTTTTTAAGGATAGTGGATCTCTTCACACACATTTAGAAATGAGATTTGAAAGCTTTTGGTAAACATCATGAGGGGGAGTGAACTTAGCAACCGTGTTTATGATTAGGTGGGATGCTTTTCACATGTGGTGAGAAGGTTTTGTCCTATCCTAAGTATACTTCTCTCTGAAATGGTATTGGTGGTATTGAATGGTATTTTTGAACGAGAAAGCTTCGCACGATTTCCAGGATGATAAAGAACTGAGAGAAGCATTAAAATGGTTTAAAAATACATCAGCACCTTTCTTTACCATATGAGCTTTGACCACTGGCACTTCTGAAAATCTTGTTCTTTAATTTGATGGAAGCTACCTACATGCTGCAGAGGAAGAAGAGACTGATGCTGCCAGGACATAAGCTAACCTTTCCACAAGTTCTTCAAGAGGGCTCTAACTGTGAACAATTTTGGAAACTGGCACAATATGTTATATTCTAAAATCACATGTTCCTTGCACACAGTTGTGATTTGCAGAAGAAAACCCAAATGTGTGCCTGTGTATGTTTGGACCTATACAGGTTTTGACCTCCTTTATGAGCAAAATGCAGAAATTTGCCTCTCTTATCACAACTGTTGAAACTTCTCAAATTACAGTAGTCTACTGCTACAACAGCTTTAAGCACATGCACACTTTTTTTCTGTGATGCATTTAAAAATTAAGGCCTCAGATATTCTGTCATTTAGAAGAAATATTGATTCTCCACAGTCATATCCAGGTAAATACAAGTATAATCTTCCCTTTTTTGTAATCACAGAAATCTTGATATTCCTGGCTGTATGCTCTGACATGACAGAAGTAACTAAAGCTTTCCTTCATGGACAAGGGAAAACAGGTAAAGACAGGCATGAAAATAAGGGAATTTGCTTCATAATGAGAAGGACTTGATTTTTCTCAACTAAAGGCAGCAAAATGGTGTCAGAGCCGGCAATGAAGCCTCAGCTGAAACTGAAGAGACAGGAAAATTCAGGGGAGAACTATGGGAAAGATAAAAGCATAGCAGATACACCAGCCATGAACTAAACTCTTCTGAAGACAAGGTGTGATTATTTCAGCCTCCAAAATCATTCCTTAAGACACTTAGAAAGAAAGAAAAAGTTGTTCATAAAATCAAACAGATATTGGAACACATAAGTATCTCCCATTTTTGTAGGAAAAAAAAAATAGAGGAAGGACAAAGTGTCTGAATGCTTTCAAAATGTTGTGAGAGATAGCAGCTTTTTAAATCTTTTACTCTATTCAAAGATGCTTTCAAGGTAATAAAGTTTTTGCATGCTCTTAGAATAGTTTAAGTCTTTCCTGAAATATACTTCCAAGAGAGAATTCTTCTTTCCCCTTTCATGATTTGAGGGGGACTCCCCCCCCCAAATTTCTTGAAGTTTGATTTGGCTCATGTCAGAGTGCAGTAAGGAATTTTTGCCTATCCTTTTTTAGATAGACGTTTTCTTGGTATTGAAAATCCATTTTCCTTATTTTTAATTTTCTTTTTAGTGCCATTTTACTGTTTTAGGTTATTCAGAATACTTCTGTCTTTATTCCAGGAACTTTGGTTATTCAAAAGCTTTATGGGGAAAAAAATAAAATACTTTCTCTGTTTTCTTCCTACTTCTGTTCCCCACTGTTTAATCAGTCACATTGTGTCTTGGACTTACTTTTCCTCCTAGTATTTGATACTCGATCATTCATTTTTGTTAGCACGTTCTTCATACAATAATAATTAAGACCTGTATAGGTAAAAGCACCACTTAACTTTTCAAATAGGTTTGTGTTGTGCTTCTGCCTATTAGTGTTTGTTTAACCTTCTCATATTTTTTCAGTTATCCGCCCTCAAAATCATATTTTTAACCTTGAGCTCAGCTTAAGTGTTGTTGGAATTGCAAATTCATTCATATTTCAAACTCCTGTTCAAGACTAGGTCCCTAGGGCTATGAAATTTTGTTAAATGTCAGAGCTCCAGTTTATGTTGTATTGTATTTAATTAGGATTCCAACTAACATGCTTTCTTGAGGTTTTTAAGTCTGCATGATAGCAAGAAAAAAAAATATCTTTTGCCCTTCAACTGTGGTGGTATTAAGCTCCAGAATATGAGTATTCTGCACTGTACCAAACTTTTAAAATTTCTTTAGCAAGGAACATTAGTTAGGTGTTAGCTGAGCCATAACATTATTGTCAACTTAATGTATGTCTTAATAGTTATATTTTGAAAACTGTTCCATATACTGCATTACTCAGATTTTTTTTCAACCAATGAATGTAGAGATATGTATTTTTTCAATTTAAAGAGTGAACATTATCACAGTAGAACACTGATTAATTTAAAACTGAAATTCACATTATAGTTGACTTTCTAGTCAGCATTCACAAAATGAAGCTTGTTGCCTTAAGTAAAAAAAAAAAAAAAAAAAAAAGCAAGCTGTGAAATTTCAGCTTTCAAAGGTCTTTGTGTGTGGAAGAATACTGTTTAAGTGAAGGACTTTAAAATGGAGCCCTAGTGGAAACAGTTTTTACAGTTACTGAAGAGCTGTTTTCCTTCATTGTCACTTAAAAATGTATGTTTGAGCACAACTTCCCTGTCATTTATACCAGATGCATCAGTACAAGAAGTCAGTTATTGAAGTTAGGATCTCTCAACTCATGTGTGTCCTGCAACTGATATACACGCGCGCCTGAGTACAAGCCAGGCTCTTCTTGTGGGCTCTTTGCTAAGGCTTGTTCTCATTTGCAATAATTTCTGATGTGATACAAGTGGAATTTGGATAGCAACGTAAAGAGAAGTTGGTCAATGGAGGGCAGCAGGGCAGAAGAGGTATAGCGCTGCTTTCTCTCCTGTAGGAAGCATTCCTCTCCGAAAAGGTATTTCTTGTGTAGCTTATAAGTCTTAGGAAGTTTGTTTTCCCATTTCTTAGGCTTTGGTTTGATTGTGTGAACTGACCCATGTCTTTCTACTCTGCTAAGTATTCATTAACTGACAGAAGGAAAAGAGCACAGTATATGTATAGAAACCATTTGTATGAATCAACCTTCAAAACAAACAGATTATAGGGATATAAAGTTCAAGTTCTTTGTTACAGGATTTTTTTTAAACTTGTAACTTAAAATAAATTATCTAAATTCTTACCTAAACATCTGATTTCTGTAGGTGGTGAGAACATAGTGCTCTGTGAAGTCGATTGTTGTAATCTAGAGTATGCTGTTGGCACAGTAAGTTCCCCACATCAATAGAAATACATCTTGCCTTCCTTTTCAGGAAGCTTTTTAATTAAGAACACCTTTGGAGTTATCTGTCAGTGCTCTGATGAAGTGTTATGGTAGGTTGAGGGAAGTCCTACCATTGATGCTTTGAATCCTCTTCATTTAGTATATCTCAGTATTCAATTTTTGTTCTACCTCATTCTAAGAACCAAAGCTTTTGTGTTTTTTTTAAATAGGTAAAGTGGTAAGTTCCAGATTCAAAATTAGATTGTACACCATTTGAGGAATTTTCTTGAGAGTTTTTTTTCAGATTGTTCCTCAACACACCCTGTTCCTTCAAACAAGAGTGCTGGATAACAAATGTCAACATTTTTAAAATGTTGATTTTAGGATAAAAAAAGCTAGAGATTGAAAAGAGCATTTATAGTAGTAGTTTCAGACTGAGGATTCTTTGACATTAATGATACTTTTGCAACTTCTCACTGCTCCTCTGCCACTTAGATTAAAGCTGGCAAGTAAAGGATAAGCAGGTGCTGAAGGGCATTGTGTTTACTTTCAGATGATCTAGATTCAGTTCATGATAAAATCAGAAACATGGTATTTTTCCCTCTCTTAAGGGTATTCTAAGGGTCGATCATCATAGATCGTGAGGTATGCAGGTGCTAGAGTGTAAGGTTTCTATAAATGTATCTTCTGTACCCTCCGTTTAATCCTTTTACTTCCTTCTGAGTCCTCTACACTTTGAGAAATGCTGCTGTTGAACTTTATAATAGGATATTTGCTCTCCTTTCTTATATTCTGATGAAAATAACTATTTGTCATCTGATTTACTACCTGTTGAAATAGGGCAGTTGAGATCTCAGAACTCTTCTGAAAGGATCTTTGCAAGTTTGTGCAATTGCATTCCTGCACCAAATAAGAACGTTGTGATCCTAAAGGATATTTTTGGTTGGTTTGTTTGTTTACAGCAATTAGAATTAGAAGCTTACCTTTTATTTGGGAAAATTAGACATAAGATGGAAGAATGCAGGTGTATCTGTCTGCATATCTCAGCTAGTTTCATGCCTTTATTCATAAGACAATGTAAAGCTATTTTTGGTAAGTACTACCTTTATAATTTTAAAGTATATTCTTTGCCACTAAACATCTTAAAGGTCATTGTGTCTTAAAATTAATTATTCTGCCTGTTGTGATACTCTGTAACTGGCTATGCATGACTTCTGGTGTTGTCTTTTGTTTTTCATCACAGAATCAAGGGAAGAAAAAGCCATCTAGTGCTGATATTTAGTATACTTTAATATTATCAAACAGAATTTTTGGTTTTCCTTTGCTTAGGAACTTTTTTCCCAGTGAATCCACCAAATCTGTTTAGTCCAAGACAATAGACTGTACTGTCTCTAATGCTTTGACTTAGTCTGAAAGGAAATGGGCTCTGTGCCTTATTTAAGGCGTGGCGTCAGCACAAGTTATTGCAATGTGGCATAGTATTACATTATTACTACAAATCTATATTTTGCTATCTGCTGGAAAGCCTCTCCTCTTTGGTGGTGGAAAAATAAAAAAATAAAGTCAGCCAACAGGTCTACAAATGTGGAATATTTTTTCCTGAGAGAATATTATCGTGGTTTAACCCCAGACAGCAACTAAGCACCACGCAGCCACTCACTCAGTCCTGCCCACCCAGTGAGATGGGGAAGAGAATTGAAAAAAAGTAAAACTTGTGGGTTAAGATAAAGACATTTTCTTACTTTCTGTCCTATTAAACTAATGATAATAATAATGATAAAATTACAATAATAATAAAAGAATTGGAATATACAAAGTAAGTGATGCACAATGCAATTGCTTACCACTTGCCGACCAATGCCCAGTCAGTTCCCAAGCAGCTATCCGCCGCCCCAGTCAGCTCCCCCCAGTTTATATACTGGGCATGACGTCACATGGTATGGAATACCCTTTGGCCAGTTTGGGTCAGCTGCCCTGGCTGTGTCCCCACTCAACTTCTTGTGCCCCTCCAGCCTTCTTGCTGGGTAGGCATGAGAAGCTGGAAAATCCTTGACTTAGTCTAAACACTATTTAGCAACAACTGAAAACATCAGTGTGTTATCAACATTCTTCTCATACTGAATCCAAAACACAACACTATACCAACTACTAGAAAGAAAATTAACTCTATGCCGGCTGAAACTAGAACAGTATAATGAGAGTTCCCAAATGTTGATTCCTGAATGTAAGTTTCTAGATTGAGGTTTACCAAACGAACTTCAGAGCTCAAATGCCTAATTTCTATTGAATTTCGTTACGCTGAGGTGCACTGAAAATCTCAGCAGTAATTAAATCTGGACACATACATGAGAGAAGAAATTTTTACAAGTGGAGAAAATATGCAGCTAAATATTGAGGACCTCAAAAAATCATTCATTAATGTCAAATTGGTTTAATACCTGTAAAGGTGTTTTAAGAGGCCAAACAATATTTAGTAATGTTTTCTGTGTGGCTGAAATTAAAGAATACTGATTTGGAATTGCTGACTGTATTTTTCCTCATTGAAGAGTCCAAAAAGGATTTGAAAAATTTTAGAAATATGTATTTCGGTAACTGTTTTCCCACCCAGTTTAATGTCAATTTTGGCTGACTATGATGGCAGAACAAAAGATAATGCTAGAAATTTGTTGGTCTTTTATGTTAATTTTGACTTTTATTAATGATCAAAATAATCTATCGTTATTTGATTCAGTTGATTATCTGTATGCCCCATTGACATATACAAAAATAGCTGGTTTTATGCTGTTAAGATTTATGGGCATTCTGGTGGTTCTGATGAAAAATTACAAATGCCCATGAAATAAGTCAGCTCTGCCTAGTTGCTTATATAGAAACAATCTTTCTACTAGCCATAGGCAGTTCATCAGGCGTGAAAGTACGATAAAGGTTACGGGAAAAAAAGAATTATTATGGCATTTGTCAGTAATGTGTCTGATCTTGAGAGTCTGTGCAGATGGATATGCAGATGTGTCAAGACAGAGGATTATATTTCCATCATCTGGATTATTCTCCAGAGTAGTTAGTAATTTCCAAGAGGGGTTAGAAGTTGCCCCAAGCCTGTCCCTTTTACGCCATTACTAACAGCAGAATAAAGCAAGTAGCCACTTCTTTGATGTCCTGCCTGGGCAATGAGATCTGTGTTAGTCTCTATTCAGACTTAGAAAAGATGAGTAAATATAATATTCTTCTCAAACATTTCACATGGTGAACTGGCTATTTCTGTACATGATGTACTATTCAGACAGAAAGTGTCTGGTTTAGTTTAACGATTCGCATTGAAACTCCATGAGTCTGGTTAACTAACTTGATGTGTTGTGGCTTTTTTGATGACGACAAAGTAGTTAAATATTTGCCATGGTGTTTAAAGTACCTTGCTTTAGGGATCACTTTGTACAAATCATTTTTGTTGAAACTGCCAAACAGATTATTTTCATGCTACTGTATATAGTACATATTTATGAAACATACAGAAATTAATATCACTCTCTATATATACACTATGGGGAAAAACAATTCTTATTCCAGCAGCCAAATGAATGATCTACTCTTAGCTACCATTTTAGTGGAATTGCAGAAAGCAGTGATTCATATTATAGTTGCTTTAGGCTTCTCATCCATCCACTTTCATGGATTGTTTTTCACAATCTAATCAGCAGTCAAAGGTAGTATAGATCACAAAATATATTAATTATGAAGATATCTTACAGTAAGTAACACTGTACTTTCCATCTCTATGGAACAGTGATTGTGAGTCAGGGCACTGTTCAGAGGGGAAGTGTGTGAGAGAGGGCAAATATTCACCTGTCCTTCAGTTTCACTCACATTCTTTACTTTCCTTGATAAGATTGTAAATTCCTCAGAACAAAAAGAGTCTTCTAATATGTAAGTATATTCTATGTAGTATCAAGTATGATGCAGGTCTGATCTCTGATGAGGCATCTATAGCTAGAAAAAGACAGTTATGCTATTTTTTGATCAGAACTTTAATTTTTCAGTGCGGTTAATATGTTCCTGTTTCTCTCTTCTCTTGTTTCAGTGCTTGTTGGTACTCTCTCTTGTGTAAATAGTGGTTCGGGGGGGGGTTGTTGTGGTTTGTTTTTTGTTTTTTTTTAAAGATAAGCAAGTTTCAGTGTGGTAAAATTTTTGCAATTCACTATGGGCTAGTAGAAAGCCAAGTAATTTCATTAACAGCAGTAGGTTTAGAAACCAATCTGTTAGTGTGTGATTATTTCAGGAAGATAGTACCATACAAGGACATTTAAAAGTATTTGCCCAAAGCTGGGGACCAGTAATGAAATATAGTGCCTATAAAGAAATGAAAAATAATAGTTTGCTTCTGCATGTGGTTAAATCTATATAAAAGAAGTACTCGTTTGACTTCAATAGGACTACTCTCATATATGTAAAATTAAGCACATGTGGAAGTGTAATCAGGTCACACATAATGGCCAATGTCCCATGATATCTTTAAGGTAATAACTCAGATTCTCAATTTTACTAACAGTAGCTCTGCATACAGTTCAAGATATTTACGGATGTAGTTAAAAATAAGATTACGTTGTTATAAGAATATACAGAATTAAAGATGCTTTGGGCTTTCCCTGGGCTCTTTCAAAGTCAGAAGAAGAAGTTCTGTAAGAAACAAAAGGTCACACACTTGATTGCCAGGCAGTTGCCACTAATTTAAGTGTTTCTGTGATGACGTTGTACAGTCTTAAGAGGGCAAAGCCTGAGCAAACACATGTCTTTATATAATGGTGAATCAAACATTGATACTAGCTCCTTAGAACAAAGACATGAACAAGAACAAGTAACTTATGGTTACTCCTGCCTGTTTGTGTTCCAGTAGTTTGTAGTCACGCTGCATAGGAATCAGATTCTTGCTGTGGCTAAGCCTGTTTACTAGGGATAATACAGCTGCACTGAAGAGTATGGCTCTTTGGTTTTCAGTGAGGAACACAAATTTGATGAGCTTTTCCAAAATGCCCTCTCAGGAAAAGTCCCATTCCCTGATTAAGCCACTGTGGTGCTATCAAATGCAAATAGTATTAAGAACTAAGTGTGGAAATAATCAGAATGTTCCATGGAGCAAAATGTACTGAAAGCAGGAATTGAATTATCCAAGCTAAAATGGTGTCTGGTAAGTGAAAAATTGGATTTTGTGCGTTTCTAAAATGACACGACAATGGCCTATTTGGCCAAGTGTTTTAAACGCATATCGTAAATTGGATGCCTAGTGTTTTCTTTTTCTCCAATGTGGAACATTTTAAAGACATCTTAAACATCCTCTTCTCCCCACTCCCCCTCCCCACCATCTTGAATATCTGGTCATATTTAAATTTTATCAGGATGGGCATGAAAAATCACTAGTCATTTTAGAAAATCTTGTCCCTGGGTTATAGTTATCTTTGGTTTATATATTAGGTACATAGCTGTGACTTATATAATGTCAATAATTTATATGGAATGGATCCTCGTCCTTACTCTACTGAAGCACTGAATGTAGCCTATTAAGCCGAGATGAATGACTACTGACATCACCTACATTCCTGTGTAGAGAGAGAGTTTTTGTCACCATCTGTTGTTGTATGAATCATGTTTTCCTTGTGATTTTATGGGGGAATAAAAATAACAGGAAAGAGAAAATGAGAAAAAAAGGAAAAACCATTGGATATTATGGTCTGCTAAGAGGATTCATCTTGTTAGGAAAGGAGTACTGCTTGCCTTGGCGTCTTTTACTGGCACTTTTATATAGCTAGCTAATTTGCATCAGCTTGGGAAGAGTGAGAGTAGTGGTTATTCTACTACAGAAACACAGAATAATTAAGGTTGGAAGGGACCTCTGGAGGTCATCTGGTCCAAACTCCTGCTGAGGCAGGGCCATCTAGAGCTAGTTGCCCAGGACCATGTCCAGATGGCTTTTTAATATCTCCAAGGAGGGAGACCCCACCACCTCTCTGGGCAACCTGTGCCAGTGCTTGTTCACCCTCACAGTGAAAAAAGTGTTCCCTGATGTTCAGAGGGAACCTCCTGTGTTGCGGTTTGTGCCCATTGCCTCTAGTCCCATCACTGGGCACCACTGAAAAGAGCCTGGCTCCATCCTCTTTGCACCCTCCCCTCAGGTATTTGTATATACATGGATGAGATCCCCCTGAGCCTTCTCTTCTCCAGGCTGAACAGTCCCAACTCTCTCAGCCTTTTCTTGTAGGAGAGATGCAAGTCATCTTTGTGGCGCTTTGCTGGACTCTTTCCAGTATGTCCATGTCCCTCTTGCACTGAGGAGCCCAGAACCGGATGCAGTACTTCAGGTGTGACCTCACCAGTGCTGAGCAGAGGGGAAGGGTCACCTCCCTCGACCGTCTGGCCATACTTTTTCGCTAGTGCAGCCCAGGATACCATTAGCTGCATTTGCCACAAGGGCACATTGCTGACTCATGGTCAGCTTGGTGTCCACCGGGACCCCAGGTCCCTTTCTGCACAGCTGCTTCCCAGGTGCGTGGCCCCCAGCCTATATTGGTTGTTATATGAGGTTGTTCCTCTCCAGGTGCAGGACTTGGCACTTCCCCTTGTTGGACTTCATGAGGTTCTCGTCTGCTCATTTCACCAGTCAGTTGAGGTTACTCTGGATGGCAGCACAACCCTCAGGTATACCAGCAGCTCCTCCCGGTTTTGTATCATCAGCAAACTTGCTGAAGGTGCACTCTGCCTCATAATCCAGATCATTAACGAAGATGTTGGACAGAATTGGACCCAGTATTGACCCCTGGGGTACACTGCTAATTGCTAGCCTCCAAGTAGACTTTGTGCCACTAAGCTCTACCCTTTGGGTCCAGTGATTCAAACAGTTTTCAGTCCACCTCACTGTCTGCTCATCCAGCCCATACTTCATCAGCTTCCCTATGAAGATCTTATGGGAGACAGTGTTGAAAGCCTTCCTGAAATCAAGATAGACTATCTACTGCTCTGCCCTCATCTACTAAGCTGGACATTTCATCATAGAAGGTTATCAAGGTGGTCAAGCATGACTTGCCCTTCGTGAAGCCATGCTTATTACTCCTGGTGACTTTCTTGTCCTTCATGTGCCTGGAAATGGTTTCCATGATTAGTTGTTACACCACCTTCCCAGGGATTGAGGTGAAGCTGGTTGTTCTGTGGGTCCTCTGTCTTGCCCTTTTTGGAGATAGGAGTGACATTTAGTTTCCTGCAGTCCTCAGGCACCTCTCCCAGCCGCCATGATCTTTCAAAGATTATAGAGAGTGACCTCACAATGACATCAGCCAGCACCTTTTTGTTCAGATAGAAAGTTTTCATAGTGTAATATGCACTCCCAAGCCCCTGTTACTTCTTGCTGTATAAATAGAAATGTCTAGGAAATGGACAACTCATAAAAGTTCCTTGGTGTTTTGAGCCTGTCTGGGCATATTTCTGAAAATTTTAGGTTTTGGGCTATGAATAAGAAGGATATTATGATTTTTCAATATGTACTGTTCATTTAAAAGGAAGAACAAAAAAATTGTGAGAGAGTGTGTGTGTGTATTATTTGTGTACACACGCACACACACTTCCTTGTAAATGTGAATTTTTAACCATGTTATTTTCAACTGAGGCTACCTGTCAGCCATGCTGTGACGTCTTCTTCAAAATCCTGCATGCATGCATGTTTATTTAATTCATTTTTTATTACTTTATATATGTAGGGACCAGCTTTCAGGTATATTTGGGTGCCTAAGTAACAGGTCCGGGCCCATGTGACTTGAGAGAATAAGCTTCTCTGAAAGTCACAGAGATCTTATGCTTGCTCCTGTCATTTGAACTGCCCTGGGGGGCAGTTTTGATGAGTATTATGCAGTAAGGAATGAGACTTATACAGTGAATCTTAGTTCAGCAGCTCACTGAGAATGAATTTGCCTTCACTTCTGTCAAGTAAACTTTTTTTTTCATTGTAACTACTTCATGTTTATCCTGTTAGGGTGGTGAAGTGTTTGTGGATTGGGGCTTCTTGTTAAATAAAATGTATCTTTATTACAGCAAATCAAAACCTTAGCAAAGTCAGCCAAACTGCTTTCTAGCAACAGGGAGGGGGAGGCATTACGTGCAAGTAACACCCACAAACCAGTAGTCTTTATAAACTGACATAATCACAGTTTACTTTCCCAGATAGATTGAGTTAGTGTCTTTCCTGCCTTGCCCAGAACAGCTACGTAGGTGGGTGAATGAAGTAATGTTCTAGAAAGCATTGCCCGTAAAATAAATCCTCCACATCACCTGAAAGACAAGCTGTTAGCTTATATGCAGGTTATTTTTGGTTTTGAACAAATGATGTCGGAAGGAATCAACAGTATTAATCATTAAAGAAAGACAGGTTTTTAGAAGAAAACTAAAGTAAACAACTGGCATTATTATTGCTCATTAACTGTCTTTGGATCTTAGGCAATTATCAGTAGATGCATGTAGAATGACTACTGTCAAAATATAGCAGCAATTAAATCCCATTAGGAGAATTCTGTAAGTCATTAACCTGAGCGAAGGGCAGTCCAGCAGCACTGGCTTTCTATTCTGTTATCAGCAATTGTTACAAAGGATGGAGGGGCCAGCATGTGATAAAATGAGCCCACAGAAGCTACTTATAGCTAAGAATCTTCAGAAAGGCCAAGCCATTACCTTTTCTAGGCAGTGATGTAGGTATAAAGGAGTGAACAGCCACTGTGCTCATGTTGACCGAGCTGTACGCCAACATAGCTATGACTCCGTGAAAGACCACACTCCTGGGGTTAGACTGGTGCATGGGTCCTCCAATTCCATGTTGATGGCCCTTCACTGTATTTGTTTTTCCTACCAGGTTCCTTGTTTTCACACAGCCCCCAGGATATCCCCTCTGCCTTAGCACTCTCTTCCTCTCTTCTGTTTTATTTTTACTATTCTGCTTTTGAGACTACATATTGCCAGGGACGTATCCATTGGTATTTTCATAAAGCAACCTGTTCAGAGTGCTTTGGGACAGATGTTAAAAGTTGGCGAGGTAGTAAGCAGATGGTAGTTGCCAGCAGATCAATACCTGCCTCTGAGCCTGGTGTCACCAGCAGAATTTTGGGGGTTTTGATCATGAGTCAGTTTACATGACATCAGGCCTGCTGGCAACAGACAGGGTACACCTGTCTCAAAGTGGGAAAAGAATCTTTGCACAGGAGTTAGCAGGGCTCATTGAAAGAGCTTTAAATTAGATTTGAAGGGGGAAAGGGATAAAACCAGGCTCGCTAGAGATAAGCCTGGGGGCGGCATGCCAATGTTTGAGGGATGGTATGCTAGCAATGTCCTTTGGTCTGCCATCTCAGTGGAGGCAGAGGATGGAGATCCATGTGGCAACAAAGACGCAAGCGTTATTGATATGTGTGAAACCACCGAAGTGCCTGAGAATGGTCACATAGGAATTAGGGCTTCTCCCCCCAAAAAGGTGGCAGGATCAATAGCCCAACTGAAATGTACCTACACCAATGTACATAGCATGGGCAACAAACAGGGGTGGTGGAAGCGGTTGTGCAGCAGGAAAACTAGGATATAGTTGCCGTTACAGAAACATGGTGGGATGTCTCGCACAACTGGAGTGCTGCAATGGATGACTATGAACTCTTCAGAAGGGATAGGCAAGGAAGGAGAGGTGGTGGGGTAGCCCTGTATGTTAGGGAGTGTTTTGATTGTCTAGAGCTTAATGATGGTGACGATAGGGTTGAGTGTTTATGGGTAAGAATTAGCGGGAAAGGCCAACAAGGCAGATGTGGTGGGAGTCTGTTATAGACCACCCACCAGGATGAAGAGGCAGACAAATTTTCTGTAAGCAGCTGGGAGGAATCTCATAATTGCTAGCCTTTGTTCTTGTGGGGGACTTCAACTTAGCAGATGTCTGCTGGAAATACAATACAGCAGAGAGGAAACAGTCTAGGAGGTTCCTGAAGCATGTGGAAGATAACTTCCTGACACAGCTGATGAGTGAGCCAACTAGGGAAGGCACCCCGCTGGACCTGTTGTTCGTGAACAGAGAAGGACTTGTGGGTGATGTGATGGTTGGAGGCTGTCTTGAGCATAGCAATCACAAAATAATAGAGTTTTTGATTCGTGGAGAAGTAAGGAAGGGGGTCAACAGAACTGCTACCTTAGACTTGTGGAGGGCAGACTGGTTGACAGAGTCCCTTGGAAGGCAGTTCTGAAGGGCAAAGGAGTCCAGGAAGGCTGGACATTCTTCAAAGGCACAGGAGCAGGCCGTCCCCATGTGCCAAAAGATGACCCAGCAGGAGGGAAGACCAGCCTTGCTGAACAAAGAGCTTTGGCTGGAACTCAGGAAAAAAAAAGAGAGTTTCTGACCTTTGGAAGAAGGGGCAGGCAACTCAGGAGGACTACAAGGATGTCGTGAGGTTATGCAGGGAGAAAATTAGAAGGTCCAAAGCCCAACTAGAACCTAATCTGGCTACTGCTGTAAAAGACAATAAAAAATGTGTCTATAAATACATTAGCAACAAAAGGAGGGCTAAGGAGGAACTCCATCCGTTATTGGATGTAGGGGGAAATATAGTGACAAAGGATGAGGAAAAGGCTGAAGTACTTAAAGACTGAAGCAAAGAAGGCATTAATAGACAAGTTGTTTTTGGGGTACCCAGCCCCCTGAGCTGGAAGACAGGGACAGGGAGCAGAATGAAGCCTCCATAATCTGAGAGGAAATGGTTAGTGACCTGCTACACCACTTAAACACACACAAGTCCGCTCAAGGGTACTGAGGGAGCTGGTGGAAGTGCTCACCAAGCCACTTTCAATCATTCATCAGCAGTCCTGGCTAGCCAGGGAGATTCCATTTGACTAGAGGTTAGCAAATGTGATGCCCATCTGCAAGAAAGGCTGGAAGGAGGATCTAGGGAACTATAGGCCTGTCAGTCTGGCCATGGTGCCAGGGAAGGTTATGGAGCAGATCATCTTGAGTGCCATCATGTGGCACGTACAGAACAACCAGGTGATCAGGCGTAATCAGCATGGGTTTATGAAAGGCAAGTCCTGCTTGACTAACCTGAGCTCCTTCTACAAGGTGACCTGCTTAGTGGATGAGGGAGAAGCTGTGGATGTTGTCTACCTGGACTTTAGTAAAGCCTTTGACACTGTTTCCCACAGCATTCTCCTGGAGAAACTGTCTGCTCATGGCTTGGATGGGCATACCCTTTGCTGGGTAAAAAACTGGCTGGATGGCCAGGCCTAAAGATTTGTGGTGAATGGAGTTAAATCCAGTTGGCAGCCAGTCACAAGTGGTGTTCTCCAGGGCTTGGTATTGGGGCCAGTTCTGTTTAATCTCTTTATCAGTGACCTGGATGAGGGGATCGAGTACTGCACCCTCAGTAAGTTTGCAGATGACACCAAGTTGGGTGGAAATGTTGATCTGCTTGAGGGTAGGAAAGCTCTACAGAGGGATCTGGACAGTCTGGATCGATGGGCCGAGGCCAGTTGTATGAGGTTCAACAAGGCCAAGTGCTGGGTCCTGCACTTGGGTCACAGCAACCCCATGCAGCACTACAGGCTTGGGGAAGAATGTAACCTGGAGGAAAAGGACCTGGGGGTGTTGGTTGACAGCTGGCTGAATATGAGCTGGCAGTGTGCCCAGGTGGCCAAGAAGGCCAATAGCATCCTGGCTTGTATCAGACATAGTGTGGCCAGCAGGACTGGGAAAGTGATTGTCCATACTTGGCACTGATGAGGCTGACCTTGAATACTGTGTTCAGTTTTGGGCCCCTCACTATAAGAAAGACATTGAGTTGCTGGAGCGTGTCCAGGGAAGGACAACAAAGCTGGTGAAGGGTCTAGAGAACAAGTCTTATGAGAAGCAGCTGAGGCAACTGGGGTTGTTTAGCCTGGAGAAAAGGAGGCTGAGGGGAGACCTTATCGCTCTCTACAACCACCTGAAAGGAGGTTGTAACGTGGTGGGTGTCAGTCTCTTCTCCCAAGTAACAACTGATAGAATAAGAGGAAACAGCCTCAAGTTGCGCCAGTGGAGGTTTAGATTGGATATTAGGAAAAAATTCTTGACCAAAAGGGTTGTCAAGAATTGGAACCAGCTGTCCAGGGAAGTGGTGGAGTCACCATCCCTGGAGGTATTTAAAAGATGTGTAGATGTGGTGCTTAGGGACATGGTTTAGTGGTGGAATCGGCAGTGCTATGTTAAAGGTTGGACTTGATGATCTTAAAGATCTTTTCCAACCTAAACAATTTTATGATTCTATAAGAGAACCTGTATACTCTGAGCTGTGTAAGATACACTGCAGATCATTTGAAACATCCACCTCTTGTTTTAATGTAGGAAGCTGGCATTCATGGTCTATGAGTGCCAGGATAGAAAGCAAGGTGTGTGGCAGCATACAGTTTTTATTCCTTTCCTTCTCAGCTCCACAGCATCCACTGAGCCTTGTATCTCCCTAAAGGGAGAGACAAAGGGAGAGAGAAGGATGGCAAACATTTCTAGATTTAGAAATTTCCATATCTAGAAGAAGAATTTTTAGAAAATCATTTGCCTGTTTATTGTTCCAGTCTCTTTATCTAATGGGTACACAAGGGTGGCATCAGTTGGACCCACATCATTAATCTTTATACTAGTCTGGAGGAAAAAAAATTGGTACATTAATATGCTCAAGTCATTTTGATGTTAAGTCATATGTCAGATCATGAGACGTGATTCCAAATGTTAGTGAAATGACCTTTCCACTGACAAATGGCACAACCTTCAACTTTTAATGGTTTTGGGGGGAGCTTATGTCCAGCTAGTCATTTTTACATATTTGGGAATAAGGAGTAAGTACATCGTTTTTATCTGGTTTATCTATCACATCATATGAGTTAGTTAAAGAATACTGTGGTAATTACTAAAATAGATTTGTAGCCCACATTTTGTGCTCAGATTATGGACTTATTGTAGCATATTTCTTTCTTGTTAATAATGATACTTTTGATACTGATAATAGATATGAGTAACCTTCATATATTATATCTGGATAACTTTGCATTAAAGTAAAGAAGTTAAAATACACATTGAATGTGACCTATTTACATCAGGCTCCTCCAAATCAGCAAAATCTACCATTGACATGAATAGTCTTTGGATCAAGTCTAAAAGTAATTGAGGTGTATATCTTAATTATTATTAATTTTCTTCAGAATAAGTCACCCCTCCCTCTAAGATTTTTTTGGGGAAAGACACATACAGGTGATACCTTTTTGTTTTAGCATGCAATGTTTTTGTTTTAATATTACAGTAGGACCCGAGTTCCAAGAATTTGTTGGCTCTATTTAAAGTAAGTCCATAATGATGAATCATGAGACTTACTTATCTTTAATTTTAGTGTAATATGCAGTTCATTTAATGCTCCATATATGATAACAAAAATATGGTTTTCTAGAAGAAATTTCTTGTAAGAAATCAAGAGAGAATGAAAATGAATTTGACTGATGTGTTCTATGTATTAAGCTGCCCCTTATGCCCAGCCCAGCTTTCTCGCCTGTTAAAGATAATATTTTTCCAACTTTCAGTGGTGAAAAGAAGAAAGGTCTGCAGCATACAGACTTCAGAAACAGGGAGCATTTTGGCATACTTATTAACACACTTTGTTTTGCAGATAATGAGAACATTGCAAGCTGTTTGGGTCTTTTGTCTAAAAATTCCCACCAGAGGCTCTTGTAAGCCGCCATGGCTTTCAGTGACTGATTCCTGTGGAGCCTAAGTCTGGTTTAACTGTTGTTGTCAGCTGCTTCTTCTGCCTGTTGGTGCCTGTTTTGCTATCAGTGGGCACCTCGCCAAAGTTCTGAGAAATCCACTTGCTTTAGCTGTCCTTCCCTTCACTCCTTTCTTCGTGGTTGCAATTCTGATCAGCTTCTCATCGAAAAGAGCTGTCATTTTGAAGCACATCATATGATGACATAGATTAGCTTGCATTGCCCCGTCCTGGCTAGAAGTGAAATGAAACTAATGACTGACATATGGAAGCAGAATGCACAACCATGACGGATGAAGTGGATCAGACCTTGCTGTCCTTTGAAATCTTCAACAAGCCAATAATCAGCAGTAATTGAGATTTTTAAATGAATGTTCCAGTGTATGTTACAGACTAGAATAGCAACTTTTTCATTTTTGATAGTTATTAGTTGTATCGCAAATTTCTTTAAGACTCTTCATTTCTCAACACTTGCAGCTTTTTTTCTAAAAGCCAATGCACAGCAAGAGGCAACAGAGTTTATGTACAGAGATCCGACAATCACAGTGGCTATCCTTCAAATCAAAAGAAAAGACTGGAAAATTGCTTGGGCAGGCTTAACAAACAAATGGAAAGTGGTGCTGTCTCGGCAGAGGACCTGTTTTGTTTTGGTTTTTTTTCCTTAATCTGACTCAGTTTAAAGCAGAGTCTTGTAGGCCCATGAGGAAAAAACTAAGGGTTGGGAATAGGAAAAGCTTTTGCTGTATACAATCCATGTCACACAATGTAGATGGATAACAGTGTTTTGAATCTTGGTATGTCTTCCATCTAGAGGATGCAGGCCACTAATGAGGAAAGCCCCAGTTTTGAAGTGGAAACTGCCTGATGTTTAGTATAAATAGCTGAGAAACAACCCTTCTTAGAATAATAGCTGAGAATGCGTATTTAGAAATATGTTAGATTTGGGTTTAGAATCCTGAGTGTGGACATTCAGGAATCTCTGTGTTACCAGGTATCAGCTGTACCACTTCTGTTTGTTTCTTAGCCTTAGATGCTTTTGCAACCTGTATCACTTGAAGACTCTCATCTGGAACAGATCTCTGATCTCTTGAAGGTTGCAATAAGTGGTAATTTGATGAAATACAGAAACAGGTGTTTGTGACAACCTGGTGCCCAGTGAGTGCTCTGATCAGAGTGCTTCAGTTTCCTTGTGTTTCTGGCACAGTGTACCTTAAATTCTTCTGGAGCAGCTTCAATGTAAAGAATATTAAAAGGTCGACTACTGGGGTGAAGAAAAATAGTAGACCAGCATCATCATTGCTACCGATAGATTGTTCACAAAGATAGTATTTTTTTCTTAGATTTTTGAGGAGATGAGGGAGTATGAGCATTTTGGAAGGCTCTGGAGAATATGAGAGGATGTCTCCTTGCAGCCTGAAGGATTTAAGCATTCTTAAGGATTCTTAAGCATAGCATTACAAGGGGATGAAATATAACATGATCCTCAGTCCACACCATTTCTCATTGGCCCGTCAGTTGCCCACTTAGCATGTGCAGGCCAGGTACATGAAATCCAGGTGTTTCACGGGGAGTGTAGGTTCCACCATATGGACTAGCCTGAAAGCAGATGATGTGGCACTCAGCAGTTAGCATCTAAGTCTCCTTTTGAATTCAGCCCCAAACTTATATAACTCCCCAAATGTGTTTGGGTTGGTTGGGGTTTTTTCCCCCCTGTTTCCTGTATCTGAAGTAGTGCTGTGCATTCTGATACCATAGATCAGCGTACAATGAATAAGAAAACATCAGCCTAATGAAATCACTTGGCTTCCAGAGAATTTTCAGAAGAAGTTTTTCATGCACAGTATAGGTAACCAAATGTATTCTTCTCTGAGAGTGTGCACCATTGAACTCCTTGGTCACAGAAAGATAAAGCGGTGCTTTTGAATGTTGCTTCTGTCACTTCGGTCTCAATGTCAGATCTAGCTCAGTCTTAGATCTGTATTTTACTTCTGTGCTCATTTCCCTCTCTGATTACGAAGTGCTATTTGTTTTGTTTTATGTAATAATTGTCTCCACTAACACTGATATAGTTTAGAAATGTCCTTTGGGGTTTTTTTTGTTTGGTTGGTTTGGGGGTTTGTTTTTGTTGTTTTTTTTTTGTTTGGTTGGTTGTTTTGTTTTTTTTTTTAATTGGGAGGAGATATCTTTGTAAGAATCCAAATTTCCTTTACGTAGACAGTTTTTGTCCTGTACAGATGAGGATTCTGGAAAAGCAGGGTTTGCTATTTATACAAAGCCATGTAGTTGGCAGCAGCAAACTTGAAAATCCAAACAATACATGCAGTCTTTCTGCCTTTTGCTTTAACAAACCAGTTCCACAGTAGAGATGTGTCCTTTACTAGGATTGTAATAGATATGGAAGATAACACCTAGAGCTCTAATCACCACACTGTAAAAGCAAGCAGGGCACAATCTGTAGGAACATGAAAGCATGTAAGTTTTGTATACAAATATAGTATCCAAACTATAATATGAGGGAGACATGCCTGTATTAAAAGCATCTGCTACAGACTTTTCACAAAACAAATCTAATCGCTGGTTTCCAGTTCTATTAAAGGTTTAGAAAAAGTTGTTTTTGCCCAGCTCTATCAGTCTAATAACAGATCTCTCTCCAAACTTTGCCTTGCTTTAAGAAAACAACAGTTTACGTCTAAGGCTGAAACACAGTCCTTCAAACACACATTATGATTTACTGTGCTCATTGCATAACTAATATTGCAAATTAATGACACTGCTTTTAATATAGAGTGGATTAACACTGAATTAATGATATTAATGAGCTCAAGACCAGTAGAAAGACACTTATTTTCCTGTAAGACTCCAGAAGAAAACTGATATTTAGGAAATTGTCTTTGACAAAGGTCAAAGATGATAAGCATTTGTATTAGGTTTCATGTACAGATTGCCATTGTGACTTACACTGTTGAAATTACATCTGAAAGATCACTCAACAGCCCTAAAAGCTAGGCTTTTTAAAAGTATGATAGGTAACGAGATCTTGCATCTATTTGTTTGATTCAAAGGTATTTAGGAAATCTTTCCAGCCACAGAGTAGCATATTGATAGAACTAACCTGTGCAGGAAGAGAGCTGGTGAGACTGCACTGGCCTCACCAATGGAGCTCATAGTTAGCACATAACATTTCTTGAGCCTTTAAGCATTGTTTAAAATCTAATTTGTACTAAGATACTGTAGTGGGTTTTGTGTTGCCAAATATATTTTTTTTATAGTTATAGTCTTGTTCACACTGACAAATTTCACTTTTGAAGGCTGGCAGTGAATAGGGATGGAGGACAATCCACTTATTTATGTTCCCTTAAGAAGTGCAGTGAAGAATGAGATTGCTCTGTGTGATGCAAAGACAGAGCAAATTTCAGTCAATATCCTTCATACTCAAAAAGTATTTTTCAAGTATAATCATAGCCTAATAATCTTCAGTATCTGTAGTGAAGCAGTGATGTACATGAAAATGCAGTATATGTTGTTTGGAATGGGGGATGAAGAGAGAAGAACAGGAGAATAGGAGGGCAGGAGAAGAAGCAGCACTCTCATACTAGAAATTTGAAACTACCTAATGGAGACTAAAGCAGTGAGAAAAGGGAAAAATAAACAGCAAACCATCTAAAGATTTTGAAGAGAAATTTTCATAAGGTTTCATTAGATATACTTTCAAATTTACATTGAGTAACTATATTACTGATGCTAAAGATAGTTTTAATCTCAAAATGTTTTCTGATAATCTTATGTGCTTTTTGTAGTCGGATAATTTTTTATACATAAATTCTCACAGTATGTAATTAACTAGAACCTAGTCCAAATACATGTGAATTTTTCAAAGTGAGAGACTCAAACCTCTCAATATATATGGGGATTAGATCAGACTTTTTCTCTGAAGTGGGTAATTCTCTGACCTGTGGTGGTTAGATGGTGTTCTGCAGTAAAGGCTGCCTAAAGACATAGAGTCTGTAATGAGGGACAACATTTTTTATAAATGCAGGTAAAGTTTTGGGGGAGAGGAATTGAAAAGGGAGGAAGAAAAAGGATCCAATGTAAGGAACATGTCCCCAAAAGTTTCTCTATGTATTGGGGCCAGTCTGTTCATTGGGTGTGCTGCTTCTTCCCTCCCCACCCCATCTTCTTTTCTAACCCTACCAGCTCATCTAATAAAAGATAGTCTCTCTTCATACAAACTGTCTTCTCTATTCTTACATCATCTTGACTTTAATACAGTTAAGATCACCTAATGTTCATCTGGTCAGCAAAACAATATATTGCTTTCCTGAAGCATGGTTGAGGTTTGCCAACAAGGAAGTGCGGAAGTTCTTTTTTCTTGCCTGTCATGAGTATTTTTGAGATGGAAACTTTCCTGATGGTGTATAGTTCAAAAGAAGACTCTTTTTCCCCCCTTTTTTTTCTCATTTTCTAGCTCAGAGAGTTTGTTGTTGGTGGTATTTTTTTCCCTCTTATGCCCATTAATGCTTCACAATTCTTTTAAATAACATAATAGCACTGATAGACAAACATGCTTCAGCAAACTCTTATTAGAATGTGTTGCTTCTGAACTCTTTCACCTGTTCTCAGCCTTTTTTAAGTTCACCTGAAAGCCACAAGGAAACACCTTCAATTTTAGTATTTTCATCTATCAATCTCTCTGGATGTTGTTGATGAGGGAGCTGTTCCTCTCAGTGACTGCATAAAACTGTCACAGTAAGTTAAGACAAGAACTGCTTATGTATTTGTTTTCATTTCTTTGGCTCCAACACCAATCAACTTTGAACATCTTATTAGAATGAAGTATCATTTAATGCTATCAAAGTCAGATATTTACACAGCTTTCTAGCAGCAAAGAAAATGCAAGACGCCTCTAGGATGTGCTTCCTATGACCAGTTTTCTCGCTCCATCTTAACTGTGTGGCAACAGAAGTAATTACCGCTGTACAGATGTGTATGTGTTCCCAATGTTTTAGTGAAGATACCTTAAATTTAATTTCCTTGAGATCCATAATATCTGTAGATTTCAAAAGATCAGAGAGAGAGTGTGAAATTCACTGCGAACACAGTGTGAAGTTAACTGGCCCAGAGTCTGGAAATGGAGGTCTTCATAGCTACCCTTTTAGAGGCTAACCAAATATCTCCTGGCCTTCCTTTAATGATTATTATGCACATTTACATTATGTCAGAAGCTCAAATAGAATTAAAAAGGACATTGCATAGAAATATAAGGTTTTTGGTAAGGGTACCTGATTATTTTCAATTGAGAGGACATTAATGCATTAATGTGAGTCATATGCAAGTTGACAGACAGAGCAAGTCAGTGTTGTAGGGTGGCGTGTTCTCCCTGGTTTCCATATAAACAAGTTTTTCAGGATTGGCAACAGGTTTTCATTTTGTTTTCTGTTTTATAGCATGAGGCTTATCTGGCCTCCATCCCCCTCTGTGAAGAGCAGACAAAAATCTCCCCAAGCTCTGACTTACCAGCGGGTCTCCCCAGGCTGTAGTGAGGCCTGCACAGTGCTAGATAAGAAAAGAGTATACTTCAAACAGCTTGGCATTAATCAGCCAGCAAGGCTTCAAGCTCAGTGTTAGAGCAAAGGAATGCAGTTCAGAGGCTCGCTTACATTAAATGAAATTAAACGAGACAGACTCACTTAATTCTTGCTTTTAAAAAGCTCTTGAAGTGCTGTTTTAAACTAGTTACTTTGTGATGCCATTGAGCAAGGCGGTTAATCTGGCTCATCGGAGACGGAAAGCAGCAGACCCCGTGGGATTCTTTCAGAGAATTGCTGGGCTGGCCTTTGAAACAATTTCCTTATATCTTATTTATACCTTTTCAGCATAACACATTCTATCATCTATTATCTTTAACTAGAATACTCAGCTCCTACTTCTGTATCACTGTTAGGGCAATCTTTTTGAGGAATGTAGATGGTAGCTTAATTGCTCTATGATGCAAGACAGGGTCTTTTACTTTGCACCCAAGAACTACACTTGTGTGATTCAAGGGCAGTGTTAGCTTGTGACTTTAAGGGCAGTGAAGGAGCTGACAGTGAAACTTTACTTTGTAATACACTCCACATTGTACTGGGGAAGAATATGGGAAAATTTGAGGAAATCAGTGTAGAAAGCTGAGCAAAAAATCATTCTTTATCTAATCTTCTCATTTTACAAGTTTCAAAAATTAGAAGAAAGTTAATATGGTCTGTGGTATATTCATCATAATACAAGATTTTGAAAACCACATAGATGGCAAGTAACAAGTAGAGTCTAAAGTCTAAACAGAAAGTGCCTAAGAAAATCCTGTAGTTAGAGAAACTATTCCAAAATGGTTCCATATTAAAGATCTCTTTCCTAATTAAGTGATTAGCCAATCAGAGCAATCAATTTATGGTAATGATAGGGCTAATAGTGAATTCCCAGTTGGGGTTTAAATCCATGGCTGTAAGCTCAGAAGCATCTGTTCTAATGATTAAACCATTTGCTCTGTATATATCTGATAGTAGTTCCATTTGCTAAACCAATGATAACTTAACTGTAGCTCTTTCACCTTAGGCAGAAAGTAAAGCAGCTAAGAAAAAATCCAGTACTGACAAACTCTTAATAGGTATATATTTTTGTCATTGTGATCTTCAAACTATGCTGCAACAAAACCAGGTTTGCAGCACTTAGAACTGTATCCTTTGCTCCAGCAGACACAAAGGTCACCTACCAAAATTATGAAGGCTCATACTGAGCATTGGAGCCTTTCTGGAGCTCGTGTATACTTGCCACTGATGTATGTATTTGCATTTATAAAATAATAGCCTTAAATACAAACATTCAGGGGATTTGTGGAGATAGAAGAAAGGTCAGTAGGGTGCTGGAGGAGTTCAATGTGAGAGAGATGGAAGAGGGCTTTCAATAAGCGATTGACATCAGATTTTTACAGTCCCTACCTTACCAAAGAAACACTTTAAAAATTAAGATAAATGAACATTTATAACTGTCTGAAATAAAAACAACACTTTTTATCTATTTGAAGGCCAAATCTAAATCTTGTCCTCCCATCCCTCTCTTTCTTCTAGTTAATATAATATATGTAACATTCTTTTTAAAATGAAGCTATATAAAATACGATGATATAGAAGATTATATGTAATACAATTTCCTATATACAATTTCCCATCTTGCTTGGAGAGTTATGCAATTAACTTAAACTATTTTTACTGGCATCTGTATTATGGAGTGGGATTGGTCGTTTCAGTCTACATTAAAGCATGTAGTTGTTAGTTTTCAGTGCAGATGCTTTTTTTTGGAGAGCTTTATGCCACTGTCCCACTCTGACATACTGTTTTCAAATGAGAGATATTGAAATAAGGCATTGTTTTAAGAAGAAAATCGGTTTTGGAATACTATGTTAATAGAAAGGAATTTGTCCTCAGAATGTGATTTAATTTATGCTAATATCTTTTTTTTGTTTAAGTGATGAACTGTTATATGAGAGTGTAGGGTTCAGTTATAGGGAACTTAGTTATTGGGCCTAAAAGTAGCTCATGGTCACAAGAGCATTCCAGACACCTTTAGAAGGCCTTGATAGAATAAACAAGAAGATAGAAGAAGAAGGATCCCAATAAAAAAAAACACAGGTGCACATTCCACGATAAAGGGAACTTGGCACAAACAACCTCAATTCAGGGGCTTATCTCGACCAATTGGACTAAGACAAGTCTTGCATGCTCTAAGTAATACGGCCAATTATGTCCTATGTTTATGCGCGTGTACAGAGCGGGTATAACTAACTTTATCTTACGTTTGTGCGCATGGACAGTACCGATGTAACCAATCACCGTTTATGTTTGTGCACGTGGACACCAAATGCTTGCATGCAGCAACCAGAGTTTCTAAACAACTTAGAGAATTGTATAAAAATGATCAGCTAAGCTCAATAAATTGGTGACTTTAATCATCATATTGGTGGTCTATCGTCCGGGCCCCGCGGAAATAAACCCTAAACCCTACATGAGAGAGGGAAATCATGCAGTTTTTAAAAAACTGAAAATGAAATATCTTTACTCCTGAAAGAAGTAAATATTGTACTTTCCAAGTGTGTCCTCCTCTGATATCAGCTACAGGAGAGGAGTGGGCAGTTATATTATTATGGGCCTATTGTATTTTGTTTGGCTACATAGCATTAAAAGAGACCTGAGAATGAGAACTGAGTATGTTAAGATGCCTGTCAGAAGACTGTCTTCTGTGTTTCATCCAGAATGGCCCATTGTCATCTGGGCTCCAACTAACTGATGTTAATTTTTTATTTATTGTCTTTATTCCAAAGATAAAATGACAAGAAAGTAAAGGTTCATCAGAAGGGTTGGGGGATGAGAAGGCTGATGGAGAACCACAAAGTGGAAGAAGAGGGAAGGCATTCCAGTGAAAACAAGGAAAAGGTGGCAGAGAAAATTTAAGGGAAGTGATGGGAGAAAGAGACAAGCAGCAAAGTTTGTGAGACAGAGAAGGGCTTTTTAACCTCTGTTTTTTAAGTGAAAATTACCCTGTGATTAGTAAGGGAACTGAATGCAAAATCTGGTAGGGTGAGAGAATGAGGGACAAGCAGGCTTAGACAAACGCTAGTATGTTAAGCATTTTGTCCGGTGCAGTCATTTCCACACATCTAGTGTCATGAACTGAAAAACAGAGACCAAAGGCAATTTCATGTCAGACCTGTGCAGCAGTCCAAGATGATGAGCAAAAGGAAATAGGTGAGGACCATATTTACATGAGGAGAGAAAGACACGGCAGAGCGTAGCGCTCCAGACAACAACAATATGTGGCAGGAAAGGGTGCTAACTTGCTTCCATAGGAATCATCTGATTTGCTTGCATATCCTGCAGAGAAGAGAACAAGGATTTTTATTTTCCTTTCCTCCCCTCTTATTTTTCTCCCTCCTTATTTCACGTTCAGTCATCTGTTCTGCAGTGTGCTATTCTATTCAGTCAAGAATAGCACACCAACTATTGCCAATTCCAGTCTTCTGGGAGATGTTCTTGCATTGGGCAGCTGTCTTCCCAAAGACAGGGGCATCACCTCCCTAAAAACCTCTTACTTTGCTATTCTCAAGGCTGCAAGCTTGAGTTTGTCCCAGAAACCAATCATCCAGTCGTCACTCAGCGTGCTATCACCATATGCTAACTTGATGGGAAGCTGTCTTCAAAGCAAACGTGATTGTCCACTCTACCACTCCATGCCTGTGTGGGTGCATATGTGCAACCATGCAGGTGGTGTCTGTGTGTGTACGTAGGGAAGCAGAGTTAGCATGAAATGATTCAAGTGTCAAACAACAGGGAGAGTTTGCTAGTCACATATGCTGTGTGAAACCTGGCAGCATTTAGTATTTTCCATTTTTACTTACAAAGGATCTGAAGCCCCATAAGTCTTTAAAAAAATAAAAGAAAACAAAACCACAAAAAAATAAGTGGGGGTGTGTGGGTGTGTGTTCTTGGGGTCAGTCCAGTAATTTCAGACATGAAGTTTGTCTAAGTAGAAACACTGATTTATTCACATCTAGCCATTCTCATTTTCAGCAACTGGGATGAGCTACATCTGGAGGCAGAAACATGATAAAGAGTCCCTAGATACTGGTAGTCTTTGAGAGCAGAAACTGTTTTAGAGCATTTAAATGACAATTTTTTTCGAAGTTGTTAGCTACTAAATCAGCTTATTAGCCATGCTTCAAAACTCCACTGGGAATCATCCTTCCCTCTCTCTCTTTTTGTGTCTTAAAAAAAAAAAAAAAAAAGACACAAATCTTTCTTTAAAAAAAATTATGTAAACACAAGTGAATAGCAACATATTCCAACAGTTGTATTTTGCAATTCCCTTGTGTCACACTGAGGACACTTAATTCAGTGGCACTATTCACATCAGTGAGGCAAGGACAATAATGGAAAGAAAGTGTAAAAACACCACTTAGGCTTCTGTTTGGAAACTGAAGGGCAAATCTCCCAAGGCTCTGTGTGGAAATGGAAAGCTTTGCCAGGTTTCTTTTCTGTTGGATCCAGAATCACTCCTTGTATAATCTTTTCTTCCAAAAGACAAGGCCAGTAACAAGCACTTTTTCTCTGTGACTTGAAAAATAAGACAAGAATATAAAATGACGTCTCCTTTTACCTTATATGAGGTGAATGGGTCAGGGCAGATGGCTGGCTGATTTTGTGTCTGTATATAGACATCTGCTGGCCTGCCTTGGGAACAGTGTTCCTGAATGAATTCACAGAACAGGTACATGGTACATCATCTCTGTGTTGCCCTTAGAGCGTACCAGGAAAAGATACCACCTCTGTGTTACAACGGCATGTTTCCTACCTGTTTTCTTTCATTCTGAGCTTAGAGTAACATTATTGGTATTGCTTGAAAGGTCCTCTACTTCTTAAAATTTGTGCACTGATACACAAGGAAACAAAATGATCAAGCTCTGTTTTCTTGTAGGTTGGACAAATTGTAGCTAGGATATAGGGAAGGTTTTGTTGTTGCTGGCCTGAATGGAATTTTAAATAATGGACTTAACTAAAATCCCATCCCTGAATGGGATTTGAACTAGTGGCCATTGATGAGGAGAGGATGAGCTCTGTATCTCAAGATTCTCTCACATGTGTGGGTGTGGGTGGTGGTGTCCCTTTCCTCATGTTAACTTTCGTGTCGAAGTAGTAATAATAAAAATAGTTGTTGCTGTTGAACTAAATTTTGCCGTGTCAGTTCAGTGGTTACTGAATTTAACTTCAAGGAAATAAGGAACAGAAAAGTTATAAAGTTAAAAAAAAAATCCTAAACATCTTCAAATTCTCAGCTGTCAATGCAGTTTCTAGTTATATTACTGAAACAAAATAAAATAGGTCTCTGTAACTAAAAGACAGTCTAACTAATACATAGCTTCTTCCAAGAAACTCTTTAAAAGTTGATAGAGGGTGGTTTGGGTTTTTTTTGCAGTCTTGTCAGAGTATCACTGAAAAGAAACATACACCTTTTTTGTTATGTAGTTTCCCCTATCAAAATTGGCTTATATGCATACAGATTCTAGAGCTGTATTGTTCTGGATAGTTACTCTTTCTGGCAGTGAAGTGGAATGTGATTCTTCACATAGCACCAGGATATATACACATACAAAGCTGTAAAAATGCATAGAAATCCTGAATGACAGGAATTTTGAAGGAAAATTTGCAGTGAAAGCAGTCATTTAATTGAACAGAGAGGTTGAGCAGGTAAGAGCTTTGCATTTAGTGCAAGCTTCTTTTCTAAACCTCTACTTTGAAAAGGCATATAGCTGTTGCCTGTCAACTAAATTGGACTGGTGTTTTGATGCCACACATTTTTATGCACCAGTGGAGCAGAAATGAAAGCTGTCAATAATAAGCCTGGCCATACAGGTGTACGCCCACTTACATTCTAATCTTTATAAAAACCTGTTCCATACTTCACTGCTGAGTGACAGAAAATGTATGAGCCTTCCAGGGCCTGTGCACTAGAAGCTCACGTTTCCTCTTATCAGGGAAGAAATTCTATTTTGTTTTATATTCTAAGAACGGAGAAAAAAAAAAGAGTCCAAACACTAAACACATTCAGTGTTCCTGTCAGTGCCAGACTTCTGCACTGGAGGACTTCTGTGTGACAAAAAATCAAAAGCTACTCTTCTCTGGCAGCCCTGCCTGTCGTTCAGTCTGCTCCAATAAAAGAGAAAAGAATCTAAAAAGTGGCAACTTCTGCAACTGTGCAAATGATGCATCTCATTACTGGTAGGCTCGTGGCTGGAATTCAACAAATGCACCAAGTCTAGGGCTAGCCAACACTTAGCATGTTTGTTTAGGTATGTTATATACACTGGAAACATATGGTCTTTGTAGTTTATTGCTTTCCAAAGGGACTGGCTTGTACTCTTCCAGAATTAGATGAAAGCCTATGAAAAACACCACAGAGGAACTAGAATCTGATTGACACAGATGTTCCACAGGGTATATGAAATGCACCTTCCCTCCATAAAACACCAGAGTTTTAATCTACTGAACTTTCCTCTTAAAGAAATGTGTATTTGCAAATGTAATTACCATGCTTTTTAGTTGTTATTGCATTATTATTTGTATGAAGCAGACTTGAAGTACCTTATGAATCTCGTTTTCATGGGTTTAATATTGTCATATGTGGCCCTTAGAGGGCAAGTGAAGTGCTCCCAACTTCCCAGTGGAAGACTTTCTTTCAGTAGTATTCCTAGCCCTAGAATGATACTGGATGTCAGACTTCAGGATGTGAAAATGGTGTATAAAGTTAAACGCAAAGAGGATGATATAGTTTTCATTTGGGAGGTATGTAAGCTATCATTATTGATAAAATTTTGCAGACTTTTAATACTTTTTTAAAAATACATGGAAATAGGAACCTCAGCCTCTTGCCTTCAGTTTTCCCAAAAGAAGACTTTTTTCTTTTTAAAGCATGTAGGAACACAAACTAGTTTTTAGTATGAGGGACATAGTTATTTTAAGAGGTTACTTTAAATTCCTGCATTGTCTCTACCCTAGGGATTAATTGCAGAGGTGGGAGAGAGGAGCTCTATGTGTGAGTAAATGTGCATGCATATGTGTATGGACACTTGTAAGTGTACATGCACATACACGCACTGTTAGTTGGCCTGTCACAAATTTGTCCAGCTGTTACACAGTATCTCTGCGACTTGAGGTTTAAATGAATAATTACCTAACTGAATGAAGCCTTTTGACTAGGTGTGTTTGGTATTTAAATGTTTCAATTTTTTTTAGTCATAGGATTCAAACAACTTTGGCAAATTAACCTGTTAAATTACATGACACTCAAGCTGGCAACCAGTTTTATCACCTGCAGGTGACTGTTAGTCCAGCACATGCTCACATTCATGCTATGCATTCACCATGGAGCTTGTTCTAGTTAAAATCCTATTAGCTGAATTACTTTGCACCAAATTATAAACATCACTATGATTACAGGGATGAAACTTCTCCCTATTAATTTCTGCAGCACAGTAGCTCTGAGCACCAAAGCTACCATTCCAATTACATTGAAATTGGGTTGTTGCACTGTATTGACAAACAGCACTATGAATAGCAGAGGTGTGAATACCTGCTCTCGCGGGGGAAGTCAAACACAGCATAATGCAGGTCTCCATGGATCACATGTAGGTTAACTGGAGGGACTGGTAATTTAAACTAGTTTCTAAGTAAATGAAATCAGACAAATGGTGGGATGGATTTCACAACTCTTTAGGATGTTTCTCTTTAATATTTTGCTGCATGTATGTTAACACCTCTCAAAACGCCTTTACTGACCTAAGGGGCAAACTCTGCCCTGCGGAGGCAGACGTGCATGCAGCCCCATCAAAAGTGATGGTGGTTGTGAGAGTTGCATCCAAGGGCTGAATTTGACCTGACGTGTAAAAACTGACATAACTACACCTGGGATAGAAGTGTTAAGAATACAAAATGCATCACTCTAGTAATTCCGTCTTGCTTTTTCTGCTTCCCTACTGTCAGCGTACCTGCTGGAGTGGGAAACTCCTTAGCACAGAGCAGATAAATAATGTTGTTCTCATAAATGAGCTATTTAGATTTGGGGGGTGTTGTTTGTTTGTTTGTTTGTTTTTAATTTGGGCTATTTTGAACATCACTTTCCTCATTGTAAATTATTGCAGTGACTTTCAGCTAAGTTTGCTAAATATGTATATAGCAGTTGTTAGCTTAGCCTGGTTGGTGTCTTTAGAGTCAGATCTGAGGAAGAAGTCAAGGTTGTGCTACCCTAGCAGGAGAGCATGGCCAGGGGTATCAGTGTCCCCTATAATCCAGAGCATCAGCAATCTGTGCCAGGCCTTTTGTAGCTCCTTTTTCAGAAAATGTCCAGTTGATACGAACAAGCAGATTAGGAAAATCTAATGTCAGAAGTAGCATTTCTGCCAAACCTTGTTCAGTTCTTTCATCCTTTCTAAGATGAGAAACTCTTTTGTTAGTAACTCCACCCAAACTTGCACCCAAACCCAGTCAAAGGACTGGGAAGCCTGCCATATGAGGAAAGGCTGAGAGAACTGGGTTTGTTCAGCCTTGAGAAAAGACGGCTTAAGGGAGACCTTATCACCATGTTCCAGCATTTAAAGCGTGGCTACAAGGAAGATGGTGTCGTGGTTTAACCCCAGCCAGCAACTAAGCACCACGCAGCTGCTCACTCACTCCCCCCCCACCCGGTGGGATGGGGGAGAAAATTGGGGAAAAAGAAGTAAAACTCGTGGGTTGAGATAAGAACGGTTTAATAGAACAGAAAAGAAGAAACTAATAATGATAATGATAACACTAATAAAATGACAACAGCAATAATAAAAGGATTGGAATGTACAAATGATGCACAGGGCAATTGCTCACCACCCACTGATTGACACCCAGTTAGTCCCTGAGCAGCGATTCCCCCCACCCCCACTCTCCTCAGTTCTTATACTGGATGGGACGTCACACGGTATGGAATATCCCTTTGGCCAGTTTGGGTCAGCTGCCCTGGCTGTGTCCTGTGCCAACTTCTTGTGCCCCTCCAGCTTTCTCGCTGGGTGGGCATGAGAAGCTGAAACATCCTTGACTTGTTCTAAACATTACTTAGCAACAACTGAAAACATCAGTGTGTTATCAACATTCTTCTCATACTGAACTCAAAACATAGCACCGTACCAGCTACTAGGAAGACAATTAACTCTATCCCAGCTGAAACCAGGACAGATGGAGACTCCCTTTTTACAAGGAGTCACATGGAAAAGACTAGCGGTAATGTGTACAAGTTACTCCTGGGGACATTCTGATTGGACAAAAGAGGAAAATTTTTCACAATGAGAACAATCAGCCATTGGAATAATCTTCACAGGGAAGTGGTGGATTCCCCAACCTTGCACACTTTTAAGATTCTGCTGGACTTGGTGCTGGGCCATCTTGTCTAGACTGTGCCTTTGCCAAGAAAGGTTGGACCAGGTGATCCTTGAAGTCCCTTCCAACCCAGTACTCTATGATTCAATGCTTCTATGATTCTGGTGTTAGGTAGCCATGGCCTGTCTCTATATCGCTTACGCCTTTTTTTTTAGTTTGCTGTAATCTCTAATTTTAAATATATTTCTTTTCCAGATCTTGAATTAAGGAGCTGCTTATTGCAGCTCTACAATTAGGGAGCTCTATATTGTCTGAGTAAGAAAGCAGGGGAAAAACACGGAAGGGGTATTTCTTAATTTAACAAGTCTACATTACTATATATTTATTTTCTTTTTTATTAAATTGTAATTTTGAAAACGGTAGTTTTTCATTACTCCAGTAAGTGAGGAAGTATGATAATTTTCCTAAGAGCATTTGAAGTGAAAGAGATTATAACAAATCAGTAATAGTAACTGTTATCTGCTGGTTTTAATCATCAGTAAAATGCCAGAAAGGTTAAAAAAAATCCTCAAGCCCTGATACAAGAAAGCACAGATATGCAGCAAATGAGTGTAATGTTTCTATTTCGTGTTAGATCAGTTACTGTACAGAATTGGTGTTTTAACTCCTATTTGTACTTCTGCTGATAAGTGAATACCTTAGATCACGCATTTTGCATGTGGCAGCTGCCTTCAAGGACAAACACAAAGGCTTGTCATAGGTCTCAGCACGTTGATGTAATGCTGAAAAAACATCAGGAAATTGTGAAGAAATAAATAACTTGAGCCCCATCATTATGATAGTTAATGGCTTTAGGGATGGCACTAAAGCAGACAATATGGTCAGAATGAAGTCTCCATCTGTGTCGGTGCTGTCAAGGGAAATAGTTTTACATCATTTCTTATCTCTCTTTTGGTCCCTGTGACAAGTAGCCCATGAGGTGTTCAGACCCTGCACTGAACTGACTAATGAAAGATGATAGGATGGGAATTGATAAGTGAATTTACCTTGACTATAAACCCTGCAACGTCAGACGGCAAGTCCTCCTCTTATCCCTTTTATATTCTTTCTTTTAGTATGGTGCCCCCGAAAACCTTCCCGCATAACTCTGAAATGTCATTTTCACAGTGATTCAGAAGTGATCAGAAAGGCAAGCAAAATGACATAGAGAGCAGGGCTAAATTAATGGGCTGTCAGAAAAGTATTCTCACTTGGAAGGATTTCAAGCTTCTCTCAGATCTGATGCTAACCCAGAAAAAATCTTGACAAAACTGAATTCTATTAATATTCAATATAAAAGTTGGAGTTTCTTTATTGAAAGTTTTGCAATATACTTTTAGTTCGTAACTAGACTATTTGTGTTTATTCCTCATTCTGGTGACAGGCAAACCCTAATACAGTTCTGATGCCTGATCCCAGAGAGATGTCAAGAGGGTTACTCATGTGAGTGAAGTCATATACATGCTTAAATATGAGCACAGTGGGAGCTGCAGTTTAATGATCTGGTTCACTCTGAGTAAGAACTTTGAATGCTCGTTTGAAATAGTCCGAGCTGTCTGCAAAAAAAGCACAGCAAATTAAACAAACCTCCCTTGACAAGCAGCCCCTGCCTCCCAACCTCAACAAGGGTGTGTTGCAAAGTTGCTAATATACTTTGGTGAAAATCACTGCATAAAAAGTATTTTGGAGGTAAGTTGTTATAGCAGTTTCAGGCCCCAATTACAAAATGGAAAAGGAAAATCTCACCAAACAAGAAGACAAAACAGCTTTTCAAAATTAGGTTTATTTTTTAAAAAACTTTCAGGGTGACTAACTTGGCGTATTTTGTTCCAATCTCGCTTTTGTGGTTTAGGAATATAATTCATAATTTTTCCATTTATCAAGACCACACTCATGAGTGTGTAAAGGTAGTAAAGCCTGATCCTGTTTTTGAACTGACTTGACTGTGTCAAGTAGCGATGGCTTAATCCTTCCTCTTCTGGAATCTGTGTTTTGACTTCCTGTATTACTAACTTGCATCATTTTATTTTCTTAATTTTCATGGTCTCTAATGTTGCATCCTCCATGCTCTGCAATATTCAGGCTCTGAGCCAATGTCATTGAATTATAACAAAGAGCTCATATCCTTCTAACTCATTAAGCCTGGTTATTTAGGTAAACTCTGACTGGGTGTTTGACAGTTTGAAAATTGGGCATAAAGTCTAAGCGATGAATCGTACCTTACTCTCTATTAATTCCAGTCACCAGAAGGAGAAACAAACTTGAATGCATGTGGATCATGGACGGGATGAGTTGCTGTCTAGAGTGACTCTGGAGGGAAGAGGGGACACTAGGTGAGACTTGATACATGCATAGTATTTTGTAAAACAGGGTGAGATGAGTCCTATCAAATGTGATCAAACAAGTATCAGTTTCTAGAGGTTCATAAATATAAACGTAAAACTGTTCACCTACTTGATCTAGGTCACCTACTTGAACCTAGTTTAAAAAGATGGCTGGTTTGCCTTTTCTTCCATAAAGAAGGTACTAAGTATGAGGAGGGCAAAATGCTGAGGTAACGTCTGAGGTTCTCTTATTTTTCTGATGTTGGTGTGGAGGGGAGAAATTGAGAACAAAACAAAGAGAGTTGTAAACTTGAACACTTAAACTGCATCACTTATCATTTCCTGGGAATCAGGGCATATTAGCTAAGGTTTTTGAGGTATAAGAGCCAGAGCTAGATCTTTGTGATAAGTTTTTTTTTTCTTTTTTCTTTTTAGTAGTAAAAGTGAAAATTAAGGGGAAAAGAAGTAAAAGTTGTCCCAAAATTATTTTACTAAAAAAAAAAAAAAGTATATTTATTGGGTTTTTGGGAAAAAAAAGGCATTTATTTCAAAAATGTTCAAATAGAATCCTTCAAATTCACAAAGGTTTTTTTTTTGGGGGGTGGGTACAGGTGGGGAGAGTTGGGGATGTGTGCATATGTTCTGAATTACTGGACTAGGGCTTGTGAGAAGTCACTAGTTCTCTGTAAATGAAAATCAGCTCCCCTCTTGATACTACAAATAGAATAAGGGAGTAGGAGTTTACAGTCTCCCGAACCTTGTATTTTTGGAAGAATGAGTCAGTCCTCCTACAGATGTCAAAACAATTAGCTCTGAGGAGATTACGATAAGATTGTTGGATAATAAAGACTATATATTTCATATAAGCATGGAGAATTAGTTTGCACACTTACACATATGTTTTGATTGACCACAACCATGCACTGAAATAATTAAGGAATATAGGTAGGGATTAGTCCTATCTGTGAAATGAATCAGGCTGTAAGTAGTTCCTCAGCTGAGTCTGTTACATGTTCTGTTCAAAAAAAGCAATGCTTAAGTCAGACCTGGGAAATTTAAAGCAACCTCTTTGCACTGCTTCTAGCTCATCTTTTGCAATATGTTTAAATGTTCACTTCATCTCAGTTTAAAACGTATTCCTTCCGTAATGTCAGTTCTGGAAGGCAGCAAATAATGAATCATCCAAACATGGAAGTTTTCAGCCAAATTGGGACACCACAACCACAAAGCTGCCAACTTCTGCTAAAAAAACCAGATTCCATCCTTGTGAGTTTAAGCTGCTGAAATAAGCAGTTGTACACCTGCTTGTATTGCTTTCCTGTTTCATTGCTTTGCCATTCTGTACTGATTTTTAGTATAAGCCATGGGATTTTTAGTTTCTCAAGTTTCATCTTGACTTGGATCCACACCTCAGAGCTGGACGATGGAGCTCTACACAGGTGCAGTGCAGCGCTTCTAGGAAAGTGGAATAAAACCCACCTGTGTCTTCCAAGCTCCAGCCGTACCACCCACCCATACTCTCATACAATATGCTGAGACTGCTGGAGGAAGATGAATAAAACATGTGCAGCTTCCATCTAAACTTTCCTTCTCTGAGCCTTCAGGCACAGGCTCAGTGAAGAGGGCTGGATGATACATGAGAACAGCTCTACAGTCACCCCCGTCATACTGCCTGCTTCCAGTACTGGTAATAGGGACAGAATTATTCTGAGGCCTCCACAAACTTGTTTGTGTAGAGTGAGTAGGGTTTAAAAGTCACTTGCTTTCTTTCCACATGTCCAGAAATTTCAGCCAAGATTTTCATATCTGAAGCCTTTGGGTGTTCTCTGTTTTGTCTTCTGATGCATTTATTTTTCTCAGGCTATGCCTGCCCTGTAATTTTTCATAATTAGTTTTGGAAATTAGATTTTCTACCATCTTGCAACCGCACACTTCTCCCTTTTTCTCCATCTTTTAAATCTTTTTTAACAATATCTTTTTATTAACATTCACTCAAAAACTGCTCTAATGTTTACAGAACTAGTTTTCTAAGGTGTCTGTGAGGAAGGCATGCCTTATATATCATTAACATTTGTAGAATCAGGTTTTAAATATTAGATGTGAGGCCAAAGATACTGAAGTTTATTTTGGTCAAAACAAAAATTGTCCCAGTCTTAACATTTAGAGTAGTAGAAATTCAGTGATCTTCCTGTTGTGAAACAGCACCACAAAGCTATCTTGATTTATTTTTTTTTAATTTTAAAAACATACTTATAAATAATCAATATATAACCTAGATAAAGATTCCTGTACTGCATTTTTCAGTTTATGAACAAGCTAACCTACTCCTACCATGAAGAATTTCCACAAAACTGTACTGTTCTGGCTATTTAAAAAGTACCAGGCCAGACAATGGTAAACAAACTCAATGTAAGATGTGCACATGCATTAAGCATAGCCTATATGCATTTTTTAGTTTATGTTGGTGGGAATATTTTTTGTGGTTTTGGATAATAAAAACAGCAATATTTTTAGATAGACAAAAAAAGGAAAAAAAATTTCACGTAGTGATGTTGGAATTGATTAACACAGAAGAGTAAGTTGAGATGGAAAGCCCCACTGGGGAAAAAAAAAATAAAACAAAACAGAAACCAAAAGAGTATACATTGAAGGGGAGGCAATTGATTTTCAATAAGGTTGGGTTTTGCTTGTGATGAAAAAATATCTTTAAAAGGTACCAGAAAAAGAGAAGGGATCTGAATGCATTTCATGGATTATGTTTTTCTGACAGAAAACAGAATGGTCCTGATGTAGGTTTGTCAAAATAAATATAGAGATATAATTTTATTTTCTGCTACTTAATGTTACTCTAGTGCTTCCTTGAAGATATTTTCTATTGCTGGATATGCAAGTAGAAACACAGTGGCCACATGCTTGACTTTTGTAAGAAAAAAATAAACACCTGGTGAGATACTGTTTTCTGTATCCTTTTTGGTATCTGTAAAAGAGATTAAAGATGTCTTCTAATTTATAAAGCCTTTGGGAACTGAAATATAGCATAACTAATTTTAATTCTCTGACTCCATGCAGAAGTAAAACAGCTTTAAGAGAATGGTTATCAGATCTTAAACTCACAGCTCGCATTGGTTTATACCTTCTGACTGAACTTTGATTTTATTTTTTTTTCAATGACGTGCTTAAATTTAATCTGGTTTCCAACATCTATTATTTAACTTGGATAAACAAAAATAAAATGCCCTACCAAAAAATGCCTCACATATATCTTGGCTTCCATATTCCTGTGATGTATTCATTTGGAAAGCCAACTTCTCTCAAGGTCATGGATTTAAAGACAAACCAAAATATGTAAAAAAAACCCCAAACAAACCAAAACCACAACAGCAGCAACAACAACAACAAAACAAAAGCAGCAAGCACCAAACAATAGCTGGCTCAAGTTTGGTTTTACTGGGTTACACAGTAAGTCATGTGTGGGCTTTATTTGTTTTAAATTTCGTGCCTAACAATTTCTTAGCCAAACAACCTTGACAGTGTCCGTTTAACTTATTCATAGCAACACACAGAGACACCACAGTGAATTTATTTACATCTCTAAGTATTTCAGGGGCCTATGTCGTCTTCACAAAATCTTCTGTGCTGAACTTCAGAATAAGCTTTACTGTCCATTTGGATTGATTGACTGATGGGCCTGTGAGCCTGGTTACTCATCTGACAAGATGCGTTCACAGGAGCTTAGTCTGGGTAAATAAACAGGTCAGTGAAGTGAGAAGTATGTGGCTTTGTACTAAGTTTTGTGAAAGCAGACTATTGTATCACCACAGGATTACCTAAAGCATATCAGGTGGGCAGTCATTGGGACTGGACATTACTTAACCTTGCACACTCTGGAATAGAGAGAAGAGTTTCTGATGGCTTTAAAATGAGCTTGTGCTAACCAAACTATTAAATGATAGTTAATACAAGAGTCTGAGAAATAATTTGAATTAATGCACTCATCGGGCATTATTTAGATGTAAGTTTTTTCATTAGCATTTATATTTGCCAAGCATCTCTTTGTGCTTTTCATGTGTACTACAGACAGGTCCTAGTTCTTTTTGTAAGTGTCAGCAGTCATTAGCATCGTGGTTAGTACTAATCCTGGACTCGTAATGACTCTTTCCATCTTTAGGTCCTCTATGAGTGGTCTGGAAGCTTTGACTAGGTTGATCTGTGAGCTCCTTTTAGGCAGTGCCATAAAAATGTAAAAGTCCTGCTGTGCTTAATTAAAAAAGAAGCATCAGTATCTCTTATGTACAACTAATGGCATTTTCTTTTAAATTGGGAGGAAGATATAGCAAGGCTGGTCCAGATCCTCAGCTGATAATTTACATTTATTAAGGGTCTGGCATAGGGAGTCTGCCCATGGAATTATGATTGCATTTATTTTTTAGTTAATGCACACAGTTTGAATTAGGTACTTCAATCATTGCACTGTGTTTCAGTAATGAACATCATCATTGATAACTATGAATTACAGCTCCAAGTAAAAGATAGGCACATTCATATCCTTCTTCAGATTTTATTAAACTTTTCTGACATTTAGAAAATGCGGTTTGCTTTCCTACTGTTAGTGTTAGAATTTTAGGAGAACTCAAATGGGATATATTTGCACTGTGCATAATCATGGTTTGGGGACCAATATATTCAGGGAATCCATTTAGAAGTAAGTAATTCTTCTGAATGGCATCCTTCAAATGAGGGTGTGCCTGCACTGTGCATGCCAAAGATCCAACCTCGCTTTTTCTTCTTCTCATTGCCAGAATTAGTCTTCTGCTCTTTTCCTACAGCATGCAGCATGCTGAGTTTTCATTGGCATTTGCCTTCTCTGCTCAGACCTGATTCTGTTTCAGTGGGATGTCCACATAGCATCATGAAGCACTTTGGGAGATAAGATGCTATAGAAATATAAACAAGCAGGGAAATTTCTAAGCACTTGACCCATTACCTGGGGTGTGCAGAGGGACTCTAATTCTGGCTGAGGCAAGAAACTGAGGATCCCTGTGGCATGGAAGATGCAGTTTAAAGTTGATTATCACTGATAAAGGAGAATAACTGAGGTTAAAACTTAATTTGCTGAACTTTTGCAATTTCTTGTGGCCAAAATGCTTTTAGAGGACTTGTGTGAGCACAACTAGAAAGAGCCTAGGGGTTACTTTAGATTGTTTCAAGGCTCCCACCTGATCACAGGGTCAAGAAATTACAAGATCACCAAGCTATATTCTCTGCCCTTCTTTGAACCAGAGGGTCTGTACCTATGAAAAGATTGTTATGTGGAGACTAGCCAATTAAGCTATTTACTATGTACAAAAGACAACTGGATGAATCTTGAGAAATCATCTAGTTTACCGCCTCTGCCTCAGATTAAGGTCAGATGCTGACAAATGATTGTCCTACATTTTATTTAAAATACATGATAATGGAGGCTCTATATCTTTCTCAGATCAGCTCTTCTATTGGTTCACTGTCCTTGTCTGTAGAAAGCTTTCCTGAAAATGTACCTCTTCTTTTCTGCAATGTAAGCCCATTTTTCACCCTGTTCTGTCCCTCACAGATATCAAGAACAATCCATTCCCTTTTGTTTTTTGCACTACTCCTTCACAGTCTGTTACCATTCTTTCTTTCAGTCTTTGCTTTTGTGGAGTAAAAGCCAGTTCCTTCAGCTCTTCCTTGTGGGTTCACATTCTCCAGACCTTTGAATACTTGGTTTGCTCTTCTCTAGGCCACCTTCCATGCATGTGCATCTGTCTTGTAGAGCATGCCCAAAGCAAGCCACAGTGCTTAAAATTAGTGCTGCTGGTGCTGGATTGTGCAATGAGTCATTTAAAGTTTCTTGCAGCTATTTGCATTCACACAGCCAATGATGGTGTTTGTCTCACGCCATGCCCTGACAGTGTTGATTTATGTTCAACTTTAACCCCACTATACTGCTGCCTCATTGCTTGTCCCCCTTGGCTGATCCTTTCTGCCCAATGATATCTTTAAATGGTCTTATTTGAACTGAATTCTGTTTTTTTGCAACCCATTTTTCCAGTTTCTCAGCAATGCAAATCCTGTCCTCCACCACGTGTGTTGCTTAATGTGGTGCTATGTGCAAGCTCAATATTCCACCATTGTGTTATTTAAAAAGAAGATGAGAAAAAAACCCTTTGAATTTGGCAGTAATAGGTTGAACAGGTGAGGCTGACTGTTGAACACCAGCGGTAGCTCAGCCTGCCAGTCTATTTAAACAACTGAGTAAATCAGCTGCTGCTGAGCTTGGGGAGAAGGGAAGCAGCCAAGTGTGCAAGCCCAGTCTGCTGTTGCAACTTCAGTCTGATGGTATAGAAAATAAAATGTAAAAGAGAAGGCAAGGAGATATTTATGGCTTTTGGTTAGAATCAAAGTGATTATCAATTTAATCTTACTAGGGTGATAATAATGAAAATAAATATTTTGCACTCGTTTGGACATAAAATTAATTAACCCTCTGAAAAGTATGAGATGGAAGAGGGTTAGCAGAGAGATGCTGAACTGTAAGGTTATACCATAAATTACAGCTGAAGTAAATTTTACTTACTGAAAAGAAATGATTGGGGTACTCATTTTTTAAGGCAATAGACTTAGTTATAACTGCAGTTCACTTGTTAAAATTTTCTTAAAGGTATTTTAATTATTTTACCACAGTTTAAAATGTCTATTATTTTCTACTTTCTTTGGCATTTCTCTGTATTTGCATTAGGAAGGGTATCTGCTGATATTTCTTTGTTCCATGTAGGGACAATAAATACCGCAACTTGTCAAATAACAAAAACATCTCTTACCAAAGAAGTAGTTGCTAATATACAAATCAACAAACATTATTAACAGTGAATTATGGAATAAATAGTAATTTTGAAAAGCTGCTCCTACTCATTGGAATTGAAAAGATCTTTTGCTTGTCTGATGAAGCATATGCAAGGTTTTCTATTGGGTTTTGCCATATGCCCTCAGTGAGGGGCATCATGTAGTTGTTCTGGCCAAACTGACTCATTTTCCTTCTGCTTTCTACCAGCACTCCTACTCCTTCCCATCGGAGGAGGAGGGGAGGAACCCTGCAGCAGCGCTGTCTGCCTGACATGCAGCCCAGGCTGTGCTCTCATCTCCCACATGAGAACAGGCTGCACCAGTGCAGACCAGTGGTCTGTTCAACCCAGTAAGCAGTCTCTAACAGTGGCCATAAGCAGGCACCAAGGGAAAAGTAATAAGAGGGCAATCAAGTACACTTTTCTGATTCTCTCCAAATCTCCAGCTGTGTTCAGCTCAGAAATTTCCTGACCCTGCTGTTGCTTAATTAGTAGTCTGCTCTGGATCTTACTTCTCATTACTTCTGCAGTCTTCCCCTGAGCTCTGTGAATTGCACCTACACCATCCTTTGTCATAGAGATCTACTGCCTGATGCATGGAACCACCTCCTTCTGTTTGTTTTGAGTTTGGTTCCTGCTGTCTTATTGGATATTTTATCAAAAAATTTATGGATTTCTTTATCCCCGTAACACCATCTTCTTTCCTAATAGGATAATCCTCTTTCATGCCTCATATGGAAGCTGTTCACTACCTTTGACAAAATATGAGTAGAACGTATCACCTGGATCGGTCTTGTCCACATCGGTATAAATCTGTTCAAAGAGCTCTCGAGAGGTTTGTAAGGTGGGATTTCTGTTTAGAGAAGCCATACTAAGTCTTCCAAAGTTTACTGTATTTATCCTAATGTCAATAAGTCTGTAACAGAAACTAAACAGTCAACTAAAACTACATAGTGGCTGAATATCTATACTTTAAGTAGCCTCTACCTATTTGCCATATGTACTTAACAGACCAACAGTCCATCAGCTCATCATGTTCCTCCACACTATGCCAAAAACCTGTTTTAAGACTGGAGGCACATTTGACATCTTCCAGTCTTCAGGTACAAAAAAAGTTGACCCCCTACATTCTCCGATGGAGGTTCTCTAGTGGAGGTTTGCTCAGGAGGTACTAGAAGAAGGGGTGGATGCTTCATTGGAAGACAGTCAGTGACCTATAAAATTTTTTAGCTCTGCTTAGTGTCCCCTACAATGTATGCATGTGACATTTGCCCTGAGTACATGACGATCACTGAAGTAACCCCAATTGTATTTTCTGCCCTCATGTTTGGTCTTTCACTGGGGTCATTGTCTGGGTTATTCAGTAACACAAACCCATTATTATATTCTTATTATTTAGGCCTGGAATTTAAATCCATGCAGATTCTCAGGTATTTGTTGAGATGATTAACTTATTGATGAGGCTTACTTTTAGACTGTCATAAACATGTTGATCTATTCTGACAGCAGCATGGTTTACTATTTCTTTACTGAATATTTTGTCATGGCATTCCAGTGAACTCTAGTGATTGTTTTCCTGTCACTGGGTTTCTGATATGCTTAGTAAATCAGTGTCTTCATTTAGAGATAGACATTCCACTTCCCCTATTTTATTTTTAGCCTTCTAGCATTTGTATAGATGTGTTTACCTCTGTGTTGATTCTTTGCCTGGTTCTCCTTAAGTGTCACTCCATTTGTTTTTTACTTCCTCTTTATTTCCAACTTCTGACCTATCTTAGTTTAGGGATGAAGAATTTTTGCATCTTCTTTCTTAGACGTGCCATCCCAAATCTTATGTTGTTATGCATATGCCAGTCTTTCCTCATTGCTCACTTTTAGTTCACTGACACCCTTCCTGGTTTCAAGTGAGAGCAGTTTAGAGACTTTATGGTTTAGTGTCTGTATCTTCTCTTTGGAGTGTTTTTTTCCCCCCATTTGTGTCCCCAGTGTGCAGACAGCAGCTATGAGGTGAAAGGAAGCCTGACTGCTATAGAAACCAGGTCACATAAATAAAAGGCAATGCAATATTAACTGCACAATTTATTCAAATTGGGCATAATGAATGTGAAAAATGTGCAGAAGTATTACCATGGGTGTCACAATTTCTGCTAATTCCAGAAACTATCTCAATCAGATAAGAGCCGTTAAAAAAAAAAAGGGGGGGGGAGCAAACCACAAAGCTCTGCTTGTGAAATTGTAGTTTTTTCAGCATCTCTTAAGGCACGTACACCCTAATTCAACAAGGTTCTTAAGCTCCTGCTTAATTTAGAAGGAATAGCTGATTTCAAGAGTATTCTCCTATGCACTTAAAGCTAAATGCATATTTAAGTATTTAGATGAACCAGGAGCCTCCTGAAACAAGCTAGGTAGAGGAATGAACTTGTAAAAATATTGGATAATATGGTCAAGAAGCTTCCTTAGAATCATCAAAGCAATAGCTGCATGTTTAAGTCCTCTAAGGTACTAGTAGGTAACCCATTTGACTGAACAAAAATCCTGAAGGGAACAACCTATAGAATATAAAGTACTACGAAGAAATTATTAGGGCAAAGAAAAGGTATTTTAGCTTGTGAATTAAATGAAGGAAAAAATATGTAAACTGCTAATTAGTTTATATAATAACTGATTACACCTAGAAAAGGAATAGACATACAGAAGGAATTTACAGGGATTTTAAGTCAGTGTAGTGGTAAATAACTTACAAATAGAATTCAAAAAATTAATAACCAAGTACTTTATAGCATATACACAATGTGAAATACGCCAGGTGTTTTATTAATTGTACTTTCCCACAAGGTGCATAAAATTTTTATTGTATACTATATTACATACTTTCTAACTGTAGAAGCTTGTTTATTCTTACATATGTTGCTCTCTGAGATCCAACCGATATTGCCATTATTTTGATTATTGTCGTACGTGTCTGACCCAAACTTAGTGTCATGATGGGTTTAAGTGAATCCAGTGGAATCAATAGAGTTTTGCCTACATCAGGATTAAGTTAGGTTTGCTCCAAATAATAATCTAATTTAAATAATCACAATTAGAGAAGTTCTCTTGCACAGAATCTAAACACAGAATAAAAAATAAATCAATCAATGTCAGGTTCCTTATTTTACAAGTAATTCTCACATGACAGACAACTCACATTAGTGGGTACTAATTTTGCATATTTAATAAGCTCTGTGAGTCTATAAGTAGATGGGACTATACGTTCACGGCTGTCTTTTCTCACATAAGAATGTTTTCTGGTAAAACTACTGGAAAGACAGGCAGTAAACCAGTTTGAGCTTTACATAAGTCATGTAAATGCTTGCATTGGAGCAGAACAAAATACACTCCTTGTAATAGTATGAAAGCCTTAGTAGGCAAGGAAACTGTTGGAGCTGGCCCTGGCCTTTAAGGCGCTCTTGTCACTTAATCGTCTTCCCATCTGAAAGGCTTTCCCTTAAAAAATACTGAAAGTTGTGTAAACTGTTTGTTTTGCCCTACTGCACGTCGTGGAAGGCTACAGTTTTGTCTTCAGAGATAAGACATGACTTCCCACAAAGGCCTGTCTCTTCCTAAAGAGCAAATCCTCACAGATAGAAAATAAACACTGGCCTTCAACACAAGGTTGTTCTCTGCTGGTGATTACAGGCTGAAAAACAACCAAAAAATCCTCTATCATCTTTTTGAGTAGAGAAATACTGAAGTACCTTGTGCAGTTTGTTTTTGTGATTGTTTTAGATCACACATAATTACCCATCAGCTGGTGGTCTTTGAAATGAACTCCCTGTCACCTCAATTGTAAGATCAGTAGGTGGGGGAACTTGTTTAAAAATACACCACCACACAAACAGGCAAACAAAACCCCGAAGCCATTGTATGCCTCAACCATGTAACCGAACTCATGGTTCAAAAATTTCATTGGTAATTACGGTAATGAGCAAAGTATGCTGCTGAACCTCAGTGGGACTCTGCTGGAAAGCAGACAAGTTTGGAATGCTTTCTTAACTTGGTGATTTTGCATCAGTCCTTTTACACAGCTCTCATAAAGGATACAGTGGTGAGGTACTATAAAGCTCAGACAACTTCAGATAATGTGCTTTCAACACACTATATATCTGGGGTTTTTTTATTACTCACTAGCTCTGTCTGTGAAATCTTGGACCTGTTGATAAAGCACTCTGAAAAGATATCATTTGTATTTGTAATATGTGTTTCTCATGATCTAATGGGTAAAAGGTGGGTATTTAAATTGTAGATTAAAACAATTTGATTATTTTTTTTTAGTAACTGTACATTGGTAACACCTTTGGAATTTGGGGTATGCATTTAGGTATCTCTGGAACCAGATTATAAATTGGATAGTCTGTTTCTGACCTTTTTCACTGTAATGTTAACATTGAGCATGAGCCTGGAAAAAAATTGGAAATAATTGTTGTTGTCATTATGGATACATAGTGATAGTGGTTATTGGAGTTAAATGAAAATACATTCCCCTCCTGCAGCAGTTCACTCTAACTCTTATCTGTCACTGTGTTATTGGAAGAAGGAAAAGATGTCCTTTTATATATTTACCTAAAGAAAGCACAAACAAGATGAATGAAAATACTCGGTGAGTTTTTTTGAATGATGTCCAATAACAGGTGAGAGAAATATAACAGAGAGTGGAGTAAAGACAGCTGGTGGATGTGTGCATGTGTCTGACCATCTCTGGGTATAAAATATTTTTAAGCAATGTAAGGGAAACCTAAGTATGAGTGGTAAGAAACTTCTGTTGTGACAGGATTGGACATGAAAATGAATCTACCACTGTCAGGAGGGCATTGTGACTGACTGGGGGCGTATCTCTGTGTCAGGAGTGATAGGTTGCTGCGGTGGGCACGTTTGGAAGATGGATGAATCAGGCAGGTTGCAAACTTCAGAGCACCCTTTTACTTGACTGACATTCATTAGCAATTTGTGCTAATGGTTAGCTCTTACTCATTATCAATCATTATCACTAAGTATTCAAACAGATGGTCCTTAACGATCATATCCCACATTAGCTGTGCATGTACAGCCCCATGGAGCGGATGCTGTGTCATTAACACTGGTGGCTGTGGTCTGCACTGGTCTCAGTCACTGAGGCCGAGGGACCAGGCTCCAGCCCTCATTAAGGGGAACTGAAACCAAAGTGATGTCTTCCTTCCCCATTTTTAAATACTCATCATTGCTGTTTTATGCTCCTCACCCCCGCCTCAAAATTAAAAAGAGGCAGTTCCTGTTCTGGCTCTACCATACAGCTTTCCTGCCAGTACTACATTTTATTCTTACCCTGCAGATTTTACTGCTTACACAGGTTTACCCATACCCTTTCATGTAGTTACACTACAGGTTTTCCTTTAACCCTTTGCAGTTATATATTATTTATATACATGTCTATATGTATAAAGAGCTTAGCTGTTGTACAAAATGCTCATGCATTGTCTCTGGTTATGTTGTTAGCAACGTCACAGTCTTACAAAGTGCTTATATAGTAGTAGATTCTCACACTGTTTTAGAGTTCTTAGTGTCTGGTTTCAAAGCAAGTAAATATTAATTTTTTCTTGCTTAGTGTACTTGTACTTTATGATTAGAACAGGACTTTGCTTTGCCTACAAGGGAGTCTGTAGTTCAATATTAGAAGACCAAAATGAAACAGTGCAGCCTATATGTCTGTATATAGATCTATTTTATGAATAGTTTTGCTATCAACTATATCTTTTATTATATTGAATAAGACATATCATATGAAGACTATGTTAGTGCCTTCATTAGTTAGTGCATTAAGGAGTGAAATGAAACTTTTTTTTTTAAAATACATTTTAACTAAAAATCAACATTGGCCAGCTTTTACCTAGGTGAGGGAAAAACATGAAATATGAATGAAATACAGTATTCCTGTGCTATATTCTTTATTTTTTGTTTTGTTTTTAAAATCAGAAGTTCAGTCTTCTTTTTGATATAGCAATAACTGCTTTTTTTGCTTAATGATATTACTAACTTATTTCAAAATTTCTGATTGTGGGAAACCAGCAGGTAACCGTGAATTACAGATCTCCGATTTCACTGCATGGTCAGGTGACATAAACTACTACAATGTTTTATATGCTACCAGAACCCTGGCGAAGTGGAATTATAAGCTCATAACTCAGACTTTTCTTGGGTTTTTAATCTGATGTTATATATAGATCCAAATCCCATACCGTGGGCAGCACAGCCTCCAGTTCCTTGACTCCTCCAACCACAAGCCCCTTTCTGCTCACTTTGCGTGAGTTCCATGCTTTTATCCCTTTCAGCTTTTGGCATGTCTGTACAGAGGTCAGCTCCACTCACTGATCCGTCGGATGCAGAAGGGGCAAGGGGTGAAGTGCAGGGTAAGATCTGTTCAGGTGCCATCTGTATCTAGTCACTCATGGATCCATATACTTTCTGGAGGACTTAATAGCCTTTTGCTGAGATTAGATCAGCAGGACTCTAGGGTTCAATTTGAAGCTCTGTGAGGTGTGTGCTGCAGCAGCATTAAACATTTCTGCTACCTCACTCATCCAGATCCTCATTTCCACAGCCCAGCCAAAGGTCTGGCTCCCTTCTGCCCACACTCTTCTTGCCTCTCTCCACTACACTGACCTTCCTCTTTTGGTAAGACATCAGCCTTTTTCTCCCCAGGCCTTTCTGTGCATCCCTATTGCTCCATTCCTCTTCTCTGTACAACTTTTGGTTATATATTTACTAGCTATTTCCTCTCTTAATAGCAGGAGTTTAAAAAAAAAAAATCAATTAAAAGTAGGGCACTATTACACAAGCACGCAACGCAGCAGTTTCAGCTTAAATAACCAAGGTTGGAGAAACATCTAAGTAACGAGAAGCAAATATATCTGTTCCAACTGTAGTGAGAGAAAGACAGAAAAGTATGGCTCTGTTACTGTGAGAAATATAGAAGCAGGGAGAGATGGTTAAGATAAGTATTTTCAATGTATAGGACAAGGAAAATCGGAAAAATAAGAATATGGCAAAAATACTGTGTCAGTGAGAAGATGGACTGACAGGAGTAAAAATTTGATACTATGTAGAAGAAAGAGGCAGGCTTTCAAATGAGTAAGTTTTCATGTACTGAACCTGGTGTTTCCTCAGAAGGAAATTACTGGAAAGATTGTATGGGAATACTTGGCACCTGGGCAAGGAAATTCAGAGCTGAAGCACCTTTTAGAGGTCCTGGAAGAGAATGAAAAGTAATGAAAGGTCATTCCGGCTCTTCATAAGCTTATCAGTTCACATAGCATCTGGTAGATGTGAACTGGCTGCTCCCCAGGTTTAGAGGAGGGTGAGAGCACTGAGCTTCTATCAACTCTCCAGCAGAAGATGGGGGCAAAACTGGAATTAAAACAGCACTGGAAAAGTTTGTTACAGTGATAATACTTGTTGACATGGTGCCCTTGCAGCAGCAGGGAATAGGACTTGATGATCCAAAAGGTTGTAGTTTCCTAAGTTCACTTCTAGAGCCTTAACAATACTTCTAAGAAAATGTACTTAGTGGCAAAGTAAGCTTTTAATACAGTTTAGTTAGCTATCTTAAAAAAAACGTTGGCTGTGTTAGAATAGTTGGAACTGAGAGCATTTTACCCTGTTGCTGTGTAATGCTGCCTTTGTGGATCCAGGAAAGGTTATGATGTTTCTGAGGAAACATCAACATTTTCATTGTTTTTAGGAAACACAATACATCTGCAAAACGAATTCCTACTTGGGCTTTTAGAACATTTTCAGAAATGGGTAAGGTTTTAAGTGTAAAATACTTCAGTCCTTTTCTTTTTTGAGAAATCCTTTTTGAAATTACAGAGAAGGGGAAATACAATCTGTATAGATTGAGGAAAATGCATCTTAATGGAAATAAAAAGTAACCTGATACTCCAGGATGAAAAACAGCCTTTGACACACTGCTCATGAAGCCCAATGATTTATACCCTCAAAAGAAATACTCTAAGAAAATATCAAACTATTAAGTAGTTAACACAAAGAAGGCATTCATTTTACTTAAAAATATGTTTTTCCTGTCCTATTGACTCACTGTTAAAAAAAGAATCAATATGTTAGTTATAGACAAAGGCTACTCTTCTGATATCATTTACAGCCTGTTATCATGTGCATTAAAGATGTTCCTAAGATTCCATGGTCTTTACTGGATTTTAACTCAGGTCTTTACCTAAATGTAAGTCAGAAGTACCTTCCTAAAAATCACTGGTGTTATGTCAGTGTGAAATGAATGATAAGATGAACTTGGTTTATGATGGAAGCCAGTCCTGGCTGCCCTAACTTCCCTAACTCTTCTACTTCCACTAAACACTCAGCCAGTGCAGCTGGTGGGCTAACCCCTATTTGGGGAAATTACACTATAATAGCATATTTCACCTTTTGAAAATCACACCTAGACTCCTAGTGGCTTTAAAAAAGCATTTCACAGCCATATGAGTATGGAAGTTGCAAGACCAGCTGCCACTGAATGTGATGGCTGCAGTTATCATGGACCTGGGAGCTCTCCTAAAATTTAGACAGAGCTTCCAAAGGAGGTCTACATTTTCAGAGCTGGCTTCTCCATGTAATGGTTTGTCTGGCCTCTCTTTCATGGTTGGATGCAGTGCTGGTGGCTAGGACATGTATCTTATGTTTGGCGTATACCTGTATATGGGCAATCTGTTGTACTCCTTTACATAGGTATGATGCTTTTTGGTGCATGCATATAGATAGAATCATTATAAAATTTTCAAAAACAATGGATACATTTCTGTAGTTGTCAGAATTAATAAAAAAGTAAAATAATTATTCATTTACAAGATGAATGTGGAACAAGATACTATGAGAAGTACTATGCTATGTAAATGATTATTTTCCATTCCTGCTATTGTACAATGCTCACTTTCTGCAGGAATTCTTACCCCTTTTAGTTAAATGCCTGCAGAAGCAGGGAGGATGTTCCTGAATTACCCAGGATGCTTCCTGTAATTATGTGGGGTCTGTTTCATCAGTGCAGAGCATTTTGGCAGTACATTTCTGCCCAACTGCCTTCCTTCTCTGTATCTGCCACTACATAGATTGGACATCCTCTTTGCTCAATGTTTGCACCATGCACAATGGAGTTTTGATTCAGAACAGGGAATCATTTCCCCTGTCCCAATATATATCACACTAGTTAATGAATAATACCTTTCTCTGAAGAATATCAGAGAACAAGCCATTTTAATATGGCCTTTGTTATAAGAGTTACGAGACTAAAAAAAGGTAAGAATTCTTTCCTCACTTTATTTCAGTATAAAGGATAAAGCCTTGTTTTACAAATGAATTCATAGGCTTACATTATTATGAAAATGTACCTCAAAATGTTATCTTAAAATGATTACATGAGTGGGTAGTTATTTGGCTGCACCATTTATTCCTGTGCTGTGGTGACATTTTTCAGGGAAATAATATTTCTGGTCTCCGAGGGTGAGGAGGACACTGACAATTTTTAATTTCAGTGATGGTGGCCTTTGTTTCTTTGGGAGTCATTTGGGAGTTTTGTGAAGGTAGCATTTATTACTTTATGTAATAGGCTTATCTCTTGTATAAACCTGATTGTTCCTAAGGCTTTGTAAACATATGGTTTTCCAAAGACAATACAGATATATCGATGGCTTGAAAAAAAATGTACTGACAAAATACATATACATAGAATTGAAAGCAAAAAAAGTCAGTTCTGTAGTGATTCTAACTGAAACAGAGCTTTGATACCTGAATTCGAGTACAGGATGTCTCTACACTAGCAAGAATTTAGTTTAGGAATGTAATATCCTAAACTGTCCCAGCCGTCAGAGAAGAGATAAAATGCCACCTTGGATATTCACATTTAGATTCTCTGTTGAACTGCGGTTACTTTCTGCTGAGAAAGCAAATTAATTCTAAATCTAGCATAGCTGCATAAAGGCAGACTAACTCTGAGGGGGATCTTCATGCCACAAAACCAAGTCAGAACTTTCTTCACCCTTCCTCTATGCTGTCTTTATATAGTAGGTGGAAAATAATGTATAACCAATGCTACCTTCACCCTATTGGTTACTGGTGTCTTATTAATTTAGAGTAGTCCCTGACTTCTGTGGTATACATCTGAGGATTGGTGGTCATGAATTATGTGGACAGATTTTCCTGTGAGTGAATGATTTTAGAAGAGTAATGGTACAGGTAAGTCAGGTAACGTGCAGCTACCATGCTCTGAACCAATCCAGTCCAATGTGTTTTATACTCTTGCTTTCTGCTGATGGGTCTTCTATTTAGACTTCAATCTGTTTCAGATTAAACATTTGGTTTTTCATGACTGAAAAACAAAACACCATCAAGAAGCTGCTGTGAGATTCCATCCCATTCATTACCAATTTCTTTTAAATGAATGACCACTTACATTACAACAGAGAGCTTCTGAGGAATAGAGACCTTTTCTAAGGCAAAGGGGCATTTTTAAAACATGGAAAGTAAATGAGCTGCATGCTGATACTGGCAATATAACTGCTCTGTGCTGTCACCCATTTTTTTTTTAAAACCAAATGGGTAAAAAGCAAGCAGTGTTTAAAACAGCTTCTGACAGAACAACTTTTACATACTTAACAGTGTGTTTGTTAAAAGGAAAGTACATTAAAATTGAACAGAATGAGCATCTTTATCTGATGTGAACAGATAGAAGAAAGATGATTTGAAGAAATTGAAGAATTTCTCCCACAGAAAATGGCTTCTTGATCTCTGAAAACAACAGGCTCCTCATGAAGTGCAGTCAAGGCTTACAAACACATTGCCATGGTACACTGAGTTCAAAATCCCAGCTGACATTTCAAATGGTATTTAGAGTTATGACAAATCTGATTTATTTGGGTCTCTCTCCAAAGCTGCCATAAAAGAAGTGCTGATTTGGTGACTTATTAGTCACAGCACCTTCAGACAGCTTCTTTTTCTAGTTGTGGAAATTGCTAGCAGATCTATATGTTCTTTTCAGTACCATAGTTTAATATTTTTTGTAAAGATGCTGTTCTTTTGGCTGGACGGCTGGACTCTTCGTTTTCTGGTGAAGTCTTTACCAGAATGTATGTTTCCTTTGAAAAATATCCTGTCAAACAACCATTTAGGTAATTGAGGATAATGCCTTGCAAAACAGTGATTTGAATGATTCAGAAGGAACTTATTTCAGCTTGCAATGAAAAACTGACCCTTGTGGTTTTATAATTTAAGTAAAATAGAATTGAAATGTATCATTAAGTATTATTGGCCAAACAACATTTATAAAATTTCTTTTCAAAAGTAAAACAAAATCATTAATTACAACAAACATCCTCTCAGTAATGAGGCCCTTCTTAACAAACACTTGCATTTAAGGCAGTATTTTAATACAAAATTTGATTCTAGTTGCAAACTTAGGGTCTGACCCAAAGTTTGAGTCACTAAGGATGCCTGAGTAAAGATGTCAATGAAAATATTTTTCCCCAGCTGCTTTCATTGATTTCAGTTAAATGAAGCACACTTCTTTTTTCTGTTTCACCATACAGTTTCTTACCATTTACTGCAGAATCTTACAGAATCTGAGCTATATACTGGTCTCTAGCCTTGATTTTAGAAAACACTGAAAAGATGCTTTAAAGTGGCGAAATCTGATGTACTGATTAAAATATAATTCTTTCTTGGCATGGAACGGACTTTCTGTGTTTTAAATGCAAAAACGTTTGTGGATTGTTTCCAAACTTCTACTTGCAGATAGAATACATTTTATAATTTTTAATTTTTTTTTTCATTTTCAGTCCTAATAACAGTGAAGTTTAAATGTCCTAATTTTTCATGCAGACAACAGTAGCTACTGGCTGTGATCCTAAACATTTAATGAAAACTTAAGAGGCTCAACTACTGAATTAAGTTTCTATGTCTTAATTTTCCTACTGCTTTATTAAGTTCTGATAATGTATAAATCCTTGTTCCAGTATTTGCCTTTAACTTAAGTAGTCATTTTTTCATCTCTCTGATGTGTTTGTACATCATTGACCTATACCTTCTCCGGCATAAACTTAAAAGAGCAAGCTCAATTCAGTTCATGTTTTCTTTTCCATTTGTTGACCGAAGTGGTCTTGCACAATGATAGATGTCCAGGTTGTACGCAGGGTGATGCTTCAGATGTGCTCTCTACAGAGGATCTTGCTTGGTGGTACAGGTAGATCACTGTCTTTTCCTTTCTCACTTGGGTTGCTCTTGACTGCCTACAAGAGCTGTAATTCTCTCATTCTTCTGCAGGTGCTTTCCTATAATGAGATCCAAAGTTACAGAAGAAGATTTTTGTCCTTTAATGTACTACATCTGCTTGCATTAATCCATTTCTTAAGGTCATGCAACTCTTCCTGCGTGTTATTCCTATTCCTTACACTTAGTATGCCTTTTCAATGTTGGGTTTTTTTTGTTTTGTTTTGTTTTCTTCCTCTTGTCATCAAGACATTTAATTACCACAGTCTTTTTTCTTAGACTGAGACCATTACTGAAGCACTAAAAGAAATCAGGTTGAAGACCAGTCCTTGAGAGACTCAAATCTTGTCACCCTTTTCTTTTCCTGGCACTACATGTTGTCACAGCCTCTCATTTTTGCCCCTTGCTGGAAATTCACCTTAGCATCAGCAGGAAAAAAAAAAGGTATTTCACTGTCTTGGCCAGAATCCTAGGGGACAGCTGTCTGTGCCATAAAACAATCATACAGTTAGTCCTAATATAATGAAACAAATTTAATTTGTCAATGCTTAGCAGTGCCAGTGCTCCCAGTTTAGATAGGAGACCGATGTGTAAGGACTTTAGAAATGGCTTGCCATTTTATGAAGTCCTGTAGAAAAGCTTCTTTCTTTTAAAAATTACTCTGCATAGATATTCTTTGTCCTTTGCCTCTTTCGTACAAGCAACAGTTAACAAAAGCCATTGTCTGGATAAGCTGTGAGAGTGACAATGCCAGTAAAGCCAAGATTTTTGCTTTCTCCACTGATGTTATGCACGTTGTCACTGTAATGCATTGTGTGTGTCGTTTCACTGCTGTACATTAAGTAGACTCCTGACAACAGCAGACTGCCAACTGTTCAACAGAAGGGGACCAGAGATAGTTTGGGTGGTTGGTCAGTCTGTCTGTCTGTCCAGCCATCCTAATCTATTCTGATCCCCTTCATCCCTGCTGAGGCAAGAAAGCAAAGGCTAATGTAGATAAGCAGGAAATTCTGATTTTTTGAAATATTTCCAGGCTTGTGTCTCTTAATGAATGTGCTTAGAATACTCCTGCTCTATTTTCCAAATGCTACTAACACTGTTCTCTTCCATCAAACATTGCAAATAGCAAAACCTCTATAGATTTTCAAATGAGAAAAAGAAATTTAAACTTTAAAAAAATCTGGAGACTTCCTCCTTTTGCCATTATAGATGTTAATTCTATCAATAATTCTGCATGTTGGGTCGACGAATAAGCTATTACTTTGTGTCTTAAAAATGCAGACAACAGCGATTAGTGATTGCTGCAAATTGATATGTTTAGCATGTCCTTCACAGTGCTTGACCTGACCTAGGTCTGATCCTCATTTATATGGCATAACAGAAGTCTACTTAACAGATGCTCAGAGGATGCATTTTCATAGATTCTGAATCTCTCTGGTGTTAATTTGCTTACGTTGCTGAAAGCAGAGGGGAATATGTCTGAAATAAACCATGTGCAACCAAAAAGAATAAAGAAGAATGAAAGAATGTGTTCATTTTGAATTAATGAATCAATGAGCGGGTAGGCCTCTTAATTGTAATACTCTATGGAAAATCACCGCTTCTGCACTCACTGAGTAGCTCACCAGCGCAGCATATCGAGCTTCATGAAATTGCAAAGTAATTTGAAAAGTCAAGGAAGTAAGGGAGGCTAAAAAAAGTCACAAAGTCTTTGTCTTTGTTATTTCAGCTGACATGGAAAGTGTGCAACTCCCCCATTGCCCTGGTCAAAAGGTTTGTGAGCACCGAGTGCTGGGTTTGGTAAGGGAAATGCATGTATTAAATCTTGGAATAAGATCCATTCACTTTTGCAGTGCAAAAGGCACATCATCATCACCCAGCACCTCTATCATGAGCTAACAAAGCCTTTAGAGTCAGTTGTTGATGTCAGCCATGCTGGGCTTGACTAAGAAAGCCACAATTGAATATTTTTCTCAGTTTTGCAGCCTTCCTTGCTGAATATAGCATGGAAAACCCAAAATAAGGGAATCCCTTCAGGCTTTCTTCAGCACAGTTGTGGCCTCCCATAGACTGATTATGTGGTTTTTCCTTCCCCACCTGTTGATGCTGCTGAATCTGCTGTGAGTGTTCAGATTCCTGCTGCATTGTTTCAAAGATGGAATAGCTACAGCAGGGCCAGACCATCCATTGGTGTAAATTGATATTGCTTCACTGAATCCCACAGGGCTAAGCCATGTTGCATCAGCTAAAGACCTGCTCCATAAAATGTCTTGGGGTTTGCTTTTTCACTGTTCTATGAATTACCAGAACACTGCTGTAGGAGGAAAAGTATCTAGTGAGACAGTATTTTGCTTTTGCTGATGTGTTAAGAAAATAAAAATAAAATGAAACACCAACACACAAGTGGCACGATATAATAGGTGGCAGATTCTAAAGACAAAGTATTTTTTTGGAAAAATATTCAGAGTAGACATACAGGGGAAAATAAAAAAGATGTTTGATATAAAGAACAGCAGATGGACAGCATGTGCTGTCTGGGAGTACAGCAGATATCTAGTGAAATCAGTCTGACTTTTGTTAGGTCCGTGGCTGTTCACTACTGAATAGAGCGGAGAGAGATGCAAAGATTATGGCCACCATATGTCTTAATCCAGAGCAGAGACATTTCCTTGTGTTCATCTTCCAGAACCAGCTGACCTGTGAGCTCCCTGATTTGGTAGCTGGTTTCACCAGACTGCAACATGCAGTCAGTCCAATAGACAGATGTCCCACAAGCCTAAATGCCTCATTTTTACAAGTCTGTAAGACAAAGTTGCCATGAAGATTCTGACATGAATGCACAGCCTAGGACGTCCAGACTTTTGGATTTTTTTAGCAAGAACCTGGAAGACCTGAGAATCCAGTCAGATGCACATCGCCTTTAAAACCTACCACCATATCAGGGAGACAGGAAATCTATTTGAATTTGTTTTCAGTGCATCCACCCTTCTGACATAAAGCTGGAGCTACAGTCTCCTTTGAAGTGGAGCCCTCAGGGGTTTTTGTTAGCAGCTGCAGAAGTTGCAGAATGCATGGGATGTCCTCTCCCATCCTATTTATTTTGCTCCTCACCCGGCAGTGATAGGGGTGCTCAAGTGAAAAATCTGGCAGTCTTGCCATGGTAAGAGTTACATATAGGAGTACCATAAAATGTCTGGACCAAGACTGAGCATGTGTCTCACCAAAGAATGGCATCACCCTAGTGTGTAAGAAATGTTGAATGCATAAGGAAAGGTACTGGGGATGAGGGGAAGGGGGAAGGATTCTTAAAATGGTAAATTGCATCTTCAGCACATGTCAAGTTCATAATAATTCCTACTCTCTTTTCTTTAGCTTAAACCCAGCTGAAAGCCTTTTTTTTTTTTTTCAATGCTACAACACAACATGCAGCCATTCAGCTTCTCATATAAGTATGCCTGCCTGTCCAGCGCCAAGAACATTATTTGGTCATTTATACCTATGTAGAGCAAGTGTGTATTGATGTAAATATTTTCACCTTTGTATGGTAGTTCCATCTTCTCTTTTTATTCCATTAATACTTGGCTAATACTACTGGGTTTGTTTGATAAAATATTGTTCTATTGAATTTACTTGCTACTGTGATAGACAATAGACTCTTTCAAGAGTCTGTCATCTGTCTACAATTTCTAAGCACTGCCTTTCCAGCATCCTTTTTGTCAATGAGTTAGTGCAGGGCCAAATCCTCCACAGCAGAGGTGCAGCACTCAGATATTTTTTCTCCTATTTATCCTTTTACTGAATACCAGTGTGTCCTGATCTCTGCAGAGACACTGAAGTACGGTTTAATGGAGTACTGTAACATGAGAGTATTTTTTTTTCCACACACACACATAGGTGTAAGGAATCACTTCACTCAAGCCAATGAATCCTGATTTATATTGCTATAAAGAAGAACAGATTCCCTTTTTTCAGGATGACAACTACAATACTAGAAAGCAGCTGTAGTATCAGCATGAAGGGAATCAAGAAACAGTAGATTTTAAGGGATTCTTCCCTGTATGGTTGATAGTGTATGAGCAGTGGTCTAGTGGTACACATGGAAGCTGACTAAACAGAAGGGAGGATTTAAGGCAATACTGCCATATGTGAAATGCTTGAATCATTTCAACATTTAGCACCAGGGGGAAAAAAAATATTCCTGAAATGTTGATTTAGCACCAGACAAGACATACTTGGCTCCACTGCTAGTCATTCAACTATCCTTTGTAATCCTGAAACTGTTATCTGAAGGGCTTATAATATATTGAGATCATTGCTTTGGCACTCTTAAATCAAACTGAAAAGGAGGAAAGGAATAATACCAGAGGAAATTGTCCAAGAAAATTGGCTCTCTCAGACCAAGAAGGATTCATTATTCGGAGGCTCAGATCCCAGTCATGCATCTGACCACTTTGAGTTGCTCTAGTGACACCAGGCAAGTAGAAAACTGGCCCAAATGGCCAGTTTAGAACAATCCCTGGGAACACAGCTGCTTTAATTCTGTCTTCTTCCAAGCACGAAGGGTAGACTGGTGGCAAAGCTTTTTATTTTGCTTTCTTTAGAAAAGCTGTGCCCAAGTCAGAGGTTGCTAGCAATGCAGTTCTGCATGCCAGAAATGAAATGCAAGTTCCATGCATCACTAAATACGGTTTAACAGACTGGATGAGAGCTCTGATTGTTAGCTTATGCTTACAGTAGTAACACTTACTGTTTATTTGTCTCTGACAAATGAATCCTCAAACACTGACTATTCCAAAATGAGCCCTACCTTCCTGTGTTCTGACCAAGTGTTGCAACATCAAGGTGAATTATGTCCAGACTAAATTTCAGGTATATTCAGGAAGGATATAAGAATTAAGCATTATAATTGCCACAATTCTGTTAATGGGTGAAAAAAGTGATCCAGCATACCTTCATCTGTTGTATTGACATTAAGGAACCTACATAGCTAAGCCTCTCTTTAAAAATGAGGAGAGGATTAAAAAGTGCCTAGTTTACCTGTAGCATCTATGGCAGTTTTTAACATATGATTTGCCAACCAGAAGCCAACTTTTTTCTTCTACTTTCATTCTGAGCAAGCTGTAACAGTAATGGGACTGACCCTAAACTCTCTGTCTGTCAGTATCCTACTTTGGGGTCCCAGGCAAGTGTGGACTCTCAGGAATAGCTGTACCATTAAACACGCTGGGAACATCAAGCACAGGTTTCCACTCCAACATTAGACACCGCAGCACAGCAAAAGAACAAGAAAGATATAGTATTTCTTTCACTATGTGGAGAAGTTCTGTGGTATGTACACACAGCATGTATTTTGTTTGACACCATCACCTAGGACACCATCTCAGCCTTCACTGCCAGGCCATTCCAATTTCTCATGTGTTTTCTTTTTTCCTGTGTCTCCATAATACAACACGGTGAAGTCTAATCTCCTACCTCTCACTGCAGTAGGCAGTTCAGAAGTCACAGTAAGTCTCATAAATATCAAGCATAATGAAAAAGAAGGGTAACACATGGGAGAAAGCTGTTCCTGTTCATTCAGTCATAGACACAATGTGCACCATCCTCTTGCTCGTCAGTCACTGCAGTGTAAAGGTTCTCATTCTGTTTTCTCTGGTACTCTTGTAGCAACACTGACCAACAATCCTTTAAAATAACATCTTTTGCAGAAATAGCAGGACTTGCCACATGCGGATAACTAGAGCAAATGCAGCTTTCTACTTTTACAGATTTCTGCTGTAAATTTCAGATTTTTTGCAGGGAAACCAAATGCCTAAAAACTGAAACGTCTGATTTGCATCTCCTACTACTTAGCAGTATTTATTTGTTTCCTCAAGATGATTGCTTTCTTTGTGGATCTCCACAGAAGTACTAAAGAGGTTTTCATAGCAATATATGCTTATTCTTCTACACTAAAACCTGTGCCCCATAAAAATTGATAATACTGCCATTGACTCATTTAGGCTCTGATTTATTCTGTATTTGAAGGACACTTAATCTCCTCCAGCTTCATAGAATGAACTATATATCTATGTTTTAAATAATACCTTTGAGAGTCAAAAGAATTGTTTCTCCATCAAATGCCAGCTTGAAGAACTGAGGACCAAGCCAGTATTTTCTCTAGAAGACTACAATTCATATAGTTGTAATTCTGCCCCCACAAGCTCTTACAGACTTTTGGTGTAATGTCTATGGGTATGAGTTGGGCTATCAGTATTAAGTTTGGGGTGTTATATGCCAAAAGTAGCATGTAATTCCTCATACCCACTCATGTATTCTGCTTTATGTATAGAAGAGAGTTTGCAGATTAAATCTTGATAGGTGTTTCTGGAGTATTACAAAGTTTCGGTAAGGCTTCTTTTCCTTACCTATTTTTAAAATGTATTTCCCTTATTACAGCAAGTCTAGCTTTTGAGGCAGCAGGGAGAGACAGAAAGATACAGAAGACTTAGGATTTAAAAATATATTATTATATGTACATGAAATACATGAGTGATAGAGCAACTAGAAACATAAACATCAGTTTATGTTTCAGACATAGAAGCAGGTTCTGTTTGTCACTGGAAGATGAGAATCACTGTTATCTCTTGGCAGATACCATTCATGTCTAGCCTGGCTGTCTTGTGAAATAATGGCATTCAAACTTGCCACTGCTCCAGTGCTGATTATTGTCCGTCTTTGGTCACAGGCCAGTGTGATCGTATAGGGAAAGTCCTCATTTATGATGAAGAGAGGAAACACTCTGGCAATTTTTATTTTTAAAACTGTAGTCATTGGCAGCACTCTAAAGTTTGGAATATTATGGGTATTATGAGTAATCCCAGGATTGATGGATTACTGAGCAGCATGAAAGTGAGATAGTTGAAGCTGTGTGGTAACTGCAGTTTATTGAACAAATCTCTGCATGCATGTGTTCTGAATAGTACATTAATGACAACTGGCTTGGAAGGCATTTAACAGTATCCTTCAATGCACAGGGACTTCGTTATGAAGAACATCATTCCCTGAAGCACTGGTGTACGTGCAAGTCTTTAGTAAATATGTTTGGGTCCCTTGAACTGTAAGGAAATAAATTGCTCCAGGCAGCCTGCTTCTTCTGGTGGGGTTTTAGAATAGCCTCATGCTTTCCTGCATGGCCTTTCCAAGGCTTGGGTTCTAAAGTCAGGTATAGTCTGTGCAGATCAGAAGCACAGCTCCTGTTTCTGTGCACTGCTTGTAAATTGGAAGTACACCTTTATGAGAGGACAGAGAGGTATTTTTGAAGCATATATAGTTTAATACTATTTTTTTCAGTGTTGAAAATCCATTGATGGCTAAGTGTCAACAGAGAATGAAAGACTTGTGACTTGTGAAGGTAAAAAGGGATGGAAAAATTTGATTCTGTAAATAGCTGAATAGAAGTCTCATTCAGGGGCAGGTGTCACGTAGCTAAAAAGTAAACTACATAGAGTAAGGTATGACTTATTTCCTTCTCTTTGTAGCCCTTATTAAAAGAAAATAAAAGTAACACACAAATGTCTATAATTATAGTCAGGAGATGCAGTGCTAAGGAAGTAAGTAGTCTTAGCTTTCTATCCAATGCTATCAAGTTGTAGTATGTATATGGCATACACTATACGATATACCAAAGAACATTATGTCATCTGCTGCATAAATTGCACATTTTAAGGAGGATGGAGGAAAAGCAGTCATGTCACTGGGAAATGCTAATCTGATAATGGTTTATGCAGCATTATCAGTATTCTTCCCAGAGGACCTGACAACCTTACTGGCTAGCTTTGAAAGTTTATGAGTTATTCTAGAAATGAAACACAGCTGGTTGTGGGATAAGGTTTGCAAAGAGCTCAAGTTCAGAACAACAAACAAAAGAAAAGGCAGAATTTCCTTTTGCATCTGAAAGAGAAATTTTGGGAAGTAGAATGCAATTACTCTTAATCAAATGGTTGAGCACAAAACCCCATGTGCTTTCAACGTTAGTGGGTTTTATTTTAACTTAAAGCAGAAAAAGAGGAGGTTGGGGGGGGAAGGTCCAGCCTTTAAAAAGAAGCATGCCACCCTTACTGTTCCAAATGCAGCTATTTTTTAAAGATATTATTTTGTAGGAAGTGAGGTGCAAAAACATTATGAAGACAAGCATATAGTACATTTGTTCACTGTATATCAGCTAAAACTAGTCAGGTAATATGAAGGAATGTTTAGGGATTCCTTTATAAAGCTGTCAAAGGGAAAGAAAACACTAAATGAACCATTCCTTCATATTTTTTTTTTATAAAATGGTGATGACTGGAAAAATATAAGTACAAAATAATGCTGAGAAGATTGAAACATAGGAACATCTAATGCAGGTGATGAGATTTGGTGGCAATATATCACAGGATTATATTAGGATTCTTTTGCTACAGATGAGATGACCAGTCAGACTAATGGCATATAGCTTGCTTGCTTGGATGTCTGAAAGTGGAGGATAGATTGGCTTGTGGTGTTGTGATAGGAGCATTTGGAGATTGTTGCTGACAGAAAGGAACTTGATCTGCCCCAAAGCAACAGAATTAGCAACTCTAGTGGAAGCAGCAGTGAATAACTTAGAAGATTTGCATGTAGAACCAACACGGAGAATGCAAAGCCAGCTGAAAGCAATCAAGCCCAGGAAAGGTACTTCTGAAGTAGAGGAACTTATTTTGTTTTCGTTTGTAAACTTAAATTGGTCAGTCCAGCATTATAACTGACGTAGCCCAAAGAAGCAAGGGTAGTAATCAAATTCCATCCCAAATGGAGGATGAGTCCCCAATAGGGAGATGAGTCCCCAAAACACCAAAAATAAAAGGGAAAATAAATCAGCTCTTTTGTAGATAATGTATAATATATATAATATATTTACTATTATTCTGCACAAACGGCTGTACTCTAGGCCTGGCTTTTATATAGGCCTCTGCCTAGCACCAGCTAAAAGGGTTCTCAATCCTCCCTAATCACGGGGTAGCTGCAAGAAAGGCTGCAGGTACTCTTGAGTCAAGGGCAGCTGACCAAGCTTGTTTGAAGCTGCTAGAGCTTCCTCTTGTGTACAGTGTTGTGGCTCCCCTTACCTTGTCCTCACCTGGCAATAGGAGGCACTCTCAAGTTCTCAGAGTTCCCCCAAGTTCTCCAATGATCCTGGACCCTGTGCCCAGAAGAACCAGAAACTCCCAAAGCAGAACCCAGATGCTGCTGTGCAAACTGCTGTGCGTGTTGGCTGCCTCTGTTTGCTGCACTCTCGTGTTCTCTGTGTTCTCACAAAATGAAACAAAATATGCCTCTGATCTAAGTGCATAAACAAAGGGTTACTGGAATTAGAAATTAACTTCTCAGATTATACCCTAGTGAAAGGCCAACCTTCTGGAAAAACATCGGACATGCCCAAAAAAAGTGACTTGGGAGGGACAAGGGTTGCAGTTTGTGTCCATGTTGAGGTCCAGCCAAATTCCTGAGAGCAAGAGCAGTCCTCTGTGCTCCCTGAATAAAGATCGAGAGTTGAGGGTATTATGTCACCTATGCAGTTTCCTGAATAAGCTATGCTTTTATTGCCTTTAGTTAAATCAGTCAAAAAATGTCTATGGAACCTATGATTAATCTCACCCTCCATTGTAGGGTTAAAATTAGTAAAGTGCAGCAGGTTGTAAGCCCTGTCAGCATGTGAGACTGGAGGAAGACAGGAAGACAATTACCACTCTAAAACTCTGAAAGGGCTACTTGAAATGTAACACCTTGCCATATGAAATGTTGTCACCGCCTGGAAATTCCTAGAGAACAACGGAAAAGCTGTTGAAGGTTATCTTTCAACACTGTGGTACAGAGAATTGACAACATTCCCAGAAGAAGCAGAGGTAATGTTGAACATCTGTCCACTCTGGAAAAGGTATTTCCAAGATTGGAGACAGTGGGGCTTAAAACAAAGACAATGCCTATTTATGAAACTGTGTATTTGATTGTCACAGCAGACGGGGAGATCTTAACCCGCAGGAACGGTCACAGCAACTGAATGGACCTCAGCTCCATCTTACCTTATTGAGCAATGAGTATACTGAAGTGTATTAAATCATGATTACACAAAAGAATAGGCCTTTCTATCAGTCTTTGAAGAATGATACTGCAGAGTTTTGAAGAAAGAGATAAGGCAGAGTTTTCCAGGAGTCTTTAACAGTGGCTTGAGGTGTTAAAATCTGTGGTTGCTTCAACCTAGGCAAAGAAAATCATGTTGTCACAGAAAGTGGCACTGTATGGCATGGGAAAATTTTGTCATACACCCTGAGAAATTTTGGAGAAGAGTTAAATGGATAAGTCTTCTGACTAAAAATTTCTGGGAATGGGATTACTCACAGCTGATGGAACAAAGCAAAAAATATTCCATAAAGCATTGGATGAGAACCTTGACTTGTATAATAGGTAAGAATTTAAGTGTACCATTGGGTATTGTTTTTAAACACATGCGGTTATGAAATATGCAAGGTTTGGTTATCAGTGTTTCAGTGCAGTTGTATTCAGTTTATTACCAGTACAAGAAAAATTAAAACCAAGAAAAGAATACTGTGGCATTTCCAGGAGAAGGTGTCTCCTATGAAACACTTTTACCTCTTAGTAATAACACCCCCTCAGGTAGAGATGGATTCAGTATGATTCTGGATATAAGAGAGGAGACTGTATACAGAGAAGTATGAGTGCAGATCTCTGTATGAGGATTAGACAAAGTCTTTGCTGAATAGCATAAGACTCACCCTGATATTTTTTGCACAAAATCTTTGGCTCAGAGGTATGACTAAAAAGGGGAGAAGGACCTGGAAACAGTAGAACAAGAAGCACACCGCAAAGAAACATGACAACCTTTATGCTTGCCTAGCATGCCAATAGACTTGTGAGTCTTATGAACCCAATGCAGAGGCTCATGCGTTGCTGGGAAAAAAGTTAACAGCATTGATTTTAATCCTCTGATGAACAAAAGGGAAATGCTAGAAGAGCTTGTTTTCTGCAATCAAAACCGTAGTTGCTATGTGAAAGTTAGAGTTGGGCTGAAGACTCTCCTAGAAGTATCAGTATCCTTCCATTTGCTTACATTGATTTTACCTTGAACTGACAAAATGAGAAGTAAAATCCATTTTGTCTTGTCCAGTCAACTCATAAGATCGCTCCAAAGAGTTCATTCTAAGGGACAGTGAGGCACTTAAATCCAGAGTTGGATTGGGTGGAGGTGACAGTCTGAGGAAGTAAAGCTGAGGGAGGATGGAAGGAAAGTCAGAAAAGAACATATTTCCAATATGTCTGCTATGAAATTAGGGGGAGGCAAGCTTTTCCCTTACTGCTTTTGCAGAGAGGCTCTGTCCACTTATGGAGCTAATGCAAGTTATTTAGTTAAAAATTGGTATTAGATTTGAAAATTAAGAGAGAGAGATGTGTAATAGCATGGAGTTAAAGAGGTTACTTATGATATTGCCTACATGGCCACCAGCTGTTTATTTCCTGTTTGTTTCTGCAGGAAGTTTTTCCCCTGTGAAGTTTATGGTACAAGTAAAATAGAACACATTCCTGCATGACTGTGAGTGCAGTTAATTTTAGTTGAAATGATTGATCCATGTGCACAACTGTGATTCTGTTTTGTATATATCTGTACTGTTGATTTTGGCTTGTATTGATTAAAACTTTTTCTGTTACATGGAACCAGATTCTTTTCCATGCTTATGACATGGAGAAATATATTAGTCTTGCTCACTTGTTTAGGATTAAGTTTATCTTCAGATTTGAGGTCAAGCTGAATTTTTCCCCTTCAAGTGAAGTTGGCAGGGATTTCTGCTAGTCATTGTTATTTTCTGACTGTAATATGAGGACCAGTCTTCTCCTAGGAACATTTTGGAGTTTTATATAACAAGTTCCCTGCTATTTCAGGAACCCCAAACATTGTTTGTGATGCCTATGATCTTTTTGTGTATTGTTTTTGTTAGTTTCCTATGGAGTGTCAAGACCTAATTTCTACAGAGCAGGATAAAAAGCAGCAGTTCTTCAGACCAAGCTGAATGACACACTTACTGCCCAGACCTTTGTCATTGTGGAGTACTAGATTTGATGACTGAGGCGTGCACTTCCAGCATCCATTTCTTATATGCAAGACACTAGATTAATTTTGATAGGAAACTTTGTGGAGCAAGGTACTACTCTGTGTAAACAGAAGCGGCATTATCATGCCTCAGTATTTTCAGATGCAATGGGTAAATGGATACCTGAATATAAAGGCGTCACTGGTTTTTATGGATGTGATGTACATTTCTCATGCTCTGTTGAAATGCCAGCTTCCCACACTAGGAAGCTTTTTTTGCTATTCTAAAGGAAAAAAAAAAGAAAAAAACAAAACCCACTACATAATTATAGGTAGGTGTTTTCTATTCACTCCTATATTGGAATGTTTTAAAATCCTCTGTAAGGCATGAAATACTGCTTGACTAATCTTGGAGAAGATTCCTATAGATTTCACCACTCTCTAGGACTGTCTTAGTTGACTAGTGCCTTCCACAGAGGATTTTATTTTCTCCTTATTTGTTCAGACTATTATTGAACAATGAAGGTAGCCTAAAATTAATCAGAATATGATTAGTTGATTAGAAAGCATTTTTCCTGTGCTGACAAGATGATACCTATCTGATTATCCTCTAGCTGAATGGGAGCAATGCAATTGAATGGCCTTAGTCACTGTACTTTTTAAATAAAGTGTACTTAAATGTTATTTCTCCTTTGTTACAGACTACTCCTCCCTATTGCTGCACCCTTTAGTCTGTGCTTAGCTTGAACATGGAATCTTCCCAATAAATGTAGCTTAGTCTTAGCTGGCTATTGAGAAGACACAAGTGGCTTGTGAATCAGGAGCGCAATTGCATTTAAAAAAAATCAATCAATTTTAAGACTTTGATGTGAAGACCATTAGAATCAATGGAATGTACTTCCCTGAAATTGAATGGGGTTTGCACAAGTACCTCTAATGATTTTCCTCTCTTGGGTACTTCCATTCCAGAAACTTAGTCAAGCACTTTTAAAACAAATGTTTGATGAGCATGTAGTTAGGGTATTCCTTCTTGCAACTTCTTGATAAAATTAGTCCCCAGTTTTCTAAATGCATGCACTACAAGTAATGTAGTAGCTAATGGTACCATGATTGATACCCCAATCCCTTTTGTGCATCAAGATATATCTAACCACTTTCATGTTAACAGGATGGGAGAAAGAGACTTGCTGCAAATCCTTGGATGTGGCCAGGAGCCACAAAACATGTCCATATGCATTTCTGACATAAGGATCTTCAAGGAATCTTCATCACCACCTTGCAAATTTCAGGACAAAAGCGGAGAGTTCTGGGCAGTTCATGCTGTGGTCTGGCTTCTTTCCCTGGCAAAAAAATTCAGTCATGAGACATGGTAGCAAGTAGTGACCTAGCTTAAATTGTTTAATCCCTCACTGTGCATGCCCACAACAAACATACGTTAATGTGAGCAAAGCCAAGAAGTTAGAGGTAATGCATCTCCAATCAGCATTTACTTCAGTGGATTTTCTTGTGGATTATCGACCAGTTTGCCATGGAACAATGCCATCAAGAGTGGCTGCTGCCTGGCTCCATTTCCTCCTGGCTAGACGTATCCCTGGAACTATGTGAAGCCCTGGACCATGCTGTGTTCATCCAAAAGAGAATCCACAAGCTCAGAGGGAAGAAGATTATGATGATGTGAAGGCTCCACTCTTCATCTGTGCTTGTTGGACACATTTGGCAAGGATTATCACCAACTGACCTCCCTCATGCTGAGCAGCTGGAGGAATGATGTCGTCCATATTTTGTGAAGGAAAAGATGAGTCAGTCTGTTCTTAGCTGTGATACTTAATGTTGTTTATCTTTTCTTTCCTGAAAAATAGATAGTACCTGGTAGGTTCTAGAAAAGCCATAAACAAGCAAGTACATCCTTACTTAGTTGGAAGATAGAAACTCTTACAGCATTGGTGGTTTTCTTCCCCTTAGATCTCCACATCTTGAAAAATTACTGGGGTATGTCACCTTTTGTGGCCGTCTAGGCCATTAAATGCTGTCCTCACACAAAAAGAAAAATGCTAGCAAATACTTAGTTGCTAACTGGGATTAGTGCTGGCAGTCACATAAACTGTTTGAAGCAGGAGAATGCTGCAGTGTATTTTCCCTAACAAAAGCCAGCATCCAATCTGAATTCTATCTCCTCAGTAAGAGGAATTGCTGAGAGACAAAAGTGTTGCAGATTCTACTAAATTGTTACTGTCTAGATTCTACTAAATTGTTACTATATAAATTCTAAATTAATTGTTACTATAAACCAGTGCTGAACATACTACAAAGTTTACTATAGTCTTCCACCACCCCCCCCCCCCCCCAACCTACAGTGCTAAGGTTAAGTATTAATCTGTAGGTTAATATACAATAATAAAGTTATAGAGCACTCCTGATTGTTAGTTGTGGCAGGTGATTATGCTGGGAACATTGCTGGGTTTGAGAGGTAGTTACTCGCTTATTTGTTTGATAGTTCTAGAATATAAATTATTCTTTTTTTAAGTAATATGATGAATAAGATCTTTGCGTGCCATTAGGCTTCTTTATCTTGGCACTTTTAAGGAGGAAATTGGTACTCATTTACTTTCCTTTGTCTCCAAAGTTCTTACCAAATATAAAAGTCCAAATCTAGAGGTCCAAAATCCAAAATGGAAACTGAAATGCAAACATGTAGGAATAGTAGTTTTCTTTGCTCTCTCTTATGATCTGCCGATTCTGTGGTTGTTTTGAAGATGCTTAGTTACTCTCATGGAAACTAAAGAGTAGTTTTAGCTGCATGATGCTTATTTCAATCTTCAGAGCTGGCATTAGAAATGTGATTACAATACCAAATGTTGTGCTAGGGTACATTGACATATCATGCTCATTTTTTTTATTTTTAAATAAGCTGGGTTGCAAAGAAATATTGACATACCTTTAATAGGCTATCTGTTACCGTGAGAAAAGTGCAGATAGATAGCTGGATGATGAAATAGCAAGATAATAATCAGGAAATGGTTGCAACAATAATGCATTTCTTTTCTCCCGCCTTCCTGCCCACCCCCAAGCTGTTAATACAAAAAATAATATCAAGCTACTGCATCTTCTTGGAAAAACTATGCATTTCAGGCACTGATGACAAAAAATTCCTTCTCTAATGCTAATCTTCAACATTAATTTTCTGAATTTGTCTCTGCCAAAATACCTGCTGCACAAAAAAGAAATTATTATTCTTTTCTGTTGATGTTGCTTCGCAGAAAATAAAACTCCTTTGTGTTGATGCCCATTTCCAAATACTGTACTTTTAATGGTGGGGTAACAGAGGGCAATAGCAGAAATTTTGTATAAACCATAATAAATTGGACAGCTCATTTTAGAGAGATCTGTTGCTGCATTGAGAATGTGTGTTTCTCAAATCTCCTGTGTGCATCACCATCTGTTTCTAAAGAGTAATATACCTGTCTAGCCTCAAGCTATTTTGCCAATGACTCAGGCAATCGGATGAAGCATCCAACAGCTTAATAAAGATAGCACTGCTGTCTACTTCAACCAGAGGAGCAATTTAAGCTTTCAAATTGCAGGAAAGCATGAATTTCTGCATGGAAGCCGTACAGTAACATCACAGTCTTTTGTTGGGTTGGGACATATGAGGCTTGAAAATGAGAGCAGCTTCTGGACAGTAAAGTCACTAGTTAGTGGTCTGGCAATGTCTGAGATGCAGCAGAAAATACTTGTCTTGAAGGTCAACAATCTTTGTTTTATGTAAAAGTTTACTGGTTAAATTAATCTGTCCTAAATAGGGACCGATGGATATAAAAATGAGATATGCTATATCTTCTATGAGGCTGTTACAAAAGATAAGTTTGAAGGTAAAATTTACCCCAGCACAGGGTTTACAGAGGTCACCTACTTAAGCCCTGACCCTGAAAGCCACATCTTAGACCTTATGAGATCTAAAGTTTTGTGGCTGAGCTTTTCATTAGCAGGATTTCATACATGGGGTGTTTAAATCCATGGAAATGTCACTGAATTTATTGCAGTATTCCAAACTAAATAAAAGACCAGAATTTGGCCTTGTTTAACTGATGATATAGTCAATGGCCTGTTTGAATTCTCTGTACTGTATTACTGTCCTGGTTTCAGCTGGGATAGAGTTAACTGTCTTCCTAGTAGCTGGTACGGTGCTATGTTTTGAGTTCAGTATGAGAAGAATGTTGATAACACACTGATGTTTTCAGTTGTTGCTCAGTAGTGTTTAGACTATAGTCAAGGATTTTTCAGCTTCTCATGCCCAGCCAGGGCACAAGAAGTTGGCACAGGACACAGCCAGGGCACCTGACCCAAACTGGCCAACAGTGTATTCCATACCATGGGACATCCCATCTAGTTTAGGAACTGGGAAGTGGGGGCAGGGAATCGCCGCTTGGGGACTGGCTGGGTGTTGGTCCCAGGTGAGCGGGTGGTGAGCAATTGCCCTGTGCATCATTTGTACATTCCAATACTTTCATTATTGCTGTTGTCATTTTATTAGTGTTATCTTTATCATTATTAGTTTCTTCTTTTCTGTTCTATTAAACCGTTCTTATCTCAACCCATGGGTTTTGCTTCTTTTCCCGCTTTTCTCCCCCATCCCATGGCGGGGGGGGGGGGGGGGGGAGGAAGTGAGTGAGTGGCTGCGTGGTGTTTAGTTGCTGGCTGGGGTAGCCAAGAAAACACATTGTTTTCTGGTTAATGTGCGGACTTGGAAGTCTAGAGGTCTGCATTTAATTCTTAATTCTGTCAAGAAGTATTGGTGAATCCATGAGCAAATAATTTATACAAAAATGCTCCTCTGGTGTACATGCTCAAAGAAACAGAGATCTAAGATGTTGTTCACAAACATTTCTGATCTGATTTGCATACTTATTTGAAATATTTACAGTTCAGATGGAAATGTACTTCAGTGTTGTGCCTTCTCTGCAGTACTTCTCTACCTTTTATTCCAAGCTGAGATGCTACATGCACAGTCCTCTGGACAGTGGATGCATCGTAACTCCACAGCACACATCCACAAAGATGCACTCTGCAGCATCCACAGTGGTGGATGCTGTCCGTTGCCCACTGTGTACTTGATAGTCCTTTGGTCTCTGTCTGCATGCTATTTTCCAAAGGTACAGTAGTATCTGAAGAATTAGGTCCTTCAACCTATTGTGACAAAGCTGGCTTTTGCTTGATGGCAAAAATACAATTTGCTTTTTCTCCCAAGGAATCAAGTTATCCAGTATATTTAGGTTAAGAGTTAAAACATCCACCAAATCTTCAAAACTTAAAAACATCTGTGAGTGAATGCTTGGATTTTTAGCTATGTCTCTGCTGTTAGACTCTGAAAGTAATTCCATCTTTGTGCTTCAATAGCCCATCTATAAAAGGAGGGGATTATAATATGTTTGCATCAGATAGAACTGGTATGATTCTTATTTCTACTACTTCTACTGTAACTCCTGCTACTATCAGTATTTATGGTACTATTCACAGAATCAAAACTTTCTGTGTCACAACATATACTAGTGTTTGGCCTAAACAACAAACTATCTAAGTAACAGGTGGACAGCAGCTGAATATAAAGATGAGGTTTGTGTTGTTGAGAGAGAGACAGTGTAAGTTATTCAGGAGGTCCTGAGCAGCGTGATGAGAACAGTATCCAAGCTGCTTACTCACTCCTGGTTTAAATAGGCATCATGAAAGGCACTAGTCACAAGGAGAGATTTAAAGCACAATACATTGTCTTTGCATATGTTTATGAGAAACTTGTTCCATGCATAAACAGCAGCATAAAAAGGCTGGAAAATATGATATAAAGCGCTATTTGCTGGCATAATTGGCATAGCATATATCCATTTATTTTCAAGTGCAAGGTATTGAGATATTCTTGAAGTAAAGGCTGAGAGAATACTTAGGAAAAAAAGTGTTTTTCCTTCCTAAATACAATATGAATTATTTTGAATTGCATTATTAGAAGCAGTAGATCTGGTCAGATACTCTTTGTAAACTGGAGACTGATGATTTAAAGTACACAGTGGAAAGCACATTTTTTGGATTCATTTGCCTTCAGAAACAATTATCAGTCTTACACAGTCAAGAAGTCAAAACTATATTTAGGGACCTCTGCTCTGTTTGGAGTGATTGGCATGGTTTATAGTGATGTTGGATGACAAAACTAATATTTATTTTATTCTGTACTGACTGAATTGTATTTCCTTTTTATATTCAGATGCTGGGTTTCTTTGCTCCTAATGCAGTCTCATAATGCAGTAGTGAACATGAAATCAATACCCCCTGTCTCAGGGCAGTGTACGTCTTCTCTCCTTTACTCTGCTCTCCAGATTGAAGTATCAACAAATCATCCTATAAGCATATCATAAAATCTGTGCCCCTTGCACAGCCATTAAATAACTTGGTGACTAAAGACAACTATTTAAGTCTTGTGTGCCTCTTTCACTGATCTTGCTCAGGGGAGCCTTGAAGAGTACTGAGTATCTGAGAAATGTTTTGTTGTCCATAGGTATAGGGTGCTTGATAAAGGTAAAGTAGGAATAATATCCTATGCTAAGGCACTATTAGGGTCTTGTTATCTGCAGTGCTTCACAGCTGCAGAGAAGCAATGTGATGCCTGAGGTGGGGGTGAGCTCTCCCTTTGCCATGACATACATGTGCTGCTCCCCAGGAGTTTCTAGGTGAAGCACAAGTGGGGGTGGAGGAAGTGAGGGCCAAACCGCATGGATTCCCACCAGCCCCTCCTCCAGCAGCTAGCTCTCTGCCCCAAGAGGCATTTCCCATATGCACTGACAGAGTAATGTAATTACTCTGAAGCAGGAACCAACGGGGACTTATATTTCTCTTTCTTCTGTGCTGGTCAGGTTGGTAGAACCAGCTTTGGGATTTAAGATCTTAGTGTCTTCCATATAAATTAGCAGAAGCTTTAAAATGGGCTTTGGGGTAAAAAAGCCCCAAACAATCAGGCTTTACCTGTACATTATTGAGCCTGCAACTGTGAACTTATGACTGAAATCAACTGAAAAAAAAATCTGCACTGAATTTCAGTAGGATTTCAATCTAAAATTTGATGGGTCAAAAGGCAAAAACCAAAAAGACAAAAACCAATAAGCCCCCAATCAACCGATAGATTTTTTTTTAAAGCATCATAATAAGTATAACACATTGTACAAATACATTTTAGAAGCATTTTAGAGGCCTTGATGATGACAATACACCTCTTGCTAGAGGGCAACAGGAGAATTCCAACTTCATGAAATCAGTTTTCTAGAACTCTGCAGTGTCAAACCTTTGATTTACAGCTTATGATATACAGGGCTTAAATAAGCTTGTTGGGAACATCTATAGTGGAGCATAAGCTGTTTTATAAATCTATAAGCTGTACAAGTATACTGTAATGCAAATCAAAACAATATTGACGCAAAGCACATTGATTGTCCCTGAGCCACTACCAGTTTTAATAATAGAATTGCTGCAGATGCATGTTTGAAGTGGCTTTGTTTAAAGCCCTTGTTTTATTTACAGTGCAGATGAAAACTACTCTGCAGTAATAAGCTTTCCCTTCTTAACAGTGTGTATGTGTTTGTTGTTGTTGGTTACCCCCAGGTTCCTGATTTTGAAAGCGACTTTGGCTTGATTCATTGAGCAATTTATGCACCATTTACATGCAGTTCCCCAAGTGTTATTTGAAGTAATTGAGTACATATTTTTATGATCTATAAAACAGTCCTTTAAATTTGTACACATGAGGAAACTCTTTATGATGAACCTAAGAGTAACCATCCAAGTATGAATAGCATCAAAAAATCAGGGGCAAAATTTTCCCATAGCACTTTAAGTGCTTAAAACTTCATAGTAATTCTTTCTTTATTGCAGTTACTTACTGTGTATATGATACTTCTCATGTGTAACATTCTAAGTGTTTTATCAGCAAAAGTGGCTATTATTTTCCCTTCCCACCCACCCCTTTTCACATATTGAGAAAGCAGAAGTAGAGGAAGATTAAGCAATTTTCTGAAGTGATGTAGAACATCTGCCATGAAGATGGGAATAAAATTGTGAGAGCAGTACTGATCCCATCTCTCCAGACACAAGACCCTAGCAAGAAGCCTACATACTGTGAAGGGGCAGCGTGGAGAGGTGCCACTGGGAAGAAGGCTGTTGGGAGTATAAAAGAAGGAATTTCAATGGCTGCATGTATTCCCTGAAAAGGAAAATATAACCAGACATCTTTGCTAAATATTTTGAGAGGGCATGACCTATCTGTGTTAAAGGTCTGCCTATGACAAGGAAACAAAAATAATTCTGGTTTGGGGTTTTTTTTTAAATAAAATTAAACCCCATATTCTCAAGAACTTTTTCAGTTCAAATTTACAGCCTTAGACGTTGTCAATGGCTTTCATTAAATATCTGCACAGTTCTCTGCATCTCCATTTTCTGTACTTGTTTGACCCTTCTGAAGAATTTCCACTACTATGTAACTCTCATGGTTTCTTTATGAATCATACTGATAAGATTCTATGTGCTAGTCTTTTCTCTTTGCCTACTTTTTTTTTTTAAATTGCTATCCTTGCACTTATTTTATTAAGAAATACAAGTGTAATATTCTTTGGGAAGAAACTCATTATAAATTTCCACTTCTTTACCAGTAAAATTTCATGCAAATAAACTTGTATAGATGCATAAAGAAAAATGTGAATGTGAATCCATATAGGTAAGGAAAGGCAATATGTGTTCCATTATTGATTCTTTTCTTTTATTGCATTTTGTTTGCTCAGAAATATGGCTACCTGATGTTATGAAAAAAAGGAACTCTTTCTAAAGTCTCTTTTTTTCCCCCTCGGAACCTCACTTTAATAACCTGGCAATGTTTTATGAAACTTACTCACTTGTGCTTCTTGACAAAAAAACCTCATCCCTCCAACAAATTTTATTAACCTTTCTGTTTCCAAGAAAACCTGGGAACCTAACTTTGCATATATAGTCAAGAACTGGTTTAGGACCCTGCCTTTTCTACAAATGGTTGGAAATGACGCAACTTTAAAAAGCAGAAATTCACCTGCTTCTAGAAGGATCTTTGTTTTGAAGAAACACAGCTGGCACTGTGAAAGAAAGAAATCCACAGCAGGTTTCTGCACTTCCTGTTATCTATCCATCTGCTTTCTGTGCCAAATGTGTATGACATCACAAATAAAAACATTGAATACAAACTGAGTGATGACCTGCTAGTATGGTTCCTACTCAGATATGCAGGGACTAGGAACATAGTGCAGAAGCTTAGGAGAGGACTGCATTGATTAGTAGTCTTGTCGCCTTCAGGTGATCAGACATGGGTTATCAGGATGATATCATCTGATCAAGATGCTTAAGACCGAGTACTTATGCAATTCCTCAATGTATTTTTTCTTCACTAATCTGCTACACAATTGTTTCTTTATGAACTGCATGAAGGAACAACTCTAAGAAATCCTTGCATCTTAGTAAGCACATATGCTTTGCATTTTTATTTTTATGGTGAAATTTTAACACTTGTTAATTTAAAAAAAAGTTTTGGATCTCCATATGCAAAGAAAAATTTCCCACACTGAGAAGATTTATAAATTAGAACCCTACTACATATCCAGCATTAAATGAAAGCATAATAACTAAACTGAAGTCCAGTGCCAGATTAGCATTTCATGTTTGAAGTGTATGACAGATTTATTACCAAACTACAAATCCAAGAAATTAGTCAAGACCACAAAAATTACTTAAGTGCATCATGGAGAGGATAATATTTTAGAACCATGAATGACTTACCTATCTTACATTAATTAGCTAATCCACATTTTCTTGATTATTACAACTGTATGCAAATTACACAACTAATGTGAAATATCAACATGTATATTTGTGCACTTATCTGTGTTGGATAAGCATGGGGGATAACTGCAGCATTAAAAGGAACAATATTTTTCCACCCTCTGGCACGGTCTGCATTTGCATTCATATGTACATGCATGCCTATATCCAGTGCTTGCAAATAGGGTTATGGGTAGATAAATACCAGGAAAAGCTCCCTCAGTGAGAAATACATCCACTCAGTGCTGGAGATAAAACGGAATCTTCCTATTAATTTTTGATCTAGTATTTCAACACCAAGATCTTCAGTTAGGAAAGAATAGATTAGGAACATCTTAGATGTTCTTAAATCCACTGAGCTTGATAAACTGGATGATGAAATCTCAAAAATCTCAAAGATAACTATCTTTGAAGTTAGTGGGGTGGATAAGATGATGGACAGCCAGAATAGAGCAGATAGATATACTATAACGACAAAAGAAAAAAAAAAAAGGCAAAAAAGTAAGTATCTGTAGTTGCCTAGAATGTAAGAGGGAGGAGATTAACACCCAACATGTTTTTTGCAAGAATGAATAGCTCCATAATCATTCCATTTATGCTATGGGATGCTGACAGCCCTTGTGTGCAAGGAAAAACAACAGATAAAAAAATCTAAAATTCACTAGGGATTTTGTCTCTCATAACATTACTATAATCAATTTGAGAATCCTAACCCATTTAAATCTGTTATAAGTTTCTGTGTAAAACTGGCTGGAAAACTGTTCCCAGGTAGCAGTTACCAACCTTGCACCATCAAAATGGGTGGAAGTTCAGTGGGATCTCTTCAGATTCCAGTGCTATTCAATATTTTTCCTAATGGCATGACTGATGAAATAAAGTATGCTTCTCACAGGTGATGCTGGCACCATCCTAGGAAACCTGTCAAAATGTTCTAAGAGGTTTACTTCCAAAATTATCTTTACAAATTGGAGATATGATCTAAAAACATAGTTAGGCTATTTCAGTACATGCATGATATTACATTTAAGTAGAAATAACCAGCTGAACAAGAATGGGATGGAAAGGATACAATGTAGTAATGTCCTTATAGCTATACTTGATCATAGATTAAATATGAACTGTCAATGTGATGAGTATAAAAAGGTATAACCTACAAAACATGTGAATTCAGACCTGATGTAAGTCATGCAGTTCTCCTTCAGTCAATAATTTACTGTCTCATACTTCAGGTCTGTGTTGCATGATGAGCTAAGAATAGAGGCATTTGCTTTTTGATATATTTCAGTATGTCAAGGCTGTTAACATACCTTCTCTTACAGACACACACATAACTAGATTTTTTTTTTTCTTATTTGAAATGTTATCATAGCATGAAATTACTTTATTTATTGAATTGCCTCATTTATTTTAGTTTCAAAAGAATATTAAACAAGTCTGCTAATCCATAACAGTAGTTAGTTCAGACAAGGGTGAACCAGGAGAATTATTTTAAAAGCCTGATGTAAAGTTCTTGAGAAGGTGTCAGGGTTTAACCCCAGCCAGCAACTAAGCACCATGCAGCCTCTCATTCACCTCCCTCACAGTGGGATGGGGGAGAGAATCGGAAGAGTAGAAGTGAGAAAACTCGTGGGCTGAGATAAAGACAGTTTAATAGGTAAAGCAAAAGCCCCGCACGCAAGCAAAGCAAAACAAGGAATTCATTCACCTCTTCCCATGGGCAGGCAGGTGTTCAGCCATCTCCAGGAAAGCAGGGCTCCATCACGCGTAATGGTTACTCAGGAAGACAAACGCCATCACTCCAAACGTCCCCCTCTTCCTTCTTCTTCCCCCAGCTTTATCTGCTGAGCACAATGTCATATGGTCTGGGATATCCCTGTGGTCAGTTGGGGTCAGCTGTCCCAGCTGTGTCCCCTCCCAACTTCTTGTGCCCCCCCAGCCTCCTCACCGGTGGGGTGAGAAGCAGAAAAGGCCTTGGCTCTGTGTAAGGACTGCTCAGCAATAGGAGAAACATCACTGTGTTATCAACACTATTTTAAGCACAAATCCAAAGCATAGTCCCATACTAGCTATTATGAAGAAAATTAACTCTATCCCAGCCAAAACCAGCACAGAAGGGCTGCATTATAAGCCTCCCACTTGCAAGGCTACATACAGATTCTCATTCCATATCTGGAAAAGTTGTCTTGTGCGATTCAGTGTCCACAGATCAAACTGTAAAGGTCAGATTGACTACCTGAAATAATCAGGAGTAGTATTCAAGTAGTGCAATTTCTAATGAACAGAATTTGTGAGAGGACAAGGCTGATAAACTCTATTGTTGTTAAAAAGTACTGATGTGTTCAAGTTCAGTATTGTGATTAAATAGCATCATACTGGGCAAGCATTTTGTCTAGCTAGAACAAGAACAGAGTGGATTGTTTTGCTTTACCTCATTTTTACAAATTAGTTTCATTTCAAATGTCCAGTTTAATTTTGGCTTTGTCTGTTTGGTTTGACTTGATGCTGGAAATTTTTGCTATCAGGTATGTTTATTTCTTGGTATAGCCATGTTGTTTTCCACTTGGCTTAGCTCAGACAGTTGTAGCTGTATTTTAGCTTCTCAGGGTGTGATTGCTGATAGAGTGCCTATTCATATAGTGCCTGTGTATGACCCAGGAGGAGAGTATATTGCATCTTTCATGTGACAAAACAGCAGATAACAGCTCTTGAGCTTCTGTCTCCATCTTCCAGCACAGGAGTCTTCCTGTGCTGGCTGGCCTGTACCATTGTTGTTTTAAGAGATAGCCATCAGGCCTTGAATTTAAGTCAGCACCACAAGGTCTTGTTCCCAACGTCCACATGGACTGGAAAACACAGTTTAGATAAGTAAAAAAAAAAAGAAAAAAAAAAAGAGCTCCATCTTACACAATTGTTCTACTTTAAGTGCCAACATTTCTGTCTCAAAACTGAAATCTGGTGTCCTAGGAGATCACAGCAAATGATTGCTCACAAGAGTGTTCTTTGTATGGGCCATTTTAGAAAGAGAAAAATAAGCAGGTTTCCTTCTTCTGGAAGCTTATTCAATCAAGGAACTACTGTGGAAATTCTGCAAAATGAACCCTATGTGGCCAAATGTGGCTTTGCTACAAGCAAATAATTGCTCTGAATAGGCTCCCAAAACTCGGTTGACTATTCCAGGTTCAGGAAGTAATGATACTTGTGGAGGAAAAAGAGTTTAGACCATCCTCCTCTAGTGCAATAGTATATGCAATTGCTTTTCTTGAGTCCCTACAACTGCAGGATACTGTCCAGAGACACAAGTTACTTAGAGACTGTGCTTGATTATTTTTAGTTCTGGAGAGGATGTAATTATTCATCCCTGTTCACAAGTGGAGAAAAAAACTCTGTCCCTTCACCTCTGCTGGACCTCATTTGGACACATAAACTGGGGAGAGATTAGGCAGTGCCCCAAACCTGTATGCAGTTCATCAGCAACTCTCATCATGCCAGGTGGCCCCCTGATAAGGACAAGTAGGCAACCTCCTGCATTTTGGACCCTTTCCAATGCAAAGCTAGAAGCATTGCAACTATTTTGTCATCTAGGTAGGTACAGAAAACCATCTCAGAGTGGTGATGACATTGGGTCCTATAAAACATATAGAAAACAATCATGGAGAAAACACACTGTAAAAAAAGTTAGCTCATGAGAGAAGGAAGCAGGCAGGAAGAGAGTAGTAGAGAGCTAATCTTCCCATTACTGCTGTCTTCCATGATTTCATTAGCTTAGTTCAAAAACTTTGCTTTGCAGTGTTTTTTGGTCTTTTTCAGATCAGGCAAACCCAGGAGTCATAAAAGCCCACAGTTATACATGTATTTATTGGGTGTATGAAGAAGTACACATTGACATGAGCCATTTCTCTGTATAGAAGGCTTCACCTTCTACATAGCTACCCCCTACTCAACTTCACATGGCATAGCTACTCCCAGCCAACAGATCCATAGCTGTACCTCTTTCACTAAAATGCAGTAGTCAGTCTTCTGCTGTGTGAGTGGCTGCAAGCAAATGAGGTTACATGCAAGTGCTGGTGTGTGAGGGCCAGGGACCAGACAACTGATGATGTGCAGGTTATGAGAGCTGGATCAATAGCAGAAGACTTAAATGCAGCACTGACAGTGGCAACAGTACATGGCTTTTTACTGTTGCGTGTTTGAGTAACAGCACAGCTTCAGTAAATCCTCAGCAAACTTAATGTTATCCTGCTGCATTTTGATGAAGTCATAGAACAGCCTCTTTGCTAAACAAAGAACCAAGATGTACACAGACCTCAGCTAGGAACAGAGTGACATTACTGAGACATCCCTGATGCAAATCATGCTATCTGCTATCTACAAAATCCCTGAAACATCTAGCAGCAGACATGCTGGCATACATAAACCTCAGAGGTAGGAGTACCAGAGTTGTATCAGAACAGAAATAATTCTGTTGACCTGAAGCTGAAGTCATCTGTGCTGGTTCAAGACAGCATCTGTACTTAAAGGCAGCACCAGGTAAAAATACCATGGGTGCTGTCAAGGCAGACAGCAATAAGTCATCTTCCCTTTTGGACTGGAGGGAGGCCTGTCAGCTTGGGCTGTGATCTCTTGCAAAGCAGCAGCCTGATGCCATTGCTGCTGCAAAGTAAAATAACATTTTCTAGAACAGGATGCTAATTTTTACTGATTCCCATCCTCCTGCAGTTAAAGGAGGGTGTTTAGCCAGCCCTGGCACTCATCCATCTCTCTTGCTTACTGCTTTGTATGTATTTGGAGGGTCTTTTCAGTGAAGCTGGGGCCATCATCTCCAACAGGTGCACATACTGCTTATCAGGGACTGAGAAGAAGCTTTCACTTATCACAGAATTGTCATAAAATCAGAATGGTTTGGGTTGGAAGGGACCTTAAAGATCATCTAGTTCCAACCCCCCTGCCATGGACAGGGACACCTTCCACTAGACCAGGTTGTTCAAAGCCCCATCCAACCTGGCCTGGAACACTTCCAAGGATGGGCCATCCACACCTCCTCTGGGCAACCTGTTCCGGTGCCTCACCACCCTCACAGTAAAGAACTTCTTCCTTACATATAATCTAAATCCTAATCTAAATCTACCCTCTTTCAGTTTAAAGCCATTACCCCTTGTCCTATCACTACATACCCTTGTAAAAAGTCCCTCTCCAGCTTTCCTGTAGGCCCCCTTTAGGTACTGGAAGGCTGCTGTAAAGTGTCCCTTGAGCCTTCTCTTCTCCAGGCTGAACAACCCCAACTCTCTCAGCCTGTCTTCATAGGAGAGTAGTTGTTGACTTCTTAAGAAATTAATCCAGTGTAACATCCCATCTGTCAGGAAGAGGCCAAGGATGTGGGTGAAAGCTGAAGGGATTTTTATTCACTAAACTCTCTTTATGACACGGAGAGAGTTGGAAGAATTTGAGTGAAAAGTACATACCATCTGTGCTTTGCTTTAATATTTCACTTCCAATGCTGGGAAGAGTTAAAAGATTGGGACATTTCATTTTTTCAGAATGAAGTCTCAACTTTTCTTGTCCACCAAGATACAATTTGAAAATTCTTGCTTTCTCTCTGAGCTTAGGCAAATACTTCTTGGTACTAGAAATGAACCAAAGCCTCCCCATTCATTCAGTTAGAATTGCCAACAATCTCCTTTATGATCTCCAGTGGCAGAACAAATTAGCTTTCTGAAGTGTTTCAAAATGTAAAAAGTGCATCGCAAATTCTCTGAAGGTTCAGATACTCGTCTTACTACTTTCCTGTTGCTGGGCTACCTGCCTAACACTAGTGCTGTCCTTGAGCAGGCGCCCAGTTGCCTGGCTCTAAGTAGAGCTTGTGAATCTCCAGGACGTGACAGGACTTATCCACTTCCTTCATTTAAGGATGGCCATGCCTCTACAGAGTAAGTGCCCACAGATTAGAGAGGTACTTTAAAAAAAATCGTTATGGTAATGTGGAAACAAAATTAATTATAAATCCAAAATACACTATTTAGGTTTCAGGAAATAGATGCTCATAAAGACATGAGTGACTAAAGGGAAGAAAATCAAACAATATAATTAGAGTTTATCTAATGAGAAGCTCTTCACTTTTATTGGCTAGTTTTCTGCACACTTAGTGACAGGAATTGGCCAACTAAACTGCACAGTGGAATTTAGAGACAGCAGCAGCCAGCACAATGAATGTGACCATCTCTTGGAAGTGGCAATGCCTGTTCAGTACAGCAGGTGTAACTTCTGTGCTTGACCAAACTACTAGCAAGCCATTAACCCACTGAGAGGAAAAATGCTTTTATCATGGGTAAGGCAATATATATATTTTCAGGTGAAGTTTCTCATGTGCTGGAGCTAATAATTCACATAAAAAATTTAAGTCAACAACTCTTCCTGTAAACAAATATTAATGAAGTCAAGGCATGTGGCTCATTTCTGGCTTATAAGTAAGATAAGAGTGGTGCCTTTATCTTTATTTAAGCCCCCTTAAAGTTGGTCTGTTGATTTTCTGAGCAAAGGTTTGATGTAGATTCCTCTGTTGCCAAGGGCTTAATGACTCCTAAAAGATACTGACTGGCAGTTAGTTAGTCTTGAAAACAATTTCCTACTTGATCTCCTCTGAATCAGGGTCTCCAAGCACCTTAAGTCAGTATGATATGTCTGCATAAAATAATGACAGCACTGCAAAAAGAGGTGTGTTGTATTTGCTGGCTTTTAGAAACAAGTAAATAGCTTTATCTGACTGTGCGCATGCTCCAGATGGACATTCTGAAAGTGCTTGGATTACAATGCTGTTGAAAGTCAAACACTGAGAATGAGTAGTGAAATTGTGTGGTTTACAAGACATAGCTGCATTTATTATTTACATGATTAATCAGGAGTAGTCAGGATTTCAGTGTAAGTTTCTTTCTCATGCTATCTCAAAAAAAAATTGGTTGATAAGATGCTTGTTTACTGCAGCTGTCTTGGCCTTGATTAAAAAATTGATGTCTGAACTAAGAATAGAACATATATTGTGCTACGTGCCACATACAAAAATAATTTAAAAATTGTGTTCATGCCTTATAGTTAAAGTAATCTCATCTTTCATGGATTCTAGTTCTCTGAAATAGTTTTATAGTTAAAAGAGAATTTGCATAGTGCTTTTAAAAGTCTTAAGAGCTATAATAATTTTAATCTGCTATGGAGTGTTTATAACATATAGTAAGCTGAAGCATTTAATTGTGTAAAAAGGAATATTAAGGCACATCTTCTAATCAAAAGAGCAATGAAAATATTAAGTATGATGTTTTGGTTTTTTTTTTTCCTAATTGCATCTGGACATCCAATTTTATTATTGTTTTCAAGGCCCGAATGACCATGAAAAATGAGGCTAAATCTCCACTATCAGAGATATTCTCAAATAAGCTTTATGCAGGTGTTTCATTTAGAGCCCTTTCTGGGATTGCACCAGTTGGCTGTGCTGAGATCTGTTCCTGCCCCTAGTCAATCAATTAACGTTTTGCCATTCACGTTATTGCAGCTAGATTCAGGGCTTCTGTTATGATTGGTGGGTTTTATTTATTTACTGGAATATGAAAGACAAAAAATATGAGTCATTATCTTCAGTGTGCTATTTAGTCAAGGATCAATCTCATCAAGAGGAGCAGCAGATCTGACATAAAGAACCTGCAGCTGTCCCAGAACAAAACACACATTGCACATAATAACAGCCCCACACAGCTTTCCTCCCTCAAGTGTCCAGACAAGATACCATAGCATACAGTCAACGAAAATGTCCTAGCAAAATGTAATATAGCCATTTTTTCAAGGATTTGATGCAATTCATCTTTTCAAATAGGCATTTTATTTTTTTCCTAATGATGATTTGAATTGGGAAAGTCTTTTCTTTGGTAATTGTATAGAATTTTATGACGACTTTGTCAGGAAAGCATCATTTTGGTTCAATCTTGCCATCTTTGCAAGATTAGGTAAAACCTCGTAACTGTACAAGGAAGCCAGCAAGATGGCAAGGACGAACAAGATTTCTACCTGGCACAAGTGATGCCATATGTTTGTGCTGAGTAAGCTTAGGAAAATTCTGCTGTACTGGCTTTGTTTTCAGTACAAATTGAGAATAGAATTTCCATTTTATCAGCAATTCTAAAATGTAAAAAATATGTTCTAGATTGGAACAGAAAATTGATATTTGGCATTTCCCATAAACCAAAAAGTTCTGAGAGTATTTTTTTTAAATTTAAGAGTCAAATTCTTTATTTTAGTGTGATTATTTCTATTATTTTTCTTGAATATTTTCACCATCTTGAGGGATAAAATATATACCATATCCAAAAATTAAAAGAAGGAATATTAACTGAATTAAATCTGATTTTGATGCAAAAGTACTTTTTTCATGAAGCATTTCCTTTTTTTTTTATAGAAGACTGTGAAAATAGCCTCAAAATTTTTGACAGGAAGGCAACAGCTTTTCATTTTAAACAAATGGTTTATCTTTATTCTTTTGAACAACTTTTTGTTTTGCTTCTTATTGTCATTGTGCTGATTAATTTTCTTCATATTTTAGTACAAATCAAGGCATATTGTTGAAGTTTTCTATTAATTCATTGTACAAATTCAGAATCTACATCTCCACAACTTTTCCCCTGGCTCTGTTCATAAGGAAAGATTAATACACACATATGGGCTTATTTTTTAAAAAAATTATATGCTCTTTAATATGAAAACAATATGATCTATGTTCTGGAGCTAGAATTTGCTAAGTTTCACCTGGGAAATAATATATGTAATTAGGGGATGATGGTCTCATCTTTTATCACTGAAGGCAAGGCAGGAATTCTTTTTAGAGACAATGATGATGTGTTTTATAGCATTTGGTATCAGTAAGTCCCTTAAGGGCTGAACATAAATGCAAATAAATTAGGACCTTCATTGCGTATTTGCAATTTATGAGCTAGTACAGTTTCACCTACCAGCAGGAATACCATAAGGAAAGTAATTCTCTATTAGATTCCTGACACTTGCTTTGGGACTGTAGGAAAAAAAATACCCAGGCGTAACAGAGTTCCTGTTTGCTCCAGCAACCTGAGATTTGTACTGTTTGTGAATGTCAAGACTGAGTAGTACCATTCTGAGTTTCTTTCTTCTCCCCCTCTCTTGCCATTCTCACTACGCATTTTTGGAAAGTAGAGTTGATGGGTTCCTGAATACACACACGCTACAGAACTTCTGTTTAGAATGCTGTTTATTGTAACATCCCTTTATCTCATTTATCTGATAAAATTAAATCTTCTTGCATACTTAATAGTATACTGTAGCTTATAGCTCAATGTGAATTTTTTTTATAGTAACTTTTATCTTCCGTAGTGACTCAGATGCTTTGCCCAGGGGTGTAAAAAGGATGTTTCTCTCTGCCTTCACAGTATAAACAGTCTTGCATATGCTTTGCAGTGGCATTGATGCAAGTGAACACAATCAATGATGCTCTTCTGTCCATATGGCATTCAGTTCCCTGATTGTGTGCTGCTGCCTTGTCTTTGTAGGCAGAATCAGCTGAGCTTGCAAATCTTTTCATCATTTTGTATTGCACTGATATCATTGTTCAGCAAAGAAAGTTATGTCTTGGAACATAGTGAAGCTGGGGTACAAGCGAGGATTCCCAAAATCAAACTGAGTTTGCCTATGTGAAGGAAATTAAAACAGCAGCAACCCCTACTGAGAATGGCTCTGTAAAATCAGGTCTTACAACCTGTGTGCTTGGGATTCAAATATTTTATTGAGGTTGTGGTGAAGAAGTTTTGGAGATATCTCTGGTGATTTTCTGCCTTCACTAACTTTCTACTGTACAAGATTATTTATTTTTTATTTATTTATTTGTTCACAGGAGCTGTCTTCCTGTGCACTCCTCTGTTTGGCCTTTGAAATACTTACACCAAGAAGCTACAACCTGTAAGTAGTCAATCTGTAACAAGCTGCTGTTTTCTGGGTTTTCCAGCTGATACAGACGTACTTTGTTTCCTCTCCCTTAAGTAGTTTTTTAAGAGAAAGTACATTCTTGTAGAGATCTCAACCTGAAAATATTCATGTTTACTGTTACATTCAACTGTCAGATATTCCCAAGGATTTTAATAAACATAATTCTGCTTTGAGAATAGCCATATCTAGACGGAAAGATGTTTTCAGGTTATAAGACCTTTTTAGATTGTTTCTTTGAATACGGGTAACTCAGAAGTAGCTTATTTTTATTTCTTCAGCCTGCAGCAAGAACGAAAGTGCCTTTACATTTGCTTAAGACATAACATAGTTTGAAGTGTTTGAAAACTCCATGCTGAAAATCCTCCACTTCTGGCTTTCCAGTGAATCCAAACACTGTGCCAGTGCATGGTGCTCCAGATACATGCAAATATATGTGCACCTGTCTGCAGTGGAGCTCTTCACATTGATAGAAATGTTGCTGTTTACTTTGGTGATTGCCCATTGAAATAATGATAGTACATTTATATTTAGATAGTAGCATCTATTTCAAATGATCCTGAAGAACCTTATTATCGTAAGACTTTCTGTCAGTCATGAGGAATCCGTAGGGATTTCAGTGCATCATGTTCAGATTTTATCACAGGAATGGGGATATGGAGATTTAGGGATTTGGAGAATGATCTTTTGAGTCAATTTGCAATCTTCATTGCTATAAATGGAAAAATCTTTGTCAATTGTTGAACTTAAACACATTTTTAGTAACATGAAGCAACTTCCAACCAAAGTGGATGACAAGGCGGGTGAAAAATGGGCTGGACCAGGGGGCTGAAAGGGCAGTGATCAGTGGTGCAAAGTCTACCCGGTGGCTGGTTATCAGTGGCATGCCTCAGGGACACTGGGCCAGGGCTAGGTCACACCTTTATTAACAACCTAGGTAATGGGATGGAGTATCCCAGCAGATTTTCAGGTGATACCAGATTGTGGGAAGCTTGTATAATGGAAAGCAGGGCTGCTATTCAGAAGTACCTAAACAAGACGAAAAAGTGCACTGACAGGAACCTCATGGAGTATAACAGAGGCAAGTGCAAAGTCCTACAGATGGGATGAGGAACCCCTTACGCAGACCAGGTGGAGGGCCAAACAGCTGGAAAGCAGCTTGGCAGAAAGAATCATGGGGGTCCTTGTGGAGAGTAAGTTGAAGGGGAATCATGAGTGTGCCCTTGCAGCAGAGAAGGCCAGTGGCATTCTTGCTGTATTAGGAAGATTGAGAGAGAGGATCCTTTCCCTCTGCTCAGCACTGGATCCAGTGCTGGGCTCACCAGTACAAGATAGACAGGGCCATACTAGAATGAGGCTTGTGTAGAGCCACTGAGATAGCGGGAGACTGTATCATGAGGTGTATGAAGAGAGGCTGTGAGCTGGGGTTGTTCAGCCTTGAGAAGATGAAGGGGGATCTTATTTCTGTCTACAGCTACCTAATGGGATCGTGTGGAGGTGCTTTTCTCAGAGGAAATCAGTGGAGGCAATGCACAGTGTTTCGGATTGTTGCAATGAGTTGTCCAAAACAATCATACACACATACACTAGATCCATAAGTGCCTTCCAAAAGTTCTATTTTGAAGGAATTTGGGACTATATGTATCTAAGGAAACTAGTGCTTTCTCATCAAGTAAAGTTGAAACTGCATTAATATCACATACATAAATATGTATGCCAGCTGAAAGAATTTTTAAAGTATTTACATATGTACATTTAAAATGTGTAATTTTATTTAAATACCTTAAGTACAATTATTCTGCATTTAGAAACTACTGTGTTCTTTTTGTGTATTGAATTTTCTTCTATTTTAATTTAAAGCTTGCTAATCTAAACTATGAGAATCCATCTCACTGTCAAGTAACCATTTCTAAATATTTTTTTCTAGAATGTAAGAGAATATTTTTTTAGAAAACCCAATTCTAAGCTTATCTAGCTGTATTTGTTCATGTGCCAAGTGAGCAGAGAAGAAAATATAAAATTACGTTTTTAAAGACAATTCAGATTTTTTTCCTACCTCATGCAAATGGAAATCTTTGGTAGAAAAAGTGTGCACAAGATTTTAAAGAGAGGGGAAGAGAGGAGCAAATTCTGGGATTACAGCTGTTATCTAGTGGCAACAATGATTAAAGAGCTTTCCAGAGTGTTGCCTTTTTAATGTTGAAAAAAAGCATTCTCCAGATCCAGCTAATATTTTTTAAGTCTCATTTGCTTTTTAAAAAGGATTCAAATGTTAAAAGTTGCAATAAATACTTTTAAAGCCAGTAGTAGCTGTGGTTGTATTAACATTAGTGCTGCAGGGCAGTTGCTGCACCTGAGAGGTGTTCGCCCTAACTCACAAGTATCACTACAGAGGACAGTGAGTGTGGGTGCAATGTTAGCTCCCTTCTCCATTGCCTCTAAAGGGCACTGGACACAGGTGACAGCTTCCACAGTGTGCATGGAGGTTTGAATGTATTGTACTGGTAGAGAAGGAAATCCATATGCATAGGCTGTGGTTTTGTTTTGGAGATGCTCTGCTGTTTCACAGCCAGGCCTCATGGCTCTGTGCCATACGTAACAGTGTCCCTCCTGCCTCAGCGAGTGTAAGGACTGTAGAAAGCAAGGTTGGGATAAATAAGGAACGTTCATCTTCCATATCCTAACCATGCCTCTTCCATGATGGGCAGAAGAGCACAGGGTGCCTAAGTTAATAAAGTGGTGACAAAATCTTACAGTGAATCTCACTTAAGAAGATTACTGGGTGATTTGTGGTATTCTGCTTCAAATAATTTACAGAGGAAAAACACCATTTCATTGTACTTCAAAGAACAGTTTCCTTTCAATGCTTTAACTCTTAGCACTTTTTGCCCTTTTGTATTAAATGGCAGCAGTGCTTTTTCAGGCTGCTTTTTCCCTATCTTAGGACTTCATTTGGAAATGGCAATATTTCTAGAGAAAATACATGTTTCATTACCACACCAACTTCCAAATTTCAAGGAATAGAGCACATCTAGACTTTTGGTAGCGTAAAGTAATGATTTCTTAGAGACTTATTAATAGATCGGAGTGAAAACTGCAAAATATATCAATAAACATTTGACAAATGTAAAAATGAGTGGTTTAGCTGCTCCCTTACCCCTCTTCTTCTAGCTTTTAGCAAAAACCAGCTTACCATTACCATTAATTCTGCAGAAGAAGCAGAAATATGCTTGGTACTTAATGATATTATATTCTCTAAGCTATGCTTCTGAAAGAATATTTCACATTCCCAGACTTGAGTGCTTATACCAAAAGCAGTTTGGATGGGACACCCCTGGAGGGAAAGTGTTGGGTTCCCTAAAATTCCTGCTAGATATCTGAACGGGAACCCCTTAAAAAAACTAGGAGAAACATCTTTCTGCTTCTTTACATGTCAGTATCATGAGGCACATAAAAAATACTGAAAGAAAATAAAATTAATGGACATTGTAGTAGCCTATTTTTTTTAAAAATGCCTCCAGGAAAGCTTTTAGGTGCCCAGAAAAAACCTGTAAAACCCCTCACACCTTATTTATCATCTTTCCTTACTATATTTAAATAGATAGTTTCTTTTAAGTAGCTTCCTCTTCATAGCAAAAACAGATTCACTGGCTTATTTCAGGTCTCTCTCATAAATACATTCATTTATTCAAAGAACAGAAACTACTCTGATTCTCAAACCACTCAGATACCACTAGAATTGTCTTCAGATATCACTAAAATTTGTCCTGCTCACAAAAGAGATTAGTGAGGAAACAGCGAGGAAGCCATTAACACATAGTGGCACAAAAAGCACCAATTACATGTTTGTGCCTTCAGCATTCATCTGGCAAAGCCAATTCCAAGAGCAAGGAGCCTCCTGGAATAGACTGCAATCTTCTGGTGTGGAAGCACGCATGCTCTTGCATGAGCTAGTGCTTCCAGAGTGATTTCCAATGGCTCTTCATTCCAGCATTTCCTAATGCGTTCAACTTGCAGGGGAGAAATGTTAGGCTAACTGTTGAGGGACTGTCCTGGTTTCAGCTGGGATAGAGTTAATTTTCTTTCTAGCAGCTGGTACAATGTTACATTTAGAGTTCAGTATGAGAAGAATGTTGATAACACACTGATGTTTTCAGTTGCTGCCAAGTAGTGTTTAGACAGTCAAGGATTTTTCAGCTTCTCGTGCCCAGCCAGCAAGAAGGCTGGAGGGGCACAAGAAGTTGGGAGGGGACACAGCCAGGGCAGCTGACCCAAACTGGCCAAAGGGGTATTCCATACCATGTGATGTCATGCCCAGTATAGAAACTGGGGGGAGTTGGCCTGGGGGGATTGCTGCTTGGGAACTAACTGGGCATCAGTCAGCGAGTGGTGAGCAATTGCATTGTGCATCACTTTTGTATATTCCAATCCTTTTTATTATTATTGTCATTTTATTAGTATTATTATTATTATTATCATTATTAGTTTCTTCCTTTCTGTTCTATTAAACTGTTCTTATCTCAACCTAAGAGTTGTACCTTTTTCCTTCCGATTCTCTTCCTCATCCCACTGAGGATCCACTCATCCAAACCACAACAGGGACCACATTAACTCTTAGGAGTGTAATGTTGTTGTAGCTAAGAAAACCTACCATCAGTTTACAAGGTTGGTCCACAATATAGCAACTTGAATGATAAATGAACCCCCGAGATCTCATAAATTGTGGGGATGGGGTTTGACCAGTATAGTACATGGTAAGCCTTCAAGAAGCAATTGTATAGCAAAGAAAAGGGTTAATGTAAGTGACAATTTTTGCATAAATATTCAATAATAAATATGTGCCTTAATGTGTGTTAAAAAGGAACCATATCAGTCATTTTGCAGCAGTCCTCATCACTAGTGCTTAGTGAAACCCTTGCATGTATTTTCGTCTTTCTCTATAGAGCTCTTTGGGCATTTTGTCACGGCTGAACACTAATACTTTGCTATTCAGGATTTCTGTACTCCCTTCCAAAAGTGTGGGACATGATCCATATATCTAGGTCTTATGTGTTGTGAGGGGTAATTGAATAAAACTTTTATTGGTCTTCATAATCCATGATAAAGAACCACCATATACAACCATCAAGGCTGAGCATGTAGTCGAGTCAGAGATCTTCAATCATGACAGAAAGTTTCTCTGCTAAAGAGGGGTGGAAAGCAGCACAGTCTTTGAGGTTAGATACCTAAGTAACTGCCATATTTAATTAGGATCTAAATTTGCTGCATTTTACTTGCGTGATATTGTCACATTCCATCAAGTGCCATGAATGCTTATAGGAAAATAGCAAACCATCTTTTATACTGCACAGGGTATCAGTGTACTGAGAGATAGTTCTGGGAAAGCTAAGCCTGCGAAGAAACACAACACAAAAGCCAGACCACCTGTTGGGGAAAGTTGCCTAGCATTCAGAGGTCTTTCCATCGCTTTCAAAGTTATCATGCAGTCACCATTTACTTTGCTATTAGAGCAGTCCCTTTGTAGGCTCCTTCAACTTGTCAGTACAGTAAAACTGTGTTGGGTTGGTGAGGTTTTTTTTTCATTTTGAGAGTGTGTGAATGTGTGTGCCTGATGGAATAAATTTGTATGCCAGTTCTAGGGTGCCTATTCATTAGTGTCCTCCTGCTGTTCACATTTTATTAATGAAGCAACCCATCACCCCCCTGCCAGCAGACACTTAATCCCTTCCCAGAATCCATCTGCTTTCCATGGTCCTTTGAAACCAGCTTTTTATGGAATCAGCTTTAACCAAATATTGTTATTTCACAGCTACAGCTCCTTTAAAGTGTCTCTTTGCTGTGATTAATTCTAAGATGATTTCTGGGGAGGGGATTGGACAATCAAGATCCTATTTTAAAAGAAATTTATTCTTACAGCAGATTGTGATCATAAAGGTGGAAAATGAACTCAAAATGGGAAAATTAAGAGCATGATCCTGCAGCTCTCCCTTACTCAGGCCCTGCTTAGACAAGTAATCACACTGGTTGCTTATCATGGGATGCATGATATTTTAAAGACAGTTTTTTATTCTAATGATGCATATTTCAAAAGTAATCAGAGAATGCACATATGCATCTATGATGCTTATATTTGTTACAAGCTTAATAAAGAATTACTATGCACATACAATTACTTAGGTGCAATAGACAATAAGTGTATTTACAATAATATTTTGAGAATATCCATCACCCTTTCAAGTACTGAAATAAATGATGCTTATAGTCAGTATACCTTCTAATGACATGCTATTATCTCAGCTATAAAAATATGTATTTTACATGCTCTCTATATTTCCAATTGGAAGTAAAGTTTTCGACAAGTTTAAAAATCACTTTTTATATCTTCAATATTATGAAGGTATAAAAATACATTTTAAGCCTTTATTAAATATTAAAAGGTGTCACTTGTATGACCCTTCTACTCTTAAAGGTCACTTTTATGCTTCAGGTTGGTGTCACTACTGAGGTGATGATAACACTTTAATGTATAGTGGGGCATCACTGAAGAACTGGTGGCAGAAAGTTTAACAGATTGGATGTTGTGGGACCTAAGAACCAGTAGAGTTTGCATTTCATTTGTGCTGAATGCCCAATTTTATCTTCCAGCTCAACATCTGCTGCTGAAGTTGGGGGAATATATAAAAAGATTTGCAGTTCACCTCTAACTTTATTATATAAATTATTAATTTAACCACTGACATACAGTTTATCCCTCTCATGTGTTTGCAGTGTCTGGGATTTTTTTTAAGTTAAAACAACCTGATCCATGCTATTTTAGATGGTGGGTAATAGATTGTGAACTGTCTCTAAACCAAAATGAGGTGACCCGTAACTAAAGAGGAAAAAATTGCTGTACTCAGTAACCATTGCATATGTGTAACTAATGCTTTGATGGAGACTGCTTCATCTTCCTGTAAAATCTGAGAGTTGTGACATTTGAGACCTATGAAACACTTATGCAACACAGATGTAACTCACAGTTCTCAGTACAGGGTGAAGACTTTTGAATGGTGGAGTTGAATGTACAATTATGTTTTGTAATATTGCCAGTGTATTAGGTAAAATTCTCTGCTCTGGACTAGTTTGTATGTTTGTCCCTAGAGAGGACAGTGATGGTGGTGGTGGTGATGGGAATTGTTCTGGTTTTTGTTCCCATGGTCACTCCTGTCGCCTGCTTCACAAACCATAGTAGCTGTCTGCCAGTCTCAGCAAGGAACTGCAGTTTGGAAATCCTGAGCCGGAAAAATCAAACATGATTTTTCTTGAGATAGTTCTGTCAGATAAGGTGGATGTTTATCAATTGGATAAAAGGGAAAAATGGTAATTGCTTCTGGTTTTATTGTAAGAAACTGTACTTGGGCTAACAATTTTATGCTTTAAATTTATACTATACATGCACACATACATACCTATATGCTTTATATAAAAGACAAAGCACTCTTTTATAGCATCAGGTATCAGTCATGATTCTCTGCTCATAGCAAAAACATACTGTGGCTTTCAGCCATTTAGTGGAATTACATGGATGCATCTTTCAAGTGTTTTTTTGCTAGCATTTGGCTAGACATCCTTTCTGTTAACATGTGTAATACTGAAAAGCTATTGCTAGAATGTCAGAAGGGAGAATGTTCTCATTCCATGTTGAGATGTATAAGCAATGTTGGAAAGTCACCATATCCAGCCCTGGTCTAGGCTCTTCTTGTGTTTGTCTAAGCCATTAAGTTTAAAAGTGTTTGAGAACAGAGTATGAGCCATGACCTCTGGTACAAATATTTACATTCTGTTATCACACTCTATAAACCCATTTTTTTGCAAGTAGCACCGAAGTGCTACTCCTTCTGTGTACACTGCTGCTTTATGAAAAGCTACAACTTTAAGGACAGCATTTAGCTGAGAGTAAGGATTCAGGTTCTTGACCTTCAAATATATCACCAACATCCCAAGGTAAGCTGGAGGATTCATCACTATGGGAAAAAAATAATTTTGTCTCCATAAACATTTATGAACAAATCCTGAATGTAGATAGGGAGACAATGAATAGATAGTCTTACACCAAGGAAAGATGGGACTTCAAAACAGAGGGAGATGTTTTGATATGTGCCCAATGTCTAATATAAAACCATTTCACTGTACTTTAAGTAGACCTTGATTTTCTATGCACTGTGAAGGTCTAACGAATACCAGGTTGCAAAGTATCATAATAAAAATTAGGATTGGACATATCTGGGATCCAGTGGCCATACAAGCTAGAACTCTAGATAATTTTTTTTTCCTTCCATTATTTTTTTGTTCAATACATCTCTAAAAACAAACTGTTTCTTAAAACAGCCCGGTCCGGGTAAAACTTTAATGCCCAGCTGCACTGTATGCCCATGCTTTCTTTCAAAAAACAAGTATGTTTATTCATCAGCTAGTAATGAATAAAAATTAAAAAGGAATTTCTAGGCTCCAGTGTTTCATGCTGGATTGATATAAAAAGAAGAAATTTGAACATTTTGCATTGTCAGAAAAAGCTCAGTTTTTAAACAGTGAGTTATGTCATTTTAATGTCACGTGTTTCAATTTAATAAGGAAAAATATTTCTTTGTAATAATAGGAGACAGTATACCAGAATATAAAATAGTAAACATCATGTTATAATCAATACCTGGAGGTGAATGTTGCAACATAAGTCATATAAATGGCAATCTCAAAATTATATGTTCATTGTATTGCAAGTAGCATATGGCATAGTCCCCTCAAAAATTTCAGTGACGCCATCATATTCCTTCAAACTTTTTTTATATTAACAGACTACATTTTTGACCAGTTGTATTGATTTGGTTTAGTGGTGAAATCCATAAACATTTTAGCATCTAAATACATATTCATCATCCAACGGGGATTGGATGAATCTGAAAAGAATGTGCAAGTGAAATAACTGTAAAAGCTGTGACCTTACTGTTAGTCTTTGGCTATTGCTACCTCATTGTCTTTTGAGATAATGCTACTTTTCCCCAGTTTCCCTCCTTTCTTCTGAGAAGACCCTTCTATACATTTACGGGAATGAATGTGATATTTATTCTACAGGTATTTTACAGATACCTATCAGGCAGATAGTAAGACTTCTGTGTTGCAGCTGGACAGACTGAACATTTATTTCTGTTTGCGTTGTTAAAATATGAAAATCACCTTTTAAAAAAATTAGATATTTTTTGTTCCAATCACAGTAATGCTGTTTTCTTTGTAACAAAGTGCTCTACAAAAACTGTAACTTCAAATGTAAACATGATTCCCAGTGCCCCCTGCCATGTACACAAACAAACCACCTAATCATCAACCTGAAATTGCATTTTAACCATAACAACCTGAACACTTACCTTCTGAAATGCTTCATTAATGAAAATACCAGGAGAATTCTTTGCATCTAGAAAATTACAGTGATTTAGAAATTTTTAATATTTCATTTGCAAGCTTCTAACCTGTAGGGAGTCATTCACTTTGGTCATTCAGCTTGTTTTATTTTTGCTTTTAATTCTTTATGTTTCTGCATTGATTATAAGTTTGCCTTTATAATCTCTGGGCAGAACCTGAGTCTAAACATTTTAAACGGGAATCTTCTAAATGTTCTGTGCTTCGGGGGTATTTGGTTGTTTGGGGGCAGGTTTATGCCTACAACTGACGTGAAATACAAACCTAAAACACGGTACAACCATATAAAATGTAAAACAGCCAAAAAGTTATTTTCATGTTATTATTTATTACCCTCTCTTGCTAGAGAAAAAGACTAACTAGATTCTTCTCTTGCCTTCCCACAAGTGCATGTTCAATGGCATGCTTGAAAATTGGGGCCTCATGCTCTGGACGATATGCCAAGAGCAGAGTTTTAGTAATGCAAAGTGTTTGACAACAGTACTAGTTTTATCATCTCCCACATCCCATGATTTGTTCTTACCTCTTGCATCAGTGGCATACCATTTAAAAAAGAAAAAGTAATCCTGTGTCCCCCTCCATCCGAATCTCCAAAGCAGTAATGCAACAATTCAGCTTAGCTACTGGAAGGGGAATACTTGACAACCAATTATTGCAGATTATTCAGCTGTGTTCTGAAGAGGACAATATCATAGAATCGTAGAATCATGGAATCATTTAGATTGGAAAGGGCCTTTTAGATCATCGAGTCCAACCGTTAACCTAGCACTGCCAAGTCCACCACTAAACCATGTCCCTAAGCACCACATCTACACGTCTTTTAAATACCTCCAGGGATGGTGACTCAGCCACTTCCCTGGGCAGCTGGTTCCAATGCTTGGTAACCCTTTTGGTGAAGAACTCTTTCCTAATATCTAATCTAAACCTCCCTTGGCGCAACTTGAGGCAACTTGGGAGAAAAGACTAACACCCACCTTGCTACAACCTCCTTCCAGGTGGTTGTAGAGAGGGGTAAGGTCTCCCCTCAGCGTCCTTTTCTCCAGGCTGAACTACCCCAGACTCAACAACCCCACAATATATGGTAGATAATGCAATCAGTGTAAAGTATGCATACTTGTATCATAACAGCACACAAAAATTTCACCATGCACAGACGTAGCAGTTTTAGCTAATGTGTGTGTGTGGGCAAGTAACAGCCACAGTTTGTAATAGGATTTCCACTGAAAATAGTAACAATTTCTGTATGTTAGGAAGTTACAAACAAAACCACGCTCATATTCCTCCCTCAGGCCATACTTTCTGGCATAAAAACAAAGCCATGCTCATTGTTTCAAGTCCTTTGTAGTTTCTCTTTCATAATGAAGGTTTTTGCAGAGCATTTAGAATACAGATACCAAGTTTTCTTTCTTTATCTGGTAAGGTAGCAATCACTAATATTCCTTATTGTTCTTGTGCTAAAACAAGCTCAATTCTTTGCTTAATTGAAAATGAAAATAAGAAATGTGTAGTAGATATCAGAGAAAGGTTAATCAACTAGCAAGAGAACCCAAATAGTCGTAAATTTCACTGTTGTTCTGCTGGTAGTGTTCTTGAAACTGCAAATGCCTGAAGAGTTCACAGTGCTCCTGTTTCCTTGTTTTAGGTAGAATTAAGTTCCTGCTCTGTATAAAATGTGTTTTGTTTGAGAAGATATCAGGCTTGCAGAGCCAAATTTTCTAACTCTTCAGTGTTATATCTTCATATTACTTTTGATAATAGCGAATGTAAATTGGACAAAAAAAGATTTTCTCTATGCTTGAATGTCCAAGGTAGAATGACTATTGATACACATATGAAAAAAAAAAAAAAAGCTCCTGGCTGAAAGAAGTTCCTAATGGAAAATATTTTTTCATGTTCCCTATGAAGTACAGGATTAAGAAATTCCAAGTTTCCTTCACCAGCCTTAGTTTGGACTTTTGGCACTGAACAGACACATTTCCTTCCTTCAGTTTAGCTTGTCAAACAACAAGAACCTGAAGTGGAGTAGATGAGAAGTAGTTTAAACATTTTTAGGAGTGCTTTTTGTCAAGAAGAGATGTGGACTGCTAGAGTTACGCTGAACTCTGTGCAGAGGAACTGCTGATATTGAAGGTCATCAGTCTAACACTCTGTTGAACTGTCCCATCTGGATGGAAAGTGGTCAAGGTGAAGAAGCCTGGTTAGAGAGCACCTGGCAGTGCAGAGCTTGTCACTGTCTGTGTAATGTGACCAGCTTATGCTCATCTCAGTGGTGTGTGCTTTCCTGAACAAGGGGAGAATAAAGCTATGAATAAGGTGAAATTGCTTTGGAGCTTTCTTATGAGAGATGAAATTGATAGCAGCTAAAACATCAAAAGAGTCTAATCAGAATGGAGTGATGTATCAGGGGAAAATACAACAAGAAAGCAAACACTTGTGAAGAAAATAAATGAAAGTTATATTTTCGATAGCTAAAGAAAAGTGAGATGATACTTAGGCAGCCTTCTATGAATTTTTCATCACATCCTGAGAAAGAAAGCAGTGCCACAGCTGTTTGGGTTTGAAACTAAGAATCTTGTCATAGCTGTGATGCCATGGATGATGCATGGATTGGATGGAGGCTCTGCCCTCGGTTAATACTCCATTTTTGTCATGTTTTAATTTATAATATTTACTGTTAAAAATCAATTAAACCAAAATGACAAAAGCCAAGCCATCATAATCTCAGAGGTTCTGAAAAGTATTTTCCTGTGTGTCTCATGCTCAGAAAGACTGCCTTCAATATGGACACACTATTTTTTAATATCAGCTGCAGGTCCTGTGTTGCTCTTCCCTGATCCCCAGTTAAATTTCTTTTGACTCCTAGTAAATACTGACCTCAGGACCCTCATTTCTTCAGTTCTGAACAAGGAACTTCAGATAGAAGACCTTTCACAAAGGGAAAGACGAAGGTTATTTGGCCTATTTTATCTATCTTCTATTGCAACTTAGGTTCCTCATGATTCTGAAAGCAACCCCATTGCTTGCAGAAAAAAAAGAAGCAAGAATGAAATTGCACAGGCCTTTTTCTTTTCAGTGTATAAAGCTATATATTACACTTGTGTTACACAAGCATCTGCATATGACTGGAGAAGCCAGCAGATTGTGGTGTGTACAAAAATAAGTGAAAAGCTTCCCCAGGACAGTGGCAGTGCAGAGGCTTTTACACAGCTTAGGAAGCAAGCTCCAAGCTTCTCTTGGAGCAAAATCCAATTTAATGTCAGAACTTTGGTTGCATTCATATACATGTCTTATTCATGGAGAATTCAACAAAGCCAAAATAAGTGTCTCAGCACATCTTCTTAGAACCTGGAAATTATATAGAGTTGTATAATGTTAGAAAGTAAAAGATTAGTCCAGTTTAATGCTGGCAACAATAAAATGTCTCAATATGCTTTCAAAACTGAACCCTTTTCTATAGCCAGAAGTGTTCTCTCAGTTACTTTTTAACATATACTTTTATCACATAAAATTTAAAAGATTTAATATAAAATGATTTGAAAAGCATTATACAAGTATTAATGGTTCCCCTGAATTTGTTAAACTTATTCTTTGTTAGAGGGAATTATGATGTATTACTCTTGATAATTTCTGAGAGAGGACATAATTTTAACTTCAGCTGTGTCATTTTATTCTATGAAGCTGCTTATTAGTGGTAGCAGTGGAGCCTTGCAAGCTTTATGCATTATAAAAAACAAAAAATATGAGCTGCTGTCCAGGCTCATAATAGTGCCTGACGTAACAAAGTGTAGGTTGTAACGCTGTGAAAACCAGTACCCATCAACTCAACAGGAAAAACACGGACGCCACAGCTCAAAACACTGATTCATTATCTCCTCAGTCTGTAACTAATTTGCACTGCATAAAAATCATTTAAGTTAAATATGAGCCTTGCAGATCATTGTAGTTTAAGTGTGTGAGCAGAATTCCCAGTTTCCTGAGAAAACCTTGATCCTAATAAGCTGAAAAATTTTATCATAAATCTGTTTGTCTTCTTACCTGCACTTCCACATTCACATCCAAAAGCAACTCTGGTGAAGAGCATGGAGTTTTGCTGGTGCAAATGGGGGGCAAATGTTGCCCAATGCACTTAATCAGAAAAGCATTGGCTTTCAGATTCACCCTAGGGTGATATGTGTTACTTTCCTGGCCAGTGTGACATTGCACATATTTTTGCATGCTAAGTTGCATCAGGCTGCCACTGAGAGCAAACAAGTGAAATAACAAGTCCCCCTGGCATGCCACAGTATAAAATCTGTGACCCAGATTCTCCTAGCTCTGCACGTAGCACAGTTCAGAGCTAGAGGGGTGAAAAGACAGCCTGATGCTGCTGGAACTTTGTCTACTTAAGCCAGGTCCTCAGGGAAAATATCGAGAGCTCACTTGTACCAGGACACAGCAGCTAGGATTCACCAGACCGCTGGAAACTACCAGCCAGTCCTTTTTGCAAGTGACCAAGGCCACTTTCCCAACTGTGTACCCATGGGAAACAGTGCCACATCACGTTCCTTAGGGGAACACCTCTGAGAATAGCGGCACTGGCTTTGAGGCTGGGGGGGAAAAAGAGCCTGTGGTATTGCCCTTCTCCAGCAGAGTGTCAGGATACAAGGAATGTATTGCAGCAATGTGGCTACATTCTTTTCAATAAGCCAGTAGTTTTTTGAGACAAGGACATTTTTTCATCTAATTCCTCATCAAATAGTCTCTACAAGTTGTCCCAAAGTAAAGCCTAAAGGCAGACAGACTCATTCCTGTTGATGTTACCAACAGAAATTCTGTACCTGTGCATTATCATTTCTTTGAGGGAAAAATCCAAGAAACGGAGAGGCCAGAGTAGACTTAGCAGGAAGGATTGATGTCCTTTATGTTGTGGGTATTTGTGTATTTTCATCATTATTAAGGTCCTGATTCAGGAAGGTAGGGAAGCCTTTTCATAACTTTCAGTGCAAGAGGATGCCTAATTTTGCAGTGAATGACCTCAACTAGAATATCTCTCTGAAGTATCAGAGAGCATCTGTTAATTCTTTGTTATTTCCAGATGGAATAATCTGTAACACCTGAAGTGATGTTTCTGCTTAAAGTGCCTGGCAGTCCGGCAAAGTCAGCTGTAGTTTAACCTTCAGATTTGGATGCAGTTTGTGTGACTTCCCTGCAGTAAATTTTTAATATACATAACATATTCTGAGAGCTTTGGTGTTGGTTTTGCTAAGGAAGGCAACAGGCTCTGCCAACATTGACAAGGTGTTGTTATCACAGGAAGGGGATGATATGAGAGCATGTCAATATTAAAAGTGCATTGTAGTTAAACCTTCTGAATTGTGGCATTGGACAACAAGCTTCAGGATTCTTATTGTAAATATAACATACTGTATTTGCCTAAGCTTTCTAACAGCTCAGCGTACAGGTGACTTCAGTTACAATACAAGGGAAATAAAAGCTGTACCTTGCAGGTCATTCTATACCTCTGCATACTGGATTTAAGAACAAAAAGCCAGGCTCTAAAATAAGTCATTCTGAATTGTCCTTGAAAATTGTTAAAGACTAATTATTCTGGTAATGTTGTGTGACTTACTCAAAGGCTATTTTTACCATGAAATTTTCCTCACAATGAGAATGCTTCATTCTGCTTCAGTAGTTAGTGATATGTCCTTGAAACATAGGTCCTAGGTTTTGAAATTATCAAGGGCTTTCTAAAGTGCAGACCAGTTTACGTTGTAACTGAACCGGTTGTCTCTCTTTCCATCTCGTTGCATTTAACAAAAGCAAGTTTTCATAAGCAAACGCAGAAAATTACCACAGTGCCTGGATTTGAAATCTTATGCACTTATACATATATGTACATATGTGAAATAATAAATAATAATATTGTATGAATTTGCAAATATCTAGATCCTCTGTACAAGGTACCAGAACATAAATGTTCATTAGTAGATCCAAATATAACTATACTAGAGCATGTTGTCCTTTTCTCCTCTTTTTATTTAGTGCATCTGTTTGGTTATGAAGGTAGTAGTATGATGTCTCAATGTCAACAAATGCTCCTTGAATGGTGCAATCAGGCATAGCTATGCTGATTTTATACAAAACATACTGATTTCTCACCAGCTGAAAGGAGTTTATAATTTACTTTTCTAATGTGAACATTCTGTAAGGTACAGAGATCTTTCTATTCTGCAAGATACAGAGATCTTCTGGATGATCACGAGTATTTGCATATTTAAAATAGGGATTAAAAATTCTAGGAATGTTTTGGGAGGAATTTCTGAACAGTGATCATAGTTGTTCTTACTGAGGAAGTAGACTCTGTTGCATTTGCTTGGACTCAAAGGGAGCTTACAGTATTGGCAAAAAGCAGATCCATAGTGCATATAAAAAAACTTCTGTTTGCAGTGCTCTAACTTTGGGCAAGGATTTCTAGGCAAGCCTCTTCACCCATGAGTGTCCCGGCCTTATTTTCTGTTACACTCAAACTCTTATTTGTGTTTCTTTATGTGTGTGTGGGGGGAATGGAAGAGTGCATGACTTACCTTTACCCAGTATTCCAGAAAGAACTCAAGTGGGAAAAGCTGTTGATCCAAAAATTCTGAGTCAAAGTAATTTATTTCTTCGGCATCTTCAGGCAGTATTTGTCTTCAGGCCTGTTACTTCATGCTCATAGTCAGTTATGAAAAAAGTTTCTAAAACATTTAAAACTACAGGATAGAAAAAGTATGGTGGAGAAAGGTGGTCCTTCTTCTTGACACTGACATTGATGTTCTTGTGGTAATACAGGATCCCTTGATTAACAGTTTGTCAAGTCCTTTTTGAAGCTGAGCAACAAATCAATGCCTCTCTGGAAAAGTTTGAAAGGGTGTAAGTGAGGATGCTGTACACAAATACCTGGGGGATATTTGCTAACCTCTTCTCTCCAGTCATCAGTCACTTCAGCTGGGCCAAACTGACAATGTCTGGAGGTTGCTTGGTTGATGAGAGAACATTAACCCTTTCCAGCATTTTGTTATACCTTCCAGTCATTAACACTCATATCAGGTTCCCAGCTACCAATTCTTCTCATTAGGAAAACATCCTTAGAGACTTCCACAGGGACCAGTGCAAAAGATGGCAAATGGATGGCTTGAAAGCTTGGAATGAAGAGGAATGATGAGTTGCTATTGCTTGCCACACTTGGTTGTAATTGTAACTTCGTTGTAATTGAACCAGGAATTACAATATTATTGCAATATTATTATTGTAACATAATTACAATGATATACCAAGTTGGAAGGGGCAAGCAGATGTTAGGTGTAAGAGGTAACTTCGTTCATATTAGACTTGTTTTGGAAGGGTGAGGATTGTTTTTGCAGGAGGCCATGTGTGAATGAGGACACTTGAGAGGGGGGTGCACTATGAGTATTGACATATAAAGCAGTGGATTTATGGGCCTTAAGTTAAGATAAGCAATATTAAACACCTCACATTCTGCAGTACAGATAAATAGAGCAATTTTTGTGTTATCTGTTTCAGATAAGCAGGTCTCTGAGAAATGTATTGTTGCAGCCATCTGTACTTGTTAGCTTACAGCTATGGCTATCCATTTGGCACTGAACCACATAATGCGGCCTGTGGATCTAGAGAACATGTAAAACTGAGTTGCAGTAGGAAAATCTTTCCTGCTTTGTCTTAGTGTGGGTCAGCATTTCATTTAGCACTATGGTCTGGTCAAAATTTTTGTCTGTCTTTAAGTTGGTGGGACTGCTTAGCTCTGTCATGGTTATTATCTTTGTTTCTAAAGGCTTTTTCTTCTGAGGCTGACTGTAGATTAATTTCATGGTTTCTTACTTTTTAAAATTTGTTAAGAATACCTCATCTTTAAAAGTAATGATTTTCAATTGTACTCTTAGTTTAACAAAATGTTTCTAAGGGAATTTCCTTTTTTATTTGTAAAAATCATAGAAAGGGAGGACCCTTACAGATATCCTAAAATTCTCACCAAATTGTAGCTTTGATTTTCTGGCAATCATATTCTGCAAGCCAGTCTCTGCTCTGTGCTCTCAAAAAAGTACATTTTGTTCCTGCTTACCTTCTTATGCCTGCAAAAAGTGGAAAACTGGTATTTCAAATAGAAGGAGTTCTTTAGATCAGTCTTCATGTCCTGAGCAGCCAAGAAAGACAAAGCCTAAGGTAAAAAAGCAAACACCATACTCGAGATCGAATGTTTGGGGAGTATCTGTGCTTCCATGACACATACCGCAAGTACCTAGGTGTCTAGTTAAAACTAGCCCTAGTAAAAGTGAAAGCTAGCCTTATGCTAAAAACTCAATTGTAACTTGATTCTACCCAACTAGCAATCCATTGATACAGGTAAAAAAACCGTCACCAACTTAATTAGGAAGCTTTAAAGATGAGCCATTATTTAATTGTGGCATCTGAGAAGGAAAACAAACAAACAAAAAACAAGTAAGAGAAGGTGAAGAAAATATTCTTTAAGGGGTTGTAAAAGTTTTATCAGCTAGGTCACACCTGTGAGGATGAATTCTATTTGTTTGCTTGTTAATTTATGTTGTTTATTTCTTCATTTCTTATCAACTACAGTCTTCAGCAATAAAAGTCCACCTAGGGATCTCCAAAATAGGTTCTGATTTGCTGTTGTGTTCGCATTGACTAACTTTGTACATTATTCAAAATGCAAATTTGGTTGAAAGAGTGGAAATGGTCATAAGCTTTGCTTTGTGTAACACGTATACCACCTTTCCACTGGATGAGAAATCATTCAAGATTTCTGGAGTATGGATAGGCATCAATACCAATAAACTACTTGCTGGCAATTGTTTATGTGGAAGGAACTGGCATTTCTAAATGGTACTTAAATTTTTCTTTCCTTAATCCACACAAGACTAAAGAGAGTTTGTCTCTCTTACTCAGGTAGCACGGAAGGCTGCAGGCTGTAAGTAGGATGAATCAAACTGCCTACTCATCTTCTCTTCCAAAAGCTGTTTTTTATTTATTGTAATGAACATGGATATGAAGAAGCCATGGGAACCGTGCTGAGCATGCTGATGAAAGATGGTCAAATGGTCAGGGTGATAAATAATGTTTATGTTTGCAACAAAGATATGCATTTCTTAATTGCAGCCTAAACATTACAGCATTCATGTGGAGATTAATACACCAAAAAAGAGATTCCTGTAAAGCTCTGGAGGTTCAACTCGTAAACATCACATCATCACCATATCTCCATTTCCTCAAATGCAGAATAGGGAGTATCTGAAACCAAAAATGGAAAAGCATCTAAAAGGACTATAAATTGCTGTTAATATTGCTATCTACTCAGAGGACAGTCTAGTTTGACTGTTCAGTGATGTGTTCCATTCATACACAGACCTATTTATATAAGAAGGAAAAAGACATTTTATCTTCTCTTATTTTTTAGAAAACCAGAATAGTTAAAGAAGCCCAAACTTCATCTATTTGTAAAAAAAGGGGAAAGTTGATATTATATGTTTTAAGTAGCTAATTTAAAAACAAAGACATGTTTTATGGGTTTTACTGATAGAAACTGAAGTAAACAAAACTGAGGTTGTCTGGAGGAGGCCATTTTTAATCTCAACAAAAAATTTCTACATATGATACATAGAAGAAATACAGTTTGATACTCAGACAGAATAAAAAATCTGTCAGGATCAAGTAAAGTAATCTCTTTACCAGTGGGTTGAGGATGTCCTGCTCTGCTGTTAGAGGTTCAAAGCAGATCTCAGCACTGGTGATGCTCATGCAACTTAGTTCTAAGTTTGCTACACATTGTTTTTACCAGATTTCTCCTCTCTTTTGAAGTCTAGTTCTTGTCTTTTACTTTCAATTTTGCAGCCTTTAGCAGAAAAGATACCCCAGACTTGATGGATAAGCAATACCATCGTTCAACATAGATGTTAGCATTGATTTTAATATTGTTTAATTATAGATAGCTCTGTAAACTGATAGAAATCCTGGAAAATATCCTGATTTCTCTCTTCTCTGCCCTACCACTCCTTGAACTGTACCTTGTGAAATGTGTTGATTTGAACTTTCCTGTACTAGCTTGCCAAATTGTGTAATCTAACTTAGAAACGTTAATCAAAACCAAAGGTGTACGCTAAGGTTTCAGTCCTGCAACTTTAAATTGTCCTCAAGTCACTCAGCCAGAATATTCAATGTACAAAACAAAGTGGTAGTTGCAGTAGGAACCTACAGAAAATAATGCGCTAATATTCCCGAAGAAAAGTAGACCTGACTCAGCCTTTCTTGAAATCATTTGAAGTTTTGCAATTATTTAACAAAAACATGTTGAGGCTGTGTGCGAATAACTTGGAACAGACTTTAAGATACTGTAATGGTGCAGTATTGATAACTGGTAATCTTCCCCCCTGCCCCCAGCATTCTGATTATTTCTGTCTCTGGTTTTGATTTTTTGCTTCATTTTTAATGTAGCAAGAGCATCACATTTCAGTCAATTACAACAGTTTATACTTTGTTTCCTTCTAATGGGTTCTCATACCTTTCCAATGCACAGTAGCTATATGATATCTCTTAATGGGTCGAGGTTGCAGACATATAATACCAAGACAGACAGGCAGGACTTCGCATTAAAAATCTGAATTACATACATCCACTGAAGTAGCCAAGAAAAGGGAGATCTTATTTCGAAACTACATAAGAACTGTCCTCTACCTCCTCTTTGTTCTGTTAAGACTTTTGTATGTTGCTTAATGTAGAGGCGGTGGAAAAACAGGAAGAGATCAAATAATTTCATAGTCAGAGTTCACCATGTCAAACTTTCATATTCTGCAAATGTAAAAGTGGGTTTGACTCCTTTTCTACATATAAGGTTATGTTTAATGTTCAGTGAAATTAGTAAGAGCCTTCATTTTAGTTTCAACACGCATTGGATCAGATTATTAGACATTTGACACATGACATTCAAAATGGCATATATGTGATTGCATGCTAGAATAATCATGAAAATTATCATACTTCCTGCCAGAAACACCAGGAGAAACAAACAAACAAACAAACATTTTCTAATGCATGTACAATTTTAAATGCTCCAAATTACATTTACACAATCAAATCCTTGTCAGGATGAAAGCCTCGCAGGTTGTGGTTTTAGAGATAATTAGTATGTTCAGGGAATCGCTATACTTCAAAGGCAGAGTATTTTCCTATATTCAGGGAAAATACGTAGTATGTATACACCATGCATACTGTAATATTGTCTTAGATGATAATAATATCTCAAAATATTAAATAAATAAACTTTACAGGAGTTGAAACATTCCAATTTTATTATTGGAATTTCAGGTTGCACCCAGTGAAGTTCTGTTTGTATTTGCATGTGTCTTATGGAGAGCTCAAGGTCCTATAAGGAGAAGAAAGTTTTGAATCCTAAGCTATCACTACTAGAAATATGTATTTATTCATCTGGTATTTAAAAACATCAAAGATTTTCTTTTGCAGTGACATACTGTAATGATGTCAAGATCTTAAAAAAAGACCATGGCATTAACAAGACAGAAGGCTGGTTTGATGGAAGAGCCATTGATAAAATGCCATTCTCACATAGCAAGTAATTGTTCTTAAGATAGTATGAGGCCCTAATGCCTCAGGTGTTTGCACATGCGGGTGTAACTATAAAAAAATTGAAATACTACAAGTTATTTATCATGAATCTGTGAAACATGATAAGTGACTAGCCTATTAGTTATTGTAATTCACTGACTGCAGTCAAAAATTCTGACAGGCTCTTAGATTTAAAAATATTTTGAGTAAATATCAACTTGATATATGAAAATCTTTTAAAATGAACAATTGTATAGAAAAAAATACCACAGATAGCCTGCTCACTTTGATGGACAAAGAACTGCAAATAATGAACCTTTACAAATAATTCTTTTTCCAGTAATATCTAAAGGGTTTTACTTTAAGAAGTAGCCCAGGGTTGAAGAAAGCTGGCAAATGAAGATCAGTCTGGAATAGTTGTGATGATTCGGAGTTTGATATCCACTGAGTTTCTCAGAGGCAAAGAATCCCTTTGGAAATAGTGAGGGAGGAAACATGAAAAGGTAATTGAGAAGCAAGTTTGGTCTGAGGTAAGCATACATGGAAAGATTAATTTGAGGGAGGGGAGAGGCTTGATTAGGTTTTATTTTGGAATTCCCAGTATTTTCCTCATTTGCTGCCAGCTGGAAATACTACAGGGAAGGGGGTGCTCTTCCACAGGGAAGCTCCTCCATCCCCAACAGAACCTACCTGAGCATCACCTCTGTAACAACTCTCCTAGTTGTTTTCCTCTTGCACTAAGCAGCGATGGCAGGGGCTTATACACCAGCACCGTGCCCAGCACCACCACACACAGGAACTGAAAGTAGAGGTTGCCTATTCAGTAGCCCTCAGCAAAGAAGAATCCCTAGCAGCTAAAAAGTATTGGAGCTGACACTGCTAAAAAAGTAATCCTATCGCTGTATTTTGTCAGTTCCTGACCTAGTTTCAAGTCTAAAACAAATGCCTGCTTTAGGTTGGTAGGCAGAGAGAGGAAGTTATTCAAGTGGTTTAGAAGCTAAAAAAAGAACAGATCAAGTTCAATTAAAAAAATCATCTGGGATTTGAAGGAAAATTATTTTAATTTTATTTAAACCTTATTTGCCTTAGAAAAGATGAAAATTCTTGTTCCACTGCAGATAAGTGGGACGTTCTTCTTCATTCTCATTTATGTCAAGTACCAGAAACAGTAGCATCACCAAGGGGTAAATATGTCTATTGAAAAAGAAAAAGAATATAAACACTGAATAATTGCATAAGGAAACATACAATTTCGTTCAAAAGTAATATGCAAATGTTGCTTCTGTACAGTTCCATTGGTGAAGAATTTCATCATTCATTTGTGAAGAATGACAAATTCTTCATTCTTCCTCATTTGAAGAATTTATTATAGTACCAAATCGTTTCAGAACCTTTACAGCACATTTCTAATGTGATCTGTTTGGAGTGCTACTAAGCTTAGTCTTAATGTTTAATTTTGGGGGTCATAATGCATGTTTAAAAAGACTTACAACATCCCAGTAGAGTATTTTACTCCACATCATAGACATGTACATTTGCCCCACCTTTCACTTTTGCACAGTTTCTTGGGGGGGGTGGTTCTTTGGTTCTTCTAGGTGAAAAAAGTGTCCTTAAGCACAAAATAACTTTGAAAACCAAATATGGTGTGACCACTGATATTTTCAGTAATTTGAAATAAGAAGTATCAATCTTTCATCAACTTTTTAGCATTGTGGATTCAACAATACATTCTAATTTTGTTATCCCTGCACAAAGCTGCCAGTGCAAACTAGCCGTTTTAACTGGATTGAGATATCCTGCATTTTGCCAGGCTAGTTGTTCACTTTCTCCTGTGCTTTAAAATGCTCCTGGCTTTTGCCCCTTCTGGCTTTCTTTAATTTGTATACCTGAACATATACCTGTGTGATCATATCTTCACAAATACACACAGTTTCTTGCATCCCTGAATTTCCTGTGCAAATACTCTTCTGCTTCTCTCACCTGCTTCATTCATTTTTGTAAGTGTATGTACACTGTCCTCTCCCCATCCTCCACCCCAGACGTGATAATAAGGTTCAGTGGATAGCTATTCAGAAATCATAGATTCGAAATGAATGGTCCATTTTTGCAGTTATCATCTCAAAAATGGTTCTTTGCACAAGAAAGGACTCATTTCAGAGTGATCAATCAGCAGCACCTTGTGTTGTCAAAAGCTGTATCTGCACTGTTCAGTGGAGCACAGGCCAAGAGCAATCTAAAGCATGGTGTGGTGTATAATCTACACGCTGTGCATCCACATATCTTACCCCAGCGTCTGACAAGCATGACAGTCTCCTACAGCACAGTATGCTGCTGCACACAACTCCAGGGGCTTCCCAGAAAGAAATCACAATCATATGCTGCACATTTGCCACAATATGGCACTACAAAGCTATTTAATATATACACTGTACTTTCAGGCCAAGGAATTGCACCTATATGTGTGCCCACCATGTTCAGAAGCGGAGAGAACTAGGAGATACATCCTGTATATCTTTTAAGTTTCTTCCTGTGCAGTCTTGGATTTATCTCAGGTGTGATGCCGACCTGAAAGCACAGTGTGAATTTAATCCTAACCAGGATCCACATAGGGAGAACAGTGGTACCCTGAGCGGTGAGGGTGTGCAGGCTGCCACCCAGTCTTTCTCAGAGCGGTCGGAAGTGGAGCTCAGCTTTGGTTTCAGTCTCACCAGGGAAGAATAAGAGGTGACAATCACTTTAGAAGAGGCTCTTCTTCACAGTATGATTTGGAGTTGACTATTTATCCTTTAGAGTGCAGTGAATAAATAACTTTTTGTTACAATGAATGAAAAAGAATGGAAGTAAAAATGACCATAACTCTGAAAAATTGTAATGTAGACTATCTATAACATTCCCCTATTTTAACTATATCAGAAGCCTGAAGCTTCAGTGTTATTGTTACTAAGATTAGTCTGGCATTGAGTGTAAGTATCTTAAATTAATAAATTTTAATTAATTGTAATTCCTAAAAGAATTAGCAGATTTATGATTCATTCTGTACAAATTCATTTCCTAATGAGTCAGTGTGGTAATTTTGGGAAGGATACATTGTAATTTTCATGCATATCAAAAGATAGAGTCCCTTTTAACTGCAGTGCTGAAACCAGTTAATTATAGAGCTATCCACAACCTTCCTGTACTCTGTGTGTGTTTGTATATAGAGAGAACATAAATGCATGAATCTATGCTTAGTGTTATTTTTTACTGTTATTATTTGAAGATAACTTCCAATATACCTGGTTTACAAATAAGCAATTACATATTTTCTGGGATTGCCAGATGCTTGCCCTTAACTTCCTAAGATACATAATTCCCTTTTATTTCCCTGTAAATTCATATGTATCTGGATAAAAGCTGTTTTCTAACTGTATATACATTGTCCATATGGCTAAAAAGCTGTTAAATGTCTGAAAGATTATCCAGAGCAGCAGGGCAGTTAAGCTTTATGTTCAGTGAAGTGTCATTATTTTTTCAGGATAGTAAAAATCAAGGAATATTAAATGAAAACAGATAAAAAGGTGTTATTACAACAGTCCCTTAATTAACCAGTTTGATTTCCTTCTTGAACTTTTCAATTAGCCAATAAACTGTCTTTAAAGTTATCTTATTGGGCAAGTACATCACGGAATATCAGTTATTTAAAAGGGTTTTAACAAACTCTCGGCCATTTTTACAAATGTAAATGTGCTGTAACCCTTAGCCAACTGGCTAAGTAGCCATCTGCTGTATAGATGATCACTCTGATTATGTGCAAAGACAGCAGGTCTCTACTGCAAGACTTTATTTTATTTATAAGGCTATATACATTGGCTTCCATACTAATTAGATTTTGCACAGCTATAGCAATGTAGGAGGCACTTTAATAAATGCTCAACAATATCTATGCCTCTGCCAAGTTGGCTTAATATAATGAGATGTCCTTTACAGAAGTGTTCCAGAAGGCATTGTAAAGGGATTGTTTACCACTTGGTCTTATAAGGAGTTAACAAGGATTCTGTAACAGCAGAGGTTTGTAGATAAAAATCACATGCTGAATTTTGACTTGCATTGCACTATAAAACTCACATAAAACTATTAACTGTGGAGATATATGGCTTTCCATATTAATCATCCTTGGGCAGAACTTCTTTACTCAGATAACACCATCTCAGATTAATTGCAAGTACAGGAAATGTTTAGGATCCTAAAAAATTATTTTTGAATGTGGAACCAATACATGCATGACTGTTTCGACTCTTTTACTGCTCTGAAGATACACAACTCATGCCTCCAGAAATCACTGTTGCAAGAGATCCTTGCAGGGAGAGCCGTTCTGATGACTATACAGTGAAATTGTGATGATTGTTCTGTGTCAAAGCCAATAAGCCTAGACTTCATGTTTCTATTTAGCTGGCTTTCATGCTAGAAATACTGATTCTTAATGAGGACAATTTACCCATTAACTGGAGTAATTATAGAGTTTCAAGGCCCTTTATCAAAAAGATTAGTTGCTAAAGAGACAATGTCAAGTGGCTGAGGACCTACATGTAGTTTTGTTAGACAGAAATTTTTCCAGGATGTTTGTTATTCCCACTGAAAATGATGTTTATCATTTTTCTAAATGTCATCGAAAATTTCAGTGAGAACAGCATTGTGCTGTTGAATGTGAGGAAGAAAATGCACTTGCACATAAAACCAGGTAACTGACCAGAGTGAAACATTGAAAGCAAACAGTGTGCTACAGTTATTATATTTTATATACTATTTGTTTTAGTAAATAAAGGTGAAATTTGCTAGTGTGCTAAAGAAAGAGGGTGCCACTTCCACAGTGAGATTCATGTGAGTGAATACTTTATAGTAGCTCAACACAAAGACATTATTAATGATAATAAAATCCATTCACATAATTAAAAGTGATATTTTCCCTTTAAGTCCTGAAACAAACAAAGAGGTCAAATGAAAATACATGCAAGCCTAGTGATCAGAGGTAGATAATAAACATGACAATCAAATCTCTAATCTGAATAATACTGTTTAAGTTGAACATGTCTAGGTATTAGGTAATAGCCCTAATTTGCATTAAAATAGGTTTAAAAACTGTGTTACAGAACTACTACATGATAATTTCATGTAAATTGTCAAGCAGGGAATAAAAAGGTTTAGGAGGTTTACTTCTTATTAGGAACTAGCTAAATGGCAGCATCCTCAGCTTGCCAAGAGGGAAGCAACACCACAAACATGTGATACAGTATGATAGAGTGTAATCATAGCCGAGACAAAATGTAAGCCTCTTAAAGTAACAAATACCTGATTGGTTTAGCATTGCTGCCAAAAATAAAGGCAGTGCAGGCTTCTGGGTAATCAGGATGTGCAAGCAACAGAAAAAGGAATGAATATAATGGCTCAACTCTTCAAAGAGGTGCCAGTTTATTAAATTTTAAAAACCATTATATTGATTCAAATATTTTTTCCCTGCACTTTTCATTGTCTTGCCTTTCGAAACTGTCATTTTGTGGTAATCATCCCAATCTAATTACTTCTTTGTGTAATTATGCCTTTTCCACTGTCAGAGTTTGACGGTCTGTCTCTAGAACGATCAGTTGTGTTGGAGCAACACGGAGAGGGGAGCGTGCTGAACTCTTCCATGTGGCAGCAGTTTCAGTGCGGCGTGATGGCAGCGTGCACTCTGCAGTCCACAGCCTTAAACACACACAACCTGTTCAAATGCAATCACTTCATTTTATAGCTCTATTAGCTTAATAGGCAGCTAGAGTCTGGGGGAGGAAAGAGCAGGGGAAGAAAGAGCAGTCCTTTATGCTCAAACAGCTTTCCAGGAGAGAAGTATTTCCCTAGAGATATTTTTCTTTACATTGTTTAGTTTAATTGTTTCTATAAGACACCAACAGGCAGATTCAATTTACATAGAACATCTCTGTCTTCTCTTGGTTTTTTTCCCCCCACATCTGTGTCCTCACTCTCTAACTCAGATATCTCTTCAGCTGTCCTATAAATACAACCATGCATTGCAATGAGGCAATTGAAAGTTACATCTGATATTTAACTGCTTTCTGGAAATAGGCAGAAAATTAATAGGTTAAGTGAGTGAGTATGCTTCAAAGAACAAAAGGGAAAATGTTCTGATGAGCATTTTCCAGACCCCAAAAGCTGAGTGCAATTGCTTATATTATTGCAGCTGAATAGGAGCAGTTTTTTAATTGCATAAGTGCTATTAAGTGCTTATGATTCATTTTTTCTATTTAGTGTTTTATCTCTAAACCTAGCATAATTATCTCCACCTCTGACATGAAACTCATAAACTCCTTGGAGGGATAGATTCAAATGTGGGCAGCATGGTCTCATCTTTCAGAGACTAGAAATTATAATAAACAGATTTCATATTTGAATCTTTAGGCTGACACTGTAAAATAAGAGATTTTGTGTGAACATTAGAAATCCTTCTGTGTATTTCATAAGGAGCAAGAACCATTGTGCTGCAAGCTTGGTTTTTAGAAGTGTTCAAAACAGAATTGTAGCTGAAGTCAGTGGGAGTTGTAAGTGTTCAGACGTTCTGAAAACTGGCCCTGGGGTTTTATTCTTGGGAAGTAATAGGAAAACTGTGAGAAAATAAAGTTCCTGATGTAATAGAAAGACAACATTTTTTTTTTTTCAGAGTAGAACATGTTAATAATTTGAGCATCACCTTGTTATTATCAAAGGAAAGACAACACATGAATGAAACAGTCCAAATCCTTCACCTTCCTAGGAAAAGTTACTGCAAGTGACAGTAGATATTAAATTTTTAAATTGCAGTTTCTGTCTCTGCATTACAACTTCAAAGTGCCATTGCTTATGTTTTCAGTTTACCCATTAATTATATCTCATAATACTATAAAACTTTATTATACACATATGGGGTTTGCATACATGCATTTATTCCAGTGTGTTCAGTTAGTTTACAAAAACTGTCCACATTAGCAGTCTTTACAGTGAAGTTAGCAATGCACAGAGAGCTGGCTGAAAACCACTGAAGAATTTGGCCCTTGATTATCAAACTAGTCTTTGCAAATGACTGTGAGACATGAAGGAAGGACTCAAGAGGCTCTGAGGAATGACAGTAAAATTCCCCACTGAAATTTTATGATGAATAGCTGAAATGATGCAAATTCTAAAGGGGTGGAAAGCTATGGACTGTCTCCAATAGAATACTTTCAATGAGAACCTCAGTGACATTTTCTTACCCTTTTAAGGTATTTAGTGCCAGATTTTTGTCCAAGGCCAATTGATTTGACCAATACTTCAATAGTATTAAAAACTGTTGAAGATTCACAGGGCTACAACATTAGTACAACATAGTGTCAAAATATTTTTTGTACACTGGAGATTACGAGATACTTGTTAGAAACAACTGTAAGCTTGAAGTTTTAAAGTACTATGCTCACTGAATATTTCCCCTTAAGATAGAAAATGTCCCAAGTGTTACGTGGTAAGTGGATATCTCACAGCAGATCTTAGAATTTCAGCTGTAAAACATGTTGTTTGAGTTTTAAAACCACACTGGATCAGTACACCAAGGAACAATCAATCTAACATGACTGAGATGGGCATGAATGTATGAACTGGTTGGTACTTTCTGTCTTCACATTCTTTGATTCTGTGCTTATGCTTATAAAGAGAAAAAGAAAGAATATATCAGTTTCTTTTAGGAATTTCCCAAATAGAACATGAATATTACAGGGCAATTTTTAGCTAAATTGAAATTCCTGATGTGTGGCAATGTCCAAGACTAGAAAATAGCCTTCCATCCATTCTGGTGATTTCAAAGCCATTTTGGAGATCGCTGATTATTTCTCTTTATTTATGACATATGTGTCACTAATTTTTGTCATTTTGGCTTTGTATAGCTGAAAATCCCATACATTGCATGAAATCAATATGAATTCCAAAAATAAATACATTTTCTTCTCTTTTTAACTTGCGCAGCAGTGATTGATGGGCTAAGTCTATGGGCAGATTTTTGTCTTAAGAGAAACTTTAATTCACTTAGATTCTAAACATTGTTTCTGAGGACTCTTAGCTACCAAATGCACTTCTTGTGAAACATGCCGTCCTTGATGTGCGTACAGTCCTTGGCAAACATCCTGGATAGATTCCGGGAAGATGTGATTTCACTTCACAAAGTCAAATATGCGTATAAAGAGTATTAATAACTAGACATTTGGGAACATTCTGAAAAATATATTGGTTTCAGCTTATTCTCAATTCTGAGGTGATGTTAAAAACGTCAATTTGGACCTATGCATGAATTATATAAAAAAGAAAAAAACATACCATGATAATAGAAAATGTGATACTTCTCAGCTATTGGCTTTTATGAGTCAATACGGAGAAAACAGCTAATGATCTCTATCTCCAAGGTGCAGAATCACTGAGATTTGTCCACAAGAAAAGGAACTCATTTACATACTTATTTGCAAAACATCAAAATAACAGTATCTAACTACACAGTGATCTGTGCATTTAACTGATAGATTTGCACATTTAAGTAATAAGTATTTTTGGGTTTGCTTCCTGATCTTCGTCTTTAGTTTGACAATAAGTATATCTGAACCGAAACATTTCAGTTATAATGATGACACCTCACAGTTTCCTTACTTTGACCTAGAATGTCATTCAGCAAAAGACTTCATAGGTGATTCTCCCAGCCATGCTGAACATAGCTGCTGCTCAGTAATACATGCTTCCACTGCTTAAGTAGGAAATGAATGTGAAAAAGTTCTCATAAAAACTGTCTGTGAATGAATCTCTCAGCTCCACATTTCCTCTTGAGTTTCATGTCCTTTTTTTTCCTGCTACAAATCATTTTGCTTGCCAAACGCATCAACTGTAAGCATCTTACAGCAGCTTGATAATGGAATGGATGCCCCACTTTCTGTAAAGATGGATCTAGTTAAAAGGAAACTTAAATTTGCAGAAATGGTAGGCTTGACCCTCACCTTGGTCTCACACAGATCATTAACATAGAGTTTGATTTAGTGGCATCAATAATTTTTCTACTGTCCTTCCAGTGTGGAGGGAATTAAGTTCCCAAATCAGCAATTTCTTTTGGACAGCGTACCAAGATTTTCTCATCTATGTAACATTTTATATCATCTCTTTAAGATCATCTATTAATGGAAAGCAGTTGGCACAGTGATGCATCAGATGTATCAAGACTTAATAGCTATTACTTTACATCTTTTAAAAGATTTTTACATTTTGGCACAGCAGTCAGGTGACTTTCGAGTGAAGATGTGATGGGTTGGTGGAAGTTCTACCTGATGTAGCAGATATAATCTACAGTGTTCTCTAATAAAGTAGATCATCCACCATGACTTAAACAGAAATATAAAAAAGCTGTGGGGTTTCATTTTCCTTTTTATCTAAGTATTTCATTTTGGATAGTGTATAGCCTTGCATTACCACTGTTACACAAATAAATGATAAGTCACAAGTAATAAGCTTCAATTATTTAAGCTCTAGTAAAACCCAGACCAAAGTACTTCCAGATGATTCATATGGTATGAAATTCTCTCAGTAGTTGCTCATCTGTTACTGATAAGGGAGGCACAAAATAAATCAGAGCAATATGATTTGGGTAAAATTTTCTAATGCACCTAAATGGCAGAAGATCTGATTTTTAGGGCATTGAGCTATGCAACTATGTGGTCAGACTAGAATGTAAATGCAGATTCAAGTAGAACTTAGCACTTTATCTTCTTACAAGTATTTGAAAATTCTATGATAATTTCTCTGCAATTTCTAAACATCAAAATACTTTTCTAAGTCTTGGATTATAGGAGTCAAAGTGTAAAGAGACTTAAAGCTCTGCAGAAGTATTGAAGAGTATAGAGTTTTATTCAAGAAGAATTGAGGGGCCAAGATTTATGATTAAAACATTTCAGATGCCTAAAACCCCAAAAATGTTAGGGCCAGGATTTCCCCAGGTTCCTAAAGGTCTGTTCTGCATGCACAGAAGATCTTAATCTTACACTGAGCAGCTTAGGTCTTATCTTTTTCTTAAAATGACTTATTTTTTTATCTACATGATACCAAGGAACCTAAAACATAAATCCATTAATTCCTTTGGATTTATTTTGCCCATCTGTCTACAGTCTCCTTTCATAGTAAAGCTATCACAGATCCTGATTACAAGAGTATGTTTTATTTATTTATAAGCTTTCAGAAGCTGCTCATCATTATTTTTCTCATCACCTTTTGGCATTAATATACTTTGGAAAGGGAGTAGAAAAATATTCTCCCAATTCTGAAGAAGAAATGAGGTACTAAGAGGTGGAGGGATTTGTTCTAGTCACACAGCCAGGCACCACATCAACAAGATTATGAGCCAGATGTTTACAGGGCCCTCACCATTGCAGCACCTGAGCACCTAATCATCTTTAGTGCACTAAAAGTACTTGGAGGTTTATTATCTTGAAAATTTCCAGAAACCCTACAGGAAGGAAATAGCTGGAGCAGGAATTTAAACCTCCATCTCCTAAGCCATGAGCTAAAGCTCAAACTGCTGAACAACCTTCCTTCTCCTACTAGGAAAACTTCTGCTATTCCATATCATACACTATCTGGGTCATATCCGGACTGAGCTTGTTTCTTTGCTCTACTGGCATGCTGCACAGATACCCATGCACAGACTGTTAGTTAAAGAAACTGATTTACTGAGATCATCTGCAAAGTTTAATACTCACACAGGGAATGCTATTAACAGGTTGGTCATTCACTGTCTAGATGGTCATGGGGGTTTCCATCACAGACATCTTTGTGATGGCTTCTTCACCTGGGTCAGGTGAGACTCCCTGAACTGTTGTCCAGTGAATTATTGTAATTCAGCTACCTATGGTCCTACATGACCACTCGGTGGTCTACTGACTATCTCAAGATAAGTACAAAACATATCTTATGAAAACATATTATGTTATGAAAATATATCTTAAGTATCTACAAAAAGTGCCCTATCCAGTAATAAATACATCTGAGCATAATAGAGAGCAGGAACCACATTTCTCCATCAAAGAGTTCCTGTCAGTCAGCTGATGATGATGGCTATGTGAGGCCAGGACTGCCTTGCAGGCGTCCTTTATCTATCCATCAAGAATCTCACCTGGGCAGAAATGGGCAGAGGGGCAATCATTACTGCCCTGCTGATGACTGAGTGTGTGTATAGGTGCAGCCCTTACACCCAGCTGCATTATAGTTATAACCAAAGCATAAATTTAAATCCATGGGTTTCTCCACAGGATACAACAGCGTATGTTTTTTATCTTTTTATCCTATAAAATTATCCACATTCATATCCCTGGTTTTGGAGGGCTTCCTGCCAGATAGCCAACATTTTACTCGAGGCTCAGTCGGTCCTTTCTGGGAAGCACTATTTCTGCAGAGCCCAGCTTTTCAGTGACACCCGGGAGAGCAGTGGCACCTGTTCTTTTGGCAGAAGGGATATGTGGAAAGAACGAGCAGAATGCAAGCATTGTTTTCTACCAAGTTTCCCCTCATGTTATTGTTTCCAGATGAGTCAAATAAACAGCAAAGATTCTTGAATAACTGAGTGACTTGCATGTGCTTTTGCATATGTTTTAATGTATATTCCTGGAGAGACGAATCAAGTTTTGTGCCAGCCTTTTGCAACACAACCTTTTGTTGTTCTTGTTTTTGTGTTCAGCATATTTTATTTTTTTTAAAAAAAGGGCTGGATTGAACTCATTATGCCTCAGACTTCAGAAATTGCTCTGTTTTCCTGACCAGAAACCGAGTAAGAACTTCAGAACTGGGCCTAATGGTTCTGTAATTATAATGTCATATTGTCACTGTGTTCTTTAAAATGTCAGCATGAGGAGAAGAAAGGCTATGGGGTATTATTTTCTCATTATTGTGGTGCTCCTTTGAATACTGTAAAAAACATCAAACACATATTAGAAACAAAGGCGGACCAAGTAAATGAGATCACGCGGAGGTCTTTGTTGTTCTGGCTAGATTGTTTTTGATGTCCGAATGAGCTCAGTAACTGGCTTTATCTCTATCTGGGACCGCAATGCAGCCTGCAGCATCAACATGCCTGGCCAGACAGCCAATAATCGTGGCTGAGGTTCTGACCTTTTCAGATTTCCTCACAACTAATAAGCAGTTAAGTGAGAACTTTTTTTCTCTCCAGAAGACTCTTCTCATACAAAGCAAAACACGAGATGTGTTATGTTTATGCAAAATTCAATTAAAGTTTCATTTGACTTTTCTTCTTAAGAAATCTTATTGTGGAAAGCACCTGAGTGTGTGAAGAAGCACTTTGTTCAGCTGTTTTTCACAAGCCACAGGCACGGTTGCCTCACTGTTCTGCATTACGGAGTGGCCTTTTCAAACAAAATTTTAGATTTCCAAAAGCATTTTAGGAAATGTTCAGTGCAGAAATGAGGTGTTCAGTGGTGTTATCTCCACTGAGAAGTACCTGAATTTAATTACAAGAATTAATAGATAGTCCTTTTAAGACTGACTGATGTGCAAACTGGTTAAGCTGTTTCCTCTGGTTGCTGCACTCCTGGTGAACAGTTGTCACTTATTTACTATGGCTTTCAAGGATAACATCTGTCTGTAATTTGGTCTCTCTGTTGACTTTTAGGTAGGAGAACATCTGTCTTCGATTCTTAAGGATCCTGCTTTGAGCCCTGCATCCTAAACATTTTCAAATACATTCCCAGTAATATTGAGTCTCCAGGGTTCTTTCTTTACTAAATGATAAGATCCACTTCAGTGTCTTGTAAAGTATGCATATAGACATAATAGTCTGGCCAAAGCTGACATTTTTCACTGGATGTTGTATGATGCCTTGAGTGCTATAGACCTAGAGATAACAAGGGTAAAAGCTGGTATGCCTGATTTCAACAGGAGAACTGAGAAAATACATTCAAAATCTTTAAGAAAGGAAACTTGTCCAACTGTATAAGGAAACACTTCTCATGTGTTTAGTTCTCAGCTAACAACTTGCACGTTTACAATGACATCATGATTAAAAGTGCCTATCAAATGCTTTATTGAAAATCTCAAATGTCATAACTAAAACCCAAGTATCCTTTACAACATTCTTAGCAATAAAATGCTACAGAAGACAGCAAAAAAAAGCTGTAGAATTGCATTCCACTGTCTGCAACTGGACCTGCATGTGAGAATGATACATCAGAAATAAGAGATTTTCTTTGAAGCTTTTTATTGTCTGTGACTGTTTATAAGATGGGTGAGATTTTTTAGGCCTTTCTTTAATTGACCAGAATGCTCCATTGAATAAAACAAGCAACTAAAATACATAAGCCAATCTTCTGCCAACACCATGTATTTTCAAATATTTGCAGATTTTTGTAAATGCTTGTCTTTTCCAAATTTAAAATTATTTTAATTTATTTCAAACAATTATTCCTTGAGAATGCAAAGATTTTTTTTCACTGCTTCTGTTACTTACTGATGAATTGTAGATGTGCGTGGGTCCTAGATGTGTTGAAATGTTTTTGTTCAACATGGAAAAACTCTGTCTTTGAATAGAATGACTGACTTGAGTTGATGGCTGAGTGTTTGAGGAGAAGGGGAAATTGTGGAACCTTTCTTGCATCCAGACTGGTGGCTTTGAATGACTGTAGATTGGGACATTCACTTTGGAGTAGCAGTTAAGGTACAAAGCTGAAAGAGGAACAAACTTGCTCATTTTCTTTGTGTTCATCATTTGAGCTCACTTCTTGTCTCTTACTCTAATGTAAATCTGAAGCAAAGGTTGTCTGCCGGTGTGACAGAACTGAGGTCAGGAGCTCAGTGTCCATTATTAATGCAGGTGCTCTACATCCTTCTTCCTTCATTTTGACCGGAAGACCTATGGCAGTTTTCATCCAAAATTGCTTTTCTCGTTCCTAAGAATTATAAGAAGGGAGAATAGAAGAGAAGTGGGGAGGGAGAGGGAAGGGCCTACTTCTGTGTTCTTTTTAACAGTTGTTTTTCCTTCTAACAGTGATTAAAGAGATTGTGGTCAGAAGTATCAATAAAACTTTCATAGAGGATGCCTTTTTTTTTTTTTTTTCCTCCTCTCTCACATTTTCAGATCCTGTCTCCTAACTTGAGAACCAGGGAGGGCTATGACTATCCATTCACAGCCATGGCAATTCTACATGATCTTTCTGATACCCAGTACTCATGGCCACTTGTTGAATCTGTGGCTGGCTCCTCTGGGTGAAGATAATGGCACCAGGAATTGATGGGAGGGGAATCCAGAACCTTTCCATCATGTTCCAGAATAATTTTGCAGTTACTATGTTCAGATACTCTTTTGTTTGCCCTGGGGATATTTGCCTGTACTTAGAGACTTGGGATACAGGTTGAGCTTAAATCACAAATGTACCATGCATAAACCCTTTCCACAGGGCTTCATTTGTGCAAACAGATATTTGATGAAAATGTTGTTTGCACACATGTGCAGTGCAGGATAGTTTGCAGTTGCACACAGTGTTTATCACTGATATCACAATGCCTCTTTGTATGAAATATGTATGTTTGCAAGGTAAGGAGCATGTCTGGTAAAAACAACTTGCCTATTCTGAATATGTGGATTAAGAAGAATGGTTACATATAAAAGGCAGGTATCTGTCATTGAGCCAGGGGTGAAGTATAGTGATTATAAAATAGATAACTATTATATAATATACATTTTCTATAGTGCGCCTGGATATATAAATATTTTATATGATGATTGTATTGCATTTTTTGGTGAGGATATACTTGGGGATATAAATGCTAGCACTGCTAAGAGATTATCCCTTTAACACAATCCAGCCATATTACTGTAGGAGTTGGCTGTGCGACAATGGACAAGCTTTTGAATTAGCTGATGTTGCAAGTCATTTTATGGACAGAATAAAGCACCATAACAGAGTAATGTATTGTTATCATTAAAGAACGAATAGAAATTATTTTGTTTAGCTCTGCCAGAGGAATTTTTTTCTTGCCAGGACAGCCACTACAAAGGTGGATCTGAGTACTTAAAACTGTGTTGCCATAAAGGCAAGCTGCTGTTTTCAGTACCTGTTTTCACAGCTATCCCAGAATGATTAAGATTTTTCTTCCCTGGTTTGTGCCTCCACTTTTGATCAGGCCTTCTAACTAAGAAGGGTCCTTGATGACTATTTGTTGAATGAACCTCATCAATGAGGCACCCATATTTGCTGCACACTGAGAACTCAGCTGTGCTGTGTGCTAATTCCAGCTATATCTTAGATCCAGCTCTACACCTACCTTCAGGCACCATAGACCATGTATCTCCTCTATGGCCATGTTATCCAGCATTCCCATTTCTCCTGCAAAGGGGTAACATGTATGTTTTTGTCTTGAGCAAACGATGCCACAGACAAATGTAACAGTGTTTGCAGATTATAGCTATATTTCAAAGTTTGGTGAAAATCTGTGTTGTTCTTCTGTCCATCCAAGCAGATCATGTAATATCTATTATGAGAAAAAAATCCTTTGCACCTTTTAAAGATTCCCTCCCCAGTATATTTTTTGAAAAATGACATGATTAAAGTTTCAGTTGCTTTTTATGGTTTACTACCAAGATAAGGAGACAGTTTTTTCACTTTCCTCTTCTTCCACAGCTCCTCTCACTCATCTGATCTTTCTCTGCAGTGCAAAATGCCAGTTGTTTTAACCTTGTTTAATAAGACACTTCTGATAACAGTGCTAAAGACACAAGAAATGTTTTCTCTGGAAGTGCAATTTTCTTTCTGGACAAAAATTAACACTACAGACGATATGTTTTCTGGCTGGCTGCAGCAATTAATCGGAAACTCCTGAGTACTGATTCATTGGAATCAGTTTGGAGGGTGTTATCTGATTTATTTTTAATTGAGTGATCAGACTTAATTTCTTTGCACAGATAAAGTTACTAATGTTTCCTGTTAATTTTCTTTGGTTTGAAGAGGAACGTTTTTAGCGTTGGTGGGTTTTACTGTGGTGGGGTTTTTTTTGTTATTAATTACACCACTGAGGTTCAGGCAGTGCTGGGACTAGGAGGGAAAAAAGTCCCTTTTCCTCTTTGCAGCATTCCAGGCCAGGCAGCTGTGCCCTGAGTTTAATTCTGTTCCCTTGCCAATCGCTGCTAACGTGAAAGGGAGGAATCACTTTCTGCCTCCTTTGGCTCTGTCTTTATCAGCACTGATGCTTTGAGGGCAGTAAGAAAGAAGAGTTATCTTAATGACATCAGGAATGACCTTAATGGACTGGGAGATTGTTAGGAGTAACTTGCTGTTTGTGATTAGTTTTGGAGTAAGGGTAGGGGATCTCATGTGCACAGCACAGAATAAGCTGGGGAGCTAGTGGCTACCTAGATGAGGGAGCAGGGGGAAGGGAGAGTGAGAGGATTCAGCAGAGCCTTAGGGAAAACAGCTTTCTTGAATGAAACAAAATTAGTTCATTTTCTTGAAACTTCAGGCTCTTTTGTAGGCACTACATGTGCAAGTTTGAGAATGAAGACAAACATTACAGGAGACCTTGACTGATTCCACTAGTACCAATTGATTCTGCTAGTGTCATTTTGGTTTTTATAGCAGAGGAAAGAGATTATTTTTTTCCTTTCACCTGATAATTGCTTTGCTTGGGTTCTCAGTTCCTTTATGGCATCTTTCACCCAGTACACATACAGTAATTATGAGTTTTTCTAGCTAAACCTCTTCTAACCATGTAGACCCTGTGCTGATAGCTGAAGGTGAATTCCTTAGGTCATATGAATATGCCAGAATAATATTCAGTCTAGCAATAGATCCAGCCCTCCCTGAGTTGATATGTCCACCTTCTTCTTATAATTGAAGAGCTTTGGGTTGTCATCACTTCAATTATCCCTCAGCTTACAAACAGGCGTAGGCCTAATTATTTTGCATCTGGCATGTGATTATTAGAACTCCTGACGTGATGAGAAGATTAAAAAATTTAAAAAAAAAACCCAAAAGTAATGCCTAAGCCTCTTACTTTATTCTTTCCCTATCTGAGCTGCTTTAGAGATATTGTGCTGTCAGAAAGTAGAAAATAGATCAAGGGGAGGAAGAACAGCATTTCAGAATCCAGAATCTGTAGTTTCCCTTTTAAAAATAGATAATTACAGACAAATAAAAATGTGTTCTTCAGCATAAAGTTGGGTGGCTTAGGCATTTTAAAGTGTAGACATTTATTGGTTTGTTGCCAGTTTAAATCTGGCCCAGTGTGGCAGAAATTGAAGATAAGCTTTGGGCTGGCTTGTATGAAACAAATTAGTGCTGTCAGCTTTGTTCTTATTGCTGAATTGCTTTTAATCAAGAGCCACGATCACGACAAGTGCTCTTGTTCATCAGAACATCTGAGAGGGACACTGTCAATTGTGAATTGAGTATGAACTATGTTCTCCCTCATGGAAAAAGCCTCTTGGCCACAACTGGTGAGACAAATGAGCGAGTCATTGTGAGGGGACGGCTGCATAAGCTCTTGCTGTCTGTGGGTGAGGAAAAGACATAAATCTCCAAAGATCCCAGTCTGGCACCTGGCCTAGTCATTCCAACCACTTGATATTAAGAAGAACTCTTGTGTGTTTTTAGAAATCAAGTATCTTATCTTTATCAATGCTACCACTCCAGTGAAAAGCATCATGACCTGTCTGTATTGTACACTGCAGTAGTTACAGTGGCCTGAGAGAGGGAGTGAGTAAGAATATACTTGATGATCGAACTTATTACTAGCTGTGAAAAATCCTGGAAAATTTCACTGTTGACCTACTTGTCTGTGAATTTGGATACATTTATTTAGGGTAACACTGTGCTTTAGAAGTTTGGGAGAGCTGTCACATGGTCTCATTTCTTTTCAGTCTATCACGGGGGTACACAGTCTTACTCATTTTAATATATAGCCCTGTAACTGCTTATTCCATAACCTGCGTCCCTTTGCATATCACCTTGAAATGTGGCCAACAGACTTGTGTGTAATCTAGAGAAGAGGTTACAACCTAAATTAATCCTCAGTTAAAGCATGGTAGTTGTTATATCATCTTGCACACTGCTGTTAGGAGCTTCCCCAGCTTCACTGCAGTGAGAACTCAAACACTTAGGGAATAGGTGAGCAAGGAAAGCTATTACAGTGCAATAAGTGACTTAGCATCACAGATTCTGAGACTAAAAATGGTCTACTATATTTAATCTTGCCTCCCTCCCCCTGAAAGTGTAGCTTGCATAAGATCTGACTCATTTACTTGCTTCTGTTTTTCCTTTTGTCAAAGCTGGGTTTTCAGACATGGCAAGCATGAGCCATAACCCCCAGTGTTCTAAGTAGGTCTAGAACATACTCCATCTCTCTGAAAACAAGATTGTACTTTCTAAGTATAGCATGTAAGTCCAAAATAAACTTTCATCAGTAGAAAAAATTGATCTGAAGAGCAAAGTGGTTTTTGCTAGATCATCTGCTTATCACACTGACTGTTTTGAAGCTAGCTTTTATTTCATATTGAATCTGGTTCCAACAGAAAGGAATTCATTATTATCTGGTAGCATTATAGTTGTCATCTAAACCTTAAGAGCCATAATTTGTCTTTGACATCAAATAATCCACAGTTCAGAATTCAAAACCTTAATAATTTTTTCTGTTTTTTTTCCCCTATAACATTACATTATTTACTTATGAAGCAAGGGTAGTTACATTTGTAAGAAAATGGAAATATTTTTTGCACATGGATTCATTGGATGAAATTCCAATCACAGGAAATTTTGCTAGGATTTTCAGTGGGGCCAGGACTTGTTAATCCTTAATGAAAGCCAAATTGTTTTTGCTCTGAGGCAAGTGTATGAAGGCAACAATCATGTACAAGAGAAATTAAATGATGACCAAATTATTCAGCTCCTTCCTTACCTTGGCCAAGATTTATCAAACTTTAATAGTTCCCTAGAGCCCAAAACCTTGTTCTTGTAAGTGTTCACAGTTTGCACTTTCGAGCCTGAGATGCAGTCCCTCATACTAAGCAGCAGTAGACATCAGGCCTTTTTCAGGATTACTCTATGGAGAAAAAAGAGCACAGCATGAACAAGATGCTTTGAGGAGACTGGAACTAACAAAGCCTGGGTTTACTTCGTGGGTGTGGTTCATAAATAAGTAAACTTAGTGTAGTAAGGGGCTTGGGTATTTTTCTCCTATTTTGGGATCCTTAACAGCCAGTGAGCTTGAAGTCAGGCTGTTGTTCTTCCCCCTGGCAGGGCATTGACCATCCATCTCCACTCAGCTCCCTGTGGCATTTAAAATTGTGTAACTTGATTTATGCTTGAGACCTTTCATGTTCTGTCCTACTGAGCTGAAATTGGTCTGTGAGTTAGAAACACACACATGCAAATGCAGACAGGCATTCACATGCACAGACACACGATGAACGTGATCACCTAAGCCTGCTGAAGCTAGAAACAAGGGTAACAAAATAGGACAGTATGGGCAGAGAAAAGACTATAGCTGAGAAATTCTGGGCTTAACCACAATCCTTGTCTTATTTTTGGTATTAGGCAGGAAAGAGCCTAAATGTGTTTCAGGCTGGGTCATCACTGTATTACCATGATTTTATACACTCTCTCTGTGTCTGCCCTGGGCAGGACTGAGCACCTAACACAGTGACATCTCCCCTCTGATCCGCACTGTGATTGTACCTCACTTGACAAAGGCTTACATGGATTTTCTTTTTCCAATGAAATTGCTCTCGGAGCCGCATGTTCCCCAGCATGTGTACAGATTGCTGGATTTTGTCTTCAGTGCTCTCTTATTACTGACATTGTCATTGCTTTCATTTTAATTTTTATTTGGGAAAGTGCCACACAAGATGGTCTCAGGAACTGCCCTGAAAGTTAGTAGGAAAAACACTTCTCCTGGGTAACATTAAAGGGGAGAACACACACATCCAGTTCTGTGTGGCTTAACATCAAAGACCTGGGAAATCTTCAAAAGCCTTTTCCACCTTCTTTAGCCCTAGGGACACTTCCTGGGCTGCTTGTGAGCTTTGGCAGAAGTTGTTAGCATTGCCCTGAATGGTATTCCTCATACTTGCCAAATTCTTTGGAGTTTAGTAATATAATATCACTGTTGGCTATATGTAAAATTTCTTGCCGTCCTCTCAGAGCTAAAGTTACAGGAAGCAAGGACTATAACCCTGCTTAAACACGGTAACTCCTGCTGTTTTCAGGGTTGGTGTTTCTGAACATTGTGAGTTCGTGTATTTTTTTGCCTTAGATCTGCTTAGCTCTGGGAAAAAATAAAACAGTTTAAACTTGATTCACAACAGCTATAATTTCGTAATCTCTTGATATCCAATTTAAGATAGTGTTCTGCTGTAGGTACAGAAAGGGTTCCAGGGGTCAGATGTAATAGCAGCTGTGACTGAAACCAATAAGAGGAGGATGAAGGATTTGTTCACTGATAAGTCACTTTCCTTCAAAATAAAATTATCCCAAACCTTTATCTGTTGGAACAAGGAATGGATTTCATAGATGAGAGATTAATAAATGTTGTGTTATACTGCTAACAGTTTTGTGTCTCAGTATTTTTGCTACAAGTTTATTCAAATCTACTTGTGGATCACTACTTAGAATTCAGTGATGCTGTGTAAGATTCAGTAAGTAAACTGATGCAAGTGACATTGTAATTTATCAATTGTCCTGCGATTTTCATCTGTTTTTCACCATTTCATTCCACTTAATGAATACTTAAAATAACACCTATTAACTGCTTCCATTCCTGTGAAAGAGTGTACGAAGAGATTAAGGTTTATCTTTTGTCCAGAATTTTCCCCAGCCTGATAATAACCAGATGAACAGATAGGCATTGACAGAAATGCCAGTTTCAATGATTTGAAGGCACTTTCATGTGTTTGGGGTTTTTTTCTTTCTTTTTTCTCCTTCATTGTTGCATTAATTACAGCCTTCACCACTGCATTGTACTTTGTGTAGTCACCACAGTAGACGTGCAACTGGTAACCCACTCTGTGCACTCCCTCAGAAGGAAGTACTGAGTGAGTAAAACAATTGGGAGCTGAGCTGTGGGATCTGAGGAGTAGAAGACATGAAGAAATAAGTGGTGTTCTGGGAACTGGGAGATGAGTTTAGCTCACAAATCAATGACCACTTTATGATACCATTGGGGTAGTTTTAACTATTAGTGAGAATTGCTTAAGTTAGGTGGAGCAGAATGTTCCCTTTTCTTACGCCACAAGTCATTAATACCACATGTGGATCCTTTCTTCCGATGAGTCGACCTTCTCTGTTTTTACATTGTTTGATTTTATGTGCCACATATATGCCTTCTATAGTAGTATATTTACCTATTCTCCCACTGCTCCCTTTATTCAGTTTACTACTGTTTGCATTCATCTAGATACTGACCCAGAACTACTCAAATCATTGGTCTAATCTATGTCACTCTTCTGCAGAGCAAGACTTCAGTCCTGAGCAGACAGAGATCAGAAACAAAGTATATGCATGACTAAGCAATATTTTCAGACTAGCTGAGCTCCAATGCAGTTATCAACTGAACGTGAATTAATTGAGGTGTAGGAACCTGCTTGGCAGGTGTTTTGAAGTTATCCTAAAAGAAAAGAAAAAAAAAAATCTAACATCAGGCAGTCTCCTATGCATCAGAAAGAGGAGATGAAAGGAAGCAAGGAGAGTGAACACATCTCTGCTTCAATGAGCAGTGTTAAAATAGGGTGATGACAATGACATGACCTATAGCTCTTTAGTAATGAGAACATCCTTCATGTGCAGTGTGTGTTTCCCTGTGCTGGGCTGAAGTCAAGCGTTGCCTTGGTAGGCTTTTAATGCCCTGGCTATTGTACAGAATAGAGAGGCTGAGTAATGTGCAAAGTGTTAGATTCCTGAAATGACTAGGCTTCAGGTAAGTACCACAGGATGATAAAACATGGGTTTACCAAAGAGAGCTATTGATTGTTTTGTTTTTACATTCCTGCCTAATTTGCTTTGCTGATGTTTGGTCTACAAGAATTGTCACATATAGGCTAGACACTCCATTCAAGGAATTTTGGGATGTTGAAACAAGTCTTATTTATCAAAACTACTGGCAGCTCTTTTCTATTTGAAGGGAGCTCACATCACATTATGCCTGCTGGTGAGCTGCAATAGGAAAGCTCTCATCTGTGGAGTGTTAGGCATCTGTGCTGAAGCAGGGATGGAGAAGCCCAGTGCGCTTTTATTTTTCAATTTGTGGGAGAGTTACTGAAGTCCTGTTCAGACTTGAAGTGCGTCACAAAAAGCTCCTTGTGCTGCTTCCCCTTGTTGCTTCAGTGTGCAGCAAGGACATAGGCACCATTTTTACAAAGTGACCAGAATTTAGGAGAAGACACACCAGACTTAATCATCCTACTGCAGTGTCACCATGGTGATTTTCATTTACAACCAAATAAATATTAGGCTAAGTTTTTCATGGTTCATTTTTTTTGCTTGCTTGCCTGTATGGAAATTTCACAGTGCCACAAAACAAGGCCTTGGGCTACACATTAATGTAAACTTAACATTCATGAGAATGTTTCCAGGCACTGAAGCCAACTGGGGAGGAGTAGTTCAGGTCTAGTAAACTGCTTAGCCTGCAATACTGCGTGGCTGTGTGCAAACTCCCTGCTGTGATGGGCCCCTGGAACAAGTCTAACTGCCAGTCAGGGCTCAGGACACCTCCAAGGCAGTGCTTCTTAGACCTGGCTAAATTTGTGCTGGGGAATATCATCCACAGTTTGCTAGCAGAGAGGATCACATGCCAGTGCAGCCCAGGGTGTATGGAGGGGAAGCTGAGAAACATCTGAACTTGTTGACTGACTACCCGCTCGGTTTGCTCTATTTGGCATTGTGAGACACCTGTGTATATCTTACTCGGGGTGTCATGTGTGAACCTGAATGGACAAATCCAATTCTTAAATTTGGAATATGCACACTTCATTCATGGCGAATACTCAAACAGCACAGCTACAGACCTTTTTGCCAATTGGATTTATTTTTGAAAAATTTTGTTCCTTTGCGTAATACTGTTGTCAGCTTACTACTTGCCTGTGTTTGTTGTTGCTGTTGTTGTTGCTGGTTTTATCCAGTGGTGCAGTTTGTACCTGCTATTTGGGAGAACTGAACTATTTGAGTCTAAGTTTTAAAATGAAAACCAGCCTTTCCAATAAAAAAGGGGAGAAGACAGACAAGAAATGACAGGCCTGCACAGAAAGGCCTAGGGTCCTTCAAGGCTATCTGCAGTAAGTACAACTTGCTCCATAGCACTTTTGAAACACAGCTGTTAAAATAAATCATCCTTCGGGTTTTTCTTTTGTCTATTATACAGCATCCAGTCTCCTGTTTTGTCTCTTTTCTGTACTTAACTTAAGGCTTTCATGGCTTGTTACAGTTTTTCTCCATTTATACAGACATTGCCAAGTATGTCTATAGAGACAGTAATTGCATTTTTAATTCATTTTAGTAATGCCACTTATTTTTGGAAACCCTTGTGCAGATATCACACACTGGCTTTTCTCTGAACAGCGGGCCTATTTGCTTTATACGTGCATTATGTGGAAGAATATGACACAGCACATGATGGTTTTAGACGTTAAGAGTCAGAGATGTCTATAAATAAAAAGCCCTTGCAAGTAATGTTGAAGATCATTGCTTATCCTGCCAAGTAAAAGGCCACACTGTGATGAACACTATTTACAGGACAGTAAGATCAGGAGGCAGGTCTTTATTAAACCTCAGCTAACAGCTCTTCAGGCTTTTATCAGACACTTGATCTTTCTCGCTAAGTTTTGATGTAGGTTACAACAGGTTTCACACGAAAAGGATTTTTGACCTTTCCATGCATTAAGTAGTAACCACAGAATATTTTATCAGTTAACTTGAACTATTAATGCTTGTCAATTCAAACACTGTAGCTCCCTGCTAACATTTTTATAAGCAGTTTCTTCCCCTGTGTCTACATTATAGTAAAAAAAATTGAGTCTCCTACAAAAATAGCCCTAAGCCCTCTCAGTACCTTACAAACACAACAGAGGTAGATTTTAAGAGTGTTGCTTTAAGCAAGGTATTTCTTTAACTGAAGCTCTGTGTCATGCAGATGTCTAGTAAATCTCTGGACATCAGAGAAGAGTGTTTCTGCATGTGTTCCTGATACACAGGGAGGAAGACCTGGAATAAGTTTATTCTATTTATTCTGTACCATTAGTACAAGAAACTAATTACAGAAAGTAATAGGAAGCATCAGTCTTCACTTTTGTCCTAAGTGTGAGATGTGAGTAGGGGTACTGCTGCCTAGAAGAGAAAGGTTGATAGTTAGTTATTCATCTTATGAATCTACCTAGAGGTGGAACAAAAGCGTTCATTTAACTACCTGTTGAACCACTAGCACACCACTTTCTGAAACAGATCCAAAATATGTTCTTCCTAACAAGCACCATTAGAGAGATATTCCAGCTTGAGTGAGTCACTGTAGCAGAGCTACGAATACATTTTGTGTGCTATTTTCTAAAGCACCATCCTGCAAATGTTAACTGGGATATGGTGCCATTCTTAGCAACTTGTAGAAGTGCAATTATTAGAAACATCCAGCCATGGAAACATGAATGAAGGATATAAGAATGGATAATGCATGATTTCAGGATTGTTTAAAAAATGTAAAGCTGTATTTAGCTTGGACATAGGTCTCATAATAAGTAAGGGACGGTAGCAGAGCTTGTGGTGGTGGAAATGCTATTATTGGTTCTAGCTAGCAATTTTCTTCTCTGCTATGTTGTAGTCTTTTTAAGGATGTACTTCCAAACCCATTTCACAGAGTGCTATATATTTAACTGCCAGACATACATGTCAAGAAAGGAGTGAAATGTAGGCAAAATCTCAAACGAAGAATTAGATAAAGAACCCAGGAAACCTTTGGCTCCTTAGATTCAGTCTTGGATTCGTCTGCATCAGTCTTGGGTGTCTGTTGGTGAAAGCCAGTATAGTATGTGGATATGATTTTCTGTGTCCCCCGATGAAATTCTCTCTCTCAGGCCTCTTGCTTTCCTCTGTGGCATGCAGAGAAACACAACAAAATTGGGAGGTCCTCTGCTGAGCTGGCAACTGGAAAGAGCTGAAATTGAATTTGTGGCAAGATCTTATCACTTTCTCATTCCATTTAGGCCAGAACTATTGATGCAGCAGCCTATATTGAGGTCTTTTTGAACTCCCATTTCTTGATGAAATAAATCAGGAAGTATGATAACAAATAAAAGTAGTAGTAAGAAAGAAACCAACAACCCTGAGTTCACAAAAGGGTAGCAAGACTTCCCTGTCATATAGAACAGGAGTAAAACTGCAAGTTGAGCTTGAATTTTTGAACAGAGGTTTGAAACAGCCCTAGATTAATATATTGTGTAGACCAAATTCACAAGTGGACTAAAATGAACATAGTCCCTGTGTTCTCAGTTGAGCTGTAGCAATGTGTTTCTATATTTTGACCCGGCTTATTCTCACAGTGCTGTTTCACATGCTAGCTATCCTTATACACTATTGTAGAATGCATTAAAAAAAAAAAATCTGCTTTTTTGGTTTCTTAGTGTTTTACATCCTCTTCATATGTGTAGAAAGGCTGAAAGGCAGGTTATCATCAGGTCTGTATCATATGGGAGGATGGGGTTTAGGCTCTGTTGCACTGAGACTTGTCTGAAGGAGATGATACACTTTGTTTTTTCCAACTTATAGAGTTCTATGGTTAATGAACCTTGTCTGTGAAGCAGCTCAACACATGAATTTGAAACAGTCTTCTAATCCACTGCATTGAAAATCAGCTAAGTCACATGCACTTTTGTAAGGGCTTGCTAGGTGCTGGGATTTTGGGGATTTTTTTTTTAATACAAATTAAAGTTCTACACTTTAGACATCTCAGGTACTAATTAAATTTTACTATTGCTTGATGAGCTCCATACTTTTGTACTTGAGAGTTCTTTTCATTATGTGTCAAAACATAATCCATTAATCTTTCCAGTGCAAATGTATTCATTAGTAAGAAAAAAAATCATAGGAAATCGGAGGAGCACAGACTCCCTTTCATCTTAAACTAAGTAGGTGTTGTCTAAAAATTTTAAAATAGCTCAATTGACTTGTCACTGCCACCGCTGCCTTTTGACAGAGGATATTGACCATTGTGGTTGAAGAGGAAATAGGTGAACAAGGGTGCCATTTTTCTGTTTTCCATCTTGTCAGTCATTTCATAATAAATAGAGTGATCAAAGGAGGGATCATTTGGTGGCAACCAGTCAAGCAACAAGTAATAAACCCTTGAGAAACTCATCATGAGGATCTCAATATTTTTGAGTACTTTGTCCACCATCAAGGGTGAGTCAATGTTAATACAAATCCTGGCACTGAATAGTGGATACCATGACATCATCTTTTACAGATAGGCTCTCTAAGAGAAACTCATCAAATCGTGGCAATCTGCCTGGGCTTAAAATTGAGATAATTCAATGTATCTGTACCAGCTCATCTTCCCAACCAATCCAGGTCCCACTGGGAGGAGAAATTAAATAAGACACTTATTTTCTTCCGTCCTGAAAGAAAATAATTGTTTTGTCTTTTATATGACTTACTGATTTACGTTTGCTGAGTTCATTTTACTTTCAGTAACCTAACAATTCACATACACAGGTAATTTGCCAGGAAATTTGACAGACCTGGAAAAACATCTGCAAAACTCCTTCTTTTAGCTGTTTTATTTTTTAGCAAGTTGTTCATAGCAACTTTGGCACACTTCTGCCAAGAACTTTAAGTATTAAAAACATGCTGTGTTTTGGAGAATATTGTTGATACTCACTGATATAATTTGACATATCAAAGGGTACTGTAAAGTTTGCTTCATGTCAAGAGCATATTTTCTTCTAGCAGACTGCTTTTGAAATGCTGCACTAGGTATGCATGCAGGAGAGCTTTCCAACAGAAAGCAAAAAAAGCCTGAAAAGATTTGACCTAAAAAAGAAACACCTGCCCTGCTGAGATCTGCCTGGCCTTTAGCCAGCAGTGCAGTGTACTTGCAAAGAAACAGGCTCTTTCCCACTTCCCAGCTATCACTTGTGTAAGGGGCAGCAGTGGTGCCCGATGCCTGGGAGAGCTGGGGCTGGGCTTCATCACCCTTCCTCTGTACCCAGGGCTCTGCCGGCCTTCTGGGAGGAAAAGCAAGGAGTATGCACGATGCAGTGCTTCGATTCTGCTGCTTGCATCCCTTGGTATGGCATCCAGCAAACTGCTTGGCTGTGCAGGGGAATGGGAAAGGAGAAGATGAATGTGTCCTGACAACGGAGTGTTGTTTTGGCAGTGTGCAGCCTGTAGGTTCCCAGATGCTCAGAAGCCACTTCCCGCACCCCTGCTGAAGGGCTCTGTTTCTCAGCTGCTCTGTACTGACTTATAGCTACAGAGTGCCATCTTTCCTTAGCTCCCAACTTGTAGGGATGCTGAGTCCCAAATTGGAACTCATGCTAATTAGCTTACCAATAAACCTTTTTTGAAATGAGGATGTGAGTCAGACATGCAATTCTTTCTTCCATTTCCTTTTCTTTTTTTGCTGTTTTTTGTCATTGTTGTTGAAAAAAAGCATCTATGTGAGAATACATGTTTAGCTGCTAATTAGATATTCAGTAGCTAATATTGTTACAAACTGCTAAATACCGAGATGGAAATGGTAGTGGTATAACAAGGTTCTGATAATGGAATATCAGTGACCAGTGAAAATATAGGGAATTTTTGGTGTATAAAGGACATAGAGTTGCTATGAAAAACAACTTAGTTTCCAGGCTTTCTCATCTTAATGGATGGAGGACTAGAGAGAGTTAATCTTTTTGTCTTTTCCCTTTGGTTGAGAGTGCACTGGCTCCAGTGACAGCTACACAGATGCAACAACAGCCAGAGTGGGTCCATTTAAAAATTCAAATCAATATTAACAAAAAATATATACATTATTCACTGGCCCCTAGTTATTACCCAGTTCTGCACAGGAGGCAGAGACCTGAAAGTTGGTTTTGGCAGATATGTAAATCTCTTGGTCTTTTTGCATGTTTATCCGCTTATTGCTAGAGTACACAAAAGGATGCTGTTAGTGTGCTGCTGTGCCACGTAGGCTCAGCCCAGCCCAGGCAGAGCTGCCCTGCTCTAATAATCAGGGAGGGGGTTCTAGGCAGAGGAAACAAAGTCTAAGGCTATCCCTATCTGGGGCACGGCTGGAAGAGCAGAAACTGCAGAGACTAGGGGTGGGTATTACTCTTGTGCGGGCTGAGGGGACGCCTATACACAGTTTTTTGTGTCTGATTTCCATTCTGCCCACCATTCCATTCTATGGCCCTAATCTGGATGTATCATCATTTTAAAACTTCTTTTTTTGCAAATAGAAATATTGCGCTGGATGAAAGCGATAGATTCTCTTCTCCGCTCCAGGTGGGCAAAGGTGGTGAAATGCTTGTGCACCATGCAAGGAGAGACTGAGCAGCATAGAGCTTTCATAGGCTGTGGCTACGTGGAGGGCAATTGCACTCCATGTCATACCCTACACTTTGCTGGCCGCAGTGATGAAAGTTGTATTTTTTTACCAATTTATCAACAATATGCCTATGAACCATAAAATTCTGAGACGTTGGCTAGTGACTCCCACCTGAGAATGGTCAGAAAAGTAGGAAGTCTGAAGCTGGTTACTGAGCTTTGTTATTGCTTGATACTCACAGTATTGTATTTACCTGTAGTATTAATGTGACAACGTTTAGAACATATGTCTGGTTACAACAGGTAATTTAAGAGCAGACACATGCTTCCTCTGTATTACACAAAGCTATACCATAACTTCAGGCTCCAGATTACTCTATACAGTATTCTGGGCTTCACCAATCCCTTCAGCCGCAGGATCTTTCCAAGACTTCAGTGACCATGGGATCAGGACTTAGGTGACTAGCAAGAAAGCTTTACTAATGTGTTGTGGTTAAAGAATACAGTGAACCTTGCCGATACGATGCAAGTCTGTAAGCACATTTCTAAGTAATACCCATTTAGTGATATGGAGTCTTCAAGAAATGTTAAGGGGTTTTTTTTCCTGTAGCACACTGTGGGATATCAACAAAAGAAATCATTAAACATCTCACAGATTTCTGAATCTGTGTAAACTGAAAATAATAATGTTTCATTTAGACCATTGCAAAGTATTTCATTTTAACTTCAACCTTCTTCCTTCTCATTTCATTCTCTCTCAAGAGTGTTCATGTCCAGTTAATTAACCTCCCAGGTTTTCACCTTCAAAATGTAAAACCAGGATGGTCTACCAGTTTAAAACTCTTTCTCCAGACAAACAGAAGTTTAAAGTGGGTGAAATTTATCAAAAGAGCTGAGATCTGCAAACTTCTCAGTTCCAATAAATTGACTTTTTTTTTCAGTACAAAAACATTAAAAGGCTTTTAACCAAGTCTCACACTGTTTCTTGCATGCACTGCATTCTGCGGGTATGACTTTTGGGTTGTTGTCATTAAAATGAAATTCAAATTGGAGTGAAAGAATTGTAAGTTTTAGGACTGCTGCAGTTTCACAGGTACTTTATGTACCATGCCTCATTTTGAATTCATGCTTTATTATGTTAGGGAGTTTGAAGGCCCATCCTTTTTTTAGCAATACCTGTTCATTGGAGCACAGCAGCAATGCAAATAAGCTTGTGAAAGAGCTACAATTTAGTAGCTAGGATCAGCAGTAAAAAAGAAAACATTCCTTGGATTTGTTGTGTTGTAGTGATGCCTTCCTGTGCCTAAATGATATTGACTGTTGTTCTTATTGAAGAGGAAATAAGTATGTGCTCGGAGCTACTCAGACAACTATTCATCATTCTCTCAGGTGACAGAAAGAATCCCCATGCCAGAATGCAAAAATCCAGCAGCAGCTACAGTTGCAGAAAATCAGGAGCCTGTATTGGAAAACTCACAGGCTAATCAGAGCCCAATTTCCAGGAATGATGCACTTCTTCAGAAGCGTTGCTTTAGGATATAACTCAATTCTCAGAACACCACAGTCTGCAACTTAATTCAAGCATTTAGGGGAAAATGAGGGTCTTTAAAATATACATTTTGTTCTTTATTGCTTTCTAGTGAAGCTTTGGTGGAGTACTGTAGTGAATAATGATAACATTCGTTCTTAAAATCTGATGCTGGCTCAGTCATTATGGCAAAATAGGATGAGGAGCCCTGCTGTGAAAGGCAATGAGACGCCATTAATAAACATCATTTTTTATAAGGTAATAGTGAATATTGTTGCTTGGTAAACCCACTATTAATATCTATAAAGGTAAATGACTATTGCTTGGTTACTTTAATTTGTTGAAAATCATGTTGGTTCGTAACTGCTGACTTAAATCTGACTGCTACTACAAAACAATAGGTTAAAACCTATGTCACTGAATTTGTTGCCCTAACTGGAGTCAATTGGAAAAATTGACTATAAGAAATAAATAAAATAGGCACAGACTGGCAGATTGAGTCTCAAGAGTGTCTAGACTTGCAAAGATTTCACAGTAGGCTCAGGGAATCACAATAGGCTCTCAGGGTGCAGAGAAGATAGAACTCACGCTAAACTATATTCTGGCCCAACCTTGATTTACATCCTCTTGGCAGCATATGGAATATGCTTACTCTTATCTTAACCTAGCATATCTATATTTGCCCCCAAATGCAGACAAATACGGCAAAGGATAAATAAACACAGCTCTCAGACAAGTGCTTTCTACCTTGACCATGAAAACTAGAGTAACTGGGTTAAGATTAGCACCTATGTTACAGACTGTGCTTTCTGTCATGATGGCTCAACCTCTCATTCATTTTTCATAGACTTTTATTATTGGAATTTTCTAATGAGAAACACTGTTTCTACAAGATAGTGCCAAAATTAAAACAATAAAAGAAAGTAACCATTAAACTATTTCATTCTTAACCGGATTTGAAAACACTGTAAGGTACTTGTCATTGCTAGTTTTCATATATTATTAAAAGCTTCATATTCTTATTGTAATGACTATAGAAAATGTGGAACCTAATCTGAATTCAATAAAACCTGGAAAAACAAAAGCTTTATCAAGAAAAATGAAAGCACTGCTTGGAAACAAAAGCTAATTAAAAAATTCTTAAAAATGCCCTAGAGAGAGACAAATGTACAGATAGTAGTCACAGTCTGTTTAATATTGGCAAGTATGTCTAACATGACAGCACATTCAAACCAACCTTTGCCTGTACAATCCAGCATCTGGCATGGTTATAATGATTAGATTTCATAACATTTATTAGAAATCTTATGCCTATTAAGCTTACCATAAAAGCATGTCACCTTGAAGTATTACTGTTATTTCCGTTTATTGATAAATCTCACAAATTTTTTAATTTATTGGTTTCATGTGTTTAATCTCATATTAATTTGTGAGAGTATTTTAGTGATACAGCATTAATGTGGTTTACTTCTGTAAAGAAACACAGGAAAGTTCTTGTTCCTTCTTGAAAAAATAGTTGAAAATAACTGGGTTAGTGTGAATGGTTAATATTGCTAAAACTAAAAGAGAAATTATTTTTTAATTCAAATTTTAGGACTTGTCTAATAATTTCTGCTTTGATATTTCCTTATTCACTGGTCAAAGAATGGTATCTTGCTCCATTTTTTTTCTAGAAAATATGCAAAATCACCCTATAGGACTATATGAAATGTATTAGCATGCTACCTTATGGCTTACTATATCCATGATTTTATAACCAAATGTGGAATAAAAGAGTTAATACATTGTTCCATCTCTAGTCTCCGTCATTGGATGGGTAGATGTAATAGAGTGCCATATTTTGTGTCTCTAACAAAACAGGTTTTCCTTTGCCAAAATACCACCCACAAGTTATCTGCAGCCACTGTGGCAAAAATCAAGTCTGCAGAGTTCTTTTTATTCCCCTTCTGCAGAAAAAGAAGTCCTTTTTAGAAAAGTACTTAACATATTCTATAGTTTATATGGGGTCTCCCCCACAACAATATAGTACATCAAATCATATAATCTCATAGTTCTTATCAGTGTAACACTAGCAAGGCCAGTACTTTAAAGGCATACAGCTTTTCTACCCCATGACACCCTGAGTTGAGGCCCTAAGTGTACTAATAAGCCTTGATGGCCCTGACCAACCTCACCTGGGTCTCCCCACACCCCCCCCAGGCTTTCCTTAAGCTCAGCCTGGGGCTGCCAGTCCCTTCCTCAGCTGTGCCCTGTTAGTGCTGGTCCACCCCTTGAGCCAGAGCTCATCCTGTGGGCTGGCTTTCTGTCTTGATTGCAGACCTGGCCTCGTCACTATGATATTGCCTTATGATCTGGACTCTTGGTTGGACCTGGCCACCATCTCCAGGGCCGTGCTGCTTGCCTTTCTTGTGTGCTGGGGGGTGCACTCTGGCAGAAGCAGCCTCTGCCCTGGCAGGCGTAGGGTGCCCTCTGCCCCTGGCTCCCCTGCCCTTGGGGAGCAGTGCTGCTCTGGCTGCTCCCCAACACGCTGAACTGAGACAGCTTCCCCCGACAAGGAAGGTGGGATGGGCACTGGAGTTGAGCACACTGTCGGGCAGATGCAAGAGGTAATTTTATGTGCTTTTTCTCTTCCCTTTCTCAAAAATGCATGAATAGTTAATTAGGAGACAAAATGTTCTTTCCCTCCTCGTGCATCTCACTGCAATCCCAGAATCTGACTGTTCAGTTCTGGAGAATATTATTTTCCTATGGAGTATACCTACCTGTCTGTTTACCCATTGATAGATGGGTAGGTGGATGGATCTCGACCCATCCACCTTTTTCTATATATCTTTGCATTTTTACATCTAGCAAAGCTGGTTCTTAAGTAGCTGTAGAAAATAAATTTCTTTATTGTTGTTTAAAATCATTTTATGTTAGAGATCTTGTGAAGAAGTTGTACCTGACTTGGACATTACAGTTCTTTCCAAGATTAATGTTGATAAACTTACATATAGCAATACATTTAGTTAGGACTTTATTGATAATTATTAAAACCCATAAAATCTATTACTGGTAATTTTCTGTGATATTCAATGTGTTTTCAAGATTTCCATGAGCTGAAAGTGCTGCATTAACACAACCTGGTTAGTGATGGAAGTTAAAAGCAAACATAGAAGTTATTTCAGACCTTTAAAACTTAAGTGCTTTGATACCTGTGATATAGCATGTTGTGTCCTCTCAGTGGTAAGCAAAAGACTTATCTGTCCAGACCATCAAAGCCTCCTCTGAGGGCAATATAGATCTAATTTTAATTTTTTTAATTTCCTTTTTTGTTGAAGTGGTTAAAAAACAATAGAGCGAAATGACAGGTTTTGACTTCAGAGCCAGATATAATGCAGCAAAGAAGGGAAATGGCAAAATGACAATTACTGTGAAGACCCTAAAATGTAATCACGGGCTCTGGAGTCTTACCCATAGAGCAGAAGCTGGAAAAGGAACAACTATATACTTTTCAAGCTAAAAACCTGATTTCAAATCCTGTATTTAATCTGTAATTCCTGTATTTGAGGAAGCAGCTCAGCTATAAAAGTAATGTTCTAGTACAATAGTGCTGTTGATAGCTGTCTATGCATACTTCGTGTCACTTAGCAATGATGTGTACAGATATTGCCGATAACCAATGTGGCACGGATCCTACTGTTAGTCATTTTGCCGTATCTCTACAGTGATGGAGCTAGTGATTTGCATGGGATAGCCACTGCTGCTGTGTGTATGCAACGCTGGAGCGCTCACTGGAGAGCCAAGCCACTTTGTTTTGGTTTGGGTTTTTTTGATAGAAGTATAATACTGTGTGTGTTATACTCAGTGTTTGGAAAGAAATCCTCTGTACTTTTTCTGGTCCCTCTCCTTTTTAATGAGAGAAGGTGAAATTCATTCCCAAACTTCACCTTTCCTGGGTTTTATGTGTTAAATTTACATTTGGGCATTAAGCTTAGGATTTTGAGCATCATGTCTACACTGCCAGCAGCTGAAGCTGGGTGGAAGAAGCAGAAAGCTCTGTTCCCAAACTGTAACCTTTCTCCTTGGTACTCAGGTAGGAGGGGAAAAGGGATTGAGCAATAACAGGTCATGCATCCAAACCAGATTGCAGTGACCTGTGTTCTTTATTCTCAGAGCAACACGGTGACCTATACATAATAAAAAGAAAAGAGTAGTGTTCATAAGTCCAATGAGTTTGTTTCATGTTTTATCAAGCATGACAATAGAGTTCTTTGTACCTTTAAGAGAATACATTCAGTATTTCAAATGTCATATTGTCATTCTGCTAAGGAATTCCTTTGCAATCTCAAATAGGAAGAGACTGCAAACAGTCTTTCTCCTTCAAGGTAAAAAAGTGAAAGGAAAATCCCCACCAGTATAACTATGAACAGCTTGTTCCTGAAGTTAACTTTGGAGTTGCATGCAGATCGGATGGGTGTTGTCCAATACTTGTTCTTGTTTATGCTGAGCACTTCCGTTCTGTCATGTAGAAATGTGGTTGCAAATCAGTTGTACCTTTAAGCACATACCTCTGCTAAGGAACGTACCTCTTGTGGTTATGAATAGTCTGTAATTGGGCAGACTACTCTGGGTAGCATATAAGGTCCGGCAAAACCGGTTAACTTTCAGTTCAGCACTGAATGGTCAAGTCTGCAATTAACCTTATGCAAAACTATGGCCAAATCACTTCACTGGTCTGTTGTTCTGGGTTTGTTTGCATTTTTCTTTCCAAGATTTGTCTGTATTGGAAGTTTTCTAGAGTAAACTTTGACAATGGCTATGTGCCTTGCATGGCAAAGTGATTCCAACTGCACTTCGAAGCCCTAGCTAATGCTGGGGGCATAAGCAATATCTATTTATCCACAGGAGTTATTAGTTTCATGAATATCACAAACAAAAAAATGCAGCACCTGGCTCCCTCCTAACTTCTGCACATATTTAAAAAAGAGAGAAATAATGCAGAAAGTAGATTCTTACCTCTCCCTCCCCCCTTCCCAGTCTTGTGTCTGTGACTAATAGTCATTAAAATCTCAGAGTTCCTCTGCAGGTAGAATGTGGTAACGTTCACAAAACAGGGAAAAATATATGTTGAAAGTTAGTGGATAAATTTAAGTGCTGGAAAGAAGCTAGATCTTGTCAATGTTTAAAATAATTGACCATGATTTGGCAAACTGCCACTCATATTCACTGCTTCAGTTTCTTGTAAAACCAAACAGCGACAAACCATTTCAGGTAAAATCAGCCTTGCTCAGAGGAAGTGCTTCTGTCCCCCCATCATTAGTAATTACTAGAAGAAAATAAAAAGCAAGTGTTGGTAATTGCTAGAAGGAAAAAAAAAAAAAGAACAAACCACTCAACACTTTATTACCATTTCTGTTTGCTTGTGTGTAACTTGCAGGATTTCTTATAGAGCCAACCATGTTTTGCTAATCTTAGAGATTATAATCCCAAATATGTGACAGCAGGCACCTAAAGGGAAAGGTGAGGGGTCCAGTGGCAATGCTGACTATAAGCTTGAGTCATTTAACAACCTAGTGATCAAAGAGCTACTTGACCTCAGAAAAAATAACCAAACTGGTTTATGTTGGCAGCTAAGGAACACCTAATAATATGTAGCACTTGTTTTCATTACTGATAGTTTTTTTAGTGTGATGCTTGACAAGAAACAAAGCCAGTAGTTTTATTCATGTATCTTCTGTTTGTGCTCTAGGAATGGCTCTGGCAAGTAACATCGGTGTGGATGACATGGATGCGGTCTGGAAAGGGAGGTAAGCACTTAGGCTTTATTTTTAAGGACATGAAATATACTTTATGGAAGTCTACTGGATTGCTGCATTTAGAAGCTTGAGTGTGATTCAGCATGCAATGTGATGTATTTTCTGTTAAGCCTACTTTTAAGCATAGTAGTCCTGTTTATGTATTAAAACTACTCACATGCTCAATGATATTTATGTTTAAACTTCTTGATGAGTTGGAGCTTTTACCTCCAGTATTTATCACTAATTTTTAACATTTATGTTAATCTTTCTAAGGTTAAAATATTACAAATATTAAACATTAACATCAATCTATTACATTTTTAACATTTTGGAAGGCTAGCCCATGATATTTTGAAAATACTTCTACGTATCAAGCCTTTGCTAGCGTGTACACAGATGAGATTTATAAAGCAAGCCACCCATTTGTAGAAAGAAATAGAAAATGAAAATCCTTTATTAAAGATGCTTCTGTAGATACTTCACAGGAGAAGAAGAAAAAGCACAAAAGATAAAAGTGGAGAGATTAATTCCACAGATTGGTAGTGAAATTGTAACCCTATATTTTCTGCATGGAGTTACAAGCTGTAATGGAACCCAGGGAGTTAATGCTACATTTCTCCATGTTCTTAATGGCATTAGCTCTTAATGAATCAGGAAGCCAGATACTAGACTGTGCAATAACTTTATCAAGGCAGAGAGTTTCACAATAAGAATGTTTGATTATATTTGTGAAATAATTTACTCGTCAAACAGTGCTATTAAACGTAGGATGCCTTTACAGCACTGTTCCTATTGTTGTTTTCACATTCTGTTTTGCTGGCAATAAATCATTTTGAAGCAATCCATTTTTTACACATTGAGAGATAGACAGCAGATCCTGAACTCAGCAGGTGACACATTAAATTCAGAGACATGTCAGTCACATTTAAAGCATATGGCTAACTCCTACAGCAGATCACTCCAGCGGAAAAAACAGTTCCTGTGCAATTCTCTACCCATGTCAAGCTGAAATAGAATTCTATTTTTCTTCACCTAGATAAAGAACTCCTTATGAATATTCCGTGGTTTGTCACATAGTGGTAATAAAAGACTAACCAGTGTCCATATATGAAATACGGAGTTCATACCTTGAAAGGCCAGTCTAGAACTTTTGATCGATGCTAGCTTGGTTATACAATATTTGTATATCCCAGCTAGAAGATATATTGGACAAACAAAAATCAAGAATGTTATTTCTTATTACAATAAATAAATGTAATGCTTCAGACATCCCCACCATTGGCATCCACCTTTGGCTATCAACTAGGATGTAGGGAAGAAACTTCTGAAGCCATCAGGCTTCAGTCTGAGAAAATGTAGGCAGACTTGAACTAGCCTGGAGCTCTGCTCTCCTAAAGATTGTAATACTCACTGCTGAACATGACTGACACTTCCAGCACTGTTCCTCAGGGCTGGATTTGTTTGTAGGAATTTGTTTGTTTTGATAAACCATACATAGAAAAGACTATTTAATGAAGTAGGAAAATCCCATCAAAGATAAGCTTTCACTGACAAACTATGATGTTTGCAGTTCTTAGCAGACAAGAAAGTTAGCTGCATCTTCATTTTAAGACATTTAAGGAACTACTCCTGCACTGTAGCGTGCAAGCCTGACTTATTCAGATTGTTCAGTATCTTTGGTTTTTTATGCAGCCAAAGCTAGGCTGTGGCATGCAGTTGCACTGGATTTTAGATTTGAACTGTCCAAACCAGTTAATGTTAAGAGGTAATTTTGCACCTTGGCCTGCAAGGGATGATAAGTAATGTCTGCAGTAATTGCGTACATTTCCTCTAAGTTTCTGCTGTCTCTGTTATTTAGTGTTAAAGTTTGGACTGCAGAGGACTGTGCAACTCTCCAAATTTTCTCTGGATCTTTTGCATCTATTAAGCTAATCGTTTTAAAGGGAAACCTTACAGTAGCACATGTTACAGAGCATCACTGTTGGAGTTTTTATGAATATCAGGCAGAAGTTCCGAACATTGCTGAGAAACAGCATGTTGTGATGATCAACTGCCATTTGCTATGCATCAAGGACGTTCAGACTTTAATTGGTGATGTCCTGAGTATTTCCTTTATTGTAATTATGTTCCTGGTGGGAATGTGCTTTTTTTTTCTCTAATGCAGCCTTTCTTTGCTGCAAAATTTGTGATGAGTGTATTTCCTTTCTTTGATGCTAGTCATTAAATTCATCTATAAATGGGAGTAAAAATGGACACAAATGTGACAAATGTGACTTTCTAATTGACACTTATAGTGGAAGCTCTTTGTACATTTTCATACTAGAACACCACCAGTATTACCCCTAAGTAACGTGATGGCTCTTGTCAAACACTTACCCGAAAGGTCAGTCATGTAGGCTATAGCTCTCATTCTCCCCTGTTGCTGCTGCTTCACATTCCATCACCAGCTGACATTAGAGTGAAAGCAAGTACCGCAGCCAGGAGACCTCCACTTTGCCATTAAAAGATCCCCTTAAGAGAGTGGGGATGGGACTTCTCATGTCTGTGGTGTAAGACGTGACTCAAAGAAAAGTAGCATAGTAGCCCTGTGAGTGCTCTGTTTGTCAGGTAGGCTTTTTTGGCATATGATGCAACCTCCAGGCTGCTTTGCTTTATGCAGAAAATTAATCTGCCTCTCTTTACAATCTCTCCAATGTGCAGCACATACTCTTTAGCCAGGTGTGATAATCAAGGTGTCACATGCTGATACTGTGTATTATCTGGGGTGTGTTCCTAATGCTTTCAGTTAAAGCACACTGAACACTAAGCATAAATCAGAAAAAAACTGTCTGTATGTGTAGTAATTCTTCTACAAATTTGGTTTTATTACACTTTATTTAAGTGTTATACATACCAAACCTCTGCATGAATTTCTGTATTCATCTTTTCCCATTCCTTCACAAAGTAAAACTGTGCAGGACCTGGGGGCAAATAGGAAGAGAAAGCAAGAAAGTTTTTGGTCATTAAGTTTTATGCACATTATATTATAAGGGAGGCTAAATATCTCTGTCTGAAAAATAATCCACTTATGGACCTGAAGAAAAGCTTTCATAATTCCATTAGAGAGAAGTAAGAGATTCTGCAGAGGAACAGAATTGTACAATCTTCAGTCAAATGTCCAGAGAGCAAGTAAAGCTAACGTGGTCAGGCAGGAGGATCAAGGACATTCCTTAAGCTGTGTAAGCAGAGTAAGGTGCATGCAAAGGTTTCTAACTGCAGACCTGAGAAGTACAGATGGATGCAGCTATATCCACTTTTTGTGATTTATGTTGACAGGGCATATGCTACCAATGCTGGGAATTATTTTCCCCTGACATAAAGTTCTCTCAATAATTTAAATTTGACCTGAACATGAGGGATTGGTTGGGGTAGTTCAGTATGATCAAATTTTCCATAAATTCTTGAATGGATTGACCTTTAGCATCTTTTTAAAACTCTAATGTTCCCCCCTGCATCTCTGCAATGGCCTAAATTAATATCTCTATCCCTGTGTGGCAGGAGATGGGGATCGAATGTGTACTCATGCTTTCCTTCTCCTCAGTCAAGTCCCGGAAAGTTTTGTTCATAGGTGAGAATTTTCAGCCTTCTTTTAACAAGACAATTGGCAAGATGAGTTCCATTTAATGCATTGACATTTTATGATTTAAAAAAAAAATAATCTTCATTTACTCTCTGAATCATTAAATTTTCATGCTTTCTTTTTGGTGAAGGTATTGATCCCCCTCCCCTTTCTTTTTGTTATTGTTGTGATACACAGAGGTGTTTTTCCTTTTAATTGGTACATATCTCTTACATGCATGCAAACTATTTCAGTGTAGTGCTTCTCCATTTGTGGAGTTCATGGCACTCTCCCTCATGGTCAAAATATTCAGTAGGTGTTCATATTTGGATCAGGAATTTCTCCCTCTGCTGGTTTTCCATGAGCATGTACATTGGCATCCCACATTTATCCATGTAATTTTTTAGTGAAATTCTCTGAGGACCAGAAATATGAGTTTACTTTGTTGGAAGTGGTAGTTAGTAAACTGACTGTCTACCCCCTTAAACTCTGATCATTGCTGGCAACTACTGAAAATCTTCCATCTTCGCTGTATTTCTAAAAAATGAATTTGTGCTTTTGAGGAATTTTAAGCACATTCATGCTGGTTCAGATTCACAGGCATCACCAGTATGATTGTTCCTTTGGGGTTTTCTGGTTTCTTGAGGTGTGTCTGTGTGCACATGTTCTCTGTTAGTTTCTTGCATATCGTTGACCTCCGCAGGCACCTTCCAACTTCAGTTATTCTTGCAATCTGTGACTCTTGTGATATGAGGGCAGTAGGAATGGTATGTCAACATTGTTTAGTATGAGATAGATATATATATATATATATCTGCTTTACAGATACACTGAACACCAGTTAGGTAATAGCAGAAAAAACAGTATGAAGTAAAGCCCAGAAATGAAACACACTACTTTAAGTGTAAATATATGTTTTTAGAGTAGCCAGTTTTAGAAGGCTGAAAGCAACTATGAACCAAATCAGATGGGGACGAAGAATTTAATCAGAAAAATGAGAAGGTAACTTTAAGGTAATTTCCTGTAGGTAATGATGTGTCTCTTAACTCTTAAAGGCTTAACAAAAGAGAAGTTCATACTGGTTCATGACCATTGTTTCCAGGAATGTTCAGTGCAGTTCTTGCAGATTTACATATTCACAATTTTGGAATTTTTGAAACTACATAATTTTTTTCTCTATGGGTTTGTTGGTGTTTGGCAAACATGCAGTAAAACAGTTTTGCATAAATGTACATAAAAGGTGTTTTTCTTATGTCTCTGAATATATCAGAGTGGGTTTTAATAATTCTTTGGTAAAAATACTTGTGGAAGTTAATGTCTGTATGAGTTGCATATTGTATATCTGTTCATCTTGGCAATATATATCAATAACTCTTTTCCCATTTCACTTCAAATCTTGAATTTAGGCATTTTTTTTCCTATGAGAGAATGCTTCTTTGTTTTGAAGTCCAAAGTTCCGTGGGCAGGTTTAGATCAGAATAAACATACCTGGGTTCAAAAGCCAGTCCTTCATATTTGGTGAAATATGGCATAACACAGGAAAAGGTCCATCTGGAGTACCTTGAGATTTAAATGCTTACTGTTACTCCTCTTTTGGTGGTGATTTTTGCCTTCCAGGTTTACAACATGCTGTAATTACTATTGTGAATATCTGGTTCTCTTAAGATACTTCTTGGAAGATCATATATACTTCTTGATTACTTCTATATCACTGGATCAGTAAATATTTCTGAAAAGATCTATGCCCTTTAAACTACAGTATGTTTTACCATCTTTGGTAGCACTCTGAGTGGAAGATTAGAAATGGATTCTTTCTTAATCGTATACTAGAATGGCCTAATCCACTTTATGATGAAGTAAAAGCGAGTGTCTGTTGAAAGCAAGTGGCACTGGAGCACACCATTATACCTGACAATTTTTAGTACCTGAAATCATTTAGCTACCATTTACTATTCTAGAGACAAATTTTAAAGCTCTTTCTGAAAATTCAGCTAGGTCACTATTACTGCATGGAGAATATATATATAGGGAAATTGCATTTTATAAGTCTGTTATTTGCAAGCCAGTAACGTAACAGCCTGGTCCGAGCATCATTCGTAGTGGCCATAAATTTCCTATTTTCACTAGTAGCACATAATATAAGAAAAAACCAGACTTGACTGTTATAAAAATTTCTGTAGTTTGACTTAAATTGCTTGTACAATTGCTGAACTTCAAACAACAAAAAAGAAAATTTAATGTATCTTTGCTGTTCAGGCAAGCTCTGCTAAGGGTCATGAAGTAGTTGGTAATTGCCTTATTTGACAAGCTGATTAATAGCAGTTATATTTTTACTTCACTTTCCCTATTTTTCTAATTGTGGAAGAATGTTCTGTGGAAAAAAAAAATCTGTTTTGTTTTAAAGTGTTAGTCATTGCAACATATGGATTATTTTGTTCCTTAAACACAGACAAAACTTTGCTAAATATATGGCAGGAGAGATCCACTGCAGCCATTACTGGCTGTATCAGTAGTGTGTCCAGAATGCTTTTCAGCAACCTATTTTAAGTGATGTAATTCTACTCTGTAAATCTCTTTTACAACTACCGTTGTGTGCTTGTTATGAACTACGATATAATTCCAATGGAACACAGTTTTATTAACTATAAATGTTAGTTGTGTATGATCTCCTGCTGGAGAAATAGGGTTTTGGCAAACTTGGGTGTGTGGGTGTGTGTGTTTTTCTGATATTTTTCCAGAACCCCTTGAGTTGCTTGGAAAAAGTGGTTTCTTATGTCAGTGATCAAGTGTCCAGGTCATTGATTTAGATCTTCTTTATTTTATCCTTCTTCTAGAATAGACCTGGGCAAGAGGATGAAAGGAAATAAGAGAATTTGACAGTTTTCTCCCTGTTGGTTTGTATGCAGAGTAATGACCCATTCTTTTAGTATTTTCCAATCAGTGTATTTCAGATGTAGTTTGAAATATTTCACATGTTGCTGGCAAATTATAAAAATGAATATCAAAAGTCATTCAGATTACCTTCCCCAAACCCACCTAGAGAATTTGGCAAGCATTATTTTAAGTTTAAACACTTGTCAACAAACTACTATTTAGACAAGCCATTCATTTGCTGATAATGTTTTTTATATCAAACCAATATACAATTAGTGTATTCTTGATTCTTATACATTTCTTCTGACATTTTGTATTCCTGTAGATGCAAAAATATTTAAAAGCAGTAAAAATTATGTTACTGTATTGTAAATCTATACCAGCTTTCTTTTGTTTGTTGATTTTTCCAATCTCTGAATGGAGTGTGGTTGTTTTCACTGTTTTCTTTTATTGCTTGTTCTTTCTTTTGCTTTTATAACCTTTTTATGTGAGGCATTTGTATTTGCCTTGGAATTATGTGTCTCTTTTTTGCTCTCTCTTATCTGTTCTGTGTAGTATTGCCTTGATTTGTTCTGTACTACATATTGGTTTTGTTTTTTCAGCTCACATATTCCACCTTCCTCCTAGACACTTCTTATCCTATTAAAAAAAAAAAAAAAAAGCCCTGTATTGCATCAGTATACTATGGTATAAATTTTTTGTGATATGGTCAGTTACTCCATGGTGAGGTCTATAACTAAGCCTCTTCTCCCTACCCTAATAAGTCCCTCTCTAGTGTACACAAAAGAATAGTGGCAACAGAAGTTCTAGGTTTAAGTCAGAGTGAGACTTCTTGCCAAATTGGAAATGAACTTCACAATATCACTTCTGCATCATAGGGTTTAAAGTAGGAGTTCGTCTGTCCAAAAGACCTAAAATAATACTACTTCCTCTGTTGTGGAAAATGTTACTAGTTGTTTGCTGATTTTTTTTTTAAAATCTTTTTTTTGGGGGGTGGGGGAAGCAGTAAATACCATCATCAATACATTCTTAGTTTCCATCTTCTTTGTTGAATGGAAATTTTATAAATCTGATAGATGGGGAAAAATGTCAATATCAGAAAAGGTGTACAGTGCCTTATTCAATAAAAATAGTAGTGTCTTAAGATGATGACTTTGTTTCTTGGTAATTGAACATGGCCAAGCAAAGATTTGTTCCTTAACTAGTAAAGGAAATCAAAATATCAAGCAGAACCCTAATGAGAAACATGCATTTAATTAAACTGCAAGTCTTCAGGGAAAGAGACCATTTTGTTCATATTTGGAACTGTTCTTAGCTCAACTTGATCATGACCTAAGATCCTAGTTTGCTACTGCAACAATTCCCATGATGTACTTGGTCATAAATGAAATATTTGCGTGCATGTGCATGTAAGTGTCCCAAATCTGGAAGTGGGAAGAACAAAGGGCAGTCGATAGCTACTTTTCTGTGTCTTTTGAACAAAATGAAATCTCATTCTGACTACCCAGTTTATCATTTAACTCCAGAGAGCTGAAGAAGTGTTAAACTCCTGCCCTGAATGTAATTGCAAGTGTGGACAAGCTTACAGGTGCATAAGTGAGGATACTTCAGGACATGGTTTAGTGGGCATGGTTAATGGTTGGACCCGAAGATCTTGAAGGTCTTTTCCAACTTAAATGATTCTATGATTCTATATAAATATGCATATATATATACACACACACTGGACCAGTGCTTCATAGCTATGACAGATGACCACTCAGAATCAAACAGGACTTTTTAGTCCCCTTGTTAGCAATACACACTTTGGTATTGCTGCAGTGGGCTAGTTACTGATCCATGTCCACCTCCCAAATGAGTAGGAGAAGGGCATCTTGTTAATCTTCCCCTCTGACTGAGAGGCAGGGCTTCTTCCCCATCACATTCTTTGAGTGTTAGACCACTACTGCAGCCTTCTTCACAGGGCTGTGGTCCTTTGCTGAAATCCCAGTAATTGCTTTAATCCAGTGTGTGGGTTTAGCATTGGATCTGCAGCTGTTTTGCACAAGAATGTCCAGCCAAAATACTGCCTCGCTGAACAGTACTTTCTCTCCTTATGAGGTTATTTCCTTTCTCTCCAAGCCACAGCACCTTTTTGTACCTGAAAGAATTTGCACCAAAGTCCTGCTTATGATCATGTTGCTGTGTTGCACCATGTCACCACAGTTTTTGAAGGAAAGCATTCTGTACGCTAATGAGGAAAGATCTTCGAATTTATATTCTTCTGAAGAATTGGTAGTAAATTAAAGACAGATAGCTTAACCGATTCTTTACATAATTTAAAGAAAGAAAACATTCCCCTTCTCATAGCTTTGTTGTGAGTGTTTAATTCCACACTTCAAAGTTTATTGAGTTTTCTGAGCTATATTGAAAAATATGAATAATTGATATTTGAAATTATTACTATTTTTCAGGTAAAGTTGTTTTACCAGGACTTTCCATAATCCAGAAGGAAATATATTCCATTTTTTATACAACACTTCTAAACCTGGTTTTGCTATCTAAAAATGCATTTTAGAAGATTGAGCCAGAATGTCACCTTATCTAGTCTTCTGCAACCCTCTGACATGTGCTAATCTGAATTTATTCCTATGATCTCATGATTTTACTAGCCTATAAAAGCAAGTTATTATCACTGTACACATTTAGAATAATAGCACTTAGTCTTTAGGTAATGATTTACCATTTATTTTCCTCCACATTACACATGCTAATTCACGAAGTCTCATTGTGTGCAGTAGAACAGTGTTATTAAAACCCAATTTATAGGTGGTTAAACTTGGGCATACAGAGTTTGAGGGCTTTGCCAGCTGGCTGACAGCAAGTCAGCTTTAATGAGGGATAGGCTCAAACTGTCTTGATTTTCAGTCAGCTTACATATATTACCTCATCAATTGAATATAGTGCACTTGATTTTGAAGTCATGTTGCTAAACAAAACTCTCCCATGCTGGTGTGCGTATGAAAAAAATCATGTCTTCTGGAAGTAGAAGGGTTTTTTTCCACTGTGGTGAAGGAAGTCAGGGCTTGGCTATGTGAGGCACTCCGCTGAATAATTGGCAAGTTTTACTCTGTTTTGCCGTGAGACTGTAATTTGTATTATAGATGTAACCTATTATATAGTACTCTCCAGTCTTGATGGTAGTGATTTTCCTCTCTTAGTTAAGGCAAATTATCTTTCACTAATCTCAGTCATGCTCCATTTAGAGTGTTGGTATACTGGTAAGTTGTGTTGGTTTGGCTTTTTTTAAAGGTCTCCCTGACATCTGCACACTGCACAATTTCCTAGGTCACTGAAATTTTCACATGGGAAAAAAAAAATATCATTCAAAACTTGTATATGCATAATACTTCAGAGCAACACTGGAGCTTACAATCTTACTGCAAGTCTTGATAACAGACTTCTGGTTAGCTAGTTAGGCTGTTGACAAGCAAGAACAGCTACAAGTAATGCTGTAGACCCTATGCAAATTCCTCCGCTATTACCTGCCAATCCCACTTTGTTCACTAAGTCTCAAAACCAACAGCTCTAAAGCAATAATTGAAAAGAGCTATTGCTTATGTGGAGCTTTTATGTACACCCAGTTATCTGAGTACCAGCGTCATAGCTCTTTTGTACCCAAGATCTACTGGAGTAAACCTGGGCAGGCACGTTAGAAATTGAGACAGGTGGTGGGAAAATACTACATTTATGGTATCATATACCTTACATGTCTCTGCAGACTGCATTTTGTCCTCAATTACCATTTCCCCTGCCAATATCCACTACTAAAAGTGAGAATTATGGGTGAGAGAAAAGAAAGAATTAGAGTGTATTCCTATCTGCTGAATTTGTTTCCCAAGCAACTTTGCTGCAGCTAAAGCAATTGTAAATTAAACTTGTTCTTTGCTTTGCTATAAAGAGGAAAATGGATTAAGCTGAGCTTTCTAAGGACAGCATTTGACCACTAGCTGTATTGATCTAACTACGTACTGAGTTTACTCAAGGAAAAATATTTGTCAAGTGGACTATTATTTTGGTACAATTGTGAAACACGCATTAAAGGATTATATCCAACAGATTTCTTCTTATATATATATATAAAAACCATATAGAATTGCAGGATGAGGTGAAAGTTTTAGCTCAAATCTTCCAGAAAGCATGACAGTTCTTAGCACAGTTGCTTAGGGAAAGAAGCACATTGCATTCTCTTCCTCTGAGAATGATGAATAACGCTTTCTGGCCATTGAATACAAACACTTCTGAGCTGGTTGTAAAGAGGATATACTAATCACTTCTGTACTGTAGAATATTTGACTGTCTGTTCTTGGACAATGTGCCGTTTGAAACAGCATTCACAAAACACTGTTCAGGTTTCCTTGGTTCACTGTCCACAAGGCCTTTGAAGACAAAGGAAATGCTGTATTCATTTTAATAATTTTTCAATAAGCTATTTTATGGTCACTTCCCTAATACCTGTGATTTGCCCTAGGTGACCTGAACTACCCTCAACCAAAAATCTAGTTCTTGCTGGAGCAGCTATTATGTAAGGGAAGCAGATAACATTTACATTCCCCTGGGTCAGGGAATGCCAGCTCAGGTCTGCCTCACAGAGCTGGCACTGCCATCAAGGCCTCTTCAGAAATTCTGTTTTCATCTGCCCGAAAATTACTTGGAATTTGACAGCAGGTTATGCATCTTAATCGTTCAAGGCTACTTAAGAAAGTATTTCTGGAGAAAGAGCTTAGGAAGTTGGCATTCCATCTTTGCTTGGAGATATTCTCCTTGTTCATTTGGCTGTGTGATCCTAGGATGCTTTTTCCTAAGACCTCTGAGTTAAGAAAAATATATTTATACTAGACCTCTCTTGTGACTTGCATGTTTCTACCAGCAAACTCGATGCTTGTAGAAGGCATTATGTATGGCACTTTACTTTTGTCTTTGGAGAATATTGTCTTTGCTGCTTACCTTATTTTGTTGCCAGGATTCTTATACTCATTTCCTGTGTCACTTATAGCCTCCCTTTTTCTTAGCTCAGTCATTAACCATAATTTCTGAATTAACTTTCAGTCAGAATCAGTTGTATGTCAATTTAACTTCTGAATATGTTATCCGGTTCATGTTGTGTTCCTCCTTCCACATAACAAAATCAAAACATGATTTTTTTATTAATATCTCTTATGCAAGATCCACTTTTTTCTACTTCATTTGCACCCCACCATGGTTATGCATTTCTGTATTACATTTTTTTTATGTTCATTGATTTTAAGAATCATTTCACAGAATACTGTTTTTGGATGAAGGTAAGTGGGAGACAAATATTGCATCTTTCCTCCTCTCATTGTTTGAATTAATGACTGGCCTGCAGCTATCCATCTTTATCTTCAGTATTGTGACTCCAGTGAAGCCCTCCTTTTTGTTTTGACCACCCCGGGGACTTACTATGGCATTTCTTTTTCTTCCTAGTGAGGATAGTTCAAGGTATGACCATTCATTCAAGTTTTTGACAAAAGAATAACTATTGGAACAGACCTCAAACTGTTGTTGAATCCTTGAGAAAGTTAAAGGTTTGGAGTGGACAGTTTTGTATCCTGAAAATATGGAGGGGGGTGGGGGGGAGGGACACGGACTGAAGCCAGCAAGGAACTTATTGTGGCAGTTCTGCAGGAGTCAAACCTCTTCACTGATGTTGTAGGGGCTCTTGGCAATAAGTAAACCCCATGAAAAACATACAAACCATACTGGCCAACATCAGCTGGAATACACCATTTTTCATGAAAGAATTAGCTACTTAGCTGTTTTTCTCTACAGAAAGGAACTAAATTGTTATTTTCTTATAGTGCTTTCTCCATTTGTGTCTTTTCTTCCTGCCTCTTAATTAGTCTGTAGGCTGCAGGCATGTTAAGCAGAGTGAATCTTATGGGTTATCCTGTAAACCTAAATTCAGAGAGGTAAGGTCCTTCTGCTCTTCAGTTCATAATTCATGTAGTTCAATTCCTATAGTTAATTCACTAACCTGTTGTTCTGCCATCAGAGCACAGAGAAAGTAGGTCCATGAGCCTTATCTCTGCAGGTGCATTCTGCACCTTTTTTGGTGATACAGGGAAGAAACAAAGAATAATGGGAATTAAATTATGGCTGTGCAAGTCTGAAGGAAGTTTTGTATGCCCTCCATGTCCCTAAATTAGTAGATAGCAATAACTGCAAAGGAGGTTGCTGAAGTTCTAATTGGTATTTCTACTACCATCTGTTGAGGTAGACAAAGTACATTATTTTCCTTCTGCTGACACATAAAGGTCATTTGCAAGAGCCACTGACTGAAGAAATAGTGCCATCACTAATGGAAAGAAGAAAGAGGCTGATACTTGGGCATATTTTTAATAGCTTTCCTCAAATTCCATAGGCATCTGCAATTTCATTACTTATTCTCAACTTCTGAATCTCCAGTAGCATTTATAAAGGCAGATAAGGATTTTCAAAAACAAAGCTTAAAGCAGAGTGGACACACTTGCAGATGCTGATTTCTCCGACAAAGTGCCATTTGAACTTTTCGGGCAAGTTTCAATATTTGGTAGTAGCAAGACCCTGTAAAGAACAAAACACTAGTTAATGAGGTCTGTTTTTCATTTCTCTGTCTTTATATGGCACCCCATGGATCTAAATATTTGATATATTATTAAACATATAAAACTGACAGTAGTATTCAAGCTCAGTAATTATAAAACACCCGCTTATCTCTACACAGCTCTAAGTCTGTAGCAGGATAAACACTTAAGAGAATGTTTCATCTTCACCAGAACAGACAATTTAATTTCAGTCTTGTATGATATATTTTCCTACCCATGGAGTACCAAGATGCTTTATAAAACAATCAAATAAATAGCAAAGTGAATATATGGACAAACAGAAGTTTGTATCAAGCTCAGTAAAGCTAAATGGCTGTTTCACTCCAAAAAGTGGATGAAATTCTTCTTGCTTGGTGTTTCAATGAAAATGGAAAACTCATGAATTTCACTTCTGTTTGGTTGAATTCAAGCTATTCCTTCTTACTACAGCATACAATGGTTTGAATTTTTTGCACAGAGATTGAAACTTAATGATACAAGGAACAGAAATCAAAAGGCTAATAGCTTGATAGCTGGCTATATTGCAATACAGTGCTAGAATTATTCACAGCAACTATTAAGTTAACAATTTATACATGCAATAAATGAAATCATAAAAGCCTTTACCACATTCACCAGTAGAAAAAAAGGACTGTATTTGAGGCATATTGTCCACCGTTATTTACTCTCAGCTCTTTCTTCAGAGACTTGGGGCTTTGTGTTTTAATCCCTTTAAAGCATAAGTGGATATTCGCCTTCCATGTGATCAGCTGTAAAGAGAAGGGAAAAGGGAAGCATGGTACTTGAAGCAGTAAAAGTAGGAGTGCTGAGATACAGGTATGGTCATGAATCCTCATGCTTAGAGAAGAGACTGGTAGCAATAAAATACACTGGAAGGGATGCAAGACCAACCTCAGATGTCTTTGTGCAGATGTAGGTACTGTAAATTGTAGGGAAGAGTTATAAACCCAAGCAGATTTGCTAGACATTAATGTATTGCAGAATCATAGAATGGTTTGGGTTGGAAGGGACCTTAAAGATCATCTAGTTCCAATCCCCCCACCACGGGCAGGGACACCTTCCACTAGACCAGGTTGCTCAAAGCCCCATCCAACCTGGCCTTGAACACTTCCAGGGATGGGGCATCCACAACTTCTCTCGGCAACCTGTTCAGTGCCTCACCATCCTCATAGTGAAGAACTTCTTCCTTACATCTAATCTTAATCTACCCTCTTTCAGTTTAAAGCCATTACCCCTCATCCTATCACTACATGTCCTTGTAAAAAGTCCCTCTCTGACTTTCTTGTAGGTCCCCTTTAGGTACTGGAAGGCTGCTGGAAGACCTCCCTGGAGCCTTCTCTTCTCCAGGCTCAACAACCCCAACTGTCTCAGCCTGTCTTCATAGGGAAGGTGCTCCAGCCCTCTGATCATCTTCGTGGCAGCTACAAGTGCAGCTCTGCGAGTTGATCACTTGCAGATGGACAGCACAGTGCAGTCTGTGGATTGTCTTATTGCTCTGGTGTGGATGCTGCTATGAAACATGAAAAATACACAAGGCTATCTTCAAGATTTTACGAATGAGTTGGCATGAAAATCCTTGATTAAAAAAAAAATGTTTTTCTCAATGCACCATCCTTGGGGGGGTGGGGGGGGAAACAGACTGATTGGTAAATTACCAGAAGAACCAAACTTGGCATACTTACCACACAAATAGTTTTTACCAGTATTTTTTCAACACTCTTTCGTCTGAAGGGACTTGCATCAGTTGAGAGCCTACTTCACAGTGACTTTCAGGTTCAGGTGGCACCCAAAATACGAACCTTGATTATTACTGAATTGTTATATCTGTGTAGCATGAAATGGATTTTTTTGATGCCTTGGTTAATCAGGGATCTACGCCAAACCTTACATTAAAGAAGTTGAGTTTCATGTTGTTTTTCTTTGAAACCACACAAACCAGAACATTTTTTATTTCTTTGTGTTACAAAACCTGTCCTGGTTTCAGCTAGGATAGAGTTAATTTTCTTTCTAGTAGTATATGTATATACTATATATATAGTATTATATATATAGTGTGTGTATATATATAGAGAGAGTATAGTGTTATGTCTTGGATTCAGTATGAGAAGAATGTTGATAACACACTGATGTTTTCAGTTGTTGCTAAGTAGTGTTTAGACCAAGTCAAGGTTTTTCCAGCTTCTCATGCCCAGCCAGCCAGAAGGCTGGAGGGGCACAAGAAGTTGGGAGGGGACACAGCCAGAACAGCTGACCCAAACTGGCTGAAGGGGTATTCCATACCATGTGACATCATGTCTAGTATATAAACTGGGGTTTTTGGCTGGGGGGCGGGGAGGGGGTGGCAGATAGCTGCTTGGGAACTGACTGGGCATCAGTCAGCAAGTGGTGAGCAATTGCTTTGTGCCTCGCTTGTTTTGTATATTCCAATCCTATTATTATTATTATTGTAATTTTATTATTGTTATTATTATCTTTATTAGTTTCTTCCTTTCTGTTCTGTTAAACTGTTCTTATCTCAACCCACGAGTTTCACCTTTTTCCTTCTGATTCTTTACCCCATCCCACTGGGCAAGGTGGGGAAGTGAGTGAGCGGCTGCATGATGCTTAGTTGCTGGCCGGCATTAAACAACGACAAACCTTAAACTAGCTTCTCTGTTGGCCAACCATATGCAGCACACCATAGGAAAAAAAACAAACAAAAAACAAACCAAAGGGAGTCTATTGCTGATTTGTATCTCTATTTCAAATATAGATTACTACTCTCCTTTTGAAATAAGAAACACTGCTAATGCTATATTGCTTTATTTTGGCACTGACCTTAGTGTAACACCCCATATACTAGAGCTGTAGTGTCATCTGCACTGTCATGTTTTCATTGCCGTTCAGTATCTGATGGGCAATTGTATAGCAGTGCTAAAACTGTGATGGAAAAACAATCTAAGCTTCATATAAAATTTCAAATGGTGTCACACTTCTGCGTCTGAGCCTGGCTGAATTTTTGGTCATGTGCATTGTTTGTCTAGAAGTTATTGTGACCATTTTTACAAAGGTTTACTGGAAATGAATAAATATAAATTGACCCCATGGATTAAAGATTATAACTAATGGAAAATTATTAATAAAGTAATTTTATTAAGGAGCTTCTACCCCCTCAGCACTATTTGAAGGATCTCTTCATATAATGGGCAAACTGTGTGTACTTTTAAAAACAGATAATAGGAAAAAGTTGGAGCCTTTGCAAGGAAACATAGTATCTCCCCTGACAACTGAGAAATGTGCAGTCATACTCCTTAACACTGTGAAGTAGAATCACTTACTCTGCTTGTCACTATTTAAAATATTTTGAAAACTATTGCTGTTCACATACAGGATAAAGGTATGAAAATAAAATAGGTAATTATAAAACAGGATTTGATCTATACTGGCACCAGAAAAAGTACGCTGCTCCTAGAACAGGTCTTGTAAATTTATATAGCTTGCCTCTAAATTTCAAAATCGCAACTTGTGATTTTGGATGCCCAGCTAAAGTACACAGGGGTGGATACTGAAGCATCTTGTGTCTTTCACAATACCTACTCTGTTCTTCTGTAAAATCACTACTCATTTTGACATCTTAAATCCTACTGAGTCAATAAAAAACTATACACCACTGTCCAGTGCTATATGTATTTGTAACAACTTTCTCTCTTCCAGAAGTTTTTCCTTCCTATACAGAATTTCTAAGCTGTGCCAGCCTGATTTATGATTTTTGTGATTTCTGTAAGTGCCTACAAAGGCCTAAACTGTGGTCATATCACCTGTTTCTATTTCATGCTACATCATATATGAATGCAAACTGTTGTTTAAGGCAAACCAGAAATTGATTCATCCATTTTAGTAACTAAACCTGTATTATTTCTTTGGACAGTGTTTGCTGTCAGTATTGATAGTTTTCTAACAAAGTGTCAGTGTCTGCAGGTTGAGTTTCCCTAACGGGCATCAACTAGACAGCATTGCATGGTAGGAGAAGCAAAACAGCAATTTCAAGTTGTAGGAATAAAATATGAGGTAAAATGTGGTTATGCCAGTGATATACTGAATGATACTGCTGACAGGATGTGCCATTTCTGAATCACTCTTGGGGAAAAAAAACATTTTTTTTTCTTTTTACACTACCTCCCATGTTCATGGTAATATGAACTGCTCTGCAGGATAATTACTATAAAACCAGTTTCACTACATTAATTTTTAAAATGTTTATTGTTCATTTTTGAAATGAAGTATAAGTCTTAGATTACATCTCAGCCTTTCTGTAGTGGTATTCGGATCCTTGCATATAGCTTTTATAGCATTACCTTTGTATCTATTAATCAATGATGTATTTTTAAAAGCATTTAATACATTAATTCTTTATTTTTCATCAAGACCTCCTTCAGTAATTTCCTGGAGTGATAATTGTGTAAGCACCTCGGCAATAACGGTAACACTAAACAGTAATTAATACTGCATAAGAGGTCAGATTAGCTGGTATTATTCCTTCTTGTTTCTGAGTTTTCTAAATATTTTATGAGTTTCAACTTTGCAATGTTTCAATTAATCTGTCTCCAATATTCTATATTGCATTCTGTGTGAATCTGTACTTTTCTTCCAGGAAGTTCGGTGACTTTTAAGTAGGTAGGAAATATTATATTGTTTTCATCTGTTAAATTAAAGTACAGAGAAAAGTTTGTACTGTTTTTTTTTTGGTTTTGGGGTTGGTGTTTTGGTTTGTTGTTTTTTTTTGTTTTGCCTTTTTTTTTTAATCCTGAAAATAAGATGAATCAGCATTTTTTTAATATATGGCTTTAGGATGAAAAGTCCTGAATTACTGAAGGCGAGTACCACTCAGGCTTTTGTGACCCTTCCTGACATCCCTAGATTTATACATGGAGCTATCTTAACCTTGGCTTTTATGGAGCCTCATAATAAATGTGGTTTCTGATAACTGCAAGTATAGAAGAAGGGAACTTTTGGTTGTCTTATCAAAGAAACAAAGCTGGTGGCAGACAAAATCTGTGCAAATACAAGCCCTTACCTTCAATAATTAAATAGTGGGAATAGTTTGAAAACAGCTCCACAAAAAATAGGATTCCTGCACAGTTTCTACCTACTTGTACTTGTAATTTTGTTTAGGAAACTTGTTTCCAGTATTATATAGAAGTGACTTTTCAACACAGCTAGTACTGTAATTTTAAGTGTATCATTAAAATATAGGAGAAGACATACATATTTAAAGCTTCTAGCCAGTATAAGGGGACGTATGTCAATAGGAAATGAAAATGGATGCTAACTAGCAAACAGAGCAACCAAAAATATGCAACAAAAGCCAGGTAACTAATTTGGTATCACACACTCCTTTATTGTCTATACTAGTGTATTTAATTGCTGCCATTTATAAGTCAACATTGAAGAATTAAAAATCTAATTGCATCTTCTTATTTCTACTGATGTTCTTTATAAAGGAGAGATACATTGTTAGTTTGTTACTGCACTATCGTCCCATCGTTCTTTCCTGCGGGTGAAAAGTACCACACCAATGGATTTGCACTGGCCAAAATAAGCTTTTCCAAAAAATTACAAACAATATAAGAAAGATGAGGAAAAAGAAGGAAGCTAAGAACTAACTTTCTAACCTTTATCACCTCTTTTCATAATTCTTTTTTCAGTTCCCATGGATATAATGAAGAAAAAACCCTCGCAGAGGTTTCTTTTTTCTTTTTTTTTTTATTACAGAAAGAAATCACATTGGTTCAAAATCAATACTTATCACTGCTGGATTCAAATGACCGATTTCTTGTAGTGAACTGTACATTCTCGATCATGAATCTAAATGCCTCGCTGCCAGAAGTATGCACACAATGGGCACTGTGCAGCTTGACAGGAGTTGCATTTTAAGATTAGCAAATGACTGTGCACTTAGGAGAATAGGTGTCCTCTTGCAATTATTCCTCGTGATTACAAAAGCACTGTCTACCAGGTAGAGACCAGAATCTTGCTTCTCTGTGCTGGCTTGTTATTTCCATAGACTATTCATTCCTTGCCATTATATTAGCATGGGTTTAGGATTTAGCGGAGTCAGAGCAGAGTGCCACTTTAGTCTGATTTTTTGGTCTATGTCCTGTCAACTGGGTTAGAAAACAAGTGTATATTCTTTTTTGAAATGCTTGGCAGTATACACAGAGTATGACAGTCTCAAATTACTCCCTTTTAACTCATGACATTTTCATTAGTTTTTCATGCGTCCCATGATGGGGGAATATGTTTCGTTGAGTATGGTATCTCTTATCTAACTTTAAAATGGTTTTGTTTGGGGGTTGTATTTTTTTTTCCCAAATTTATAGAATTAATAAAAAAAAAAACTGAGGTAACTTTTTAATGTTCTAATTAAGTTCTCTGAATACTCAGTTATATTTCAAAAAGTTGTATCCTGGTAAGGTTATTTCCTGTTAAATTCTCTAATGTTTTCTGTTATCTGTGAAGTAATTCTTACTATGTTGTTAAGGACAGCATAGAATATGTGTGATCTTCAGCTAGTATACACAGGTTTGCCTTTGTTAGCTTCAAAGAATGGTGTTAGCTTACAGTAACTATAGATGTGCACTCGTGTCATACAAAATACTTTGCACTAAACTGCTGCTGCCTCTGTAGAAGTTCAGGAAGTAGAACAAATACAAGGAAAAAAGTTGTATTGCATACAGTGGTGAAAAAGATGTTATGTGAACCCCACAACAGCACTGGTGCACACTGCCTTGCAGGGAATGAAGTAAAGCCATCAAAATATTCAGACAAGTATTGACAACTGGCTGTGTAAACTGAGTGTTCCCTCTCTGCACTGTAAGTAAAAAGTTATCACATACTGTTTTCTGACAGAAATTTGTGCTTCATCCCATACACATGATGCCACCTGCTGAACTACTTATTGTTTTTCCTGGATAGCTGGAAGGAGTGGGGGGGACTGGAGCTCTTTAACTCATTTTTTTTTCCTCTCAGATGTGTAGTAGGTTGTGTGTACATATATATACATGTACACATTTATATATATATATATTTATATATACATGCATACCTAATACATGACCAACTGAAATACCCATCATTACTGCAAGGAGCCAATGTTTCTTGTTGAAAGCAAATCATAAATCAAAGAATTTTATCACTTTGGATTATGCTATTTGCAGCATAGCATCCTGCATATTTTTAGCCCACCAACCCACAGAAGTATTTAACTGAGGTTTCTTTTCTCCCTGGCATTTTTGTCAATGTAGTTCTGACTGACTTTTTTGTTCATGGTTGCAAATGAGATGATGTAAGAGAAAGGGAATGTAAAAGGTAAAAGCTAAAATAATGAGAAACAGCAGAAATCCTGAGTCGGTTATTAGCAGTCTGCAAACACCCTTGTTGAACATAATTATGCTAGTGAAGAGCTTTTTTGGTAGCGTTCATAGGTCATAAGGTAATTACTGAGAAAACACAGTAAAAAAAAAAAAAGTTGACTTTTTTCACTTTTCTTATCTGTTTCTGGATTGTGCTTATGCTTCCAGATGCTTTACACTTACAGGTCACATTGTGCATTTGCCAGAGCAATACAGCAGTGTCAAAATGTTGGTGGCCAGCATGTCTAGGGCGATACATTGTATCCTCTTCCAGTGGGGTAGAATGCCAGGCACCCTTCATTTAGCTATTTACTCTTTGACACTTTGCTGTAGTGGGGACCTCAGAACTGGGCAACAGTGTAGACCTTGTGACAGGGTCCCTCAGATGGTGAAATAATTTCTTTCGATCTGCTCTCTTTGTGGTCTACTGTAGCCTTTTTTTGTGTTTCTCAAGCTTTTTTGCTGGAGTTTGTTTGGGTGGATTTTTTGTTTGGTTGGTTGGTTTTTTTGGAGGGGTGGTCAGAAAATAAACAGTACTTCTCCATTCTAAGCTAATAGCTTTGTAGAGAATGGTCAAAATTATTCTCTGATCTATCATTATGCCATTCAAATACATAGTTAGACCATTAAAGACCTGCAGCTAATGAGACAGTTTTGTTAGTCTCTTTTCATGAGATCTAGGGTCAGCTCACTCAGAGGACTCCCTGTGCTGCATACTCAAGAGCCCAGGTTTTGTAGTACTCTACAACCTGTAGCACAGTCCTCTAAATAACAGCATCTATTAGCATGTTAATCTGACCCTACAGGCTTCCTACCGCTATTTCCTTGTACCTGTCTCCAGATGCTGTGACATTCTATGCAATCACGCACCCTCCAATTGTACTACCTTCTGCACACTGTCTCCAGCAACTTGCAGTATCTTTTGTCCTTTGGCTTTCATTTTGTTGTACCTAGACCCATGCTTCATCTTTTATGTATTTTTCACATATGTCACCCTAGGAACCTGGCCATCCAATGCCCATTTCCCTCCTACTGCGCGGTCCCAGCTCCACTTCCCTCCTCCTCTGCCCCATGTCTGCAGGCAGATGTGCAAGCCCTGGCTCTAACCCAGGTGCCCAGAAAGCGATGGCTTGTCTGCGGCCAGGCCAGCCTGGTGGCACTTGTTTTAGCGAGGGGAATTGTGCAACTTAAGCCAACTTATCGCAGGAGAGCAGGTTGCTGTGCATCACTTCTGCCATGGTAACCACCCAGTGCAGGCTTCTGCACTTTGTGGTAAGTGTGAAGTAGCTGGTGAGTGTCAGCTTGACTCTTATTTAATACAGATAAGAGATCAGGTGATTAACAAGATGAAGCGGAGGAATGGTAGGTCACTACTAGGTGGCTGCTAGTTTAACCCCAGCTGGCAACTAAGCACTGCTTGCCCTTCCCCTGTCCCAGTGGGATGGGGAGGAGAATAAGAAAAAAAGTAAAACTCGTGGGTTGAGATAAGAATGATTTAATAACTATAGTAAACTATAATACTAACACTAATAATAAAATAATACAATAATAATAATAATGAAAAGGCATATAAACCCCCCCCAAAAACAAACCCAAGAAAAGACAAGCGATGTGCAATGCAGTTGCCCCCCCCCAGCCAAATCCCCCGGGTTTATATACTGAGCATGGTGTTCTATGTTATGGAATATCCCTTTGGCTAGTTCGGGTCAGCTGTCCTGGCCATGCTCCCTCCCAGCTTCTTGTGCACCTGCTTGCTGGCAGAGCATGGGAAACTGAAGAGTCCTTAATTTAGGATAAGCGCTACTTAGCAACAACTAAAACATCAGTGTGTTATCAACATTATTCTCACACTAAATCCAAAACACACTGTGCCAGCTACTAAGAAGACAATTAACTCTATCCTAGCCAAAACCAGGACACCTGTTCAGGCTGCCTTGTACAATCAGTGGCTCAAACAGCCAAGTCTGCTGAGGGCAGGAGGCATGCTGAACTGCACTGCTCATCCACTGCAGGAAAAAGCATTGTATGAGCAGTGACTGAACTGGTACCGATCTGCTGGGCTACTGCTCCTAACTCTTGTCATTGGCCTGGTGGATGACCTTGACTAAATCTCTTAATCTGCATATACTTTGCTCTCCTTCTCTGTGAAATCTGGGTGATTCTATCAAATTGCTTTGAAAGCACTCTAAGATCTAATCATAAGTAGACAATATAAGAGTTAGGTCTTACTACTTCACCATTAATTTTCTTTCCTGACAGTTGTTACATCTAACTTTGGGGCTCACTTTCTTCTCTGTTACTTTGAAGTTAATTGCTTTACTGGTGTCTTGCATTTGTGTGGCTATAACTTTGGATGTCAGCGCATACCCAGTATCTAAATGTAAATACGTGCTTACTGACCTTACTTTTTAGAATAAACTTTCTTCAGTATATGTTGGCTGCCTAAGGACTTTTTATAAACTCTTTAGTTATTAAAGTTGCTAATTTTCACTATGAAATAGAGCAAGGAAACACAGAAATATTGAGTGTCTGCTTGAATTTTAAAATATGCCTACATTTTGTTTTCTTCTGAACTCTGTCCTGCAAGGTGATGAACAATCTTGTCCTGATGGTTTCAAAGGAACTGTTCATGTGTTTAAGTGTTAATGAGATAAATATGTGCTTTGTTGGATTGGCTTCTGCTGGACAAAGCCCATTAAAATTTAGATCTTTTGCTACATTAAGATGAAATTCATTTCATACTGAAGATAATGACTGAAGTCACCAGGGGCAATATTTTAACACTTGCAAAATGATACATTTAACACGTATCTATCCAACCTTTTGTAATATAGATGATATTGTGTCAGGGTGGGGGTTTTTTTTTGGTTGGGATTTTTATTTTTTTTTTGGAAGAAGTGTTATAATCTGCAATTACCAAGGAACATGCCTAGGAATTTTTTTCCATAAACTGATATGAATCTAGACACCCACCTTATATGCCTAATTTTAGCCTAAAACTAGTTTTTACATCTCATGGAAAAATAGAGGTCTGTAGCACAACTGCTGACACATCCTTAAGTATAGCATTGCTACTAGGCGCTGCTATAATACAGTACATATTTCTTTGTGAAAGAACTGAAAGCTGCAATAATAAAGCTTAACTTTATGGTATCGAAATTCGCTGTGTTTATACCTCCAGGGAGAAAAACAATTAGAGAAAGACAATCTACCTAAATAGGCTGGGAAACTGAATTGCTCTGTCTATGCTTCATTACCCTCCCTCTTTCTCATCTCACACTTTCCACAAATAGCATGATTATGTTTACCTGACATCTTCATGCTTCCCTGCTGAGCAGGCTGAAGAAGCCTTGCAGCTGAGATCAGCAGCGCTTTCTATGGGGAACGACTTACATTTTTTATTTAAAGGGTCCAATTCTTAAGTCGTTTCAGTGAGGAGCTTCAGAGTGTCCCTGAACTCAGGGAGGAAGCAGAATACATGAAATGCCAATGGGCATTTTTAAAAAATTACCTTTGGCAACAAGTACTAGCTTGGCTGACATTACATTGATACATCCTTAGCTGCTTGATAAAAAGGTGTGGTCTGAGTTACTAAACATAAACTTGGTGACCTTCATAACTGGTATGACAGTATGAAAGCCTGACAAATTTTTCTGGAAGGTGCCTCTGAGCACCGAAAAAACCAGCCCCTCAGAGTGGCACTGAAATAAAATGCCCTTTTACGGACAAAAGACTTAATATGAAGGAAAAAGATTTGGCATAATGCGTGCAGTGAAAGTTACCAAATGGCTTTTCAGTGACTCCCTTGGAGAACTGAATCATAAGTCCATAACAGCAAAAAGGGTTGAGAAATACACAGGCTGCCCTTATAAGGAACAAGTACTTTATTTTTCGACTTCTCAGGTAATGGAGAAGAATTCAGCACTTTTTTGTTCTCAGTTGCCAAGTTATAAATCTGAATAACTAAACTACAGATAATTGGACACAATTCCTCAAATTAGAAGCCTATATTACATGTGAGAATTAATGACATTTCATTATGGATTACTGTCTACATTAATAAACTATGACTGTATTAGTCTTAGCAGCAGCATACAAGCCTCTTTTTCTCGTAACCCCTGGGATCTTGCTCTAAATCTAGTTTTAATCTAATGCTGTTTGAGCTGCAAAATAAGTGAACTTGAATTCATCTGAATGTTAGTTCGAAGCACTCAACAGTACTCAGTCAAAACACTATCATGAAATATGTAGATACCTGTGTATCTACATGTAAACTCGGAATCTAATATAGGCTTACTATCAGTAGCCTAAAACCCTGCTACTGCATTTGGTTTCCTAACATTTGCAAAGACGTTGGCTGGAACACGGATTTGCCGTTTCTGCTTTTTTGCCTTTGCATCTTACAATGAACATGACCTGAACCTGCTCTTCAGGTGCCAAAAGCTTCTTCTGGTCTTAGAGTTCCGAATAACAAGAATTTAAGCTTTGTTCCACATTTTAAAGAATGTCATCAAATGGAGAGCCTGGCATTAATAGGCACCCTGGCTTTTCTGCCCTTTCACTTATACTTTCTCTTGCTTGTTACAGTTAAAGGCACTTCACTAATACAATGACTAGACAGCTGTCCTGAACTTTCCTTAAAACATGGACTATGTTAAATTGAAATCTGCAGGGGTTCTTTTCAAATGAGCAAGCAATGTCATGGATCCCACCTTCACATTAGTGAAAAACCTAAGCCAGGCTAGTTCAGATCAGAATGATTAGCCTGGATGAAGGCAGGATTCCCTTTCTGACTGCCTCTGAACTCCTGCTCCATCATCTCTAAGCTAAAACTTCCTGCAAAGTTACAATAAGTTGCTGATCTTACTGGCCAACAAATCTGGATCTGTTTAGCAGTCCTGCATTAATCATTTTGTGTGTCACGTTGTTATTGGGAAAGTGTGCACAGACAGGCAGATACCTTACAAATTCATACCTCAAAGGACCCTGGAATTCATGTTCATGATTTGGTTTAGGATAAATACTGCAGGGCCTAGGCAACAATCATGGTCATCTTTGACCTCAGACAATAAAAATGACAGCGTGGTTCCACCCCCAAAAACTCCTAACATAAGGCAAGAAGTCTCAGCAAACCTGGAAATATCAGCAAGATAGTTACGATTCATTTCATGTGCAATGACCAAAGCCAGGCTATTGACCCCCCGCGTGTGTTACAGCAAGGAAGTGAAGGGTAGCTATGGCAATACAATAAACTAATGTGACACAACTTGATCTCATTCTGTAACAATACCTGGAGGTCTACATATTTTATATTACACCGATCTAGGCTCAGATACTTCAATCACTAATTCAAGTAAAGGATTTAACAGAAAAGAGTATTATTGCATTTTACATTTTAATACATTTGTATAAATGTGTAACTTATACAAATAGCATTTAATACAGTTCTGTAAACAATACAAAACAACGTAAGGGACCAGACTGTCAGCTGTTATTTGTATGTCTGTGGTGTCTCTATTCTTAGTGCTGCCATAAACACTAATAGCCGGTTATGGTTTCAAGGGGGTTTTGTGCCAGCTAGCATTACCTGGAATGCAGTGACTCTTTGGACTTGTGCCCCGTCTCCTGTCCACATATTTTGCCTCCTAGTGCCAAGAAAGTATTGATAGGAGCCAGCACTGTCATTCACACATTACCTTAGATCTTGGAAACAAGCCACTTATACGATCTTGTTAGCCTTTCCTCTGCTTTGTTTCCAGTGCAGTGCAGGTTTGCCAATGCAGAGTGTGGCCTTATATTTTTTTGTTCTCTGGTGGAGGTTCTTTCAAAAGTTATCATGTTTCTATCATGGAATTTGACAGCGTTGAATTCTTCTTATGAAAATGAATGTTTAGAAATGCTCTGAAGTCAAAGACAGACTGCAGAGATCTTTGTTCATAAATGCAGTTAACTTGGAAGTGAGACTTAATGAATGTAGATCTTTCAACTAGGCATGGAGTCATCAGCTGATGGTCTAGACCTTAAAGTGGGAGAGTGAGCACTATGCAGAGGTACAACCTAGCTCCAAAAACAATGACCTCTAGAACTAGAAACCATACAGCCGACTTCATGGGGTGCTTTGCTGACCCAGTTAGTCCTGGCAGAAAGCAGCACAGATGTAACTTTGCTGCATTTAGAAACCAAGCTGACACTTCTGTGTAGTGAAGTGCTCTGCCAAGTGGCTATATCAGGTCATTCAGAACTAGCTCAAAGAATTTTACGTTGCAGCACATTTCGCAGCGCTAGGCCTAGCTGGAGAGTCCTTCCCAAAGGTGTGACTGTGTGCTAGACTAGGCATTGGTTTCATGCACTGAATATTTCTTGGTTTTCTATTGCTACTAAAAAGAAATGAGAGGGGGAAAAAAAAAGGGGAAGCGTACCTTGCCAACCCTGTTGCCTGAGAAATAGCAATAAAAAAGTCCATTATTAATAACCCAATAAAAAACTCTTCTGCACTAAATATATTGGATCAGCTTTGTGATGGGTGTCAGTCTGTCTAGTTCCACTGATTAACGTAAAAGTGCAGTGATTTATACCTGTGTTGACTCAGCACACTTGCCCTTGTAAGTAGCCTGTGATAAAATAGACAAATAAATAAAATAAAAGCACAAATCCTGTACTATATAGATATTGCTTAAATAATTCATTATAGCTGCAGGGATAGGAGTAAATACAAAGAAAAATGCTTGCCTTTTGAAATGCTAGCTAGAGCAAAGTCTTTTATTTTTGAGGGGCTGGGGTAGCTCATATTTTCTTGCTAGATACTCTTCAAAAACTTATAGAAGTGCAACTCTTTAGGGTCTCACTTATTTATGTGGTGAAACTGACATAGTCCCATAGATCTAAACACTGTTTGCATCTCCTAGCACTGGAACAAATGTGGCCGTGCAGCATACAAACCTGTGGTTTGCTTATTAAGTCAGAGAACAGCTCTGTGCTGTTAAACCCCTGTCCGGCTGCTTAATGATGACTCGCTGTTGTCAAGTTGCTCAGCTTTCTTTAGCACTGTGATAGAACCACACTTCAGCTGCATCACAAATGTGGCCCTTGCACCTGAATTATGCAGTATTCAGTAGTTAAGCACCATGTAGACTTAATGCTAAATACTTAGTGTTTATTGAATAGTAAAATAGAGAGGGGGTTCAAATAAGAAAATTACCAGGCTGTGTTTATGTGCACCCCGTTTTTAGAGACAAATGACTCAGCTAAATAGAAACTGATCATCTGTATGGTGCTGCCACTTTCAGTAGGTGAGAAAAGCCATCTATTAAGAAAGCCAAATATTAATTTATGTTCTTGTAAAAACAATGGAAAAGATTTGTATAATACCACTTCAAGCATTTGAGGTTTTGGGGTGGGGTATTTTTTTTTATTCTTTGCATGCCTGAAAAGTTGGTTACTTTTTGTGTGGTGGTTTATTTTCATGAAATTCCTATTTTCATATTGAAATCTATAGTACTTGTCAAGCGTAGGCAATGTCAGATTGTACCAAGTCATTAGAAATAAACCTACATAGGCTTTTAAGTGATATTTAACATGTGGCTTCAAAACCATATGAAGCTGCAGACCTCAGCAGGTGACTTAGGACACTGCTGTTTGACCAACAGCCTTTTTTCTGCCTTGCATGGGAGAGAAGGAATTCAGATGCTGTAAGCACTAACAGATGAATAGATCCTACCTCACCCTTTCAAGCAGTTACAGAAATTATGGGATAAAAGAAACCTTCGTCTTTCCAGTAAGTGGGAGAGAAGATGCTGTGTGTCAGTGGCATCACACATTACCACAAAATGAAGTTCAGGGCAAGATGATGGCATTTCTTCATATTTGTTTGTGACTGGTTTTTCCATCAGCAATTCTTGTATAGGCATCTGGTTTTTAAGAAATAAGAGGTTTAAAATGGAATTCTCTGTAAATAATAAGTTAGGTTTAAAGGTAGTGTGCAAAGCAATGTAAGCGTGACCCTCTTACAAGTGCAGGCCTTTATTCTGTTAGGCTTTTTTGTCATACTTATGTGCAGAATAGCAGTGTGTAAAGAAGTCTAAACTGGTATAATTTACATATCAAAGCATAAAAAAGAGGATGTGAAAACGTATAGTTTAAGAGCTGCCACACTGGTTTAGACCAGCATCTTGTCTTTAAGAGTGTCAGAAGTAGATGCTTAGAGAAATAATCTAATGGCACAAGGAATTAATGGAGCTTCCCTTGTTGGGTCTTGCAACAGGGAGAGATCTACTGAGCTCCTGAGGCAGAGGTTACGTTTGGAAGACCATGTTTAAAACTCACTAATCTATGTTTAATAACTACTCATCTATTTGCCATCCTAAATTTTTCTCATGGCTTTTTGGCCACCAAATTATTCTGTGGCAGTGGAGTCCACAGTTTAATTATGGACTGTATGAGAAAATGTTGCTTTGAATTCATTTGAATGCCTGTGCTTGTCACATTATGAACAAGTAAAAGACCTTCTCCATCTACCATTCACAAATCTGCAGACTTTTGTCTTATTTGTGTCCTGGTTTTGGCTTGAATAAAGTTAATTTTCTTTCCAGTAGCCGGTATAGTGTTGTGTTTGGATTTAGGATGGGGATAATGTTGATAACACACTGATGTTTTAGTTGTTGCTAAGTAGTGTTTATATTAAGTCAAGGACTTCTCAGCTTCTCGTACTGCCCTGCCAGTGGAGGCTGGGAGGGGCACAAGAAGTTGGGAGGGAACACAGCCAGGACAGCTGGCCCAAACGAGCCAAAGGGGTATTCCATACCATATGATGTCATGCCCAGTATATAAACTAGGGGGAGCTGGCTGGGGGACGCTGTGGCTTGGGGGTTGGCTGGGCACTGGTCAGAGGGTGCTGAACCATTGTATTGAGCATCACTTGTTATGTATATTCTATTATTATTGTTGTTGTTGTTTTCCCTTCCTTTTTCTGTCCTATTAAACTGTCTTTATCTCAACCAATGAGTTTTAGGGGGTTTTAGGTTCTCTCCCCCATCCCACTGGCGGGGGCAGCGAGCAAGCGGCTGCATGGTGCTTAATTGCCAGATGGGGTTAAACCACATTAGTCATCCTGGTCCTGGTTGAAAAGTTTTAGTCTGCTTTGACTTCTTTCGGATGGAGGTGGATAAATACCTCTGATCATCTGCATGGCCTTTTTAATGCATTTTCTGACTAAAGAAGTTACAATATGCAAATTAAGCAAGGCAGGGGTACCTGCACAGCATGCTTGCCTCTACTCTGCCTGGTCTCCAAGGTGAGCAAAAGCCATGCAGCCAGGGTGCTGAGCTGGAGCTAGCTAGGCTGCTGAGCCTTGGAGTCTTGCTGACATGATCACGCAGCCTTTGGATTTGGGGTGGGTTGTGGGCAGAACTGCTCTCACCTTCATAGCTGCCTGCAGTACCCTTTGTCCCTGTAGGCTGATGTTATCCTCCATCAGATAAGTTATAAAGACAGAATGCTGGGACAGTTTCCTGTGTGAAAGAGGTTTAAATCTGTGAGATGAGAGTCCTTAAGCTCAGAAAACTTTTAGGCCCCTGAACCAAGACTGTTGAGTCTGATAAGAAAGTATTCCAAGCACCTTCTCTTTGTCTCGCTCGGTTTATTTATTTCTTTACTGTTGTAAAGGCAATACATTTAAATAATGGATGTGAAATCTCAACTGTGTTTAAATCAAAGGAAAAGAATTCCACTGACTTGACTTTGGCTGGGATTTACCTGAGGATATTTACTCATTTATTCCGTATTCCCATTTATAAGGTCTGCTGTAAAACATCACTATGCTGCCCAACAAGGTCACAGTAGTTGTAAGATGTATGTTTTTCCAACAACAAATACATGTTACCTGTAAATAATTACAGAAAATTTGCATCTTCTTCTAGATCTACCCTTTCCTCCTCCAGTAGTGTTGCTGCCAGCATCTTTCTTCATTTTTGTTTCTCTGCCTTGCTCTCTAATAGGATTGCCCAAAAGCAGCTGGGAAAGAGAGTGAAGTGGCCCCATTTAGCTGGCCCAGTACTCACTGGAGGAAAGAAGATTTGGCTGTAGGAATGCTATATTCTTCACTGTAAACATGGTTTCATTTTAAAATGGTATAACATCCACAACGTGGAAGATATTTTCTTCCTGTCAGGTGGCAATGATATTTCCATGTGCATAACATTCAGTGGAAGTCTTTGAGTTCCCAGAGGAGGAGGGCAAAGACATGGCAAGACAAGAAAGATAAACAGATGGTTCAAGGAAAAATGCTGTGAGGAAAGCTTGAGGAAGTCTGACCATCAGGAAGCATTCATGGAACAAGAGTTCCTCTGGACTGATGGACTCTACTGGGCTAGTAGCGGGGCTAGTAGCCTTCCGGGGTTGAGCTGAGTGTGGCTGATAAGAACCTTTCTTAAATATACAAAGATGGCAAAATAAGAAGGATATAACAAAGGGTGAAAGTATACTGGAGAGTAGAATGTTGAGTATCAGGGAAAAAACAGTAGTTCTTGTCAGTCATGATAAGACAGACACAGTGAAGGAAAATTAAGAGAAGTTTCCTTACTAGGTTTCAGAAACAACTGAAATGTTTTTGTAGTGATGCAAGAAGAATGGGCAGGAAGGTGAAAGAAACAGAACTGCTGGTGCAAGATGTGAAATTGAGTATCACAGGGTAACAGAAACATGGATTCACAGTGCAGGTACTGGGGGATACAATTTATTAAGGAAAGAAAATAATAAAGGTAGAGATCCTGGTGTATATTAATACAGGAATAGATCATTAGCAATACCACCCAGCTGTGTCAAAATCACTTGTAGCAGGAAACAGATGAGGGCATTAGGGAAGTTTAAGTCTGACAATTATAGAGACATAAATGATGTAGGTGACAAAGACAAATCAACTGAACTTAGTGTGATGTTGAGAAGGGTTGATAATGCCTAAAGTCTTGAAAGTCTGTTGCAAACAAGAGGATCTAGTCTTCATGACAACCTATAGAAATATTATATGAGAACAGAAAGCTTACAGAAAGCATATAAATAGGAAAGAAAGCTATGGCTTGTTGAAGTGCACAGATCTTGTAAGACCTGCTCTAGGTCTAACTTGTGGAGGAAATTAAAACAGGCAGTGAAAGACATCTATGTGGAAAACAAGGGATAATGACTAGAGTAAAAGTTTGGTATGAATCCAAACCCAAGCGAACTAGTTGCCTAGGAAGTCTCATACGATTAATGAGAATGTTACAGTACGTTAATGCAGGGATGGATTAGGAAATTAACACTACCAAGTCAAAAGCAAAACTGCAAGAATTAACACTGTCCAGTTAATGGGAAACCTACATAATCTTCATTCTAGAACTGGGAGAGAAGCAGTACATAAAATCACAAATACCATCCCCTTTCTTCCCAGCCTTCCCCTTTGGATCTGGTTCTATGTAACGCTGTGCCACTCGGGCTTTCACTAGAGTTTTCTTTCAGCAACTGATCTCTTTTCCTCTAATTGGAAATGAGCAAAGCTTGTGGGTTATGTAAAATGCCTTTCTTCTTAGCACCTCATGGATTATACCTCAAGAGAATCTGCATGAAAAATAACCTTCCTGAAGTTTTCCTTGAAAACATATCTGGTTTCAAATCATCATCTAACAGTACAGTTCGTAGAATTTAACAGAAAGCTTATAAACACAATACCTGTTTCAATATAATTTTGTCCTTAGAGATATCATTTCAACCTAGATTCAGAGTTCTACAGCTTTTATCTATCCCCTCACTCTCAGCAATATCCTGATCAATCGAAGCAAGCCTGACTTATTTAAATCTCTGCTGTTTCCTTTCTGCAAGCTCTGTAGTGATACACTGTGGTTCGCTGCTCTCAGATGACTGCAGTCATACCCATAGCAAAACATTTCCTTACCAAAAGTATCCCCTTTCTCAGAGTTAACAAGACCACCCTCAAGCCAGTGGAGTGGCAGAAATACTATTTTATAAGAGTCATTCATTCAGGCTGAAATTTACTCCTTTGTAAAAGGCAAGCTCAAGCCTCTTGGGCTTGTGTAGCCTATGTGCAATGTATTAGTTTTGGGCTCCCCTCTGGAATATTTTCCTCTCTATCTTTCAAGCAGTGACTATATATATTTTTTCTGCATATATACTGCATGTTGCATACATGTTTCCTGGAGCTGGTCACCGTTACTGGAATGTAAAGTATAATAATATTGCAGCGCTTCATGCATAAGGGATCTTATTTGCTCTTCCAGAGCATTTCCCAAGTCCCAGTTTCAAAACACTTGGCAAATATTACACTATAAATCTGAAGAGGAAGGGGACGACATTTGACATTTCTAATGAAAGAACAAGTATTTGGCAAAAAAAAGATCTTGGAGACTCTAAAGACATGGGTCTACAAAATGAAGGTATTGGCTTTGCTCATGCTGATAAGGTCATGACATAAGTAATTTTCTGGAGTAAGCTAGGTTGGTGTCTCTCATGGTAATGCATATGTGTTCCTCGATTTACTTCAGTAATCATTTACTTGCAGTGTATCAGCTTTCTCATGTTCAGGTGTTTTCTTGTAAACGTCTGTCAAAATGCTTTCATTTTGTGGTTGAAGAATTTGAAGTGACATAAAAGTTTTTTCAAGTTATGGTGTAATTTCCATAGTAAGTTACATAAAAGTTCATTAGTGGGTTAAGTCACTTAACAGGAGATAACTGGGCATGAGTACTTGTAAAAAAAAATAGTCTGGTATGCTTGGCTGATGCCATGAAACACAGCTGTCAGGCTGTTCTGCAGCCTCTACCTCTTCTTCTCAGACAAGAGCATGCAAGCGTGTGCACACATGCCTGCGTATGAGAGGGAGAAAGTCAGAGATACTCCCTTTGTATTTTGACTGAAATTCATTGTCTTATCACCAAATAATATAGACCAGAAAAAAATATAGTCAGCATTTTTCTCACCAGCTAAAAAGCAAAATATGAAGTGTTATTTTCAATTTCTTAATCTGAAAATAAGTCTCATTCTGGACCCTACAGATTGTGCACTTTTCCACATGTTCATCCCCATCTCTCGCTGATCTGTTTTCAGGATTGTGTTTTGCAGAAATGATGTGGAAGTGCCCGAGAACTAGTCTGGGTCAGGAGCTGCCACAGCTATGGAGGGAGGGAATCGAGCAGGCAAATTTATGACAGTTTGACATTTCAGATAATAGAGGTCAGTCCTTCAAGTCGCAGTCCCCCTGAGATGAGTGGATTTCTGCCAGTGAACGTGGGAAGAGCTGGTACCGTTAAATTGTCCCTTTGCTCCAAGTGAAGCATGCGGTGATAGGCTGGAAGAAAAGAATTCTTTTAATTATTGCGAGGCAAATTCTGCTCCCTTTCTGATGTGGATGAATGATGAATGATCCCATTCATTTCAGTGGTTGTACCTGCAGCTGGAAGAAGAACAGGATTTTAATTTCTAGAATAAAGCATTATGTTGTAAATGAACTGGAATGAGATGTATTAATGCACCAATATGCAAGACTTCCCTTTCTTGTGCTCTCACAACTAAGATCTTGAAGGATTGTTTACTGTGAATGCTATTTATGACATCTGAGACCAAATAAATTTTGTCCACTTATTAACAATTTTTGTGCACTTTCTCAAATGAAGATTCAGTACTGCTTAGTCTTTAGAAGTACTGATGAACCCTGTCCCCCGAAGTTGTTGCATCTCTCTGCCTCAGGCACTTTTCCTAGCAGTTGCAGGAACTAGTGATATGCAGTCTGATAACAGTATCGGTGCGAGGTTTATAGTGTAATATTTGCTAAGTGTTTTGAAACTGGAACTTGGGAAATGCTCTGGAAGAGCAAATAAATTATTATTTGTGTAGTCATTTTCATTAAATGTTATGAGAACCTTTTTATAACTTTATGACAATATCAAAGTTAATAAACTATATTGGCCTTTTTTCAGAACTGGGGATAAAGCCCCCAAATAAACAAACTAATGACAGTCCTCAAATTAGAAATATGGCTTTGTTTGTTTGTTTGGCTGGTTGTTTTTAATTAAAAATAGATTTCTTTTATTTCAGTTTGTTCTTGGGACTTCTTCCACTAAAAGTATTCTAATTACAACATCAAGAGCTACTCAACTGCTGTTTAAGTGTGAACTGCCATGTTTCTTAAATATCTATTTTTGAACTTGCAGTGGGGAAAGCAAAGAATTAAAAATCTATTTTCTGCAGAAAAAGAGGGGAAAATTAACTCTATGTTCACTTTACCTTTTTGGTATCTGGACTGAAATCTTTGTTCCACAGTGACTTAAGAAATAACTTAACATAAAAGCTTGACTGTGATGTGACCCAGTGGTAACTTGCTATAAAGAAGCAAGAAACCAAAAGGAGGAAAAAAAGAAGTGTAATAATAGTATTTGTGATTTACATTAAGCTGAACTGTAGCATCAGCTACAATAGCTTTTCCTGAAAAAATATGAGCTGATTGACTCCCTTGGTCTTTGAACTTCTATAGGTGCTAATCAGAGAATTTAAACAGGTCAGGATTGAATCTGGAGGAAATTATCAACCTCTTTTCTAATTGAAGACAAAACATTTAATAAAACTTGTAAGCTTTTCTTTCTTAAAATGAAACTACCATATATAAACTTCTATTTAATGTGCCACTTCCTTCATGTTTCCTTATAAGAAGCAGTCTTGTGCCCAGCTAGATTATATGCCTGGGAGCCAAGTATGTGCCAGTAGCTAAAATATGTGCCTGCAAGCTAACAGTGAGAGACTCTACTCTTGCTTAATTTCTTCTGGGAAGAAGTAATATATGAAAATAAAAAGCATATTTGCACGGTAAATATACAATAGTTGCATTGCATATATATTTATACATCGTATATAGCTGTACAACAACCACTCCTTAAATACTTGAAGGAGAAATGAAAGAGACTCTGAACGTGTTTGTAAACATGATTACTCTAATAGGGAAAAGGGTTATTGAGTTTTCTTTCTTGCTGAACTGTGATTGAATCCTTAAGGTCAGGTAGCCAAATTTCACAATTCTGCAATTATCTAAATCTTTAGAAACCCTGCATTACTCAGGGCAAAATTGACTCTTACCAAGATGTGGATTTCCCTCTAAGCTGTGAAGGAAAGTATAGAGTTGCTCTCTGACCCCCCAAATCACACATGTGCTTTTATTTTGTAGAAGCTTAGTTGTTAGGTTACACCCTACTTGTACACACTCTTTTTACTTGTGTGAACTTTCTGTAAGAATTATTTTATCTCTTTGGACTTGCAAAAAGGGAGAGAGGAATCATGATGTTCAGGTGATGAATTTGGAGAGCTGGGGAAGGAAGAGCATTCATTTCAAATTCATTCATTTCTTTCCCTACCACCCTCCAACAGTGCCATCATTCCAGGCATGAGTTCTTGCACAGCAGCCTTGTCGTCTGGCCCTCACAGCCAGGCCAACTCCTGCAGAACACGGTTCCTGGGAACTGTGGACAGCATGAACAATAGTCCTGTCAGGTTTTCATTCAGTTATTTTGTTGTATCATCATTGTCTTCACGGCAGATTAAAATTTGCAGGAGTTCTTGGCGTTTGCTATAGGGAAGAGCTAAGGGTAGAAGGAGTAAAGCCAGGAATTAGGGCAACTAGAATTCTTGTATTTTTTAAACACCTTCAGATGACATATCACATCATGTTACTGCCTTAATGACTACACGTGTCAGGAATTTCCTATGGGCCTGACTTCAGCATAATTATAAACTCTTCAAAACCAGGAAAGTGTTGAAAAATTAGGAAATTAGTTAGGATGATAAAGAGCAAAGATTGAAAGAACATAATGTTTCTTACGGAGGGCTGTGCAATTACAAAGCAAAGCTACAAAAATCCCATTAGAATGGCTGCTATCTGTGGGTTACTAATGTCTGTTTATCTAACATTTATGGTCTTTTGTCCACTTCAGTGCACTGTTGAGGTTTGTTTTTCTTGTTGTACTCTCACAGCAATTATTTATTGAAGGTGCGCTTTACTATAAATATTGTTCCTGTAACTTTACTGATTTTAAAGACATGTTTTAATGATGGACAATCAGAACCACAGTGTTCGACTCCCTTTCTTTTGTACTTCCTGAGAATTTTTATTCTTGTTGCTTGTCTCTGCCAGATCTTCTCTGGAATTGATATCCATACTTTTAAAAGTTTATTAGCAGAATACTCTCATTTACTACAGCCACACTTTCATTTTGTTGCATAGATACTCCTTCACTTATCTTTTACTTTTTCAAATGGGACATAGAAAAAACTCTTTGTGTACTTACTCTGAAAGAAGATTTCAAAGGGAAGAGAGAAAAAAGTTATTATATATCTCTTTACTTTGATTTGTTACAGTGGAACTACAAACAAAAAAAATAAGTGTAACTTTGTACAATAATATTTTTAAATCTTACAAAAACATTGATATATCATATGTGTGTTTGTACAGAAAGGAATTGAATTAGTCTGACAAATTGTGTTTGCTCATAGAATCCAAGACTCTTGAGGTTAAAAGTTTAAAATTCAGGCCTGATCCACAGCCCAGCTGAGTTTTCCTATTGGCCATAGTACTGGCTGGATCAGGCTCAATAAGGCATTTTTTATTGTAATTGATTTCTATCTTTTTCAGCCAATAAAAGGAACTTAATTGTTTTTCTAAATAAGTATTACCTTATTGATTTGAGTCTGTAGACTGTGTCTGCAGGGAATTGATATTCTAGAAATCTGTATGATTAAACTGGGGAACTGGAGGCAAGATCTACTCTGTAGTTCAAAACACCCAGGCTCTGATGCCATACTATGCAGCACTAAAGGCTGGTGATTAACATCTCCTGTCCTGTGATAATACTGATTACACTAACAAATTCCTTTATTCATTTAATGTTTTTATTTATTTTCTTTAGCCCAAGCCCAAACACAAAAGTAGCCTGAATTCTCATGTAGTCATATAATCTTTGTACTTGTTACAATCAAGTTTTTCCAGGAAATGGTACATCTCCTTGCTGTCCTGGCTCTCTGTTGCCATATTGTCATCACCTGTGTTTGTTATTTAGTATTTGGACTTAATGCACATAAGCTATGTCTATTTTAGCAAATACCGCAGCTTGTATGAACAGATTTGTATAGCCCAAAGGTTGCAACTGAGAACCCCAAATCCATGATGTAAGTATTTCAAGTGGTTTACTTTGCACTGGTTCTAGCCCCAGTCCCACAGCTGCCCTTTAGTGACTGGAGCATACCAGATGAAGCCCTGGAACAATTATTCAGTTCAGTTTGATTCTAAACAAATCCAGTTTGTGCTGAGACCACCCTGTGATATGAACTGAAGCACGGACAGTTGACAGGGGTGCTTCAAAATGCCTTGCCAAATGCTGAGCAACTGTAGGTATGCCCACAGATGACTGAAATGGGAAGAGCTTGCCTCGAAGCAGATGCACAGAGATCTTGTCCAATTTTCACATGGTCCATTATCATTTTTACTTCAGCTAAGATCTTTGTAGTTTGATAGACTACACAGTTTAGTGTGCCCAAAGTCTTCTGCCACCATTTCCTAATGAAATAGAAGAGGTTCAATTCACTGGGATGAGGTGTGAGGTGTAGCGCTATTTGGTAGGACAGCGAACGTAAAGGTGTTGCAGCACCATTTCCTCAGTACACTTCGTTTCCCATAAAGACAGATTTAATATCAATATATAAATATTTTGGTGTATTTATCATATAAAGGCAACGGCCTTTTATTTCAAATAAGCAGAATGATTTACAGTAACTGACAGTCTGGTTGGTGATTTCAAAATATTCTGCTGTGCATAGCACAGTTTGTCTTCTAGGCACACCTGTGGTTTCCTGCTGAGGAAACTATCATAAAAAGAAGAGCCCTTATCCAGCACGTATTGTGGTATGGATTGCACAGGTTTAGTGTTACTGCTCACTTCACCAAAATAGTAATTCATCAAACTGACTGGAAACAACAGGTTTCACAGCAACCTCAAGGTGTGGGGAATGACAGGTTGTATCCTAGATACATTGTTCTGACTTCAGTGTGTATGAGAAATCTTGAGAGTCCTGTGTGAAGTTCTTGAAAGAGATCTTCCTGTGGTGAAATTTGGCCATTAGAGTACACAGAAAGATACAATGATGATAAAAATATTACAGCAGGTGCTTAATTTAGCCCCCTGAAATCCTGTGAATAACCCATTTCCTATCCTCTGGCCAGGCTACTAAATGAGGCATGCTCAGTAATTACTGAATTATCCCTTTCAGCAGGAGGAAAGCAACATGGGTGCTAGGCTTTTGTTATTTTACATTCACCCCCATTAGTGTTACTTGCTGCACCTAATAGGCTGATAAATGGGGTATTGCTACTGTCAGTGACTAAATGGCACTTAATATTCCATTTTGAAGTTCAGGAAATCAGAAGTAGGAGGAGAAGCTTTTGATGGCCATTTTCTCAGTGACACAGACTTATAATCAAGGAAATTGATGTTGAAGGTTCAGTTACATGGATCTTACCACAAAATGGAGCTGTAAAATTGTGCAGTGGATGCAATAGACTTCAGCAATATAACCCTTCACCTTATTAGGATTACCTCCAAAAATAATATTAAAAATTAGAAGTAGACCCCAGTCTCTCATTCCTGTAACATTACTTCAGTATAAGTAATGAAAAGAAGAAGGTTTGGAGCAGAGTGCTGCATTTTATTGCAGAATATAGGAGGCCACTGAAGAAGGTTTAAGGTGGCAATTTCTCCTTTGAGGTGCTCAAAGACTGTAAGCGGGCACCTTTGCTCAGGACAGGGCAAGGATAATGTCTTAAAACATTCACACCAATGGCTTCTGTGGACTAGATCTGGGACAACTAATCTGCAGTTCTTAAAGCCAATACACATTTGACAAATCCTTTGTAACTTGGCAATTGTTATCCCTAGGTATAGTTTTCTCTTTGTAGCAGTTAAGATAACACACTGGAGCACATTAACCTGTAGGTACTGTATACAGTTCAGCTGTATGTGGTTCTGCCAGCACAGAACAAGAAACAGCAAGTCTGACCAATTTGCTGTTTGGCCAGAGGAGAAAGCCACTCTGAAGAAAAGGGATTCAGATCCAGACAGAGAGAGCTTGCACAGCTGGATCTGGACATAAGTCTGGGTTTTAAACATTCCCATTATTCAGAGTTGTTTGTATTTGGACAGCTGGTTCTGACTTTTCTGATTCTCCCACATAGGAAGATATTGTCCATTGATTCATGAGGAGAAGGTGATGCAGCAAGCAGCTTAACAGATGACAGAGAGTGGCCATTGTAATGTACATCCTGAGGTTTGATAGTCCGAGAGAAGCAGCTTGGCCTCTGCTGAGTCACTGAAGTCCTCCTCTTGGGCTGTGACTTCTTTTCTGACCCAAACGTCATCACAGGATTAGGTGGATTCAGAGTCTCCATGCCCTCCCTGCCTCTGGACCTCTCTCTTGGTCTGAATTTCACCAGTGTTTTGAGAGCCGCCTTCTTCGCAGCCCCTACCATCTGGAATAGCTTCACTGTGTCTCTCTGCCTCATTGACTCTCTTCTTCATTTCAAATCTCAGTTGACCATTTATCTTTTCTACCTTGCCAATTTCTTTTAATTTCCCTGTCCATCTGCTTGGTCTATTTAATTCTGTGAAAGCTTTTAGATTACATATTTCATAGTAGATGCATGGGAAAATGGTACTATAGTATATATGAACAACTTCCGCAGCTTGAGCAAGGGTGCTGTTAGCATCAGCTGAAAAATCCTACGTCTCCCCGATGTGCTCAGTGTTACAGTTCACAAAGTTAGAGGGGGATGTTAAGATTGTGTTGACAGCCAAAAGAATATACTTACTTTCCTAGAGCTGCAGCAAGTAGAGCAGATGGTATTTTCCCCCACTCCACATCACTCTCTGTCCTTGCCTTCCTCATGCCCCATTGTTCATTTTTCACACCTCTCTGTTGGTTTGGTTTGGATTCAACACCCTCTGAAGTCAATGGAGAATCTCCCGCTGACTTTATTTGGCTTTGCATCATGCTTCCTGTGATCTGTCCTCCCTTTAGCTATGCCTGAACCCAAATCCCTGTTCTGACCTCTCAACAGTTTGGATCCTGTCTGTGCATCATCTCTCTTCTTGCTCCCTGCACTTTGCCAAGAGCCTCAGCAGAGCAGTGATGGGGAAAGCTGCATGGAATAGATACTGCTCGTGTCAATAGCTGGAAAGAAAACCTGCGAAAAATTTTCAGTTTGCATTACTCTGAAACACTTTCTCTAGCTTTTTCCTCACTGAACCAAAAAGAAAACAGGAACATAATTTGAGTTAAATATTATGGGAATGAAATTGAAATGTTTTGTTTTGCTTGGGTTTTCATTTTTAATTAAAATGAAAAATCACGTCAAAACAGATTTTATACACCTCTGTTTTGAAAATGTCACAGTGAAATATTTTGCTTTTCATGAAACAATGCAAACAGTTTTCCATAAATCATTTTTTTCCCCAAATTCATTGGTTATATTTATTAACCCCAAACCATATTTTGCTTTTGTGGTGAATCAGTTACTAAGTTATTTGATGCTATTTCCTCTCATGATTTTTCTCTGTATTCCAAAGCACTATCTACCCCCTCTCTCGCTGAGATCCTTCCCAGTCACCTATTCCTTTTGTAGGCCTAGAAATGGAAGACGGGGAAAAAAAGACAAAAAAGACAGGGTTTCTGTGGGTCTACCACTGACTTTTGTTTTATCATTTAGGCTGTGTGGTGACTCCCTTTTTTCAGTCTAGTACAAGACTGGAATAATTGTTATTGCATTCTCCAGTTAACGCTGCCTGCAGCCCCATTGAGCTTGAGAACACCGTCTTGTGACCTCCTGTATGGTGTCTCACTTCAGTAATGGCTTTGACTAAAGTTTATGTGATTTCCTCCCATAACAAGGAAGTCAAAGGCTTTACTCTTTTTCTGAGTGTTCAATTTCTAAGGACAAAATCATAGCCCCAATGAAGTCAAATGAAAATTTCCATCAACTTCATGTGGCCACAATAGCTCCTTGTACATCTAACAACCTCTGTGTTATTTGGCACTTAAGTCACTCCAGAAACAAAAATTATTCTTGCGCTGATATTATGGTTGTCATAAGCAGTACCTCAGAAGCAACTCTCTGCACTTTTCTAGACCTGGGAAATGTTTTGTGTTTTGATTGACATCCCTAGGAGTTGTGAGATTTCTCAGCAACTTGCAGGATTTAGCCCTAATAGTATTTACAGTAATTAAGTACACTAATCAAATAACAAAACAACTAATGACAAATTGATTCAATGCCAAATAAAGGACTCAAATAAATGCTTAATTAAAGATGCTAATAAAATCCCCCTCAGCCCTTTACAGTCCACTCCCTAGGGCTAAAGATGACTTTCTACCTCAGAAATCTTTATAGCCCTTTACAAGCCCAGTCTCTAGGGTTACTGCCTTCTTTAACCTCTGGATTAAATGCTTGTTAGCTGAGCACTGTATAGACCCATTTAAAATGCCATCAAAATAATTAATTTGGATCCAGAATGCTCTGTGTCCTTCAGTTATGATACACCATGACATGCCCACCTGCATGCAGGTTCCCATGCACTAGGGTATGCAAGGTTGTGTCTAATTTTGAGCCCCTAGGCAGGAGGATGTATGTCTGACCATCAGACCTCCTTAAGCCAATGGCACAAATCATGTGCTTAACTTTAGGCTAAGTACCTTGATGAATTGAAGCCAAAGTGAGAAAGAGCTTAGCCATAACACAGTCCAGTTTAAGTAAAGCAAGACGGCTGTTTTGTAATTCATTATTGATTCTGTTAAGCTTTCTTATTTATTACCTAAGTAGAACCTAGCAATAAAAGTATATTTTTTTAAATAAATGTATTGGAGAATGGACCTGCCATAAAAAATGGCTATTAAGCAGCACTCGACGAGGAGAGAGTTCTTTAAGTTACTATTCAATATTTCTTTCATGTGCTAGGAATCTTTCTCTCACCCTGGCAGATAGCCTCATTAGATATTTCTCTCCTTATCTGTACATATAGCTTTTTACATTTCGTGTCAATAATGATAAAACAAATGCTTATAACAGTAGAAAATGAAGAGTAATTTCCCAGCCTTTCATAGAAGATTTGCAGAAGAAGATTTGAGCAGACAGGCTGCTGTGATCACCAGGTACACAATATATAGTGCATGGCAGCCCTTTCCACTTTTATCTGTAATGTTATTTTGTGATGGGATTGTTGTCTTTGGGGTTGTCAGCAGATAGTCGCTCTCAAAGTTTTCCTTTCTCCCTCTGATGTGTTACATCATTTCACATTATCTCATCTAACAAGGCTGTGTGATTTCAGATAGCACCATATGTGTTTAACTTCAGAAGAAGCTCTGAGCCCAGCTTGGTTATCTCTTATCAGCTTTGGTATTATCCAGCTCCAAATCTGGGGCAGATGGAAGTAAATGGGGTGTCAGTGGGAAGGAAAGAATTCCTTACACTTGTATAAGCCACCTCTATCTCTGATATTTGCTTATAAAAGAAAGCAGGCTGTGAGGAAATTATTACATTGATCTGAGTGATATAATTTGGATTCTGCTGGAAATACTAGCAACATGTATCCTACATGCCACCTTTAGTCGTGGGGGAGGGTGAGGAGTTGAAATGGAGAAAGAGCTAATTCACATGAAGGTGCTGCTTGCAGTGTGCCAAATTACCTGTTGGATATCTGAGTACTTGCAAATATTGCAGATAACTTGGACTTATCCCTCTGGAAGCCCAAGAGAAAAAGCTTGCATAGCTGGCAAGTTAAGAAATATGAAAACAAATGAACATGAAAAAGGCTTAAGAAAAAAAGCCCCAAAACAAAACACAAAACCCTGAAGTGTGAAAAGAATAGAATTAGAATTAACAGCCTTAACTGAAAAAGAGTTGCTCTAACCACTTATCTTTCTAAACTGCGCTGCTCTACATCCTCCAATTATGTCCGCATGCTGCTTTCTATCAAGAATAAAGAAAAAATCCAATTCTCCAGGCACTGGTATTTCAAATGATTCATCACATCATGAAACGATGTACTACAGTGCCAAATCAGTGTTATGCTAAGTCACATTCTGACCCATCAAAGATTCTTTTATATCCTTCCTCTTGTTTGTTCCTGGCCTTTAAAATATCTGCTCTTACTTTGTTTATATCTTCAGTAACTTTAATTAGCTCTTATTTTATGTCATACTGGCATTTGTGTTTCCCACTGTTATCCTTCAGTACATACTACAGGGTTTGGGTGGGTCACTATAATGCGTGTGTATTTTTCAGACATTAAGAAGGGCCCCAAATCTTCTCCAGTGTTTTTTGAACTCTAGCAGCTGTTCAAACAAAATATACTACTTATACCTATAGCCTTTTATTGTTTATGTCCTTAGACCATCATGACTACAGCAGTAGAACTGTAGAGCATTTTAAAACACTTGCTAATGTCAAATGCTATTTTAAGCCACTGTGAAAGACTGAGAACAAAAATAGAGCTCTGGGTCACAGCTTGTATTTGTTAGAAAAAATATTTAACTTAATTTCCCTCAAAGTTTGTATAGCAAAAGAACAACAGCAGCGCTTCTCTGCCAGGAATTTTTTTTGCTGGAAAAGAAATACGTGGGGATCAATGAAAAGCTCAAAAGCAAGGGATTCTTCTGGCGTGCTGCATCCGTGTCTGTAGGAGTTTTGTCCTTGGTTGTTTGAGATACGATTCTGCAAAGTGAAAAGGGGAGTTCAAAGCAAGACAGAGACAAGGCTGATGAAAATAGAGCATCTGCAAGCCCTCCTTAAGGGACTTCCTAATATTTGTCTGCGTGTGTCTCTCTGTGTCCTTTGTTATCGCTGTTGATGAAAATAGTGATGTCTGTTGAGGTAAATCTATACAGGCAGCTTCACATCCCTGGAGTGAAAGGGGCTTCTATTCTTTACATAGCCTCGGGAGAAGTTGAAATACAATTCCGAATCCTAAGTCTTTGAGCAATTATTTGAATTGTTCTCAATATCATGCAGTATTTCCATGGCTAACTTGAAAACTGTTCTATTATCACCACAGGAAGTAGCCTAGAAGGGAAATGCTACTTTATAATAAACAAGACACTGTCTGGCATGGCTGTACTAAGATGAAGGAGGAAAAAAAATCACCATACGGTTCAGCAATACTTAAAAGAAACAAAATGATTCCAATCTGAACAAAATGTCACGGTTGTTCCCAGAAGTGTCACAACATGGGAACATGGGAGTACAAGATAAAGCTCTGCTGAAAATGGTTATGTCTCTTGATAGCTTTAGTCAGCTGTGGCAGGAAAAACAAAGGCAGTTCTTGCTGTGCTGCAGAAATGTATACTGGGCAGTAATAAAGGAATAAAATTAGGAAGTCACACTGACATAATAATGCAATGCAAATTTCATTTGCTTCAGTAAAAGCATAACAAATTCTCTCTATCCTACAATAATTTCAGTTATTCTTTTAATGGCAGTAATTCAAGATTCTTCCATTGAAGAGTAAGTTGCAATAGTTTGAAAGGTCTAAATTGCATCAGCTGCATAAGAATATGAAGAACATTAAATTAAGCTTTGTCAATAAAAGAAGAAAAAAGAATGTCTTTAGTTTCAAAAAACTTGATTTCAATTAATGGCATAGAATAGTTAAATATTTTACTGAAAAAAAAGGAAAAATAAGAGGTTGAGAAGGCCATTTTCAACAAATGTGGGTGTCGAGCCATGATTTTCAGAACTGAAGTAATTTTGATTTCCAAAATTCAGAACATCTGGGAGATCTCACCTGTGTACAGTTCAGTAGAACAATTAAGAATTGGAAAGTATTACTTAAAACAGAGATACACATTACTGCTAATTATCTAAATTGAATACATCCAGAAAGAAGGTAGTTAAAATGACAAGCAGTCATGCTGAAAGGGTCCAGAGGAATTTTGCCAGGACACCTCAGCTAGTCTGATTTCTCATATCATGGAGCTGTTCCAGTTTAATATTGGTGTGTTAGTTGGTATGTCAGTTAGAACTAATGTTAGTGTCTCTGAGAGGTAAGGTAGTGTGGGGAAGTTTGCTGGTGACACAGTGTTAAAGGTATCATAAATACAGAGGAGAAACTGGGTGTTTCTCAGAAAATGTCAGGTGACCTGCATGATCACAGTGATAAAAATTTGATTAAATATAATCATGAAAGTGTAAGGTTAAATAGTCAGTAATGTATAAGCAGAACTTCTCCTATATCATGGGAGCTCATTAGTCAGAATTTATTAAGGATGAGAAGGATCTGCATCTACTAGTTTCTCATACAGTGATTAGGAGCTGCTTCTATCATGTTGCCATTTAAAAGGCAAATGCAATTCTAAAATACTTTTGATAAGCTGTTTCCAAGAGAGCTAGTAATGCCAGTGGATGTCTCACTGGTTCACCTGGAATACTGTGTGTACCATTCTGTGCACCTACATATTGAAAAAAGAAGAATTTAGGCTTAAATAGGCATGAAGGAGGAGACAAGTATAATGAAGAAAAAGAAACTAAGGTGGGGTGGCTTTGTTGGCCTAGCAAAATAAACACTGAAAGAGAATTTCATTTGTTGGTGTGAATGAATTGAGAAACAAGTACCAAAGAATCTTTAAAGGTAGAAAAAACAAGATACAAGAAAATGTGTATAAATTAATGCCATTAAATAAAAATATGAAGTTTAAAAATCATAATAGTGGGGTTCTGGATTATCCTTCTAACAAAAAGGCAAAGCTCTTAGTTTATGGAGTGGCAGCACGGTTCTTGGCCTGGATGGAAATTGAGCGTGCATCTATTGTAACATTTTAGTTGGAATCAGAAATGCACTTTTGAAGTGGGCTCTCCAGCATCCCCACGGCTCTGCCTTGTTTTGCAGTGGAGCAGTCTCACACTGCACAGTTTCCTTTCAGATGAAGCTGAACTGGAAGATGCAGTCCAGTTGCACGCTGGGTACTGCAGCCGCTGATGGCTTCTCAGTTCAAAGCCCCGTCCAACCTGGCCTGGAACACTTCCAGGGATGGGCCATCCACAACTTCTCTGGGCAACCTGTTCCAGTGCCTCAGCACCCTCACAGTAAAGAACTTCTTCCTTACATCTAACCTAAATCTATCCTCTTTCAGTTTAAAACCATTACCCCTTGTCCTATCACTGCATGCCCTTGTAAAAAGTCCCCCCCGGCTTTTTTGTAGGCCCCTTTAGGTAGTGGAAGGCTGCTATAAGGTCTCCCCGGAGCCGTCTCTTCTCCAGGCTCAACAACCCCAACGCTCTCAGCCTGTCCTCATAGGGAAGGTGCTCCAGCCCTCTGATCATCTTTGTGGCCATCCTCTGGACTCACTCCAACAGGTCCATGTCCTTCTTATGTTGGGGGCCCCAGAGCTGAACACACCTGGTTGACAGGACCAGGCTAGAGCTGCTACGAAGTAAATCCCTGGAAAGTGCATATGCTGTGGATGTCAGGCTATTAGCACAACTGTTTCACTGTCTCTGTCTGCTACAGTTCCTGTAGCTTGACTGAAAAGGCAAAATGCTGAACCTGTCATTCAATTTCTGTTAGGATTCTTGCTCATAGCTCAGAAGGCTAAAATGAAATCCATCTCAGTGCCAAAGGAAGGCATTTTGTATTTATTTATATAATGTTAGTGACTTACAGGTATTTGAAAAGTGGGAGAAGGACTGAAGTTTTTAATGCTTTCTAGGAAGAACCGTCTTTATATATTTATACACATACACACACACTGCATATACAGATAGATATATATGCACAGTATCTTGCAGAGCAGAGTTCTATATCATGTTGCAAAAGTCATAAAAGAACAGATCATTAATATGGTCTCATTTATAGCTTTTTATTTTGCTTACAGTGTTTATTGCATGACAGTACACTATATTAATTACAAGGACTTAGCCCTCATTTGCTCTATTAGGAGATCACAATTAATACAAAGTCTCAGTCCCCAACTTGCTTATTGACTTTCAGAATAAAATAATTTGCCTGATGTTGTAAGATAATAAGAGCAAAATTTGGCAGCCTGTGGCTAGCTGGGGACACAGTGGTCCACAGAGATTAAGAAAATCACCTCACACATATGTACAGCTTGAATGATTGGTGTTTAGAGAGTGGTGGTGACACGATCTGCAGTTAAATATCTCACTGCCTTAATTTTCAAAGGTACACTCAGTAACTGTAAAAACAGTTGTTTATTTAGCCAGCTAAGTGTGAATAAGAGGCCTACTGTCAGCACCTTTGTTAAAAACATCTGAGTTATATTCTAGAGAGAATGCATGTATGTCTTCACCGGGTACGTATGTCTTAAGGTTGCTAATGTTCAGTAAGTATTTTACTACTGATCCACAAAAATGCTGGGCAGCTGCAAAATATGAGGGTTTGTGAGAGGTAGATATATATGTCCAATAAAACTTCACTCTTCTAAAACTGAACTGCCATGTAAAGTCCATTCAACCATTTAAAAATGAGAAGCACTGTGCAAGCATTGCCCACTCTTAGGTCAGTGCCGTTAGCAGCGGGCTGGTACAACAGGCTTGCAACAGGGGTGCCCAGAGCACGGGGAGACCAGCTGTGGGGTTCTGCTTTGGGCCAAGCCATCAAAGAGCTTCTGCTCCTCCAGCTGCCCCGCTGGGCTTGCTTTCTGCAAATTCCTCGGGCTGACTGGCTCCCCAAAACAGGAGATCAGCAGGTGATTGTTGCTGTTGAAGAAAAAACTTCTTGAAACCAAGGCCTTGTAGGATAATGTAGGTGAATACACAATTGCTCTTTGTGGCCCAAAATGTTTCTGATGAGGTTTTATTCAATATAGGTGGAGAATTAAATCGAAGTGCTTGGGCAGCTAGACAATTTATCCCCTGAAATGTCTATAATTCCTTCTAAAAAGAGCCTCGTGTTTCTGTCAACAATTGATTTTAAGCATTATTTTCGTCTTGAAGAGAAATGATCAGACTCCACCCTTCTGCTGGGAAGAGGTCAGTAACACAGGCAACCACAGGAGACTTCGATTTTTAGTAAAAGTTTGCTGGCTCATTCAAGTACTGTTCAGTTGTGGGTTTGGGTTTTTTTTTTCAGAGTCAAGAGCCCATAGCATTTCACTCCCTCACTTTCAACTCTCACATGTTAAATATGCTCTGGGTTTGCTGGAATATGGACAGCGATGTGTTGTGCTGTTTCTAATTGATTCTTCTGTTTCTATTCTGGTTATTTCATATCTTGCAAGTAGGCAACTTTGAGAATAAAAGAAAAGTAAATATCCCACTAAGTTTAATAAGGAGAGATTAAAACAGCATTTAAAATGTATCACTCCTTTCCTCTATGTGTCTGGTGCTTCAGTATGTTCATCAGAAGGCACTGTCATTTATAGTAACTAAAAAAGGGAGCCATCACTGTCAACTTATTTTTGAAGTTGCTGCCTGAAGGACTGTGGGCAATCTTAGACCACACAGAATAAGCCTTTTCTTTCATAGAAGGTTGTCAGGGCTGCCCTGTATTGGTCAACAGCAGATATCCCCGCACTGATAACAGTCCCTGTGCAGTTAAGTCTGAGTCTCTTTGTCAGACGGAAAAGTCTGGGAAGCTTTTAGAATCTACAAAGATAGTGAAACCTTCAGTCAACATGCAACTGTGTCTCAGCTGGATGTCCTGTGATGGGCAAATCGTTTGCTAAGGATTGCTGAATATTGCAATGCTAAGCTACATTCGGTCACCCAAATATTTCCAGTATTAATTGTAATGAAAGGTATTCAGCTGTCAGAGCTCCCAGAGTGTTCACATCAAAATCTGACAGGCTTGGGCTTGGGGAGTATGGCTTGCACCAAAGCACCAAGGCACTCTCTATGTTAATAATCAAGGTTGCTGTAGGAAGGTCATTAACAGACTTCATAAAGTCAGTAGCGTTTCCTTTCTTTTCTCTCTTTCAGGCAAGTTGTGGATGGCAATTTGCTTTTCTCTCTTTTATTTGGGGGTGAGAGAACACTGTGGTAAGGAGACATTCTGTTGTATAGGGGAGCATTTAGAGAAGGTGTCCTGATACCACCATGATGGGGCCAACACTGGCTTTCTTTTAGAACATCACTTCAGAGCCAGGTTACCTTCACAGGAATAGTGAAGGGGGCTAAATGAGTAATTTTGAATCTCTGAAGAGCATTCTAGCAAGTCACTGACTGAATATAGATGTTCATTCCTGTGTCCTCTCCGATCCAGTCACAGCAGGGCTCGGAAATTTGAGTATTTAATAAATGTTTCTAGTATTTAAAGAACCATTTACCTCTTTGTCAAATTAGTATTCTACACTCATACACTACATTTGGGTGCTGTGAGAGCATTTTGGAGGCTCATAAGTGCTTTGAATTGTTGGTTTGATAAGAACTATGTATTTACTCCTCAGAATCTGGAGTGTGGTAAACACTCATTACAACAAAATGAGAAAAGATCCTATCTGTGATTGAAGACTATCCTTGTGAATGTAAGCAGACAGGCCAAATTCATCCCACACCTAGCTGCTTTGTTATCAGGGGAAAATTGGATAAGAAAAAGTTTGACTTAGCAATAGTATAACATGTATATTGCCAGGATTCCTCTTGGTGATTGTGAACTCTGGGGTCTAATGCTTACCTTACCTATATTGATGCTGTTCATAGTTGCTGAAGTATGTAAATGGATGTGGAGAAGTGCTGAAGATCATAGGTTATTCTTTGTTTCCATCCTGAACACCAGATGAAACCTCTTTTACATACCTTGTCATTGAACAAAGAAGCAGCAGGCATCAGTCATAAAATCAGTAGTGGGAGGAATATTGCTCTTCCTTACCTCCCAGCAGTACGGACAACTCCTCATGTCGTCAGAGATCTGAGCACAAGTTTTCTTCTTGTCTGGTTCAAGAACAGTTTGAGCCAGTAAACTACTTCCGAAACCAGTCTTCACTGGCTTTAGGAGCTCCACATTACTTTATTTTTCTTTGGCAGATTCTGCTAAATCAATTCAAATGCACTAATTTCAGATCATCTAAAACTGCACCTAAAAAGCAGTACATACCAAGTTATGATTGTGCAGACAATTTGTGACAATAATTAAAACCAAACACAGGTGTTTCAAATGCTCCCCAAGAGCATTTGGTAACTGCTAAGATTTACTGAAATAATAAGAAATAAATCTTTTATATCTGTATTTCTAACACAGTCTTGAAAAAGTCTCCATGCAACATAAAAAAAAGCTATGTCAATACAATGTCTGTGGGAGACAGGCTAGAATTATTATATACTCTTTGTTCCTTGATAGCCACCCCCCCCAAGCCTAGTCCCTGTGCAAACATGCAAGAGAGCATCCCTAACACGGTAAGCTTCAAGTGTAAATGGGGAATATGAAAAGGCATTTCAGGCTTGTATGTGCACCAAGCTGGTTATGGAGAAGCATCTTAACCTCAATTTGTGCATACAGAAAGGAGACATCTCCAGGTAAAAGGAGAAATTTAACAGAGAGTGTGTCTGGCACAGAGAGGGGAAGGGAAGCGAGGAAGGCAAAGCCTGGAAAAAGGGAAAGATGCTGAGCAGCTCTTTTATATAGTTATTTATTTATTCCTTTCATGGATATAGGTTTACATAGAATGACGTAGAGCTGGGAGAAGCAGAAACTGAACTTGAAGCACTGCTGAGGTAGCAGATATCCAATCTTCAAACTTCAATGAGTCCTCTACCTGCATAGGATAGGTGTACAGGATTTTTTCATCTCATCAATGAAGCAACTGATTGTGTCAATAAAAATATTTTGATCCAACTCTGTTAAAGTTCTCAACATACTAATAGGTTTCTGGTTTACTCCTTGATATTCTTTCATCTGTTACATAAACAAGTAGTCAAACACAAAGCAAACTGTGACATCCTCTCTTACAAAGATAAATAAAGATCAATCTTTTCTGACATTCTGCCTAATAAAAAAGCAGCAAACAAGTCAGAGAAAGAAAGCAAACAAAAAATGTTTTTAAAAGAGAGAGAGAATAAGAAATAGGGAACAACTGTCTGGAAAGGTGCATGTTCCCGTGAAAAACAAAAGAAATATTGGCTGAAACTGGCAGCTCTAAGTTTGAAAGATATTGAAAATACTTATTTTCTTGTGAATTTCAACATATATTGTCCTAATTTTCACCCCCTTCTGTTTAGTTGCCTGCTTCTGAACCCAAAGCTCCTCTCAGTACCAGCATTGTGAATTAAAGCAGATGAATTCAGAGATGAGTCTTTCTCTAAGTGCAAAAAGACTGAAAAACATTAGCATTTCTTTCTCAGGTGATTTAAAATCAGCTTTTTGTTTTCTAGGGTTTGATATATATCTTGATAAGTGTATGTTGAAATAGGATTAAAAATAACTTGTGAATATTAATTGATGAATTCAATTCCCATTCTGAAAAACTTTTAAAATTTGGGAAAAAATGGATTTGTGATTTAAAACTACCCTTAGGTACTTTTGTGAATGCCTAATGAGAACTGATTTCATGGATCAGTTTGACCTTGTGGGACTTAAAATAATGTAGGTAATAATCTTTTATAAAAGCATTGCTTAGTAGATGTTCCAATTAGTCCTGTCTGTGTAGTAGTTGTCATTCTCCTGTTTTTCTCTGTTAATATTCTCTTTCGTTTTGGTTGTAAATTGCTCATTTTCTATGTACTCTTAGGCCGTGTCCCAGTGATGAACTAATTTTTAAAATTTAAGCAGTACAACACTGCATCATTAAAATTATCATCCTTTTGAGGTAATCACCTAGTATCTTTAATCAGTAAAGGTACCGGATTGCATACTGTGAATTATGCAGACTAATCCCTCATGTGCCAGACAATGAAGCATGTGCATAGTTTTTGCTCATGTAAGTAAATATATGTATATACTTAAGGGTTTGCAAAACCTGGCATCATGTCATGGATCGTATCTTGGATTGAATTTCTGCAGACCTTAGAGGAGTTAGAGTACAGGAAACTACACACAGGTTCGATGGCTATTCCTTTTAGTGCATAATCAAAGCATTGCTAATTTCACTGAGCTTGTGAGAAGGGTAGTGATATCCTACCTGCAACAAAGAAGAAATGAAAATAACTTCTGTCATATCTGGTTGCCAAAGTTCCCATTGGAATGATTGTTTTAATACTGATGACATTTCATTGTATAATGGGGCTTCTAAAGCAGTGAGTATGCTTTATTTTTGTTAAAAACATTTTAAATTTTAATAAATAAAATAGGGATGAATTCTGAAGAACTTTTCCCATCTCTTTTTGTCAGTCATTGTTATACTGAGATACTGCTTTCTTTTTTTACAAAAAGTCCTTTCAATGTCATAAAATTCCTAACTGGAAAGATATTTTTGTCAATTTCCAGTTTTAAAGTGAGAAAAGTCTGTTTTGAGAAGTCCATGAAAAATAAAACCTCATCGTAACATGAAAGATACTGGCTTGATCTCTTATAAGAGACCTTCCTAATTCTCAAAATGGTGTAGAATGCCATTGAATTTGGAGGTAAAAGGTAAAATAATGATAAAAGAAAGTACTACTGACTCTAAATAAACATGCTGACTACTTTGAACCAGAATTTAATGCAAATTTATCTTGTTCTTGATCTCTAAGTGAAGTTACACAATGAATAGATTTGCCAAGTATGCTTTCTTTTTCAATATTAGGAGTACCAGGTTGATATTTTAGTTACATTTTTTTAATAGAATGTAAAATAAGGATTACATCATGGAATGTGATGAAATAAAACTTCAATTCTTGAAAGACATAAAATCAGAAGATTGTACAAGGTCCTTTTCCAAAATTTATACTGGGCAATTGTTGTGGTTTAGTGCCAGCCAGCAGCTAAGCACCACGCAGCCTCTCGCTCACTTCCTGCCCACCCAGTGGGATGGGGGAGAAAATCGGGAAAAGAAGTAAAACTTGTGGGTTGAGATAAGAACAGTTTAATAGAACAGAAAAGAAGAAACTAATAATGATAATGATAACACTAATAAAATGACAATAGTAATAATAAAAGGATTGGAATGTACAACTGATGCACAATGCAATTGCTCACCACCCACCAACCGATGCCCAGTTAGTCTCCAACCAGTGATCCCCCCCAGCCCCACTTCCCCCAGTTTCTATACTGGGCATGATGTCCCATGGTATGGAATACCCTCTTGGCCAGTTTGGGTCAGCTGCCCTGTCTGTGTCCCCTCCCAACTTCTTGTGCCCCTCCAGCCTTCTTGCTGGCTGGGCATGAGAAGCTGGAAAATCCTTGACTTGGTCTAAACATTACTTAGCAAAAACTGAAAACTTCAGTGTGTTAACATTCTTCTCATACCAAACTCAAAACCTTAGCACTGTACCAGCTACTAGGAAGAAAATTAACTCTATCCCAGCTGAAACCAGGACAGCAATTAAATTAAGTATTGTGCCTTGCAGTTGCACATTAGCCCTTTAGTAGTATGGAAAGACTTACAAACATGGATTCTAAGTTAATGCAGTGCTTAAGCAAATAATCAAATTTGTATATGTGAATAATGCCATTGAATGTATGAAAGACAGCTGCAAGTTGTTGCCTTTTGTTTGAACCACAAATAAGACAAAACCCAATCACTTATGTTTACATGCTTGGCTCTGCATTTCATTCCTTGGTTTCTCAGCCTAGACCAGGAACTTCCAGAAGAGAAAAGTAAACTCATTCCTCTGCTTTCCCAGTCCCTAAGTCCAGAAATTTTAGAACAATTAATGTGATGCATGATGATAGAAACCAGTTTTATATAATCTTCCATCCATTTGCTTCAGGAACAGTAATGAGTTAAGAGAAAATTTCTTAATCATGCTTTAAAAAGAATTCAACCAAACACTACGAGAAAAATATGTAGCAAATCAAGAACACCAAGAAAAAAGAGGGTAGATCTTTCATACACAGTCTACACTTAAAACTGTAATTACTGAGACGGCAATGTGTGGTTTAACCCCAGCCATCAACTGGCACCATGTAGCTGCTGACTCACTCCTCCCTCCCACCGCCCATGGGATGGGGAGGAGAATCAAAAACAAGTAAAACTCATGGTTTGAGATAAGAACAGTTTAATCATTGAAATAAAAAATAAAATACAATAATAATAATAACAGTAATTAAAAGTAAGATGACAAAAAAGGAGTGAAATATAACCCAAGAAAGACAAGTGATGCACAATGCAATTGCTCACCACCTGCTGGCTGATGCTCAGCCAGTCCCCAAGCAGTGATCAGCCTCCCCCAGCCAACTCCCCCCAGCTTATATACTGAGCATGACGTTCTATGGTATGGAATATCCCTTTGGCTAGTTCGGGTCAGCTGCCCTGGCCATGCTCCCTCCCAGCTTCTTGTCCACCTGCTTGCTGGCAGTGCACGGGAAACTGAAGAGTCCTTGACTTGGGATAAGCGCTACTTAGCAACAACTAAAACATCAGTGTGTTATCAACGTTCTTCTCATACTAAATCCAGAACACAACACTGTACTAGCTACTAAGAAGAAAATTGACTCTTTCCCAGCTGAAACCAGGACACAATGTCAAGACTATTTAAAAGAGAACCTTTCAAAGGGACAAAGGTGCTTGATGTCTGTTAGCTTTCAATAAGAACTGGACAAGTAACTCCACTTTCTGACTTTGAGAAATTCTTGCAATTACAAAATACTATGGAGCATTTTTCAAATATATTCTTGAGATGTCTGTCTCTTGCTCTCTTAATTTTTATTGATATCAGTATAGTTGTTTTAAGCTACTGTAAAATACTTTTAAAATGTCTGGTCAATAGGAAATGACATCTACTACCACAAGAAGTATCTGAATTGAGAGCTTTCCAAACACCATTACTGGTCTAAGCAAATCAATAAAAGTAGTATTTACTGTATAAAGTTTATACGATCTCTTCTCTGGTGGTGTTTTTAACCACAGTATTGGGTTAAAATTTTAAAAACCCCTCTGATTTCACTAATGTATTTGTGAATTCATAACTAAACTAATTATGGTTTACAGCAGCACAGCTATTTTCAGAATGTGGTCTCATGAGGTATTACTGGTGTGTAGTGAAAATGAGTCGATGACTTACTCTTTCTTCTTAAGAAATAAAGCATTACAGTCCTAATGTTTTTTAGTCAAAATAGGCGTTAATTTCCATAGTGTAGTGGTTTAACCCCAGCCAGCAACTAAGCACCATGCAGCCCCTTCCTCACTGCCCCCCCCCCACCCAGTGGGATGGGGGAGAGAATCAGGAAAAGAAGTAAAACTCATGGGTTGTGATAAAGACTTTTTAATAGGACATAAAGGAATAAAATAATAATAATGATAATAATAATTATAAAAGATTTGGAATATACAAAACAAGTGAGGCACAGTGCAATTGCTCACCACCCACCGACCGATGCCCAGTTAGCTCCCGAGAAGCAATCCGCCCCACCCCTTGCCAGCTTCCCCTACTTTCTATACTGGGCATGATGTCACATGTTATGGAATACACCTTTGGCCAGTTTGGGTCAGCTGTCCTGGCTGTGTCCCCTCCCAACTTCTTGTGCCCCTCCAGCCTTCTGGCTGGCTGGGCATGAGAAGCTGAAAAGTCCTTGACTTTAGACTAAACACCACTGAGCAACAACTGAAAACATCAGTGTGTTATCAACATTCTTCTCATACTGAATCCAAAACACAACACTATACCAGCTACTTAGGAAGAAAATTAACTCTATCCCAGCAAAACCAGGACAACTAGTTCGTTATTACAGGTGTGATCTTAATTAAATGAAGTCAAGCAGTTAATTGTGGAATGTCTTATGAAGGTTGTGCAATGGCTGAATAGACCTGTCATGACAAATGGCACACAAGTATGACTGTAGTCAGCTTTCCCAATTAGGAAGCCATCTGAATATCTGTATGATTGCCTGATATATCTTTCAAGCCTGAAGCTATGTTTTCTCTCTTCAGCAATTGTATTTTGGAATCATGAGGCACAAGGCAAGACTCTTTAGGCATCCACTGAGTTCTCCTTTCCCTAGTTGAGTTGAGGGCTCCAAGGGCCAAACTGCAATTTATGCACGAGGTGTGCAGGAGATAGGGGAAGAAAAAAAGTCCCTTTGTACAAACATTAGTCACGATTTCATGTCTATCATGTCCCCTTAAAGCTGAATCAGTCACCCCTTTCCAGTATTGCTGCTCAAATGTTTTTGATTATGTCTAGTCTCTGTTGAGAATTTGCAATGATCTTAAGGCATCATGCCCCTTTATATGTTCCTATGAACTCCACTTTGTATATGGAGGTAATATGTTTTTCACAGCAGAAAGTTGCACTCTGATGTTTCAGTCAGTTAGCTGGGTTGTCTACCCATTTCCCTCTTAATGACAACACTAATGAAGAGTCATTTATGGTTGTGCCCTTGGACTCAACCGAATTCAGTACGGAATTTTCCTTATGTGTAAATGGCAGATAGTTTTAACCATCCGAATTCAAGGGATATCAGTGTGTCTAATACTGGGGGAAAATCAGAATGAAAAATGGAAAGAAAAATTAGTATCTTGGGAGAAGTACTAAAACTTGGTACTTTGATTAAGTTTCAAGTTTGCAAGGCAGAGGAAATCATAGGAGAAAGGGTTAAATAAGGTTCTGACTGTAATCTCAGACAGAAATTGGCACATATACCCAGATCAGTATTCCCAATAGCAAAAGCATCACCTAGAGTGTCTTACCTGAAGATTGAATCCCATTTCTGATGTCTGGTAACTTTGTAATCGGAAGACACAGAAAAATCCCATAAGGATGAAATTACTATTTAGTTAGCTGTAAGTGGCATTTTTCTTTTCATCTCTGTACATCTCTTTATAAATATAGCAGTAGTAGTCTTTCTATTTTAATGTTAAGTAAAGTAGTTATTTATATTTGCCTAGTGTACAGAATAATTGCTTGGTAGCTGGTCCATCCCAGGCATGCCCTCTTCAAATCAGAGATATATAGAAATACTTGATCTTGTCTTCCCTGACTCAAACACAGGCTGAAGACATTTTTTGCTGCTAAGGTGCTTTGTATAGTGTTTGAAAACGAGAATGCTGAGTTAGGAGTGTCATTTTTCAGGGACCAGTGTTACTTATAATATCCTTGTTATGCAGCTGGACAGTAAGAAAAGTGCCATAATCTAGAGATCTCCCATGAGTTAGCGACAATAGCCTTTTCAACTCTACAAGTAGCATCTGTGAGAATATTTTTGCATATATTCCCTGTATAAATGTTGCTTTTCCAAACTACCTCCTTAATTACATTACAGATGAAACATCCTGGATGAAATCCTGGTTTCAATAAAAGAATTTATGTTCTTGACAACAAAATAACCCAGCCAATTTCTATGAGACCTGAAAACCTGAAGCTATAAATTAGTCTTAAATAACAGTGTGATGGAGAAGCCAAAATATGAAAGAAATTGAGCTTAGAATTGGAGATGAACTTTAATGTTCTTTGGGGACAGCATCCAAAATTCTGTTCTCATGGTATGTTTTTCACTAACTGCTTGGCACAATACTTGTAGCATAAAATACTGTTATGGATGTCTTTCCTAGACTTGCATCTTTAGAAAATTGCATCTGTAGGAGAACTGTGCTGGTTTTCCTATTCAAAAGTAGAAAGAAAAATTCTAATTTACAGACTTTTTTTATTTTAGAAAATTACTTCTAGCTGTTTGCACAAAATACTTAAGCTTCCATGAAATCCAGGAAGCAATATTGTCTACCTCAGGTCCCTCCTTTAAAGAAAGACACTGGTATTGTTATTGGTAATTGGTATTGATAGATGCCGTATGCATTCTTTTGCATTAAGCAAACATAAATCCATACCATCAAAAAGAAGGCAATTAATAAGTTGCTTAGATCAGACTAAAACAGGCTATGGAAGAGGAAAATGTAATTTCCCAGCTTCTGTTTTCATTATTCATTTGGCATTTGGTGTTAATAATACATTGCAATACAGAACAAGGTAATACAACTCATAAAGTGCCTTATTATCAAGTATCTTCAAGGCGCTTCACAATAACATCAAAAAGGAGACCAAAAGACAATAGTTCATTTATAAGAGAGTCTTAAAGCTTCTGTTTAAAATGTGATGAGATGGGGTCCCATCAACTTCAAAAGAATTTTGTTTAGGGCTATGTCTGTCCCTTTCTTTTTTGGTTTGTGTTTGTATTGTTTACTTTACTTCCCAGGAGAAATAATATCAGAAATGGGGGGAAAACCAGACCTTCTACTGGTAGTCTGCCTGGCAGTGTTTGCAGACTTGTGGGAAAAGGAGTTTAGTGGGAGCTCCCTGGCAGTGCGCTGTCATCTGCATGTTTGGTGTGGAAAGGAGGCCTAGGTTGTCACTTACTTCACACTGCCCATAGATACTACAGTCCAGAGCTGCAGTAGATGGTATATAATTTCATGAGAAGATAGTTTTAGGCAGTTGCCAAATCCAGCAATTCTCTGGTAGAGACAAGGCAGCCACAGGTCAGTGCTCCAGGTCCAACCAGTAGCAAGACTGAGCATGTATTCCTGATAGGTACATGTGCAAAGGCAGGTGTAGAATACACATATACACAGATCAACACAGGCAGAAACACGCGGTATTCATGCAGAAACAAACTGCCCCAACAGCCCCTTCCTTGTTCCCCCCTCTGGGCTGAAGACCTGTTAGTGGGAAATTCATATGTATTTACCACGTGGACTGCTCCAGCAGCTGGGCTTGTATATGCACCTGTCCTACTTGCTGGCTAGTCTGGCTTGGTCTTCACTCGCAGTCACACACTGGGTTATGTACTCTCCCTACCTTTAGTTGCTGGTACCCCAGATACATGGTCCCTATGGTACTCAATCCAGCTGCTGGCCTGAGACCTCCATGCACATACATGCACATAGAACAGACATTTCCCTCTCCCAGGAAAATAGCTAATTAAGAAGACGGGACTGACTGTACTGATCAGGTGCAGGGCATGGCCAGACAAACATGCTGACCAGCACCCTACTTACAGGTAACTGGCCCCTTGTGTCCCCTTATCCCTTGCTTCCGTGCATGTACCGTAATAAGTGTTATGCAATCCCAAAAAGCTCTTGCCTGCATCCCATAATGTGCCCCATACGTCTCAGACTGTGAGGTGCTCCAGGGAGCCTCTTCCATTGACCCATAGTGCTGGGTTTCCCAGGTGGGCCGCTGGGGCTGATGGCTGTCCTGGGACAGCCCTGGGGATGCTTGGGCAGGGACTCCATTCCTCTGCCCGTGTTACTGAGGTTTCTCCACCTGTTAATGTGCCTCATTGTGTAGGCTGATACCCTCCTGTGATGGGCCTGGATGGTGGCAGGGTAGGGTGGTATTTGAGTTCCCCACCTCCTGTTGTGCCTCTACTCCTTTGCACATCTGCAGATGAGCTATTTGTCACACAGCCTAACATAAAGGAGCTTGTATTTTAGAGATTTATTATGCTTGGCACTGAATAGGAATACAAGTAAGGAGATGGGGGAGCAGGTCCAAGGTGCCACCCTATTTCATATGTCTGTATTAGCTCTACGCAGTACAAAACTGCAGCCAAAGCTATTCTGCATGTTAGTGCTCCAGGATTAATGATGATGAGTCAGTCTACACTGCAACTGCTGTCATCACTGCAGATCAGTTAAAATATGCATGAGCCGCATTTAAATTAGCTGCAATCTTGCAAAAGTTGCTCATGATGATGGATTAACTCATAACTGGTTAACTAATGCTGCTGGTGACCTTCAGTAGTGATGCCACACAGACATAGTAAGGCTGCTGAAATTATCTTTGAAGATTGTGCTGTTATGTGACATCTCCAGTGAGTCAACTGGGGACAACTTCACTAGCAAATGCATCCATTTAGCAACAGATGACATGAAGTGATTTGTGGGTTACCAAGGGCTTAGACCTCATTTTGCATCACTCAGGGAAGCTAGTAGAGAAGCTTTGGCCAACTAATATCACAGAAAGGAAGCATCACTAGAATAATTCTAAACATATTTTTATGGAGCAGAAAGCACGGATAGATTTTCAATAGACAGGTCCAGATTGCCAGTGTGTAATAAATTCTTTACAGTTAGTCAAAGTACAGTGAGGATATAAAACACATTTTACTAGGCACAGGCATATTTAGTCAAAATACTGTTTACATGGGTATTGTGGTGATTGAATGAGATAAAATGTATAACCACTTTCTATTTAATTAATACGCACAAGAAGATAAAAGATTTTACAGCCCATATATCAATCTTAATTACTCCATTTTAGCCAGAATATTAAGCTGGATGCTGCATTAGATGTCTAATAGAAATCTAATGACAAATGTGGAGGCTGACACTGTCGTGTAGTTTGGACAGGGGTAAAAAGCCTGAACTGCTCTTTATGCTGTTTCTTAACCAGAATTTCAAATGCCAGTGAGATCAGCTGAGAGTACGCAGCATAAGTGAACGTAAAATGGACCAACAAATTAGTCAGAATGCACAGACCAGAGAATTTTGCTAGTAACTTTAGCAAAGAGCCTGTCAGAAATTTTTATTGCAAATTTCTGTTCCAGGGCCCCTATTATGTAAAAGAAACTCTCTTGGGTAATTTTTAAAATCTGATATAATCTTTTTGACAATATACCTTTCATGAGTACAAAAAGAAAAGAGAAATTTTGAGGTCACTTTGGTGCATGTGTAAAGTTAGTTTACTTCATTATGTTTTCCATGACCAGCAGACAAGTGTGGACAAGACATGTCTGAAACTTAATGAAAAAGCTGCTTTGATTTACTCTGGGACATAAGGGACAGAGCACATTTTGTCAGTTGAAGCCAAGGGATGAAAGTCAATATGACTCAGTTTTAGATGAGTCATAGCTTCTCTGTCCTTCAATTTACCCACCTATAAAATGGAAATAATGGAGAATGGCAAAAATACTAGTTTGTGAAGATTTAAACAGTGTTTAAATAACTACGTGTTTAAAGTTTGTTGCATTGAAAATGGCAAGGATTTCCCTTAATGCAGAAGTACTGCCAATGGTGGTGCTTGCTCAGAAAGTGTTGTGAAAGTGAAGTTGAAAGTATTGTGTTCCCATAGCAGGGCTTCTCTGTAGAAAAGGTACCTTTTTTAAAGTCAGCCATAAACTGGCTCAGAGCAGGCTATTTAGTCTTGGTTTATGTACCCATTTACTGGTCCCATCTTATCATTAACAAATTTCAAAACCATTTCCAAAAGTAGGCAGCAAGTGATGGAACACATCAACAAATCTCTCTGAAACCTTGATGCTTATGATGGGTATCGCATCAGTTATGACTAATGCATTCTTCACTATGAAACTTGTGATGTCGTTTTGTATTAAGGTACTGTATCACCGGCTTTGGACATTCAGCTTCCAAGGTTTTCTTTTGGTTAGTATCTTCAGACAGACCTCTCATAAGCTGCTAGGTGGAGCTGAATTAGTTGAAGAAAATAACGATTCTGTGTGCAGTTTGGAAAAATATTACTTGGTAAATATCTTTGCATTTATCTAGATTATGCAAGGTTGAAATGGGCCAGTCATATGAATCAAAACAAAATGCTTTGATAAGGTAACATTACGAATCAGCTGTCACCTTGTTCATGAGATGGATTGGCAGTAAAGAAAGTAGAGAACTAATCGTATTTATGAGGCATATTGCAGGGCAGTTTCCTCAAATTATGCAGGACTTGAGACGTTCTTAGGGACAACCTTAAAAATAAGAGAAAAAAAATCAGTTCTGAGCATTGCAGGTAATATTCCCATACTCTAATTAAATCTTCATTCTCTCCTATCAGTCCTTTTCATAATGTCCAACTAAATTAGTTTCTTTGTAATTACCTCTTATTTTCCATCTTTCTTGCTAATTAAGGAATTTTCCAATAAAGTCTGCTTTTATTTTGGACAAGCTGAATGTCAGGTATGCTGGAGCCTGCAGGGTAGAAGACATTGTTCCTAGATGAGAAAGAAGCCGATCTCTTACCTCAGCATTATCTGATTCAGTCACAAGGTAATAATCTCTATAGAGTAAAGGGTTGTGGTTACTCTCTGATACAAAAAAATAGCCTGGAAGGGACCAATTTGAGAACAGATGCAGTCAAATGACATTGAGGATTTTAGATTAACTTCAGTGAAATTTATGTTCTTGTTACTTAAAATCTTGTTTTCTCATGAAGATGAGTGACTGATACATGGTGCCTAATGAAGAAGATTGTTCATTATTTTCATCTGCATTTGACAAGCTTTTAAAGCCACTGCTAGAAAGGTGAGATTTCTGAACACCTCTGTGCTCTCAACAGAAAAACAAAGTTCTCTGTGAAGGTGAATGTTTTAAATTATTATTTAGGTTCTATATTTATTTTTTAAACTTTCTGCTTAAACCGGATAGTTTTCTGGTGAGGAAAAAACAGTTACTGCTACTCAAAATAGTGATACTTTCTGCATCTCTCTGTTAGGTAGGCTTAACTTCATAGCTAAATTGCTGGAGGGTTGAGGGATATTTTAGAAATCCTTTACAATTAACATGCAAGCCTTGCCCAGGTTAGGTTCCTATTTATCAGTCTCAGATTTTCAAACTTTACCAGAGTTATCAGTCCCCTGTAGGGCAAGAAATTGTCCCTGTCAGCTTCTTTTCCAAATTCAGCCAGCCCCTTCTCCTGACTCACACACCTCCTTCTGCTGCGTTCAGGTGGGGTTCTCCTTTGAAGTGTTTATTTTTGCACCACATTTGAGTAAGAACCTTTTATTCTTTCAAGCCCTAATGTTCATGGTTTGGATCAGTCAAAAATGAAAACTTTCTATTATAGCTTCACTGTAGGTGTGTTTTATAACCCACTGTGCCACAAGTAAAAATTAAAAACCTTGCTCAACTTTAACTTCACAGCATTATAGAGACATTATACAAATACAAAATTACTCAAATCCCCGAAGCGCACTGTGAACTAAATTAGTGATTTGAAGTTCTCCCATTTAATGTTAAGTATCTTTCGAATTTTAAAGGTACCAGCTGAATGCACTCAGTGATAGCTTTTTGAGCCCTGTTCTTAATTTCTGCATATTATGAAGTTTTCACCACATTTTTATCAATTGTTCCTTTTCTTTAGCTGAGCAATATAATAGAGTAATTGAAATAATTCACTAGCATGTAACCACTTTACATTAAAAGATACTAATGATAACACTTCTGACTTATTAAGGAACCTTTTCTTTCCCTTCATAGTCACAAGGCTGTACATATTAGATTTAGAGCCTGTTCCAAGTGAGCAGTTATTTTGCATTGAGTCCTGAAGTTGCAGGACTTAATATGAACAAATTTACCTGCAATTTCCCAATATAACTCCATTGAAATGATTGTGTAATTCAGTGTAACTACATAAAAATGACAATATAGCTGCTTCCCAATTACATAATGGTTACAGGGTAGTCAGTGTTTCAGTGTAAAATGTAATTGATTCTTAATTATTCTATCTTGGAAGAAAGACCACTGCTCATAATTTCATTAAGGTGGTAAGAAATCACTCTGCAAAGGGAAAGAATCAGCCACTTGTATACATGCTTATTTTCTGTTTGCTGAAAGTATCACTTTTTGATTTATCTGTTTTCAGATGAGGTTTGTAGAATAGTACTCTATTTTGAAGTTGCAGCAGTATCAACATCAGAAAAGGAGTTTCGGGGCTATTGCCTTCATGTTTTGGGTTTTTTCTTTGCTTGATATGCACTTATTTACTATCCTAGAAGCAATTAGAAGATAAAGCAGTACTGTTAGGCAAGTTATTTCAGGAGAAATAACAATGCACAATAAAAACAAATAAGCAGCTTTTCTAGCCAGAGTTGAACCTTATCAATTACAAACTCACTCAGCAAGCAAAAGTGGACTACCCATACTACTGTCAAGCACTTAGCTGTTTTTTCCTGGCCCCCAAGGCTCTTCCTCTTCTCTGTCCAGCGAGGACTTGTGCAACCTTCTTGTCCTCAGCTCCCACAGGACCCTTCTCTCTCTGCCCTGTGGTCAGGGCACACAGGGCAGGGTGCCCAAGGGCACAGTTACAGCTGTGGTGTCAGGGTGGTTTGGCCTTATTTTCTTGCATTATTTGGATTTTGATAGAAGTGGAGAGTCAAGCATAGCGGAGCTGGCCTGGCTGGTCCTAGATGGGGAGCTTCCTGCCGAAGGGCACTTTCCCATGATCTTCACCACCACCGTCAGGGTGTTTCATTCCATTAACATGGCAAATGGGAGCCTTTCACCCAAGGAGTACAATTATTCTCCATGGTGGAAGCTGGGTCAGGTCTGAGGATACCTTTTACAATGCTTAGAATAGCATAAAAAATATTTTTTCTGCTATTGATCTACCCAGTAAAAATGCGGCCATGCTACATGCCTTTTGATGCCCCATAGTACCTGTTATCAATAGGCTTATTCAGCTATGTACACTGTTCAGATTACAGGACCCTTACTCAAATGGAAAATTTCATTTTGACTCTGCAGCCAGGTTTCTGTCTTTCTCTTACTTCCCCATCAGAAAATAATTCTAAAGGCCACCAGCACAAGGTTAACAAAAGAGAGTTGTCAGGTGAAACGCTCTTCCACGGAAATGAAATACCTTTAAACAATAAGTGAACATCCTCAAGGAGAAGTGGCCTTTCATGGATGGTTGCCTAGTGATGAGATCATCCAGTGCAAGGCTGACTGACTGGCAGCTCATGTCTGGAAGGCTGTAAAAAGTCAAGGTTTTTTCCAGCTTGGGACAGAGAGTTGCATAGGGAGTGCTTTCATTATTTCAAAGTGAGAGAAACCTTTTGGGTGGTATGGGAGCCCATCCCATCTACATCTAGAAACTCCTATAAGGACTCTCTGAAGCTGGATCACACAATGGCAGTGCGGGGCACTATACTTAGAACAGTTTTTCCTCATTTTTCTAACTTTTTCATTTACATAAGTTTAGAGATTCACTGCAAAATTTGTTTCAGGCCATAGTTAAACCCCACTGTAGCTTATGTATAAATAGTGCTGCTGCTTACACATATGATTTATGATGGTCTCCCCCCACACAAACACATGTGTATAAGAAAGAGAGCAAGACTAAGTAGAAGGGAGAGGTCCAAAGTGATTTTTATTGGGGTGGGGAAGGGCAGGATTTGGAGTCTGAGGACTTACTGCAGGCAAAAGTGACTGTGTAACTAAGGTCTCATTGTGTTACCACATACATTGTGACCCCCAAAAGGCAAACCATCAGCCCCCAAATACCCAGGTGAGTTGTGTTCAGGGAAATGTATGTGTTTTGCAGAGGATGGGAATTTGACTGTGGTCCCAGTTGATAACAAAAACTGGAAGATCTTCTGCATCAAAAGTGACCCTGGTGGTTGCCACTCAGGGGCACTGACGGAGCTCTGTTTAAACTCCTGGGAGTTAAAATGCTTTTATTTTCATTTGAAGGAAAACACAAAGGAGTTAAATGACCTGAAAGTTTTGTTTTGGGTTGAAGGAAATGTTGTAGGTTGACCACAGGTTAACCTTTTTTCTTTTCTTTTTTGAAAAATAAAACAGCCTTTCCCCAATATCTTAGCATATTTTTCAAAGCACAGTCTACAACTATATTTTGATGATCTAGAATTACATTTCCTATGATATTTAGCATTGTAGAATCACAGAATGGTTTGGGTCAGAAGGGACCTTAAAGATCACATAGTTCCAACCACCGCAGCACGGGTAGGGACACCTTCCACTAGACGAGGTTGCTCAAAGCCTCATCCAACCTGGCCTGGAACACTTCCAGGGATAGGGCATCCTCAAACTTCTCTGGGCAACCTGTTCCAGTGCCTCAGCACTCTCACAGTAAAGAATTTTTTTTCCTAATATCTAACCTAAATCTGCCCTCTTTCAGTTTAAAACCGTTACCCCTCCTCCTATGACTGCATGCCCTTATAAAAAGTCCCTCCCCATCATTCTTGTTAGCCCCCTTTAGGTAGTGGAAGGCTGATATAAGGTCTCCCTGGAGCCTTCTCTTCTCCAGGCTGAACAACCCCAACTGTCTCAGCCTGTCTTCATAGGAGAGGTGTTCCACTCTCTGATTATTTTCATGGTCCTCCTCAGAATGCACTCTAACAGCAACATGTCCTTCTTGTGCTCTTGTGCCCCAGAACTGGATGTAGTACTCCAGGTGGTGTACTTGGAGTATTTGGTAAAATATTTTGAAAACAAAGCTGCACCGACCTTGCTTTATAATTGTAGGTATCAAATGTTCCTTTAGCAGAGCAGTCTGCAAATACTGGCAGTGACTTTTTATTCCAGTTAGGTCAATTCGGACTGTTAGACAAGTTTCACTGATGCTTTGTTATCTCATGTATATTTCCTATTTTTACTCATTGATACTTTAGCCCCTTAAGCCAAAGAACTTTCAGTCATTCAGAACATATCTGTACTTTCTTTGCATCTACAAAAGAATCACAGAATTAAGCAAAACCAACTGTTGCATAATGTCCATCAAATTATTTTTGTTGTACAACAACTTTATAAGTTGTACTGCCAGAAGAAAACCCACAACTAAATAACAGCAAAGAAAAAGGGAAAATGCCTCCATTTACCTAACTGAGGTGTTGAAATCTGGTGCCTTGTCATCTGGGATATGACTTTATTTGCCCATGTGAAAGTGGTGGAGTTGCCAAAGTGGTGGAGTTGCCAAATCTGAATATCCAATGAAATTTCCACTTAGTACCTCACAGAACAAGACTACAGTGATAAACTTACTTTCATCCTGCAATGACTATGCTTGCCGTCTTTCCTGCCCCAGTTCAGTCTTCAGATATCTGTTGTTGCCCTCTCATTGTAATAGCCCATCTCCTGGATCTTTTATCATGTTTTTGATTCCTGATGATGATTTCTTCAAGATATCTTGAATCACTTCTAGACCTGATGTGACCTGTCTACAGATACATGGTGATGGTACTAAGTAGAGTTCCTGACCTGCACTGTTGGTGATAACACATATTTCTTGTTAGTTCACCGGCGTGTTTCAAGGCTGGCAGAAATTTCCCGAGGAGCAGGCAACTCATGCTGTCTTGATGCACCAGGTTGCTAGTCACTCACCAGAGTGACAAATCCTGCCAATAAGCATCCCCTGCTAGCAGGTCTCAAAAGAGGGATGGTTATCTACAGAGAAATGAGCTGAGGGCATTGTGTGACAAAGAATATCCACAAATACAAGGCTGTAGTGATTCTTGTTTATCATTCTCATTGCATTAGAATTAGGTCTGGAGAAAAAGCTCTGGGTATCCTGAGCTATAAAGCGCTGTGACTTTGAGGGCCAGTATATTTTCAGGTTGTTATTTAAAGAATAGAAGGACAAGATTTTGGGGGAGTTTCAAATTTCTTCTGTAATTTTTCCCTGAAGTGTAACTAAGCCAGCTGATGGACAGCAGTTTACTGAGTTAGGCTTTTTGCTACATACCGTTTGATATCCCTGAGTGGCAGAGAGTACCATGTAAGGCAGAAAATGGGCTTACAGCAGCTCAGAGGTGGGACGGGAAGGCTAGGTCCCTTGGGGACGTCATGGTGGTAACAACTGAAAATAACCTCTCAAAATACATCACTTTCTGCCACTTCTCCTCCGACCATCGCTAAGAGTGATGGCATGTGTCAGAAAGTGGGCAGAAGGGGGGCGGGGGTAGAAAATGGCTGGAAGAAGAGTGCTGCCCCAGTGGGGAGGTTGTTGGCTGTCAAACACACTCTGGCTGTATGAATGTCTGCTGTGTGAAACTCAGCCCATTCGGTCGAACTCATCCACCTGCATCAAGGAAAAGATGAAAATTTAGCTCAAAAGCAGCCTGGGTTGACAGTGACTAAATGCAGAAGTAGGTGATAGCAGCTGGGCAGCCTGTGCAAAATATCGTTACCTCATATTGGATGTGCGATGGAAAGGTATCAAAACCACCGTTGTCGCAATTAGAACTAACTGTGACTGTTTTTGTGGGCAAACTTGGCAGAGAATCAAGAACTGCGGTAGGTCTTACGCCTGCGTTACCAGTGTCACCCCAAGGGCAGTCCTCCCATGTTATACCTGCGCTGTGAGGAGAGGTGGAGAAGGGGCTCGGTTTCTTGTTCTGTCATGTTAACATGTAAGCAGTCAGTTCTCAGACAAACTGAAGGAATGAATGGCCCTTCATCCCAGATTATAAAATCTTCCTTGTATCAGAAGAGTCATGCTTTTTTAAAAACATATTCAAGAGCAGTCCTTTTATTTCTGTCTGTTCATTTTTGGGTAGGTGCCCAGATCACTTAAAATAATTTTGTCCTTTATTTGCATTTTTGTAAAATTTATTGCTTATCAAAATATTTTCTCATTTAGCTAAAAACAGTGGATAAAAATCTACACCTAAAATGAAGGAATTCATAGTTGGTGACTGTAATTGTATTTTCTAGTTTAAGCACTTATGAATCATACCTAATAATTTATCCAGGACATAATCAGTGCAGAGCAGATATCTGTCACAACCTTTCAGATTCAATAATTTTTTACAGCTGCTTTGCACTTGTGGTCACATATTTCAGAGCTTCTTTACCCCATACACCATACCAAATGCACCCATAGGCAAACAAATCAATATTTGGCCATTAAAATGCAGAAAGTGATTTTAGTTGAAAATTGTTCATGAATTTGAGGTCCATGTTTTTTGAAAAAATAACCCCGTTCAACTTCCTCATGTTATGTGGAACTTGTATAATCTAAAGGAGTAATGATCTTTTCTTACAGTCAAGAAGTGGTTTTAAGCTTTTTGCCATTCACTCCTTGGGTAGGTGAGACTGGAAAGGTTTTGTGAGCTCTCAGCATGGGGGAGAGGGGGGCTTGCTGCAAGGCAATGCTTCTGTGCATGGAAGGAGGAAGCCAGCAAGGTTCAGGTGGCTGTCTGAAAAGCCCAAGCAGTTTGTAGTTGATGTTTCAGCCTGGTGGCTGCCAGCTGGGGAAAGGGCACTGAGAAATAGAGGAGTCTCTGCATGTATCTGAGCATTGTCCTCTGAATTACGTGAACCTGGGCTTCAATTTGGAGCATCACTAGTAAGAGCTGTGTTGCGCTTCGTGCTGTGTGAACACAAAACAAGACGAGTGCTGTGTATTGGAAATGGTTTTAATTTTTATGATTCTATTAATTCCCTAAGTCATATAACTTAGTATAGTAGGAGCTAGTTCAGAGACAGTAAAGACAGTTCAGAGTTAAATCTTTGAGTCATGTGCTGCTTTTTGCTCTGTTCTGTTGTGGATGCTATTTTATTTTTCCTCTTTTAAATATATTTTAGCAGGAGAAATTCAAACATGGCAGCAAGTCTGCAAGAGCAAGGAGGGTAGCAGGAGCTGTAACTTTTCTGACTGTATTTGCATAAGTTTAACTAATTCAGCTGTGGCATACTGTACATATTATAGATAAACAGGAACTTTACTTCACTATCACAAGCTGCCAATTCCACCTGTCTTGTAATTCACAGTTTTTATGTGCTTTATCTCAATTAAGTTCCATCTCTAGAGCACACTGCTGCATATTACTGATCTGCTAATGAAGCAATAGCTATACGGCATATCTTTCTGATTCCAGCAAACACAGAATAAGCACAAGTCAAACATTCCCCTGACAAACTGTATGAGCCAGGCTCTCATTTCTAGCCAGAAAAGAATGAGTTTAGCTAAGATGAGAGACATCTAGGTTACTATACATCTCAGCTCTGAGACTTTGTTGGTCTTGGTTGATTTGCTGGTAGAATTATTCCAAATGCCAAAGGAACCGAGGAGCTCTTCTGGCAAGTGGGACCCTCTAGGGTCCACAACAGACCAGAAGGTGCAGGGATGGTCCCCACCAGGACAGCTCACCCCAGGCTCTATGGAGAGCCAGAGAATGGCTGCCTGCAGGTAGCACAGCTCATGTCCAAGGCAGGAGGAAGGAGAGGAGAATGGTGGTCTGCTGGTAACATGCACTCTGGCATTGGACATTGAGGTAGAGGTTGGCTGGAAGAAAGGTGACAGCATTAGAAGGAAAGTTTCCAATAAAACTTTTCCTTTTGCTGTTCTCCGCTTCCAGCTCCTGATACAAGTCAGTATTGTTCTCCTTCACTCTACCCTCTTCCAATGGTGCTGAATGCTGATGAGCTAATACTTGGCTCAACACCAGCAAGTAATTTCCTCGTAATTAATTTGTTTTCTCTATACCTGACCTGAATTTTTTTCCAGTAATTTGCAGGTTGGGTAACCCATCAGAATGAAACAATTTTAGGGGGTACCCAGGAGTACAATGAGTAATGGTTATTTTGACTCTGGCTTCCCTCAGTCTCTTTCTCTCTCCCTCTCTCGGCATTAGGGTTTCATTGCTATTATAGCACTTTGCATATAATTACCAACAGCTTTAGGTTATAATTATATTGTCATTTAGTACATTTGTAATGGGAAAGAATGAACAAAGCACTGAATTAAATATGTGATGACTGTTGGTGTTGTGTGCCTTTTGCTTTCTTAACAACTTCATTAATATTTTGCAATGTTTATGAGGAGCTACCTGGAAAAACAGCCATTGCATGCATTTAAACATGTCACAACTCTAGGAGCTAAAAGGAAAAATAAACAGGATGAAGAGATAACCCTTTAGGATTTAGGATTTTTTAATATGGACTTTAAAAATTACTGCAATCATTTGCATATTTATTTCACATGACATTTTCAGAAGACAGCAGCAGTGGGCTAATGCTAGAGTAAGTGGTAGAACTCCTGTTGACCTCAGTAAGAGCAAATGTAAATAGGTACCGTTCACTCAAGAAAATACCACGTGGTGCTCACTGTTTGCAAAACAGTTCTAAAACTGAAGCATACTGAGTCTCTGTCTTTGTTCTCGAGATAACATCCAAACTCGCTGTTTGGTATTTCCTCTGCTGGTAACCAACATAAAATATGGTTGAACAAGTACATTTTGCCACCATATATGTGGAATAAAGTTAATGGTTGTCTCTAGGAAATCTACAATGGCTCCAGTTTACAAACAAATATGAATCAAAGCATCATATACCTTGTTAATGTTGCATAATTTGTATGTATGTGTATACACGTAAAAGTGTACTCAGCTGTATGTGTATGTATATATATACACATATACAGTTACAGAATGAAGAGTCTAATTTCCATAGCCCAGTAATGGCAAAGAGAGCACTAGGTCCCAGCTGCCTGACTCAATAGGTGACCATAGGTGTCGGGGATGTCAGCAGGTGTTTCAAATCCTTGTCCTTCCTCCGAGGTACCATGTTACATCTGTGCCGCTGACACTGGTTGCAGCATAGATCACGGTGATGGGTTCACACAACAACCAGTTTAGCAGCAGGCTGAAGTGGAGTTTATTGTAGCATTGGTGTTTGCTGCTTCACTCACAACCTGATTTGGGTCCCTTTCAGGGAATTAGGACTGCAGGTTTCTGGTTGATGTGGGTGATTAAACTCAGAACTTAAGACAACACAGCTAGTTTTCAAATGTCATGATTTTTTTTAATGTCACCTGAATATGTCAACACCATCTTTGCAGGGCACAAAATCATTGCTAAGTATGATGGTCAGTTTTTACATTCCTATGAACTCTAGAAGCGTAGGCATGAAAGAAATTAAGTCTCTGAGTATCTAAACAATTTCATGTTACTGTGTGGTCACAAGAGAGTTATCAAACTTAATTCCTTGAGACTTATACATAATTCCATGAATCTAAAATAAGGCAAACATAATAGATTTGTTTTGTTAAATAACAATGCCTCAGTACCAGTACCTCTGTTTCTCTCTGGTCTCTAGCTAGAGAATACTGACAGTAAGATATTACTGAATACATGAGATAGCATTGTAAAGCATAAAATATATCAGATTCATTGAGAACATCTGATATAAAGACTCAATGCCATGTAAGCCTGTGTAAAATACACTTTTTCTGACTAAATTCATTGAACTTGTATAAAGATGATGAGTATTTAGTAAAATAACTGGTGCTTGTAACATATTTCATGTCAGTATGAGAGGTTAGAATTTGACAGCATGTATGGAGATGTTTCTAAAGATTGATCCTTCTAGTGATTTTGTCTCTAGATTGGATAGATGTCTCTGTAGTGCAAGCATGGGTTTTACAAGTGAAATCTGAGTGTTGATTTGTAAATAAAAGACAATTTGCAGAAGAGAGTTTGGTTTAGACACAATTGTCAAGACAAGTGAATCAGCTAAAAATTATTAGCTATTGCAAGTGTATATACAATTTCTTCATATTCAAATATTTAGGATTAAATGCTTTACAATGTAACCCTTCAGTCCTACATATCTTCGCATAATGCAGAAGAAGGTGTGAAGGTAACAGCCATCAAACACAAGTGGAAACACTGGTTGACATTTCTCAGATGCAAAATTTTAATGAGATTCCTCTCAAATGTTTTACATGAATCAAAGAGTATTAAAAGGAAAATGTGTCATATCTTCTGTCTTTTCCTGGCCAGCTAGAGGAACTAAGAGTTGAGATTGATATGGCTAAGTAGGAATCATAATACTTTGTTCTATGTAGAAGCCATAATACTTTCTTGGCAAAAAGTTACTTGCAAAAAGATGGAATAAAGAGTCTTTGAATCAGAAAGCCAAGCTGTCCACAATCAGGGAATGCCACAATTAAGCTTGTGAGCATATACTTCAAAGTCACTCCACCAAATTGTTTACTTGCTAGGATTTCTCAGTGCAAAAAGGCACAAGGTTTTTTTAAACACGGGCAAAACATTTGCTCCCATTTCTGAGAACTGCTGATACAGTAAAAGCTAAGAAAGTGCCCTACAGTGGAGAAACAATATAGACAATTTGAGGCCAGTGCATTGAAATTTGGCCAAATTCTAGGTGCAAATGAAGTACTCTGATGGCAAAATCTCACTGATTTTGTCATGCTTAACTGTCTTAAAGGATCTGGCCTAGGGACTTCAGCCTAGATGACAAGTTTAATTTCTAAAGTCATATAGCCATCAGTAAGATTACAGTATTACTTCTCCCTGAGGTAGCAAACATCCTGCATAAGCACTGGTAAATGCCAGACTGCCAAGTGCTGAACCCGATGCCTTAACCCTAGCAGGATTCTCAACACTGAGAATGCTTTATGAATCTTTTCTGTGAAACCTGATGAAGAAGGATTTTCTGAGTGAATGACATCCCTGTGAAGATAATGATAATGACCCACTAAGTAATGTATTACTTAGGATAATAACAGAGTGTAATGGTGTCCAATTCAAAACTTTCTATCTCTACCCAAATTTGAATGCTGGCTCTAGGTGTGAATCTGAATATGAAATAACCACCTGCAGCAAGGCTGGAAAATGGATTCATCAGTTGCTTCTCCTGACAATCGAGTTATAAAATTGTTCACACTCTTTTCCTTTTTCTGATCAATGAATGTATAGTATTTTAATGTGATCAAAGTTATTCTACATTTCAAGATCATTGTTATTAATTAACTAATCAAAGCTTTGTTGGTAATTGGGGTTTTTTTTAGATCTAAGGGGAACAAACCCAGAATTTTTGAACTATGTTCGTTCCATGAAAAGAGATTAGAGAAGTCATTAGCTTAAGACCACTGCATACCAACTAAGAGGCAAATGATATGAGTTTTCATTTTTCAAACTTTATGTATAAAGCATAAAATTCATTGATAGCAGCAATATCCTGCCAGCATGGTCTCATAGTAAACAAGCTTTCAGAAAAACTATGATGAATAAAGTATCTTTGATAGATAAATGAATACCATGAAAGCTAATGCTCTGCCTAATGGATGTACAACTTTACCAGCATCCATTAATTTGTATATGAATAAGCTGTAAGTACAGGTGGCCTTCAAGTCAATTATACTTCAGCTAAGCATGACATGAAGAGCACACAACGAAACAGCCTCCTTGAAGATGCAGTAATGGTGAACAACAGGACAGATAATCATGAAGGATTATTTTACTGGCTCATAAATCCAGATCAATGCTGACAAGACTCAGCTCTGGGGATGACAAACCTCCTCTTTCTCTTGTGATGTTGACTCGAAGATGCCAGGCTAAGGATCTTACTCCATTAAGCTTTTTCCAGTGCCATCATCTGGTGGTGTCTTGTTTGAATGTTTAAATTCATCTTCTTTTAAGTTGCCAGATGACTTTTCAGGCCTTGGTACATATGACAAAAGTCATTCTGCAAACTCTTTTTCCACTGAGAAATTTTAATCCAAACATTTGCTATTGTTTCTAGCATATTGCACTAGTCAATGGGCAGTCATTCCACTCTCTTCTGAGGCAAAAGTTGTGTACGTAATTAGGACTAATTAAAATATAATAAGAAATCACAATGAACCCTCAACCCCCCAAAATGTTACTGAAATTTCAGAAAGACAGTTAATATTTTTGTTATTTCATCTAACTGTTCACTTTGTAGCTTGGCAGGGGTTCAAAATGAAACTGCTGAGAGGTGTTTTTCTTGTGCTTTCTTCTTGCCCTATCATTAACAGAAGCTTGATCTAATGATCAGATCATTGTCAAATGTTTCAGAAGGAATTTTCAGTCTTTCCATGTATAAAATCTGTATCTTTGATCATTCAGTGTCCTTCTCTTACTTATCCATGCATATTGCATCTGTTTAAAGAGAGAATGTTACTGAACATATTATTCAAGGTGGAGGAATACTGCCATGTCTGTTGTTATCAAAACATTTACAGATCATTCATATCGTATTAATGTGACTAGATTGTCTGCATTTTCTTACATGTTCTCTGCTACCCTTTTTCTCACCAGTGAATTTCATTTGTCCTTGTGCTGCCCAGCTGTCTATCTTTGACAGGTCTTTCAACACTACCTTTCTGACATCTGTGTTTTGCTTAGTCAAAACAACTTTGTATATATATTCTAATTTATAATATATTTTTGGAGCTGTATATATACATAAATAGCATCTGTCACAATTTTTGTTGTTTAAAAGATCAAGTGAGTGGTAACATGTTATTGTGCCCTCCTGTTGTCACGTGTTTGTGAACACCAGCGTTATGCAGATACTGTATTACTATCCCCTTAAGTCAGTAGATATTTGTCACAGGTCCAGTGGGTAAAAGCTTTGCTAAAGTAGCTAATAGGTAAGATCCTACTTTCTAGAAACAAATCAATATGGTGTTAGGGATCTATTTTTTTGCCCTCAGCTTTACCTGCCCTCATCTAATTACCTTGTCTGCCTCTATTATCTCTGTGTTAATATGAGGTCTCAAGTGAAACTGAGTTATAAATGAGTCCTAGTGTCCTGTGTTTAAAAAGTCATATGACTCACAGAATTATGTGAACTTTTGATCAAAAATTAAACCCTGAATGATCTTACTGGCTCCTGTGTACCTTCCTTTTACACACTATTAGAAAGTAACACTGAAAAGAACATATTCCCAGAAAACAGATGTTTTTCTATTGTCGTTATAAAATGTAACAGGATGGGTCCTGAATTTTTTAATCTTTATTTATTAATTGCACAAACATTGGCTTCTTCTTCAGTATGAGAGCTGGTTGAAACCGGACAGTGAATTAGCAAAACAAGGGGGGGTTGACTTTGTATTTTTACTGATACCAAGTCTATACAGGATAAAGAAGCACATATGCATTGATAGTCATAAAACTTTTTTGTTTTACATAATTGAACAATATGAACCTAAAATCTTTCTTTCTCATTCCAATAACTGTATTATTTTAGTTTTCCCTTTGTATGTACCTCAAGTTTCTGAAAAGAGGAACAGCCTACATACTGCCAAGGGGAGACTATTTGTGAAGTCTTGGATAAGTTTGTCTTGAAAAGCTGTCATGAGACTAGCGTGTAAAGTATTCTGTTCTGCGATCTTGGGAAAAGGACAGTTCAAAGAGGGTGCATTACTTCCCCTGCCCATTCATTGCTAAGTTTTACCTACAGAAAGACAAATGAGGTAAGGAAGAGTCTAGAAAGGTGGATAGCTTAGCATTACAGCACAACTCCTTTTCTTTTACATTTCCATGCAAATTGATCCAGAAATCCATCAGCTGACTCTGTTAATGAGGTCAAGAAAAACATGCAGAGTTAATCAAACCTAGCTATAGCTTTTATTGGTTAACTGTCTCCAGGGATGGAAACTCAGGAACACAATTTTTCTTCTGTGCTTGCAGAAACACCTTGCCAAAACAGTGGTATCAGAATTTAATTTCATTGAAGAGCTGCCTCTCTTTTCCCTTTTGCACAAAAGTTACCCATGCATGTCAGTCTTGTCATTTTAATTGAACTTACAGGCATGACTGGCACGTGGTGGAATTTACTCTGTCAGTATAACAATAATAAATTATTGCAGAAGGTTTGATAAAGAAACCTGGGACTTTGCAGAGAAGAAGAGTAAGGAATTGGGGGCAGGAAGGAAGAAGTTTCATGAAATACAGCTTTGCCTGCCAGTTGACTTCTCTGTTTTATGCATTTATTCTTGTCATTTTGCTGCCTGTTGTTGCTTAATTATTCCAGACACTATGCCCATCATATTCTGTGTTATAGCTATTAATCAAATGGTTCAACCTTTTCCAGTCTGCCTTTCAGACAGGATAATGTTCCTAGTTACTTTTACAACTCCTCTGATTTTTCCACCATTTTGCTTGCACTTTGAAATGAATTGCAGAAATAAGATTTATCTTCTTGCATCCATGAAGGATATTAGGGAGGAAATTAATTTTAACTTTGAATCTGATTATCCCTAAATGATTAATTGACATTGGTAGTGGTGACCATGTGGCCTGAATAAAAACCATCATGGGAAATGCTTGGATTCATAAGTATTCTAAATAAAATCTTGCTGTAGTACATGTATTTGTGAGAAGTGTATCCACAGAGGCCTCCCAATTTTGAGATTCAGCCAGGGAAAAATAGTAGGGTGCTCATTTAAGCACGTGTGTAACTGAAATTGGTACCAAGAGTTTATGCGGGCTATGATGGAATTATGCAATGAAAGGCCATGCAAATGAGCAGATAATGCCTGACACTGTGAAAAAAGAGTCAGGGTATCTGGAAGAGTGACACTGTTTAACAACTGTTGGCCATCTTGTGTAGTTTCGTATTTTAAGCACTGAGGGCTCTGTCTTGGCCCCAAATTGTGATAATAGGACATAGTAGCTATTTTTTTTCAAAAGTGTATAGATGTCTTTTGAAAATGGAGTATCAAAAATATTCTAAAAAAAACTAGTTAAGGCAGATTTTAGACTTCTAAATCAAAAATTAAAAGGTATGTGGATGTCACTGCACTAGCAACTGTCAGAACCTTTAGAAGCCTAAATGAAGGTTTCCAAACATATGTAGAAACGTCTTCTTTGCTGCATGCCAGATGTGAGATGAAACAGCACCTAAAAGCAGATGCTTGAGAAGCCTAGCTTTATCTGCTAAGTGTGCCCACAGTAAATCTACTCCACAGCAAGAGTCCCTGAGCAAATCCCAGCATCCCCACTCATTGCACTTTTCAGTATGGCCAAAAGATGAAATGATGGTAGTAGATTCTGCCTCAACAGTTTATGCATTTTCCATTAGACGAAAGAGGCATGAAGTGGACTTAGTCTCAGCAGAGACCGGACTAACAGGTTATCTCTCACCAAAGTGAATATCCTAAATGCTTGGATACTGAGTAATACTTCTTGATTACTGTCATGAATTTTGTCAAGTTTAAGAGTATTATTTAGAGATTTCAGTGAGTAAATGACTTCACAGGGGATTTCTCAAATTGTAGAGATATCACCAAGAACGCACAAGGATGCCAGTTTGAATAAGTGGGCCACTGAGATTACCCTTAGTTAATAGGCAAGGGAAGGTCTTGGAGGTTAGCAGAGTATGAAGAATGAGAGGTATTGGGATGATTTAGGTTAAGGTAACACCCAAGATAGACATTGGACAGGAAGGACTGCATTTCTGCAGAAGAGCGCAAAATTGAAGTACCTAGGACACAAAACCAAAATTACCCAGGAAATAATTTTCTCTGCATGAATGTGTAAGGAAGGCACAATCTTAGCAATATTACTCAGAAAGAATGTGCAAACTTTGTATTTGCAGATTTAGGAAAAGGTTCAAACCAAAAATGACATCCAGACAAGTGTGACAGTAACAGGCATCACACTTGTTCATTCTGATGGAGGGTATAAATGGAAATCTTGAAAGGCAGAACAATATTTCAGTTTTAGCCATAGTGAGCCTAAACTAACAGCTGCACCACTGCAAGAGATGTCAAAGAGACTGGCTATGATTTTAGTTTAGATGGAGAGAGAAAATTTTGGAATAGCAAAATGGACCCATGAATTGTCAGAATAGGGAAGGTACTTAAATAGGTGCTTCATGAGAAGAAATTGTGGTCTTTAAGATCTGGGCCTGTCACACTCATCAAATAGATTTTGGAAAAGCTGTATTTTAAACATGAATTAAGTAACAAAGTATTATTTAAGGTCTCTGTAGTAATTAGGAAGAAGAATAGGAAAGGCTGTGGTTTCCTGTCACAGAGCTGTAATGCAGAAATAGTTCCTCTTTCATCAATGGCATTATCTTGGTGTTAATTTTTTAAGTAAAAGAACATTTAATCTCTCAGAATCCTTCTAACAGGTATATATTTGAGTGATACACATGCAAAGTTAAGGTTTTTATTTCATATTTCATAATTAGAAACTAAAGCCTTTGAAAATGTGATAAGTGGTCCAAATGGGGGTTGCAAATAATCATGCCTAACTAATACCTACTGTATAATCAAAAAACACAAGAGAACAGACACCTGCATAATGCAAGCCTTTGGAACAGATGTGCCCCTATTAATAGACATGAGTTGCCTATTAAAACTCTATGGTGACAAAGAATGTTTTCCAGTTTATGAAGGATACTCTGCCTAACCTTCAGTTTCTATATAATTATAAACAAGAAAAATGTAGAAGTGGCGTGGCTTTCCTTTTTTCCCCATTATGCCACAACATCAACTCTTAGCCCTCCAAGGTTTTAAAGGTACCACACTGCTTATCCAGTTGTCTTTGGTTAATTTTATGGAATGTATATTGTCTGAAGACATGACAAAAAATATCATTCAATGGCAATATTTTGCCAGTAAAGAAACTCAGCATTCAAAGTCCATTACAAACATCAGACAGATGGAGTGTGCTGATGATTATGGATGCAACAAACAAAGTAGCGTGGGAGGGTTTTCTTAAAGATACCAAAATAGCAGTTTCAGAACTGTATAATAAAAAAAGTGAGATACTTAAAAATATACTACAGGGAACAGAAAAGTCATACATTTATTTGTTAGGATAATATTTTACATTTTAATAACTATTTCCTAGTCCTAACTTTTCACTGGAGATGAGCTTGAGTTTCATTCTCTGTAGGTACAGTTATACATATAACATAATACATGTGGCTTGTCCCATAGATTTTAATGGTATTATTTACATGCTATAAACTAGATGCATGCATATACATTTGCAAAATAGAGGTTTTAATTGTTAGAGAAGTTGCCCATTAAATTCCCTGATACATGCAACTAAAATTAACCCGACCTAAAAAGGAATGGTTTCCTTGATGCTAGTGGTCATGAGCTAATCTCATTTGAAATATTTTTCAGAGAATAATTTAAAAATTCTCAAAGAATAAAACAACTTTTAGAAGAGTGAGCAAAGTAGAGGAAATTAAACATAAGAATCTGATATCGATTGTTACTTTTTTTTTTTTTTTGTGGTGCCCATGAGCAAGAAAACCAAAATGTTATGAAAAAGCTTTAGAACATTTGCCAAGCATTCAGGCTGCCTAATTCTGCATCCTTAGACTTTTTTTCCTTTTAATATTTTCTAGAAATAGATACTTTGAGAGAGAGAATACTTTAGATATCCTCTGAATTTTCTTAATTGAGATACCCCAAACCAGTAGTGTCAGAGAGCAGCTATCTGAAATGAAAGTTACCCTTTTTCAAAATCTTGCAGGTGAGAGAGAAACCCTTAAAGCACATGTAGTACTGGGGCATTTGCACCCATGGCCTTTCTTTTGGATTCAGCTTTGTTGAGTTAAAGAATTACATGAAGGTGAAGAATTTCAATCTTACTTTTTTACAACCCATTTCTTAGAGCTGATTGACTCCTGCAAGCCACACACAGCGTTCAGTGTCCTTGGACTGCAAATGCAGATGAAGATAGTGGGTGTTCCCAGCAGAGGGCTGGGTATGCTGCTTCCCTACCCTCTAATTCCCATTTTTCCAGAGCGTGGTTAAGCCAGAGAGACTGGAGTCCTGGGGAAGGGCCCCAAGACCTATGGTCATGCAATATTAGTTGATTTTTTTTTTTAAGGAGTAAATATTTCATATTCATGGGTGCAATAAAAAACTCTGAACTGTGGCTAGTACTGAGATAGTCTGCCTGAGTTTGCAGAGAGACAGAAGCAAAAGCTATGTGATGAATGTCGTTGTCCCATATCTCCCGAAGCAGAGCTAACAGAGCCGAGGGGGTTTTCTCCATCCCTGCCCAGGGCAGGCCTGGGCTGACTGCTGGGGAGAAAAGCGTGGGGAGTCCAGCCTGAACCTGCATTACCAGCATCAAGGTTTCTCTGCTGCTGGTTCTGTTTATTGGGAGTACAGAAGAGGAAGGGTGGCTTCTAGTGCTGAAAGAGGAAATCACAATTAGAGAAACGTGGGGCTTTATGCATGACAAATGGAGAAGCCTGGATTGTACTGGCCCAAGCCTATGTGGTTAATGTGTCCTCCTTTATCTATGGCCTTATATTTATTACCCATCCTTTCCCTGTTGTTAAACACCATGTGAAGCTTCTAACTTTCACTAATGCAAACCACTTTTGAAGGGTTCTTTTAAAATAATATTTTACTTTTTCCTTGCCAAAATTCAGGATAAGCTGAATTCGGTTACAAGTTACAATTATCAGTTTAGAATACATAAATGGAAAATGTTGGCCACAGATGTATCCATTCAAGGTAACAGGAGCCTTCCTTTTGGAATGATGTGTTATGCATTTAAAAAATATATTTGACAGCATCAGGGCACTACAGTGAAGCCAAAGGCAGCTGAGGTTTAGATATTTTCAATGTCTAAAATATCTTTATTTTGACAAGTAAAGATTAGCTTAGAAGGTCAAACTGAATGTTATATCATGTACTGTAGTAAATGTAGAAGGACATTAAAAATATATTCATAGGGAGTGAGAGTGTGTGTATATTCATTCAGTGAGAACAAATATATTCAAATATATACAGGAAATCTACTCCATCCATCTAAGTCTCTCAAACCTAAAGTACTCACCATTAAAAAGTCAGCAGTTTAGAATAAAAGATATTCTATAATAACTTTAATTAAAAAAAAAAAACATTCATGGATTTTGCAGCTCTCACAAGTTGCTGTAGCTACTTGCACTTCAGGATTTTAAAGACTGGTAGTGCTGAATTATGTGTCTGCATGAAGCTACTGTGGTGGCCATTGCTTCTCTGACTGAAGGTCATGCTAGGGATGATATTATGGATCAGAGACACATTCCTCCCCTTCTTATGATTGTTCATTCTGACAGTAGCTCTGCTGCTGACCTACTTCATAGTTGACATTTTAGGGCTGAACTCGCTTCTCCACATAAGGCACCTAGTGCTTTTTTAGATTCCCTAGTGTATCAATAACATCCATATGGAGCTGACAGATAGAGAAATAGGACCTGCAAGAGACCTGTGTCTTCTGAAGTGGCAGCACAATCCCAGGTGAAGTATCTTAGAGCAACAAATTGGCACTATGTCAAAGTGGCACTTTGATATCTACGTGTGGGAGCCTAAACTAAGCCTTTAGTGACTTTGTTTTGTGTAGTGAGAGGTGGCTAAGTCTCTACCTGCTTTCTTTCCCTCCCTTCTCACCTGCTTTTGTAGACAAAAATAGCCTGCTTATGCTCAAGTCAGCATAACCCATACCACAAGGGTAGCTCTAGCCAGATATATTTGTGCGTCGCCTACTGGCAGCAAAGTCTTAACTCCTAGCATTCAGCAGTATGCATTTATGCATTTTCTTTTCTGTCGCCTATTCACTCTGTTTATTGCTATTGCCCTCAGGGACACATTCACTCACAAAGATTTGTCATCTGTCATCCAGAATTCATCATAATTTTGTTGCACATTAGATTTGACACAACTATGATGAATACCCAGGGTATTGCTTTCCCATTCTGTGAGTGGCACTTAAATTTGTACAGTCAGTGTTATCCTGGTGACTCATTTCACTTTGACACCATTTTTTTAATCTAGAAGGCTGAACAGCTTGTCCTGACTTTGGTCTCTTGCCAACTGTAGTGAGCCCTGCCTTCCCTCATCACAGAAGATCCTCACCAAGAAGCAAATACATGCAGCTAAGAACTCAGATGATCAGAGCAGCCCAGTCCTTTCATGTAGAGGTGGGAATAGGCCATGGAATGGAACACCAGAGGAGAGCATTTAATTAATTAGGTCTTCCTCTTCATCATTCTGGGTGAATTTCTTTTGTCCACATTGTTTCAGCTGTATTTTGCTTAAATCACTATGTCAAGGAGATAGGACCTTCTTTCCCAAGTCTGCTCCTGGCCCACCATGAGTGACTTCAGAAACGTAATTCACTTGCCTGTGATTCTGTTTCCTTATCTGTAAATGGAAATAACCTCCGCTGTAAGGCATATGAAGACTTTCAGATAAAAAGAGAGCCTTTCTGAAAACTATGATACGTTACTGTGATGAGGTCTGATGCGCCACATATTCTCCATATAGTTACATGAACAAAAAAGGTTTGTATGCCACCAGAGCCAGTTATTTACCTTCACAGCATGTCATAGTATACCTGAATTGATTTTATACAAGTCAAAATTATTTCTGAATTAGAGATGCCGTGCTCCTAGGTGCCAGCAATCACCAAATAGATACACTATGTAACCACAACTGCCCATATGATGTAGGAAACAGAAATGTGGAATCCACATTATGCCAACTGGAGAATGATCCCATGGGTTCAGTGCTCCCCACTGCTGACTGTCAAGTCACCCACACTCAAAGCCAAAAATGGGGATGGTCTTCTCTTTAAATATTGTGCATGTCAGGTAGCTAGTCTGTCAACCAAAACAGAGTGGGAACGCATCAGCCAAAAGCAATCCTTCTAGAGTAGGAGAACACCCCAAATTCTGCAAATATGATTAAGATTTTATTTGGGATGATATTTTCGTTCTCTCTCCTCCTTATCCATTACACAGTCAAGAAAGAGAAGCAAGGCCAAGTGTGGGTTCAAGATCCATTTACATCCCATCCAAGCAGAGCAGTCCCATGTTCATTTACTGCAGTCACCCACACAGAAAGAATCTCCATTCTGGGAAACTGAGCACTTCAACACAGCTTGGTTGCAAATCTCCCCAGTTTGCCTATGTAATCACAGCCAGCTTGTAGGAAAACATGAAAACAGTTTTAAACTTGTAATTTCTATGGTGAGCTCACACCACCATTTTTGTTATTATATTAATTTATAATGACATAATGAAAAGCCTGAGGAATTTGGAGAGCAGGACTGCAAGTCTGTGTTCACATTATGAAGATTCATGACTTTTTCTCTCCTGATGACTCAAAATACTCAGGGGCTTGCTATTTTCTATAACAAAATAGCATCAGAAGTGTCTATCTACAAACATATTGAAACATTCAAGTCTGAGACTTTTGATCCTTAGTAAGTGTAGACTGAAATGATATGAAAAAGGCAAACAGCATGTAACAAAAGTTTTATAAAACAAAAGAGCACATATCAAAGTTGAAAAAACCAAATAACTTACAGGCGGCTTTTAAAATGACCTCTGAGAGACAAGAATGAGCCTGTCTTAAAAACAGATACAAAATTTGGTACAAAAAGAAAGTTGGAACAGGCTGATATGGTAAAGAAAATTGAATCAATTTGTTAAATGCACATTTTATATACTCTGACTCATAACATGTATGCAAGTATAAACTAAACTAACCAGCCTATTGGACAAACACACATCCAGTGCACCAAGGTTACATTACTATGAAATTCTGTCACATTTTCACCTTCTGTAGGTAACATGAGCTAAGTGTTACATATTTTTGAAACTAAGATTAGAACTACTCTTTACATTCACCAAGAAAATTTATTACTTTGTTCTTAATTTAAACAGATATTACATTCTTATAGTATGTTTTTCTAACTATGGAGTGCAGTACAAAATTGTTCTTGCCTATATCTGGTATAAGGAATAAGTTATTAATTGCAAATCCTCTGTTTTGTGTTATCTAGATGTAAAAATGCAAGATTAAACATTGCCATAGTTGATTACACTGAAGGCATTGGTCAAAATCAAAGCAATAGAGTGAAAAGGCTGCTTTCTGCTTGAGGGCATCATTGTTTGTACTGAATATATAGCTCTTAAGGTGTTCCTAATGTCTTACCCTTGGGGTCAAAGCAATTAAGGCAATTCTCTATGGGACTAATGCTTTTCTGTGCTTTATTTTTTCAGTACAGGGTGTTAAAAACTCTACAGTGTCATCATCTGCATACACAGAAAGAGCTTTTTTCCTGAAGGTTTAGAATTAATTTATTGTATGCATTTTTTGTGATATTGTTAATGTTAACAGTCTGACATGTATTTTTGGACTCGCAAAGTCATCACTGGGTACATCTTATGGCCTCTTGTCTTTAAAGAAAGAGAGAACAGAAGATTCAAACCTGCTGCTAAATTCTGTGTTTTATAGTAATAATATACTGATTATACTGGTAATAGCCGTTACAACCAAATGGGAAGATAATGTCTACTGACATGTCATCATAATGAATTAATGTGAATTCGACTTAATTACATATCTATATCCAGATTATGTTTCCAAATGAAAGTCATCCTATATTTCATATGGCTTAGGTTCTGCAACTGAGCACTGTATAAATCAGTGTGTTTTGCATAAGAGCTAAGTGATTAAATATCACTGAAACAGGAAATTTCTCAAATAATGGGCCTGATCCTTTACTCACATCTCAGACAAAATTCCAGTTGACTTGGTGGGCAGTTGGTTTGCAGACATTTTGTAATAATTTATTTTTTTCAGTGATAGAAAGAGAATAGTTGACATTTCACTTACAGAAGAAAATTGCACAGTGAAATGATAGATGTTTCAACAGAATCTGTAAATTTGATGAAAATGTAAGAGATATGGTTTTCCACATCCATATTGTGTCCCCATTAAAGTAATCTGAGAGTAATAATAATAGAGGCAATAAAAATTCAGTCTTTGTAAATCAAAGGTAGTACCGTTGAACTTGTGAGCTGGAGGTGTGATAGAAATTGTGCCCTAGTATTTCAGTTGAGTCCTGACTTCCCTTTTCTGTAATAGAACAGGTACCGTTCTATTTTCTTTATGAAGTCAGTCTTTCAAAGCAGTCACCATAGCACAGACACATATTTGACACGTGAGAAAGTGATGTCTGCCATATAAAGGAATAATCAACTCAATAGTCTCGCCTAAAGGGCCAGGTTGTCAACCCCATGCACTCTCCAGCTAGGCAGGCTGAGCCCTGAGGATACGATATGGGAAAGGAGGAAGACTTCTTTCCAACACTTAGCACAGCACTGGCAGGTTAAGGCTGTGACCTCTACTACAGCCTGGGGGCAGCAATAACTCCTGTTGCTTAAGATACCCTGATTCAGTGGCAGAACTGACTGCTACTTTAGCCATGGGGTAACAATAAGTCCTGTGGCACTTGAGACCCCAAATCCCATGAAGGGAGAATTGCTGGTGTAGCCATAGGCATCAGTTCAGAAAACATGCCCTTCCACCTCTTTCCACTCTCAAGACATAACTCTTGCTGCTGGGCCCTCAGCATCAGTTCCTTAAATCCTGCCCCATGTCATGTACTAGTGTAATCAGATCTGCTGTGGCTCACTCTGCACTCGTGTGTGCCTATGTCTGTGCATGCATAAGCATACGAGAAATCATCTAAAAGGAGTATAGGTAAAGGCAGAATTTAAGAATGGCCTCACTAGCTACAGGGATTACTAGCTTCAATTTTAATTGTACCATTAACTACTCTGAAAGCTAAGCGGGCAGGACTCCTCACCACTGCAACAATTCAACAGCCAGTCACTTAGCTAAGACTTACATTCCTGATGTCCAAGGTAGAAGAGAATCCAGCCCACCTTCAAGTGTGTTGCTGGCAGGATGAAATACAGCATGTCCTTTTTTATTTTTAGAACTGAAGAATATGGCTTCAGGAATTCAGACTTCAAGAATTAAGGCTTCGAGAATTGCAAAAGGCTTATCAAGTAATAAAGGGCATTTTTGAAGAGTAAGTTTTAAAACCGTAAGCCAAACTCATTTTCATGTAGGGCTTCTGATGCAGAAGTGTCCATCTTATCTGTGTTGTAACTGTATATGTTGGATGCAAAACAGAAAAATGTAGGTAGCGAATGTAAGGGCACAGGCGAAGTCACTGTTGTTGCATCTTCAACGGAGGAGGCTCTGAAAAAGCTACATATTCCTCCCACCAAAATCCTGAAGAAGGCAGATAACACTGTTACTCCCTCCTATCATGCGAGAAACCCTTAATAAACTAGGCTCATCAAGATGTAGTAATCTGTACTTTTTATAATGGAAAGACTTTCTTATAATGGAAAGATTCAATCTCCTTCTATAATAAGAAGTTCATTCAGACAGTCTCTCCAGCAATATTAAAGCTCTGTTCTCTCTCATACACTGCTGCATTTTTGCATCTTCTTTTTGTATAGAAAAATATGTCTGGGTTCATTGTGGGCATTGCGTTGTGGCATATCACATTCACAGGCTTCATCCAAGAAAACCTCTTTAAACTAATGAGTGGTGAATCATGTTTCTACCTAGATACTCAAGTATTTGCAACAATCTCACAGAGAGGCTCAGTTCTTTTATTAAAAATGTTGCCAGCAAAATTAGTAGTGGTGCAGTTTGCTTTGTTTTTAAATATTTCAGACTTTCAAAACCAAGAACCTTTCTGCTCTGCCTAGGGCAATATTAGCATAAGCTTCCTTCCTCAGCAAAAATGTTCCCATTCCCTGGTCACAAAAGCTGTGACATTTAATTGATGCTGTTTGAATATATGTAGTTAGCTGGTGTAAATCAGCACCACTGCTCTGCTTTCAGTGAAGCAGCACCAGCTTACATCTGACACTAGACTTTAATGAAAGAAGGCAGGTCCTTCGGGGAAGCGATACACACAGGCATGAAGTGTTGTGGAGAAGTTATGTTGTTCTGCACGTCTGCATTTGATTTTTGAGCAAAAAATATCATGGATAGTTAAAGTGCTTAGCAAATCCACAGCTGCAGTAAATTATACTAGTTGGTAGAAAAGGTATTACACCTCCTACAATTTGCTCTAACTTTAAATATATATATTTATATTCCTACAGCTTAAATACAAGTTTTAGCAGGGAGCTTGTAATGCGCTTTCCCATGCCAAAGACCATTAATAATCAATATTTTACTATTCGTTGTCAAAAGCCAGCTAAAAAGTAGGTACTTTTGCCTCCTTTCTCCTGCATTTTTCCTCTCTTTCTCACCTTGCATCCCCCAGACCCTTTTCTGTCAGCCAAGGAGTAATTACATGTATGTTTTTGTTATCCACAAGTCAGTCTACACATGTAGCTATAAATTCAAAATGCCTGGGTCACCCACTTCAGCAAGCCTTGTATTCAAGGCATTGTTTTATTGCTGCAGCTTTTAGTCAGATAGCAGGATCCAATTAGGTTTTCCTTCATCTTTATTTTTCTTGTGGAACATCTTTGGCACTGACTGGAAAGGGGAGAGGATAAATGGCATAAAACTGGCCAACATCAGAGGACGTCCTACATCAAGATACTTTCCTGGATGATTTGTACTGCCTGAGAAGAGTAAAAATCTCATTAAAAGAGAAAAGGAGCTAGGTATGTTTCTTTTGACATTACATTTCTACCTAAGGCGAACAACTATGTCATTTCTAAGGTTGTCCAGCTACATGGCCTTGTGTCGCATCATGCTCTAGTGAGTGTCTAACAAATCTTGCGTTGTTACCATTGCATATAACTTCCCATGTAGTTTTTACTTAATTTAGTGGATGTATTTAGAATACCAACTAAATCATAGGCTTATACATAGATTCAGAAGGCAAGTGGACTGTATTCAGGTTACTGAAAGAGTGAGTATCCCAAATTTTTACATTTGAAGCAGTATAAGCAGGTGTCTCATATCAAGCACAGTGCCTAATGCACTATAATTTTGCATTACAGGTGATGCTTGGAATTCTATAGAAACAGTAAAACTTTGCAATGCATTTTCACTGCTTGTGTTTATGTTTTGGTGTTTCATCTCCTTTTGCAATTCATCACCTTTGTAGCAAAAATGAAGTCTATGTATGTGTAACTTCCATGAAATATGAACTTAGTAATGTGAGCTATGAGCTTTAAGATGCTGCTAGACTGAAGATATCTTGCCTCCAAAATATGACATTATTGGATTGTTTCTAAATCTGGCAACATTCCACATATTGCTTGAGATTTCTGGATTTATATTCCCAGTGTTTCTGAATTTCTTAACAGCTACAGTTCTAGTGAGAATGTACTAAAATATAATTTGTCTGTAAATCTCCTCTGTCATATGCAAACACCATAAGATCTTCTAGGGAATTGCTTTTTTTTAAATACAAAAAGACACACTTTACCTAGATTGTCAGTGTAAAGCCCTGTGTGCAAAATACAAAGTAGAGAAAGCATGCCTCAGAATAATTGAAATAACTTTGTCTATCAGCAGTGTAAAAATCATAGTGTAGGTATTAATAACCAAAGGCACAGGGCCAGGGTCTGCCATCAGTGGTTCCAATAACATCAGGGACGCAAGTAGGTGGAGCCAGATAATTGTCACCATAAGTGAGGATCTAGTAAAATCCTGATAGTGATGAGTAAGCACTCATCACTAAGCACTTTGTGGGAGGTTGCAAATAAGAATTTTGAATAGTAAATGGCAGCTTAGCAGAAGGGAAGACAACTCCCTTCCCTTACCTGGTATCTTGCTCCTGTGAAGGGCAGTTTCTTTCCTGTTCTCCACAGAGTTCTGAAGGAGGGTAAGTTGTGCACCTGTATTTTACTAGCATTAGGTTTTGGTAATATAACTGTATTAGCTGCAGTAAAATTCTTGATGTTTAGATGTGGCTGGCTGATTGGATATCTTTGTGAAACTGAACTTGAATCTGTTTTCTGAACCACACATTTGGGAAGGAAAAATGCTATCTGATATATTCCTGTTAAGAACTTGCTATTCTCTGTATTAACATGTGGTGACTCAGACTTATGGGTTCAAGCAGGCGTCCTCTGTGTGTATATTTGTATGCATGTGCACCTGTTTAAATGTGAGAGAATGAGAGTAATTGAGAACAATAGTCCTTAAGCAGAAGGCACGTGGAGTAACTGCAGTTGGGTCTCCTAGGAGTCCATTGGGGAACATGTAATTCCATTTACAACTCCAGGGGAAAATCACTGGTAAAGGCTATCCAGAAGATATTTTGTAAAGTTGGGGGAACAGTGGCTGCTAGGGACACATAGCCTGGACTTCAGGGTCTTGCATAAGCTCTGCTGAAGAGTTGTGATCTGATAATAATGACGAGAGAGAATGAGAGACAGAGAGAAGGAACTGCTTAGTATTCAGGTGTGACAGTGCTTTGGGGTGAGCATACAAGTGCCTGTCATTCAAAACTCCTGGCATTCAGGTCTTGCAGAGGTTCTTCCTCCAGCTTATCTCTGGTAACTTGCAGAAAACCAAACCTGCAAGTCATGATGCAGAGAGAACATTGCACTCCTCCAGGAGGAACTGATCCCTATTAAATGGTTTTGTCATTCACCTCTGACCAACTCTGCTCTGTTGACAAGGCTTGAGCAGGAAATGTTCCAGCAAAACAAGCTCCAGCTTGTAATGAGGAAAAGCAACCATGCAGCTCTGCCCTCTTTCAGTCGCCTTTTGTTGGTCTCCTGTCTGGGCTTTCACACCAGGCCAGACCGGTCACACCTCCCCTCTCATGCTAAGGTCTCGGAAGCAGGGAAACTTGTTTTTGTCAGTGACGTTTCTGTCCGTTTGAGAGATCGCCTCTGCCCCTGGGGATACTCTCCCAGGCGGAGTCTCCTCCATGGCTTGGCGAGGGAGGAAGGAGGCTGACCTCAAGGCTTGTCAGCAACAGCTGCCACATTTCCAAAAGAGGGGCTCGCTGCCTTGCCACTCTGTGTCTCGGAGGTGATGACTTTGGGAGTCATCGCACCATTCAGGTATTCCCCCAGTTTTCACCTGAGACTGAAGGAACTGGGATTTGTCTGAGGAGGCATGGCAGATATCATGGTGGTAGCCAAGACTTTTAAGAAATCCATACACAGGATTTAAATGTAGTCGTTGCAATCGTGTTGGTTCACTTTGTACTTACCTTTTTTTCTATTCTCTGTAGTCATAACTTAAGGAAGGCTTATTTGAAATCCAAATGGGTCAAAGAACAAGGGGACAGGCATGACAGATCTCACAACAGAAATAATAAAAGCTAAGCTATAGCCAGGGGCATGCTATTTGAAAAAGTAAGTGGCCTCCAGCCATGCCTGCTGAGGCCACAGGCCAGCACAGGGAGAAGAAACTAAGGGCTTGGTGGGCAGTACCACGTTGTCTGTCCCTCCAAACGTCAGAGAAAGCAGCAAGCTGAGAGGTGGTGTGGTGTGGCATCGCCCAGCTGGGCTCAGTGGGACCGGACTGCTTTGTACAACTGTGCTTGCGATGCCTGGCTCCAAATATGTGCTTGCTGCTGAAAGCACTCTTCCACAGATCATAAATAATAGCATTGTGGCTGTTTACAAATTTCTGCATATTCTCTTCACCGTACATCCAAACTACTTAACCTTGACACGTGAAGCTAATGGGGAGTATACCTTGTTAGTCCTTCATTTTAAAGAATCCCTTTTGATGGCTAATTAAGGCTGGATTATAAATTCCATAACCTTATAATAAAGTAAAACAGCTCGAGTTCTTAAAAAAAAAAAAAAAAACAACAAACAAAAACCTGCACATAGTAGGAAGGTCAGTATTTTAAAATCATCAGACTGTGGAAATTTTCTCAAAGTGACCTAAAGAGGAATCTATATTTTTGTGAGGACCAAGGCTTATAAAAGCCATTCTTTTTAACACAAAAAAATACTTTTACATCTGATTTATAATCCTGGCTCACATTTCCAGCCACTTGCACTATATTAATTTATTAAAATAGCTTTTAAAAGCTGGCTATGGAATGATTTGAAAATACCTTACAATGGTCAAAATATCAAGGGACTTCTACAGCAGTAAAACAAGAGAGAGAGCAATTGTGAGTTGGTGGAAGAGTAGCTACAAATGTCTGTGTCTTGGTCTAGAAACAAAGTAATGGAGTATTTGTGTGTGTGTGTGTTTGCATCACATTAATGAGGTGTAAAAACTGGGATACTGGAGAGGGGAAGGCAGGAAGTGTGGAAACTAAATTTCCCTGACAAATGAAATTGCGCGTGCTGGGGGTGAGGGTGGGGGTGTGCTTTTTAATTGTAAAATTTGAAGTCATACTGTAAGCATACAGAAAAATAGGAGGAATTGGAGCCAGGATGTTAATAAGGTTTGATCTTTAAAAAAAAGAAAGAGCAAGCAAGAGAAAGGAGAAATATAATAATGTTTTGAATTTGAATAACATGTTAGCTAACAGCAATGGAAAGAAACATCAATTCAGAGGGAAGGAAAGTGACCAAAAATTGCATTATGGAATATGAATCATAGAGTAGCTAGAGAGCAAAATATGTAAGAAAGCAGCAACAACAACAACAAAAAAGACTGGACAACTTACAAGGATTCTGCTGCTGAACAAATTATCTATTCCTACAATTTTTCTACCCACAAAATATAATTCAGATCTTCCAGAACAGAATAAATAACTATATAGAAACTATGACATTTAAGAAGCAAATTATTTTAAAATATGACTTTGACTTTATCATCAGCCTTGACTGCATACACTGATGCTAACTTGTACTGTGCTTCCCTTTCCTAGAAAATCATCTATCATGTCAAAGAAAGGTGTCAGGTTAGTATGAGACTACCTTTAGTAAGTACATATTCTATTTACCTCTTTTTTAGTTTTTCCCTCAGAAGTTGTTCTCCAGCTTTGCAAAATTTTGAGAAGCTAACTCTGGCCAACAGATACCTGGTTATTTTTTTTCATTTCTTAAATAATGGCTCTTCTCTTGTTATCTAATCAAGGTAGTATTATCCCTGTTTTGGCAGTGCTTCCCAACTCAGAACCACCCTGAATTGTCTCCAGTAGCCCATGTCTCTGTCATTTTAGAAAACTGAGGTGAGATGTTTAATTTCGGGTTTTTTTCATTCATACCTGCACTATGTTTCATTTCTACACTATTTCTCATTACATAAGTTCCCACTTTTCCTCCCTACTTTTAGCATGTATCTGAAGGACATTTTGGGGATACTTTTAATCTACTTGATTGCTCCAGTTCAGCTTGCCTTTTCATAATTCTCACTAAAACCTTCAGCATGTTGTCCCTAAAGACACTGCTTATTTTTGTCAATCAGTTCTTTTTTTTCCATTCTCATCCGTAGATTCTCTGCTGACTCCCAGTGTCTTATTTGATGTAATTATTCATCCAGTTATGTGTGGAGCCTTTCGCTGCAAGTTCTTTTCCTCCTTTTAGCAACAGATTCTAGCCAGTTTTATACCTTTCACGCTGTTCATTTTCATGGTAAAATAACAAATTAGTTCTCCCAAACCAACAGCCATAGAAGAATTAAGGTTTAATATTATCAAATTACTTCCTTTTTCCAGGTCCACTGGCAAAAGGAATTGAAAGTTTTTTGCTGGAACTTCCAAAATGTAAGCCAGACTGAAGTCAACAAATACAGGTTTTTATTAATATTTTTATCCAAGCCCTGGGACTTACCTTTTTATTCCAGGCTTTTTATTCACAAAGTTCTTAACCTGAATACAAATTATTGTTCATATAGCTAGCTGATAAACTTTTAAACCTGAAAATGACTCTCAAAGACCATCTGCCAGTGGTTACAACAGACTCAGGCAAGCTTCTTTGAAAGGAGTCACATTAAGCCAGGTGGTTACTAAAGGCATCTGCCCAGGTGAGTGTCCCTGTGCCCAGGGCAGAGGTTCAGAGCTATCCACTTAGCGCTGTCTATCCATAGGAGTGAATTAAGCAGGCCCAGGTAACGTTCTCAAGTGCTGGACCTGGATTATCTGGACTATTATGTTGTTAGATCCATCTCCAGCATGAGTTTGGACTATCCTCAATAGGCAATTTGCATGAAGCCACACTGTATTGTTAGTAATATAATAATAATATAAGTAATGTAATAATAATAATTTTAGTAATAAAAATGTAATTTTTTGTCTACACTAAGTGTCTCTCTCAGGTGTCCCCAAACCCCTTGTAAACTTAAGACAATTTTGTCAAAAAATTTTTAAATTCAGAGTATCTAAAATGATATTGTACTGTATTCCACCAGTGATCCCTTTCTATTACTGCAGCAGGTGCAGAATTGCATCTGCATTTGTCTCAAAGATAACTAACTAATCAGTTCATTTCAAAAGAGGACTGGGAAGAAAGCTAACACAGACTTAGCATGGCTGGTCAGGGGACTGAGGAGCAAGCTGGGGAACCAAATTACCTGGCCGAGCAGCTGTAGCCACAGAGCTTTCAGGCGAGGTGCTCAGCCTCTTGCCTGCATGGTGGTGTTGAACTTTGCTAGCAGAAGAACCTTAATTAATAGGGAAGAAAACCTGTCTTAGGAAAAGGAGCATTTAATTGAGCAGGAACAAGGGCAACCAGCTCTTCTGTTTGTGCTTTCCCTTTGGTTTGTTTAGGAAGTTCCAGGCTGTTAAATAAATGCAGGAGCTGTGAGTGTGAAAATGCTGTAGGAGCAGGGCAGAGCTTAGTTGTGCTGTGCCATGCTGGCACCCTGACGGGCTCAGTTCAAATGGTGACCGGCAGAGTAATGTTCATCAGCTCACTCACGGTAGCCTCAACAATATAATGACTTTTGTGCTAAAAGTACCTGGGAACTCTCTGAAACTACAGCAGCATGCATAATGCCTATGCAAACAATCCAGGTGCTTGCACAAGTGTCTAGCCCTAGGTGCATGAACAATCTTGTTGACTCGAAGGGCACTTCTCATGCATTTACAATAAGGCATGTTCTTGTGCCTGTGGCTGAAGGGAGCCAGGAGCCTACTTCTGCAGTCACACCATGTTACTGCTGTCTTTGATGCCTACCGTGATTTCCAGAGGAAGAGTTTGCAAACACTGGGCCAAGATCAAATATGTTTATTTATGCCAAGTATCATTACTTCACTCTCTTGGCATTTCCTTTCACTTCAGTGGGGCCATTTGCAAAGCAGCGCTACTTGATGTGAGTAAAAACATCAGAGTCTGGGTAGTGATGTCTGTGTGACAGTACAAATCTCAGTCTGAGCCGTTTGATTCTGGCAGTGCTGAAACAGACATAGAATCAATCTCCCTGTCAGTAAGTGCAGTGCATAATAACACTCATATTACAAGCCACGCGATATTACTTTTCAGCTTCACACCATTACTAATAATTAAGGGATAATAGTAACCACTTGCTGGTTTATGGAACAATAATCTTGTTCCCAAAGGGATAAACCACAAGACCAAAAGGAACCAAATTATTGACAGGAAAACCAGGGAGGATATTGCTTTTAGAGCTATTTGAAGAAATACTCATCTCAGATGTTTCTGATAACTGCTCCTTTGGTTTTAAGATAACAAACCACCTATTAGGAAGAAAAATGTCCATCTTGCTGTTGATTTGCTTTTATCCTGCCATGCTTTCAGGGCTGAATTAATAAACTGTTTACCTGGGAAGTCTAGAATCCTCTTTATTAAGGACCTTATTTTAGAAAAAAGTGTAGTTGTCTCTGAGTGTAAGGTGGTGATTCAGTGGAACAAAATCAACAACAAAACTACTTTTCTCCACGCTGATGTAGGCATGGCTTTTACAACCCACAGATTTCATCCTAAGTTTTCAATTGCTTGTAGTTACTTTGTTGTAGATAATAACATAATTTGGAAAGTAATTGTTTATAGGTAGTTGAGGGAAATATACCCGAGTGCTTTGATGCTGCTACCAGTCACGACTAAGTGCTGTCTAACCAGAAGAGACATAAAAAACTCAGAGACTGGTAGCAATCCAAAGCTAGCATTATTTAACAGAGAAATTAAAAGGCAAATGAAAGAGGCCCTAAACAGTAGCTAAGCAAAATAAATGGCCATCTTCCCAAAGCTTATCTTACTGAAATGAGAAAAGTTAAGATAATATACAGTGATGGAAATCAGACCCATTCAATAAAAAAGACCAAGGAACATATTCCCTTCCAGATGGGCAAGCCAAAGTGAAAATGAAGGTCACAGACAGAACTGTGCATACTAATTGGCTCAAACTCAGTAACAACAATATTCTTTCTCCCATCCTGGTAAAACAACCAATAATCTTAGGCTGACAATTGCAGGCATACATGAACAAAACAAAAACCCTGCAACAAAATCCCACTAAGAGCTTTGGCCTAAACAGGCAAAGAGAGCTATTAAAAAGTAATCCCTGCTTGTGTAGTCAAATGAGTTTGCCTGAGGTCCCGCTCCACATTTTCAGCTGTGTGCTCGACAGATTTAGGCATTTCTTTCTCCTATATTTGCATGTGCAAATACTCTCTTGGGCATATGGACATATACTGATTCATATCTGTATCTGTTACCCCTAAGAAATAAGGTGTATGAAAGAAAATAGCAAATACCAAATGCACGAGGAGGTGTCCAGGACTTGTGAAATAAATTTTTTTATTAACGACAGCATTGAGAAACATTACCTGTAAAACTGGGAAGAGTGTGCAAATGCAGGGAGAGCTTCTAGTGGGAGAGAAACAGGGGTGGTCAAAGGCGGGTCTGTATGCTGCATCTGCCCCAAGCTGTCGCCCGCTGTTGTACAGTGTTGTTATAAGGAGGAAGCAGTGGGTTTTGGTTGGGATGGAAGAGGGACGGGGGATAAAGCAGACACAGTTTCTTCCCTTTTGGCCTTCTGAGGTATTCAGACTGAAAGAAGTTTGGGTTCTTGGCAGACAAAATGAAATACCTGAAGTGGAAAAACCTTGATTCACATGGCCAGAACTAGCTGTGAGAAAAACAGTGTAAAAACACTACCAATTATTTGCTTACAATAAATCATTAATTTTTAAACTTCTATAATTATTAGCCAACATCGTTCAAAACCATATTACCTTCATAGAAAAATAATCTGCATACAAAGTGACTGGGGAATCCTTTGGGCATCTGTGAGATGTAACAACTCAGACCCCTTCAACAACATCATCCCAGCAGCGGCAGAAGCTAGTGCAAAATTTAGGCAAAGCAGATAGCTGCTCAGCGGCTCCGTTCTGCTTCCCACAGACAACAAATGTTTCCTATCTTTTTATGTCATACTAATCCATCTGTAAAATTCTGGCTATGTGCAGGGAACAGGGCTAGGCCCCAAATATGCAATGGTGGGCACTGTCTTCTAGCAGAATATGTGATGGCAGCTAGGATTTGACTGCTTATACACTTTAATTGTAAGGCCTGACTATTCACAGGCTTCTTACTGCTCATTTTCTAGTCGTCATCTTCTGAATATTTGTGACATCAGGACAGACGGCCATGGAAAATGCAGCTTCCTGTAATCTATCCCCTTATTCATTTCGTGCTATAGTAAATATTCAGGCAGAGTCAATTATAGAAGTAGAAGGGGAAGAATTAAAACCTAATGAAAGTTAATCAAAGAGAAGAACTTCCTTCAGGCTGGCCATGCATGTCTGTAGTTTGTCTGTCATTTATAATACTGCAGCCTCTGGTTCATAGTCAAGCTGTAATTCTGCCAGTTAATGTATCCAATTAACCCCACTAATGAGCTAATCAACAGTGTAAAATCTGTGTAAAATCACTGAGGGTGTATGATGAATGGGAAATGCACTGAACTCTCCCGGTATAAAAAGTGCTTTATTGCACTTGTTAAAGTGGCACTGTCTTCTCCCTCTCTAAAGGGTAATTTATCACTAGGGTCTGTAACAGTGCCATGCCCTGATAAGGGAGAGGTGGCAATAAACCCATCATAAAATGATTACTCAGGAATGCAGAGCAATTAAAGTGTCTCTGCATATCAGACTCATAGGCTAGAGAGCAAAAGTGGTATTTTTTGGTGTTGGGTGCAAATAAAAGGTAGGCAGTTGCTTAGAGGTGATCTACAATTTGGGAAGCAAATACCTCTCTAATACAAATATTTCAGTTTAGGGGTAAATAATCTACTGAATCACTGAGTGTTATGATTTATGAAAATCATTCAAGACTAGATTCTACCACCTTTTTCAGTATGAGAAATATTTGCTGCAGTGATAATCCTGCTAATTTCAATGAGATTGCATGAATAGAAAAGTAATCCTCAACCCAAATAAGCATTACAGAATCTGGCTGAGAGAAAAGAATCAGATGAAACTATACTTCCTTTCCTACAAACATGCCTAATCCAAAACATTGATAACAGGAATTAATTTCAGTTATTGTTTTGGGGTTTTTTTCAGTATCCTTACTCTTTTTCTTTCAGCATCTCTTTTTGTTGAGATACAGTTTAGAGGAAAATAACACATGATAAGAGAATAAAGGAAGGAAAGAAAACTGTAATGCTGGCATGCAAAAACCCCCAGCAAAGAAAAGGACAAGAAAGAGAGGAAAAACTCATCTTCTTAAACTTTTGTCCTGGTTTTGTCTGGGAAAGAATTAATTTTCTTTCTAGTAGCTGGTATAGTGTTATGTCTTGGATTCAGTATGAGAAGAATGTTGATAACACACTGATGTTTTCAGTTGTTGCTAAATAGTGTTTAGACCAAGTCAAGGATTTCTCAGCTTCTCATACCCAGCCAGCCAGAAGGCTGGAGGGGCACAAGAAGTTGGGAGGGGACACAGCCAGGGCAGCTGACCCAAAGTAGCCAAAGGGTATTCCAGACCATGTGATGTCATGTCTAGTATATAAACTGGGGGCAGTTGGCCAGAGGGGGGGATCGCTGCTCAGGAACTAACTGGGCATCGGTCGGCGAGTGGTGAGCAATTGCATTGTGCATCACCTGTTTTGTATATTCCAATCCTTTTATCATTATTATTATTATTATTATTATTATTATTATTATTATTACTGTCATTTTATTATTGTTATTATTATCATTATTAGTTTCTTCCTTTCTGTCCTGCTAAACTGTTCTTATCTCAACTCACGAGTTTTACCTTTTTCCTTCTGATTCTCTCCCCCATCCCACTGCAGGGGGCTGGGGGGGGAGTGAACGGCTGCGTTGTGCTTAGTTGCTGGCTGGGGTTAAACCACACCTTTGAAGAAAAAAAACCAAGAAAAACAAACCTTACCAGGTAGAGGTGTGAGGCAAATTATCACAAGAGTTTGGGAAATTATTTCAATGTAAATAAGCAAGTTAGAGCCAGCTATCAGAAACTCTTAAATTTATGCTTACCTGGTGCAAAGGAATGGGTTACATGAGCTGCTAGAAATCCAAATTGTTCTGTGACTAAAGTTGAAACTATTATATTTTCCGTGTAACAAAAAAAACTTTAAAAAAAAAATGCAAGAAGAATCAATTATTTTAATAGAAAGAAAAAGAATATCAAGGGTTGCCTGGGATATTGAGGGGTACATACAGCTTTAGCTCTACAGTTTATACTACAGGAATAAAAACTAGATTGCAATAGGCACTTCTAAAATATAGCCTTTGCAGTTCATTTGGGGTGTTGTGGGTTTTTTTAATGTAAAGGCCAAATGTGTAATTTTTCAAAAGAATTATATGAAATATATGTTAGACAGCGTTTATAAAAAGGTGTTTGTCAAAGCATTCTGCAAAGAGATAAACTGCAGGACATTTTTTCTTGTGGTCTGTGTGCCGAGTCTTCACTACAGCATTAGTGTTTTGGCTCTATTTGATCTTTCCTGCCACTCTTCTGCTGATAAAAAATAAGAGATTTATAGAAAAATTTTGTGTAGAGCTATTCTCTGTTGGCGTGATTGTATTGCAGGATGTGACACCATGTCCCAGGCTGAGCTCTGCAGGGTAGTTATGTCCTCCTTCCAACTTCTCTCTGCACTTTTCCACTTTGCAGTCTTACCTATGGAAGGAGGAAAGGCAACTGAGTGAGCAGAAATGGGATCTGTGAGGTCGCCCGGGCAGCCCTGGGCACTCTCCATCACCACCTGGTAGCGGCTGAGTGGTTCACTGGGATCGGGTGGGAGAGGAGCTCAGGAGCTCGAGAGACACAAGGATTTGAGAAAACCACAGGGGGAGAACCTGAGTAACTTTAGTTGCTAAAAGGAGAATGCTAAAAGGAGACAAACTAAAGTTAAGTGGGACATTGTGGGGTTGGGAGCTCACAGAGGGGCTGGGAGGACTCAGAAAGGAGATCCTCATGTGGTACACAAGCTGCATGGAGGTGTCTGGAGAAGAGGAGGAGGTTAGTTTTCAAGAGGCATTGGCATAGAATAGATGTGGTAATAAGAAATGTTTAGAGGGTAAGAGAGAATTCAAACAGAGAGGAATAACATATTTATCAAGAAAAATCATAGGGTCTTTTACTACAGAGGCATTTACAGAACACTGGGCATCTATATCTTCCCATTTCCCTGTCCTCCACCTTCTCTGTGCCCCCAAATTTGCTGGCAGAATTACATAGTTCTCATAATTTGGGTTAATAATGCTATTGCTATGTTGTGAATTAGCAGGAAAATCAAGACTGTGGTTACGCTGTGTGGATTGTCCATATGCATGTTCAGTTATGCGACAGACACAAAGGATTGAGATAAATCTGCAAGTTATTCCTGAAACAGTCATATAAACTACTATTATTATTGTGTTGTTTGGTTTCAAGCAGTGCATCACTACGGTGACTACTGAACCTGTGGCTGGTGTTGCGCCACGCTTCCTCTGCGTCAGACAAATAGTCCTGAGCTTTCATTGTGAATTAAGCTGAGAAGCTGCTCTGGGTTAAGACTATTTTTCATCTTTTTCTGAGTTAGTTTTAACCCAAGCCAGTTTCTCACTCTGGTTCCTTGCATGGCACAAGAAACAGAGGCAGAGGCAGAAGAGTAATCAGCCCAGGGCAAGGTGAGAGCAGGATCCTGCCTTTCAGCATCAACGCCAGCTCATGCTGCCTTAGCATGCGAGTGCCAAACAGCCTATACACATGCCTGAAGCAAGCTACATCCTTAACATTACCACTATAAAAATATAATGTTAAAAATTGCTGTCTGCCTCTAGTCACATAAGGATGGCTTCATGGATACTACAGTATGCTTTATATCTAGATTAAAAAATATTACTCCATTGCATCTGCTTACTTACCTGGGAAAATATTTTCTTTCTAAAAAGAAACACCCTGCAGCAGGGGCTTCATATCAGACCAACAAAGTAATCCAGATTTTTTTTTTTTTTTTTTCCAGAGAACTTCATAGATGAAAGCTGCAGGAAGACTGTGTACCAAAATCCTGTATCTAGAGTCTGGTAAAACTGATTCATGATCCAGCCTGAATTTATGTCTAGTGGTAAATAAATCACTTTTTCGCAAAGTTGTCTCAGGCATCAGAGAAACATAAACTTAAAAATATTCTCTTCAGGTTCTTTTTTGCCTAGAATTATAGTCAGAACCATATTCGTATGCCTGAGGACAGGAAATGTCATATTGACAGATGAGTTGTAAGTCTCCCTCTTCCTGGATTGGGCATTGGGGGCCCAATTCTGCTCTCTGTTCAACTCTGCTGAATTGAATGGCATTGCATTGACATAAATGAGAGCAGAAAGGCAGCTTGGGAGTGCCTTTCACGATCAATAAAAATAATTTCATATGAAGATGAATTTTCCAAGTGGGTCAGAATCGATTAAGATGCTACTGCTACTGGAAGTACATTTGTCCATATGCAGAGTCTGTACTCATTTTCTTTTCCAGGAAATTTGACTTTTTGCCAGAACATTTATATGAATTGTGTTCTACTAAGTGGAAATAGAACTCTTATTCACATTTTATGAAGTAGCTGTTTAAGAGATATTCTGTATTTTCTACAAGTTTTGAGTATATTTTCCTCTATGTATTAAACTCCTTTTCTTTATCTCCATAAATCTTACCTTAGATAATACTTTCCTGTGAATATTGCCAGTAACAGCACAGCAAAATAGCTGCAGGGTCACCTGTTGATGTTAGAGCTCATCCACTTTTCAGGCTTACTACAGATATACACTGACTAGTATAAATGTTACCTACTATACTTTTCCTGTCTCCTTGTGTCCACCTACATTGTATCTGAACAGTATTGTACAGTCAGTGCGAACCAATAGGTCAGAATACTGCCTGTACCTTATTTCCACCTAGTACCCCTGTCTCACAGTGAGGAAAAGCTACACATCAGACCAACTGCAGACCAGCAGTGCAAGGCCCTCAGCCCTACATCTCAGCCTAGTGTCCCTACTGGAAAAACAAAATCTGCCATTCCAGCATTTCTAAATTTGAATGATCAGCACCTGGACCCAACCTAATTTTTTTTAACATTCAGACTCTTTGAATCAAGCATTTGGAATTAGTCCAATATGAAAAAGGTTTGGGGCAGAAAAGATATTCTGAAATCCTTCTTACAGTTGGGTTATTTCTGCATGCCATTAAAGGCATATCCCAAAACTGAATGTACTTCATTGGCAATTCTGACAGGGAACAAAATTTGGCAATCAGCTATTGTCCAGCTCCGCCTTTGATATCATTTATAATTTTGAGGTAGTACAATTTAGAGGCAAGCTTTTCCAAAATGATCCTTAAAGCCCTTAACTAGGAAGTGTATTAAAAAAAAAAAAAAGTTGGCTTTATATCCAGCTTTCTCTCTCTTTAACCGTATCCGTAGATTTAGCTCTAAGTGCACAGATGCCTGAGGCTCTTTTTTGACTCTGCCCACTACAGGACTATGTTATGTTCTATACATTCCATTCCAGACCTTACATTATAGTCCAGGTGTACCTACATGGTTCAAGTTCAAGCTTACTTTATAACTTTCACTATTAAAATGTATTTTTCACTGTAGGGGTGTAATTAGAATATATATTTAGTTTGTAAACAAGTCACTGTGCAATTGAAGGAAATTTCTTTCTCTTTCCCTTCAACAGTGTAAGCATTTTAGTTAGAAGCTGATATGCAGACCAGCCAACCTTGTAGAAAAGGTAAGCAGTGTGAAATTATATGCACGTTATTAAAAATTCCTAATAGGAGGAAAAGACCTGGCAGAAAGGGTGAATTAAATGACTGTAATAATCACAAAGAGATGCATTACTTGGGATTCATTTCAGCACATTTGTGATACTCTGTAGTGGGAGAGTCAACTTTTAACTCGGCGAGAAAGCATGTTCTTCCTCATTAACAGTATTTCTTCTTGAATTTAAATTCTTTGACTTCACATTCATACAGTGGTGCCAGTACTACACTGGTAGGATGGCTTTTTGTTATAAAAATGCTTGTCTAAATGCATCCATTGAACTACAGTTCCCAAAGTATGAAACAGATTGTTTATGTCTATTCTCAGACCTTTATCTATTAATCTCTTTTTTCACTGAATTCCAAGAAGGCACTAAAGAACTGTTTGTTAAATGCTGCGTAATAGCAAAAGGGTCTCTGCAAGAAAAACAAAAGAAAAGAATAACATGCTACATTCTGCAGAAAAAAGGTGGGAAACTATTTGGTGATCTTATTATGCTCGCCTTATCTGTCTGTTAGAAATTTTAATCCTGCTTTGATCCAGTTGTTTTTCTTACAACTGATTTTCAGATTATAGTATCTCTTTCTGTGTGCATATATTTTCAGCACAAGACTGTCTATATGCAGTTTGACAAAGCAAGATCATCTGGATAAGACTGACAGCAGATTGAAATATTTTAAAGAAAATGTTTTCATTATTTGCCGCTGACTTTTTCTCAAGATCTTGCATGTATTTCTAGAAGGGCTAGGTGACTCAGGTGTGTATGCATGTGTGCAAACACACACACCACCACACACCTGCTGCACACACCCAAACTCAAAATAAAGAAAGGCTTTTTTTCTAATAAGGAGGATACATAAATGTCAACAAGTAAGGTAAATAATGGACATTAATTTGAGTAAGGAGACAAGAGCTGAGTGGGGAATTAAGATGAATAGCTGTGGAAGAAGCCTTGATAATGGAGAAGTGAGGAGAAACAGTTGAAATAGGCTGAACATGTACATGATTATGAAGAGCCCAATGCCAGAAACTACATGAAAGAGGAAGTACGCAAAGCATCTGTGCTGTTATGTATCAAATTTCTTCATCATCCAGTTTTGGTTTAAACACAGGTATGAAGTACCATACTAGTTTACAGAGAAACTGGGACAAAGCTTAGAAAACAGGACTCTACTACAGTGAATGACCTCTGTTCTGTAACTTACACAGAAGATGAGTAGGATGTTCATTGCAAATGTACATACGGTGTTAAATGAGTCTTTAAAATACAAAATTACTAAGTGAAAGTTACATTTCCTGTTTAAATTAGAACACCTGGTTACAATGAATTGGAAAATATCAGCATGTGTGTGGGAATTTGGGGGTGGAGGGAAAGGGAGTTAGTTATTTACTGGGTTTTTTTGATGGGTGGGTTTTCTTATGTTTGTTCTTTTTTATACTTAAAAAATTTCCACTATAATTTATGTGTCCCATATGAAATTAATATTAGAGAATTCCTATTTCTTTATATTCCTTGGCTGGTCAGTACCTCCTTCTGTTAGGTTGGCAGTATGTTTTCTTCTTTAGGTTTTGCTTTTATGTTGACAATTTTTTTTAGAAGCTTTGATGAAAACACAAACATCACAAGAATATCATTGCATCCATTGATCAGTTTTGCTGAGTTTTTACATCTTCTGAAACTAAGAATAAAGTTACCATTCATCCACTTTTGAGAACAGCTAGATGTATATACTGGTTAGTCTTCTCATCTGCCCTGATCAACAGATGCCTCTAAGAATCAAATACTTCGCATTCTCATCCATACTAGTGGATTATCTCATGCCTTTAAGGGCTATTCCTGACTTGGCAAAAAAAGCAATTACTGTTGCACCTTTTCTTTTTGAAAAATTGCATTTTAATCATTGCTTATATCGTCTGTTTGGTAAGATCAAACAGCACTGATATGTTCCTGTCCTGGAAGTCCTTTCTATTTTTCTCAGTAATCTCTTAATATTAATGGGTTTTGTCTAGGCCAAACACCAGCAGGATCATTGTGCACAATTCATTTTTGTTAGATAGGCAAACAGAATACCTCCTAGCACAAATTCTTAGAGCTTGTATTCTACTTTGATGATATTTTTCTCAGTGCAAACAGGAAAGCGGAAAATGCATACGATCTCTTCCTTGTCATCTGAGATCAAGCACGTACTCCAAAACACATATTTGTAAAAGGAAGAGGTCTCATGCTACTGCTTGAGTGGCAACAGACCGTGCACTCTGTAGATGTTTCTTGGTTCACTAATCTCAGTTATTTCAGGAGATTACTAACATTACAGGTTGTACCATTAAACTACAGATTTGCTTTACAGCAAAGTCAGGGCTGCTGAATGAACAGAAAAGAGAAGACTTTATAAATTGTGCCTTGTCTTACTAGTTATCATGTGAGGATTTTTATTTAAGGCTGTCCAACATTGTGCACTGTAAGATAACATTCTCAGCTGCTTTTAAACTTTAATTTCTTCAATATGGAGATTGCAATTTTCTATGTTGATCATATTTCTCTTCGAATGTCTTGGAGAAAATGACAAACCAGTCAAACACTTCTGTTTTGGAGGCTTCAGTGATCTGGTTTAACATGTAGCTTAATAAAGAGTTGCGTCAGCACAACTGAGGGCATGGTGAACTGTGGTATAGGACAAGCTGTCCAAGGTTATAAGCTTCTGAAAGCTTGCACATCAGAAATTTGTTCTTGAAAATGCTGCATCTGCTCTAACCTCAGGATAGAGAACTTTTTAAGAGCAAGGTATCACAGAAGGTGTTAGAAAAAAGGGATCAGCTATTGGATTCAAGGAAAGGGAGGTAGGAAGAGAAACTACAACAGACCGGGACTGCGTTTTTGTTGAGTGTGGGTGTTTGTGTAGGACACAAAAAATTTAATCAAGACAGGAATTAGATGAATGGAGAGAAGGCATCTGAGAATAATGGTATGAGAAGATAAACAGGAATCATATAGGGTATCAAGGAAATGCTGGGACTGGGGAAACAGAAAGATGAAATAGCACCCGGAAAGAAAAGAAGACTGGACAATTAAGAAAGCCAGAAGCCAGTGGTAAGCAGGCAACATCTGTGTGACTAATTTGTGTCTGGCTGTAACGAAAGTCAGAGTATACTAAGTGCAAGGAAGCACCAAACTGAAAGAGAAGAGAAAATGAAGCTGGATGCAAGGATCTGAGGGACTGTGAAAGGCTGGGCATAGACTGTGGATTTACAAGCGATGTATTATGTAAGCCTAAGGGAGACAGATCAAAGTCTGGGGAAATGAGCAGCAGCGCCTGTACTCACTAGACCTGCCCTGTACTGAGCAGCAGCAATAGAACCAATTCCCGTTTCTCTCCATTCATTTGCTATCGTGAAATACTTATGGTTCTTATTTCCTAACAGCGTTGGTCCACATATAAGATTACATTTGTGTTACACAGTTGTCAGTTGTGCCATTAGCCCAAACGGCAAGCACCCATGTGGCAAGTCTCCATCCTTAGAGATGGAAACATTCAAAAGCCGTCTGGATGTGGTCCTGGGTAGCCATCTCTAGGTGGCCCTGCCTGAGCAGGGGGTTTGGACCAGAGGACCTCCAGAGGTCCTGTCAACCTCAGCTAGTCTGTGATCCTGTGAAATCACCACCCGGTGTAAGGCAGTGTGAAGGAGGAGCAGGGCCAGGGGAGCAGCTTGGTTTTTCTGAGTCCTGTGAAATACCACCCCCCCTGTCTCTGACCAGCTCATACACAGCAGCCTCTCAAAGTTAAAGTGGTAGAATTAAAAATTCCTTCTGGGCCATTATTTCCACTCCCATATATACTATAATATTTTCAATTATGTAATTGCATACTGTTTGTTTACTGTTCCTTAAGACTTGGGAAATCATAACTGGTTTAACAGAGCCTGATAGCCATAATGCAAGAAAATGATTTGTAAACACAATGATTCCTGCCACTAAAGGAACTACTATGCATACTTGGAGTTTCACCAAACTTCAGACTGGAAAGAATCCTAAAAATCATACAATATTTACATTATATATTTAGGGAACATACAGTAGTTATCCTGACTTACACCTTTCCTGGGAACTGTTATTTTTGCAGCTTAGAAAGACCCACTAACATGTGTCTCTGCAGTCCGCAATAAAGACTGTATAAAACAGATGCTAATAACACTATATTTTTGGTATAATGTTAAGTATGAAAATGGAACATTCACAATTTGATTATGTACCTGTTCAGAATTTATGGAGACAAGTGACCTTAATCTGTAGAAGAAACAGCAATAAATATTTACATATCTGTGAAAGCTAACTATGCAACAGGGGTTATATTGACATATAGACCGGGGTTTGGTTTTGCCTGGTCATTTTTGCCCACAACCACTAGCCCTTTGGGTGTAACTTGTTCTGGTTCTGGCACAGCTTCTGCTTTCCTCTATGTTCCTTTTTCCCATGGTCCTGAAGCTGTGTCGCAGATGGCCACAGGAGGAGAAGTACACTGGCCACCACTGGGAATTTTCAGAGGCCTTTCAGTAATTGTCTGTAAGAATAGTTGTGATGCAAGGCATCTCCTTACAAGCAATTTAATTCTTAATCGCTAGGGCTTTGAGTAGGAAGAAATTAAAGGTTGTTGTGGGAAAATGCCAGAGAAATACGGATGAGCTCTAGGGAGATATAGGGACTCATTCTCTGTCATCTTCTGTGGTCATTTTCACACACAACACAACAACCGTAAGTGCTGGCATACAGGAGTAAATGATGACAAGTTTCAGCAGAGCTGTAGGATAATACAGCTGCTTGTAGATCATAACTCCATGAAATGAAAGGTGAAAAAAGATATGACTTCTATCCATATAGACTGACCACAAGCAAAGCAAATTTTTAGATTGGTTTGTTTTTTAAATTTGGATAGTTCTTTGCTTCTGCATTAGAACTGGCTTCTCCTCTGCCGTGCTCTACTTTCCTACTCCCCTTTTAGCCTGAAGGAGCACCTTTTCTCACAAATACTGACTCTGCATGCCTTGAGTCCGGTTGCATAAGTGTCCCATGGGCTCGCCCAAACCATGGTGCCGCGTGGTGCTGCATACTCACAGCTTTGAGTCCTGGGCGTATGAACAGCACTCAGCATGAGCTGCCAAGTCCAGTTTCCACGTGCTGAACCCCATGTAGGGGATGACACTGATGGTTTGAGAAGCACATGCACTATCACATTTTTAAATGTGTACTGCTGTTCAGAAGCTCCAAAATAATTTCAGGTATGTATATATATACTTCTAAAGACATATATATGGTATGTATATATGTGTGTACTTCTCAAAGGACCTGAACTATGAGCTTAGAATGCTTTTTAAAAATCACTTTCTGAGAAAGTACACAGTAACTGATGGCATTGTTGACATAATTCATGAACAGATAGTTGATTACCTGTTGTGTAACTGAGCCAATGAATATTCATAGTTCCCTTGGTATGGAGCTGGCATATTTCAGCTAATTAACTCTTCTGCTTAGTTGGTGCATATGCATACTTTTTATATGATACCAAAGTATGTTTAATTGAGGTTTGATAAGATAATACCAAAGGCAGTTTGCAAGCAAAGTAGTCTCCGCTGTCATTTCCATAAATGGAACGGTATCACTTAATGGAAACTTGTGTAAAAATTAACTTTGTCACCCTATTTCAGAAGGGCCTAAATTTCACACTCTTAGGGCATGTTTCAGTTAGAAATTGGCAAGACAAACACTTTTTTTAGGTAATATACTTATTTCAAAAGAACATACAAATTTCTACTCAGAGTGCTTCTAAATGTTGTTGATATTGACGTTATTCCCTTTACTGAATATATTTGAGAATACTGTGCAGCCTTTGAATTAAAGTTTTAAGATACCATTTTTTCTTTGAGAATCTTGGCTGCAAGCCAAGGTAAACTAAAGACCAGAAGTTGAGCTGCTTTCTCAAGCAGTTTCTTTTTTAACTTCCCACCGTCTTTCGCTGGGAACACACATAGTGGAGCACAGCCTGCCACAGGGTCCCGGTCCCCACCTTGTTCAAAATAAAATGCCTAATAACATGCCCTGAGGCTGGTTTTGGGGTGTATACCCAGGTATCCTTTCAATAGCTGTGCCACCTTGCCTCAGTGGTGGGGCAGTCAGATCCATGCCTGGGTCTTGATCCAGTGCAGAGTCCAGACACAGCTGAGGTGTGTCCCCAAGCTAGGAACTTGGAGCTTTTGTGGTCTGACAGCCTAGAAGTACCCTAATATCCAATCAGAAGAAATTGATACAAATGATGTGCTCTGCTACTCTGCTTCCACAGAGCCCTTGCCTGGTATCTCTTCCTCTATTCCAGTCGTCTTTCATCCCTCCCACAGCTGAAGGATTAAAATTTCAGTTTAGTGCCACAATGTTCTCACATCAGTGGGGCTCACCAATCCACCCACTGTTCTTGAGTTATTCTTTTCTGCTTATCAAAATGATAGCTTACTAATTTTTAGTCTTAAATTATGTTTCCCTCTTTTTCTAGTCTTTCCTGCATCCTATAACCTTATCCACCATAATGGCATTTTCCCATGCTTTTCCTTGATATCTCTTATTGCACAGAAGACTTATGTGAGTTCACCATCTGCAACAGCATCTTTATGTCTAATTGGCTCCTGACTCTTTGGATCCCATCCTTCTCTGTGACCCATGACTGCTAACACCTTCTATAATAAAAATACCTAATTCTGGAGTGTGGGTGATTTAAGAGTTGGTTACGAAACAGAGCTTTTTAATCAAAGTCGTTACTTCAGACCCACTCATTGTTGTGCAGGGCTGGAGTCCATCTGGAGGAATCATACTGACATAGGTTTAAGGGAATAAACTGTGTTTGCACTGTAGCTGGTGGGAAAATGTTTCCATATATACAAGCTCTAAGGCATCCACAGCAATATTTATATCAGATTAGATGTGTTGCTGGAAAAAAAAGGAAATCAAACCACCCTGAAAAATTCCCTGCACTCTGCACTAGCTTAATATACAGTGGCATCAGAGTTAGACATCATGTTAAAGTATGTGGTTCTCTTTTAATTCAAGTAAATCTGCTTCTGCCTAACTCAAGTTTACTTAAGCAGTTATCAGAAACTCATCTAGACCTGTCCCCTAAGGAAGGTGTGGCTTTACTTGTAACACAAATTATAAAGTTCTGATACATACTAAATTACATTTCTGATCTCAGCCATTAAAATTTTATTCAACTCAATGAAAATCAATTCTACTGTTCATTTTTTGAAATTGCGTCATTTCTATGCATACTCTCCAATCTGCTCTGAAACACCATAGAACTTTTCTGTGTATGAAGCTATAAAATAATACAATCTCTTATAATTGTGACCAATATAGTTTTTATGTTGTTGGTACAATTTACTAAAGAAGGAGTAGAAGAAAGAACATGATCTCTTTGAAAAATAAGGTCTGAACTACATTTCCATTATTTCTTTCATGAAACTAGCAACAGGCTGGTTCATGTTCTGCTTCAGTAACTTCTCATGAAGAAAATACGTTTAAAAACTGATGAGCCTTTTTCCTTTTCATATTTGTTTTTTCTGTCTGTGAAGGTTTAAAATATTAATTCCATAATGAAATTATTTTCTCTGTGAAGCTAAGAACTTGGGGCTAATTATAGCTTACCTACGTGATGATTTTATCATAAATATCTAGCTATTAAGTTGTAATGGCCAATCAGATCACTTAGTATATAAATCTCATTTCATAATAATCTTTAGTAGATTTTGAAACATCAGTATGTGAAAAGTATTTGGAAAATAGCTATTTTTACAAATATTTAAGCTGTATCAGACTTGTCTTTTTATTGTCAACCATGCTTCAAGTCGCAAAAGTAATTTTGCATTCTAAAAAGGCTCCATTTGGAATTTTTCAAAAGATCAAATTTAATATGTGGTTTAGTGTGAACTGTTTTATTGCTTTCTGGTAGCAATAGGGGACAGTGGCACCTGGGAGAATCTTCTAATGGGCTTTTAACATTTGTTAGCATTTTTTCCCCATTTTACCCCAATGATAGTGAAAAAATAGCTGAGATTTTTTAAAAAATTAGGGGAAAAAAAATATATTTTCTTTGTATCTGGTGGTAAATCAATTCACACAGTGCCTAAAAATGTTTGAAGGTGGTATTCAAGATCCAGACTGGTCACAGGAAAGCCAGCTGATCTGAAGTGGTCTACAGAATTTTACCAGTGTCTACCATGACAGAGAATGCAGAAATCAAGAAATAGGTGGTTTCTCTAAAGACTGTCCTTCCCCTGGAAAGGTAAAACAGCAAATATTTAGTTGCCAATATTTCTCTACTCCCTGGGACACCAACTTCTGCAAATGTTTTTGTGCTTGCACCTATGTCTTGGTTTAAGCTGGGATAGAGTTAATTGTCTTCCTAGTAGCTGGTACAGTGCTAAGGTTTTGAGTTCAGTATGAGAAGAATGTTGATAACACACTGATGTTTTCAGTTTTTGCTAAGTAATGTTTAGACCAAGTCAAGGATTTTGCAGCTTTTCATGCCCAGCCAACAAGAAGGCTGGAGGGGCACAAGAAGTTGGGAGGGGACACAGCCAGGGCAGCTGACCCAAACTGGCCAAAAGGGGTATTCCATACCATGGGACATCATGCCCAGTATAGAAACTGGGGGGAGTGGGGCTGGGGGGGGATCGCCAGTTGGAGACTAACTGGGCATCAGTCGGTGGGTGGTGAGCAATTGCATTGTGCATCAGTTGTACATTCCAATCCTTTTATTATTACTATTGTCATTTTATTAGTGTTATCATTATCATTATTAGTTTCTTCTTTTCTGTTCTGTTAAACTGTTCTTATCTCAACCCATGAGTTTTATATTTTTTTCTATGATTCTCTCCCCCATCCCACTGGGCGGGGGGGGAAGTGAGTGAGCGGCTCTGTGGTGCTTAGTTGCTGGCTGGGGTTAAACCATAACAACCTAGATGACTGTCTTCAGGGCAAAAAGTAGCTATGCCCTGAGGCTTACACTGTCCTGCCTGCAGGACAGCAAAGGCAGCCCAGTTCAGGGGACATGGCAGGAGCATGCAGCCACGGATGTGTAATTCCTGCTCCCCAGAAGGTCTCCACAAGTAACCTGGAATGCCCATTTTGGTTCTGAGCCTTTGAGCGTCCGAGCCTCATGAGATGGGTTTCTTCTTTTATAATGTCATCATTTTAATTAGGAAAAGCACCAAAATTATCAGATAGCAGTACTGTAATGACCTCAGCTAATGCACAGTTTTTAACACTGCATTTTAAGACAGGATAATGAAGCTGGATGGGGCATGAAAATATTCCAATAAGTGTTTCTATGTAGATGAAACTCCATATTTATAGTAATGAAAATGTTCTTGTAAGCAGGTAACATTCCAGCTCTTCCACCTCTCGCAAGACTATTTGGACTAGTGTTAGCTTTTAACACTATGATTCTCAAGCACAAATTTTTATCCTGACCAGAGCATGACCCACTTTTGTCTAGTTTAATCAGTCTCACAGGAGACCCCTTGACCTGCTTGCCCAGAAAACTGAGAAAATAGAAACTCACTTGATAGTCCCGTGACCTGGAGTCAGAAATCACATTGCAGTATCTCTCAGGAGCACTAACATTCACTTTCAAGAAGCCATGTATTTAGAGGCACCGGCCTAAGTTCCTATTAGAAGGTGAGACCTGAGACAAGTAACTCATAAATAAAACAAATTAGGTTACTTGTATGCTGCCACTCCAAATTAATTGATTTCAGGAGAAGAAGATACATAATGGAGTTGTTTCGATTTGGGTTTCCCTTATGTAGTCTGGCAGCAACTTCACAGAATTTCTTGGAATTACGGGAGTGGGAAGTAGGCAGAATTAATTATGCATGCTACTTGTTGAACACTGCATTTTCTGTTTGTGTTATAGACGATCAGTGAATACAGTGGCTAGTTGCAGGTAGGTTGTAATGTTCTTTTATTTCACCTCTTCTGTATAATGGCAATGAAGTATGAATATTTTAGTTTGCTAATAAAATATTCCTTTTATAGTAATTGGTGTATGTCCAAAGAGAATGCTTTACTGACAGTGTGTCCACTCATTGAATCAGCTGTGTATCTTAAGACGCATCAGCACGTCAAAGGAAGAATTAGGAATTAGGAATATTTTCTCTTGTTTCCTGTGGGATAGCAAAACATCAATCAGTAGATCTGATCCAGAATAAACTGCAGTGATTTTTTTCTGCAGAATTTAAAAGTCAGATTCTCATCGTCTTGATTTTATGGAGGCAAAGACATACTGCAGTCAAAATTAGTTAAAGTATTTATGGACTAAGGAAATAATCTCAATAAGAGTGTCAGAATTTAACCATCTAACACTAAACAAAAGTGAGATCATCATGAAATTCCTTCTTGCCTTCAGGTGGCTATTTTTCTGTAACCTTTCTGGAAGGTGTTACATGTTAGGGATAAAATGTAAATAAAACAGGCAAAGGCATTAGGTTGCATTATAACTGCTTTTAACTTGAATAGCATTCCCTGGTTCTGAAATGACCACTGTTATTTAAAACTTGACATCTTTGATCTGGCAGTAACTTAGCCCTTTAAGCTAGAAGGTAACATGGTCAATTATACTTCAGCACTGTTTCCACAGGAGACTTGGCCCTCCTAATGCAGATTCAATGAAATTGATAATGTTTACCTTAATTTTGTTTTTGCATAAGTAGAGTGGCAAGTGATTTCATTTATATGTTTTAAATCAAAGGTGAAATAAGAATATGCTTTCTGATCTATTGACTAAACTTCTAGGCCATATTTTTAACTGTTCTCTTACTCAAGTGCTATTTGTATGCCTGCTTGCTTTGCTAATCATCACTTTCAATATATGATGCTATTTAATCTGGAAGTGTTGAAGTCCTTTTTCTAGCATGTTCTGGACAACAAATTTGAACATGTGTATGTATGTGTGTTTAATGTCCATTAAAAAAGAATCCTTGATATTAACTGAGGATTGAAATATTGTGCAAGTCTACTGGAATCTGAAATATTTTACTTCCCATAGAACAATGGAAGTGCTTGTCCAGCAGATGAGCTCAGTCCTGTCCTGAGAAGATCAATCTCTTTTGCGTTTGCTACTAAAGGCTAGGCATTTTAGTGTGTGGATGGACATGAGCAAGAGTTACATTTTAGGATTAGTTAAAGCTAATTATCAAATATTGGATCTGAACGAAGGGATTGAAAGGAGCAGGTTAATGACACTTTATTTTTATCACAGATATTTCATGACGGGCAGACTGCACTATTTGTGCTAGAAGTGCTAGAATTTATAGATTTGTTCTTGACTAGAACTTTTTTCTTATTATTTGCTTAATTCTGATCTTAAAACTGAAAGCATAAAGTAATATCCAGCATACCTCCCTGCATCAAGTTCACTGCTCCACCATCACAGGGCTGAACATGATGTGGAAATGTGAGTTAAAGTCTCTGCATAGCATGCCCTCGAAACGGCAGTGGTCCCTTGGACTGCCTCACCCCAGCCTCTGAGGGAGAGACTTGGGCCTTCCTGTATCCCTTACTGACAAAGTCCCTTTCGGTGTGGTCACTGAATGTCAGGATTTAAAACTGCAAGGAAAATGCCCAACAACTGGAATAAACACTGCTGCAGAAAGTAAACACCTAGCAGGTCACTTGATATCCACAGGTTACCTACGGGCTGGCTGGCAGCTGGGAAGGCACAGCTCCCTTCTAGGGGCAGAGATCCAAAAGGATCGCTCCTTTCCCAGCAAGGGCCAAAATCAATATCGGCTATATTTATGCAAAAGGTTTACATGAGTATATACAAGCACAATGTATCTGTATTTACGTATCAATGATGTGTTTCACTCTTCCCTATGTGCAAAATACACAAAAAAAAGCACTATACGGTGGATTCAGATATTGCCTAAAGCAATCCAGGGGTGTGTCAAGAATGTGTGAGAGCGGTGCATTTACGTTAGGTGCAGTTAAGTCCTTGTGACTTGAGTCCTACAGCAGATGTTACAGAAGGAGCTGAAACAAACATTTCCTTGCAGACTGGTGTGGCTATTTGCATTATGACAAGAAATCTTTCAGAAAATGTCAGTCACGTTTCCTACCTCTTTCTGCCTACCTGGGACTTTCCTTTTTCTCTCGATTCCCACCAAATGAACCATGGGACATTATTACTCAATGTTACTGTCTGTAAAAGAATCCAGAGATCTCCTTTCCCTTTCTGTGCTGCACCTTGGGTTCAGGAGAGTTTCTGTCTCAAGGCTGTGGGAGCTACTAGGCAGGTATTTCTCATTTTTCTCTTTGTTAAAAAGCAGTCAAATAGGGCCACTGAGCACTTTCTTTTTCCATACCCTATTAAAAGCCTGTGTCTCTTGACGCATAGCAGAAGAGGCATATTATACACATACGAGGCAGAGCAAGAAGGTGCCCAGTTTGCATCCACCTTCTGCTCTGTTAAAGCTTAGGTGTGGATGAAGATCCTTAAAGCTACACATGGTAGCTAAGGCACCTTAGCAACCTTATCCTTACAAGGTATGATCATATAGTTGCTAAGGTATTGCTGAATGGCGATAGTTGCCTATAGGCTTGATTCTGCAGATGGGGACAGGAATGCTTCACTCTTCCAGTCCTCTGTGGAACACAGATGGATCCCTCAAAGCAGGAAGGAAACCCTCCTGTCTTTCAGATCCTCTCCAAGGAGACAAGATGTGTGTGGGAAGCATCCAGGGCTCATTAGAGACAGCAAGGTAGTTTGCCACCAGTAGCAGGAGATAATTTTCTTGGTGGCAGAAGAGAGAATTTCTGTGAGAAAAGGGAAAGAAACTCACTGTGGGAGGAATGTAAGTGGGAGTCCAGGCATGTTTGCTTTTTGCAGATTCTTGTTTTAGTTTGTGGAAGATACTAGGCTTCAAATAGTGATTAAAGGAGGGGAAGACCCAGTAGGGTCCATAGATCAAGGAGTAACAGAGCGCTTTCAGAAAGCTCCTTCCTTTAGAAAGATGAAGCAACCATCAGTCTTCGAATATAGAGACTTTCTGCTTCTAAGGACGGTAATTTTCCAAGCTATTAAGCACTGGCCAGATCCCAGGACTTCAAAAATAAATATGAGGCTTTGACACTTTTGAAAGTTAATTTGTTTATAAAAGGAACCTGTATTTTTTCTCCTACTCTTGAAGAGGACAGAAAGGTTTCCAGGAACTTTTGTGACCAGCCAAGCTTTAGAAAAAATATTCAATCCACCTCAGAGTTGGACTGCTTCTCCATGTCTGTCTTTCGAGTGATTTCAACCATGATTAAGATTTCCAATTATATTATAGCTGGAAGGATAAAGCACATCAATGAAAGCAGAACCAAACTGCAAAGCAACCTGAGGACAATAAAGAAGCCAAGCCACAGGGAATGAGAAAGATATTCACTAGTGAAAATATAAGCTGTTATGAAGTGCCTTTCAGTTCTGCTTCTCAGAGCAAAATGCACATTCCTATTCTCCTTTCAATCTGGAAGAAACTGAGGCACTAAACATTGAAATGACATAGGGAAAGGGCAAATGCAGAGAAACATGTCATAAACGTGGAACATAAAGAGATGACATTTGCCATGGAAAACTTTCAGAAGTGTGTTGGAAGACAATTTTCAGTGGTGAAGTTATACAATTGTGCTTTCATTTTTGACTGCAACAAAACCACACTTTTCAGTATTTTTCTAGGAAGTACAATTCTGGAGGGAAGAATACAAAATTTGGGTTATTGGAAATATTTTGCATTTATTTTGATTTTTGTTTCAGAATGTAGTACAGAAATGGGATAAATAAATATGGGAAAAAATGAAATTCTGTATTCAGAAAAGACTGCAATATTACACTTTGACATTAAAATTCCTCACTTTTTTTTCTCTTTGAAATAATATTCAGCAAAATTAACACAGTTTGGCCAAGTATTTTTAGTTTTGTCAGAACCATATTTTCTGATAGAAAATGGTTCCCTTAAAATTTTTTCTGACGGGCTCAGTTTCAGAGCCATATATCTAGACTATTCTTCTGCTAATGCAGAATTGTCCCCTGCAGTATATTTTACCAATGCTTTGTCCAGTCTTGCTATAAATGTCTCAGACAATGAGACTCCCACTGAAAGATTACTCCATAGTCTAATAGATCTGTCAGAAAGATTTTCCTGAAACTCAGACTATATTTTCCTTGTCTTAATTTGGGATGTCGCTGAGCAGCTCATGAAATGCAAGCGTAGTAAATCACTTGAACCAGATGGTATTCATCGGGGGGTTCTGAAAGAAATAAAGTGCGAAACAGGGAAGATACTGGCAATAAATCATTAAAAATAGCAGCTGTTCCCTTTAAGAGGGATGCCTATACTTAGAACAAAAGTTACTATTCTTTTTTAACTGAATAAAAGATCAGTTTCAAGAATTGCAGCCTGATGAGCTTAATCTCAGCTTCAAGGAAATCTACTAACAATCTGACTATAGTCCAAGTATTAGATGATTATAATTTTAGACCAAACCATGGCATCTCCCGCAGGGGTAAATAATGTCTCTCTAGTGTGAGAGAAATCTTTAGAAGAAAAACAGCCGCAATTGTGTAGGAAATTCCAGTCTAGAAAAATTTATAACTGAATGGCTCTAACTTTCCTGGCTTTTTTAAAAAGCTGCTGTAAAGGAGTCTCCAGAAGAGGGGTTCATTGGAGGGGGAGTTTGCTATTACTAATCTGGATAATGTAAGTGAAGGCTCCCAGCGCTAACAGGAGCTAATGTCTGGGGAGGCAGCAGGGAAGGAGTTTATCACACCGGGTGTCCAAACCTGCGGTAGTAATGTCTGTCATGATAAGACTTTTATTTTGCTTTAAAATGCAATCTGCTTACATTACAATAGGCAAGGTGAAGGAAATACACCTTGCAAATGGAGCATGAGCAAGTTAAGATTTGTAATGGTCCCTAGGTCTGGTGGCAACCCTTTCTTCTCCATGGCCTCCAAAAGGATCCTTTATCTCAGCCAGTAACCAGAGGAAATTCAGTGCATCCTGCTCTAGTTCAGATAAACTTTCCATCAGTGGAATTTAAATAACAAACAAACCTCTCCCTCTGAAGTTTGTGTGAATTATCTTGCAGGTAACTGAAAATGTAGCACAAGAAGGGCACATTTCTGTTGTCTTATGAAGCAAGTATTTGTATTACAAAGCAGGCACAAGACAAATTGGTATTTCCATATAGAGATGAAGAATCACATTTATTATTATTCAGATCTTATCTCCAATTGTATTAGAAATTTAGCAGGTATTCCTAGAGCTTGAACCACCTGATGAGAAAATCTCACCGATTACTGTTGCTTGAGTAAGTTACAGGAACATAATTGTGAGCAGAGATAGTGAAAGCGGTCACAGAAAGAGGAGCACACACTCAGCAAAAAGCTGCTGGGAGTTGTGTAAAAAGCCAAAGAGGACTGACAGCTTTAAAAGAATTATTCATTCATCTGAATGCTTTGGACAGGGAAAGATAAATTATTTGTTTCTTTTCTGCTGTGTCATAGTGGTGCTTACTTGGCCTATTTGGATTTCCACTCTTTAGGTCTCATTCATGGTGGTTCCATCCATCCTGTCCTGCTAGATCCGTGTCAGGAGGACCAGCCGTCAAGGGTATCTGCAAAACCTCACTCCTAATGCTCGTTTTGTCTTTTGTAGGCATCATATGTTCAGCCCTGGCTCAGGCTGCTTATGTATCCCATCTGCATTTGCATTAGATAGAGTCTAAGCCCCCACAGAAAGTACACTGGAATCCCTGTGTGGAGGGACGGGATCTATTTTCTACAGATGACCCAGGAGGATATGCCTGAAGGCCTGCTTTATTCCTACTGCAGGGGCTTGGGGAAGAAGGGATTCTTGCAAATACTGACCACACCAAAAGTTTTCCTCAAGCAATCCTGGAAGGCTGCTGAAGAGCCAGCAGTGGCACTGTTCCTACAGCAGGAATTTTAACAGCGGTTATTTTGACTTCAAAGCTGTCAGCAGAAGGAGTGGAGAACTCCACCTGGGCATGTAAGGATTGCTACTGAAGTCTTTGAAAAAATTTCATATCCACTTAACTGGAATTGTATCCACAGGTTTTTCTCACTACAAACTCTGTATTCTACAAGAGTATTTTTTACTGTTCAAAATACTTATTGAAAGACAGGCTCTTACAGCTTTCCTCTGGCTGAAGAAACCCTTATTTCACAAGTACTTAGGTATAGCACTGCTATATCTTACACCTGTCTGCCCTTCCACAAAGTGCAACAGCTACAGTCTCAGGCAGAGGTATAGTTGAGGCCCTGTCCCTATTACACCTTAGTTTAGGATACCTCCACAAAGGAGCAATCTTATGCAGCTGAGGCAGGCACCCTTCCCACTACCAGCTGATGCCCAAATGCAAATCTCTTTAAGTAAGAAATCCAAATTCTGGGCCACTGTCCATACAAATCTGAGTGTATTTTGCTTGGATTTAATAGTATTGGCACTGAAATCCACTTGTGAGGGAATTGGACATGCTAAAGAAGAGAATGTGTTCCATTTCTGTGATTTCTCAATAAGAGGGCTAAATCTTAAGGAAAAAAAAAAGAAAGAAAAAAACTCCCCAAGCAAAGACTTTAGTTTCTTTTGCTAAGTGTAAAAATTCATGTAAGTCACCTGAAGCAGGTGTGCTCTGTGGGCTTCATGCAGTTCTAATGCCTTGATTATCCTGAGTGAGAGATGCACTGGAGTGCTCCTTATGCTATTCACACCCAGGTTTCTCTCCAGTCTGCAAGGGGATGCAGCTCCTACAAGGCCAGGAGTTAGCCAAGGTTTACACCTCTTGCCAGGATGACAAAGTGCACCACAGGACAAAGATACAACCATCGTGATCCAGTTTTATCCTTATTTTTATCTCTTATTTTCCTTCCAGTATTATATTTATATGGCCTTCAGCAGTATTTGTTTGATATGGGCTCCCAGAGCAGCATCAAAATCCAAAGTAGCCTTTCTGTGAAAGCTATCTTTAGAAGACTATGAAACCACTCACTCAAAAATTTCAAGATCAGCTTAGGAATCATGATTTCTTGAAATTTGATACATTTGTTTTTCTTTTCATTCCTCTCCCTTTGAGGTTTGCATGTTTACAGAGTAATCCCTATACTGTGAGTGCTGCATAAGCATCGCCTCTGCGTTGCTGTAGGAGCTCAGGCAAAGAAGAGCTGTAGATATTCAGAATTTACCATAAAATGGCTTTTGTTCTCTCTAATGACTTTTTACATTAATTATGCTCTGCTTCTCAGAGGTGCTATCTGGAATTTCTACCAAGCCATTGTGGAAAGCAGTGGACATGTAAAACAACTGGTAATCAGTTTTTCAGGGCATGAAATAGGTTCTTCCTGGTGACTATATCCATGGTAGGCTGTTGAAGATAATATATAGTCATGCTGTCAATTTTGATTTAGCACTAAATTGTTCGTATTGGGTTGTGTCGCTGCCTTAATAATTAGCATAATTTTAATGTGCTACTTTGCTGAATTATTACCACCATGATACAAAGCCTTGGTTTGTGTCTCCTTGAAGATTGCTCCCAGAGTTGTCCCATCGTTTCCTTCCAGAGAAGGAAGTATTTTCTTACTATTGTTGCCTTGGAGTACTGTGGTAATGAGGTCCCACCGTGGTACAGCTCGCCCCCACTTATCTCAGTGTAGAGCAGGGTCTCGGACCTGAAATTCTTTAGAGTTTAACATACAATACACAAATATGGTGAAGATATCACCATTTTCAAAGACACGGAAGAAATCTTTGGTTAGGAAAAATAAAGACTTCCAATATAGGGATTATATCATGTGAAAGGAAAACACTGTGCTTTTTCTCCCCTTTTTGTAGATAAAACATTAGTGGATAAAATAGGGGATCATATTCCTCTTTTGAAAAACTTACTACTTAGAGACTTGAAGAAAAATCAATGTGACATTTGAATACACTTTGAAGTTCTTTCACAGCTTGAAACTTCACAACTTTTGTCTCTCCCCTTTTTTATCAACTGTATTCATTACATTTCCATATAAAGCAGCCTGCTTGTTAAATACCATCTCTCTTCCTCTTGCTCTTTTCCTCTCGCTCGCTCTCTTTTTTTCCATTCCCCCCCCTCCTGCCAGTTTGCTCTCCAGGAGGATTGAACACTTTCTCTCAAAGGTAGCAACACACCATTCAATTAAAGCTCCGGCCTTTGTAAGGACAGATAATAACTTTGATCGCTGCATTTGTATAATTAAGGGACAGGCCTCCGGTTTAAAGGGGCTCCTCATTCGCCTTTGAAACAGCGAGAGCGTGATGAGTTTTCTGCTGCACCGGCACGGTAGGAAAGTCCCAGTCTCCTTTGGTGTCACATCTATCTGCGTCCCCCAGCCTGCTCCTCCCCTGTCCCAGGGACGACGATTAGGCAGCCCCCCCACTGGCTGCAGATGGAGTGAAGCGGAGCGATAAGGCGAGCTGCCTTTCTCCCCAGCCTCAGATCGGCGGAGGGAGAGCTCTTCTTCACAGGCAGCCCAAGTGTAAGCCGTTTAAACAAGCGTGCAGGAAATATTGGGGTAATTACCAAGCACAGGGAGGGGGTCTCCGGCTATCAGCAGCATTGAGAATGGATTCGAAAACTCGCTTGGCAGATTAATTGATCCTTTTCCTGCAGCCGGTCTTTTGAAATAATTCTCACAGTAGCTTATAGCCGAAAGTTGGGAGAGTGCGGTGTGCTGAGGAAGAGGCATCCTCACCCACTGTCGCCTGTATTTACTAGTGTCTGCATCTGACTTTCTTCTCTGCCAAAGCATTAAGAATTTTAGCGATAATTCATGCTTGGTAAATTTGTTTTCTGTAATAAGATCAAACCCACAAAGGGAGAATAAAAAGCACTGCCGCCTGTGCTTCCTTATCGGCGGTGATGCCAGCGAAGTGCTCTGATCACAGGATGCTGCTCCGAGGCGCTCCCGCCTGCTACTTAATTCCGTTTACTTAGAAGAGAGTTTGCTGCGGTTTTAATTTTCAGTTTCGCACCAGCGAAGCGGGCCGCCAGCTCAGTGGAGCAGCGGTGACCAGCGGGCCCCCACGGAGAGCGGACAGGCTCCTCTCCGTCCCGGCAGGCCACTCAAGTGGAACCAAGTCAGCCAAGCGGCAGGTTTGTTGCTGGGGAGAGGAGGACCAGCCTCTCGGTCCCCTCCGCCCTGCCCTCGCTGCTCTTCCCAGCTGGCGGAGGAGGGAAGCTGGCAGCAAAGACCTTGGTGCTGTACCCGCTTCCCACATTTGCCTGGCGAAGGATACGCCAACAGGAGGGAAATGGTGCGCGGCGCATTCGTAGCGGGGCACGCGGGTCTCCTCTACAGCTGCGTTTGTACGTTAGCGTGCATTTTGTGCGTAAAGCAAAGTACGGGAGAGGAAGGAGAGTTTGCAGGAGCTATGCCGAGTTGCTCTCCTGGCTGATAAGTATTAATTGCTCATTTAAGAAAAATAAAATACTGTTCTGTGATTTAGAAGCTGTGCTGCAGAGAGGTTTTCAAAGCTTTATTAGCACTGTCCTAGCAACCTGAGATAAAGCAAGTGACAAAAACATCCTGATCTAATTTTGAGTACCTGTATTTGCACAGAATGATCTAGTATCTTGGCAGTTTCTGTCAGGGCACCTATCTATTCAGACTGCATTTAGTCAGCACACAAAGTAAATTGCTATCCCTCTAAAAAGAAGAGAGCAGAGCAATTAAAATCCGTTTCTATTATGGTTGCCAGCTTCTTCATACAGGAGTGGAAAGATACCGTAGAAGGTCTCTTAAAGCCAAAACCTTAGAAGTTGCCGTGTGTTTTCCCTGTCTCCATGTTTTCCTGCCTTCTCCAATGTTATTGGTACATCTGTGAGTGTCATATCCCTCACTCCCAAAATACCAAGGGCCAGGCTTTTGCAATTAAATTGCAAACATTTGAGTGAGGGAAATTATGTGCTGACATTATGTGGGTTCGAAAGACCAAAGATTCGCATGATTCGCAGCCAGGCAGATGTCTGTTCTGCCACTAACGCGTACACATCTCTTTTGCAGGCACATGCACAGACATCCGCATGGAAAAGCTGCAAGTGCTTGCATATTCAAGGTCGCACTACAAGGCCCTGAATTCTACGTAATGCTCTCAGTAACCCTTATTTCTTGTTTGGTGTTAAGAAGTTTTCAAATAGAAAATACCATTTAGTGTAAGCAGATGGATTTAAGAAAATTGCTGGGATTACTGTGACTACGTGCCCGTACACCTCCATCTTTCTGTCCTGTAAATGGTGAGAAACATGCCTGGCTGATTTCACCGGGTCTCATTCAAGTATTCTCACGTATTTTGATGCACAGGTCTTACATTCCTTCAGCCTTGGATGGCATGACAGAGTAGAAAGAATCCCAAATCTCATTTGGCACTACTGAATTTCATCTGTCTTTGCACTACCCTGCAAACCAGAAGGGTCCAGCCTCACCCCATTCAACTGCACTCCATTTTACATCCTTGTTTAACCTTATTTCTCAGGGACTGAGGTGCCTACAGAGCTAGAAATGACAGAGTATCTTTTTTCCTGCCTGCCTTTGGCCACGGTTCAGTGGTTGATGAATAGCAAAAGCAGGTATCTGCTCAGGCAGAGGGCTGAGGACCTCTCAGCTGCTGAAGCTTGCTCAGAGGGTAATGGCAGAGGGCTGAGGACCTGACTCCCTAAGGCTGATAAAGACCAGGAAAACAGAGAATTGCCTTTAAATACGCCAGCCACTAGTCTTGTAGAGACATTTACAACAGGCCAGTGTGGAAAAAGACATTAGTTACATGTTGTTTAAAATCTCCTTCTCTGTAACCGTGCAAATGACTGTTTGCAAGGAAACATATTCCTAGACCCCAGAAAGGGGGCTGTGGTATTGCTGCGCTGAGGGCTTTGGATGCACCCATGTTGACGGTGTGGCACACGTGGGACCCTGTTTTGTTTTGAAAAGAGCACAGCTTATCTGCAGCTTGCACTCTGTCATAACGTATGTGAAAATAATATCCTACTGTAAGTGTATATAGTATAAAGGAAACCTTTTGTACAGTGCACATTCTTGAAATTAATCTATAGCTCCTGAAATGTATCCGTTCTGAGGAGAAGAAACAAGGCTTGAAAGCACTCCAAAGAACCATGTTGACACCACAGCTGCTGTTTTTAATACCCCACTGTGCAGGGTAGCATCCTGAAAGAGACTAAAAGCCTCTGTCCATCTACTCATGCCAGATCCAAAGCAGGTGGCTGTTAGAGCTGTCTTTTTCCTGTTGCCAGGCTTTCTTTTGGGGATCCATCATAGAGCCAAGGGCGGTCTCCAGTGGGACTTGCACCAATTGTTTACTCTATTTATATTTAGCTAATTAAGTGATAATCCTAAACTATCAGGGCACATCTGAAATAATAATTATTACTCACAAAGCACAAACTGAGCAAATGATTTGTTTGTTTTGTTTTGTTTGTGCCTAAAGATAATACGTCTGCCTCTCCAAAGGCTGTAAAACTGCTGATCGAAAGTTGCTCGGTTCATCCTGGGATGTAATTCTGCTGGCAAAACCAGACTTATAGACAAGATGAGTTTGGCCCACAGAAAAAAACACAGTTCTTGTTTCAGGGAATGCATATGACACAAAAATCTGTGGGCTGGACTCAGCTGTGACATCAATAATTTTTTTAAGTTCCCTATCAATGTTACGTGTTGGAAGGGCTGTAACTCCTGGTCACAAGAGAGGTTCCGAGAGGAGTGGGATTGCTTTAACGGCTCAGCATCTCTGGAGACGTGTGATGGTCTCCTGGTGTGGCTACTCCAGAGGCACTTTTAGGAGGTAAACCAGGAGTATGTGCCCCACGATGGACTTTTCCCCAACTTGTTTTAAGATCAGAGAGGAGTACTGAACTGACCTGCACATGAACATGTTTTGTTATGATGGTGTTTGCATGGAGGGTGTTGATCTTTGTGTTCAGGCCTTTCATATTGTCAAGCCAGGTTAAATAAAATGAGGTTCTTAGTACTCCTTGAGTAGGCAAAACAAGTATAAAATGTGGTAGGACACAACTAACTTACATTATCAAACTTTTTTGTATAACCAGCAAGGTTGTAAAAGTGCTGCTTTTAAATTTTAGTAACACTTTGATACCTCTGTAGTCTCAAGTTCATTCCCAGGGTTAAGTAAAGCATAGTGTAAGATTCTCAATACTGACAGTAGTGCGATCGCCAGCTGGAAGTGGTGCAAAAGGCTCTTTAACTGGAATGGCAGTAATTTGCAGCCACTTTGCATGGAAATCACACTCCATTTCATTTTCCTTTTCTCTTCTGTGCTGTCTTCACTGTCTTGCAAGAAGGTCTATTAAATCATATAGGGCATATAGAGGATAAATGGGGATCAACTGTTCACTGAGTTTCCAGCACAAGGCACCAACCTGCATGGTCAGATGGCAGATTCAAAACAAAATGTTACATTGGTCCAAGGGACAACCATGCAAGTTCATTGGAGAAAGATTTGTCAAGGGCTATTAAATACAAAGGCACTGCATGCTTCTCTGTCCTGATACTATTCTTCAGGCACTTACTGTTGGCCGCTATCTGAGCTGGGATCCTGCACTAGATAAACTTTTTATCTGACCCAACATAGTTGTTCTTCTGTTGAGCCTTTTTATTTTTATTCCTTTCTCATGTTTTGTTTTAGAATACTTTATGACTGGAGTTGGGAAGTTTTGGTTGTGCAATAGCGCTCTTGCAGGAAGACTAGCTCCTGCAGCGATACAAATGTGGTGGGCTTTAGTTTTAAATTATGAATTATTGCAATTCCTTTGATTTACATTAAATATTTTAATTAAAAAAAATAAGAGGAAAAAGTTGCTTTTCTATTTGACTACATGTGATGAATTCAAACTGGAGGAGTTCTAGTTTTTAAAAAAGAAGAGCTATGGCCATAAAGCCATTTAATTGCATTGTTTTCCCTATTTCTTTTCCCTTTTATTTCTAAATAATTTATCAGTTGAGGTTACTCTGTGTGAAAGCTAAAGGCACCTATTCTTAAGCCAATGAGGACAACCATCTATGACTGTTTTTGCTTTAGATAAACTGCCATAGAAAATAACCAACCCTATATGCATGGCAACTATTTTAGAGCCATCTTAGTAAAAAAAATATAGAAGGCTCTACAAGATGGATGGGTGAACTGAGCAGAACCAAGTCTTTCACTCTTTTTACATGGGATGTTTAGCTCCCTGATAGGTCAGGAATTGGAGCTATATTGTGCAAATGAGTTTGCAGGGTTGGGATCTTAGCTAACAAGCAGTGCAGGAGTTAAGAAAAAAAAATCAGGCTTCATTCTGACATAATAAGGTTAAAGAAAAATATGAAACAGTTTTTATGGCATCAAAGGTTTTAAAAGAAAAAGGGAAAAGAAGAAAAAATGAGGGAAGAATATAGCTGAAGAAAAAAATTACAGAAGAAATCAATTTAGCAATCAGAAAAAAATGCACAATTTAGCAAGGAGATGTTTTTTATTTTAAAGTCAGCTTAAAAAGAGTGATGCCTGTCTTTCAAATCTGTAGTGGGTCATTTTTTCCATTATCATAGTTTCTGCCTCTTGAATCATGCAATGCAAACCTCTTCAATGACTTGTTTAAAAGGACACTCTCAGCTTTGTGGGCTTTTTGCAGTGACTCATACAATAAAGTTGAGTTTTTGACAGATCCCTGGAACAGAAGGCCTGCTTCTCTAGCGTAATGGCTAGTCCTTTTGCCCTCATTTGTGTTTGAAAAGCTGCTGCCCATCCTGCTCCTCTCTGCCCTCACCCCTGCCTCTTCTTGGATCACCTCCAGTTTCAACTTCAAGTCAGGCTATTTCAGGTAAGTATTCCCTTCCAGTGTGCTGCTGGCTCACTGCCAACAGAAAAAAAAAAAAAAAAAAACAGGAAAAAGAAAAAAAAAAGATAAGGAAAAGGGCAAGACTTTGGAAGGAATTTTCCCTTTACTTTTACTTGTAGTTGCCTTGAGGGTTATTTGTAACAGTAGTACATAGAACATTTTTAGGAGATGTTAAGTCATCAGCAATGTCTTTATATTACTGCATTTGATCACACAGCTCGATGTGGAAGTGCTGTTCATGTGTCGTACATGCTCATAAACTGCAGACCATCTTGCTGCAAAATTGAGGGATATAGGTAGGACAGCCATCACTTAAAACTCTGACAAAGTACCTCTGGTGAAGTCCAAAGCCCTCGCTGGGTACCATTTTACTTCCTGAGAAGTCTCACTGAATTTTTGTATTGGCAGAAATGGCCAGTAGGTTTTCACAACATCTTTCTTGTAGGAAGATTTCACAAAGGTGGTATCGGAGACATGACAGAACATCCCTTCTCTTCAGCATTTAAATTTAAACAAGTCCTTTTGTCTCTACTCAATACCATTTATTTGAAATACAGATTTTCAGAAACTGTTTGTTTGACCTGGCTTAGAGACACTGGTTTAGATAGCCAAAGTAACAAGTGAATGCTGTTTAGGGACAGGGGAAAGCAATGGGGACACTGGGGGGAAGCTATCCAATTTCATCCTCGGATCTCCTGGTCTTGTATTTGATCTCTGTGAGGTTGGACCTTTCAGTCTGCTTCATTGTGCCATATGTCACTCAAAATAAGCCAAAATAAGTCAAAACAAGGCAGCTTTTCTTTAACTGCAGCACTAAACCCTAAAGATGCATCAGCCTGGACATGTCAGAGAATATTCTTCTACTTTATAAAACCTACCTCACAGTGAAGAATGTGATGAGGTGGCTGTGCAGTCCCTGTGCCTCTGCTTTTTATTTAGTAGAGCCAGACACCCCACAATATCTGCTTTGGGCCAAATAGTAGGGGGATCAAGCTAGCTGGGTATGCAGTTAGGGCCTATAAAGGCATCCAGGTAAACACTAGCAATCTCCTCATGTAAAAGTAAGACAAAGATAATTAAATAGACTGAACAATGCATCCTTTCTACTCCACCAGCACCACTGACTATTTAAATCAGTTGGGATCCTGATGTGCTGCTGAAGAGCTTAGTGTGCCCGGTTTATGCTTTTTATTCATAACTTGCACCTTTATGCAGAGTTGATAATTTCCTAATAAATAGTGAATTAAACCACATTATACCTGTCAGACAGTTGCGTATACCTAGAGATACTATTAAGTGAAAATGATTGTGTATTCTCCATTTTGGGAAGAAAATGGTGTGTGCCAGATTAATGAGGTTATGAGCAAGTGAGCAGAATAAACCAGTAAAATGTAATTAAGCCATTTAGCACTCCATAAAAACAGGAACACATAAAAAAGTAATGCAAACCACAGGGTGCAGTTAGTTACCAGCCCCAGTATGTCAGTAGGACTTAAAGGGGCACTCATTTTTTTTTCCACTTCCAAGGCAAAAAAATGTTCAAATCATTCTGAGCTTTCAAAGTTATCTGTCTGTGCCCCATCCCTATCGTGCGTTGTGCCCCCTCTGCCCCATTAATGTCTTCAGCAGGAGGAGGATGTTTTTAAAGAAATCATTGAGGCTTTTTCACTCTTTTTCAATCTTTCTGGCTGCAGACACTTCCCCTTCGATTGCTACCTTGTCCTCCCTTATATAGCAGGAGATGTAAACTCATCAGGATGCAAACACACCAACCAAAGTTGTTAGTCTGTGACATACTTTGGGTTTTTGCTTCTGCGAAAGTCACTTCATCAGGAATGCCTGGACAATTGAGCCCTAGGAAGTGCAGCACTGCATCTAGAGACAGTGAGAGGAAATTAATACCTGTTCATTTTAGGACTGAAATAGACTCTCAGAGAAAACCCCCAGCAGCTGCAGTTCAGCAAAGGTATTTTCATTGCAGAGAACAGGCATTTTAAATAGTTGTTGTCTATCAGAGGTTGTTAAAGTAGATTTTCTTTATGCATAAAGCTATTCTAAATGCCACCATGTAAAAGGAAAGGGATCAAAGGGAGAGAGCTTAACACGCTGGCAGGATGTGCTACATTCCCTCTAGTGGCTGATCTTCCAGAATTTAATAAATTACTTTTGCCAGGAGCTAATACAAATATAGTCCCTCATTTAGCTGAAGTGGTAGATGTTCAGACCATGGAGATGATACCTGTGGGGAACCGCGGTAGGGCATAGGAAGGGAAGAGGTGGGAGGGAGGACCTAGTGCGTTAGCAGAGAACTGCATCCAGGAAGGGAACTTCTGGGGCAGACACATGATGTGATGTGCCAGCTGTGGCTTGATGTGACAGATCAATGGCTCACGTCCTACAGAAGGCTGGATGCAGTGATGGTCTGAGGATTTACATGCATCATGATAACAGTCGGATAATAGCAGTGAACTTCAGTAAACCGAGCAAATTGTTTGGCAAATTCTCATAGGAAGGAATTCAAACACAAAGCGGAGAGTTGGAAGATTCTAGGGGAGAAAACACAAAAAAGCCAACCAGAAAACTATCTATCCTAATGTAAAGAAAATAAAGTGGTGGTAGTAAAACACCAGAATGCAACACCAGGACACTTGAATGACATGAAAATCAAAGAGAAACCATAAGCAGAAACAAGGTGCTGGAGGCTGAGTATAAAGAAATACATGGGCATGCATAGACAAGACCAGAAAGACTAATGAAGAAATTGAACTACAACTAGTGATGGGTATAAGGGGCAACACAAAATTTCTATAAATATAGTTCCTTTATTGGAGACAGAGGAAAATGCAATCTCTTGCCTAATGGAGACAGGAGCAGAAACATTCATCTTTTTTCTTTTTTTTTAATCTTAAAAAATAATGAAATTGTGGTTGCCCCTCTGATACAATTAACAGCAGTTAATAAGAAGACAAGAACTCTGGCCAAATAGTCAAAGATCAGGTCAAATAATACTTAGATATACTTAGTGGGCTGCAGTCATTAGGTTTGCTGAAATATACCCTTGGAGTGTTTAAGGGATTAGGATGAGCAGTTGCTGGGTAGTGATTAATACTCTGAAAAGATGGGCGAATTCCAGAAGTCTGCAAGACGACAGAAATAATGCTTACTTTTAAAAAGGAGGGAATGAGGAATAGAGGAGAAAGGGAATTAGAGACTAACAGACTGAATTTCTGTACCTTAAGAGAGTGGAAAGAGCTTTCCAGTGTCGAGAGGTTGCAGTGATAAGACACAGCAAGCATGGTTTTGTCAAGAACAAAGCACATTGAACAATGTATTGTTGAACAGCATTGCACCTCCAGTGGATACTGCAAGGAGGCAAAGGGTGTGATATATCTCCATTTCAGTGAGGCTTGTGGTCCATTCCCACATGTCATTCTTGTAAGCAGTCTGAGAAACTATGGTGCAGGAGAAACTGCAATCAGGGTGACACACAACTGAAATTAATAACATGCTGTTAAAAAAAAAAAAAAAAAAAGTCCTATATTTAGGACTGAGAATCCTGTACACAAATGGGAACTGGGCACTAACAGGCTGCTCAGTTACATGGTGATAGTATGACCTGGAGCTTGTATCCTGCATTCTGGGGATTATGCACTGAATGCGAATCACAAGGGCAATACAGCTAGCCTCATAGAAAGTTTGTGTTTTCTGTGAGGCTGGCTGTTTTTAAAGTCTTATCTCTCAGTATTAAAGAAATGTGCAGGTCAGGAGGAGTTGTGGGTCAGGAGGAGTTGTGAATCAGTTGTGCAGAGAAAGAGGATAGCAAGGAGCATCGCTGTCCTCTAAAGTCTCAAATCTTTAGCTAAGGAGCAGATATGTTCCAAATTCTAGACTATGTTGACTTTTTGAATACATGGTGTCCCTTGGCTTCAACTTCTTACTCATAACTTATTTTTAGACTGTAAGGATTGGAAAGACCATTTTTAATCAAGTAGCCTGACCTTGTATGCAATACAAACCTTGCCTGAGTTAATTTCTGTCTTAGTTAACTAAAGAAACTCTTATAGAGTAACCTCCAAGCCTATTGTTAACATTTCCAAATTTGAGAGTCTAGCACAGATCTTTTAAAATTGTTTCAGTGATTATTAGAAATGTTGACTTCATTTCTACTCTGTTTCTGTCTTTTGCTTCTTAATATTGTTATATTATTTTATTATCAAAGTTTTCTTTCCTATTACTTAAAGACTCTGATCAAGTTACCCCTTAACCTCTTTGATGAACTAACTACATGGCTGTCCTGGCATTCAAAGGCTTGCTTTCCAGTCCTGTAATGATTCTCACTGATTTTCTCTGAACCCTCTCCAATTTATCAACATCCCTGATGAATCATGGATACCATATTTCAGCATAAACTTCCAAACATGAAGCACCAGTGCCAAATCCAGACTTAATATAATTCCCTTCTGCTTGCCTGCAGACTGGTTGCCTACAGAAATTCTCCTGTTTATTCTTCCAGGGACTGTATTGTCTCTTTTGGATGCAGCATCACACCAGGCACTCATGTACTGTTGATTATCTGCTATGATTCCTAAATGCTTTTTAGAGTCCCTGAAGTAAACTCACCCTTTCCTATAAGTGTGTCTTGCCCATTGTATTCCTGGATGTACTCCTTTACATATAGCTGTGTTATATCACTTAGTGTTTGCTCATTTGTTTAACATAACAGGTGATTTTTTCTTTATCAGCCATTTTTCTGGTTTAGCACTTCTCCCTTCTTACGCACCATTGGTAGCAAAGCTTATGATTTTCTCTGGTCTTCCAGACCATTGATAAAACTGCTAAGTACATAAGGGCCAAAACCTGATCACTATGGGGCTCTGATAACAACTCACTCTATTATTGATGATTCTCTGATTTGAATCCATAAAAAATGTGCTTCCATTGCTCTAAATTCTTGATCCAAATCCCACAACAGCCATCAAGTCATCTCGACTAGATGCTGTATCTTGTTTGTGGCTTACTGAGAGGATGGATGCCAGTCTTCAGATTAAACTGCTGTGTGGCTGAGTGAAGTGGTGTTAAAGACTTTGTAGCCAAAACCAAAAATCGTACTGTACATGAGAATCACTGTCTGTTGGGAGGAAGATTCAATAATTGCATTTTAGTGTTGCAGTGCAGTGGTATGTATTTCATCTTTGACTAGTTTCTGTGAAGATCAATGTAAGATTTGAGTGAATTATTGCAGGTAAGTGTTTGCAACTCAATAGCTGTAAAATTATGATAGATACCTTAATATTACTACATTGGCTTTCTAGAACATCCTGCAGAGGTCTTTTCTGTGGTGGGTTTTTGTTTGTTTTTTTTTTTAATCAATTTACTTATATTGGCAACCCAGTTCTGAGTCAGGGTGTGAATTTGCCTTATGTATTTCTTGTGCCTTTTTATCTGCTAGAACTTCAGGCATTATCTTCAAGTAGCAAATGTATTTAAAAATGGTCATCAAAATCCCACTAATATTTATGTAGTCTTAGAACTTGAAAATTCAAATATTTAATTATACCGGATTAGTCTACATGTCCTTATTTTTTATTATATGTGTAAAATACCACCATGCACACAGAACTCTGAAAAGGGAAGAATCGCTAATATTCCCACTTTGCAGACTGACCCATTTTTCACTGATGTTTGAGGAGTTAAGGGCCATTAAGTTAACAGTATTTACTACTTTGAGTGTCAAAATGTAGGCAATTACATTTATTTGACTTTTACATTAAGTTCTGAGTTTTGGAAAAGTGCTGAGCATTTTCAGTTTCTTCTGAGTGCCTGCAAGTGCCTGCAGAAGTGCATGCTGTCATCTTAAGGCACCGATAAGGACAATAAGGAGAGCATCGGCAGCATCCCTTTTTTTTATTCTATCATATATAACATGCTTGTCACACAAAATACAGCATAGCAAGGTAATGACTGCACTGAGTGAGCAAGCTCCAGAGCAGAAGGCAATACCCTGGCTGCTATGTGACTGAAGCAGTTATACTGTTTCTAGGACCTGAGCCAGCAGCTCTCCGTGGCTCTGCTTGTGCTGTGCTGTGAGAAGCCAACCTGGGGGTCTCTAACCATCACTGCGCTGCGCCGTGCAGCCAAAGCCACAGACAGCGTTCGCAGCTTATTCTTCAACTGCTCATGCATTATTCTGTATCTCCGCTAAGCCATGGCCCCTCGAGGCCCCGGGCGGAATGAGGGTACCTTTATCAGGTGCCATACGAGCAGGGAGACGGGGGTTTGCTACCCCCTGCCTAGCAGCGGTCTGTGTGTTTCTCCGGCCAGGCGCAGGCACATAATGGCACAGCTCGTGTTCCGGATGGAGGCGATGGGAGAGCATGCTGAGAAAAATAATTGAAAACGAAGCCGCATTTAAAAGTAATCAAATTACTCCTTGGGATTAAATTTTTAGAGCCAAATTTTAGCCCTCCTTATTCTACGGCGGTGCCTTGCCAGGACCACATAGCTTGGCACAGCTCCACGCCTGGGGAGAGTTTACTACTTTTCTGAGTAAATAGAACATATGAAGCCAGATTCTCATTGCTTTTATGCCTAAGTAAATGCATCACTTTTTCAATGGAGTCCTCCCTGATTTGTACATATGTCCATGAAAGAAAACAGAAAGAGAATGGCTCCACAGCTGCTAAACCCATGCTGCGGCCTCTAACTCTGCTCCCAGACTGCTTAGGAAAGGCACTGGCAATGAAAGATAAGAGGGCATGATTAGTTGGGGCCTGATTACTCCTTCAGGGATCCTGGACCTGCTCTGTCAGCTACGAAGGGACAGTGACTATTAGGATGAAGAGTGTGATTCCACTGTGACACCTAAGAAATGTAAAATTCCACTGTTCAAGGACTCCACCCTTAAGAGCGTTGAGGGATTTATCCTAAACTGCTTGCCTTACTGCTTTTTGCCATCTCACCAGTGAGAGCAGTTACTGAAACACAAGATGAGGAGGAAGATTTATAGCTCCTGTAAATGAGAAGCAAGAAGAGGATGTTCAGAGGGCATGGCATGTCTCTGATCTTTCAGTCCACTGCAACTCCCAAGAGTCTAGTCATGGAGTTGCAAGGTTTTGGTGCTCCGAAAAATTAAATCTGCCACTGAGCTGCACTGCCTAGGAGAAAAATCCAAAAGACGCAAAATGCTGCATGTACCAACCATGAATAAGTTTTTTTGTGGCTTATGTCTCTAACAGGCACCTCACTGACCCTGGACTCCTTCCTCTCTTCCTGGGGTGTGCACACACGTGTGCAACATGCACAGGTATGTAAGAGTGCGACCTTCCTCCTTTGAGTGAGGAGACCTGATTTTCAGCTAACATCCCTGACACCTTGCATGAGGAAGTGCCTTGCTTGTACTCAGTGCACCACGTGCACCCAGGCTACAGTTTTTAGGCAAGAGCTAATAACATGATATAGGCTATTGCAGTGAGGTCTCTCGGCACGTGAGCTTGGGTGTCTTACATTGTCTTAGGGAGATGCTCTTAAAGAAAATGTGCGTTATGTGTGTGTGTATATATATATATGTATATTTCTGTGAATGTTTAAACCAAGCACAAATTAATAGTTTGAGTTAAGCAAAGAGAAAGAAAACTGTTGAGGACAGTAGCAAGATTCCTTATAACTAACTGTGACAAATACACCAGCCTAAGGTCTGCTGCACTGAGGTGTTGCATTAAAACATATGTATCTGTCTCCCATTTCTTATGCTGAGCCCATCAGCATCTTATTTGAAGACTTTTGTGTTATATATCTTACACTGTGCTCTGACAGTATCTAGGCACTACAGAGTGAGTTAAGAATGGACTGACACTTCCAAGACAGTCCCTTGCTGTTAGCTTAGCACTGTTTCGTGTGAAAAATATCTTCAGAATGGCTGTTTCTTTCTCAGATAACAGACCTGTCTACCCTCACAAGTGACAGCTCCATCCCTTTCACTTCAGAAAACAGAGGGCATCATTAAAATGTTGACATTCAACAAACATTTGTTAAATTTATCATAGTATTTCCTGTTCTCTGTATAGGAATACCACAAAAAGAAAACAATAAAGGTAAATACCAAGGTCTGGTAAATGTCAAGATTTTAACAGAACCCACACTGTCAAAGATCTCAGAACCAACCATTTGCTCAATAAAAATGCCATCACTTCTTTACTGTTCTGGTTCTTAAAAATTGGTGGACAGGTTTTACTAAAATTAGATTTGTAGTGCCCCAAGGTGAGAGTCACCTCATCTGTGGTTTCATTAGAGGACTTCTCTTCCTTTGCAAATGGATCCATCAAAAGTGGTAGAAAAGAATTCAAGTAATGAAATTAGATGTGCTGGCTTCTTTGGGATCTTGGTTCAATATTCACTGAAATCAGTGGAATTTTTTAGTCAGGTCCTTGTGCTCACTTTTGGTTTTGCAACCTAGGTTCATAAGTGACAAGGCTATAAATTCTTTTTTCAAGTTGTTTCCAGGATGCAAAAGAAATTTAAATAATAATGTATTGGTTTCAGATTGCACTAAATCCATGGGTGATTTATGACTAAAAATAAGCATTTAGGGGCATAAGAATATCAAAGTTGCCAAATCAGATCAGACCCATTGAGACTTAGAAAATGGCCACATGCATGACAAGACATTATAGGAAATACTGTACTAGAAGAGTGCAGCCATAGAGTAATTTTCTTCCTTGCCTTCTGTCAGATAGAAAGAGTTCTTTGCTTGAAGTATACATGCTTATTTCCCTCCAGGTTTCGTTGCCTTCTAATATAACTGTGAAAGGTCTTATTGTTCACAAATGAATAAAGTACCTGATGCTGAATTCTGGCCTTTTCCCAAAAAGCGGATACAAAGAAGATACAGGGCTCAGCCTCTCTCTCATTAGTCTGATGGCAAAATTCCCATTATTTGTCCTACCATTGGAAGAATTTTTCCTGTTGAGACTTAATTCACCAAAAATGTCACAGAGTCAACCAAAAGGACTTGTGAAGCCCTTGTTTCATTTCTAAAATTATATCAGGCAAAAATGGGGAAAAAACTACAAAAGCGCGGAAAATTAAAAAAAACCATGGTTTTAATTTTCTTTTTCAAAATTGTCTTGCTACATCTTCATCAACTTATTTTTTAAACAGTTAAAAATCATCCTAAAATGACTTAATTCTTAGTTAACTGAAATGTGCTCTCTAGGAAATAAATCTTTAATACTTTTTTTTTCTTTTGCCTCCAGATAGTATTTTTGGTCAGACCAAATTTTCCTTTATACCAGATTTTTGTTTTGACCAATAAAGAAAAAAATATCAACAGTTCAAGTACACTTTCATCTTTAGTTGTGAAGGACTGATATTAAGACTGCAGTATCCAAAATGCTAAAAATGCTTTCTGTCGCTGATCACTAATTAAGTAGCCCCTTATCAAAGGACATCCATTCACAGAGGAAAGGAAATACCATCATTTAAAGGGCCAGTAGTCATTAAATATAAATGAGAAGATAACAGTAAGGCTATGTTCTCTTAGCTTGCATCATATCCCACGGTGATTTTTTTACTTATAAAACATTAAACTGATTGCATACTGTTTTGCTCTGTATCACTCACAAGGACTGCTTTGGGTAATGAAGTGTAATTAAGAGGAATTGTATGTATCTCTTCATTCAAAGCCAGTGATTTCCTTTCCCATTAGTTACACTCTGGAAATACAGTGCTTTACAGAAGTAATCTTTATCATTGATTTAATTGATCCAGCTGTCTTCAGATGTTAGAACTGGGTACCAATGGATAGGTCATTTAGGTGTGCTTCTGCTTAGCTTGGAGGTTAAACAAACATAAACATGTAGTATTCCTTAACAATCATTAGGACAGGTTAGTAGGCCCAATGCTAAGCAGCCATTCCTTCCTTTGAATAACACAAGGTATGTGTTTTTTTCTTTTTTTTTTTTTCCCTTAGAAGATTCTTTGCATTTGGATTTGCCAAACTGAGTGTAAATCAAGTAATTTGCTTTACATTTTTTCTTTCTTGCATTCAACTACTGTGCTTTAGAAACTAATGAAATATTGGCAGGACTTGTGGATATGTAATATCTAACTGCTGGCTTTCTGAGCACTGAAAATCTGCAGTACCAGTCTGTGATGTTGAGGTGAAGAGAACAGAAACTGAAGGAAGGTTGGTGCCCCCTCAGAAATGCAGCAACTTAAATAGATGTGTTATTCTTTATGGCTGACTACTGACATCTCACTAAGGGTAATAATGACATCCTTTACACCTCACTGGAAATTCACAGTCCTTTACTGTGAAATTCTGAAACCCAGTAATGATACACAGGTGAAACTCAATATAGACATGCTAAAATAGAGGATAACCTAAAATTTTTGAAAACTGAATCAGTGCTCTGATTTCCGTTTAGATTTGACAATCCTTTATCTTGGTCTTCCTTATGGAAAGTAATTTTGAGTGAGAGAGTTAATTCACCTGCTATCAAAAACTAATATGGGCGAAACAAGTGACTAACTCCTGCTAAAATAACTCAATTACTGGACAGCTTCAGCTCAGTTTCTTTCGATATCTTTACCAACAGTTAATTGTAATGCCTCTCATCAGCAATATTGATACCTGCCTACAAGGAAGCATGAAAGGGATCACGGAGACTAAGGAAACTGATCTGAAGGACAAGGTGCTCTGATTTACAAGTGCGTGAAACCAGAGAGAGATTGTTCATTATACAAGTGTCTGTCTAGACTGCAGCTGGCCTTTTGCAATGGGATATTAAAGCAAGCCATCTACTTTCTTGTATGAATAGGATAGGTTCATGGGATGATTCATTCTTCATTCCTTCCAGAAAATGGTCAAGTCTGAAATCACCATGTCCTTGCTCCATCTCTGCTCTTACCAACAAAGTGTGGCCAGATTAGTGATGGAGGACAGGAGGTGTTAACGGTATAATCCTCCCAGAAGACACACTCTCCATCCACACACAGTTGTCCAAAGAGAGGTTTCTTCCCATAGGAGGCTGGGGTTTTGCACCACACCATGCTCAGGCTTCTGTGAAAGTGCCTTCTTTTGTGTCTGGAAGCAAGCCCTGATGGTGTCCTCTGGCTAGGGTAAATGGAGAAGCATCCCTCAAAAACTGAGGTCCAAAGCCTCCCCTAATTTCCATTCTACCAAAACACAGGCTGAACAGAGTTTCGCTGGTGGGAATGACAGCCCAAATGATTTTGAAAGGAATTTTTTTTTATTTTTTTTTTAATTTTGGATTCTTCTAGTCTGACTCAAGTGTAAATCTGCCTTTTTACTTCTTTTACCTGCCTAGCATGAACCAAGACCACTGCAAACCTCACTCCAGGCCTGTAGTTTCCTGCCAGTCCACACTGACACTGTGTTAATGGTCATCAAATGTCGAGAGACATTTTCACCTTGAAAAAAGCTTGGAACAAGAGAATAATAACTAAGTAAAGCTTGAAACTGAGGGATAAATATGTGATTTATGTTACACAACAGAAGGAAGGTTACCTGTATAGCACTTCCTTGGTATGTGAATGCACACATAGAGAGGAGAATCTGTTCTCCTTCAGTCAGAGTGCATGTTTGCATATGTTAAAGACAGGGAACAGATGACTGTTTAACATGGAAAAGAACTATAAAAATGTTAGTGGCTATCCTTTCATTTTCACTTATTTAAAAGTGTTTTAATGAAGCACTGCAAGATTCTGAAAAGTCATATGATATTTTAAATAACTACCAAGGAAAGAGATTACTTTTAAATACTGTATTTTAGAGCTCACAAGAGACCTCAGACAGTTTGTTATTCATTTCAAGCTAATGCAAGTATTAACAAGCTTATTGGATAAGGCGTCTACTTTCTGAAATATCTTGACTCTCTAATGCTCATTATGAATTGTTCTAATATATATAATTCAGTGCAATTTATTGTATATGTCTGAACATTCTTTAGGAATTCAGGATAATAGTGTCTCTGGCCATTAAAAATGTCCAGGACAATGTATTTTATTACTTCTCAGTTATCTTCTGTTTTGAAAATATAAATTCAAGGAACTCTTAGAAGAGAGAGATCATTAAGAGACCAAAAATATCAGTGGCAAAACACTAACATTCTTTAGCTGCTAACAATCTCCGAACTGCTAGAAATGCTTCCTGCGGTCTGCGTTTTAGAAACCAAGGCAATGCTAATGATATTTTGTATCCTCAGGATCCTCAGTGGTGTCATTAGTGCAAACTCATCTCAGGATAAATCCTCTGTGTAGCTGAAGGAGCAGTCTGGGACCTGGCTTGTGCAGTATCCCCCCGTGTAAGGTGGGTGCCGCGCTGGGAGCAGCAAGCCGGACGCCCCAGTACAAGCGCCGAGGGACGGAGCTCAGGGCAAGTGTCACAGTCGTGACGAGCCTTACCCAGGGACGTGGCACTGCCTGCTTCATGGCACGCCAACCCCCGTGGCTGTAGGTGGGGATGAGCTGAAGTCACAGTCCCGTAGCCTAAGTGCGCCCACCATTTTACACAACAGGAGAGGAGGTTTGATAGCTGCGGGCGCTAGCAATGCTAGCCAGATTTATTTATGGCATTAGGTGAGAGCAGCGACAGCAGTCGTGTTATACCTCCATAGAAGAGCCTTCCTGTGTCCTGTTCTGCCCTGTTTGTTCATACTGTGTCACATCCTGAAGTTACACGAAAGCCTTGGTAGGTGAAGGAAATGGTTGTTATCATTAGGGTTGACTGGAAAGCAATGATGTTACGCGTTACAAGGTCTGTGGAAGATGGGAACCATCCTAGCTAGGCAATTTCTTCCTAATTGTGGAAAATCAGAAAAGTATGTGGTTTGGTAACCGTGGTGCTCTCTTGTGTGCAGGAGCTCTCTTTTTTTCTTACATTTGAACAGTTCTTAGTGCAGCGCAGTCATGCTTCAGCACTTGAGTTCTCACAAGCTACAGTGACTGAAGTAGAAATAAATAATAAATATAGCAGTGCTTGCATCTCCCAAAATATTGATGCTTGCTGATTTTGGAAGCCACAATAAAAACAATACATCACATTTCAAGCACAATAAAACATGTCAGTTTTGTAAAACCCCTTGTCGACCTTTGTCGTTCCAGCACTGCTGAATTTAGTAAGCCTAATCTTGAAGCATCTGGCTGGCTTAACCCTCTCCTGTTTTATTCTTCAAACGCCACTGATTTACATGATAGTTTGCCTTAGACAGGGCAGTCAGGCTTTGATATTTGATCCCCATGGGAGTGTTGATTAATAAGGGCTGAGAGGAAAAGTTACCACTGCAGAAAATGAGAGTAAATGAGAGTCCTTTGTAAATGAGAGTCCTGGGATCTGCAATGATTTCAAATTACATTTCTGCATATGTGCGTGTGTGTGTGTGTGTAGTCAATCCTTTAGCACGCCAACAGCTCTTAGTGAACTTTAGAAAAGATGCTCTGAACATTAATAATCTGTAGAGCTAAGCTATCTTGGTTCAGATAATTGTATAAAAATAGCACAATCAGGGTGTTACAAATGAAAAAAAAATCCACCTGCAGAAAAGATACTGTAAAAGCAGGAGGGTAAAGAAAACAAAAGTGCTAGATATTACAGCTGAGAACTATACAATTTCTTCCTGGAGACATAACAGGAAAGAATTTATCCTTTACAAAGCAAGATCTGAATTTGGGGCATCAAGAAACATGAGAAGTAAGCTGTAGGCTTGACACTGGGCCAGCCACCTGACCTCATTGCTTTGGGCTGTTCCTGCGCAAACAGAAGTTTCTGCATTTCCTATATTCCAATTTTGAAAGGGTCACTGTGTGGTCTAATAGCCCTGGCTACACAAAGCATCTGACACTTTTTCATATGACCACACATGACCTTTCTTAATGTGGAAAAGGCTATGAATCTACCCATTACCACTAAAAAACAAATGACCTGTTGTGTTACACGCATGTAACAAAACCTCCACTAAAACTTATTGATAAATGTTTGTGACATATACAATCAAAATTTTAACAATGTCTTTGGAAACTGGAATTGCAATAATCTCAAATTTTGCTGGTGACCTTCACTGAACTGATTGTAATTTGGGAATACTGTGAAATCCATAGAGGCAACATTTTACAACCAGCCAAATGTTGAATGCTGGTTATGATTTTCAAGGCGTATGATTAGCTTAATATTTTTATTTTATTTTACCTCTGATTAGTTATACATGGAATATTAAAGCTGGCATTTTGCAGTTAGTATAGCTAGGGGTATTTAAATCAGAACATAGATCTCTCTTCTAAGCACAAATGAGAAGGGCAGACACTTAATAGTTTTGAAACATATGGTTAATAGGCCTATATTTTTAATTTATAGCTCTATGATTATATTTTATTTTTCAATTTGTAGATATTGGGAAATGAATCTTGACATGGTCCTTAATTATTTTGAATTCAGCTAATGAGTCATGTTGCTGCAGTCTAAATTCTAGGCTTATAATAAACAAAAGCTAAAAGAAGGAAATATTCCTATTCTTGTTTTCTTGCTGAACGTTCTTTAGAAAAAAAAAAATTTAAATTTCCCAACTACCGAGCAGATTTTTAAAAATTATTTTTCTACATCTCCAAAGTTTCATTGCTGTGCTCTGCGCTCTGTGCTGGGTTTTTGAGAGACCACACCTCTCATTTCCACCAAAGCAATTGATATGATTGAGGGGGCAAAAAAAGGCGAAATAGCTCAGTGTACTATGAAAAGACTGACCAGAAGCGGCCATCTGTCAGAGCTGGCAGGAGCTGAGCACTCGCACTGCCCCTCTGACCGGCCGCTCAGCACCTGTACGGTATTTCCCCTCGCTATCCTGCAAGGCAGGGAAAGAGGTCCGTCTCATTTTTCAGGTTAGGAGCTGAGGACGGGAAAGGATCAGGGTGAGGCTGTGTTTGAGGTTGAGCACCCATCCTGGGTTACGCAGTGGGAGCAGCCCCTTTTCCCGTGAGATGAGGCTGGCCCCATGCTAGAGCTGCAGAGGCCCCGGGACAAGGTGGGATGGAGTGCTGGCCAGGTAGACGCTAGGAGGAAGATGCAGTATATCACTGCAGCCAGGGTCATCTCTAGTGCCACCACTGCAGCTGGGGAATAGGGTACGGGACCGCAAGAGGCAGATGATTTGGAGGAGAGCAGGGATGATGCCTTTATCAGTGTTCCTCTCCTCCTGCTCCCAGGAAATGCCCACCCAGCAGATAAACTAAGTATCTTGCCCACGCTGCAGGTGAAGGCTGACAGAAACGTAAGGTGACACATCCTTAAGGCTGGTAACCTGGCCATTGAACCACACGTCTTCCATACTCACAACGCTGTACTTGGAATAACTTTCCTTTTCCAGTTCTTTTAATGAAGATGGGATCTTATGGACCATGCTTTCCACTTGTGCTTAACAAATGCTGCATCCTCTCATGGATGCAAGGCATCCATTGTGCCTCTAGCAAAAAGCTGTCATTCAGAGATTAAAATAGACATCCGTTTACATACTGCAATACTTTTTTTCTATGGACGTTTTAAAGGGTACAAGGAAAACATGGAACCCAGGCAGCTTTGCAGCTAACTCCATTTCGCTATAGCAGGTTTGCTCGTGCTCTGGCCACTGGCTGGACTTCCCCTGACAGTTTTCCACTGCTTTGAGGGACTCCTGGCCTTTCTTGTGTGTTTTTCATGCTATTCCTGAGGATTCTGTGGAAAAACAGATTGAGGGAGACAACAGGAAAAAAGGGGTTGGTTTTTTTGTTCCTGTTCATTCATTGTTGGTACTCTCCAAAGGAAAACCAGCAAGAAAGGCAGGAAGGTAACACAGGACTTGGCAGAAAGCCAACGCAAAGGAGTGTTACAGCAGGTTGACCACTCTAAATCTTTTGTCCATTTCAAATATCCCTGTTTTATTCTGAGCTGTACAAGCTGTACAAGCCCTTATTCACATGAGTAAGCCACTTATGCAAGATGTCCCAGAAAAATGTTTTCTGTTGTTCACACCAGTCCTGATGAGCTCTTCACTTCAGGATCTCAACGCCCTCTTCATCCTGTTATCCTTGTCACTGGAATTGCTCGGTGTATGTCACAGTAGTTTCAGGGCAGCTGCTCAGCCTCACAGAAGACACTGAATGCTTGATGCGATAGCCACTGCTCAGGCATTACTGATTCGTACTATGGTGCATGAACTACTTGATACTGACAACACTGGTCTGATTTCCAAAGTCAACATTCTGTGCCATTTGTCCCATGCTTGGTGGCATTGCTGAGGATCATCACTCTTCAACCCCTCGCCACCAGACCTCCTTGTCCCTGAGCACTCTACTTCTGTGTGCATGTCCCCTTTCCTTAATGCCCCACAGCCTTCTGAATCCTTCAGCAGACACAGGACAGATGCACAATTTTTGTTTGTCCAAATGGCTACCTTCTACCGGAGTAAGAACTTCAAGTTTTTGGTAACTGGCTCATTTACTGTAGCACCTGACTTTTAAAGGAGTCATCACATTCCCTCTGGGTTGAATGCATGGGTAGTTCTCATCCAGGCAGGTAATATAAGTAATTCCTGGTGCTGGGTCTATTCAGGGATTTTGGATTGAGCTGTGTTCCCTTTTCAACTCCTAAATAATAGAAAAGAAAGGTAATATATTGTTATGTATAAATTATCTTAGAAAGACATATGTTTTGACCTTGATTTAAACAAGCTCTACTAATAGTATAGGAACGGGAAGAATGGGGGTTGACAAGATTTCCAGCAGGGTATTTATAGAACTGTTTGAACAGACTTTACAATAATTAAAACAGAGTATAGGTTATGCTAAAGTAAATGAAGTCAATTTAGTTCATCATCATTTTTACAGTGTTGCAAATTAACATAACAATGACAACTATAGTTGTCACTGACTTGAGCAGCAGCAGTTAATCATTGCAATTAATCATTATTAATACATAATTCATAATGATCAATCATGCTTGACTCTAGGATCATAGTGGGCTTATATTAAATACTATATAAATATAAAAGGGCATTAATAACTGTCCAAAAGCTAGGAAAATCAGGCCCCCATTTTCCATTTTGATGTACCATTATGAGCTGTCACTGCCATGTGTCTCAGTTTGTTAGGACTTGTTTAGTTTGAATTAATCTTGACAGGTGAGAAGTAAGATTGCAGCACATATATGCAAATTGCATATATGTCCCATATTTGTCTAAGATAGCTGTTGTACGCCTCAGAGATCTGGCAAGTCAGTCAGGCAAAACTCTTTTTCTGAGAATTGAACTGGTGCTTTGGCTTGGGAATTCTCCTTTAACTCTCTCCCCGTGGCATGCTGAACATCATAAAAAGTAACCTTTGGCTTTCGAGAACAGCTCTTGGTCCCTCCCCAGCTGCTATTCTCAAAGTTTGTTAAGGAAGGGCTGCTTCTGAGGTGGACACTGAGCTGTGGTTTATACCTATTGCAATACTGATGTCCAGGAGCACAAGAACCTCTGAAAAGTAAAGTTGCAGGTTGCCTATACGGCTTTACAGGCTGCAAGTATTCTGCTGCCTGTATTCTAGAATCCCACGCTATAGACCATGTTTTGGTTTGGTTTTTTAATAATTTGTCTCTCTGTGTGCTCATGTGCTGGTTTTGGCTGGGATACTGTTCATTTTCTTAGGTAGCATGGGGCTATGTTTTGGATTTGTGCTGAAAATAGTGTTGATAATGCCGAGAGGTTTTAGCTGAGCAGTGCTTACACAGAGCCAAGGCCTTTTCTGCTTCTCACCCCACCCCACCAGCGAGGAGGCTGGGGGGGCACAAGAAGTTGGGAGGGGACACAGCTGGGACAGCTGACCCCAACTGATCACAGGGATATCCCAGACCATATGACATTGTGCTCAGCAGATAAAGCTGGGGGAAGAAGAAGGAAGGGGGCGAAGTTTGGGGTGATGGCGTTTGTCTTCCCAAGTAACCGTTCCGCGTGATGGAGCCCTGCTTTCCTGGACATGGCTGAACACCTGCCTGCCGATGGGAAGTGGTGAATGAATTCCTTGTTTTGCTTTGGTTGCGTGCGCGGCTTTTGCTTTACCTCCTAAACTGTCTTTATCTCAGCCCATGAGTTTTCTCACTTTTATTCTTCCGATTCTCTCCCCCATCCCACTGTGGGGGGGGGTTAGGGAGCAGTTGTGTGGGGCTTAGTTGCCAGCTGGGGTTAAACTACAAGAGCTCATCTACTTCTCTGGGAAGCAGAAGAGCAACGACATAAATTAAGTGCTTTTTCAGAAAGCTTTGGAGTACTACTTTTCAAGTTAAATCTGCCTAGACATTTTAATGAGTATGCTTTGTACAGAAAATCAACCATTGTTCAGACACATATTGCACCCCAAAACAAATAAATTTATTTTAAATGGAAGACTATCTTAGAGGGTTTTGGTTTTTTCTTGAACAGTGAAAAACAAATATATATTTCAATTTAAATTATTTTTAAATATTTTCATTTGCTTTAAGGAAAGCAAGAGAGAACACAGTGTGCATATTCATAATGAACTGCAGTAATACTTAGTTCAAAATGACTGTTGTTTCAGCATACAGCAGTGCTCACAGAAAGCCAAAAATTCATTACAAACAAAACAAAAGCATTAAAGTTTGACAGCCACATGATTTCTGGGTGGAGGGTAAGGACCCACTGGAGAAGCTGCTAAGTGTCCTGGTACAGCAAAGGATGTTTAAAAGCAAGTGCTTTTTTTCTTAACCAAACAAAGTATTTCAAAAGCAGCAAAACCCTTTTAAATTCCTCCATGAAATGAAAGTCTCTTCAAGGGTAGTTTGGCAGAATTAAACTATTAATTCGTCAGATTTCAGCAGCGTCTGATCTCTGAATAGCTTGCATACCATTTTATGCCTGAAGGACAAGCAAAGCCATGTGATTCCTGCAAGTGGGTAGATGTCCTCAGAGCAAGCTTAAAGCAGCAGGTAAAATCATGCTGTATTTGCCTCAAAACAGGCCAGGCAACAGGAAGCCATCAACTGTCAAGTACTGAATTCAAAATAAGTCTTCCTACCACAGGTATAATTTCAATCTTGTTTTCTACACAGGAAAGTTCTGCCTCCCCCCCCCTTTTTTTTTTTTAAATCTTGCCAATTATTTTTTTCCTGAGTTTAAGGATCCCTGTTATTTTTATCATGCTGCAGTACCTGCCCTCTGGGAAATCACTCATCGCACTGCCAAGGACACGAGTTCGCTTCTCAGCTTCAGTCCGGTCCTTGGCCATGTGTGTCTCCTATCCTGTCAATGACACTCTTACTTCTGTGACTGCCATGCTCAGAGCAGATGCTACCAAAGCAAATTATTTCTCCATGTACTGTAACCATGCACAAACCCTGAAATATGAGGTTACCAGTAATGTGGAAGAGCTGAGAGCAAGACTCTGACATGCACCTTGTTTCTGAGCCCTGGCAGGGAGCTATTATTTGATTAAAATGAGACTGTGCTGCTTTTCTCCCCCTGCACGTTCTCACCGTTTAACTGTGATAAAATGATCTATTACCTAAATTAAATTAAGAATGGATTCCATCTTTGTCCTTCTATTTTTGTTCAGAACGACACATGAAGCTGGAGGGAGGTGAACAGAAAAAACTTGAAAAATAATGTTGCTATTAAAAAAATATTTTAAATGTCTCTCTCCCTAAAAATGAATCAGTCCAAAAGTTTTCAGTGAAAAAGTATACTTGAAATGGCCTGAGATAAAAAGGTCATATTAGGAAGAAGATATTCACAAAAGATCATATTAGGAGTTAGGAGATTGCATTCATCACGGGGTTTTGATTTAAGGATTAAAGAAAACTTGACTTGACTGTCAAATCTTCAACATTTAAGTTTTCAGGTCCTGGCCCCTGAGAGAGGAATCGTATGCCGAGTGCCTCGGCTCCCTGAAGGAAGTGTGGGAGGAGTGGGGCAACTGCAAACAGGGAGAACTGCTAGGGAGGAGGTGAAAAAAACCACTTCAATCGTGGGTAAGTACTCCTTCTGTCAGTTTGGAGCTTCACACAGCATTGCAGAGAAGCATCTTTGTCCAGCTGGGGTCCACAGCCTGAAGAAAACCACCAAAACCTTTTTTTTTTTTATATAATTTTTTTGGTAAAGAAGAAGAGGGACTGACCAGGGTTTGCTGCTCTGATTGAGGAGAGTGGCAGCAGCAGACACGTGCAGGTGCGAGCTCAGTGCTTAGGGCATCCAAGGTTAAGGAGAGCATAGGTCCCTTCAGGTTGAAGTGGTAGCTGGTGTCTGGTTTTGAGTTGCAGTTTTGGACTGAGAGGCAAATGCTCTCTGTAACCTCTCTTTGCAATGCTAAATCTTATATTGTGTCCAGCTCTTTATCACTCAGTTCTTACAGATTCAAGATTAAGAGGACAAAAGCTCTTTCTAGGCACAATTTTTTTCTGTCTTGTTTATTTATATTTGTTACTCTTCTGTTGGCAAACTATTACTACCCAGATACAAAGTGCAGAGTGAAGGACTCATCGAGATTAATGTTTTCAAGAATACTGGATTGTAAATAATAATGTATGTATGTGTATACCTTGTCTGAGGTGGTTGGTTAGAAAACTAGTTTGTTTCTGAAATGCAGTGAACCTATACATTTTTCATGATGCTACTGTAAAAAAGGGCTAAGTGGAGCTTTGTAAAGTCAACCAAATTATTTTCTCCTAAATAATTTCTTTTTGTTTGAGGTCCTGAATATAATAATTTATCAACGGATTTCCCTTTTGTTGTATGTTCCATTGCAGCCCTCTGAGTCTCATAAGTAGAAGATCTACGATTCTTTTAGTGGCAGATTGAAAATATGTAGATGAAAATATTTTTATATGAACATCATAAAACTCTATAAGATATGGTGAGTAGATGTCCTAAATATAAATATAATAAAAATAAGAAACATGTATACAAATTAAAATTTTAGATATATATGAATTTTCATCTCTAGGAAGTCAGTGCTTAATTTAGGAATATACAAACCAACCAATATGTATGTGAATGAGTGACATTGTCACATTGACATGTAGTTGCAGGCATGAGGAATTTGTTATGATATATTCTTCTATTCCTCGCTCTATTTAGGAGTGCACACAAATTATTGCAAATCCCAACATTGCTAAATTAATTTGCATATTACTTGCATAAGAAGCTGAAGGCATTTGTGTAGGTAATATGGATATATCTATACACACAGCAGAATATGAATAGTTATTTTTCAGTCTTTGTTAAAGTTTTGGTGAAAATCTTAAATCTTCAAAACTGAGAGCTCTTGATAGCCAAAGTTACGAATGAGAACTCTGAAAACCTGTACTCTTGTGATAATCTGTGTATTTCCTGTGTGTCCATCTTCTTGGGTTATCAAAAGACAATTTCTTCCAGATGCCAGCTTGCTGTGGGTTTTTTTAATACCTTGGACTGCATGGGTACCCTGTGTAATCTATGCATTTCATTGATGTTACATGGAGATGGAATTATCTGAAAATGTAGTCCAAGGTCTGGTCTTCAAAAATACAGGTACTTATTACCTAGAGCCACTTATCAGTCAATACCAATAAATTTTTCCTTGATAAGGTTCAGGTGCTTGGAGGGAAAACAGTGTGGAGCATATAAAAGTAACATCAATGAGAAAAAATTGTTTCAGTATTTATGTTGTATGTAAAGTACCTCTGTCCTGAGGACCTCTCCCCGTTCTCTTACCCACAACTATATTTCAGTTAGTTGCACCCCTAACTATGTCTACTCTCACACACAGCAGTTTCAGGTTCTTGGTTGGGATTTTTTTTAGGGAGATATGGCAGTAGCTAGTCACCTTCCTCTTACATCCTCTTTATCATCTAAAAGTCACATCTCTGGACACCTGACAGATGTTGAGTGAGAGTGACCTGCAATGTCTATGTAAAAGCTGCAGTACAGCTTGGTCTAAATTCTATTATTATTATTATTATTATTATTATTATTATTATTATTATTATTATTATTATCATCGCAAACAGCCTTCCTCGCTGTTGAGTCCCTGCTTTGGCAAGGCAAGCAGAAAAACATCCACAGATGCAGAGCAGGAATGCTAAATTCTTCATGTTACTGCAGTAACAGAGAGGGGTGCAGGAAGCATAGATAGCATCTTTATTATTGAACCAAGGTGTAAAAGTGGTCATTTTCTGTGCTGTTATGTTCCTGTCAAGAGCCAGTTGATGGGGTATCAGTGTGAGTTGTGCCTGCAGACTCTTGAGAAATGCCACCACTGTGGGCCCAGGTAAGGCTAGTGTGGCTGAATGAGGGCCCTCAGGAAACAGGCACTAGAACACCTGAAGAGCTTCCCTACATATTTCTGCAGCCCCTTCTGGTTGATGCTTGGAGACTGCTGCTGAGACTTTGGATTCAGAAGTATGAGCACACTCACTTTTTCCCTACCTGTGCCCACAAACAGGTCATCATTGCTGTGCCTGGAGCTATTTCCACACCCAAGCCCAGTTTAAATTGCCATTTTATTAGCTTATTTGCAGAGCAAGATACTATCACAGCTCAAGAAGTTGCAAGTAATTATACTTGGACATGGTTTATCAGTCACCTGGGTTGATGAGGGTTAGTGATGAATGATGATTTCTAAATACTCCTTTATTTCAAGGAGGCTGGCTGATTTTTGTTTATAGAGGAATAGCAATAATGAAGGGGTTTTGGCATCTGCCAAAATGTTTCCAAGAACTTCTTGCTGTACATGTGAATACAACTTGTTATGGCAAAATGTATTTCCTCCATTCAAATGTGATTTGAGGGTACTTTTTAATTTCATTGAATTCTTCTTGCTATAAAAGGTCAAACAACGGCATACAATTTACCTTCCGTACCACATTCCATTTAAATTCCCTTACAGGCTACCAGTTTATGAATCATTTTTCCCTTTAACTCTTGTAATGTAATAATCTACAAAAAAAAAAAAGCCCTTCCATTCTTGTTGCAGCTCGGACCAGGTTTAAAAACTAAAATATCAGGATCATATAATATCCGTGAATTAATTCAATGAAGTTTTGAGCTAGATGTCAGTGGTTTAAGGTTGGTTTATTTTATATGCCTAAATTTATGCACATTAATAGTCATATTTTGTCACGTAATTTATCGTTCTCCATTACCACATTTTGCTTTTAGCTTAATTTACTATCACTACTTTTAACACTGTGTTACTTTGTATAAAAATAGTCTCACCCAGACACTTACTGAACACATTTTCCCTCTGGGTCTCATGCTACCTGGAGAGTAGGGTTAGATGATTTCGTTCAGAAAACCTTTTACAGACTAGAGAGGTTAAAAAGATTTGCTCAATTTCTGCTCAAATATGCTTCTAATTTTTAAAGAATTTTGGAGTTGGCAGAACACGCTATACTGTTGGGGTCTGAGGCTACAGTCATCGTCTACACAAGCAAGACTTAACATAGCAGCAGAGCAAATTTTGGGTGAAAGTTTGCCAGCTCCTATTTCACTGAATGTGTCATGCAGTCCCATTAAGAACTACAAATATGTGCCAGAATCTGTAGCTTTTTTCACTACAACTGTTCTTCCTAAGTTATTCTCTTTATTCTGGTAATCCTCTCTACTTCCAATATATATGAAGTACTACCCAGCATGGGAAACAGTGGCAGAACTTAGTTGCCTCATGCAAAAGACCAGACTTCTTAAATGTATGTATGTACCAAATGCTTCAGTCAGAAACAACTGAGACCTAAGCACTTGGGCACTCACCATATTTTTGAGTCCAGATACATCCAAAAAAACTGCACTAAGGCCCTTCCTAAACCCACCACTACTCATGCTCAACCTTGTGACCACTCATCTAAGTGTGTTATCCCCCTCCATTTTTTTCTTAGGATAATCTGAGGATGATGGCACAGATCTTCAGCTCCCCTTCCTTTTCTAAAACTTTTCAGTGATAGTGAAATTGGTGAAATAATTCACAAGGAAAATGATACTGCAAATTCTCTCTTATTCTTCCTAAACATATTTATCATTGTATTTTCTCCTACGTGATAAGAACTCCCAGAGTACCTATACTTAAACAAATTAAAGCAAAAGTATGTACATATTCTTCATACTATAGGGAGTTTGGAAATGGGGAACTTTTGCTATTCGTATCTTCATTCCAAACTTTCTTCTAATCTGTTGTGTATGTTGCTATACCACAGAAGACATTTAAGTAAATTTAGATCATAAAAAACTAATATGGTACATTTATGTGTCAAAGAGTGTTTTCAGATGTTCTTTGTAAGTTCTTTAGTGGTTTTTCCAAATTATGTTATGAAAAGATGTAGAAGAATACTTGTAGCAGAGAGCTGAATGAGATAGACTAAAAGCAAATTTTTTCTTCTTAGATGATTTATATATATCTTCCTTGGCAAAACATGTACATCACAGCTCAATCTTTTTTTTTTTTTTTTTTTGGAACCCAATCCCATACACCTGCCATAGCCAGACTTGAATGTTAATTGAAATTAATATGAAAAGAAAACCTTATTTTGAGATCCAAAGCAACAAAATCCTGATAGCCATCATTTCACATTGAGTGCAATTGTAAGACTCTCCAGTCTCAGAGGTACTACATAACAACTTGATACAGCTCCTCCTCTTCATGTTATAGATATTGAATCATTATGAAAATCAAGCTCTTAAATTTCATCTTTCATTTTCTTTCCTTTTTTTGGTAATGGGATTTTGTGGTTTTTGTTTCTAAATTCTAATTCTGAGGTTAGATGCAGCTCATTTTTGCATTTCATAGTTTGGAATTTCTTATGTATTATTTGTTTCCATAAAGATTGATGTAGCAAGAAAAAATGCTACTTTCTCATTGAGGTTTGTACCCTATACATGTTAACTGATTATATAGTTGAACTCTACGGCCTATTTATCTTCCTGAAAGAAACAGAAATGACTTTGTCACAAGCTGCAGAATATATGCAGGCCTGCACAATGCTCAGTCCCTACTGCATTCTGAACAGTGATATATTTTAACATCTAATATTTATGTTCATTTCAACTTGTATTCTCATTTTTCATCTGCAGTGCCCTTGGTGATGATAGAAATTAGTTTTATTATGGCTTCCCTTAAAGGACATCCAGGCTTGGAGGAAAAACAGGGAGGGGAAAAGTCATCCGGAGGCATGGGCTTCAAATTGATATGTCAGGAAAGTATATCCATGTATTTCCTGTTGAAGTATAGTGATCCATAATCCACTCTTGTATTATACACTTATAAATTACCTTCTTTTATGGTATGTCATTTAACTATAGAGGTCTTTGTATCAAAACTACTGTTTCAAGCCCAGGCTGGAACCGTCAGTGCTGTGGAGGTGACCCTGGAAAAACAAAATGGATAGCAGTCTCGACAAGCAAAAACTTCCCTTCCATCAGACATGGGCACGGACGTGGCTGTTACAAGTCCATGGAAAGTCCTCGTGGCAGCATTTGTTCCTGTTATGTGGGACGAGGCTGACACTGCTATCTGTCACTCACTGCGTGGCGCAGGTTTCGTCTTTATGCTGCCTCTCACTTTTTTTCCCCGAGATGGCCTCCCTCTAGACTGCTGCAGTTTAAATCTTAGCAGTCAGGTGCTATTTTTCCTGTGTCTTGCCTGTCAGCCTGGATCTTTATAAAACCTCCAGCAGGTCCTTTTCTCCTCCCCAGTTCCAGAAGGGAGGCATTTTAAGTAAGCCAAGGTTCAGTCTGTGACAGGAAACAGATGAAATAATAAAGCATCCTTCCACGCCATATGAAGTTTTGGTAAAGGTGTAGTAAAGGGGAGGGTAATTACAGGGAAAAAAATGCTCTGCATAGCATAATCTCCAATATTCAACTTGCTAAAAAAATCACCAAAATTATACTATAGCTGCAACATTTTTGTACGACTGGCCCTAATTATCTGACACTTACTTGGTCAAATTGACAAAATCTATTAAATATATATGAAAACATTTTGCAATATACAGATAATAACCTTGCCCTTTAGACCTCTGGATGCAGAGATAATGATTTGGGGCTTGCTAAACATTTCACTTGTGTTTCAAACTTCTGCAAGCTGTTTTTTGCCTGAGAAGGAGCTTGTGAGTTTCAGTAGTGTCTCTACATCTCATTACAGGGAAGGAAAACAGGCAGGCAGGCACAAAGTATATAATCTAAAGCAGTTTAAAGAGAAGGTGAATGGGGGAGTGAGCTGAGTGACTGATAGAAATTCCAGGACTTCCAAATAAATTGACAGAAATGCAGGCTTGCGGTCTGAAGACAAATGTGTTATTCAGAGTCTTCTGGAGTTCAAAACTTAAACCTGACACCGCTTCCCGCTGTGGCCTTCAACGACTTGCCTCATTTCCTCTTTTTCCCTGTGTGCAGATGGGGAAACTAATACTTATTTACAGGAGTCATGCTACTCTCAAGTCATTTCCAAAAGCCTATCTGCACAGAATGTGGGTCTCAACAAAAATCTTTAACTAACAGAATACTTACATGATTACAAAACATTTTCCAAAAGAATTGCATGTCATAACTCCCCCAAAAGAGAGGGTGCTAAATGAACAAAGTCACTAAATGAAATTTTTGTACCAGTTTTCTTGTTCCGTTCCCCCCGCTCCCTCCCTCCAGGGTTTTTGTAACCTGGATGATTTCAGTCCATGCCCCTAAAATTTGCATTAACTCAGTGAGGAGGAGGCAGTCTAGGTGAGATATAGATGCAGGACCAAGCTGCAAAGATGATAAAACCAAGAGTATTTCAAGCCAGCTTTGCTGCTAAAGGACACTTTACACTAGAAGCTGCACACTAAATCTCCAGAGCCTTTGTTCAATCTGTGTTGCAGGTTATTTTCTCTCCTTTTCACTCAGCTATGCTGGATACATAAGGGTCATTTTGGAAGCAAAAATTATTGGTATGTATCGTGTAACTGCGTTATTTGGGGAAGACTGGTACAAAATTCTTGCATTTCAGTATGTTAAAAGTAAGTCATTTGCCCCTTCCAGCACTGATTAGTAGGAAAGTCCACAGCTGACCCTGCCTGGTCTCCAGGACTGTATGGTTTATTGTGGGCTCCTTCAGCTCTGTCTAGGCTTTCTAAATCATGATACTCAGAGAGAACTGATGCAGGACCTGTCAGTAGTGCTGCTTACAAACCAACTGTTTGCAAAAGCACTACAATAGAAATTCAAAGACCAAAAAGTAGGTAAGAAACTGAAAAAAATGCTATTAATAGCAATTCCTTTTGAGGGGGTGGGGGGGGAGCAGCACTGGGGAGGAACCCACATGACCAAGTGTTTTGATACAGTGCTTGAATAGGACACAATTTATATTAGAATTGACAGCATTTTCTCTGTTGTAGAGAAAAGCTCAGACTTATGCTGTCAGGCTGTCTGGCAGAAGCTGCGTAATGGCAAGGGGTTTCTTTGTGGGAGCAACATGGGTTTGGGGGAGATGGTGAGTTATTGAGGTACAGAGGGAAATTAGGAATGCTGCTGGGAGGCCAGTGAGAGTCCCAGGCAGTTGCTTTCAGTACACGCAGGACATGATTGACTGCAGGTTTATTATTCCAACTTCACGGCACACTGTGAAATACTTCTTTGTGTACACCTCAGCTATCACTGCTTCTGAAAAATCCAGGCAGAAAGGAGGATTGCAGCGCTTTGTGACTGCCATAGCACCTTCTGTTGCTTCCCAGCTGCTGCACAGAGTAGAAAAAGCTCTCAGGCACTGCCCTGCCCTGCAGGCAGAAGCTCTAAGGAGGGATGAGTTCAGCCAGGTGCCAGTGCAAAGGTCGGGCCACAAAATTTCTGCACACACTGGTAAAATCCTGTCAGCAGCAGACCCTCCTTGTGCATTGCAGATAGTTCAGCTGGAAGGAGTGACTCCCAAGCCCATGGGAAAGACTGGAGAGAAAGATGCTGTTTTCCGCAAAGGTGTACCAGAGTGCAGGCTGCAAGCCAGGTTTGAAAATACAAAGCGCAGTGGTTTAGGGCATGCCCTTCAGCAAAATGAAAATGAGATGTTCAGGAGATGTGGAGCACCTGTCTCTTTAGTGAGAACTGTGATACCATGCATTGCATCTCTGATGGAAGAAAATGGCAGTCCAGGCGACATATCTGACCATCTTCACGTCATTCTTAGTTTTTTTCAGATCGTCTTCAGATCATATTTTATTTTTTGCATAATAGCGCCAACTAATTGTATTCTCTAAATTCAGCCAAACAAGTTCTCACCCAATATTAAATCCTGATGCTGAGGGAGTTTAAGTTATGGTTATTATGCATGTATTTAGGGACTGTGTTCTGAAATAAGTACTCTAAATGAAATAGAGGAAAACCTTGCATAGGAAGGACCCAAACATGTGGAGTCAGCCATCAGCTCTGAAGTAACATATTACGTTCGCTTTTCCCTGTCAGGGAGATTTTTTCCCCAATATGCCATCTTTTTGTTGCTGTCCCCTTCTGTTTGACAGAACCAGGAAGTTTTACCTCTAAAGTGAAAATTCTGGGACTTGTTGCTGCTTCCTCTCTTTTGCATTATGAAAATAATTAAGCATTGATGAATATTCCTCTTCTAATGCTTCCTGAAGTGACAGCACATTTTCCAAATAAATCTGGCAGTCCACATGATATCCACAGTGGCATTTGGCAGGAAGGTTAAACCTGATAAAGTTTTCCTGAAACTTTCACAAGGAAGCCCATTTTGTGATCAAGTAAGCAAAAAAAATTTGCATTGATTTAACATAAAATCTCAGTCGGCCTTCAACAACACAGTGATACTACATATTTGTACTGGCTCTTCTGTGAAGCAATCCCAGCAATGCCAAGTGCAGTGTAACCTGTTAATCTTGTAGAAAACATATGTGGTTTTGCACCTGGATGTCAATGTGTATTCTATAAAAACGTCAATATAAATTATTCTGCTTAGTAGGAAGGTCTAACAATTAACAATAACAACAACAACAACAATAATAATAATAAAGAGTTACGATAGGTAATGAGTTTGTAAATTATTAGATGTTGAACAAATCAATAAGGAAAAGGCCTTTGGGGCAAAGAGAGCAAGGAGGAGAATGAAGACTGGGAATAGAACTAAAAAGGAAGACAAAACAGACAAAGAAGGCACTAGAAGGCGGCAAACATCATACAATTTTAGAGAGACATGCAGCAAGGCAGAAGCAGAAAAACAGAGACGTTGAAAGAATAAAGAACAGGAAAGGTACAAGAAAAACTAATAATGCTAATATGGCATGGGAAGGAGAAAAACAAGTCTAATATGAAATAACACCTAGAAGAAAGCCAGATATCTAAGTGTATCAAAGTGATAACAAAGAATCATAAGAGAAATGAAATATTGAAGAGAGCTGTAGGAAGTAAGAGAATAAACAAAATGCAGAAACACTATGGGGGTTTGAAAGATTTTTTTATGTCTTCCTCCTTATTAAGCCTCATCATTAACAGGAATAGTGTTTTATCTTATTTATAGCACCAATATACTGCTGCTGTAAAATCTTCTCCAATACTATATCATCATCAGTAACTACATGTAAATTTGAAAGCTTCAGCAGAGCAGTGCAAGGTAAAGTCACAATCAGCCATTGCTTTCTCTCATTTCCAATTATGCTGATCCCTTGGACTTCAGCAGTTCAGTGCTCCTCTGCTGAGAGGCTTTTGAGCCTCTCCAGCACCTTCATTGGACAAATGTGCAGAGCACGCAACCAGAATAACAAGAAGCCTGTTATGGTAATGACTGATTAGGAGGAGGAGGGGAAAGCAGACAACTAGGGAACCCACATGTGTGGTTCAGTGCTGAAAATAATGGGATTGATACTATAAATTAAAAAATAATAATGAAAGAGGGCTATGGCTAATACAGGAAAGAGGAAAGGATAGAAGGGGGGGGTAGGAACACTTTGAATAATGGGAATAAGGTATGAATGCAGAAAATAGATACCATATGTAAATGACCCTTTTGAAATAAGAACCAGGAGTAAGATAAATACTGCCATACACTGATGTCAGTTTTGACAGTAATAGTGATTAGTGTGAGTTGATAATTGATGACAAGGAGCTACAACCAGAGCAGAAACTGTCTGCACCAAAGTCCTGTGACACTATTACTTAACTCAATTAGTTCAAATTACAGAGATGTAGCTGAATAAGCAATATTATCAACTGTGACTCACATAAGCATTTCACTCTGGGAAGGTAATTCAGAATCTACTAACTAGAAGCTAATAGCCAGCAGGAGCACATGCACAATTTATGACTTTCATTTAAAAGGGACTGCTTACCACAAAATAGCTAGTTTAAAAATGAGAGTACTTAAGTCTGTTTTAACACCTTCCTGGACACTAAAGAGAAAAATCTGTGTTAAATCAAAATCATCTTTCCAAGCTTTGAAACTCACATGTTTCACTATTAATTCTGACAAAAATAGATGCGGCATCATTGGCACAGATACTTCCTTCCTTCTGTCAGAAAGGTGTCATTAACTTTACTTCAAACATCATCTGAGCTGTGGTTCAAAAGAGGTACTATCAGAAGCATAAACAATATTTCTGAGTGCATGTGGTTTCATTTAACCATTCACGTTGGCTAACTTTCCTACTACATTGATCCAGGAGGGGTTTCTTCTGACTCTCATAGCTGTTACTTAGAGCAGAGTCAGGTCAATTGAGTCTAATGGTGAAAACATTAATATGTCAGTGAGAGCTTTCTCTGAAAAGCTGTTCAAAACTTACCCCCAAAGAAAAAAGATTAGACTCCTTACCCACTAACGAGCTCAGTACTGACAATTACCACCAATCACCTTTCTTAAACAGGATGAATTTTTCTCAGCACCACTTTATCTGTCATGTATATCCCATCTGAAAAAGTCATTGCTTTTATGGTCATCAAGGAATATGCAGCCTTCTTATTTTCTCTTCAAATGCTTGTCTCTACATTGCCAGGCTTGGGGGACCTTGGGAAGGGCAGAGAGACTGTTGTTGAGTTGCGGGTTTTTTGCCTTGAGCGCTTTTTTTTGTTGATTATTTCCTAAGCTTTCTCTCACAGTGCTTTTGAGCATGCCACGTGTAAAAAGATATTTGGGGGTTTAATAACATACTAGGCTGAGCTTTGAGCTTTCAAAAACAGATCTGTTGAGCAGTACGCAATACTGAGACAATCAGATTGTCCTCAGAACATCTGCCAGATGTGGCATGCCCTGGGGCATACCATCACATTGATCCCATTGATTGACAGTACAGCCTGCTGTACTTCAGTAAGTCCAAATAGATGGCATTAGAGCATGTAGTATTTTCTGCAGCCCACTTTCTCCTTGGTTTCCACTCATTCTTGTGCTTAAAAATGTAATCCTTGCTTTGAATACATACCTGAAATGATGACAGCATAAGCTTTTTGTTTTCAAGGATGAAAGACTAATATTGTTTAACTAAAATAACACCACACAAAAACTGATGTCACGGGTGTGCTTCTTCTCATTTAGTAACTTCTCTCCAAGGTCTCTTTCTTATAGCAATTGCAGCTGATGGGGCATTATGTCATTTTGAAGTACCTGCTCAGAAACTATTCTTATGTAGTCTTTCTGCCATGCCGTTAGCTTAGGAACAAAGAACAGGTTAAAAATGCCCAGAAATCTTTTGTGGAATATAACATCGTATGTGGGTCAAATCTAGGTTCATATCAGAAAAATTTCTGGAGCTGGGCATCTAAACATATGTAATGATTCAGGCCTAAACTACTAATAATTTCCATTGTCAAAAATGGCTGTCAAAAAATACAAAAATGGATTTTGAAACCTACATCTTAATTGCTACCCTAAGGTATCTTTGCTCAATTGGTATCTGGAACATTTGGGGGTCTGAGGAGGGACTTGCTTCTGCACTTTACTGCAGTCCTCCAGTGCCTGGATTTGCTTCTCAGCATCGTCTCAGCAGTCCTGACCAGACTCTGACTCCCTTACCCAGTGTGTGTGTGCACAAGTGAGTTGGTTTCTAGACACAGGGCTTTACCTTTGTTCCTGCAGATCCCATTTCAGTAGGTGGGGCCCAAGTGCACGTGCTAGGTTGGCTTAGCTGGGTTAGTAGCCCTCAAAGACTTCTGCAGTGAGACTGGAGCGAGGTATTACCAAACCAAGAAGATGGACATCCTGGTCCACTATGTTCCCTGCACAAGGTTTTTAAATACCCACGTGTCACCTCCCAGGATACTGACCTTGACGTTAAAATGCTCTAAATGGGTGTCAGTAAGACAGCTGGCAAAATTATGCTGTTGTGGAAAGGATGCAGAATCTCTGCGGAGAAAGAGCTCTGCTCACAGCCTGCTGCTGCTAACCTGGGAGGCAGGGAGGGAGGGAGATCTGGGATACATGCTGCTGTGATCCGCTGCTCCAGTGGCTCAAAAAACTCAGAAGAGCTCATGCATTTTTCAGTGTTGACTACCCTTGTTTTGCAGATGATGAATTACAGATCCTTTTGCAGCTATGACACTCTCTCTAATTGTATTTCCTCAAATTAGCTCAGAGCTCTGAGAAACTCTGTTGTGCAGTGAGACAATCCAATGGGAGTGTGGGATTTTCCTGCCCTTGCAGCAGTGCATAAATAAAGGCTTTTTTCTACAGTGCCTATGAACAGATAGCCAGCTCCTCGCCTAAAGCCAATCAGAATAGATTGACTGACTTTGGTGAGACTATGAGTGTTCACATCAGCTGAGGATCTGGCCTGAAGTATTATTAAATTATGAATTTCAGTTTTATAAACAACCGTGTCCTGCTGAGGTGATGTGCCTGATTCACAGGGCCTGTTTTGCCATGGAGGGCCGTTGATGAGCAAGATGACTAGCAGTCTAATCATTAAAACACAATTAGGCAAAAGGAAGCCAGAAATTCACCCACAATTCTCCCTCTCCATTTTGTGCTTCACCACACGCTAGCGATTCCCACTGACATCTGCACACACACACAAGGACGTTACCTCCTAGCCACCTTGCCATGTCTTCTCCAAGGAAAGCAGCAGCCGAAAAGCAGATTGCCTTCCTGAAAATGGGGCATCCTGTCAGCAGGAAAATCCAAACCTAACAAAAGGTCTGTTTGAAAATAATGTGGTCATACTCCAGCACAACGTATATTCAGATGAATTTTTCATTAATATTTTAGATAACTGGTCCAGATAAAAAGCAAGCAATAAGTGAACTAGCAGGATATATGTGGATATTTATAGATTTCTGTTCATTCCTAAACCAAGGCTTTTCTTGCAGGTGCTGTGATTGGCATGTTCACAGCAGAAACACTAAAGCTGTATCTGTAAAGAAGTCAGTCAAAACAACACCTGAATCTGAAAAGTGTACCATCTCTGTTAGGTCCTGGAAAAGAAAAAAAAAGAAAGAAGAATAAAAAGACTTAATGTTCAAAACAACCCAGATTTTATTTTCACGTAATACCTGAGGTCACAGAACGCTGCCTTGTAGGACCACAGAAGGATCTCTCAAGAACAGTCCTTCCCCTCTCTCCTTTGCAACAACAGAGAAAGCCCCCAAGTCTCCTGGTTTTTAGGCACATCTTTATTCAGCTTTTCACTGAAGTTTCTTAGGTACTTGGTAAAAGGAAAAAAAAATTAGGATTTTTGGAACAAAATACTTTTGGTATCATTTCATATATAGGTGCTCCTAATTTTTGTATGTGTTAGCTTGTGAAAAGGCCTTGAGGTGCTGTAGTTAATGATCCACTTTCGATAGACTTCTGGGTCTGAACCCGAGTGTCTGGTCATGTTTCTGCTACTTGCCTAAGGTTGCCGTCTGTGCTTAGCACTGTGTTGGGAAGCGCATTCACACCGAACTGATTTCTGCCCGTGACGCATTTAGCAGAGCTGGGCAGAGTAGGAAGCGTGCGGCAGGCTGCCTCGGGCCTTACGGGAGTCACCTTGCCCTGACGAGGAGCTGCGAGCACCAGCAAGTCAGGCCGCTGCAGCCAGCTGGCTTTTGGGGAAAATACCCAGCCGCAGTGGCTTTTTCTTTGCAGCCTCGGAGGGGGCACAGCTGGGCAGGAGGGAGGCCCCCTGCTTCACAGCAGCTCCCCCCAGCCGTGGCCCCCTCCCCAAGGCACCCTGTGGCTGGCGGCAGCACCCAGCACCACCGTAGCCCACCCCGGCCTGACGGAGCAGCCCCCACATGGAGCAGAGTAGAAGCAGAAGGTTCAAAGCAGGGTGCCCCTGGGGCTCTTTGCTGCAGCCCCTTGCCCCCCGCCACTGGGGCAAGACAGCGGGGAGAGGGGCGCGGGCGCATCCCCAGCCTTCCCTTTCTAGCAGCTTGCCCCTGCCAGCCCTGCTTGCGGCAGCCCGAGCAGGGCAGCCTGGGGCCTCGGGCTGCCCCAACACGTGCTGGTGGAGGCGCTTGTGCCCTCTGCCAGCAAGTTGCGCTCCAAATGCCAGTTGGTGGACGATTTGGGTCCTTTGTCCTCTAGTGGGAGGATATTCCCTGGATATTCCTCGCCCGTACACCCAAATCCCCCTGCTACCTCGACCATCCCCTTTTCCGCCGGGTCGTTCAGGGGCAGCTCTCTGTGGTGTTTCCCTTCTTTTCCCCAAAGCGAGGCAGAGCTCCTCACACCGCCCTGGTCTCAGCCTGGCGGCTGGGCTGGGGCAGAGCAGGGCACGCGGGCGGTGCTGCACCATAAACCTCCGTCCATCGCCCCCTTAAACACACATAAGCAACTCAGCAAGACGCATAGGCAGCGGCTCAGCGTAGGAGCTGTGGAAGGAGTCTGCGCAGCGAGAGCCACGCGGGTGGTGGCTGGTAGCAACAGATCAGGGAGAAGTATAAAAGAGGGAAAATGCGTAACCTGGGGATTCCCTGAGCAAGAAGTTAGTATCTTTCTGTAATATCCCTCAATGGACTGTTTTTTTGGTTATTACTCCTTAAACAAATGTGGATATGCTGCTTTTTTTTCCTGTGACACCCCATGGAAATGCATGCCACTGCCTGGTTATGTGGCATGCGAAGCAGCATCTACCTCTGTCTGCTTACCTGATAAATTCATTTTGGTGCCACTAGTAGTTGTATTCAATTTATTCATGAATCTCTGAACCCCATATATACACCTCATGATTCTCAGCATTTTTTACAGCTTTATCATGAGCTTCAGAGTTGAATTTTCCTAGAATGAAGGGTTCTGTTAGATCCTTATACAGATCCATGTCTCTTACCAACCTTATTGCTCTTTTGGTTTGTTTTATTTCCTCTATATGTTTTAGTGGAGGGAGTAGACTGCAACCGTAGCAATGTAATCACGAGTCAGGTGAGCTATGAGCTGGTATCCAAGCATGCAATGTTCTCTGGTTCTTTTTCCTGTTGTAACAGCTCATAACTTCCCCTCCTGCCCCCCCGAAGTGGTATTTCCTAGAACTATCTAAGGGCACGATCTCTTTCCTAGACAGCTAACTGTCAGGGAAATACCATTTTTGTATATATAGAGTTAAAACTGTTTTTTCTCATGTACAGTATTATACCTTTATGTACATTCAATGTCTCCAGCCCTTTCCTCTGCCAGTCAGTGCCAGAGCTCTTTCTGCACCTTTACACAGCTGCTTTCCTTTTTTACTACCTTGGGCAAATGAGTATCATCGGCTGCCTTTGTCACCTCAGTGTTCATCCTGTTTTCCAAATTGCCTGTGAGTTATCTAGCATAACTTGCTTTTCTTCAGTAGAGTTATGCTAAAAAAGAATTTGGTGCACTGGGTGAAACCCTTCTGCTCTGCTGTCAGTGGAGTTTCGTTACTGACTTAAATGGTGTTAGGGCTGGACACATCAGGCTTAGGTTTTTCCAGCAATTCCTTTATTTGATTTTTCAAAAGATAGAAATGAACATAAATTTTAATTCTTTCTCCTCTTTCTTTTTTCTTTTTCCCATGGCTAAAAAGTCTTAAACAAGCATGAATTATGTTTAAGAGAATGTAACACACTAGGGGCCTTCATCCTGATTAATAGATATTAATATTTTCTTGGGCTATTCTGCCTTGCACTATGTTATTATCAATAATTTGCAAAATATCATCATCTTCCTGCCTTTAAGACAGCTAAGGTTTCATTTGTTGCAGTTAGATGGTGGCAAACACTGGTAAAAGTACTGGAGGATTATTTAGCAGAAATAAAAAGTCATTTCACCTATGTAAACTGAACTTACCAAGGTGTGAAAATTCCTCTTTGTAGTAATATTTAGCACTTATACAGTGTCTTACATCTTCAACGCAGAGTGCAAACATTCACTAATTAATCTTGACACCCCATAGGTAACCTGGAGTTGTTATTCTTATTTTACATGTGAGATGGTAATTTAATGTCCCATGGCTGATCAGCTACAGGATCTTAGCAGGTCTCTGAGGGAAAAGCTAAAAACTGTTAACTTTCTTTTTTCTTCACACTACCGGTTTTCGAAATTGTCGAAGCCTAAGTTCTGTCACTTCTTCTCACTTCATCACAAGCTGTAAATAAAGACTTTACATGTTTAGTCACTTTCGGAAACTTTGGTTACGTTCTGCTTCTTCTGACAAAATAGGAAGTATGAAACTGTATATGTAATACAAAGAAGCTGCAGGAGCTGCAGCTATGTGGTATGTAATATTTTGTAAAAATGTTGCTTTTTTGAAAATTCAGAAAGTGTATAATGACCCATTTTGAAATAGAGCTGCATGTAGCTGATCAATTGATCCTTCCTTTATGCCTTTTTTGGCAAGAACCGTGATTTCCCAAATCTGCCTTTCCTTTGTAATAAGTAATACCTTTGATTATAATGAGTTTCAAAGCTTTTCCAGGGAAAGTTTCCCAATTTTGCTACCACTTAATCTAATATTAACTGGTTTTATATAAATTTCCTGCTCGTTTATGATTTAAAGTGCCCAAAGTCTACAAGTAGCTCTCCAGTATGCCAGAAGGCCTCTTAATATGAATCAATGTTGTATACACTTTAAAGCGGCGACTTTAATGCTCCTTTAGACATTTCTAGATTCATGCTTTCTGGCAATGAGATGACATGTGTTAGTGTGATGAAGAGGAAGACAAAGTGGGAATAATTAATAAGTACTGCCAATGGACTCTGAATCTGGGGAGAAGGGTGTTGAGGAAAAAGATTTAGCAGGGGTGGTCATTTGTAATGTGATCTCTTTCTTTTCCAAATGAAAGAAGACCAGCGTCTTAAGTGGCGCACCATATATCATTTAAGGGTGAATAAGACTATTTTGCTAGGAGCAATAAACAGCATACATGCTACCTGTCTCACAAAATGTGCATGTGAGCTCAAATTTCCAGAAGTGGTTTCTCAATCAGGGAGGCTGCTCAGAGGGTGCATAACCTTAGTCTTCAGGATCAGTTAGTGGACTCTGTCGACACAGGCTGCTTTCATTATCATGCACTGCTTCAGACACCTGATGTGTGAAGGGCAAGGATAGGTGTCCAAATACCTCACTGCCCCATCTGTCCTGTCTGTTCTACATCTTACCCAAGAACTTGTTTCTTATTTCTCCACAAAACTGAAACACGTAGTTGTCAAAATTGTCATTTCCCTGTTACACAAAATACGTCATGTGTTAGGATCTGATACTCAATTTCACCTATATGTGTGTTTCAAGCTGATTTTTCTCTGTTTTATTTTTTGGCATCCATTAGACCATGATGGTTACAGATAGCTGCATATTCCTCATGGTGCTGCTACTGATGGTAGGGAGATGACCTGACATGCTGTTCTCCATCCTTCTTATCCCAACAGGTGGTGAGTTTGTCTCCCATTTAGTGGTTGGTATTTGCCTTGTGGTGTTCAGCATTTCCATTGCAATCTTGAAATGAGCCAGTGAGCTCTTCTCAGGTGCCCAGCTGCTTCTGATAAAATGAGCATGTTCACGAGGGGTGGCAATGGCAGGTAAAATTGCCCTCTTTGTCCCATGAGTGTTTCACAGACCCAAATATTTGCCTCTTAATAGGCACTTCTGGGTTGTGGCTGTTGTATGATGCAGGAGCTGTCAAGAGGAATTTCAGGTAGAAATGAGGCAGACATTTCTAACCAGTCAATCAATTTGAAAATTTCACATTCGTTTTGTTCTTCAGTTTGTGTTGTCTTGGTCACACACACACACATGCTCTCTTGATGTATTTACTGTTACTGTCATCTTAAACTGCTCCTTGCCAAAGGCGGTATTGAAATATATATGCTTCAAATTTTGTATGTTAGGTGATCTTCATATCCTGAATACTTCAAACATTTCAAAGGATTCTTATTTTAAGAATTGCATTTAAATTTGCTACTTTTTATGGAGATGAGGGAGAGACCCCAACTCAAGGAGGGTTGCCCACAACATTTTCCATACAGCTTTTATATTGTTGACTGTCATAGCACTGACATGGTTGTGAGAGTAGGATGTCACTCAAGATTATGCAATTTTTTAGAAACTGTTGCAATTCCAGACAAACCAAGTCACCGCTCAGTGCTGCTGGACTGCTGCAGGTTGAGGAGACTCTAAAGCTCAAGCCAGATGTGCAGCTTTGGTAAAGGATAGTGGCTTTAGTTGCAGTTGAAGAGACCCAAAACCAGTTTGCTACTAGAAGGCTGGGCCGTGATTTGAGACCTGCTAATGCAGTTCCACTGAGAAGATACTTGAGATGTAAATGAAGTGATAATCAGATACGTAAAGGCAATTGAGATTATTTGTAAATGAGAATCTAGATGTCATGGGGAGTCAGGGGCTGAACACATGGGCTGGGTGATGGACTCTGATATTTGGTCACCTTCCTTCAAAGAAACAACCCTGGTGCACGTACTCTGTAAATAGCATCTTATTACATACACCTAACTATATAGAAGTCAACTGTCCTTGAATGTCTGATTCCTGCCAAGCATAAAGCCAGGACTGACAGGGTACATGGAAAGGGAAAACATTGTGATAGGAAGTGAAAGATGATAAAATTGCAAAGCCAGTAGGCTGCTGATGTCTTACGTTCTTCCTGAGAGTTTTTTAGAATTTGTGAGTTACAAAGGAGCTAATTTTAGGTCTCTCTAAAGTATACTGAAAGTCAAATAGGTCCTTTTACAGTACAGATATTCTATCTTTAGGCTAGTGATATACTCCCTCCTACCCTGCCTTGCACATCGATGAAATGCCGAGATGGAAGGCATGTTTTGTAAAAGGCTGTCTATCCTTCAACTTTCATATGCCTTGACTGGATTCTTGGCTGACCCTGTGTGCATGTATATTTTTCTAAATTGTTGCTCAAAAACATATACAACCTGATGGAAAATGGACTGGGAAGAGCAAAAAAAAAAACCAAACAACCCTTTTTTTTCCATGGGCCTCTGTTCAAAAAGCATTAAATGAATGCAGAACAGACTTTTTAGTGTCTGACAAGAAGTCAGGGGTGAATTCACTTCAGTAAAGGTTTAGTGGTGAATTGCACTATTGGATAAAGCAATATTTAAAATCAGAAAACCATGTGCGCATTATTTGAATCTGAAAACTACTTCTTTTGCTGCGCAATCTACTGCCATCTGGAACTTCTGCACAATTTTTTAAAGTCAGATACATCAATAAAATGCCTAAATATCTTTAAAGTCTGGTCACATACTTAGGAATTGAATATGGATTCAGAATTGTCTTCTAATAATTTAGATTTGTTAATGCATAACATTGAGTTGTTGATGTTCAGAGGACAATTTTTAATGTGTCTTGCTTGCGTGAAGAGAGAAACACTTTTTGCTCCTAGTCTTCTGAAATCTATTTCGCATTTCTGAAACAAACTGATGTGCTTTTTATTTCTGGAGCATACACAGACACTACAAATTCAATGATGTCTTTTCTGGCAAGACAGGAGCGTATTAGTCAGAACAAGAGTTTAAAACCTTCAACCTATAGCTTTCAACCTGCAACCTAACAAACAGGTCTATTTTGCTGCAAGACCGGGGTATTTGATTCCCTCCCACTGACCGTAAGAGTTGAAAGCTTGGTCCTGCTTCTCTTCTGTGACTTCAGGTCCATGTCAGACTTCAAATCAAGCTTCACAGCTGGTACAGCTTTTCATTACAACACCAGAGAAAAAAATAGTGCTCCAATGAGATCAAAACTTTAAAAAGCCTCCCTGTGTGGTCTGGGCAGAGTAGCCAAGCATCCTGACCAGATCTCCAGCATTACAGTCCATTATTCTCAGCAAATGTTTTCTTGCTGACAAGATGCCCCTTTGCTTCTCTGTATGTTGTAAACAATTGCTAGTTAATATAGAGATTAATTACCTCTTTATATTTGGACACCCATGGAAATAAAAGAACTACTGCATACTTGCAGAAGATTGCAAGTATGATATTCTCATTAGTGTCACCTTAGTGTTATTGATCATTCTGCCATCAGTCTTCTGTAACCTTTGATCCCACCTGTCTGGGCTATAACAGGTTGACAAACCTAAATTGAAAGCACCACCAGCACACAGTCTTATTTTTCCAAATAAGCTTCTCATAGACTTGAGGGTGAAAAGTTCTTCATCCTCCCTAGCCTTCTGCAATACTGGGTCCCTAAAGACTTGCTTGACATTCACAAATGCAGTAGATGCACATATTCAGACATAATCTGAGCATTGCTAAAGATGGCTAAGTATTGGAAATAATTAAAAATCTCTAATGCAGTAGAGGCATCATTAGCTTTTATTTCCATGGAAACTTTTTAATGGATAGGAATCCAGATTTACTGGCTGATAGTGGCAGCAGTCTGTTACTGTAATACATCAGCAGTCTCACTCTTGGCACTTGCACACATTATTTGGGTATTTACAGTAAAATTATTTTAGCAAAACTGTAATCTGAGGTTGAAGAGTATAGCAGCTTTAGGTGGCTGTAGGCTAAAATTTTTTCCAAGGTTAACTGTGCTGTGCTCATAGTTCACCTGATTGCTTTCTGCTTATTCAGCATGGACTTTGTTTTTAAAAAAAAATAAAAATCAGGTAATTCAGTGGCCAGTCCCTGTTTGTTTGCAGAAAGGTAGAATGGTCTGCAAGGAAAAAGAAATAATGGCCTCATGAAAACTGTAGGTATATTACATGAACCACACTCATTCCCTGGCTTACATATTCTGTGAAAACTCAACAGATAATATTTGCACTATGGCTGTAGACATAGTATATGTTTCATTTCTCTGAAAAATTTAAAATCCAAAATTTGGACTTGTGTCCTATAATTTACGTTAGACTTCTCTGCTATGTTTATTAGTAAGTCTGCAGAGCATACACAGGGAGCATTCACACTTTATGTGCTGGCTCAACATTTATCATACCTTTAGTCTCCTGATGTTCTGTATTTTTCTAAGAAAACTAGATATTTTTTTTTTACATTTTTTCCCATGCATTATTTCTTTGACTCCCCTTTGTCCTTTTTTTTTTACTAATGCACAGTTGCCATTTTCCAGAATTCTTCTCCCTATCCTCTGAATGTTAAACTGAAATGATGGGCAGCGAAGGAGTTTGTGATAAAATTGAAATCTCATCCATGGTCTTTAAACTGGCATTCCACTGAGGTTAGTCAGATATATACCAGACTGGCTAAAAAACTGGGATACCAGCAGACATCACTTTTTAGCCAGTTCAGATAAGGAAAGGTTTTTTTTTTACAACAGAGAGATTATACCCTCCCTCACCCTCGCCATGTAGTAGGCATGCAAGATGCAGGTCAAGCCCTAGGTTGGGTTTTTAACACCTGTGGTACTTAGAAACATTTGTGGAACCATGTTTCTCTTCTGATGGGAACTAGAGGTGTGTTTGGCAGAAGGGATGAGGGGGAAATAAAGCAGGAGAGAGCTTTAGTTGGTGGGAGCTTGAAGGAGAAGGGTCTATACCAGGTTTTCGTCTGCAGTGCAGTGGCACAATCTCCATGAAGTCAATATGAGCACAGCCTTGGATGACACTGAATCCTCTGTGTTTCCTATGGGGAACAAAGCTTGCGGGGTGGCTGAGACATTAAACAGCACCTGGGAGGAGGGGAAAGGAGGGTTTGGTTATATCCAGCATCTAAATTAAGATATTAATGCATTTTCAAATACAAAAATAATTTTCTTATTATTTTACTTTAAATATGAGATGAAAAAGCCTTTCCCAGCAGTGGTTTGTGTGGAATGTACTTGGCAGAGGTTAGACTGCTCCAGGGAGCTGTTTCGCCAGCGCTCTGCGCATTACAGGAGCTAACAACCTTCAGATTACGCACTACGGACTATTATACGTGCATCTATTATACTTGTATCATTTCTATTGATTTTCACTATTCTTATCTGACAATCTTACTCGCACCCCTTCATATACAAGTTTATATGTGTACATGTAGACATAAAAAGACATTGCCTTCACTTGATAGTTTAGGAATAGTTAGTTTTCAGGCACAGAGATGCATTTGAAAAAAAACCCCAAGATACCTAGAGTAAGCACTGCTTGTTTTGTTGAAACAACGCAAGGGCTGGTTTAAAAGTAGATGTTCTTCTAAAATGTGAGATGGGGTTTTTGAAGTTTAGGTAAATAAGACTGTAGTCACATCAATAATAGTTACCTAATATCTGTTGTAAGATGTAATCCATACATTGCTTATAATCCATAAAACATTTCATGACCTTGTAAACATCACTTAAAAAGTCAAAGAACAAACTGCCTATTAGACGCTCCTTTCTTATGACTGATAAGGTTTCTAGCATATAGAGGAGATTCTTCTGCAGCCCCTTGGTAAGGACTGGATTCAGGATTACTCTGCCCCGGACACATGCTGGTGCTCCTGGAGAGCATCCGCATCGCATCCTCGGGCTGCATGAGACTCCCAGCAGGAACAAGGCTCTCTGCTGGAGGCACTGCTCCTTTCTTCATCGGCATCTGACTTCATGGCCAGCAGGGTTTTTTTATGGAATACTCAATTTGTAAGGAAAAAACAATTTATGAAGGCAAATAAATCACAGTCTGGATCATTTTTGCCCTGGTTTTCTCAGAACGTTGAAGTGCTGAATGTCCCCACTGTACTTTTGATCTACTCCTCTGCCTCCCCAATGAGATGATTCTGTCTCCTCAGAAGCAGATCCCTGGCTGTATACAACCATACACAATATGAGACAACATAAACCAATTGGAGAATTCCCCAACAGTGAAATCTGCCCCAAATATCTCCTTTCTCCTGTGTAGCTGTAGAGGAATCATCATGCCCCAGGTAGCTATGCAAGCATACAGATCGGTTTTAGTTATAGAACTAATTAACAATAATATATATGTATGTATTTCCATTTTATAACCAATGCCATTTGCATAATTGCCTGTTTGTGTATTGTATCTTTGCAGTAAGGAGGAAAAAAGAAAAGGAAGGGGAAGGGGAAGAAGGGGCTCGAGGGTCTTGTATATCGAATATTGCACTAATTACTAGTCAAGTAACATTACTGAGCAGTGGGTTCTCTAGCAGCCCTTCAGTATCTAGTACAACAGAGATTTCACTGTTTGTAACTTCTTAATTAATTTCTTAGCATTTTTTTAACTTGTAAATTCTTATTGGTGACTTTGAATTTAAAGTACACATACATTCAGAACACTAGATGTTGTGGTTTTATTTAATCCTTTTTTCTACATAGAGTTTATCTGCTTGAAGCATGTTTTTGTATCTTTCTAGTTGCAAAATCAATATAGGTATGGCAGAGCAAGTTGTATTCCTTTGTCTAGTGCATAATAGAGCTGGCTGGAGGACAGCAGTCCCGTTTCACAACAGTCTTTGTGATTTTAAATCTTATTTTCCTTTTTTTTTTTGTTTTTTAAACTAAAATTACTTTTGAAGTTTTGGAGAAAAAATGAATTGCTTTAAAGGTCAATTTGTATGCTTTCCTAATAGTTATGAAAGTTATATGAGAAAAAAAGAAAATAAGTCAGCCCACGATTGATTTACTTCTGCAATACTTTACCAGGGGTAAGCAACTCTCTTCAGATTGCAGGCTATGGTTCATCCAATGTATTTTATAACTCAAAGGTCTGTAAGGACCCAAATAGATTTAATCTGTAAACCTGTCCTACAACATGCCATATTATTTCCTCCAATGAATTTCAACTCACAAAATAATCAAAAGAAACTCTTATGATTTTCAGTGTTGATACATGATCCAGTCAAACTGTGCATTGTTTTCAAAAGAGACAAGTTTTTTTTTTAAAAAAAGGAAAAAAAATAACCTGACTGGGAGGCATAATGGACTACTATTTGAGTAGGAAGATATTTTAACCTTCTCATTTTACCTTTTTCACTTTCCTTTGATTTGTTTTGCTTTAAATTAACGTGTTCTCAAATATGGCAAGTGGTCCTCTTGAGAACAAAAGGGGGTTGGCTTTTAAAAAATTTGGTTACAGACCTTCACATAGATTTTTAGTGGGAGAGAAAATAGAAGCTGTATCCTATCACCTCTCACCTGAACCATTCGGTCCCTTGGCAACAGTGATTTTGGGGTAAGAATTTGCAGAGCAGCAGGTTGAGTGGCTTTATCTCCTGCTACCTGCTGCCATCTTTTGTTGTTGCATTGGTCTTCATGCTTGTTGTTGCAACACCGGGAAGAAAAGCTTACTATGCAACGTGCGGGCAACCCCTTTGCAGTCACCATTGCTGACAAGTAATACAAGATCTCCCAGCATGCAGCTAAGATCTGTGGCTCCGGCACAGCAGCACAGCCCTGAATTCTGTACAACCATGCAACTTTTCCAAGGAGTCCAAAAATTGCAGTATATTGGTGTACTTTTAATACTATTTTGTGTGAATTTACAAGGTTAACACATCTGCTGTTTCTTCTTGTCCTTTGCAAAGGAAGAAAATAAGAGAATCATTGGTTCCTGGGAGTGGAGGAGGAGGGCTGATGGCTGGCTATACAGGTCTGCACAGCCAGAGTGAATTATCCTGCAGGTTATTGAAAATGTCTTATTTGGAAATCATCATCAGTGATTGCTGATGGACTTTTTTGACAAGTCATGAATATATTCTGAATTCAGTGCCATGCTGAGACCTTCTTGGTGCAAAACCATGAAAATTGTTCCTTCGGCTTATCACGAGTGATGTATTTGCAGTAGCTCCACAGTAATAGTAATACTGCCTGTTTGTGAACAAAAGAAAAGCCTCCATTGAGCTTCTGCTTCTCCTTGCCTTCTCACCTCTGCAAAGCAGCGACATTTCCATGAGAAAATCCATCAGCTTATATTATCTGAGGGAATGAAGGACCCAAGCCTTGTATGTTTAATATTAAAAAAAAAAGGGCCTCTCTGGTTTGTACCTCAGCCTACAGGCTGTCAGTGTGAGCCTTTAAGTGCTGTACATTTTTTAATCCCCTGAACCTTCATCAGTCTGGTGCTGTAGAATGCAGAGAGGAAATTTGGATTTCTTTTTTAAAATTATGTTCTCAATGCTTGATTGGAAGAGCACAGTAGAAAGAAAAACGGCCTAGCACCTTGTTATAGGATGTTTTGTCTCTTCTCAGAGGAAAAGCATGGTCAGTGGAGTGTCTTACAGGAAGGTTTAAGGGCTGCTTTTTTTTTTTTAATACTTTGTGGGGGATATGTGTATGTAATGTTATTATATATTGATTGTAGGTAAAGATCAAGATATAATGATTCACAATTTTATAGCCTGCCATAAGCAGAAGACAAGCTTGATGTGCTTGAAGTAGTTTGTGTTGCTAAGGATATATTGTATGGTTGTAGTCCAACTGAGCGATGATCAAGGAATGAATAACTGAAGCCATGTTATTATTCATCAGATAGGAGTCCCTTGCCAACCGGAGATAGAAATCATAATTCACAAAGGCTGCCATGTGAGAATTTAGCTTCAGGAATCTAAATAGGCACAAACTGAATTAATAAGTGGTTGGTATTCACTGTCTATGAAAAGACACCTTGAATCCAAATTCTTTGAGATATTTTCTTGCGCCCAGCAATAGGGTCTTTCTCTTATCTGGGGTCAATTTTATCTGCTGTCCATTGTCTACCTTTAAGCTCAGTTGTGATGATTATGAAGTTGAAGCTTTGTGGTGAAAAATAATAGAAACTTGAGGTCTATAGCAAAAGCTAAAATTAAAGCAGTCAGATGAGAACCTATTTCAAACTTTAAAAAGTTTTATATGGCTGACTTTCACCCTTCTTGCCATTAGACACCAAAGCAGTGCCCTAAGGTCTTGTTGGCCTCTGATCCCTTCATAGCTAGGAGAGAGGGGTAAGGAAGTTACCTCCACAAAGTAATTGAGAGCTTGGGTAAGGCAAATTGCCACGAAGGTCTCTGCATCTCCCTCTCTGCCTCTCCCAGCTCAGATGCTTCAGGGGGTATCAATAGCGAGGAGGGTAGAAGGGCTGTAGTTACTGGTGTGACCAAGTCCTGTGTGTCACCAATGGCTAAGGAAGCAAGCTACTGCCATAATACCACATATTACTATTTCTTAACAAAATTACATGTTCTGCTTTCAAGTTTAATAGATCCTTTCATATTTTCTTCTACAATGTTATCTGAGGACTTTCATATTTTAGGATTTGTCTCCTCTAACAAACACACTTATCTGTGTAGACTAAACAAGGTGAGGCTGGTGAGATCATTTGGTGCTTTACAGAAAGTCATCAGGACAAGCCTGTCCAAAGGCCAGGGATGAGTTTAGCTCATACTATGGTTTTAATTTGGTTGCCTGAATGTCAATAAGGAAAAAACCCACAAAACCACACACTGTAAGTAAGGCAGACCTGCACCCCTGTAGTTGCATGTCTTTGCAACAATCTAGTGTAAATACTGAAGCAGCTCTGCATCTCTGAGCACCTGCCATGGCTGCCAGCCTTATGCTGGAGATGGCATGAGCAGCTGGAAGCCCAGGGATGTGGCTTCCTCCCCTCAGTCTGTTGTACTGGTTCCTACACCAGTGAAACCATCCACTGCTGCTGGGTCTAATTCTCCATTACTGTGTATTTTTGCAGTCACTTGCTGCTGTGCAGTAACTGTGAATGCTAAGCTGCTTTTTTGTTATGTAGGTGTAAGAGACTTCTAAATAGTAAGCATCATTTCTTTTACTCTTTCTCCCAGTATAGTTTCTCCTGTTCTCTTGCACTTTACCTTCTGTTGACCAAGAGTAAGAAAGGACATAGGGTTTTTTTGTTGCAAGCCTACATCTCGCTCTGTTGCTGTACCAAGCACTCAAAGCCTCTCAGGGACAAAGTTGTGCTGTGCATTAATACTTTCTGTGATTTTAATGAATCCAAAGTGTAAGTGGCATTGAAAATCAGCTGCTTCTGGTTAGTTTAGTAATTCCCTTTCAAAGTGAAAACATATTGTGGAGTTATATTCTCCAGACTCTCCCAAATACTGGCTTTTTCTCTCTTTTTGCCACTGTTGCTGATCAGACAATGATAACTTGTAGGAGTTAGGGAAGATCTCTATTTTAGACTACGGGACTTTTCTATTCAGCTGAATAAATTTACCAAAGACGAATAGGCCTGATCCTCTTTTACTTGTGTGTGTCTGTGGGACTAAATGCTTTGAAGTAATCAGGCTTCCATCAAGGGCGAGTTCAGTCCTGCTGGTTTCCTTCCCCATGTGAATGTGCATGTGTAAGAGAATATATATTTATGATTATGCTTGTATCTGTAATAAAAACACTTATTTAAATAAGAGAAAGGGGAATGAGTGACAGTAGGTGTGAAGCCTGTAGAGTGAATGACTAGACAAAGGCGAGCGGTTCAGAAGCCCTGCTGAGCCAGCGCCTGTAGAGCGCGTGCTGCCAAGCAGTGCCGGCTGCGGCTGCTTGCTGTGGACCACTGATCCATTGGATGAACAAGGCTCAAATCAAAGAATAGGAGACAAGCCATGTCCTTTCCATTTCCACCCCTTTGCTACACATTACCACCCCCACACACACCCCCCCCCGCTTTCCTCTAACATACGTACAGACGCACACACACACATGATCATCTGTCCTTCTCACTGTGTTTCATTTCCAATGAGACTGACAAGGGACAGAAACCTCTTCCAAGATGTTCACTGCTAGCATATCAGATGTTCATACAGAAAAAAAAAAAACAAAAATAAGATAACTGTATATGTTTCAGGATTTATTTTTTCTCTAATAGTTAGGTGGTTTTTCATGTCCTGAAACACAATAACAGAGAAATATGCAGGTACCTCTTTAGCTGCAATGTTAACTGTGAGCAACTTTCAGTGCAAGAACATTTTGGAACTTGAATTGGTAATTGCTGCTTCAGTGGCAGGTAACTCTGATGGATTATGGCATAACAGAACTATACAACACTTTGAACACAAATCTAAGTGAGCTAAGGCACGTATATTGGTCTGTATTTGCTCAATGCTAAAGAAAATGTACTGCTTGTACTTAATGTACTTTTCAGCCACGCATCTGAAAGTGTTAACAAAGAAAACCATTGTATAAGTAGCCTAATAGCATGTTTGTTTAGGTTTTTGAGCTGTGTGGCACTGCTGGTGGGGAATGTTATACTTAGTGCTGTACACAAAGTGGAATGCCTAGATCCAATGCAGCTCTGTGTTTCCTCAAAGTTTCAGAGGTGTTTGAACATGGCAGTGTCTTTTAAAATCAATTTAAAATGTTACTAGATTTTTTTCTGATCAATACTATCAGGATTATAAAAAAATACAGGAGTGAGGTTAAGTAACTTGATTTTTCTGTCATTATGTCAATTGGAGTGAACTGTGCTACAGTGGTGCTATTTATGCCTGTTGCAAAAAAAACAATGAAATGCTGTTGTTAAAAATTTTACTCATAGGACAGAAATTCAGCACATCTAATGGCAGGGTGAAATTGCACTGACTGTTTACATTGTAATCCTGTGGCGAACAATGAAAATTAAGACAGGCAACCAGTTAAATTAAGGTTAAAGATTATTCAGAATATGCTATGCTGGTTTTTGTTGGTCTTGGATTTCACATGACGTGAATCCGGTGAAGGTTAGGTTTCAGGGTCAGAGGCAATAATGTTTCTCTAAAGAGTTTTGTCATATTAAGACCATGAGTCAAAGCCAGACTCCTCTTGCCATGGACCTGATTTAGAAAGTCCAGGCTGAATTCGTGAGCATGTGAAAGGGACTTGCATCTGCATTTCTCTTCTGAGGTGCTCAACTTTTCATACTGGAATGGAGAAAAAGGGGGAAAAAAACTGTAAGTGTTCTTTATCGGCAGAAAAACAAGTACTGTGTAACATATGGTTCTGTGGGACACAGTCCCTTAATAACAATCCAGATTTCAAAATTGATATTTGCTTCTGGCAAGAAGTTCAAAAATTGCTCTCTAGTGTCTTTAGGTTACTTGTAACACTGGTTTTGGCCATGACTTTCAAGGGCTTTGAAGGACTTTTTAAGCTGTGTCAGGATCCCAAAAAGGAAAAAAAATAATATAATTGGTTCATAATCTTCAAACTACACCACTTCCTTACATTCCAAGATTTCCTTCAGCTCGGCAGAATGTGATCATGAGGAAGTTGCTATCTTTAAGTTTCTCAGGGATTTCCTAACTAGAGAGAGAACTTGGCTTTCCATGTTAACATGCTTTGAGGTAGTTATGCAAAAATAGGATATCATGGGGAACTTATTATTTTGATAAACATTTACAGTTTTTAGAAAATTTGAATCAGTGGCTGAATTGATAGCAGTATATATCTTAAGTGAAATGCAAATTATATTTCACTTGTAATATGATGCTTAATTACACTGCTTATCTTCCTTGAAACATTTCACAGTAATATACGTAAAAAATGCAATGTCCACTAGAAAGGAAGATTGATCCAGGGAGTAATAACAATATCCACTTTAATCAACTATCAAATTCTACTGGAATGTGTCACATTAAGGGAGCCACTTGCATAACGTCCACATCCCAGCACGGACTGCTCCTAATTAACTGGCATGACCTTGCAAGCACCACAAATGGTCTGTCAGCTTACGTCCCCTGCATCCCTGCATCGTTAAGAACACAAACGTAATTGTACGTTGCTCTGCAAAGTGTTTGCAGCCACCTCTAGCAGCACAACTGGGGAGGAATAAATCACTTCAGGCTGGTTTCTGAAGTTGCACTGGAGTGACAGGATGCATTTTCATTTTTAGGACACTGTTACTATTTGGATAACAAATTGACTTAACTCAATTACCTTTAATGAGTTCCAGTGCATGCAAGTCATACTTGCATGGAAAAGAAAAAAAAAAAGGCCAATAGTCCGGTAGTTGTGAGAGCTGAGAAGGGATTGATTTCTTTGTCCTATACAGTGGCCTTCTGGCCTCTTACTTTTCCCTTTCTCGATAACACTTCTTGACTGGGGCAGCTGCGATGGAGAGTCCTGTGTGCAATAGCCCGGGGGTGAAAGGGCACCCTCTTTCTCTCTGAAGCTCAGCCCCTGGTTAGTTAATGACCCTGGAGAAATCACATCACCTCTTAGAGCTCCACAATTTCTTGTTCCAAATTAGAGCCAATAATGCTTTTCTACACTAAGTGGTAGACAACAAATCCGTATTTCATCAGCAAGGAGTGCTTAAGGGCTTGCTTCATGCAGTAAGGGAGGAGCATCTGCATACAGTGGATTGTATTCTCCCCTCAGTAACCATCCATAGCTGCTTCTTACAGTACAGAAGAGAAAATACATATGAAGTGTCTGGATGAAATTAGATGAAACCTAATGTGGTTATAGAGAAGTGTTAGAGGAAAGGAGGGTGCCTCATTTTTTCCCAACACTGTGCAGACTATTCTATAATGGTTTAGACTGCAAAAACCAAAAATTTGTAGTAACTGTATTGTTCGATTAAGTGTACATCCTGTATCTCCCTCAGAGAAGAGAAGCACTCCTTTGTGTCATTCATGTCTCTTTAATATGCATACAAATTTTACTATAGGTTTTTCTTTTTCACTTTATCCTTGTGCTTCAGAAGTGTGTTTGAAGTGCTTTTCTACTTTGAGAGAAATGTAAACTCATCTCACTAGATGGCCATGTACATTATTGACAAGTGTCAAAAGTGCAATTCACCCCCCAATTAAGCTTCTGCCTATCTGTAGTGAAGACTTTTTACAGTTGTCTGGCTCAGAAGTGACTCTGGTTTGTATCCTTTCATCCACTGCGTTGGGACAAGGATGACAACAGATTTAGTGTTCAAAGAGTTGGTTTTCCACCTCTGGGATTATGGCTCACATCCAACTTGACCCTCTTAAGTGCAATCACTGAAACAGATGGAGATGAGGCTTGGGTGGGCATAAATCTGAACAGTTAAGAGGATGGCTTGTAGCAATTTGAACTCACTAGACAGAGAAGACAAAATATACATGAGTAATGGAAACCACATTGAGCACATTTTTCTGGGGAACACCAGTATGCCCACAGGAAAGAGGAAGGAGCAAAAAGGTTTTCAGAAAACTTATGAATTGGGCTGGCGCATGTTTTCAGAGGAACATGGAGTGATGGGTAGGTAAAGGGCTTCCTGTCCTGCATTACAAATCAAAAGGGATTTTACTGAGCCTACATATGCTTTCCTGTGTGTCGCTTCTGATGATCACAGTGCAGAGTTCTGATTAATAAAACTTAAAGGTACTTGAAAAAGAGAAAAAGGAGTTCAGAACTGAGATACAGAGTGTAGGGAGCAAAAAAGGACATCTTTATACTTGAGGCTCTTGGGAAAGCTGCTGGTTTTCTCCCTGAAAATTTCTAGGGAATGTTCAAAGCCTAAACAGCAATGGCTTTGATAAACAGTTATCCTTGGATCTGTAGAATTATTGCTATTTACTCCACAGCTTATCTACCAGTTCCTTATGATCTTTCATGGTTTTTAGTCAAGAGTAAAGTGGTCCAATCTGTGTAGTTATTTTTTTTTCCTAGTATCTTTGTGTAGGCCCTTCTGCAAGTCATGTTTAAAACTGCAAGATCATGTTCTGTGAGCTTTAAGAAGCGCAGCTGAGCTTCTAAAGGGAGGTGTGTATGTGTAATTTTGTTTGCTTTAAATACTTGCTACCTGCCCCAGGCAGCATTTAGGTTTCATTTAGAGGTTTTTTGCTTTTTTTTATTTGCCACAGAAGGTAGCTTTTTTGTTTCCTACCCCAACCCCAGCCCCCAATTACCACAACTGACTTTTACTCAGTTTTCAGCTTTTCAGACTGTAATTGCTGGTGTTAGCAATTGACTTTTTTTTGATCCCATCTCTGCGCTTTTCTCTTTGTCTTTAAATTGTGTTTTGAATGCTGACATAATTAGATCAGTAGCTACCAGGTGAGATAAGTTGAAACAGCCATTCAGTCAAGCTGAAAAAAAAGTAGCTTGGGGAGTTATGTGTGCATGTTGGGTTTTTTGGTTTTGTTCTTTTTTTTCCCTCCCAGATATTTTTTAGATGCACCCTGAGGATAGTATTTTGTTTTTTTAATGGTAGTTCCTGAGCCTTCTTGTACAGGTGGAGAGCTTTCAGTCTGGCAAAGGTCTCCCATATAAGGATGTGTTTTAATTCTTGGACTGGCCAACCCAGAGAGCTGTGCAGGATGGTGCAGACCCGTAGGCACAGTTATATGCCCTTACTAGCAGCTTGCAGTTGGTGATGAGAAAGCACTTTGGAAACAGGTGGGAACAAGGATTGGGGACATCCCTGATGGAACAGAAAAAAGAAAAAGCCTTCTTTTTGAAGCGCTGTGACATTTATTAGTCCACAAATTCTGGTTTATTCAAGTTATAATATATATGTAAAAGAACAAGTTATTAGACATTAACCTTCAAGACAGTAACTATCAAGTAAGATAAACAGAAAAAAAAAAATCTATGAATGAACTCTAATTTAATTTTTTAACATAAGATAGTAACCTTATTTAGAACAGAATTTTGTGACAACTAATTCACCTAAGCATCTAAAGACTCAAATTCTAGAAGAGCCTGATGCAGTCAGGTGCTTAAAAAAGAATTGATTTAATTGACTTAAAAGAATCGCTTAAATGCCTTTTGTTTATCCCAGTTTAAAATGTGTTTTCACCTATTTGAAACTCTCAGTTTTCCATAATTTTTATACAGAAGTGGTCTGAGCTTAAAAACATCTGTCTAAACAGCTGAAAAGTTCAAAATTGGAATATATGTTGATAGATCTATAGAAAAAATGTTGTTTATTCTATTCATTTGTGTACACTCAGATTTTCATATCTGTTGGTTTATATGGCTTTACATCTGTAGGCCCACTTTGAGAAATTCATAAGCACTATCTCAAAGAGCACTCACTAGATCATTAAAATTAATTGTCCACAATTTAAAGTCTTTTAAGATATGTTTTGTTTCCCTCTGACTCCACTTGTATCTGAAAGCAAGTAAAGTTTTCTGAAAGTCATTCAAATTGTTCTTAGTTAAGAGAAAACAAACAAACAAATGAGCACACTGCAAGCAATCTGGTGCAATTAATATGAGAGCTGTCAGGGGGGTATATTATAATAAGATGAACTGACAATGCTGTTGAAGGACTAAACCTAAAGTTTCCATTCCAAGGAGGAAAATGACATTTACACTGATTATAACTTCCTTTTCAATGACAGCCTTCTTTTATGAAAGATGAATTTATTTTGTGTTGTGGGCAGATGAGGAAATAACCCTGTTCTTTTCCTTGAAGGAGCTGGCTTAGGTCTTTAAATTACAGTGGCTGAAACATTAGGGAAAAATAGAAAGCTCACAACAAACACCAACCAGCTGCTTCTGCTGTATATTTAATATGTACAGCTCTATTAGATTGGTTTATTAATACATCTGCAGGTATCCTGCAACAGAGGCCAGATGGCTCAGGAGATGGATGATGGCATAAAAAACATTGCAAGTAGGAATCTATTGCAGGTCAAAAATAGCCAAATTATGTTGCCTTCTGATGTCTATTCAGTAACCAGCATGAATGACTCTGGAGAGAGGGTCTCACTCCAGCGCCTAGTCCTATACCACAAAACTGCAGCGAGTATTTCTCCCATATGAGCAGAAAAAAACAAAATATGTAGACGTGGTGACAGGTAATTAGGCGAGCACTGTCTACACATTAGCAATGATGCTCCTTGCTAGGCTGCTGCAGGATGTTTGTTTTATTTTGGGGAGTACCAAGAGACAAAGCCCAGCAGGTGACTCCAAGGCTCTCCATAGGTGGGAGTGGATCTGTGTCCACAGCCAGTTCCTGGGCTCCGAAACACGCGCACAGCGGGTTTCCAAAATTGGCATCAAGGACTACACTGGAAACCTGCCAAGGGACTGGAACCTACATTGACTGGTACATGCAGTAAATGTTGGGCTGTGTTTTTAAATTTACATGACTGACTCTATGGTCCTGAAATCCATATTGAAGTGCATTCTTAAGGAAACACTTTTATCTGGGTTTTCTGAAAACCCAGGCAACAAATATTAGGAAAAAATAAGTGCCAGGCTTTGTGTTTTTTTCTCTACTTTTATCTTCTAAAAGTTTAGAATTAGTTTGTTGTTTTGAATTTATGAGCTATGGAAACTGGTATTATTAGGTGACAGCAGGCAAAAATTTGAGAAGTTATGGTACCGCAGTCTTAATAAAGCTGGTATAAAATGAGTTATACTGATGCAATACAAACATGATCCTGCTTTCTTTGTTTGATAGGGCCATAAAGAATCATGGTGAGATACATCATATGACCAAACCTGCAAAACCCCAGTTTAATGGTCAGAGCATGCTGTGGGTGTATTTGTCTAGAAACCCCACCTGTGTATGGATATTACCTTGTCACTCAGGGTAACATGACATATGTAATACAACATATGCCTTGTGTCAGATCCCTTGCATCACTTCTGGTTTCAAGCATCAAAAGTAAAATTAATGGGTCCTGTCTCTGAGGCCCCAGGAAGGCAATCCTTTAACTTTAATCCTTTGAACTGCTTTTGGAAATGAAGGAGTGATACTACCTTTATTGTAGGGTTGAACTTGAAGACCTTTTCTGATGTTAGCTAGCCCAGGTGTACCACATAACTCAGGGGACAAGTGGTGTGTGTGTGTGTAAAGGGTATTAACCGCAGCGTGAATACAGACTATACGGGACTTTGCACCCAGACGAAGGAGGATGTCACTGCCTGACACTGCCCCGTTGTAAGTCTGGGGGTATGCTTGGAAGAGCTGTTGAGGGTGGTCTAGGGAGGTATCAGTGACACCAAGATAAGTGTTTCTCTGATGTCTCTGTCTCTTGTAAGACCCTAAGGTTATTTGTACCTTGCAACTCAGTTTGCAATAAATCACTCTGATGGCCATTTAGTACAAGAGTGGCCTGTTGCAGTACTTCAAATTTAAATAATCCGCCAGTCTCCCCACTTTTCAGGGCATCTGTTGAAACTTAAACTCCTCATCCCCAAATGCTAATGGATATGGCTATCAAAATAAACACAGAATTCCTTTCAATTAATTATTGTTTGGGGATTTGTGCACATGCTGGTTCTTGGTGTGTTTTTTTTAATTATTATTTGTTTGTTTGTGAAGCTCTTCCTCATGCTTTGTTGTTGCTAGTCCTGTAGACTATAGCAAAGACAGAAAATCCTGAGATCTCAAATGGGAGAAGGGACAGGGCTGGAGTCTGAGTAAATCCAAAATCAAAAGGAAAAAAATGAACAGCCATAGATACATGTGTGTAATTCTTGAGAATGATTCTGTAAAAGCCCATCAGCCTTGCACTGTGAAAGCACAGGAAGCATTTGTGTTGGGGTTTTTTTGTGTGTGTGCGTGTGTGAGCTGATGTACACTTGTGAAGTCAATGATGTTAAAACACAGAAATAAAGGCCAGATCCTTAAGTGATTTAAATAGATTCACCTCCATAATTTACAATTGCTGAGGATTTAACTCAATATAAGCCCAAATATCTATAAAAATAAAACATGTAGAAACAGTAACAAAAATTAAGACCTGTGTTACATAATGAATTTAAAATCTCTGTTATTCCATGAAATAAGATAATTTTACATGAAAATACAACTTTATTACTACAGATGAAAAGAGTGGTTATTAAACTTATTGTTAATATGACCAGACAGTAAGAACTACTCAGTGAAACATGAGCTGAAGGACATGGGGAGGTAAAAGCAGTTATTTCAAGTCTACTATTGCATCCTGTAAGAATTCAGGTGGAAGAATCAGATTTGCAGTGTTAAATCTGAATCCAACAAGAATTTGTTTCTACTGTCCAGTGACTTCTAACTTGATCCGCTCAAGCAGATAAGTGGTTATCATATCTAAAAATAAATATTTTATTTATTTAGCATGCTTTCAGGCTGTCAGAAGTGTTAGAGTTAGATGTGAAACAATGTCTACCATAGATAAAATAAGAGAAAGTAAAGGAAGAAAGTCCTTGTCTAAAATTGAGTATATTTGCCTTTAAAAGGTAAGGATCTAATCAAATTCTTTACTAGCAGAAGAATATATACAACTTCATAAATCAATCATAAATTCATTTTATAATTGCTGCAGCTATCCTTCAGTCATGCTAGGTGTCCTACCTATAGAGAGGTCTGTAGCTACCTGTTTAATGTCCCCTGGTTGGCTGTAGATGGTCATTTTTTTCTCATGTGTTAGCTCCTTTGGTCATGTACTTCAGTTTCCCTTGACTGTTTTTAAGGAAATTTTATTATGATGTCCTTTAACTTTCCACTTCTCTCTTCTCTCTTGGCATCACTTATCTTCATCACACATCTCTTAATCTGCCTCAAGATTCACTCTTGCTTTTTGCTGTATATCTCCTCACTGTTCACACATGGTAATGTTTCATTCTTCCACTCATGTGTTACTCACTCAGTCACTTTTAATGCATGGGAGGAAAAAAGGCTTTTCACGCTGCCCGCTGTCAAGTGCATTTAAGGGACTGTATTCATGGCAGAGAATAAAAATTACATCTGGGGGCAATTAAATGCACTAGTGAAGCAGAGGAGTTTCCTGACTTCAGGGTCCACATAGGCATAATCCTTCCAAGAGCTGAGAAATTCTCATCCTTCGCTGGAGCCACAGGGAGCTGAAAGGCTCTGAACGCTTTGCAGGAGCACATCATGAAATTTATGGAGAAGCCAAAGAATATTTCATAAGGATGACTTTATGAAACGTTACTCTTGCCTTGTAGGGGCCTGCAGGTTTTATGGTGCTGTCTTGTTCAATGCAACACCATTGTCAACATAGGAAGCGCCTTGGCAAAGCATTAGTTGAGAGATAAAAGTGGAAAATGCTCTAGTGAGACCTAGATTTTGCTGATTTCTCTGATGCCATGCTACAGCAATGGCACTGCTCTATTCTTTGGTCATGAATAACCAAACCAAATGACACATAACCATGGCAGTAGGAGTGCTATAAATGTAGAGAGATGTGCTAATAATCTTGCCCCTTCTTTTGGTACACGGGTTGAGGTGATTAGTTGCTCTGCAAATAGCTGGAATCACATCTCAAAGTGTGATTTTGTAGTCTGACTTTGTTAATAAGCTAATTGGTCTGCATATTAAAAAGGATTCTTAGGGTATTTACACATGTACAATAGATGATTTTCAATCTTTTATCAATTTAGCTGCAATAAAGAAAATCAATTAAATGAAATAAAATGCCATGTTCAGTATTAGGGATTAGTGCTTGCAGAGATTTCACTGCAATAAAAATTTTCTAAGAAGAAAAGTCTAAACTGATACACTTGAGGGGTTTTTTTTTTGTCTTAACTAACTGGCTTACATATTTTCAGATGTGTTTCAGTTAATTTAAATGTTCCGCTTGTGTGTTCCTCTCCCCATCTACTACTGTGTTCACCAAACAAAAAATTCATATGCTAACCCAGAACAAAATTATAATCCTTTAAATTGCATTGAAATCTTGAAAATGTAGAGAGGCAAATGTAAGAGTGGTTTCAATGATATGCAGCATGCTTCTAGAGAATGTGGACCAAGTGCAATAGAATTGGTTCAAAATTAACTAGCTCCAAACCATCAAAATCCTACTCTACCTTCCTTCCAAAAACTTGTTTAGGTTATTCCACATGAATGAAATGAAGCTGAAATGCCATCTTCATCAAAAAATAACCACATTCTGCTTTCTTCATCCCTCTCCCCCTCAATATGCCTTGCTGACTAACAGTGGACAATTATAGTGTCCAGTGTATTTCTGCACTCAAAATGTTAAATCTCATGATACACTCAATAATATTAATGGTGATGATTGTTTCCTCCTGTGGAGGTGGGATTTGGAGAAGCCCAAAGGCACTGTGCCATTGTATTTTTTTCTGGTGGTCAGAAGAAGAGTTACTTAGCAGAGTTCCTCTATTCCCACTCAGTTGGCCACCCAAACCAAACAGAAAGATATCCCACCTTTCTATCCTTCATACATACAGGGAAGGTTCACACCTAATGTGCACAGACACAGATTTCAGAGCTGTCTTCTGACTTGGTTAGCACCAAGTTTAGCCTGTAACGGCAAAAACTGTTTAAACAAGATGGTCATCAGAAAACAGTTAATAAGATACTTCAGAAGGATAAATATGCTGCTGGTTTAAGAAACGACTGCAAATGTTCTGCTGAATGGGAAGGTAGCTGGTACTTAAAGAGAAAGATTTGGTAACTAAATTTGCCACTAAATGTTCCCAGATGACCTTACATCCTGATTTAGTTCTCCAGTCGAGCCTCACTGAAATCTGTAGCAGTATTTCCGCTGCCTGCAATAGGCTTTCTGTAAGCGCCTCTGTGTGTGTGTATGTGTGGACCTGCATGGCCACACTCAGTGAATGTCTACTAAACTTTTTTTCTCTTTAGTGACACAGTGCAGGGGCATGAAGGAACATGCAGGTGCAGGCCCATGCTGGAGCAGCCTACTGATATTTTCCTCTTGGTAAGTTTGGCTCAACAGTTTCAAGAGTAGATTAAGCTGCTCTGTTGATTTAGCATACAAAATCTTGTCTATGTTGAAATAACCAAGGTAGGCTAATAGCAATATTAAATTCTTGAAAGAGTCAGCATTCTTTTCAAATATCTTGGGGGCATAAGAGCCAATCTCCAGTGAAGGTAATAGGAGTTTTACTACTGATTTCTCTGGATTTTGGATTAAAATACATATATGTTATTGGATTATATTAAATTATATTAAAACACTTATATACATTCAGAATCCACAGAATGAGGCTGGATTAACCATACCAGCCAACCAAAGAGTTGCATTTCTCAGAGATGATTCCATGCCTGATGGATTCCTATTCAGTGCAGTTTATATATATAATATTCTGATTAGAATTATACAGTAGGAAAGAATAGTGAAACATTGTGATTGTGTTGAGGTTGAACAATTATAATACAACTAACTACACTGTTTAAATATTCATTTTTATGAAAAACATTCATTATGCTCTTCATCTGGTAAGTTGCTCTCACTTAAGACTCATTCCAGTGTTCAGTCTCTGATAGAACATTGGGAAAAATCATAAAATATTTAAATGGTCTCATTATGTTTTGGACAGCTTGTATTGACAGTGTATCCCACGCTTCATTTACAACAAAGCTTACAATTTTTGCCACTTAGAGATAGCTGTAGCTCCTCTGAGGCAGAAAGTATTTGCTACTAAGAGTCAAAATGAGAAATGCTGGCAGAGCACAGATTGAAAACTAAAAGGCCCTTGACTAGCCTAACATTTCTGAGATTTACACTGAACCATTATTTTAAGTTATAGGGTAGATAACAACATTTAGACACACTGCATGGCATCCAGCATAGCACACAACACCATCCAGCATAATACGTAACCCCAGCATAAAAATGGCATGAAATGGGATCCTTCTACATTAAGGCTTTTTAATCTCTTATCTTGCATTTTGTTCTGTCTTGCTCAGTGCAGCTTCCACCAATTAGTGTACTGTTGTGGTTTAACCCCAGCCAGCAACTAAGCACCACGCAGCCGCTCACTCACTCCCTCCCATCTAGTGGGATGGGAGAGAGAATCTGGAAAAAAAGCAAAACTCATGAGTTAGGAAAAGAACAGTTTAATAGAACAGAAAAGAAGAAACTAATAATGATAATGATAACAATACTAAAATGACAATAATAATAAAAGGATTGGAATATACAAAACAAGTGATGCACAATGCCATCGCTCACCACCCACTGACTGATGCCCAGTCAGTTCCCAAGTAGCAATCACTCCCAGGCCAACTCCCCCCAGTTTCTATACTGGGCGTGATGTCACATGGTATGGAATACGTCGTTGGCCAGTTTGGGTCAGCTGTCCTGGCTGTGTCCCCTCCCAGCTTCTTGTGCCCCTCCAGCCTTCTTGCTGGCTGGGCATGAGAAGCTGCAGAATCCTTGACTTTAGACTAAACATTACTTAGCAACAACTGAAAACTTCAGTGTGTTATCAACATTCTTCTCATACTGAATCCAAGACATAATGTTATACCAGCTACTAGAAAGAAAATTAACTCTATCCCAGCTGAAACCAGGACATGTACAAACCTAACAGGTACATCTGTAATTTTATGTGCTTGCTAAACCACTTATTGTTGAATGTGTGACTGTGTCTTAGACTGAATTGCAGTGCTAGCATTATTTTTGCTATGTACCTGTCTGTGCTGGTTTTGGCTGGGATAGAGTTAATTTTCTTCATAGTAGCTAGTATGGGGCTATGTTTTGGATTTGTGCTGGAAGCAATGTTGATGACGCTGAGATGTTTTCCTTATTGCTGAGCAGGGCTTACACAGAGCCAAGACCTTTTCTGCTTCTCACCCCACCCCACCAGCGAGGAGGCTGGGGGGGCACAAGAAGTTGGGAGATGACACAGCTGGGACAGCTGACCCCAACTGACCCAAGGGATGTCCCAGACCATATGACGTCATGCTCAACAGATAAAGCTGGGAAGAAGAAGGAATGGGGCGACATTTGGAATGATGGCATTTGCCTTCCCAAGTAACAGTTACATGTGATGGAGCCCTGCTTTCCTGGAGATGGCTGAACACCTGCCTGCCCATGGGAAGTGGTGAATGAATTCCTTGTTTTGCTTTGCTTGCGTGCGGGGCTTTTGCTTTACCTATTAAACTGTCTTTATCTCAGCCCACGAGTTTTCTCACTTTTACTCTTCTGATTGTCTCCCCCATCCCACTGCGGGGGGGGAGTGAATGAGCGGCTGCATGGGGCTTAGTTGCCGACTGAGGTTAAACCATGACACTGTGTTAGACATTCACCTCCCTAGCAAAAAGCTTCTCTTTTTAGGAGGCAGAATACCAGACTGTGATATGTGGATCACTTTTGTCTTTGTGCTGAAATCCTTTCTGTAAGAACAACACGTTTGAAGACAAACTGAAAAAAAGTATATGTATATTATCGGACAGAGGCTATCCACAGGTGTTCTGAGTCTTCCTTTTGGATAAGCTCTTCAAATTTGATTTCTTATCTAAATATCTTGAGGAAAGCTGAGCTTTTCCAGGACACTCCTGCCTCCATGTTCTCTGTAAAGTCTGCCATGAATATTCTGAATGCAGAGGAGAACTGCAATCACAAGCTACCCTCTGTAGCTGCTTAAGACATTGTTCTCGGCTAAAACCCGCCAGCACAGCCTTTAAGATGTTGCTGTTTTGGACATGATACCAAGAGCTAGCAGGCCTGCAGTGGGTGGGGAGGGGGCTGTGGCTTGGCCCCCAGCAGCCTGCAGTGCCCAAGGCTGTGGGCAGTGCTGGCTTCCCCTCAAGCTGTATGTTTCAGGAGGGCGGCTGTTGCCCTCCGGCTTCCACATGACACAAGCTTCCTCCTCTGAGCATCTCACACACACAGCTCGTGGCCGTTCACGCCTCTCACAGCCCCTCCAGCCTGCAATGTCCCTGCAGTTGTCACTGCAATCTTATCTTCCAGATGCATCCTTGGGCCCTGTCTAGTATCTTAAGGCACAGATGGGGAGTTTCAACACTTTTTCTGTGGATGTATAATGAGCAGAAAAGTTGTAAATGAGTATAAGATATACAATGAATTTGAATTCAGCCTTCTCTTCCCTCCTTCTGCATGTCACATGTCCTGGGATATAGGCTTTTCAGGGTGGAGCTTTGTATTTTTGCCCATGTTTTCATAATGCTTTGGCCAACAGTTCCTTATTGACCTGAAGGTCTAGGTACGGCTGTAATGTAAATATAAATAATAATGTAAGTCTCTGAGAAGGTAAGAAGTTGTTTGCCCCTTTCTAAGGTGAAGAGAGCAAGGAATGGTCACAGCTGCTTTAGATGCATGAACTATTTATGCACAGTGTCAGATAAATAGAGATAAAGGAGCCACTCAGCTTTTTGTGGCCATGGGGATTTTAGTGATAGGAAAAATTTTGCTGACCGAAGCTTTCTACTCAGAGTTTCTCAATGATGCTCTAGGAGCCATCTTAAGATACGTGAACTTCTTAAAATCCTCTCTGTCACTAACCAAATGACAGTCAGGGAAAGGATGCTCATTCTGTAGTGATGGAAATGCTCAAGGGATGTTTGTGGAGTACCAAATGCAACATGGTGTCAGACCCTTCCTGGGGCTCAAAAGAACCATGGCAATACAAATAACAGGAATACTATGCTGAACTTTACTGTGTGAGGTGATACTGACTGAGTATTATTTCCCAGAAAGAGCTGTTGCAGATAACCTCACAGCATGAAAGATAAGCAGAGTGAAATATGATGGGGCCCTACTATCTGAAATACCTATGGCGGGATGAGGGAACAGAGCAGGACCAGGTGCTGGAGGGACGCCTCCATTTTGGGATCATGCTGTCCACTGAAACTGAAACATGGCAGGATTTTCTGGAAGGGAGGAAGGATCAGCACAGTGGTGAGGGAACATGTGATTATTGGATATTTGCACTAGAGCGTGATGAACAAATGTAACTCATTATTTTGTCCTGCTTTTTTTTCTTTCACAGATGTATTGTCAAGTGTTTTTACAAGCTGCCCTGGTAAATTTTCTTTTTCCTCCACTAAGTTTTTTTTCTTTCTTTATACACATTACTCATAAATGGGGGAGTATTGCTTATTAAGAGTGCCTTAAAAGCTGACTAGTGAACCCCCCAAATTCTAGATCGATGAACATGGTATCATTTTAATAGGGAGTCTTAGCTGTTTCTACCCAGCCTTTGTGTCAAGAACTGCATCTGACAGAATGGTTAAAATATGAATCCATTCCCTGCTTGATGCTTTTGCAACACTGACTTATTCAGTAGCAATCATGAAGGATTATTCAAAGCACAGACCATTGGGCAGGATGAAGAACAATGCCTTCACAAATGCAGGGTAATCAATGATTTCTATTTTCTGAGCAAGAATACTTTCAACTGTACTGCAGACAGAATTCCCTCTGGTAGAAGAAGTTGCTGAAGTGGAAAATTTTATTTAGTAGCATTTGGTAAGAGTCTCACAAGTCTCCACTGAGTCATTAGGAGTGGTAGAAAAAGTCCACTGTAGCTGAGAGTTAAATTATGTCTCTTTCCTGGGTGAATATTGTTGTGAGAGGTTGCAGTAACCCTGCAGGTATTCTCTAACACCCTTCCTCCCCATCCACACAAAGCAGCCACACGAGCACTTGGTCAAGGGCTCCTGGCGAAAATTACCCAGGTTTCTAAGATCCCCTAGCTGTAGATCCAAACTAAACAACTGGGATGGAACTTGGTTTTATTCTGTTACATCAGTGTTTACCAGAAGGCCCTAGACTTACTTCACTGATTATCAGCAAGATCAAATTTATGCCTTACACATTGTTTGATAACAATGGGCCAGGTTCACCAGAGATCCAGGAAGCTACAGAGGGCTAATGTCAATTTTACCTATACTTCTTCATCTATTTCTCCAGTGCCATGAACATTATGCATGTATATGAAGAGCAAAAGGTTGCTGAATGATGTTCTGTCATGCTTCCTATAGCTTCACTAAGCTATTTCCTAATATGCTAATTATTGTCAGAAAATGCCAACTGATCAACGTGGTTGAAATTTTACCTCACCCAGCCCAAACAGGTGCACAGGACAAGCATTTCCTTGGGAAATGGGAAACCAATTTCAAGTTCTTTTACTATTTGATTAAGCCTAATCTGTCAAGGCCAGTCACCCATCTTGAATGCTCTTCTGTGAAGGGGGGCAGGTCTCTCCTTTTGGGAATGTCCTGCCCTGTATAAAGTAGCTGTTATTTATCTGCCTTGGTGCAAAATTGTGCTGATCTAAACCACTGGCCCATACTGAAGTTACTAGGCAGTTTTTCCTTCTCTCTGGTTCTTTCACTCACATTTTGGGGGCAGGGGGGAACAGAAAGATATTACTATGAAATACTTTGTATCTTGATGTAGAAGGGGAGAAAAATACATAATAAAATACAGGTGGGAAGAGAAAACAATTTCTGAGAAACTTGTATTTCCACTACATATTTCACTTGATTATCTTAGAGTTGTTTGGGTGAATGAATACGTACACTTTCTGGTCAAATTAGAAATCTACGACTAACCTGTTGCTAACATTTTTATAACATTTCTGGAGATACAGTGTCATTGGAAAGATGAGTAAATGCGTCCTACAGCTTTTACATCAACTCAACTGTGATGGCCCCTTTCTGGGTCCAGCTGGAGTCTGGCACAGAAAGAAAGAGCAGCGAGATGACTCTGCCCTTTCCGCTCTTCCCTCAATGTCACTCTCTGCATTAGCTGACACAGGCTGGGTCCTCAATCCCCGGCCCGTGCTCCCCGGAGAAAGCGGTGCACTCGCTCTAGCCCCCAGGGCCAGAAGACAAATGAGACCACCTCAGGAGGAACCTGACTGAGTAATAGCCATGCCAGCTGGAAAGGTTAAAGGCCGCCCACCATTTGCACTGCAGTAGGTTAGCATCGCTGGCCTCCCCCAGAGCACAGCCACCAAAAAAAGCACAAAAGACGCCACTTCTAGCCTATTATTTGGAGTTACCAGAATGCTTTAACTGAAGCAGGGCAAGCAAAGCCAATTCAAAATGTTAACTGTTTGTCTGCATGGGGGACATCTGGGCAGCACACTATCCTCTTGTGAAGGGATACCCGAGCTAGCTCTCTCTAAGCTAGTTCAAGTACTGTGAGTAATATAACCAGACTAGTGTGGCACTCTGCCCAGACTAATTTATCTGTCTTTTCAAAGGCAGGAAGTCTGACAGGTCTGCTTTATTCAGTGCCTCAGTTGTCACTAATGAGCGCTGCGTAACTAGAGCCTCTGAACAGCACAATAATCAATTTAAAACAGCTCTTGCAAGAACTCCTTGAAGTTGAGTTCTCAGCCCTGTTAATGGTGCAAGATGAGAGTCCATCTACGTACACTGGCTGTCTGGAGTACGCTTGCATGAAAACTACAGAAGTGCAACATGAGGTAGAAAACACATCTCTGTGGCTGGAAACATATACCCCAGCTTCAGCTTCTGAGAGTTGTTTCAGAAATACTAGGGTTGGCCCACCTGCGCACCTACTAAAAGTCAAAGCTAAGACATCAAGGACTGGGGACAGTGCACAACTTGTGCCTGAAAAAAACCCACCTGCAGTCTATAATGACCCTGTTTCAGCTATTACTGCATTTTAAATTCTTCAGCGTGCTGTTAAGTCAGGCCATCAGCGAGAGGGCAGCAGAGATGTTAAGCCTCACTGACTGGCCCTGGCTCTTTGCTTTGACATTTTTATCAGTTTTTCACTTCTTTTGTCGCTTAATCTATTTCATTTTCCAAAGCCATCGGCTGTCTACTAAAGCTGTTTTCTTTCCAGGCGTTATTACTTTTTTTATTTTGAGATGTTATTGACAGGTATGATGTGGGCAAACTGATACCTAATGCAATAATAAATTAGATACAGCTGAATCCCAGTTTCCTGATATAATCATATTAGTAGAAAGTATTCTGTTATACACATGAGACCCTAATGAAGTCAACACAGCTGCTCGTGTGTAAAAACAGCAGAATTTGATCCACTGAGTTCAGCTGGATCTGGCAGCTTTCCAGATTTTCTGAACTGAACTATTCTCACTTCAGACATCATGGTCACCAGTAGGAGCCAGTAACATTCAACATCAGAGTGGCTCTTCCCAGAGATAGTCCTCTCTAGAGCTGATTGAAATAACATAACCTCCAGAAATATATCAACACTGTATTTACATTCACTGCTTGAGGGGATGTTAGTTTACTGTGCATTATATTGTAACATTCAAAATATTATTTATCATAGCCTGAACTGACTCTTTGCTCAGAGCCATTTGTAAAAGTCAATGAAAGCATGAATTAATCTACCAACTCTATTCTAATGGTTCAAAAACCTGTATCTCCATTCTTGAGCTGTCTTCCCTCTAAACTGGAATTTTAGTTTCTGCCCCTGACCCCACTTTTTTCTAGTTTTCATCTTAAGCTCAGAAAGAACAAATTGGAATATCTAATCTTTCTCTTCAAGCTCTGCTATGCCCTTTCCAGAAGATGGTGACCGATACCTCCCTCCTTCCTCCCATGCTCTTTTCCACTCTGGCATCTCCATGCACAGCATCCAGGCTATGCCTTCTTCACAGAAGGGTTTAGGATTTTTTTGTCCCTAAACTGTGATAGCAGCTCTAAAATACGATCTTTTTTGCTTTTCTAAATGTCTAATGGGCTCGTCTGCTCTGATGACTTCACATCTCAAGTGCTACAGCATTCTTTTCACCAGTTTTGATAAAAGGTATCTTACACAGGCAGCATCTTCCTGAAAATAACATCTCCCTTACCTAAGGCTACTTCATTAACTTCTTTCACATCCATCCTCAGATAGGAAAATATACTTATTTTTCTATCATGCTACAAAATTGTTTAGTCTATTAATGTGGTATGATTCTTATCATCATTTTGGCCACGCATTCTTCGCAGGTTCCTACTTATTTATATTATCTGTACATTGTATCTTGAAATTTATTTTGACTCAGTTCAACAGGATAGAGTGTTTTTGTGATGCACTCATACAGTCCCTAGCCTGAAGGGTTTCTAATAACAAGGATTTATAAGTACTGCACAAGTATAAATTACAATGTCAACAGTATCTTTAATTTATATAGAAGGAATAGCAACTATCGTTTCAGTGGGTTTTTTTACTGCATACTTATTCTCATGCTTGCCACTGCTAAAATAGATATCTAGAACGTGGAGCTTCTGAATAGTGTGAGATACTGGAAATGCAGGATGATGAGATAACCTGTGGAAATTATTAAAAAAAACAACCGAACAAACAAAAAAAACCCCAAATAATCAGTATACTATGACTTAGCAAAAACAGCAAGAAACAAATTACTAGTGATGTTAGAAACTTCCACTACTTTCTTCCACATTTTCATACTATTTGGCAGCCAAAAAGGGTGAAACCAATGATAAATTCCACTAAAGTCAGGTATTTTGTCCTGTGACAGTTCAGGGAGTGGGAGGAAGTGGTTTTGTCCAAGGTATGCACAGAGTCTGAATTATACAGTAAATTCAACACTAGTATAAGATGGAAAAATGTATCACCACTACTACTATCTGCCAAAACACACATGGGTTCAGTACTTCAAAACATGTAACTCATCCCCACTACCTCTGAAAGACATGCCAGCAGATAACTGCTTTTGGAACTAATACTTTAGCCTTAGAGAAGACCATATTAAAACATACTTTATTTCGTAGGTCTTTCTCAGAATCCTTTTCCTGCCAATATGTAAATAAGATGCTAATCAAGAGGTGTGCAGGGAAAACATATTCTGACACGTTGGCGCATAGCATTTCCAAGCAATACACAGCACATTTATCATTATGTTAATGTGAGATCCCAAAGGCAGCATTGCCTTTAAGGCATACTTGAGCATGCCAGTTTCCCCTTTCGTAGAAGGCAAAATAGAAGATAGATTTGTCATTCATGAAAATGTGAAGCTTCCCTGAGTTATGCACAGCAGTCAGAAACCCTAAAATAAAATAATATTTTGCTTTTGTGCAGTGATATTTTTTCATTTGCAAACCATGAGCAGTTTATTATCTACATTATTTTCCCCCTTTTAGAGATAGCATAACTGAGGCATAGAGTTTAATGCAGCATTTTTAAAATAATGCTGGTTGGAGTCCCATGCAGTTGGGCTGCTAATGATGTTAAACACCAGTGGTTTCCTTTTCCTCTCTTTTTGTAACTTATACCTGAAAAGAAGATTGTCTAGATAAACAAGCAAAGAAACAACAGTCAAAGAACCCAAGATCAGAGGGAGCTCCTAAAGTGTTTGCCCAAGCCACGTGCTCAAGGTCACACAGCAAGTCAGTGCAAGGGCTAGAAAAAGATTCGTGACTCCTATTTCACAGCTCATTCCAACCCTCATGTCGTGTCCAAAAACTTAAAAGATGATCCAAATGTCATATGAAACTTCTTTGAAAAGAGATGCAAATCTCAAGGATATGGCTTATGGTAAGGTTCTGAGAATAGCTTTTTCTTGTGAGCTTTAGTTGGTGAGATTTAGCTATATTCCTGCATCAGTAAATGTCCCCAAACTTTCAGGTATCCCAAGTTAAATCTGAAGATGTAATTGATAATGACTTAGCCTGTATCTCCTTATGTTTCTCCTTCTACTTGTCGAAAAGCAAGGCACAGAAATAACAATGAAAATATACATAATTTAAGGTAAAGGAAACCCTTCCAATACAGAGCTCAATGATTTGTTGGTTGAATCCAGGTCCCTACTGCCACAATTAAATATACATAGCATGCATAAATGCATCAAGAATCATTTTAACATCAGTTAGATATCTTAGCTTTCTTCTCTCTTTACTAGAAGGCTGCTCCAGAAAATTACTTGTCAGTCATAAAACCTAGATCACAGATATTTGCAAACTATTAACTATCCTCAAACAATTCAGCAAAAGGCAAACAAGTCCCCTCAAACAAAGAACAAGCACCTTGTTCCTTCACCTCCAGGGAGAAATTGCACATGATGGGTTCAGAGGATGTACTGGACAAAAGTGCATATTCTGTTTCTATTTTAATTAAAGCACCCTGTACCTCTTCAGTATCAGGATGTAGTTTGGTACTGTTATGAACCACTGCTCTGCCTTCTATTGTGTTGCTTAGTGACAATGGGTTCAGGTATCAGAAAGGTGTTCTGGGTCATCATGGATGATTATGTACCCATCTGGGCCTACTCACACATTTACATGATTTTGCTGAGAATATACGTGGTGGCAAAAACATGACAATTCAGGGTTTCCGATGCCCTAAAAGACAATCAAATTCAAAGTCAGTAAAACCATAAAAAGCAGAAGAGCAGCCATATCTTTGTGGCTGTTCATACCTTTAATACCTTAATCTCAATGTGAATGTTTAAGGTAGGCTTAATCATAGTTCATTTAAATGCACAGGGTTCAAGTAGGCAACTTTCCCCACAGTGCAGTAAAAATGCCCCAAACCAGAATGCTTCTGGTCAACAGTGCTAAAATCTGGAAATGCTGCTGGTTTTCATATGGTTAGGAAAGCTTTTTTGCTTCATCTTACGTTACTTTACTTTGTTTTAATCATCTCATCTATTTGTGCATTAAGGTAGACAGTGATGGTTTAGAATGGCAAACTTGTCACAGTTAACCAAGCAAGAAAAATCTGCATCTGAGGAATGCAACATTTACCAAGGACTTTGGCTTGGGTTTCTCTCTGATGCCAGGAACCTTCAATAAAGTTGGATGTATTTATGAAACAGAGGAAAAACCTACAATTGACATTCAACCCTGTTAAAGCCAAAGAGAAAAGGGCACTTTGTTTTAAGAGGTTTATGAGGAATAATACAAGCATTGAGCAGTGGGAGACCTTAAAAAAGTACAAATAGCCTGGCTAAGGAAGACAGGAATATCTATTAAAAAAAGGAAACCACCAGTTAACAAGATAATTGAAAGCAGAAAGTAAATGAAGAATTGTTAGTTGGATAGAAAGCTCACTAACAAAACAACACAGTAACTGTGAATAACTTTCATTAGTTGTGCTCTTTACTAACATGAGGTAATTTATATCAGCACTGCTGCCTCAGAGCTAGTTTTGAGCCTTCACTTGCTATCGGCGTTAATGGGCACAAGCTGAAAGATCAGACTCTGTATTTTAGGTGCTTCATAGTCTCTGCCTTCAATTCATTTACCTTCATGGCAATCAGGTGAAGCAAACAATTATTTTCCCGTTATCCATAATCCTTTTATTTACCAGCCTTTAAGCCAGTAATTTTTTATAAAATTAATTGAATAATAATATAAAATAGAAATATAATATAACAAATCAAAGTAAGTTTCTTGGGAAGGCAAAACATTAGGAGTAGTTCTCCTAGACAGTACTTTCTTTGGAAGCATTGCAGCAGGTACTTTAAAGGACTGGATGAGGCTTTGCTGTGCACACCAGTAAACAGAGGAGGCTGAACACCTGCTTCTGTCTCTGACGGTGCTCAGGTTGCTGTTGTGACAACAGAGAAACCTCTCCTTATGGTCCCTAGCCCTTGCCACCACACTCAGACTGAACTTGAGGAGAACACATGTTGTCCTTCACAAATGTTTAGTTGCAGTTCCCTTAAGCGCCTGCCTCCCAAGTTGCAAAACTAACAAGCAAAGGCTTTCCATGAGTTAATGAACAGTGTACCTCTCCTTTTCTAACTGTCCAACTTTACCAGAGCTAGCTGGAAGCTATTAGATGCCCATTCCAAAGGAGCAAAGATTAACTGAGTTTCAGGTGTCAGTGAACAATTCACACTTCTTTCTTCTTTATTGCATCGTATTGTAGATGTTTCCGCATTTACGGATGTATAACTAAATGTAAATCATTCAGGAGATGGAAGTATAGCTCAGAAAAGGGTGTCGTGAGTTCTCCCTTCGTGTCGCGTTACCAGCTGCAGGCCCTGATGAGGAAAGAGGCTAGTAAAGTAGTATAGTACCGCGTGCGTACCCGCTGGTGTGGCAACACGAGCGTGCCCACGAGCAAACCTGCTGTCTAAATGGGCAAGGCGGACGCCGGTGTGAAAGGCCAGGGCGGTCCGGGGAGCTGAGCCGCCCGGCTGAGAGGTCATGCTGCAGGTTAGCAACAGAGCCAGGATCCTGAGCCCTGGCCACCACGATGTCCAGACTCGGGCACACCACTTCCAGTGTCTTTGGCAGAAGTAGCTTCGGGGCTGGCGGTGATGTCTCTGTGTTTGTCTCAGGGCACAGGGGTTAATTGCTGGGAATGTCAAATGAGAAGGGCTGATGATGAGCTCAAAGAAATTTCGGTATTGCTACTGAATCTCCCAATTACTTGGGTAACACTGTGGGAGTAAAACACTCTAATGCAATCATCATTTTTTTCCAGGGGGTTAATTATTTTATGTATATTTATATATTTTTATGTACAGACACATGCACACAGATACATTTTCTTATTCTAACGACGCTGGGATATGAAATAAGAAGCCTAGTACTTTTTGTCAGTGCTAACCTGCCAAGATGCCACATCAGCAGGACTAGGAGAAGTGAAGGGTCCCCCTGAATGTGTTTTATCTTTTTGTTAGTGCTGACTTGATACTCATCTCCCTTCCTATTATCCAAAACTTATATACATTTATAACATGGCTGATACTTCTCGCTCATGTATCTCTAGAAGTTTCCTGAATTTTCAGCATTTTTAAGGATAATTTTGTGATACGTTCTTATAAGTAATAATTTTTATTCCAGCTGCAGCTCCGGTGCCTCCTCTTCGTCTGGAACTGTTATCTGACTGCTAATGAGATAACTGGGTGTATCAACGATTCCAACCTATTCCTACAGAAATTTCTGTGCTAGTACTAATTCAGTCTTTCAACATTATTGCTTTAAATATAACTAAAGAACTAAAATATTTTTCAAGGAAACATCTAGAACTATGAATAATATCACAAATTTGTGTTTCTGTGTCCACCACAAACACCCAAGTGTAGATTCTTATAATCCATTTCAAAAACCAGGTGTTTTTCTCTCATATTAAATACCATTAATTGTTTACTACTGAAAGTACAAAAATACCCTTTTGCTTTACCTATTCTATTTCAATTAGAAAAACATATTTTTTTTTCTTTTTCACATTACTGCATTTCTCAGATTTAACTTATCACCATGTAATTGCCCAACACTTAAAAACAGAATGGCATTCAGTCCCAGAACATCTCACAGAGGAGTCTTAGCCGGCAGGAGATGGCAGTTTAATCACTACTTTGAATTGTTACAGCTACAGCAGGAGAACTATAGAAAGTTTTGCCTTAAAAATTAAACCATGGAAAATGCTAGGACTGCCAAAGACTGGCTTTCTAAAGAAAAAAAGAAAATTCTGACATTCACAAATAAATCTGTGAATCTGTTCTATGTATTTGTAATGGTAATGCTTTCCCACGATCGCACAGAGAAGGTTCAGGGATTTCATTAAAACCATGACACCCTGATCATGGAGATGCAGATAACTTGCTAGTGTCTTAAGACAGATGTTCAACTTACTTACCTACAGTGCACTCAGGATGCAGCAGTATTGCAATGCCCTGAACACATACTGTCCTCATGGTCATGGTCGACCTCACACCACGCTGTAACAGAGACTGGAAAACATTGGAAATGGCTACACCAGTAAAGTATTCTCCTACAGTAAAAGTGAATCCCTTTGTAGTCATTAATGTGGCATTCCTAGTCCAACAGCAGTTCTAAATATATGGCCAGAGACCTGGCTCACATCATAAAAACACCTGTATTTTAAAACAGAATCAATGTTATTCAGTAGCCTGTGGTGGCTACCCTCTGTCTCAAGTAATACATATTCCTAAAGCGGCTCAGATGCTCTAAGCATCTACTCAACAGGCCCCAATGACTCTGTAAAAGCCACAAATAATGTGCTTGCTGCCAGACTTCATTTTTCAGTGAATTCTGAAAGGATTTTATATCTGAAGGAGTTTAGGTAGAGCGAAGACTCTTTATTCTTCTGTATTATACACATATCAGGACTGTGATAACTGTTGGCTTCCTTATCAGAGAAAGAGACCTTCTGAAAGCCTATATAAGCTTGTCAGGATTTACCAGGAGTGCTTTACGTAGTTTCTCAAAGATCCAGCAGAGCATGCAAGGTAAAGATCATTCTCCTGGAAAGCTAGGAAAGATCTTCTTGCTTTGCACTGCATGCTGGTTCTTTGTTAAAATGGCATTGATTTCATTACTAGAAAGTCACCAAATAGCATATTTGTTATTTATGCTGTTTATTAGCACATGGGTGTTATCCCTGGGGGAACCTGTGTGTGGCTGTAATACTTACTACACCAAACCTCCGTAGTCCAGGATCAAGTAGAGCAGGCAGCACAGCTATCAACATAAACCAGCATCCCTGCCTCACTGCTTGCACACTACCAGAACCAGAAGTGATTATTCCCAGTGACAAAATTTAAAATACATGCTCCATGATGTTGTGCTGGGGCATTTGCCTAGAAGAGGACTACATCAACCCTTACATCCTCATTAACCACCAGGGAATTGTACTTCTGTCTACACAATGGGTATCCCTGCACAGCACAGTGAAGGATAGCATGTTAAAACAGAGACATGGTGAAGTTGTCCCTTTGCGGTAAGTACTTGTATACTGTTTGAAGTGTATGAGTCAGTTCATTCATAAGATAAATTAATTAACTATTCATAATAATAATAAATCTGTGGTATTCCTGCATGACTTTACATTACACTGACTAGCCAAGAATGCAAAATATTGCTACAACTGAACCAGAATGCCGTAAAGATGGGTGAAAAGCCATCTGCACCTCCCAATCTGCAAAAAGATGATGATCTGATGTTGTATTAGCATTCTATTCTCTTGTGAAAATCATGTATCTATCATGGGTTTTTTTATACATGAAAACTGTAGGTTTTTTGATTTAGTCCTAAAGCTGACATTGCCTTTCTCCCACCACCACCATCCCCTTCACTAGCACCAGTTCTGGCCAACCCTGAAAGTGCATTATTGCCTCTGGCCTGAAATCAGAGGATATAGTTGTATGCACAACCACATATGTGAAGACCAGTATAACCCAACAGAAAACTTTGCAAACAAAAAGGTATTGTGGTTTATAGTTAATGAACTTTTGCTGTGACAGCATCTACTTCAACAAAGGTTTTCTTGCTTTAGTTGTAATTCCACTGGTTAATTGGAGGACTTGCCCTTTCTTTTCTTTAAGCATTCACCTATTCCTTTACAGTAGCTGGAAATTTTTCTTGCAACAATTTCTGTGTGAGAAATGCCATTGAACTAAAGCCATTCTCTTAAATATATAATATCTTTTTTTTTTTTTTTACAGCATTGTTTTAGGAAAAAAAAAAGTATTTGCAATACTTCCAGACGTTCATTTGTTCAGGTTTTTTGGAGGATGGGTTTTAAACATTTAGGAGTAGGGCCCCATTATGATTGTAAAGATACAGTGAAGGAAAAAGGTTTACTAGAAATTTTCCCACTGTCAGTAGATGGACTGTGGCAGTGATACCTTATTTATTTCAGAAGTTCTTGCCTTTATGAGGAAATAATAAATCTATGTGCTGTCTTTGTTTTTAGGAAATATGATTAATGGATCTCTTATAATAGAGGAGAAAAAGTATGCAACAATACACAGATTTAATTCCTCTCTACTTGTATTCAGGAGAATTTTCTGCAGCATGTGTTGCTTCTTAGAAATCTCCTGTAGCATATCCATGCATTCAAGCCACTGAAGGCTTGGCTTGGATCTCGGTTTTGCTATAAAATCCCCATTGTACACCATGACTTTTAAGACTTTGAGGCTGTGCCTGCAAAACAGCTGGGCAGTCTTAAGGAGGTTTAAGGGCTTTAGATTTAATACTGGACTATATGCCCCGGTGGACTTGGGAATAACAAAAGCCAAGCCCAAGCAGTCCCATGGAGCCTTCTGCTGGCACTTGCTCTGAAGCCCCACACTCCAGGCTTTGTCTTATCTCCCACCCTACGGCCAGTAAGGTACTTGAGAGTGGGAATTTTTGGCATTGGAAAAAACTTGGAAATATCATTTTACCTCCTCTGACACCTTCTGAAAAAAAGGATAAGTCTTTCCTAAATTTGACACAAAGCCAAAGCCTTAGCCTTCTTGATGCTGTCAGTGAGTAGAGAGGCAGGGAAAAAGCTTGTATTGATTACAGAAGGTTAACCCCAAAGGGACTGTGAAAATGTGTTTTTTCACACAGCTTTAAGAAAAATTGTGTGGGCTTCAGAGATGCTAAAATTTTGGTTTGAAGTTGTAAGCCGTGTCTAACAGCTTTAGTAACATTGCTATGTAGAGTTGGAGCTGCAGAAGTTATCCAATGTGTATGAACGAGGTGTATATAGGAAAGTATATTCCATTTGTGTGAAGCGTGCCCTACACTATTCAAAAATTGATCAGCTTTTTCAGTTGATTAGATACAAGTAATCAGGAAAAAAAAAAGTCCTCTTATAAAAATGTGGACTGGCTCCTTGTGGAAACAAAGTGGTTTGATATTTTGCGTTTGTTCCCACACTCACTTTTTATCTACAATATGGTTGCAGTATATATTTTGCCACTCAAAGTGCACATACACAGCTTTTTTTCTACTAGTGTCTGGAAAAGCGACATTAAAAGTACCACAGGCTTCTGAAGTTCTGTTCAATGTTTTCCAATACCATGTGTAAAAGATGGTCTTGTCTGATACTGGAAGTGATCCCTATCAGTTCTACTTCATAAAACTCCTAGAGCTTTCATTTTCACACACCTTCACATCCTTCACAACCAGTGGTATTGATATGCCATGTTACAGCCTATCTCTAGGATGACTGCAGTAAATAAGTACTACTAAAAATATCGCAAAGATTGATCCCTTTTTTCCTGCCCAGTTATCTATGCTCAAATGATTAGATAGTTCCCCTGGGCATAAATATGAATAGCAAAAAAAAAAAAGCAAAAAAAGAAGCAGCATAGACTGTTCTGGACGAGCACTAAATTTGGGGGAGGGTTGGGCAAATCTTGACCCAATTTTATACACATTAAATCATTCTCTCCTATGTGAAAAGAGTGCAAGATCAGAACATCTGTGGTCATCTAGTCTACCCAGGGTTTTACTTGGCCAGTTTGTGACAAACTCAGTTTATTGCTACTCGAGCAGGTGAGTGGTGGATTCTGACATGGACTCCTCTGGCACCATTAAGAATGTGTTTGCTAGCTTATCCTTCAATGTAATGCAGTTTCATTATGCTTCAAGATGAGCTGGTCTGATCTGTAATAACAGATCAATAAGCCTATGTGCAGTAGCCTTGATGTAGCAGTTTATATGAGCTGCTGTACCTGCGCGCACTGGTGTGCTCAGTGCGGCTCTGACACCCTCTTCTCTCTGTCCACACATGCAAATAATTCCCAGAAGCATCCAGGACTTTTTAAATGGCTAGTTACAAGCCCGCAGTGCCCAGTAAGCTATGAAGAATAGCTTCTGCAGCAATACTCCTGTTGTGTACAGGCTGCTGTGTGAAAAAAAGACATCCAGTCTTGGTGTATAGATTTCAAGTGACTGCATGAATGGTATGGATGTGATAGCACTTACCAGGTATGCATATTTACAATATATGTATGTACAAACATCAGCAGGAAAAAAAAAAATACATGCACCCCTGCTTGATAGTCTGAAGACTTCTTGAAGTTTGTGACTGAACTAAGAGAATTATGAGCATTCCTATTTCATCCTCTTGCTTGGGCTTTTCAGATGTGCAGAGAAGTGGCTAAGCCACCTGAACTACCCTGTGTCTGAAAAATGGCAGAGGAGAAAAGAAAGAGCCTGGAGAGGAGCTCAGAGGTGAGTTACTTCCAACAGTCCTTCAGCAACATTGAACACGACCTTGTTTCTCACAGCAGCTTTACTCACATCATGCACCAAAACCAGATACCATCCCCTGAAAAAGCAATAGGTTCACAATGAGTACCTGACATCTACCCCCCCAAAAAAATACTTGCTCTTTCCATTCCCCAAATGTCCCCAAGCCCAAGGCAACCTAATGCCTTTTTTCTATTTACCATAGGTCTTGGTAGCAGAGGCAACAGACATTTTACCATGCACTTCTTCAAGACGACAAGAAATTTCCATTAGAAACTTGAGATGGAGGAGCACTGGGTCTAGAGGATCAGGGTGCAGAGGTGGGGGGGACAGGGGGGTGAGCAGCTTCCCAGGGAGCAGTGTGGGGCTTCTGGGTTTTTTTCTCTGAAGAGGGCGAATATAGCAGCAATGCTTTGAGGAAAGCAGAGCATAGGATTAGTGGATTTAGGGCAAACCAACAGAAGTAAAAACTGTGGAGATGGACCTTTGCTTAAAATATTGGCAGCATCTTGCTTTGGCTTACACTCCCTTTATTAAGTATTTGCTTTCAGAAAGGAGATGCAGCAGTTTGATAACTTTGGTTTGGTAATAGATCATATAACACCAATAAAAATGTAGTGGTGGTGGTGAAACCCATTCCTCCCAAAGCTAAAGCATTCCCAGCTAATGAAAACTGTGAGAGAGTCATTACCACCATAGGGGTTCTGATTACATCTGTTGATACAAGATTGATTTTTCTTGGCCCACAGTCAACTGCCATCTCTGCAAACAGTTCACAGCAATACAGCCCGTGGGGGGTTATTTTAGAGCCGCTGACCTAGGCGGCACTGTTTGGTTTACTGTTTTCTCGTGAATGCTCCCAGACATTTTGGTGCCTGCGTAAGTACGGGGCTCACCAACAGCAGCCAATGCAGGTCATAAAACACTCTAATAGAGGATTTCCATTTCAGCTATGACTCTGTCCTGAATTCAGGGCAGCTGCTTCTGAAGCACTATACTTAAGGGTGTTTACGATTCAGAAGAAATTTCCAGCCTGTACAGTAGTTGCAGCTTTTATCTCTTTGGTTTTGATCTCCTCTGTATTTTCTTAAATATAATTAAACCTGTCACATCATTTCCCCCCTTCTCGCTTTCTCTCTGAAACAAAACATCTATGCACAAATTAGGAACTTCAAACAAAGATAGTTCCAAGGAGTAATAAAATAAATTTGGGACATTGGAACTCCAGCTTGTATATCATTTCCCAGGAAATGTGGTGCATTCCATCCTGGCTAACTCCTGAACCAGAACTTTTTATTTCATTTTTCTAGCACAGTATATTTTACTGCAATTTCTCTTAACGTCTGCCATTGCTAACCTGGAATTGGGAGTGTGAACATTAATATCCTTCTTATAACACAGCACTAAATGACTTTGACAACGCTGGCATCCAACCAAAGCACAATTCTTACTGACAAACTGCACAAACTCCATCTTGTGGTTTCACCCATTGATTAAACTCATGAAAAAAATTTGTAAGGAAACCTTAAATTCATTGAAACTTTCAACAGAGCTGTGCATTATTCAAAGTTTTAACACAGGCTGAGAAGAGTAGGGCTGAGCTTGCCCCCTTAAACAACTTCATCCAACCTCAGTGTCTAAGGCTATATGAAGTGCACAATATCTCTATGACCCATTCATTTTATTCCTTACTCTGTATGCAGCTTTCCACAGTACAACGAAACAAAAAAAAAACCAACTATTTTTCAAAGCTGGTTTGCATTGTCATGTTAAAGTCTGAATTCAGGCCTCAGAACTTTTGTATCTCCAGCATGGATTCTTCTAAGATCTTTCCTAGCATGTCTAATTGCAATATCCCATTACATCCCAAGTACTTATGGGTTTATCCTCACAATACTCCCTGCCATCCCATAGCAGTAAAAGTGTTACCATCTTACAGATGAAGACCTGAGGCACAAAATGATTACACGATTTACCCGCTGTAGCAACAGAATTTTGAGGCACAGGGAGATTTTATCCCACACTGAAGGACTGCTTTTACACTGGTACTAGAATCCTATGCAATAAGAAGAAAAATTAAAAATAGCATGTTAGGAGAGACACCTGGTATGATTAGTTCAACTGAACCTAATGGATTACATGAAAGATTGATGAATTACATGGAAGACTGATGCGTTACATGAAAGACTAATGAAACTACTGAATGCACTGTGCTGAGTTTCATTAAAAGTGTACTTGCTTCACAGTAAGTGATGGCTCGCTCAGAAAGACTGAAGCGAGGCTGCTTGTGATTAACACCATAACAGATGAATCACAAAATGGGATACTTGCTGGGATGCACTTTATCTTGCTAGATCATGTGAAGAGTTTCTCTAAAATCTACCTGAACAGGGTGTTGCCAAGTTACTAGCCCTGTCCAAGTGACCTGAGCCAAGTGAGGGCAGCCAGGATGTGTTAGACTTGCTGTGCCCACGCAGTTCAGGTGTGATTGCATTAGTTCTTGTGCTTCCTGGGACAACTGGGGCAATTGCACACACGCAAGAGCTTTGCGGTGATTCTGAATGCAGCTATTGCTTAACATTAGTCAAGTGACAAGTCTAGAAATCAGAGATCTTTGATTTAATTAGTTTATGCATGACAAGATTACAAAATGATCCATTTGGGTTTACGAATACTTACGGGGGGGAAAAAAATAGGACACCAGACGTTTCTTCAAGCTAATAAAAGAAGACACTGCAAGATGTTGCCAGTGGATGGGTACAGAAGCTAGATAAATTTCAGTGATTTTAATTGACATGATCTTTTGCACCTTTAATGCAGGTCTTATGATTTAGGGATTTTTCATAAAGCCTCCAAATGCTGTAATTATTTAATTCCTAGCGTCTCTGTTTCCAGTAAAAAAAAATTTAAAAAAATTAAAAATTATATCCCTCAATGGCTGCACACAAAACACATTTAAACTATGAACACTGAAGTCTTAAGTACTAGAAGAAGAATGAAAAGATGCCCACACCTTTTATACGCATGATGTTGGCAATGGGGAAATTAAGCTGGCAATGAAATGCACAACGGTTTTAAGTGAACATGGGAGGTACATAGGAAGATTGTACAGATGGATTGCCCCATTACTTGGAGTCTTTAACTTACATGAATATCTGGAATGAAAAAAAAGTTAACTCAAACTTTTGGACATGCAAATAATAAAGATGCTTTGGTCTGTGTGGTGTGAAATTAGATGCCTGTCATGGTTCTTCCTCAACTTTTAAAAAATCCCCACAGAATATGAGTACCAGCCCCGTGTCTCACTCACGATGCATCCTGGAGAGATACTCTGTCAGCCTCACACTGCAAATACCCCACAATACCCTTCTAGTACATTCTCAGAGCATTTGTCATCTTTCAGCCACAGATCTTTGATACTGCTACTTAATAAAAGCTTTAAAAAGAAAAAAGAAAATAAAACAAAACTAAATGCTCAGAATGAAAGGAATAAATAAACAAAACAGAAGCCCAGCATCCTTGAGAAAGTGTGACTACTCTGAGTCAGTGTTTTACAGAAAAATGAAGGCTAGACAAGTGAGCACACAGCAGTCTTAAAGACAGCACATTCTCTTTTTGTGGGAAAAAAAAAAGGAAAAAAGACACATAATCCGTTCTGTTAGCATATGTTGTATAAGGTTGTTTTTCGGTCATATCAGACATTATCTGATATAACAAGTTTTGTCAGCAGCTTGATGTGACAGCACAACACGGCTTGACAGAACCTCAAAGGAGCTGATTGTTTCAGGTGTGTTTTGTTTAGAAATACAATCTTTTCCCGGGTTCCAGTCTTTGAAATAGTGCCAGACTGGAGCAGACTCACATTGCTAGAAAACGCAGATATTTTTGCTGTGCTGACAGGAAGATGTTCCTTCTAGACACGCTCTGTAAAGCATGTGGGACTGTCACATGTGTCTCATTAAATGAACTGACATGCTGAGGTAGCAGCATAGGTTATTATTTATAGAGCCCTACTATTTCAGGTATATACATAAGATAGTGCCAAATACTATGCAGGACTATCCATACTTTTCAAAACTGTAAATTTGGGCACTGAATATATGCATTTTGGAGAGAGAACTGAGAAGGTGAAGCATATTGAACGGAGAAAAAAAGATGAACCATTTGTGAATGCCACCTTAAGGCTCTATTTTGTAGACCACTGCCCATTCATTACATCAATAAATTGTCCTATTTACCCCATCTAAGCTGAAGTCTTCTTGCACAATGTCCTTGTACTGCACTTGGTCCATTGCTGACATCTTGCTCTATGCCAGCAAAACCAATCCAGTAATTACCAAGGACACATTTGAAGAGAAGAAGCAAGAGCCACACATAGATCCTCGTTCTCACAGAAAAGCCTTTAGGGCATGCTGCAGAACAGAGAATAAGGTAAAAAGGATACAGAGAAATATTATTACTTATTACCTGTGATTCATTTGGGTAAAAGATAATGCCAATTCTTCAGCTGTCCAAAGTGGGCCACCGTATTTCTAATTATTGTGCAAAGCAAGGGAGATACCACATAAAACCTAAGTGGGATGTGGACCTACATATTGACAGAAATACCAAATAAATTTCACAACCTACTTCTGATCACACAAAAAATGAGGTGAAATGCTATCTTCACAAAAATAGGTCCAAAAGTTTTATAGCTTGACTGTTTCCTAGTTGAATTATAGATACAAAACACCTTCAAAAGGTTGTGAGCAACTGAGAATATGATATGAAAAATCAGATTCAAATAGTGAGAGCCATGTTATACCTGCAGTAAGGGAAAGAAGCAAATGAAACAAAATTTGAAAAATTGAACACATAACATAAATTGAATAATCATGGCAGTCAATAATATCTACAACTATGGCATTACCTAGTAGCTGTGCAGACTTGAATGACATAATGAATTGAGGAAAAAAAAAAGAAGAAAAACCTTACAATTAGGAGAGCTATAGCAGCCAAATTTTGTCTGAAAACTTCTCCCATCTCCCTCTACCAACTCTAAAGCTGGCTGAAGAACTCTGGCTATTTTTATAGCTGGCCAAAAGTTAGTAGGAAACCTTCACTCATTTTACTTCACATTTTAACTTCACAGCCTTTGGAACGGTTTTGGGGACCTATCCACTTCTTATGAATCAGTGCAGTTGGGATAACAGTCAATGTGTTACACTGAAGTGTAAAAATAAAACAACATAAAAATGGGTGTGACAGACAGGGTCTTAGAAAGATATGTACAGTATGGAGTATTCAAAAATAGGTAAGAGAGGAGACCAGGGTCCTAAAACAATACATACACTATATGCTTCACCTCAGTTCTTCCATCTTTGCATATTTGTCTCTTGACTGTATTCAGGTATGGTTTATTCTATGTCCTTATTTCTAAAGAAAGGAATTTCTAAATCAAATGAATCTTCTCTTTCCTATTGCCCTCTGAAGCCTTGAGCATCCTCAACACTCACTGGAGTTGAGAAGCCTTTCAAGAGCTGTTCCACGTACAGTAACAGTTACTGATGTAACTTGAGTTGATAATACAGAGAGGGGTTTTTTTGTGCAGTCAGCACTGTACCACACACAGTACAAAAGCAGCCATGCCAGATCCTTAATTACATTCAGTGGCCCTTTCTGAAAGGCCTTGAGAAACAACTGTGTCTTATTTGTCCAGAGCGCTCCAATTGTTAGCAAGTCAGATCCATAATTTTTTATGAGCTTGATGTGTTGTTTCTGCTTTCACTGATTAATGAGATAGTTCCCCTTAGAGGAGGTCACAAATTGGATTCTGTAAAAGAGGACATTACAAATTAACAGCTTTTGGGGGAAAAGAAAGAAAAAGGAAAAGCAAGCAAGTGCAAACCAGCTCTTCCTTCGGGACTCTGTCACTATAGCACCAGGGAACAAATGATCATTTCTCAAAGACTATTGATATTCTGATCTACAAGGCAGATACATTCAGGGTATTTTCATCAGGGAGTGTTTATCTTCACTGAATCTTGCATGTAAACCTAATAAGGTTTTGGTATGTGTCCCACTACATATAGTGTCCTTGGGAACCATAAGGAGTTTCCCAGCAGCAGGCTGGCTTTAGATGCCTCTTCATCACTTCTGAGAAAGGATCACTTCAATGCATTAGTAGTAGCATAACAAGATGGAGAACATCTTGAAAACACCTCCATTACACAGTATACCACAGCTACTGACAAGGCACATTACCTACATGATATCCATCTGATCTTTCACTACAGTGATTTCACTTTTGTGAGCCGTTAAGGTTGGAGTTACTCTTTTCATCTGCCATAGTCCAGCAAGTCTACAGAAACATTTGGTCATAATTATATGATATAATGGTCAAATATGCTTTCTTTTTAATCACTGTTAGGATGATTTATTTTGTGTACATTCAATCTAATGGGCAAGTACTTTCAAAAGTAAACATATTAACCAGCTCTTGAAAAACCTATACAAAACATGATTCTAAATCTGCTTGGAGTGCATTAATCAAGTGGCAGAGTAAGCAAATATTGATATGTAATTTAATCTTACAAACTGTCCACAAATAAAGATATATGGCTTACAGACAGAGGGTTTCCATATCTGGCCCTTGGTCCATGATCACGTAAAAACCCACTGCCTTGTAAGGCAGGGAAACATGAGTTTAAGAGTGTGATGCTTAATCATTTGAATTACAGATGATTATTGAAAAAATACAACAATAATAGTTTGTAATTAAAGGTGGCATCACTGAAGATGGAGCAGTGCTTTGGGGTAAAGTGACTTTACACAAAAAGGACACAAAAAAGGAAGAGGAAAAAAAGCAGACACTAATGCTAAAAGCAGCCTCCTGACCAGCACACTGAGTTTGTGCGTCCCAGCTGAACACATTTTTAGACAGGCTGGTAATGTTTGCAGTGGGCTTTAGGGCAAGACTGTTAATGGTAGGGTGTTCAAAATAAACCCCACAAGCTTATCTGAAAACAGAGCTCAGCAACGTTAGCAAAATTAACTGCAATAAGTAACTGCAAAGAATGTGCTGTAGGCAGAGACACATCAACCTCTACTGTGGCAGAAATAAAATGCTTAAAAATACCCTATTCATGCCTAAAGGGAGCCAGTGCTTTAATGATACACCCTGGCTCTGAGTGACCCCAAAATACATCTGTTCTTTCTGCATCTGAGCTCCTGCTGCTGTGCCGTGCCAAGCCCTGCACAGGTACAGTAACTCCTTTCACATGGCTTATGTGAAAGCCTGTTTACAAGTGCAACTCCCCAAACCATAAAACTCTGCTGCAGAGATTCCCCTGCAGGCCCTGTAGAGACCATGCTGGAGCAGATATCCACATCACTGCCCAAGGAGGACCCACGCTGAAGCAGATGGATATTCCGTGAAGGAAGAGCCCACAATGGAGCAGGTTTATCCTGAAGGACTGCTACCCATGGAGGACCCACACCAGAGCAGGGGAACAGTGTGAGGGGGAAGGAGCAGCAAAGAGGAGCTATTATGGACTGACCACAACCGCCAATTCCCCATCCCCCTGCACTCTTGGGCAGGAGGAGATAGAAGAGTGGGAATGAAGGAGTGAAGTTGAGCCTGGGAAAAAGTGGGGGATAAGGTGTTGTTTGTCTTTGTTTCTCACTAACCAAGTCTATTTTAATTAGCAATAAATTAAATTCATTTTCCCTAAGTTGAGTCTGTTTTGCCTGTGATGGTAATTGGTAAGTGTCTTTATTTTGACCAAGGACCTTTTCATCATATTTTCTTACCCTGCCTTACTGAGGAGGGGGAGTAACAGAGCTGGGTGGGTGTCTGGCTGCTGGCCAAGGTTAATCCACCATACATGCACACTGAAATCATTGTATCCAAGAAAGAACAAGGCTTGTTAGACCCTAGAAATCCAGCTGATGCTACCAGCAGCTCCAAACACACTAAGCTTGCTAAGTTTCTCAACAAACCTTAAGATAGTTACACAGCTGGGAAAGTAGTTCTGGGCTTTGGGTAAAGAGATTACAGCCAAACTAGGTCATACCTCTGATTCACATCCCAAGAAATATAACTGTAAATTGAGTTGAAACTTGTCTTAATTCCTAAAACAAACAATGATTTGTGGAGAATCCTAATTTTTGCTTGGGTTAAACACAACCCTTGAACTGTAACTCATAGGACAGGCATGCTCTTCTCCTGTGTTGTGGTTTAACCCCAGCCAGCAACCACACAGCTGCTCACTCACTTCCCCCCGACCCAGCAGGATGGAGGACAGAATCTGGAAAAGCAGTAAAACTCATGGGTTGAGAAAAGAACAGTTTACTAGAACAGAAAAGAAGAAACTAATAATGATAATGATAACACTAATAAAATGACAATAGTAATAATAAGAGGATTAGAATATACAAGTGATGCACAATGCAATTGCTCACCACCCGCCAACCAACGCCCAGTTACTCCCTGAGTGGTGATCCCCCCCCAGCCCCACTCACCCCAGTTTCTATACTGGGCATAATGTCACACGTTATGGAATACCCCATTGGCCAGTTTGGGTCAGCTGCCCTGTCTGTGTCCCCTCCCAACTTCTTGTGCCCCTCCAACTTTCTCGCTGGCTGGGCATGAGAAGCTGAAAAATCTTTGACTTTAGACTAAACACTACTTAGCAAGAACTGAAAACATCAGTGTGTTATCAACAATCCTCTCATACCTAACTCAAAAATATAGCACTGTACCAGCTACTTAGGAAGACAATTAACTCTATTCCAGCTGAAACCAGGACAGCCTGTCTGGTCAGGGCACTTGTCTGATATTCACATAGGTGAACCACTCATATGCATGATATGATTTGTTACTTTATTGCAAGCTTAAACACAATTTACAACCCTCTGAACTTCTGCCTTAACTGACTGCCAATTGCTAAATAGCACGCAGTGACTTCTGATGTTTACCTAAAATAGTTTCATTTAAATACCTGTTAAACTATTGTGAAGGTCAAGACCAAGGTGCATAAATCTTCTAGGGACAGAAAGTGCATGTACAAAACACCAAGAAGCAATGGAGCTATAGGAAATAAATTCACAATGCAATAATGAGAGATTATACGGTTGAGACCAGTATGATTGATGAGCTTTATCACAGAAAAATTGCAAAAGCTCTCTGATTTCTTTCAGAAAAGGATTATTGGTATCAAAACCTCAGAATTTATTATTGTGATAGATATCATATGGGAGATATTTCAAGCATCTTTTAGCATAGTGACAAGAGCCTTTGTGTCAGGACAACAAGCATTTCAAAGAGTCAATATGCATTTAGTTTTCTTCATTAGAAGGAAGCTGAATATACACAAATATAAAATATTGGAACAGCAGTACTGGATGTGAGTACAAATTAAACACTCTCTCCCTTTTCATGTGCCACATCCAGGTGAGGACAAAAATCCTTCACTCAGACTAACTTTGGTATTTCTAGACTATGAAGTTCCAAATCTAGGAATGATTTTTCATAGAATCCTTAGTTTCTGCAGGAAACACTATATATGGTTGTCTTGCTAGATAATGCATTTTCTGTCAAGCGTATCCACTAGGCTGTAACAGGAATTCTCTCTGTAGTCTATGCCGGAAGGATGCTTTTTCTACTAGACTCCTCTGCAAACTAAAACTTTCCTATGTCCTATTTCAGTGCTGTTGCATTCCCTCATTGCTGTGATTTCTGCTGGCACACACTCTGTCCCACAGTGCTGCTCACCCACGATGCTTTAGCAATTGTGTGCATGTGGAAGGCCGAAGTGTCACCTTCCACATACAAAGATTTTAATCATTTCAGTAACTGCGGGTTCCTGAGCTTGTGGAAGGGGCACAGGAAGCCAAAGCTGGCTGCGCAGACCCTTGAATAAATTAGAAGGGCCTTAGGGCTCCTAGAGGCAGCTCAAGAAGCAGGAGCTACCTACACTCTGCCCTTTGCACTGATGCCCTGTAAGTCAGAGCTCAAGATGTCGTACTCTCTGGAATGAAAAGTCTTACAATGTCACTGCCCACAACACGAGACACACGTTTCAAAACTGTTCTCTAATTGCACCATGTCTGGCTCCTGCCTGCCTTCCTTACACTTCACAAACAGTGGTTTACTTTGAAAAAGCATGCAGAAGGCATGCCTCATTAGAGGCTCAATTCTGCAGCACGCTCCGGGACTCAATGCCTCAGAGCTGGTACTCAGCTGCCTGCAGAATGACGCTCAGTGATACTATGCACTAGCCAAAGTTGTTAGTGTCGTTACGCTCTGTACAAAGTGCGTTTGTTGTAATCGAATATGAACCAAAGTTGTGTGCTGCAAATTGGCAATTTTTTCACCTGCAAACTGTAAACAGAGGCTGTACAAACTGTGAGCCATCAATGAAGGCTTCCTGAAGTCCTTAGAAAAAACCCACCTTGCTCCAAAAATAACACAAGATACAAAACAGCTCTGGCAGAAAAAAGGAGAGTGAAAATGAGAAATCAGATTCCTGAGAATGTCAAGGCATCATCAGTTCTGAAATTGTCTATTTTGCAGTGTTGAAATTCACTGTGAATAGCTGAATTTCCTGATTCTCCTTCATGGTTTATTTCTAACCATGCATTCTTGTAAGGATTTCTGATCATCAGTTTACCCTGTCAGTTTCATTTGAAGTTAATAAGGTATGTTGTGTGGGAACTGTACCGATCCAATCTACTATGCTTCTTTAGCCTGTGAGATACAATACATGGGATTATTACCCATTGAAAGTGATCACCATGCAATGACAGAGGAAATGGCAAGGCAGCAGAAATCAAGAAAGGATTGAAAGTAGGTAGATCTGAAGGGTGAAAGGTTGCACCTGCTATTCAGTATTTCCAGAATGTTGTTTTAAAATATGTGTAGTTTGTTCATAATTTGAAGCGTGAGATATCAGTTTTATTCTGGCTTGTTTTGATGATTACCAACAATACCAAATATGTTTTTTAAATGGGAAATAAAGGAGAGTAATCATCGGTGGCTTATCCACTGGTGCTGGATGTCATTAAATAATTGGCATTTTCCAGTCTGCAGAGCTGCGGCATTGACATCTCTGTTATTCCAGGTACAGTAAAAATGTAATGTGTGGTTTGTATAACAAGCAATGAGTTTGTAGCAAAGACTTTTCTAGATCTGCTCTACTGATAAGATGCACCTTAGATGATAGAACAGCATCATGCTACATTGTAAAACAGCATCAGTTTGTTAACTGGCAGTACCTTCCAAACACTTGAATCTTGTTTTACAGGTTGTTTTGATCCTTTGTAACAAAGAGTTATAAGCTAGAATGGAATAAAAATTGAGCTAAATTTTTGCCCCAGGTCTGAATTAATATTTTTCTTGTTTTTTTAAAGAAAGATCTTAATGAATTTTTTATTTTGTTTTTCTGATATTATTATTTATTATTCTGTGTTCTTTTCATTTTTTAAGGATGATATAATAATATATTCATAATTAGGCCCCTATTCTACATGTATTTCTATCTAGAGTGAGTTTAAGCTGATTCCTAATGAACTATGTTGTTATTTTCACTGTATTACAAAACAAAACTGAAATTTCTAAAAGAAACTGATGGTATTTGGTTCCTACATGCTACAGATGTTAATTGGGAACCAGTTTATATTGGGTTTTTTGGTTTGTTCTGGGTTTTTTTCAGCATCTGGGACTTAATGCAAGGTTTTTAACTGCCTTTAATTAGTAAATGGACTACATTCTCTGACATTTTCTTCACCTATTTGTTCCACACTTAATTCAATGGAAATTAATTTGAAAGCAGTAGAAGGTAAGGTGTCGTTTTCTGGTTGCATCTGATTGTAAATTTTCCCTTTTCAAAGAGGAAAATATTAACTGCCTTTCTCTATACATGCATCTCTTATCTTGACCAAATCTGAAGGACCAGATCTGCCATTGCCTTTCCTGTGCTTCTGGTCTGTGGCTACCTGGTCACCTCCCCATGCAGTTTTGAGGGAAGGGAGCACTCCCCTTCCAATCCTGCACAGGGAAGCCCACAGCAGTTCTCACGGGCTGCATTAGGCTGACAAACAGCACAAGCATTAATTGCTGTCTACATCCATTTGTGCGCTAAATCTAGCTGCTTTCTGTCTTTGGAGAAAATTGCATATGAAATCAATAAGCTCAGAGAAAATGGCTATAAAAATACAATTCTTTAAGTGGAAGGAAAGTAAATTGCCCATGCTGCTCAGGTAGTTTTGGATTTGTTGCCTGTTTCCATATGAGAGATTTCCTTCCCAATAACTTAAGTCTCAGAAATTATTGTTAGTCAGTGTAAGCCTAAAAGTCTGATGCATTAATCTTTATATACGTTCCCTTCTATTGCCTCTTGCTTTATTTATGGAAATCATTTTGCTGGAGTAATACCATAAGCTATACAACTTGTTTTCATGAGGAGCTGAAGTTTTAAAAAATAACTCAAAATAAAACTAGACATGAAATATCATTTGAAAAGCACCACATAACAATTACAAATATTTATTACTTGCAGTAAATATTGCCCCAGTTTCTATGTAGGTGAAGTTTTTTAATACTGCTACAAGCCACTATTTATACCCCTTCTTTATCATTCAAGAGTTTAAAACCTCTCAAGTGCCTCCGCCTTACTTTGAGGATTCACAGGCCACCTCTATCTTTTAACACATCACCCATCTAAACAGTAGATTTACATCTCTGAAAATAAACTCAGACTACATGTGAGAGCTTTGCCCACAGCATTGATAGCAACACTGTTTTGAGATAGAAAAGAAAAATATCAGTTTGTTTGTTGCAAAAATAAGGTAACTCAATCTCACCTGATTGGCAGCAAAATATACTGTGAAAGGTCATTATTTACCTCTGGTATGTCATCAGCAATTCTCAAACTGGTTTGATTCTTTAAGACTCACAGTGTGCTTCAAGCTCATATATCAGGGAGCCAGACACCCAGCTTGAACGAAAACCATCAGAGTAATAAGTACTGTAGACATCATAGTGTTTACAGAGCCTGGCCCATGAACTAAATAAGGAAGATTATGAAATGTGTGCAAATAAACTGAGCTTGATTTGCATCTGTATCTCTGGAGCTGGGTATGCAAATAGCCATATTTAAGCACTAATGTTGCACCTGCAGGTATAATCAGAAGCACTGTTTCAGGTGTGCAATACCTTTCTATGAATGTGTTATTTCAATTTTAAAAAACCCTTTCAACATGTCAAGAGCTTGATGCTGGGGTACTGGGGAGAAGGAGAGGAGTTAAGAAATTGTGATTTAGTTGTCATCTGGAAACCTCCCTCTAAACTTTTCTCATTATCTGTCATCCTGTGAAGCATCTCCAAGCCTGTTATTCTGTTCCCATACACGTTGCTAGCAATGACACAAGATAACTATTACTGTAACAGTGCAGTACGGACACCATTTGTATCTCTAAGTGGCATTGCATGCACATGATGTATGATGTCAAAAATGTATCAGGGTATTCTGCAGATGTTTCAGGATTGAAAGACTCTAATAGTAAGAGATTTACAGATGCTGAAGGATTTGTGCACCTGCTTGACTTAAGCACACACAAACCACCATCAGCAGTCTCTTATGCTCACAGTCAGGAGTGTATGTAAAATCTTAAAAGATCTGTGGTGTAAATGATACCCCCTTATCCCTCACCCCTGCCTATCTACACTAAAAGGGCTGATGCTATTCCCAGAATCAGTTCACTACACTGCTAATTAAAATATCATTTCCATTAGTGAAGCACTGCAAAACCTGCATTTTCTGATTTTGTTTTGAACATAATGCAAAAAAGTGAGAAATTAATAAAGCATGTAAGTTGTTATGAAAGTGACTCAAATCTGATCCATAGCCAGCATTTATGAATAGGTTTATAAACAGCCTCAATTCATATTTTTCACAAACAAGTTTAAGCTTTGCTGTGATTGATCAGAAACATGTTTCACTGGCTCCAATCCCTATCTAAACATGCTCATTTCAGTGTTAGATAGTAGCATCAATATGCAAATTAATTAGTTTACAAAACACCTGGTAAACAGCTCAGAATACTTTTAACCCTCTTTGCGAATTGGTTTATAATTTCAGTACCAATAAAATAACAGGGCTTTTCACTCTTCAGTAACCTTGCCAAATATTTTACAATAGCTTGTTTATTCTTCAGTTAAAAGTTTAGCATTTATTGTCCTGTGTATTACATAAGCCTTATAGCCCCACTTTATGTCACGAAATGGTAGCTAAATACCAGATAGGTCCCCCAGAGAAGATGTGGAAGGTCCATTTTTGCAGGATTTTAAGAACAGGTTAGACAAAGACCAGACAGGAATGGCTAACATGCTGCCTTTTCAGGAGCTGAACAGCTGAACTCAGTATTGCTCCCTTGTTAGCCTGCAGACTGCTAATGGCCTGTAATCATTAGAAGCTGTTTATAAAATAATCAGAATAATAAAACAACACAAACAACTGAATAAACAATTCCTACTTTCACTAGCAGCAACTACTTTAAATGGTGGAAAATGAAAGTAAGAAGTGTATGCTCCCAGGCCAGTTAGCTTTCCGGGTGAGCCTGTAGAAGATCTCCAGATGAAAGTGTGGCAAGTCTGAGGTTAAACCAGCAGTTCCTATACCCCATACAACAACTATAAGCATTAAGCAAACCAGGCCAGCTAGTATGAAGAAATATCTTTCAAAGACCAATGCTGGAATATACATTGGAGTTGTAGGGATAGAAGTTTGCATTTTAGTAAGCTGGAGAAAGAAAGAGTGCTAAATATTTCCCAATGCACGTGGCTGCTTGCAGATGCTCACCTTGCCAGAGACACTGACAAAACTCAATGGAGAAACCACCTGGGCTGGACAAATGCACATTTTCTAATGTAAAGCATTTAAATGTAAAACTCCCAACACGGAATGCAGTCCTGCAGCAGGGTTAATCCTCTCCTATACCTTGTTTGCAACCTGCCATGACTCCCCCAAACTGGACACAGTGCCTCTCCTGACCCACCACCTCCATTCCCTTTCTCTGTGCCCAGTATCCAGCAGACCCTGTCTACCACTTCAGTGTCCAAGGAGGGAAACCAGTCTGTTTTCTCCAAGTGCTATGTGCACTGGCCCAGGAATACAATATACAACAGCTTGCAAACTACCTAACAGTCACTGAGGGTATGCATGTCTTCATGCGATTCTGAACAGGCAGCATTTTATCACTATCCCATAAAAATACAAACAACAGAGCATCTGATGTTTAAAATTCTTTACTGAATATTTGTTTTGTTCATTATTCAGTATTGCCTGCTATCAAATTTGAAATAATTTTGTTTTCTTTTGTACAGCTCCTTGCATGGTAGGGCTCTGTTGTATGATGAGGATCAATTCCTACATGCTACAGTCATGTAAACAGTAATTAATGACTCAAACAGTTTGTGATCATCTTTGCAGTGCATTTGGGCTATACAAACATTTTTACAAATGCTGACAGCTGGCAAAATACTGGTAAATAATGAATAATACAACTTAGTTAATAACAGAAAACAAAACACATTGGTTTTATTACAAATCAGCTGTTGGTACTTGCAGAAAGCAGTATCTTTCCCCATATTGCTAATTACTTCAAAACCTCAAAGGCTTTAAGCACTCTAAATTTCATAGCTTAATTACTCAAATGGAGAGAGATTTGCATTTCAGGTAGACAGACCCACCAGAATTAGACTGTTGTTATCACTTTATTTTTGACACCTAATTACAAATAAGTACTTCAGGTCAGATGACTGGTTGCATCCAAGATCTGCTGACGCAGCAGAAGGGCAGTAAAATAAGGGCAAAGTGAGCTTAAAGCCATCTTTGAGAGCTCCCTCATCCTGGCATAATTTAGACTTTTAGATAGTCCTGCAATAATCTTCAGGAAGCAATTATTCTAAGCAAAGATTTTGGCATTTCAGCAGCACCCAAGCCACTCCATCTTCTCACCATGCACTTCTACACTCTTTGAATTAGGTCTTGTCCCACTGCCAAACTGCCCTGCCCAGCTGCAGGCATGTACGAGAGTTCTGCAAGTGCAGGGCTCTGCTTGATAATAAGGAAACAAGTATGGGGCAAGAAATGTGTTTTGGGGGCATTTTGATCAGGAAATCACAGTACAACAGTGAGCTGGGTTAAAGTATCTACCCACTTTATGTTTTCCATTTTTAGTGTGGGGAGTTGGCATAGTCTCTTAGCTAAGGAAAAAAAAAAAAAGGTGTTTCCAAAGGCAACTTGTAGCCAAACTGCATTTAAAACTTGAGCCCACTCATTGCATTTAGAGGCACTGCCTTTTAAGGATTAGCTACAATTTCACTTGCATGCTGCAAATTGACAGCCAGCATCCACAGCATGCAAAGTTGCTTCATCTTCCTCTTATATGGCAATAACTAGAGCCAGTGGTTAAGCAATGGAAGTTCATTCAAAAGCAACATCTGTTTGCACTTAAGACTTCAAATCACACTGTTGTGTTTGCTTTCCATCAATACTTTAGTTGTGAAGAGCAGTGGCATTTTACATAATATTTAAGAATTTGCTTATGTAAAACACAGAAGAATTACTTGTAAGATTTTAAAGAAAAATCTCATCATGTCACATTTCCTACATTCTCATCTAGATTTAAAATGTATACATTCAATGTTTTTCCACTCCTTGTCTCTTTCTGAGCTTTTGTTAGACAACATGTGTTGCTTTGCACATGAAAAGTGTTATTTCTGCAGAACTAGCCTTCCTCAGTACTTTTGGTTTGTGCTGATCTGTGGCACACTGGCTTCATTGGCTTTTAATACATGGTACTAGAGCATTGATTAAATGATCTGTGCTCATGTGATAATTAGATCCTACAGATTCCACTTGCTACTAAAAGACAACTTTTGAGAGTACCACTGGATAACTCACTCGCAAGTCCTTATAGCCCAAACAACATAGACGGATATAGTGGCATTGAGTTTAAAGGAGCTGTGAAACGTATATCAGCTGTGGGTCAGGATAGCAACTTCTCAGTTCTACCAAGAATACTGAGATTAGAGCAGCAGAGTCGCCCAAAGTACAGTGGGAGTGAAGGTGGGTCAGAGGAAATTTATACCTGTAACTTGCAGTGGTGATCTGTATGATCCCCCATGCAGCTTTGCTCATGTTCTTTGAAGTCCTTCTTAAGGGAAATGCTGAAGTAAGGAAGGACAAAACTATAAAAGAAGAAAATAAATTTCAAATTATAACCATTTTTAAAAGTTCTTCTGGCTTCAACCAAGATTTCCAAAGGTGACCAGTGAATTTATGTTTCTCATTGGCAACACAGCAAAAGGCCCTGATCTTCAGAAAAGTGCTGAAGCACCCAGAATATTTAATATACTCCTGTACAGTCTTGGAAAGCCAGGCCACACTTTGCATAAAGGTGAAAAACTTAAGAATATGAATTTCATTTGAGTTATACACACTTCTTTTTCCAGTCGAGATTTTTTTGTTTGTTTGTTTTAGGAGACCATGACAGGCTGCAGAGAAGGTGGGTGGTGTGGAGCTTCCTTTGTTCACAGCAGTGGGGACATCCCAGCTGCCTGTAGGACTATGACATGGTCCAGACTGCGGCTATCTGTGCTTCTTATCCTTAGGTCAATGTCCTCGCACAAAGCTGCAACGCTCTCTGGCTGAGTGGTGGAGGAAGGTGAGGATCTGATCGCGTCCCTGTCCAGAGCTCAGGCTGTCAAAACCAGGAGAAACAGACACCCTCCACCACCGTGAGCAGCCCCTGCCTCCCTGCACAGGATTCTCCCAGCCTCAGGCCAAGGTTGTCCATCCCACATGTCCCTGGCAGCCAGGAGACATGTTCTGGGCCAGCTATGACACCAACCCCCTGTGACACAGCCACCAACAACGTTTTGCTGTCGCGGTTTAAGTCCAGCCAGAAATAAGGCACCACAAGGCTGCTCGCTCACTCCTCGCCCCCCCCCTCAGTGGGATGGGCAGGAGAAAATACAATGAAAGGCTCATGGGTCCAGACAAGGACAGGGAGGGATCACTCACCACCTATGGTCATGGGCAAAAAACAGACTCGACTTGGGAAAAACAAACAAACAAACAAACAAACAAACAAATCAATTTAACTTGTTACTAATCAAATCAGAGCAGGATAATGAGAAAAAAACAAATCTTGAGGCACCTTCCCCCAACCCCTTCCTTCTTTCCAGGCTCAACTCCACTCCCAATTTTCTCTACCTCTTCCCCCCCAGCAGCGCTGGGGGATGCGGAATGGGGCTTGTGTGCTACACACTTCTGTTTGTCACTAGAACAAAATACATAAACTAGCTTCCATCTGCTTGGTTCACTGTAGACTATTACATCCTCTTGAATTGACAGGACAAGGGATGATAGGCACAAACTGAAACACAGGATGTTTGAATGTTTCTAGGGATGGGTCATCTACCACGTCTCAGAGGTTCCCTCTGAACATCAGGAAACACTTTTTCACTGCGAGGGTGACCTGGCACAGGTTGCCCAGGGAGGTTGTGGAGTCTCCAATTTTGGAGATATTCAAAAGCCATCTGGACATGGTCCTGGGCAACCAGTTCTAGGTGGTCCTGCTTGAGCAGGGAGGTGGGACCAGATGATCTTCAGAGGTCCCTTCCAGCCTCAACCATTCTGTGGTTCCTAAGGAAAAAAAAAAAAAAAAGAAAAAAAAAAAGGTGTGTATTTTGTGCTGCAGATCTCTGCTTAGAGGGATCTACAGAGTGCAGGTATTCTCTTTCCTATATTTTTCTTATATTGGGAGTAGGGTGTGGCTTTGGGGTATTGGGGATTTTTTAGTTTTCTTTCTGAGACCACATCATCAAGAACTGGCTAATGAGAACTCAGGAACTACAGAAAACATCTCATCTCAGAGAATTATGCAATTCTCATGAAATTATCCTTTCTTTTTAAAAATCTTGGGCCAAACCCTGCCTTGCTCAGAAGAATTCAGAGCAAGAACTGGTTAGATAAACTGCTGTGCCTCCTTTCCTCTTCCCAAGTGAAAAAAAAAAAGAAGTATATGTATTAAAAAAAAAAAAAAATCAAGATTACAGTTCAAACTCACTACAATTAAAAAAAAAAAAAAAAGCCAACCCCAAATTGTATTTATATTGTTGAATGATGACCTGTTAGGGAAGCAAAGAGCCCAAGAAGGGCCCATGGGCATAAAAAAATTTTTCAAATAAGGAGTTTATCACGTTCGTCTCTTCTGCCTGTCCCACATTGCCTTTTCAGAGGAAGAGCTCAGCAAAGAAATTAGTGCTTAATTAGGTTTAATTTTTGCTTTGCTCTTGCAATTCACCTTTAAAACTTGAGAGCCAGTGCTTTTCATCAGGTATGCCTGAAGGTGCTGGAAACAACCCTCTGTGCAGTCTGTTGCAGATCCTTCCTCAGAGTCAGCAATTGTGCAGCTATCTCTCCACTCCTATGTCCCTGGGGATTTCTCAAGGACAGGCGGTCTATTTTTCTCTTTACAGTGTCTATATCCATCCTAATTAGTTTGAACCAGGCTATATGGATTAACGAGATCCCCTCAGTAAGAGGCTTTGCAGAAAGGGTGACCTCCCACCCTCCCAAGTTGTATGTGTGAGCTCAGTTGCAGATATCTGGAGCAGTGTACATGGTAGACCTGCATTCAGAAATGGCACAGGAGACTACTGTAATATTTTCCCTTTAATCTCTAGAAACCAGACACTCACACAATTTTATACCAGTACAAATGCCACCAAAGTTGAAAAAAAAAAGAATTCTGATCTCTACAAACCTGACAGGAGAAACGGTTCCATGAATGTACCCCCTTTGGACTTCAAGGTTTTGATGTGCTGCTTGTAATACTCAAATTATCTGGCCTTCTCATTTCCCTATCTAGGTTACTGTATTTAACGTGGTGCTCTTAATCATATAAACACTATTGACTTTTTTCTGTTGTAATCATTGATTTCAGCCTATCTTCTGGAAGTTTTGACTGCTTTTATAAGAGGGCTATGCCTCTGTGACAGAAACTAGATTTGTTTTAATAGGATACCAAAACATGACTGCAGACAATTTGGAAGCTGTAGGTCTGCAAAGATTTCCAGTGACAGAGCTTTGGGAAACTTGATAAAGCCGCGTGTGAAGTAGTGTTGTTGGAAGCTGATAAGGACTAAGTGAAGACAAAAAAGCACAAAGTGGGATTGTTAAAGAGAACGTACGTGCAGTTCACAAGAAAGATGAGGTTTCAGAGGACATCAAAACCATGGCCCTGAAGTGAGTTCAGACTTTTGTATTCCACTGTGATTTCCACTTAGTGCTAAGATCAATGGGATTTTACCTTGGCTGTTTTAGAAGTTTCCTATAACAAAAATGCTGAGTTCTCACTATGCAGCTGATTTTACTATCCTGGCTATTCTGCAGAATAAATCTCCTGAGGACAGAATTTGCTTCCCATTACCAGTCAGGGTAACTCGAGGCTTCAGCAAAATGATCCTGGATTGACACCAGTGCCAAACAGATCATGGAATCTTGCCTGAAGGTCACTGTCTTCAGGAAATTTTCTTCAGTTTGTAACAATTTCTATTTTGAATTGCCATTCAGTTTTATTAATTATTAAAAAAAAAAAGTCTTTCTCCTTCCCTTTATCGTTCTTGAAGCTTTGACTCTTAATTCTGCCACTATTATTAAACAAGTCCTCATGCTTTTTAGTAAAGGTACTTATGTTACAGGGATATGCTTCTTACGACTTTTGATTAAATAATGCTTGAATCAAAGCCAGACTCAAAGGCAGAAAAGCTCTCTCTTTGACAAAGTGTATAAAAATTTTATTACTACAAAGTACTGCACATACTATGTAAGTTTGCACTGTATTTCCCAATGCTCTTCTTTTAGCCCCACCACAGTGGACTGTAACCATATCTGTCTGTTATAGCAGACGCAATTGCACATTAGTTTATCTGCATTTTAGCTGTCCTCTCCTGAATCTCATCTAATCTGTTAATTTCAGTTTTGTGATGAGAAGCCCCAAACTGCATACATTTCTGACTGCACTCTTACCGAGGCTGCCAAAAAGCTGTTACTCAGAAAGAAGAAAAAGTTATTTATTTCAGTCAGTCATTCTTATCCTTAGCAGGCCAGGCTAAGCTGCACTAGGGACATTTACTTGTGTAGAAGGCTTAGCCAAATGTAGAAACTCATATACCATATTATATCTGTATCATAGATATTACTCCCTAATACACTAAGGATGGCAGAGTTAGAGAAATGTTATTTCTTTGTAAGACAACTCGTTCTTTTTTATATCTATCTTTGTGTTATTTTTGCAACATAACTGTAGAGTCTTTTAACCCTTCCACTCAGTATACCTCCCACAAAATACAGCACACTGCTATCATCCACTAGTATTTCTTCTAAACCAATAAAGCTGAAGGAATGAGGGACACAGATAATTCAATCGCTAAATATTAATTCCGTTTAAGCAGTCTAGACCAGCCAGTCACCCATGGTTCCTTCCAACAGGTTACATCTATCTGATGCTACACTCCATCCTTGCAACCTCTGTCCTGGTTGTTGCCACACCAAAATGCCAGCTCGAAGGTGATCAAGCTACATTTGTCCTATTTTACAGAGAGAGCGTTAAGAAAGCAGGGAACAGTGATGACTGACTACCCCATCAAATACCAGTGCTGGGACTCATGGGACACACCACAGCCAAAATTTGCCATGAATGAAGGGAAAAAGCACTCTGGAGCAAGTAATGATACTGTAATAACACCTGGTTTGGATGATATAATGCCTGTCAACCAAGTGATCCATAGCATTTTACAAGCTAAGTACAAGTACTACTTCACCGGATCGACTATAACACTTAAGTCATTTAAGAGTGTAAAGTAATGTTGTCAGTAGTTCCTGACAAGAGGTTTTGGAGAGTAACTTAAACTGCCTATTGAAATGGGATGCAATCAGAACAAAAAGTAACAAGAGGTATTTGACCAGAACCTGAGCCAAAACAGCCTTAATTTTAAAGACTTATTGGAAACTAATATCCCCTCTGTTCTCCCAGAAGACGTTATTTTACAATGCAGGACAAGAACTTAAAGTGATACATCCATGAAGCAGGCTACAGCACTGATGGGGAGATGATATACAAAAGCAGTGTGAAATCTGAGTCACATACTTTTTTTTCTCCTTCAGAAATACCATCCATTTTGGAAGAAGCCAGAAAAAAAAATGCCTTCTTGCAATGATGCTTAATTCACAGAATGTCCTAGGAACCATGCCTGGAGGTACCACTGAAGAAAAATTCAGTTTGTTCCTCTGAATAAAAAAACCAACAAAGCTGTAATCACAACAGTTGTCTTTTAGTTCATACATTCCAAGGTAATTTCTAATACATTGACAACATGGTGGCTCCAATACAGTTAAGTTGGTAGGGATCTCAACACAAAATTTTTGTAGTAGGTGCATGTTTGTACATGCAAACATGTACCTGTCTACTTACATAAGACAAAAGAGGCGTTTAAGGGAAGGGTATTAAGGAACATGTACGCTTGTTTTCACATTACCAAGATAATATTAAAAGACAAAAATATATAGCTGTTATACACTGGACAACAGAAAAAAATGAGCATTGCTTTGAGAAGGTTATTGTAAATTCCTGCTTCAAGCTTCTTCTTGCACTCAGCCCAAACTGCCCCACTCCTGTCTCTGCAAGCCTGGGTATAGCCAGCAAACCCCCTGCTGAGGGCTCTGGCCCAAGCGCCCGACAGCAGGAGAACTGTGCAATAACTTTGACCACTACTTAAAAATATGTAGTTATGTCCTGGTAGCTTCTTACAGCTTTTATGTGTTGTAACTGAGGTGTTGTAACAAGTTTGCAGGAGGTTTGCAGTTACCTCTGTCATGACATGCCGCCACTGCATGTCATCATCAAGACAAGATAATGAAGAAAGACTGTATGAAGGTCTCTAAAACTCTGGTGAAAATGGGCTATGCTATCCTTGAGGTAAAAGCCACCCTGGAGTTAATAACCCTGGATTTCATCTTTAGCTAAAAAAAAAATAAAAATTCATAACTCTGCCTCTCATTCCCGTTGCTTGATCTTAGACTTTTTTTTTTTATTTTAAATGCATGCCTATAATTTGTATCTAAGTATAAACTACCATATTGCATATATACTTATTTTTGCTGCAATGTAATACAGATCTGTTGTCTGACACAGCTGACTGAAATCAAATACACCATAAATTTAAAATGTCTGTATTTCCTATGACAGTTAAGGTGTTTGCATTATGCAGAAGAAATAACAAAAATCATAAACTGCATTTTTAAAGCCATGACACTTAACCACGTAAAGTGCCTGATCCATAAAAGAATAAAACTCTGCTATTTAAATAAGAAAGTCCAAATGGTCTTGTTTCTTAAAAATCTAGTATTGGTTTCAGTGAAGTCAAGTGTCTATTGGCTTTAATGACTCTTTGACTAGAAGCTTCCTTGGGTATTTCAAAAAGTAAAAAATACAAACACAAGCACTTCAAAGGCTGAAAAACAGGTCAAGTCCCCCCACTTATCTTCTGCTGTATGTCACATCCACGTAATTTTTTCCAATTATTATGGAAAAGGTTTCAAATATGCATCCAACAATTATGAGATACTTACATTATGCAATGCAAACTGTATTCCTTCTTATCACAGACTTAATGCTAAATTAATATCAGGGGAAAACAAAACCAAACAAAACAAAAAAAAAGCAAAACTATAAGAAAACTTACTAGTCCTGAAATTTGGTATAACATTTTGTGTTAAAAGATTTCTTGAGAAGATGCTGCACACAGATTTCCTAAACACCAGAAATGTAAGTCTAAACTTAAAGTTAATTTCAATCCACAGACCATCAAAGGGAAAAGACAAGACAATGTCTCTGTAAACAGCCCCCCTCTCCAAGTCACAGTGAAATCCAGCAAATATTTATATTCCTGAAGCTACGGAGTTGTTCAAGCTAACCCTTACATTCCTGGTACCTGGGCAACCATCCCAAAACCTTAGAAAACACATTCACCTTTTCTGATACGAGGCTTTGCTGCAGGTTCAAGGTCTGCACAACCCAATATGACCCTGTGCTCTTGAACCTTTTGGTTTCCTCCATATAAGGCACCCCTGGTCCTGACTCTGAAGACCCAGGAAAATCCCCCAATGCTCTAGCTTCTAGGGTGTTTATGCCCGTCAGTACTAATTATGAGTATAATCTTGAACTTTGACCTGAATTTGAGACCAGGGACCTGAAGAGGCAGAAATCACATGGGGGATCTCATTCTCACTGTTCAATGAAATAAATGAAATATAAAATTTAGAAGCTATTGTGTATTTCTCATCTGAAAGCCTAACTCTCATTCACCCATAAATTTGCACAGTAACCAAGATAGATAACACTCCAAACCTCGATGACAGAGACATGCATCCCACTAGAAGCTTTCTTTCTGTCACATTTCCAGAGATCAACCTTAATAACACCAACCATTTTCAGCTTACTGACGTATTCTTTACAAGAATTAAACAAGATCAGCATCCCGACCACAGTTCAAGTGGTTGATGCAGGCTTAGAAGAAGTAGCGAAAAGTGAAGCCACAGGAAGAAGCATCTCTTCTTTTTTAATTAGGTGAAAATGAAAGATGTACTACAACTTGGTGCATTTCCAGGTCTTTGGGGGCTTGATTGGAAGGCCACCCACTCTAATGATTTCCTGCTGTAATCGCACAAAAAGGATTTTCCTCCTTATTCATTTGCATCTCTTTCTTGTTCCGCTTTTTTTCTGTGAGATGATTTAGCACCAGTGTCCACTGGAAAAAAAAAAAATCCTGATTAATGTGCAGCAGCTGACATTATAGCATATACATTCATGTTAGTGATGGAAGAGCCTCATGTAATTGGATCAGAAATTGAATAAAATAATGAAAAATTTAACACAGCCTTTGTCTTTTATACATTACAGTGGGATGGCTGGGAGGTCACCAAGCGGGAAACAACTAGGGGCGTTTTATATTCTTTTCTGGTAAAAATTTGTTTAACATAGGCCCATGATTAAAAAGAATGTGATATCCCACTGTGACACAGAGGTACAAGAGAGGGAATAATAAATTGGTAGCATTGACAAGGTGTCATTTATTATCTGCTTTAAAATGTCAGGTCATGTCATTGCACTGAAATATTTTCTCTCTTGATGTATGTCTTACAAAGCAAGTTCAATGTTTGGCACTTTTCAATTTCAATAAAAGAAAACAGCTTTTAATCTGGAAAGCACAGTAACCAACAGGAAAATAAGGTCAATTCAAGGCTCCTATTTGAACATTTTTTCACAAGCCTCTTGAAAAACCCTATTCTAAGTGGCTTAGTTCATCATGGAGCCCTGTTCTTCCTCACAGAGCCATGGCTGGCTGGCTGCCCTTTTCTCCAACCCCCCCCCCCCCTTTTTTTTTTTAAATTAAGTATGTTTCTGTGATTTCAGTAGCAAAAAGTCAAAAAGAGAGACATGTTCATTTCTGTAGAACTTGAGTGTTGTGATAAATAAATCAACTTTTCAATCATGGAAAGTATTAAGGGAATATTTCCCAGGCTGGCATTAACTACATGCTGAAAATACATGTGGGGAATTAAAATAAGTTATGAAATTATATTGATGACAAAATCCATTAAACAAACCAGACATCTTATAGAAGAAGAGAGTGGTTATTATGTTTGTATTTTTTGCATTAGTGGAGAATAAACAGTGATGAGTGAAATCCTCATTGCAAAAGCCTTTTTTTTCCCCATAAATCTATCAGAAACATGGAAGCTGAAGAAGTTGGGGAATGGACTGATAATAACAGAGCACAATGCGATTTCAAATTAAGTCACAAATTTTACTCACAGGATGCATTTGCGAAAAACAAAATTAAGACTGAAAACACTAGTCAAGGGTTATGGAAAAAAATGAAGCTTGCTCCTACAAAGTGCTCACAAACACACTTCTTTAATGAACCTGAGCATTAGTTACTTCTTGAACCTACTCTCCAAGGAGTACTTTATGTTATTGTTTGGGAAACACGCCATGAATAAAAGCAATATGACAGGGATGAGAGTCAGCAGCAGCAGATTAAAACCTAACTCATTTGACATTTTTATGAGTAAGTCTAGACCAAAGTGCCATGGTTCCTGACTTGCCTAGTTCTTGAGACACAAAATAGTTGAGGGTAGGAGTGGAAAAGGAGAGAAAGCACCCTACGTACTTACAGGCAGATCTGGAGCAGTGGATGACTCTGTTTTGCTGGGGCTGTTGGAGGGCTGGCTGTTGCCAGAGCAGTATTAACTGAGTAAGTGTCTAGAAAATGCTGTTGCATTTGAGTCTATGTGCAAGTCCACCTTTGCAGTGCATTTCAATCCTCCATTTTTTTGCACAGCTCTCAACTTCAGGGCAGCACCATTGCACGAGGCTTTGAACTTGCCTTCAGAGACTCAGCATCAACGTTTGTGCTGGTACAAGGGTGTGTCTCCTGAAAACGAAAGGGATGGACTATGAAGATTCCTGGCTTGGCAGGACAGGCATGCAACAAGCTGAAAAAACAGGTGAAAGGGTTTTGCTTGTTCATTCCCCTGCCCAGTTCGTACTGGATCCTGCTTCTCTAAGCTTTTTTCTAGTTTTTTTTCTCCACTGGTAAGACAGATTCAGCTCATCAGTCCCCAAGTGGATCCTAAATCCGGTTTCTTCCAAAGGAAGTTACTTAATATATCTGGTCCACTATTTCCACCAGTCATTGTGTATTTATCCAGAGGAAAAATTGGTGATACAGCAAGCAGTACCATAGAAGTGAAAATCCTAGGGTTGTGACTAGCTCTTTATTCTGCTTCTTCTGTACATCAGTAGAAACACAGAATAGCTCCACCAAAATCAGCAGCTGCTCTTGTTTCCTGTCATCTTGATGAACACCAGATCCTGGTCCAGCAAACCTCTGTTTCTCCAGTTCAACCACATCTCAGCATCAGTGATTTTCAGTCTCTCCTTACTACAACTCCTCTGGATTTATCCCCAGAAGTCCAGGAGGAAAAACACGGTGGTGGGAGGGATGGGGAGGAAAACCCAATTTTTAAGGAACAGGATGAAATTGCTTACCAAAAAAAATTCTATACCAGGTGTGCATTAAAAAATAATAATAATAAACCAATTTGGTCTTGCTTCCTAGGCAATAACTGCTTTCAAAGTTAATGGCTACTTTGTACAACATAATACTGCAAAATCTAATTTATGATCAGCACCTCACAGAGCACACAGCAAGTGCTCTTACATTTTTCCTATTTCTGTAGTCCAGCTAGAATTTTTTTACATCACCTTGAGCTGAATGCCTTGAAGATACTAGCAAAAGCAAGCACCTTGAGTTATGTGGCAATGTTTCATTTCAGCTGTTACAATACAATTGTTTAGACTAGTAGAGTAACAAACGGCCCAATTGTTCACAAGGGACTAGAGATTGTCAGGCAGGGGGGGAATATTGCTGTTGTCTGTGGTTTAGTAGCTAGCATTTTGATTCGATGCCTAATACAGATTCATAATTAAAATTTAATTTGTTTGTGAGCTTGCAAGACAGAGACAGACAGAGAAAATGTGCACACAATGTATAGATGATGGGGAGAGAGATATTCTTCTCTGCGTATGGACTGGTTCCAGTGAGGGATTCAGGAAGTTTCTAGTGAGGTGGCACAGCACAGAAGCTCAAGACTGAAAAAAATCTAATTTCCAGGGTTAAGAAGCTATTACACTGCATGAAAGATCATCCAAAATGTGTGCATAGAGGAGAAGCAGTAACCAAGAACTAGCTACTAGGAAATACTAACCATTCAGGTGCTCAAGAAATCTTACCTCTCCAGAGCTTAAGTACCTGCCTTAAGGATGGATGTCAGAGAAATGCCTTCATTCCCTTCAGGATACAGATCTGGGAATCCATTCCTAAAAGTATTAACCTACTCCTTGAACAAAGCTACTTTGTTCACTCCTTTTTTATACTCCTGGAGGAAAATGAGTTGCTTCTATCACTCAGTTTTATTGTAATAATCTAGAAATTGAAGCTACATCCATTTTTATTTTTTTTTTAAATGTGTCATGATATTTATATAAGACTTCTGTCATTTAAGTGATAGGATGCTAGTACCAAGTTTTCCCACAGGATATATTTCAACAGTCTTATCCCACTTATTGAAATAACTGAAAGTTTTACCATGAGCAGTGTTAGCAAGGTCTTACCACTCCTAAATGCAGTGCACCAGGAAATATCTTCTACACTAAGTAAACCAACAGTAGGATAGTTTATTTTGTACTTCAGTCCGGGGTTATTTTACATTACTATTGAAAAAGTGAATGTCAGAGAAAGGCAGATGACCTGTCCTCATTTTAGCTGCAGGAAATAAGTATTTGGCATTTATCGCCTGCAAGGAAGCTGTGATGAAGGGAGCTACTGCCACAGATGTGCATGTTCCACAACTTCCAAAACACGCAGACACACTCAGACTATCATTGCTAATAGCTCATTCGGCATTAGAAGCGGCAAGATACTGCTTTTCCACTGCTGTAATCATCTGTTGCATGCCCATAAACTCTTAATAGAAGTTCACTTATAAATTAGAGATCATTCTAATTTATCTCATCTAGAGACTTTCCTGCAATATTTTCTGACAGACAAATCATAAAAACTAAAACAATTACAATTTACTGATGTGCAGCTATAGCATTGGACATTACTACCTTCTCTTAGATTTATTAGGAGACAAATAACAGGAATGCCAGATTGCAAACTAAATTGTGCAGGCTTCACGGCATACATGTCTTGTCCCTTTCCCCATCACTGACCAGATTATGGCCTAGGGGGTGTTCTCAGTGATTCTTTAAGTTCTCAAAAAGATATATGATTGACATAATAAAGGGGCTTGGGTTTGAGTTTAATGATAATGGTGATATATACAGCTTTTCCCCCTCCTAACTGATTTCAGCTGAACAAATAACTTTTTTTTTTTTTTTTTTTAAGTTTAACAAGCTTTCTAGGACTGAAAATTAAACAGTGGTCTATGCATCTAGGGATTTTCACTTGCCTGCTTCTACCATTTGTTCAAAGAAGTATTTTTAAAAAAAGTTAATAAGAATTAAAGCAAACAGCTATGAATATTGGCAAAAAGGAATAAAAAGGAGTTGTAAACAGAACTGTTGAACAAGTGGCCAAAATTAAGAAAGATAGAATCTTTTTTTTTTTTTAAGAGGAAACACATTTTTTTTAATATGGATTTCAGTTAAATACTTTGTTCAGTCCAAATCCAAGTATTTAGTTTTATATTTGGGCTCATAACACTATTTAAGTTACATTTTGGCACTTTAAAAGTGATTTTGAAACATCTTAGACATTTCATTCCAAACCAGCCAAAACTATGCACTTTGCCTTTCCTAAATATGTGTTTCCTGCAGAAGTCATTTGCAAATCTAGGTGAAATTCCTCCAAAAAATTCTAATCCCCTGGAAACCTAATACTTAACATATAAAACTGTGCCTGATTGGTTGCAAATAATTTTTTCAGCTTTTCTTTAGTTCTAACAATAAGGTATTCCGAATATTATTGAAAAAGTTGGAGGAAAACTTGGCTTTGGAAACAAATACATCTAACTCCATAATCTTACTAACATAGTACCCCAAAGCAACAAACACATAGTATTTGAACAAACCCAATATCTGCTTTCTCAAATTCCTACTGTCAAAATTCTGGAAAAAATTTACCTGAACATGCTATTAGAAACTCTCTATAAAAGAGTAACGCTATCAGGTGGAAGTAAACAATCTTTTTTTTTCTCTTCAATAATATCTGCATCCTTCCTTTCTTAGTCTAGATTTCACAAACAGTAGCATATCTTCCAGTCATTAAAACACACATATTCTTTTAGTAGAAGACACCAAAGCTTTGCAGATAATAATCATATAGACAACATTCTAAGTGTTTTAAGAAGTCTTTTTATACAAATAATTATTCACATTGATATAAAAGCATTGAGCTACAACACACATAAGGGAAAAATGTTGTAATAAGCTTCTAGCATCACACTTGACAGTTTCAGTCCAAAAGTATACAAAAGGTGGATTAGTTGCATTGACAATGCTGAAATGTGCTCTTATTTTGTAGTAGCATATCTTCATAAAACAAATTCTCTTAAAATACAGCATTTTTTTAATCCAGATACTGAAATTGAGGCAGATAATAATTCACACACTTTCTTATCATTAATGGCTGTGTCCAGTATATGAATGTACTAACCCTGCCATTTCCCTGTTTGCATTTATTTCAAATAGATAACTTGGATCCGGGGGTTTGGTGGCCCTCTCTCCTGTTTTTGCTCCTGAAAGAGCTCACCACAGAGCAGGTGGCAGGGAGATGCGTCCTCTTAACTAAACTGGGACATGGCAGTGACATGGGAGCACACAAGGGAGCACTCACAGGAGGAGGGGGGCAGCTCTCAGGGAGCAAAACTCAGCATACTGGGAATGTGAGGTTCCAGCAGAGAACAGAGAGCATGCCAGAAAGAAATGCCATAAAAAGAGGTCAAAAAAAAAAAAATCTCCTTTTATTGGATCCAGAGCAAGTACCAAAAGATATTGATAAACATTCATGTCTAACTTGGCAAGATCCAAATACAGCCTGGTGAAAGTTAAGATGAGTTATTTTATATTCTTCCTCACCCTCTTCTTTTAAGTTACTGATAATCAAGACCAAAAGCAGCTATATTCCATAGTTTCGTTTTTCAAACCAGAAGCCTACTCTTGAGCAACTTTGTTATTTTCCAAGAATAAAATTCACTTCTGTCAGGCACTGTAAGGCAAAATAATCATTTAAGAATAATGTAATAAACAGGTCTTGAGCTGTACTGCATAAGAAAGATCTTAGTTACATGGGTTTGGGTGGGTTTTTTTTAATAATTAAACTTTTTGTTAAAGTAAACTAGAGGGCTTGGGTTTTGTTTTTGTCTTTTTTATGCTAAAAGAAATGGCAGACCTACTACCAACCGGGGCAGAATCCCACCAACTGCAAGATCATAGCCTAAAGGAAAAAAAACCTCAAATTTTTGGAACAGATCCAGAAGAACTAGTCTGCGGTGAATTCTTTTGTCTTTCATCAGAGCCTAACTGAAGGGCACAGATTATACCTGTCCATAAATTTCTCAAACTTTTTATAAGGATATGAAGGACTGACTTTTATCTCATATTAAAATAAATATTCATGAATAATAATGCTGAATCAAGTGAAGAATAACTTGGTCCCAATGACACTCTTGGAAATCCAGAACCACTCTATTAATTTCAATAAAGTTGTTGCAGTTTAATATTAACACCAAAAAGCTGAGAACTGGGACCACTGGAGCATACCTGCTTAAAAGGTGTCTCACAAGTCAGTGATTAAAGTCGCACAAACACTGGTTTTCCTCCAGAATAATTCCACAGGGTGACATTAAAAAATCTTATTTTGTGCCAGTCTTTGTATAAAAAGTCTGATGGCAGCAAGTAAATCACAGCAGGAGGACAGTAATTTAAAGGGAAATGCAGGGGATTGCCAGCAGAAGTGGTTGCACTTCAGTGGATCTCCAAGTGGCTATTGCTGTTGTATTAACAGCACAAAGGCAACACAAAGCGAACTTGCTGGTGAGTGACAAGTACACTAGAGACTCAAAAAACATCAAAACAAAATGGTAGCAGGATCTTTTTCCCTACACACCAAGTGGTGTACCCCCAGCAGCTGGCCTGCTGAGCACTCATCTGTAACCAAAAGCAGTGTGTTTCAGCAGATCCTGTAGCCCACAATCACAACAAGCACTGCCTTGTTGGAAAAAGCAATGAAAACCCGTCTGGCGTTTGCTGCGACTGGACTGGGTAACAAATATGAGCAGCTATTAAGGAAGGTCAATGACATGGAAACCCATGCAACCAGAACTGGGGCATGGTGCAAAAAGCCTATAAAAGACCTGAAGCAGCGAGCAGAAATCCCAGGAAGCACGACACAGGGGATGAAAGCCATTCTGGGTAGTGTTAAACTGCTAGAGAACGATATCCAAGGGGGATAAGCGTTAATGAATCTTTAGACGTGGAGAAGTCCAACCAAAAGCTAACTGAATACATGCTCCCTGCTGACAGCAATATCTTACATATCCTACCACCATGATGAAAACTGTTAGTGTGAGGCCTAAAGAAAATTTTCTGCTCAAAGCAGTAAAATCTTAAGTACAGCTGTTTGAGTCCCCAAGCTGATAATAAGGTCTAACTGTACCAAAAGCACTCCCAGAAAACACTGGGGCACCTGTGCTTCGTGCTGCTGAGCCAGGCAAGACCACTATTCCTCTGGTTCTGAATATCCTTGCTCCTTGCCTTTTAATGACATACATAAAACCACATATAAAACACTACAAAATCAAACCACCTTACAATCTACCACTCTACATAAAACCTAATGAACATCCTGGGGTAATTTGTATTTCTGGTGAGCAAGAGTAAGGAAGTACGATACTGCAGAGGTCCACAACCCCTCTAGACATCATCCTAAAACTCATCAGTGGTCAAGTGTTCAAACAGTTCAGATCCAAGTGTAAAAACAAACTGAAACTAATTCTTGTGCAAAGGGACAGGTCAAGACAGATGCAACACTGCTGTGTCCTATTGCCCTAGCCCTTTGTGCTAGCCTGGCATAGGCTGGTACAATTTAAGCTGAGTGTTGATATCTACAGTCCACTCACATGGACACCACATAACTTTGTTACCCAGATATTTATAAGGTGAGAAAATGCGCAGTTGTGTATACAGTCATCCAGAAATTGATTTGCACATATATGTATTTCCCGAGCAAGATGCTATGAAAAAATACAAACCAAAAAAACTCAGGAAATGTTATCAGTCAGATCACAGTAGTCTGAGTTTTAAAATGACATTTCAAATTTAGCACTCAATTTTCTGCAAGAAGTGGCTTATTTTTTCTTTTAAAATACTTATACAATTGAAATCAGTTGGTAAGAGAAATGTCTATTTATTCAAGAAAGAATTCACTTCTTATATGACTAGCATGAAGACCATTCACAATTATGCAAGCTATCTTGTAAGCCTTCGTGTTTCAGTTGATAAACCTGCCCTGAACTATCTGGGATTAGAAATAAAAGTGTGACAGGAGGAGGATCTCTGCTAATGATCACCATTACGGAAGGCTGCCCTCTGAAAAATCTGAGAAAATATTCATCTGGAATGTCAATCCTATATTTTCAGTTTGCTTCACAAATGTATTGCTGCTTCCAAAGGCTGACTGGGTAAGGCAAGATATAGCAGCAACAGAGGTAACAGAAATACTTCTTATTTTCTGACAACCATCTGTATGGGGCTTTCCACTGAAGTATTATAATATTTTGATTTTAGATATCTTTGCATAAAATCTTTTACTGACTATGTGAAATACCACTTTACAATTGTTTGGGTAACAATAGCTTCTCCACACACTTTTTTTCTTTTTTTAAACAGTTTCTGAGTTTCTGATTTTTAAATTTTATTTTTTTTTTTTGGTCCCACATTGGAATGAAAATTACACCTTTACAATATTCAGAAATCAGAACCATAATTTCTCTTCTCTGTTTCTATTGAATGTCAGAGTCCCTCTCCCACTTTTTGTCACGTATATAAGAAGCGGCCAGAAACCAACAAAGAGCAAACTAGAGCACATAGAGACTAAACAACTCTCCAGGTATCACTGGGAAAGTCAACTGTGCACCCAGGAGAAAGAATGAATTTCTTAATTAATGCTATGTTGCTTTAATCATTAACCAGCAATGTTCGACCCAAGACCCACTCAAAACAAAAAATGCGACAAGCAAAGTCTAGCTGAGATATTATCCATATTTCCATGACAAAGCACTAAATAACACCTGTAAATTCCGAAGCCAAGCAAACTGCAACTGTTTTCATGGAGGGATATGCAGAGTTTGATTTATCAATACCTAACATCTGTTTCTAAACAAAAAATTAGACTTCCTAAAATGTTTACTTTTATAAGCAACTTAAAACAAAAGAAATGAGCAAAGTTATGTTAATATCAGTGTAGTTTTAACTAATAGAACATACTAAAGGGTACTAAAGGGAACAAATTGCAATAAAACTTTCATGTAATCTTACCCAATGGATAGGAAGAACAATGGTCTTTTCCACTCAATGTTGTCTTTTGGAAAAAAAAAAAATGTGTAAACAAAGCCTAGCTTTTCTTGCCTACATATCCTTAACTTCAACTTCTGTCTAAAGAAAATAAAGGTTTATTTAGGCTGCAGCTTAGTTTTTCTAGTCTGTGTGTACTTTATTGAAAATTTTATTTGAAAAATATTTCGCATTTACAGGTTGTGATTATACAACAAATCCATGACTCCAAGTAGGAATTACAAATCCTGGGGCAGAAACCAACAGAGCTTTATTGAAAGTTCCTGACATGGAGCATTCTGATATATACCAGTATTTCTACTTAATGTCATTTTTTTGTCATTTTGTCCAAAATCCATGAAATCAGAGAGGAGCTCTAGTGGCTGCACATAGTAAAATTTTTCAGCTTGAGATTTATTTCATTTCATTGGAATGGGTGGGGCAGGAAAAACTCATGTGAAACTAGAATTTAGTGGAGAAATCGCAAATTAACTACTGGCTGTCAAAATGCTGCACTCTTTAAAGCTGAAGTAAGTAAACAGTTTCAGGGAAAAAAAATAAAAATCATAAAAAAATCTGCCATTTTACTTTCTTATTTTTTTCCCTCATCAGTCATTCATATACAGTTCTGTTTATAATTTCTCTTCCAGCAAGGGCAGATTGTCCTATTAAAAAGGACACTTCCTCCTACACTACCAACAGGAGGATAATAATTTTGTGTGGACTCATCCTGAAAGGAAGAAGGCTTTTTAGGAGCTCAAAATAAACCAAAGAGCTAAAGAAATGAAATTAGCTTCTATTCAGCTTTTCTTTGCTTTTTCTTTTTTAATTAACTTCCTAAACCTTTTTTTTTTTTTTTTTTTTTTAGATTTTTCACTGCAAGCAGCAGTTAAATGTAAAGGAAAACCAAGCAGATTTCTCTAACATCAAGAGACAGTCAAATAAAGGACACTGTGCACCTTTCCAGAGGCACCTGTGCTTAGCAGCCTGAACACAAAATGAGCCAACATCACTTGGCAAATGGTTTCTTTACTGGCTTTAGCAGAAGTCCCTTGGCTCTCACTGCTCCCCTAGGTATTGTGAATCAGCAATAATGCCATACTCCTTTTTCTGCAAGTTTTGGTTGTTTATCTTTTCCTCCTCCATGGTGAAAGAGGCACTTTTGAAACAAAAGACACAGTCTCTCATCGTGTGTTTGCTGCAGCACTATGGAAAAGGTTAGCTGATTCTAAGCAAAATGGTTACCCTTTCAAAGGGTTTTTTTAACAGAAACAGGGTTTTTTTGTCAAATCTGGAAAACCCTGGAAAAAAAGAAGAAAAAAAAAAAAGGCCCCACATTTGAACAGAGCGCAAAAAACTAAAACTAGGAGTTCGTCATCGAAGTCTCAATGTCATAGCCATCTTAACCAAATCAGAGAAAATATAATGAGATTTATTTTCCTTAGATAAACCTGCCTGTGTGCTTCTAAAACCACTTAACATAACAGAAAACAACTATTCCATTGTATCATCATGTCCCTGCTGACTGGGTTAATCTTTGCACACTAAGACACACTAGCATACATGTCATACAAATCTCTCCTTTTTTTCCTCCTTAGTGTAAGCTAATGAAACTTAATCAGAGTCATCTAACAAACTGCAGGCTAGCACAGCAGCTGGCTACACTTACACAACTGGTTCAATTTGGCACATCATACTTGGAGTAGGCAAAATAGAGTCTCTGCGTTAATAATGCAACACAATCTTGCAATGGCTGGACCAGATTTTTTCCTCCTCATTGTTTTTTAGCATCGCAAATTCCCCTGCTTGTTTCAAATGTCTGTAGTGCTTAAACTTGACCTTCACTCGAGGTTTTTTTGTAGGGCACCATCAAAATGTACCTCTAAAACAGCTGAAGTATATAGCTTCTTTTTTTATGCTAATGATTTCTTTCCCTCCAGAGAAGGTTAACTCAGCTACCCTACAATTTTTTATATTGGTGCTGCAGCTCTAAATCTTACCCTTCCTGATTTCACAGAGTCACAGTGCAAATGCTGTTGTCATTGCCTTCATGGAGAGTCAAAGATGTTCCCCTGTCTGCAGGATCCCCTACACGCTGCTGACAGGGAACTGACCACAGGGGAAAGCTGTTTCTTCCATCCTTCTCTGTGTTTGCACATGGCCCGAGAAGCAGGAAGGGGATCACCACAGGCTGTGATTTGAGACCAAAAAACTGTTTCTGCCCTTTCTAAGGCATTAAAGTAGGATCCCTCAAAAAAAAAAAAAAAAATTGTAAAACCAAAGAAACACAGTAATATTTTCTTGCTCTGTTAACAAAAGCAGAAATTTGCTGCCACAAGTGCTATCATTTCCTCAGGCTTCTTTGTCCCATCTTCTAAAGATGCTTGGGAAGTTACCTCAATCAAAAAGGTGCACTTCAAAGCAGCTACAAGTCTGCTCAAGCATCTGAGGGCCTCTTAGCTCCCACCTCGTAGAGACGATACAAACAGGGAACATGTCTACCAAGAGGGCAAAGGTGGGAGTCTCCATCCGAGGTGTTGACGCCCATTCAGGTGATCCAAATCAGGAGAGGAAACAGTAGAGTCCGTGCAGCTGCCTTCATTCACGCTCATACGACAAAGTAACTCTCACTTTACCTACATAAACTCACAAGCACTGCAACTGAGCTCTTAAAAAACAAGCAGAAAGTGAGGCCTCCATATACAAGAAAAAGATCAAATTCCATCCCAGTTGGCAGGCGATTACTGAAAAAGGGAATTTTTTTAAAGCAGCTGCAAGCCTAAGCAGGATTTACCTGGTAATACAAATGTATCAGAGCTTATTGAGAAAACGGAAGGTAAGTACTGTCTGCTAAGAATATTATCACTGCCACAATATGCCAGCACTACTTGCTATCCACAGAACAACAGCTTCTTTCCTCTTTTCTTCTCAGCCCTCATTTTTTTAAATTCTGAACCAAGGTTAACACACACATTTTTTTCATCCAAATATGAGGATGAAGTTTAATAACAGCTGCACACCAAGATCTTGAATTAGGACATGCTTCAGGGGGAAGAACTCCTGAATATTATTTCTTCACCATTTGTAGCAGGTGCAGCTATGCTGTGTATTTTCAAGTTAGAATATGAAACTGTGTCCAGATTTCTGGATCTTTAAATTGATCAATAAGATTTTAGGTTAATGTCAGCATTGCTTTCAGTAAGAATTGAATTTCACTCCTTCCCAGTTATATAGAAGAGTATCTCAGCTATCACAGAAGAGCTTTCTTTTTTCTTTTTTTTTTCTTTTTTTAAACTTTTCATTAGCCTACTTTATCATAAAAGATAAGTCATTGACAGACCAAAGATCATCTAAAATAGAGTTATTTCAACCAGGACCGTAAGAACCCCTCATGATAGACTGCCAAAAGGCAGCAAGCCACCCAGTGATCAAGAACTGCAGCATGACCTACAAGCAGAAAGGTCATTGTTTTGAACTATCCTGTCCCCATGTAAAACTTCAACTCTCAGCTTCCCAGCTAGATGCCTGCTTTTCTACTCTGGTTAGGTTTCTTCTATTATAAAATTCAATTGAACTGAGTCAGCTTCCATCATTCTCAAAGCACAATTCAGACAGCCCCCTCCTGTTCTGGCACTGAGACCTATAGAAATCCATTTTCACTCTGTACATTTCCCTGACTGAGAACCCAAGAAAGAAAGTTTTGCAAAGTTCAAAATATTGTTATTACTTTGTGGGCTGTGCCGTAATTTCTTGAAAGAAAACTCATGACATATTCTACCACTTCGTACTTACTATTACATTTTTTTCAGTCAAGGTGATTAAATTCTGCACTGAAACACATAACAGTTTCTTCACAGACATTCCCTAGATAAAAATAATTTCATGAGGAAAACTCCATTGCCCACATTTTCCTCTGGTGCTCAATTTCACTTCTGTAGAATATTCTGAAGGAAGAAGTCACCAAATGTTTTCAGCAGCATTTTTTTCATTTACAGTGAGACACATAGCAATATAATGGAAAACCAGAAAACTAGAAAAAGACCAACATTTGCATCCAGTGTTCTCTGCTCCAGCTGAACAAATCGTTTGGTGTTGTTTCTGATAATTTGTGCAGAATCCAAATTAGACAATTCTGTTTATTGACCGCTTGACTATCTGAATGAAGCCAAAGAGCAATCTGCAAGCTATAATGTTCATCTTCCTGCATGTGTGGATTAATCAGCACCGAAATATCTGCATTACTTTTAACATTATGTTTGCTTACTGAATTTATCTACTGGAAATACCATTTCCCTCCATTATATTTCCCTCCATTATATACTTCATTCATTGTAAATCAAGAATACTCATGTGTTTTATCCTGAAGTTATTTCAATTTACACAGCCAGGACAGCTGACCCACACTGGCCACATACGATGTGACGTCATGTCCAGTATATAAACTGAGGGGAATTGAGGGGTGGGGTGGGATCACTGCTCGGGAACTAACTGGGCATTTGTTGATGAGTGGTGAGCAATTACATTGTGCATCACTTGTATATTCCAATCCTTTTATTATTATTGTCATTTTAGTATTGTTATTACTATCATTATTAGTTTCTTCCTTTCTGTTCTATTAAACTGTTCTTATCTCAGCCCACCGGTTTTACTTTTTTTCCGATTCTCTCTCCCCCATCCCACTGGGGGTGGGGTGGGGGGGAGGGAGCGGCTGCGTGCTGCTTAGTTACCAGCTGGGGTTAAACCCCGACAATGAGCTATACTTTGGACAGAGTGTAAAGGAAGTGTCTTTCATGTGCAGATGCTGACACTTCCTCAGGTCTGCTTCCAATATGATTTCAGTCTGCTTTTCGCAGCTGCTGAACAACCATAGGTCATCAGCAGTGGCCATTTACTGTGGCAGAAGCTTACTCAGCATAATAATGGATAGCTTGAAAGGCCTTCAAATATGCTCTGTGTGATAATTTCATTAGCTTTATGCATAAAGACTCAAAAATTTAATTACTGGTCTGGAAAAATAGAAATACAAATTATAAAACTCAGGGGGTTTACATATGCAAGCAGCTAAAATAAGCTGCTAGTTTCACTAACCATGTACTAACATTGTTTCATTTTTAGAAACTTTTGATCTTTTATTTCCCAGAGCTTTCATTATTTCTTGAATTGAGACGGCAGCTACTCACTGTTGCTATCTACTATTTAAGATTGAATGTCGCATATTACAAGTGCTCAACTGAAACAAGTTGAAATAAGACCTCCGGGCTGCTGAACCCTCTTGAGGCCCACAAAATAGTGAGATGCACATCACATGAAACTATCCAGTAAGTCAGCTTTTAAGCAAATAAAAGCAAATACAGTAGTCATAGAATAGTAGTAAAAGAGACAAAGTAGATGGCAGACTACTATTTTTCTACCTCCATAAAATCTTGCATAATCTCTTCAGAAAATCTTCAGAATGTTTTGAAAGATTCTGCTTTTTAAAAGGTCACCGATTCAATAATAAATACATGCACGCACAGACACACATATATAGGTATTTAATATACACAGTTTTAGTACATTGCTTGGATCTGTAAAGCCTGCTTAGTGTGAAATTTATTCAGATTGTTTATACAATGTGGAATAAAACTTTCCAGTTTGCTAGTGAGAATAAAAAACTAGCCAAGAAAACAGGGTATTTCGTTCTCCTCTCCACCAAACTGAAGGTAGGAGGTAATTCTTTAAATTCAGATATTTTCAATCAGATTTGTTTCTTTCACGTAAGAGAAAGCAAGCATCATAAGCACACCTAGAAACTTAGAGCTTCCAGTTTTACAATGATTCTTCTTGGTATGCATTACAAAGCAGTACTGGCATGATTTTAGCCAACCCATCCATTTTGTAGGACTCTTGCCACCTACCACCTGTAATTTACATAATAGAGCATGTAATTTGAGATGTGCACTTCCTCCTCCCCACATTAATTTTCAGTATGGCACAGTTCACCTGTTAAGTAATAGCAATTCATCACTCTCTGACAAATAGCACAATAAAACTGCTCACTGTGCCTTGTGATGGGAGCCAAATAAAACCAAAAAAAACAGTCTTGCACTCACATTTTGGACTAGACACAGACCCATGTAATACCATCACAAATTCAATTACTTTGCACTGTGATTATTAATGACAGAACAATGTAACGAGTCTGAGTGAAGATAAAATTCCTGTGGTTAAGTGAGTCCTTGATGCTGAAATTTCTTTACCAAATTAAAGCACTTTTTCCCCAGGCATTAGGGAGTCTCATTAAAAGCCCATTTAAGCCAATGAGAATCTTCCCATTGACAGACGTAAGTTTGAATTAGGTCCTCACTGCATTAAAATTGAAAGGGGGAGGGGGTGTGACAATTCTTAGGAAAAACAATTTCCTGGTACTGGCTTACTGGCTTGGAATTGTTTCTGTACCTGCTCATGCATCCAGCACAGATTTATGTGTTCATATCAAGCAACTACACACAAATGCATATAGAGAAATCTCACTACATATATACATGTAATAATCCAGTCTGCAGATACAAATTGTGAAAGCAGATAATTTTAAATAGGCCTCAGAGTTCTTTCAAAGCCTCTTAGCTCATACATATGCCCTGAAGCATATGCCTTATTCCTTCCTCTCTCTTATTACTAAGAATCACAGGAATTTTGCACTAAAATTCCCCACCCATAGCCATATATCTTTACCCAGAAAAAGCCTATAGTTACTTTATGGAGATGGTTGCCTAAATCCAACCTGATTTCCACCGTGGTGCCCTAATTCCAAAACTGCTTCTCAAATTCCCCTGTCATTGATCATCTAAGTCTGCACAATCCCTAGACATCTTTAGTTTTGACATGAAAACTTTTCAGGTGCCAGAGGAATTGTGTTTTCCCCAATGAATATTTCTCATTCCCCAGGAAATGACAGGACATAGTCACCTTCTCTTCCTGAAACTGCTCAACTCTTTCTTAAAAACAAATACACGTGTGTGTGTATCTATTATATGTATATATACATCTATCTATCTATATATATAAATAGAGTTTTAAGACAGTAAGAGCAAGACTGAATAGGACTATGCAGCCTCAATTAAACCTTAATCTGGAGACTTCTCAGTTTCAGTCCCTCCTCTAACAGTTGTTATGCATTATTATACAGCATGGGACAAAAAAATGACTCAGATGTTAGAACAAAAATAAAAGTTCTTTTGTCCCAAGCCTCAATGGTTACAGACCATGGTTATCCAGTAGATTGTAGACATTGTTCTTCTTTGGCCTAATAACCCTTGAATAACATTGAACAGAAGGGAGCAGCTTCAAACCAAAAGCGTGAGTCATTCCCATTCTTGCCCCCATCCCAATATCCTACTGGAAATTATCCACAGGCTTTTAATGAGAGAGGATCAACCACTGAAACAAGTTACAAGAGAAAGTGATGACAAAACAACAAATTCAGATCAAGATCTGATACCTTTCTGGAAGACAATCTTTAGCAAAAACGCAATATATTTTAGACACACTCAAGGTAGCTGCATGAAAAACATAACTGGCTACCTGAAAGAACTCAAATTGACCCACACAGTCTCAGGGGTCCCTTTTGCTCTTAAGCTCTATGAACTTTAGCATATAGCATGTGCATTTAACTAGATGCAGTCAAATCCATGTTGCTTCTAAGACCACTTTCTATCGTTATTGCAAAACTGTTTCAAAAGTCCAAATTACTGCATGAGTTTTTCTGGACTGTATCATGCAGATAATCAAACCCGATGATCTCATAGGTCCCATTTGGTTTAAAATTTCATGCACTGGCTCTTACTTTTATTTGCCAAAGACATTTTTATATTGTGAGCATTTATCTAAAGAAAGATGAAAGCTGAACATTTGTAATCTAGCTTTTTTTTTACAAATGGCACAGTCAATTTCCCACTTCCATGTGTGACATTACAAATGGAAATATCAACTGATCAAAGAAAGGCATCTGAAAAAAGTGACACATTTTCAATATTCTGAGATTATTTTCAGAAGTATATTCAAACTGGAGGTGCTTTTGGTTTAGCTATATATCTCCTCCTAATGGCAAGTGAACAGCTAAAACCTCTAGCCTCAAGCTGACAATATGCATTTGCTTTCCCAAATAGAAGATCACTATTTGACTGAAGATAGTAGACTGTAGTCTGCTATTAAAGTTATAGTCAAAGACAGATCATCACCGGTTTTGTCTTGTCAGAGATTTTTACAGCTCCCTTGGAGCCAACTCCATTAAATATAATTCACATTTACACTGAAATTCATAGCCCTTTGAAGAGTTTGGATTCACTCTCTGTCCTAAGCATTTGGATCTGGCTTGGAATAGCTGAAAGAGGAAGTGGTGGCACTCATTTTGTTGCTGCAAATGAAAATTCAAGACAAAAAGCATCTTTTCCTCTTTTTCCTTCCTTTCTGAAAGTATTCTCTAACCTCACAGTACACTGTACATCTTACTTGAATATTATCATAGATAACTGAAACTTGAAAAATGTTTGCAAATTCTACTCAAGGTATGCATAAATCTTCAGAGAATTTAGAAAAAAAATACTTAGAAGTAACTAGTTAATTCATTTTGTCTATCAGTTACAGAAAGAGAGGGGAAACCAGTAGAAACTTCAGTATGCCAAATCACATTTGCTGGGTTATTCACAAATAATGTAGCACTCTCAGTTCTGACATAGCAATATCAAGACAAAAAAATAAGGAAATCTCATTTCAACCAAGAGACCAAGGTGATCTAAAGTTCTGTTACCCAAGGATGATAACAGTTAAATTCTGCCTGCCAGAAAAACTAACAGCAAAAAGTGCTTTCTGACAGATCCTGCAACCCAAGAAAACATGACAGGAATGTGGACATACCTTTTTTCAGACCACTCTTATTGCCAAAAAGTCAAATGTAATCTGATAAATAACAGGTTGAAATCTTGCCAAAAACAAGATCTATTTGGATCAGAAATTTTCTGCAGGTATATTATCGGTTGAATAATTTTCCTGCTTTAAGTGATCTGTCAGTGTATGTGTATGAGCAAATGTACAACTTTCTGGTTTGGGTTAGGACTACAGAAACACAATAAGCCTAGAATCTTTTGAATCTAAATACTATAGTTTAAAGCATAGCTTTAGAAGTCAAAGCTGTATTATTTTACCTCAGCAGTTGTTGCCACATTAGCTTGCTTTATCTAATCAGAAACAGAAAAACTTCAGATATATAAAAAGCTTCCAGCCTGTTCTAGGAAGATTTCTAACTCAATTTTGTAGCTTTAACATGTCAGAAGGTTATACTCAACTCTGCAGGGCAGATGAGAAGAAACCTGTAGTCCACTTAAGACCTCAAATGACTGGGGGTGAAGAAGGATGTCTTGGTAACACTAAGGTATATATTTTCTGTCTTCTAGGAGTATTTGAAAGGCATATTCGGCGATCAGGAAAGGCCCCTAAACCTAGTTTAATATTAGATAATCTTCCAAACACTTAACGCTTCTCTAAAAACCAAACTGGCATAATAGCCACTGTTAGCTATTTGTTTTCTTGTTGTGAAGAATTTAAGCTTTTGATAGCATCAGACACTAATGCAGTCTAAACTAACACAAACATTTTAAAACGAACATGTTCAACTCCACACTACAAGGCTATGTTGCTTTAATTATGAGTTTTCAAATAAATCAGTACAAAACCAGCACATACACCATGCATAGAAAAGCGGTTTGAATTAGTTGCTACCCACCCTCTATAACATGCACTTATGATAAAAGAAGTTAACAGGTGTAATAGTAAAATAAAAACCACAGTGCTAGCATATAAATAGCACTGTCAGAAGCGTGAGATTTACTTAACTTGTCATTGATGAGACAGGACCACAGAGAAGCTGGGAGACCAGAACCAAAACCAACTCAGAGCCGCCAAAGATGGGGGAGGCTTTGTCTGTGTTTCTGCTTATAGGATGATCTATGGTCTAGGACTGCACCTCTCCTGGCTCGTAGCTTCCTGGCTCAGTGTTGCCCTTCTCCTCTGGTCCTCGGACAACCCATGTGAAAATGCTGGGAGTAGGGTGATAGAGCACCCTGAAAGTCTCTCTCACTCGTTACCTCTGTGCCTCTTGGGACTCTCTCCGCAAATACAGAGCTCAGACTTCCAAACGTCTCCAAAACCAAGAAATGTAGCCTGCCATTTACTTTAACCAGGCAAGTAAAATAGAAACAGGGCACCCACAGTGCTATGAAAAAGTGTGGACCTTTTCAAATAATTCCTTACAAATCATTGATACATTAAATAATTAATAAATATTTAATTGCACCTTGTCTTTTTTTTTTTTTTTTTTTTTTTTTTAAGAATTTAACATGAAAGTAACAGAAATTATAATGGTCTACCTAGAAGCAAGAATGTGTTAATTTTCTTAGCAGGTATATCCTGCTAATGGAATATATTCACAGCATTACCATATCAGCATGTTAATATCATTTGCAGAACTCAATAAGAGTTAATGAAAACAATAATTATTTGACAATGAATGTTGCTTTGGGCTTTATTATTCCTTTCTTATAATTTTGAGTTCTTTGTTTTGGACTCTGTAGAATGGTAAACTGACTACAACGCCGAGTAATTGAATTTCTTTTTTTACACTCACACGCCATAAAGAGCATGCCATGCAGCCAGAAGTTACACAATGCTTTTCCCTTCCTCGCTGGATCATTCAGACTCATTTTGTGGGAATGAGTCAGATCCTGACTGCAAGTACACTATTGAAACTCAGGACAAGATTCACAAATATCGGAAGATATTTTTAATTTTCAGGGGGGTTCTATAATCAAGATAATTTTCCCCATCGACTGCATATTCAAGCAGACTGAAGGCTCATAACAGCCTTGAATTAATTAGTAAAAATAATCATGTTAAGGCTTGAACTTAGTAATAAACTGGTACAACATTAACATTTTGATCATTAAACCAGTTTAATTAAATTTAATCGTGCTCTCACATTATTATGGCTACAGTAAACTAACCATTGTCTTGTCCCTCTTCCCAACCCACAACAGCAGAAGAGAAAGAGGAAGAAAAGGAGAATAAAGAAAAAGAAAAAAAAAGGAAAAAAGAAAAGAAAAAATTCAGTCAGATTTCATCAGAGGTAGACTGATTCAAAATGTGGTACAAAAGCACCTCATATGAGAGCTGAGCTTCATGAAATTAGAGAACGAGATCTTTACAATCAAGGAAAGAAAGTATATTAGGTCAATTTCCCTAACCTCTTGAGTGTCCTGTGAGTGCTAAATAATAACTTCCGTTATATGCTTTTTTGTATTTAACATGGAATTATTTGTGTTTAGGGCACATTCACACTCCTAGTGGCAAAAAAATAATTTAATATTAAACCATAGGAAATATTAAAGAAACTGCCATTTAAATACTTGTCGGACAAGTGTATAAAACATGACTCAGCTGCTTTTTTTTCAAGAGTTTCCCTCCTGTGTATTTGAAATGTGCCTAATTTTATCTTTTGGAAATTCTGCAACACACTAAGTTAGAAATTTAATTCTCTTTCAGAAACACTGCTGATTTAAAAGTGCAAAAGTCAGTCCTTTCTGAAATAAAATTTCATTACATAGTATCACTAAGTCAGTATTCACTTTTGGCAACACTGTATAGATTGCCTAATGAAACTACGTTTAAAGGCACAGAACTTACATATCATAGTACTGAGTTATGACTTTCAACTTTAGTAGCATTTCGACTGAACTTAGTAGGCAAGGAAAACTCTGTATGTTAGTAGCTCCACCTCTACCCTGACAGGAAGATGACCCAGGCTTCATTTCCTACCTGGGTTAATTCTTCACACAAAATTAACCCAGTGCATTTCTATCTAGTGCATTTACTACCACTAAAAATGCAGTCTGAGCTTCCCCCTTTCCAATCAAGAGCTTAGCAGGGATGTTGCCAGCAGCAGCACCTATGTGCTTTTCCACAAAAACAAACTGTTTGACAGGAAATTGTCAGTTCAACTAAATTTAAGTGTCTGCTTTCCACAGTTTTCCATCAAAACAATATCTGGGAAATAAAAATATTTTGATTCAGACATGTTCACTGAAGTGTTTCACAGCAGTTAGAGATAAATTACCCCATACCTTCAGTCTTCAGTAGGTGCTAGATGCTTTAAGGAAAGACTGTGATGCCTTCTGGAACATGTAAATTGGGGGGGGGGGGACGGACCATAAACAATATAGTTATATGGAGGCATGAGACACTAAAACAAGAATTCTCTGAGATCATGACAGCAATCCCAAATACAAATACTGAGGATTAATACCAAAAAAAATGAGGTGGGTTTCTTTTTTTCACCAGAAGTTCAGACTTTTCCAAGGAGGAAAAAGCCCAATTTTCAAATAGTTCAAATCATCAAGATTTACAATGTTTAGAATGGATCCTGGCAGATGTCTGTGCAACAAGCTCCACTAGACTTTTCACATTGCCCAAGAGTTTTAAGGATCTCTAGAAATGTCCCCCAAAGGCTTTGTACTAAGATGCTCATTCAAACCTCAGATTTTTTGTTGTGGTTCATTTGAAGCTCATAAATAGCATGCCTTCTGCTACATCGAACTTCACTGAGATTTAGTGTAAAAATTTTTCAAGAGTAAATTCTTTGTATAAAATAAAGATGTGTCTACAATTTCTATCAAAACCTTAATATTTTCTCTCCATTTCAAGATATTATGAAATACCAGACCCTAAATAGTAAGGAATATTTAGCAATTAAGAAAGATTTAAGCTGAGGAAAAAAATAAAAAGTAATAATAATAAAAAAAAGGTTTGCACAGCTTGAATCTCCCATTTACACTGGGAAAATTATCAAAACATTTTGTTGGCTGCTAAGTATCATTGTCAAAAATGTCAGAGGTGTGGATTGAAAGGCTGTCACCCTAGTGAAAATAACATGATTGAAAGCTGTGTCATTCTAGTTAAAAGATAAAGAAAGACTATAATTTTTGCAATCAGTAAATCAAATTTATACAGAAAAGGCGACAAAGGCTTTTGTTGCAAATATACTGCACCACTTAAAAAACCCAGAACCAATAATAGTCAACAATTAATTCAAACATTTCAATTACCTGTAGAAAACTGCATATTTTGCCAGAGTTCATTTTATGGAAGCCAAGGACCATCACAAAACAATCTAGAATCTATATATACATGCCAGCAGATTTAATGAAGCTCACTAATTCCTCTCATAACAGTAGCAACAAACTTGCACAAGTGAAAAGTCTTGGTTTTAAACTGCTAAATATCCTGTTCTACTACATAAGCAAGTGTAAGTCTTTTCCTAACTGAAATCAGTTTTCATATTAGATATTTATGTGACTGATTCCTTCCCAGTTTCTTTTTAGGATACCAGTATGACTAAGAATGGAAAAAACAATGGAGAATCTCAGAAGTGCTACTTGAAATCAATTTATACAGTGAACCAAAATATCACCCTCATAAATATTTATAAGAGAGGACTTCACATTATATGTTCAGCATTGAATGGTGCATGTTATTCTTATTAATGTTTCATAAACATTTGTACAAAAAACAATATGCTTTACTTTGCTTCTAAGTATTAAGTAGAATTATAGCAGCATCTGCTTCCAACAGTTGAGTGCACAAGCTATTCATGCCCTGTCATAAATTCCATGATGCATTAAGATGCCATTAAATGTACCTTCTGTGGTTGTCTCCTCATTTACATACCTTGTAAATCATCAGGTAAAAATCAAGTGAACTGGGGAGTAATCTCCTGCACTCTTCCCTTCTGCCACAGAATTCAGTGCCATCCACATCTTCCTCCATCAGGAGCATCACCATCAAAACATGAAGTCAATGATGTTGATGATGAGAAACTTAATTGCTAAAGGCAATTTGATTTGTATTTTTCTTACAAGTCCATTTTCTTAAAGAAACAAAACTTGAAAGCCAAGAGGTTTAGGCAAGCCAGAAGACACGAGCGTGGTTTCTTCAAGGATCCTCATTTGGGAGTCTTACTTTGGGAGTCTTAAATGAAATTAAAAAAAAATTTACTAAAGGAATGAAAATGAGTTAAAACAAAAGCCTCTTTCTGTTTGTGGTGATTCGCCCCCCACACAGACCCTTTAGCATACTTTCCATACTGCTTCTCTACCTGAGAAAAAAGTGATGGACAATATCTCAGCTTTTGTAGAACTGGAACATTCCTAGAGGAACATCCCTTTTTTTTTCTTGATTTCAGTAATGTTCCCTTACTGTTTAATTCCCTATAACTACTGATTTAATTCCTTCAGTCCAGCTTTTAAGAGGTAGCTGGAAAAGGTTTCCTTTTATGAAAATGTCCAGGCAGTTTCCTGCATTGGCTGGCAGGATAGTTTTGTCAGTGTTGCAGCTGTAATTCCACTGTCTGCAGCCTATATCTCTCACCACTCTGGTAATTCAGCCTCTAATGGTCAGGAGCTTGGAAACAGGCACCTGCACCTGGGTACCAGAGTTGGCAAAGCAATGTGCTGCTGGCAGAAAATCCTGTTTGATTGTTTCCCCTCCAACGTTCAAACATTTCAGGCCCCATAGATTAGTCAGATCATCTTTCTCTGAACTTAACAATTACTTCCATGCATTTCTTATGATCTTTGCTCTTACTACGAAGCCAGATAAAAATGTATACCCTATAGAAACATTGCCCAATATCTTTATTGTGTTGCAGTGTCCTCGAAAGGGAACAAGCCTGGTGAACTGCAGGGCCTGAAGTCAGCAACAAAGGAAGGCTGGAGAGGAGGGAGTGTGGGAAGGAGAGAGAATGGTAAGCAAAAGTGAGTGCACATATGCATCCAAGGTGAACTACAAGACTGCCAGAGGTAACTCATTTATTTCCTTTTGAATCTGTCGACTTCCATTGGAAAAATATTTTTTAAACTTAAGAAAACGAAATAACCCTTTATTTTAGGGTCAGACTTTCACCTAGCACACGTGACTCCCTTGCTATGGGAATGCCGCCCATGGGAGTTCTTAGTATCCTTTCCAAAAGCAACAGCTTCTTAAAATGAACAGATCACAATTTTTTCCCTCAGAAGGAGAAGAAAAAAAGGGAGCAGGGACGTTAATAAATAATATGAAGTTTCTTATATTTAGTAACAAACACTACAAAAAACCCCACAGCCCTTTGTAACTGATGCTTTCTCCTTGCTTGTCATCTGTGTTTATACCGTACCTATCAGTCTTTGCAACTCTCAGTCCTTGAACTCCTTCTGAAAGGAATAAAGAGAAGCATCTAACATGTGCTTTATTACCGAGACTCTTCTCTTTCTTTAGCCTTTCAAAAAATTGTGGGGAAGGAGGACTGGAAATCTTCTGAAGATTAGTGGAAACAGATGCTGTTCCTGGTCTGCTATAGGTCTGCTATAAACTTGTGAGTACAGTGAAGAGCCCCCACAGGTGAAATGGGGAGAGATCTGTAAATTGAGCCCACCCATGTAAAACAGGACTTCTGGAGGGGAGCCTCTTTCAGGCCAGCTCTTCAAACAGGAGGGGATCAGGTTGGAGTGGATGAGGTTGGAGTGGATCAGGCACCCTAAAAAGCCCAGGTAGACAATGGAAAACCCACTTTTACAGCTATCTCCTGGCATATCAGTCATTTAGAGATGGCTATAATTATTCAGCACTATTAGTAAAAATACTAACTTGAAAGACAGATGAAGTCTTTGTCAGCCTTACATGAGAACGATGTAAGCACAGGTAGCAGTGACAAGCCAAGGACTTTGGGTGCCAGCACAGTTGCAGCAATAGCAACTGCTACTCCCTCTGAGCTGCCACGTAGTTCTGGGTGGACAAGCTGGATGGAGAAGTTTGCTCTCCCACAGGTTATGTTGGGTCCCTGTCTCTATGAGGGCAAACACTGTGTTGGCCAGTTGGCTGCTTCTGTGACGCTGCTAACCTTCATCCCCCATTTACTTATCATCTAGAAGCAGATGCTGTCTCTCTTAGGAAAAGCTGTTGTCATTATAAATACTTAAACCCCTTACACATCTTCTTATTCCATTTTTACCTCTCTAAACAGTTTACGGATCAGCCAGCACTGCCAAAGCTTTCCTGCTACTTTTTCAGTGATTGCTGCTACTGTAACTTTTTATTTTCTCATTTAGGAAAACAGTGAGGTTGTCTGTTGACCCTCTCGCTTTTTAACTCTGGAACCAGGGTTTGCATTGGGATAAACTCCTCATGATGCTGAGTGAAAGTGGAGCACTGAAGGCACTGAAAAATTAGAGGGTACATTTGCTATTTAGAGACTGTGTGGTCACTTCAGCCCCTCCTGTCATCACAGCATCTCCGCGTACTTAGTGTTACAGCCTCTCACTGCAGCCTCACAACTTTAAAATAGATTTGCATCCTAATCTAAATTCAGAGCGCTAGTCTATCTCCATTGAGAAAGTCTTCAGTTTTACTGTCCCATGAAACAGTTCTCCCTTTCTAATGCTATAAGCACCTCTAAATATTCATTCATAAGTAAATTAACAATAATCTCTGTATCACTCAGACTAGGTATTTTTAGTCCTAACTGCAAAAGCGAGATCCTGCAATTGCTTACACCTGTGCAGAATTCAGTCCAATTCAAAGGCTACAAAGACAGAGCAATCTGCCCACGTGGCTTTGTTTCCAGCGAACCGATCCCAGAAATTACCACATTACATTTCCAACTCTCTAAGAAGATAACCACTGTGTATAAATAATTAAAAACTCTGTCTAAGAAAAGTGCTTGAGTCATCTTTTTTTTTCTACCTATATTTCACCCAGTACAGTCTGACCATTGTCCATGACTCATGCTCCCATGCACTACCACTGTGTAAATAAGTTATGATTCCTTTAAGCAGCTGGAAAATGTAACTGAATGCAGAAGCACAGCCTAATACTTAACATCTAAAATCTATTACTTCTTGTTACTGTAAATGCAAATATATATACATATACATATCTACATCTATATATCTCCTGGTCTTCCTAACTTCAGAGATTCTTTTCGTTACTGCCTACATGGGTAATTAATGATATTATTGTTCCTTACTTCTGTTTTTATCTCCAAGAACTCTACTACATGTTTTGTGACAGGCATACTATATCCAGTAAGAGAAAAGAAAAATTTGCTATGATTTTTTTTTTTTTTTCATAGAGAAGTAAGCTGAATAGAATTACTGAAAGGAAGACTGGAAAAACTACTACAAATTTGAAACAAAAAAAAAAAAAACAAACCCAAAAACCTTTTAAACTAAACAAAAACTTAATTTCGCTCATATTTTTCCCTGGAGGATTTTGAGTAAACAAAACATTTCCATTGCTTTTGTATTTTTTTAATTCTTCTCTCCTACCCCCTTTCAGTTTGATATTTAAATAGGAAAGGGAAAAACCTCCTAGAAACAATAGAGATTTTGTGTAGTTGTAGTTACATTCTTGAGGGAAATGAAACTTTTTCATGAATGTTTCCACCTCTTCAAAAGGAAAAATGTTTTGTCAAGAAAAAAAAACCAGACAAGTGTTATAAAAGGTACTTTAAGCATATCTCAGTCATATTTATGATTCTGAAATGTATGCGATCTCAGTACTCCCTGCTCTGTTACATTATTCAGCTGCCAACTGTCCTGCATTTCATATCCTTTACAGGCATTTAACATGAAGTACACTTCATTCTGGCATTGAATCTTAGTTTTTTCCTTCAGGTTCCCATATCTCTATTTCTTCCCTATTCATCTGGGTATTTGACTAACACAAGTTACTACAATATTTAGGAGCAAAGCTCTATATAACTACTTTACTTTGCCCATCATTGGATTCACTGAATACCACAGTTTTGCTACACATTTTCCATGGAAAGTCTCTACTAGACACTACGTAAAATCAGTAGATATTCCAAATATACTTCTTTTCAGTTGTTTAATTTTTTTTATTTTCAAATTTGGTTTCCTTTCTTTCCCTCTATTGTTTTCAAGCCTCTTCTTACCATTTCCAGCTCTCTCCTTCATGGCACTTACATTCCTCATGCCAAAATGTCTTGACAGGACTGACATGTGAACCCTAGGAGGTGCCATCCACTTCTACAGGTAGTCAAAGCCAAGCTGGTTGCATTCAAGAAACCTATCTTGGTCTGTCTCAACATCCTAGAATGGTTTCCTCTTCCTCTGTGCTTTCTTTTTATACCACCAAAATCAGAAATAATCCTTGTTACAGAATATGGAGAAATACTCTTACCATAAATTAAACTATGTAGAAGCTGTCTTGGGTTTGACTGGACAAATACTGTTTTCTGTTGTAGGGTTCAGCGTTCGGAAGATCTCGCGATGTCACGGAGAGTTAGAGGGTTAGTCACAGCCTTGTGCTGTACCTGTAATCCTGCCTCCCCTTGTTAGTATAAAAGGAATTAACTGCGCAATAAAAGGCGGAAGTTGGCGCTCACACGGTGTATGTTATCTGTCTCTTTCCCTGGTCCGGGCCGACCAGTGATCTAAGCGTGGCACCTTGATATGTAGCAAACGCTACATTCTATATCAGACTTGCTTTGTTTATGGCATAAACACAGAGGGTCAAATCTGTCGTTTTAATGTGGAAAGCCATTTTGCACAGCACACAGACACACAAACACTTATGGTATGAAATAAATGTTGTAGCCATATGCAGCTTTACTCTCAAAGCAAAAACATCTCCCAAAAGATTACATTCTCAAGTAGTGCACTGTTGTGATCTGAAATAAAACAGTGTACATATTGTATAATAGAAGCGTGATAGCATTCACTTCAGAAGTAGCTAATGTTGGAATAATAATTATAATAATAATTTGCAAAGTGCTGGCTGTCATTCAAAACTCTCCTGACACCACTCAAACTGCTTGACTGAATAAACTAACAAACAGCTCCTTTCTTCCCTCTGCTTCCCTCTCTCTGCCAAAAATAAAAACCAGGCAAACACAGTATGGCTGGTGCCTGCTTTACTTATTGATGTCATTTGGACATAGCCATTTGAATTTTACCAAGTCCAGGGTCTGTTTCAGAAAATCTGAATGTTCTTTTAAAGAAATACCATTTATTATGGCACGGTTTGTGCTAAACTCTTCCTCTACTGGAACCTGGGCTGAATGTTAATATCAGATTCTTATTGTAGTCTGGATACGAGTAATGTGATTAATGATTCCTCCAGAAATTCAAAGTGGATAAAACCTTGGTTTAAGTTATATTTTTCATTTATTCCAAATACAGTTCTTGAACCTCATGACTGTGTGAGTTGCCTTTCTGCACCTGCTCCAAAATATTTTAGGAAAATTCTGTTGTTAAACCCCATACTATTGCCCTTTTAGTTAGAGGTACTGAAAGCAAACCTTTACTAGTGCAGGAGAGATAACTTGGCAATAATAAATGGACCAAAGAAAGTTCATATTTCACCTGATTAGAGTACAAATCTTGGGTTGGCAGCTACTGAGATAGTGAGCAACCACAGCATAGTCTCAAATCTACCAGGAAAATGCCTTTCACCGTACCTAGTCCTAAATCCTGTAAGCAGAAAAAATGGGAGAGATGAAAAACAGCTACAAAACCTACCAGGAATGAGTGCATCTGCTACTTGTTGAATTTTCAAGAAACATTTGTTTCTATTTTCCAAATTATATATCTAACACAGAGCTTCCACCTCTTGCCAGCAATGTTTTATTTATTTGTTTGTTTGTTTGTTTGCTTGTTTTAAATTGAGGCAGCATGTGGGAGAGAGAATGGCGTTTTACTGAAGCACCAAGACTCTGAAGCTCTAACAAATTTAGATCACCTCTGTTATTTTCAGTCCTAACTGGCCAGATAGCCCTAGTCCTAAAAGAAAGCTGTTAGAATACTACTAGCTTGGCCACCGACTTCATCATGGCTTCATACATCAACATACAAACAACAAAGCTTCAATAAATTAGAAAATTCTATGTTGTTTAAGTCAAATGTTTTCAAAAGGCCTATTGAAGATAATGTGTCTCTGTTAAGATCCTGCTTTTTAAATGATGTATTCTCAACTTATATCTGCATAAAATTATTTACCAGACTACTGAGGTGTGCAATATTAATAGGTACATCAGTGACAGTTTGATCCATTCAGCCCAAATATTCCTGCAAGAACTCATGTCCAGAACTGTGATCCACCAAACCCTGCTCAGCTGCCACTTGCTGTGTGTGACATTTGAGCCCATGAGATGTCCTCATCAATACACTAACAATCTTGCTCCCCTCTGTGCCCCACACAGCTTCAACAAAGAGGCTTAAAAGTGGACTTAAAAGTTTTGGTCTTTTCTTCACAGACTTTTAAAAAATTTTATCTGTTCTCTGGCTTTCGTAATAACAAAACAGAAATAGTCCAGGGATAAGGGAACAACATTTTGATGATGTAGGGCTTATGTTAGGCTTGTTTTGTTTGCAGACATTCAGAATTTTCCCAATTAAATGCTGGCTTTAATCATGCCATCCATCCTCAGTTGGCAGACACTAGTAATTTATCAAGATATTTCAATAGATGATGTATTCTGCAGGATATCATAGTCATCTACATAGTCAAATGGCGTACCTTGCAGACATTAATGTTTTTTAATAAAAATTTAATTTAATACAAATTTAATATAAATAAATTCCTATTTTTAAAACATGTTGCTCCTTTTCTGCTCTTCATTAACCTAAAGTAGAATCTAAGCTGCATCTTAGGTTTATTTCATGACCCCATATTCTTCCCTGTTTCAATTTGGGGGAATTTAAAAAGAAAACCAAAAAAATCTCCACCTATATGTTAGAGATTAAGTGAAATTTAGTATTTCCCAGCATTTGCTGAAAGTCTAGCAAAAGGACACATGGTTTAGAAGGAAAAAGGCAAAACAAGGCAGTCACAATAAGACTTTGAGAAATTGTATAGGTTATTCCCTATTGCCATCACAACAGAATAATGTTTCCTAAACTGTGTATTCAGACAGAGCAATTAAGGATGTAATGGTACTTCCTAAAGAAAATAGAAATATCACATTTTTACAGCTGATTACACTCCAAAGTCCTGAGCCCAAATTTATTCACATTCTGGTTGAAGTCAGTAACAGCTCTGGAGATGGATTTCATTAACGTGATCTTCGTTGCTCCACTTCTCTTTCTAAGTCCTCCCTGCTCATTAGCTCTGAAGAAAGCCAGTGCTTGTTAATGGTAGACCAGTCATATGGCAGATTAATAATCTAATAAGGGCAAAACTTTAAGTGCAGGGGGAGAGCAGAGAAAGAAGGAGAAAAACATTGCATAATTTACATTTGTTCCTCCCCTGGTAACAGATGTGAATCAAAGTCTACCAAGGTGAACAGGGAGTTCTGGATCTGGTCCTTAAAGCCTACCCAAAAATCCAGATGGGTTATTTCAGTTCTATGTCCTGATGTTCATTTTAACCCTGCTCAGCAGCTGGAAGCAATAGTGGTAGTTTCTAAGTTTGGATAAATGCAAGCTCCAGTGAAAATCTGTTTTAAGGCCATGATCAGTCATGAAGGGTTGTATACTACAAGACCCTAGTTTACTACTGTTTTCACAAAGAATCAGCTCTGGTGAGGAACTTGGATAAAAGGTCTTTTTTTATTTCACTGGGAATTAGATGCCCCAAATGATCTGAGAGCCTGCATCACAGTGCCTGCCAAGCTGCATGGTAATACTATGGTTATGATGATAATGGTCAACAACAGTGTACACTAGCATATTTTTCTTCATCTGATAGGTATCCAACAAGCAGTTATCAGCCAGGAAAATGGTGCAGGGTTAAATCCTTAAATACCTTTTCGGTCAAGAATCTCCATGTTTCCTGCAATGCAGAAAACTTTGATTGCACCCAACCAGCCTCATGAAAATGAATGCAACAGTAGCAAGTTAGTGATATCCTTCAACTCACTGGGTTGGTCAATGTAAGTGCGATTGGGGCACTTTTGTTATATTTGTTGTCCTTTTCAGCCAGAAAAATCAGAAGCCGTATCAGAAGAAACTCTGTAAGCCCCTAAGTAAATGCGGGGAACTCTCCTGCAGCAGCCAGCTTTAATGAGGTATTGCGGTATTGCAACATCAACCAGTGCATTTCAAAGGCAAAAAATCCAATGGCTTTCTGAAAAACAACACACCCTCATCCCGTTCTCACCAGTTTAGGCTACAGCCTAATACACATCAATTGGCTTTTACATTTTTGTGGAAGGATACTGTTTGACCTAGGCCACTGGAGGTAAAGGATTATATGATTTAACAGGCACTAATGCTTGTTAAAAGCTTTGCCTGAGCAGCCAGATTTACACCCACAGCAAACACTTCCTGCATTACTCTAAATACTAATCTTTCCAGGTATCACTTACTACAAGTTCCCTGTCGGTTTTGAGATAATTACCTTTCTGTCAGCATCATGCAGTGCTGAAAAAAAGACATTAGAGTTAGACCACCCTGCTGGTGCAGGATTTTTCACCATCATACAGTTTACTACAGCTTTACCAAATCCAGCACCCAGGTTGGTGGGCTTCTTGTTGGCCCCTGTGCACAGAGGCTGCTCCTGTCAAAGGAAACTTTTCTCTCATAATCCACATAATTCTATCCTCTTCAGCTTCCTCCTCTGAACTTCACTTTATTACACCCACAGATTCACTTAAGGGCAGCAGCTCACACTCTGCTTAAGTGATGTATTTTTCTTCTAACAGATCTAGATTTTCATGGGACTGTTAAAGCCAGTTTGGTTTTAAGCATGACTAACAACCTTCAAGTAGTATTTTTTTAAAAAAATGCATCTACTCTATCATTAAAACCATGTAAAATTAGAAATATCTCTGTTTTCAATATACATAGGGGTTTTTAATTATTCTCTTATTCCTGGAGGAAATGTGCATTAATTCATAATTTTAAAATAAAATTAGGATTATTCTGCTATAAATATTTTTACAGATAAATGTTGGGTTCTGTTTAAGAAATACGTCTTCAGCATTGATATTCTATTTGCTTTCTTGGCTTGGTGGCAGTCAGATGCATGCAGATGATAAAAATGTATTCTGTTTTTAATATCCACATAATTTTACACTTTATTTTACATTTATTACATATTAACGAACCCAAGTATATAAAGCAAATAAAGCATTCCATAAAATAAGACAACATCTAATTGCACTGAAAAGGAAGTGGTAACATAAGCCAATAAGAAATCATTCAAATTATACTAATTCTACAAGTGATTATCTTTTAAAAAATGAATACCGCAGGGCTATTCTACACTACATGCTTCCATTCAGTGAAATTACATGCCACAGAAGAGAGTAACATTGCGATGAATGAGCACCTCTGTGTTTTGGGACAAAGAAAGTGACTTCTTGCTTTGTTTTGAAGAGTCTTCTGAAATCTACTTCTTAAAATTCATATCCTCTGCAATTCCCAGTGACAATGGTTAATCTCCCATATCAAGTTCAGGCATGCAAAAAAAATGATCCCCATAAGAAGCACTTAACTTAATTCGCTTTGCTTTGTTCCTCTAGCTTCAAGTCAGAGCAGAATAGTCACACATTATGTGGATCAGACCATTTCAAAATAATGTTGTGCTTTCTGCTGGACTGATAGAGAGTTCTCCAAGACTCATGTTCGACTGAGCGCTTAACTTCTCCCGTCTATAAAACTGACATGTTAAAGATTAAATGAAATACTGAAATCCGGGATGAGCAAAGACCTGTAAATTGGCAAACAGAATTGTCATATGAAACAGAGAAGGTCATTTATTATCTCTCTGCCACAGCTGACCCATGTGCACAATGAGGACACCAAACTACCTCAGCGCAGCACTGCAAGGCTTTCCATTTATAAGCTTTTTCAAGGTCCCTAAGTATACATGTGGAAAACATCACCACTAAGTCTTATTAAAGGCCAGCCTCTGAACATACTAAGCAATAACGGAGCAATTGTGAATACCACTATGTTTCTTAATAAAGGAAGAAAGATTTCTTCAAAGTGTAACCGTTTGTGACTTATCATTGATCTTCAGAAACTGCTTGTATGCCCAAGAATTCAATTTATGAAGCAATACTTTAAAAGCTAGCCATAGGAGAAGCAAGGGGGCTTTAAATTGACAAAACATTTATTTTCTTGGAAGTCATTAGAGTTGACGTTTATCTTCCTTTCACATGTCTATCTGACAATTCCTTTTGTTATTTTTCCAATGAGCATTGTTCAGTTATAATTTTTCTAAAAGAACTGGATTATAAGAGCAGATGTGGAATTGCAGGTTGGGGTCTGCCCTGATGGCCCAAAAGGACAAAAATGCTATAGGCTGGCAGGCACAGTCCAGCACTGAAGAAAGTGGTGGCTGAAGTAAAAGGGAGTGGGATCAGCTTATGCAAGACTCCTTTTTGACTGTGTTCCTCTCAGAAAAGGAAGCCATTTGAAAAGCTGGAGAATACCCAGCAGTGACACAGGTGGCCAAATAAATTTAAAATTTGTCCAAAAGTTTAATGATTGTAGACTTTAAGAGTTATTAGTGCTTGCCTTAAGTCATTCTTTGCCCTTTAAATCTGACCCATGGCTCAAGTTAAAATACATATAACTTGCTACATCCCAAAATCCCTCCTCAAAAGTATTTTAATAACTCTCAGGAAAACCTCAGATGGTACACACATCAGGAGAGAATCTGCAATTTGCCAATGAACTATGGACACATACTGCTCCATGCACTGCAAAACAGAAGAAACAGGGGCATGAAGATAAAAAAAAAAAACAGAATTAGATTTGCATTCTCTTTTCTTATCTTGCTTTTACTGAATGAAAATTGGAAGAATAGGGCTTCATCCAGATCTACTACAAATACCTTTTTTCCTCCAGAGGCATCTGAAAGCTTTTTAATGACAGAATTTTGTTTTCTAAAATTCCCATCTCTGTACAAACAAAGCACCTAAGTTGTTTTTTCTTTAAATATATTCTTCTTAGTGTAAAAAAAAACCAAAAAACACAACCAAAACCAACCAAAACCAAGCAACCAAAACCCAAAACAAATCCTCCACTAAATACCTGTCATTTATTTAATTGTAGAGAGAGAGGGGATGATAATAGAAGCTGAAATAAGAAGGGGAAGGAAAACATGAGAGATGAGTTAACATTCAAAAGCCAGGCTGATTAAAACCCTGGACAAAACACTGCATTTAGAATTTTCTATTTTTGCCCTTATTCAGGGGCAGCAGAGTTATGCCCGCACTCCAAGAAGCTTCAGAAGATCGTTTTGTTTAATAAGCTCAAAGATCCAAGAAAAACATTTGCTGGGAAAAATACCAGAGGAGCTTGGCTTTCAAAGTGATTCAAACACAGCTTTTTACTACAAAGTGTCTTTTCAATTAGGATGCTAGGAATCAGAGGAGGCTAAGATGTAAGGTAATGAGGGCAGGCATGACACGGCAGCCTTAGGGCTCCGTGGGATTTTCCTTCAGCATTTGATTCAGCCCCTTGGAGGAACCTGTGGTGAATCTGATAGCAGGCGCTTGCTTCTCTTCCCCAGTGGCGTAGCTTTCAGGTCTTATATGCTCTGTCATACCTTTGCATCTATTGTGCACACACCGCCACAATTATAGAGCTTTTGTTTCCAGGAGTTCACCAGTTTATTCTTTAAGAAAATAAAATAACTTTAATAACATGAGGCCAGGCCTGTTCCTAGTCACTGGGAGATTAAATGAGGGAGGGAAGGATCATCTGAAAGTCTCTGTGTGTTGGAAACATCAAGTAATGGCCTTTATTACTAATGACCTAGGCCCTCCAGCAATGAACCTAGACAACACTGATTAAGAAAGAAGCCTGCTGCTTTTTACAGGCATATAAAATGAGTCTTTGTGTTAATAGAGAGGGGTATGACACAGAAGGAAATGTAAAAATGAATGAGCTATAAAAAGAAGGGATTTTTCCTTCTCTGTGGAAGACAATAAGAAATTAATCCAGAGATATAAAAGCTTGAATCATAGTTTCATAAACCATTGCAGAAGCAGCTCTTTACAAGGTAAAGTTAACTAAATGTCACGCTGTAGATTTGCAAATAAAAGACAGTAGCTTCCTTACAGGTATGTTATAGAATAGAAACTTATGCTCAACAAAATATCAATTGCCACTCTTAGAATAAATAACTCATCCTAAATTTATTTGCATCGTATGCCCATTTAAAAAAAAAAAAAAGTAATGGAAATCTTACCTATTTCTACTAATACTGTAGCTAAAGCTTCCAAAAGGCCCATCTTGCTTTTGTTATGTGAATACCAAGTCCTTAGGCTGGAACAAAGTCGTGAAGAGTTACAGGACGTGACTGGTTGTTACAAGACACCTGTTCTGGGAATATATCTGCAATGGAAAATGTTCTCATCTAATCTATGCCATTCCCAGCACCACACTATAAGAGCACTAATAACACATAAAGCTTTTTATTATTAAATAGTTACAGCTCAAAGCCATCATTAAGAGCCTGAGTATTCACGTTCACATTTATGACAGGCACTAGACACAGCAAGAGAAATGTAAAGAGCATGTTACAGAAACACTTCTGTGGGAAAAGATGTCAGAAGAAAATAAAAGCTGCAAACAACAAGGAAACTCCAGAAGGATAAAGTAAGTGGATAACTAATGACAGCTAATATCAGAAGGCAAGAGTACTTGCTTGTCCACTACAAAACAGTTTGGTGTTTACCAACTAATGCGGAAGAGCAACACAAACTCTCAGTAGTATCATCTGGCTATTTCTAATGATATGGATATATGAAAATTGGTAGAGCTCGGGTGATGGTAAATTATGCCTGCCTTCTTCTTGGTTGTATTTGAAAGGCAATCCAAATATTTGTTTTTCCCGTTGAAGAAAGAGGGGATTCCCGCTCTTACCACAAGCAAAGGCATTTCAGCCTGAAAGTTCAGCTTAAATTATCTCAAATTAGGGGAAGTGAAGCCTGAGTCTCAGAAACCTAACTAAGAGGCAGGAGATTAAAAGAGAGAGAGAGAAAGTGGCTGTTTAGCATATTACTTCTGTTGCCTCAAATTTGAGGAGTAACAAACAGAAATCCGAATGGAAAGATGGACAAATGCAGGCCTTTGTAAAAGAGGATATATATTTCTGTTGGCTTTCAGCTTTAGTACCATATTTGCACATATTAAAGTCCCCCATCCTCTTTCAGTCTTGGCCTCATCACAAACTCAACAGTGCTTCACACCTTGCAATTGTCCTCTTGATATGGTGGTGAAGTCTGGAACATCTCGTTATTTGCATGTTTATACACATAGTGATGTCTATTTTTAGACTGATGCCATATGACCTTATACCTCAGTGATTTAAAACTAAAGTTTATCTGTTTATGCCATTAACTTATTCATGTCTCTCTGAATACAGCACTTTATCTTGATATCTTCTGTTGACATAGAGCCTGTAAAGTTAGCTGTCATGGGCTAAATTTGGGGTTAAAATACCTTTTGTCAGGACAGATTAAAGAACAGAGAACACTCCTGTGCACTCCTATAGTTCAGTACATACATAGAGTTATCAGTCCATACACATCATTATCCAGGGAAATGAGCAGACAGCTTTCTTCAGGCTCTCTGGGACATGCTAGGTTTGTTTCCAGCAGGGAGGTTAGAACACGTCCCTCCTCATGGCCCCTCTGGGGTGTTCAGGAACAGGACATGACTTCCAGCAAGTTTCCTAAGTGGTGCAACAGTCAGGATCTCCTTCTCTTGACCTACAGGGGCACTCGCGTGCTGGTTTTTATCCATCAGACCACTCCAGCACACACAGGCTCATCAGGCGCCCATTGAATCATTCTGTGATGTTACCTGGCCACTTTCTCCTTGGATGACTTTTTGGTCTGCAGCGTTTCCCCAGGTGACAGAATGCAGTCTGCAGCAGGCAACCCATCTTCTCCTGGCACCCCAACAGCTTTCTCTTTGATCCTTTTAGGACTTTCTCGTTCTCAGTGTTGGCTTGCCAGCTGACCTCAGAGCTGTACATCCAAACTTCACAGATTCCAGTAGTTTCATCTAAAATGCCAGCAGAATTCACAGATCAGCCTTCCTGAAGGTCTGTGCCTTTGTTATAACAGAGCAGGATTGAAAGCACACTCCGTGTCAAAATTCAGCATAACGCTGGTAAGTCTTTCTCAAAGATATTTGTGCATGGCATGAACATGAGCAGCATTAGTCTCCAAGCCTTTGATACTACCTTTTCCAGAGACAATCCTAATATTTCAGCACTGAGCTGTGATTTCAATCACCCAGTGAGATTTTGATCCTTAAGAAATGCTACCTTCATACATGCGTTATGAATAATGCTGTGCAGAACATGGCATTGCATTAAATGTATTTTCCAGATCCACACAGATGATAAGGCAGAGTACATGCAGATAGTTATGTCTACAATTTTTGTAAGTCTTTTCTTAGCCAGATTCATTAAGAAAAATTCCACCTTTATGGAATTACGCTGGCTCAGTCGTCATATTTGTCTAAATGACTGATGGCCACTTTAAAAATTAATTTCTAAACTATCTATACCACTGAGCTCTGAGACTTATGCTCCAAGTTTTTGTAATTCTTCCTTACCTCTTTCTTAAAACATAAAAGAAGTGTTTGTGTCCCTTCCAGCTCCTAGTTCTACAGCCACTTGGAGATGTTTAATGAATGAGTTTTTCCACTCTAAAATTGCTATGCATGAAAACTAAATGAGTTCATAAGAGTGGGACGACTTGCATTATATTCTTGGCTTAAAAGGCTAATTTTTATTAAATTTGTTTATATTCACAACAAATTTTTATATGGCTATTTAAGATATCTACAGTATATAAACGGTTGATAACTTGAAAAAAAAATCACTTAAATTTCAAAATAATATGTTTAGATGTCTCTGTGCAGAATAATTTACATAGTCTGCTACTCCAAAAAGTTCAGTGCTTGCTAGCTTTCCTATCCGTTATGCCACAGCCTTCAGAGTGGCACGTAGAGCAGCCAAGTGCCAGCCTGCGTGCAGTGCTCTGATAAAAGGGGCCAGGAAATCCCAGCAACTGTGGCAGAAAACACCAAAGTGCCAAAAGGAGGAATGAATTCAAATACAAAGTCCCTACAAGTTTAAACTCTCAAGAGAGAAGATAAAGCAGTAAGGGCAGAGCAAGCTGTCTGCTGAGCTCGTAACTGAGCTCAGGCTTTCCTTGTCAGGCTGCTGCTCTGAACAGACACCACCCGGGTTAGAAAACGTTCTCATTGCTCAGCTCTCATTACCATCGCAAGCACAGCTGTGCCTCTGCATTTTCTGTATGGGTTCATCTTTTTAAAATACAGTGATGCTACTTGGCAGCTGGGCAATGTGTCTGCCCTCTGGCCAAGGTAAAACCACTAGTTTACAAACCGACCCCTGCAAGTTTTCCCTCCATTAAAAGAGTCAACCCAGACTTTCATGCAGCTATAAATATCCTACTCCCTTCAACCACCTCCTCATTATGTTGAAACATCTGCTCAGCTTAACAGTAACCCAAACTCAGGCTGTCTGGTTCAGCTGGGTGCATAGGACGGGGGTTGAGATACGTATTCACTCAGCAGATAACCTACTCAGTTTCCCAGGTATTCGTAGTGGGGGTGGGCTTCCCATGTCTTCCCGTATTTCTACTCTATATCCAGGACAGAGAACTTGTTAAAAATACACACCTTCTTGCAAAACAAAGAAGGTTAAGATGCACCCAAGTAACTGGACCAATGTAGTACCAGAGGGGATACTCCAGACTGGCTGCAGAACTTCAGGCTAATCTAATTTTTATGATCAGACTGGTTTGCTTTTCACCTGGGATAAGTCTAACAAGCTGGAGAATAACTTTTTTTAAAGAAAAAAAAATCCTTTTAGAGAGTTTAAACAATTTCCTTCAAAAACAATTATTTGAACTGATGCCCTATTGAAGTCAATGCCATTTGCTGATAATCACTAGCACCCATAGTTGTAAAAGCCTATTTTAAAGGATTGTTTTTCAAATGATTAAGCCAGATTGATGTACATGAACTACAAATTTGACTATAAAAGCCTTTATTTCAAAGAATGGCATCCAAGACTGGATTAAAGAGTAGAAATTCCTAGAGCAATAAAATATTATAGCTCAATTTAAATAAGGTTTCTACTCAGCTTTTACCCATGCCCAAAAAGCAATGGAACAGAACATATTTTCTTCCCTATTTTGCAGCTGCAAATGCAATGTATGCCTGTGTCATGTTAACATCTATCTTCAAAAGCATTAGGACTGGGAAAAATTCTACTTTTTGTATACATTAAGAAATTAGAAATATGCATGGCTGGTTACACAGATGTATTTGTACCTGAGAAATGCAGGAAAATGTAAACAGATGCCAAGAAACAGAGATCAACTCCTAAAAATCTCATCTTCCATTTGAGGTGGTTTTACTGTACTAAGTAATATTTTGGGGCATGAAAATTTCTAACAAAAATATAAGAGTTTCAGTACAGGGCACCATCTTGGCTGGACTAGTAGCACAATTAGAAACTCCTACATCTTGCTCAAACAAACAAACAAACAAACAAGTCAAAACCAGAGTATGTGATTCAGTCTCCCCACAATTTCTGTGTCATTTCACAGGCGTGTCTCTTTCAAGACATTCTGCTAATAAAAAAAATGGCAATTCCCTATTTTTATTAACAAAGAATTTTAAAAGGGCTATTGGAAGAGTAATAGAATCCAGAAGTTATTTCTGATATTTTATCCTAATGAATATTTCTCTGAAAACCAAAAGGACGCTGTTGGTCTCCTCTGGGATAAATCATAAGAGCTCTGCTCACTCTTTCCCCACAGTTCGCCAATTTTTTCCTATGCTTACTGCTGCGATGTTATTGGGTGCAGCTCCCATTAATCATTTGAAATTTTCTGGTTTGTGATATATGCAATTTAGGATGAACTATTGTATTTTCTTCTGTAGGTATATGCGGTATACTGTAAGACTATTACTGACTAACAGCCTAACTTGAAAACATCTGTTAAGTTTAATTAAAGTCATCTTAGCCTAGTTTTTACTACAGGTAGGAGGGAAGCATGTTACACAAAAACTGTTGCTTTACAACTGTCATAATACAACAGTGATAACACTACTCAAATTATAGATTATAACCAAAAAACTATGATAACACTGGACCAGCAACCCCTGCAAGCTATATTAGACACAGAAAAATCATGGTGCTTGTCCCAAGCAGTTTACAATGCAAGTGTAATAAGACAGACCCACACAGAGTATAAGAGAGCATGGGGACATGGCTCATAGCAACAGAGGCCACAGCATACCAGCTACCTAACCTTAGTTTAACTAAACTGCAATTTTTATTCAATGGAGAAAGCTCTTCAAATGCTACTGCTGGTAAAAATGAAATCTTTTCCTAGGTACATCCTTTATAAGCAATGTGTTGATTCTCAGTGTTGCAGTACCCAAGCATGCTATTCATTCTGCTTTGTTTCTTGCAAGCTGTAGCAATTTTGCAAAACGTATCACAGCTGCAAGTATATCAGTATGTAAGTGCATGGTAAGAAAAAAAGCATCCTTTTATAACTGAAAAAGCTATTTTTTCTTTGTTGTTTTTGTTACATTTCATAATCGTTAACAAACCCCAAAATTACCAGTATGCAGCTGGTCTAGCTGCTGGCAGGATTTTTTTTTTTTTTTTTTTTCCCCTATGGGATGCAAGACTCATGTTTCCTGTTTCTAAAAAGACAAAGTTCACTGTCCTGGTTTCAGCTGGGATAGAGTTAACCATGACATTCACTTTCACTGGATGGGTAAAAAGGGTGGTGATGTTTTGGCAATGGTTTGATATGAAATCATAATTTCGTTCCTTTTATAGATAATCTCAGTAATCCCTTTCCAACACCTATCATTTTTCTCCACCTATCACCTTTCTAAAGGCTGACAGTTTGGAAAGCGCATTAAAATCAACCTTGATAACAATGCTTAATATTTCACCTTCCAGTTGAACACAATGTAGTCAAGTACTACTATTGCAGGTGAAGAACCCTCACTGTAATTCTAATTAACAGTGACTAAGCCCAACGGTGCTTAGTTCTTGAGGCACAAATACAAGGTTTGCTGGCTGCAGGCACTACCATCAGGTAAGATTACAGTTTTTGCCTCAGTGATGTTGCTTTACTCAAGTGGTTAGCACACACTGATACAGAAGAACAGGGGATGCCACACATGGAGGCAGAAGCTCCCAGTGTGGACAAACTGAGCTTCTGCAAACCTGCCCCAAACATGGGTGTTCGGTCGTACAGCAGCTTCTGGCTGTGCTACCACATTTCCAGGGAGCCCCCTTCCCCTGCTAAAGGAGGAACACAGTATTTCACAACCCTCCCTCATCCTCATCCAGCCACTGGTATGGCTTTGGGAAGGAAGGTGTTTTTTCTTTGGGGGGTCAATGATGATGACCATCAACATGGCAAATCTTCTGCCTGTGCTGGAGTAGCAGGCAGGAGGCCCTGGCAGTTTCATAATTAGTGTGAAAGCACTAACAGGTTTCCAGGTGAGCAGTCCAGGTGCAGATGAAGAAAGATTTCTGCCCAGTACTGTTGAGAAAAGGTCATTTTGCATCAGAAAGAGCTTCTGAGTTGAAAATTTACACCACAACACTAGCCACAGGTGGGCAGTCTTCAAATCTCACTAATCAAATCTGCAGTTTCTCCCCTGAGTACAGATTAGCAAGACTCTGCTCTGCCATATTATTCATTTATTTGGGGGATGTAACAGTGCCTAGGAACAAGAACTACTCTAATTTGATTCTTTTTCCATAGACTGTATTGCGTACTGTATACAATACTGCATAAATCCTCCATGGAAAACACTAAAATAATAAATAAATTGATTTTCTTTCTCAGCAAAACCATATTAACCAAGAAGAATACACAGAAGGAAGCAAGGACTGAAAGTCCTGTAAGAATCAGAGCATGGAGGTAACAGATTGTGCATCTTGCAGTGCAAATGATTCAGGGTTCAGACCTACTGAAATTTAAATAAACACCCCACTCCTTTTATTAAAGAGCTTCAAGGATACAAATAATTTATATTTAAAACAATGGCTTTACATGCCAGAAAAGATCATTTTGGAACAAGTTCCTTCCTCTGCTAGTAAAAAATCATATTGTCCTCACTAATTCAGAGGGTATACTTTAGGTTACACCCCTCATTACTGGCATGGGAACTTGGTCGTGTGCCCTGCCTTACAGTCATGTCAGATTCTTAAGGCAAGTCGATTAGAGCAGGTGGAAGTAAAAGTACTATTTATTGGACAGAGCACTCCAAAATACTTGGGTTCTCGTCTTTCAGTGGAAAATGTTCTTCTCTTCCTCCCATACCCCCATCAGTGGTCTCACCAAACATTAGTTTCCTGCAAACAAATTACCACTCCATAGATCTGCAAAACTGGATGGGATTTGTAAGGAAAAGCAGCATATATTATAGTATTATTAACACCTCTTAATCAAATCCCAGTAGAAACTGCAAGTATAACATCAACTACAAAAAGTTTGAGTCTGAGTTTTCAGCAGAGATTCAGTAACAGCCTGTCCTTAGGGCTTCCAGTTTCTTTCAACCACTTCACACATCGTTATCCAAACTTCTTATTTGAAGTTTTCTTGATAATTTTCTTCTGAAACACTTCTCTTTTCATGAGATCGATAAACCAAACATTCTCAGTAAAGGTCTGCTTTGCTTTTTCATTTTGCTCATTAGAAAAATGAGAGATGACATTTCAATTTTTTTAGACTTTTTTGCTTTTAACACAAAGTAATTGGCTCTCCATTACCAAAAATGCAAATAGAACTCAGCTTTCTCTTTTCTGATGAAAAGTTAATTTTACCATTTATCATTTCAAAAGAAATATTTGCTTTGTCATAAGTGCTACAGAAAAATAAACAATGTTGTTACTTTCCAGTACAATTCACTTGTTCTTCAGAAGGAACTGACCTATTTCCACAGCCAACCTTGAATAACTGGCAGAGGTTCTTCATCAGCTCATTCTTGTTATCAAGCTTTTAAGATAAAATAGAGCTAACACAACTATATTTTCAATATATTTTTGGCTAATGCTATTCGCTAACTGACTTCATTTTTATCAAACATAAACCCTGCTACAGCAACTACTTCCACATGTATTTTTTTATATAAAAGAGGAAACAATGAATATTCATGTTTGTTTCAGCTAATGAACAACCCAAACACAGACTGCATCATATCTTTTTAATCTCTGTGCCAAGCTGAAACAGATTGAATTGCTAGTTTGTTGAACAGTAATAAGGAATGGGAGAAGAATATCATATCAATTTCATGCCCTGGATTTAAGAGCAAATATCTCACAATACACCCCATTAATAACAATGTTACAGTTTTAGATTCCGATTTTGCAGTTTCCGTGCCACAGATATTATATTCATATCATTTTCACTTCCAAGTATTAAATATTATTTTACCAAGGTGAAACAAGACAGTCCCAACCCTGCATTTGAGAAGTGACTAAAAGTTTTAAAATGTTTCAAATTATGTAGAGAAGAAAATAGAATAAGTACATCTTAGAAGGACAAGTAAGAAAGACTGAACAGTGGCAAAAAAAAGCAACCACAAAGCAGTAGAGCATCTTCATTTTAAGAGAATTCCAAATGAGATAAACTTACAGGTATGAATTCCACTAAAAACTAAACTCTTTAAAAAGATAACCACACAATGATGCGTCCAGAATATGCCTTCATGATGGAAAATGTCTTGGCACTACACATTAACTAGAGCACAAATAAGGCCATTGTTTACCATGAACAGAAATTGAATTTGAAGGAACTAAAAGGCCCTGCACAAGGTATCCTCAGCTATTCGGAACAAGGATGCTAACTAATCCCCACTTGTTGTGGTTTAACCCCATCTGGCAACAAAGTACCACACAGCTGCTCACTCACTCCCCCACAGTGGGATGGGGGAGAGAATTGGAAGAATAAAAGTGAGAAAACTTGTGGGCTGAGATAAAGACAGTTTAATAGGTAAAGCAAAAGCCGTTCATGCAAGCAAAGCAAAACAAGGAATTCATTCACCACTTCCCATGGGCAGGCAGGTGTTCAGCCATCTCCAGGAAAGCAGGGCTCCATCACATGTAACAGTTACTTGGGAAGACAAACGCCATCACTCCAAACTTCTTTCCCCAGCTGATCATGACATCATATGGTCTGGGATATCCCTGTGGTCAGTTGGGGTCAGCTGTCCCAGCTGTGTCCCCTCCCAACTTCTTGTGCCCCCCCAGCCTCCTCGCTGGTGGGGTGGGGTGAGAAGCAGAAAAGGCCTTGGCTCTGTGTAAGCCCTGCTCAGCAGTAACGAAAACATCCCTGTGTTATCAGCACTGTTTCCAGCACAAATCCAGAACATAGCCCCATACTAGCTACTATGAAGAACATTAACTCTACCCCAGCCAAAACCAGCACACCACTCTTCAAAAGTGAAGGAAAGCTGATACAGGAGAGTATTGCTTCTGTAGATGTCTCTCCCTGTGCTCTCCACATCTTTGCCTTTTCCCATTGCCTCGCAAAAAATTTTTCTTCTGCCCTACATTTATTTGCCAAGTTAATTTTGTAACGTCTTCTCTATGTAAAAATTGCAGCTAATTGACCAACCTTTGTCATCACCTTCATAAGTTCACTTTTGTCTCCTCATCATATATGTCTTCCATTCCCAGCACAGGAATATGAAGTGAGACTGGGTCAGTATTTCTACTCTCTCAAAGATATTTTGCCCTTTTATTTTTTCCTTTTTACTGCAGAACTAATATCAGAAGTGATTTCATCCTTTAAGATACTTTATCCAGTGTCATGCAGACCGAGAAACAGAACTAAGGGTTCTAACTCATGCTTCTGTACTCTATAGTATCTCTTCACTGGTGGGATTTTGGCATCAGAAGTAACCTGCCCTGCTGGATACTTATGTAATATGTAGTCAAAGCCAGCAAAGTGCAACAAACTTGAGTAACTTAAATAGGCAAAAAAAGATGCAATTGTATCTTGCACACTGCAACCTGAAACAAAAATGTCGATGAAAAGTCAGAGCTAGGAAATTATAATTTACATTTTTCACATGTGTACAGCACTTCTGTCTGTAGATCCCCAAAATACTGACAATGGACTCAATCCTCCACATGGAAAAACCTAAGAGAAAAAGAAGCATCCTAAAGTTCAACAACCAAGGGTATAGCTTTATTCTACCTACCACATTAGAGCATGCTTTAAATGAACAGGCAGCCATAAAGCAGCACTGTTTTTCTAGGGAAGCATTCTAGTATTAGCAATAAATACAGTACACATTACTTTAAATGCAGAAATATTGGTAACACACAAAAAAATATTTCTATTGTAAACAACATTAACTGTTTACTGACTTTATTTCTAAATTATGAGTCAGTTGGAAAAGAGGAATCAATGGGCAAAATAATTCTGACATGTCATATATTTGGCTTGTATGAAGCCAGTACTATAAGCTGGAGACAAACCCCTCCCCGCTCCTGTTCCATCTGAAATCGGTACCATAGCTACAAGTAACATACCTTTACTGTCTTGGCACAGTTGGTTGTTATAACATTTATGATGCAATGAAATAGACCATAAAGTGCAGTAACTTGGGAACAAAAGACATGTTCTTCTTTAGAATCATAGAATGGTTTGGGTTGGAAGGGACCTTAAAGATCATCTAGTTCCAACCCCCCCACCATGGGCAGGGACACCTTCCACTAGACCAGGTTGCTCAAAGCCCCATCCAACCTGGCCTGGAACACTGCCAGGGACAGGGCATCCACAACTTCTCTGAGCAACCTGTTCCAGTGCCTCACCACCCTCACAGTAAAGAACTTCTTCCTTACATCTAATCTAAATCTACCTCTTTCAGTTTAAAGCCATTAATCTTTTGTCCCATCACTACATGCCCTTGTAAAAAGTCCCTCCGTGGCTTTCCTGTAGGCCCCCCTTTAGGTACTGGAAGGCTGCTATAAGGTGTCCCCAGAGCCTTCTCTTCTCCAGGCTGAACAACCCCAACTCTCTCAGCCTGTCTTCATACGAGCGGTTCTCCAGCCCCCTGACCATATTCGTGGCCCTCCTCTGGACTCACTCCAACAGGTCCATGTCCTTCTTAGGTTGGGGGCCCCAGAGCTGCACACACAGTACTCCAGGTGGGGTCTCACCACAGCACAGTAGAGGGGGAGAATCACCTCCCTCCACCTGCTAGCCACACTTCTTTTGATGTAGCCCAGGATGCAATTGGCTTTCTGGGCTGTGAGCACACATTGCTAGCTCATGTTTAGTTTTTCATCCACTGATACCCCCAAGTCCTTCTCCGCAGGGCTGCTCTCAAACCATTCTCGGCCCAGCCTGCATCTGTGCTTGGGATCACCCCAACCCACGTGCAGGACCTTGCACTTGGCCTTGTTGAACTTCATGTGGTTCACATGGGCCCACCTCTCAGGCCTGTCAAGGTCCCTCTGGATGGCATCCCTTCCCTCCAGCATGTCGACTGCACCACACAGCTTGGTGTGTTGCTCGTTAGCAAACTTGCTGAGGATGCACTCTATCCCAATGTCCACGTCACCAAGAAAGACGTTAAACAGCTCCGCTCCCAATACCGACCCCTAAGGAATGCCACTCATCACTGGTCTCCACTTGGCCATTGAGCTGTTGACAGCAACTCTTTGAGGGTGACCATCCAGCCAATTCCTTATCCACCGAGTTGTCCATCTGTCAAATCCATGTCTCTCCAATTTAGAGACAAGGATGTTGTGTGGGTAAGTGTCAAATGCTTTGCACGTGTCCAGTTAGATGATATCCGTTGCACTTCCCTTATCCACCAACACTGTAACACCATCGTAAAAGGCCACCAAATGTGTCAGACACGATTTGCCCTTAGTGAAGCCATGTTTGTTGTCACCAATCACCTCCTTATTTTCCGTGTGCCTTAGCACAGTTTCCAAGAGGATTTGCTCCATGATCTTACCTGGTACAGAGGTGAGACTGACTAGCCTTTTGTTCCCTGGGTCTTCCTTTTTTCCCTTTTTAAAAATGGGGGTTATGTTTCCTCTTTTCCAGTCAGTGGGAACTTCCCCAGACTGCCATGACTTCTCAAATATGATGGATAGTGGCTTAGCCACTTTAGCCACCACTTCCCTTGGGACCCATGGATGCAGCTCATCAGGTCCCATGGACTTGTGCACCTTCAGGTTCCTTAGATGGTCCTGAACCTGATCTTCTCCTACTGTGGGTGGGTCTTCATTCTCCCACTCCCCTGCCTTTACCTTCTGTGACCTGGGTGGTGTGGCTGGAGCACTTGGTGGTGAAGATGGAGGCAAAAATTCATTGAGTACCTCAGCCTTCTCCATGTCCCGGGTAACCAGGTCTCCCATTTCCTTCTGGAGGGAGCCCACATTTTCCCTAGTCTTCCTTTTATCACCGACGTACCTATAGAAGCTTTTCTTGTTGCCCTTGATGTCCCTGGCCAGACTTAATTCTGTCAGGGCTTTAGCCTTCCTAACCTGATCCCTGGCTTCTTGGACAATTTCTCCCCTCCCAGGCTATCTGTCCTTGCTTCCACCCTCTGCAGGCTTCCTTTCTGTGTTTGACTTTATCCAGGAGCTCCTTGTTCATCCATACAGGCTTCCTGGTGGTTTTGCCTGACTTCCTCTTTGTTGGGATGCATCACTCCAGAGCTTGGAGGAGGTGACCCTGGAATATTAACCAGCTTGCTTGGGCCCCTCTTCCCTCCAGGGCTTTATCCCATGGTACTCTTCCAAGCAGATCCCTGAAGAGGCCAAAGTCTGCTCTCCTGAAGTCCAGGGTAGCCAGCTTGCTGTGTGCCCTGGTCACAGCCCTAAGGATCTTGAACTCCACCATTTCATGGTCACTGCAGCCAAGGCTGCCCTTGAGCTTCACATTCCCCATCAGCCCCTCCTTGTTGGTGAGAACAAGGTCCAGCATAGCACCTCTCCTTATTGGCTCCTTGTGATGGGTTGACCCTGGCTGAACGCCAGGTGCCCACCAAACCTGTTCTATCACTCCCCCTCCTCAGCTGGACAGGGGAGAGAAAAATATAACAAAGAGCTTGCGGGTCAAGATAAGGACAGGAGAGATCATTCACCAATTACTGTCACGGGCAAAACAGACTCAGTTTGGGGAAAATTAACTCAATTTATTACAAATCAACCAGAGTAAGGTAATGAGAAATAAAACCAAATCTCAGAACACCTTCCCTCCACCCCTCCCTTCTTCCCGGGCACAACTTTACTCCCAGATTTCCCTACCAACCCCCCCCAGCGGCACAGGGGGACGGGGATGGGGTTTACGGTGATCACACATTATTTTCTGCCGCTTCATCCTCCTCAGAGGGAGGGCTCATCACACTCTTCCCCTGCTCCAGCATGGGGTCCCGCCCACGGGAGACAGTCTTCCATGAACTTCTCCAACTTGGGTCCTTCCCACGGGCTGCAGTTCTTCACGAACTGCTCCAGCATGGGTCCTTTCCACGGCGTGCAGTCCTTCAGGAGCACACTGCTCCAGCGTGGGTCCCCCACAGGGTCACAAGTCCCGCCAGAAAACCTGCTCTGTGGGCTCCTCTCTCCACAGATCTGCAGGTCCTGCCAGGAACCTGCTCCAGCACGGGGTTCCCACGGGGTCACAGCCTCCTTCGGGCACCCACCTGCTTCAGCATGGGGTCCTCCACAGGCTGCAGGTGGAGATCTGCTCCACCATGGACCTCCATGGACTGCAGGGGGACAGCCTGCCTCACCAGGGTCTTCAGCACGGGCTACAGGGGAATCTCCGCTCCGGCATCTGGAGCATCTCCTCCCCCTCCTTCTGCACTGACCTTGGTGTCAGCAGGGTTGTTTCTCTTACATGTTCTCACTCCTCTCTCCGGCGGCTGTTTTCTTCCCATCCCAACTTTTTTTCCTTCTTAAAAATGTTATCACAGAGGCGTTACCACTATCGCTGATTGGCTTGGCCTTGGCCAGTAACGGGTCCGTCTCAGAGCCAGCTGGTATGGGCTCTCTCGAACACAGGGGAAGCTTCCAGCAGCTTCTTACAGAAGCCACCCCTGTAACGCCCCCCCCGCCCCCAGCTACCAAAACCTTGCCACACAAAACCAATACACTCCTCTATCACTTGGAGAAGGAAGTTATCATCAGCGCATTCCAGCAACTTCCTGGATTGCTTATGCCCTGCTGGGTTGTCCCTCCAACAGATATCAGGGTGGTTGCAGTCCCCCATGAGGTCCAGGGCTTGTGAACGTGAGGCTGCTCCTATCTATCTATAGAGGGTCTCATCCGCTCAGTGATGAGTGCTCTAGAAACAATTTGTCCATGAGCTCAACTGTCCATTTATTTTTATTTTTATCTAATAACAATGCCTATGTCTCTAAATCTTTTTGATCTGAAGTGCAATAGGATATGCTTGTTACAAGGTCCAATGAGCCCCTCTTGCTCAATAAACTCTCAAGCATTCAAACTAAAAAATACCACCTTGGAGTACAACTTACAAACATTAACTTATCCTGGAAGCTTGGCAGAGTTTTAGTGATTGGAGACTGTCAGGTACAAGCATGGTTACATTTCTTTGTATTTTCTTTATCATGTGAAGAAGTATACACACTCCTGTGGAAAATTAATCTAATTTCTCTCAATCACTCAATCATGTATTAATTACCATGACTGAGACAAGTTTTTCTGCTGGTATTATAAAGCTTTTTGAATTCTTTATCATATTCCAGTCCAGTTAAAGACAACTGAAGTCCCTCCCCCCTTATTTCATCCCCTTTGGCTCAAAAATTGAGCTAAGAAAATTGTATCACATTTGTTTACAATTGAAAGGATTTAGACAAGGAGCACTACATTTTCCTAACCAGGTGGCTCAAAAACTAGCAGGGATATAAGTCCACCTAATATTTACACAAAAGTTAACTCTATCTGGTCACAAATGTTTGTTTCCTTGTGCACACATTAAGTACATAACTAAAGAAATCTAAAAATAAAGGTGACTTCCATAAAGAAAGGCAGCTTCACAAAGAGCCACTAGTTCCCTCCAAATTCTTCTGAACTAACAGACCATTCATATTGGTTCACAGATCACAAGCCCTAGGCATCCTTCATGACTTTTACTCTCCACTGAAATGCGTCCTATGTGGAGTGCACACATTGGAAGAACCTTTTGTTGGTTTTTTTTCCCTTACTTCTGCTGAATGCCAAGTTCTAATAACTGACGGAACTTCATGTTGTATAATGAGTGTTACTTCACATATGTCCTGTGTAAACAGGTACATTAAGTGACTACTTTTTCCATTTTATAGTCAAGCTTAAGCAAGGCACAGAGAACTTGAGTAACTTACCAAGGTGGGACAGAAAGGGTGCAGTGCACTTCAGACACAGATCAGTGCTCTGGTATACAGCTCTCCTCTCTCCATGAACCATACCATCTCTCAAACTAATCATTGCGTGCCCTGTGCAAGCCATTGCTGTGCTTTTTCTACAGCAAAACTTGCTAGTCAACATATGAAAGTCTCCAAGATACACCAAAAACTTTGCAGAAGGTGGATGTGATTAATACTTATTAATTTTTACTTTGGGTAACTAACACACAGCTAACTCGGAAAAGTCAATTTCCTTCCCACAAAATATTTTGCATTTTGGAAAAAAAAAAGTTTCTTCAGTTGAAGCAAAAACTAACTGTGCATATATATATATATCCATTTTTTTTCAAGGGATATTTCCTGGCTTATCCTCAAGCATCCATTCTCCTCCTCTTCCCTTCCCTAGGGGGGTTCCCTTTCAAGGTTGCTGGACTCCACAGCCAGGCAGCTCTGGAAGCAGGTGGAGACAGCTCCAGTAGCTTGTGCTGACAGAAATAGGGACAGCTGAGCATGCTAGCTGGGGTGGAGGGGGGGGGATGGGACCAAAAAGAAAAAAAAAAGGTCAATTAGCTGTATTAGGAGGCTGAGGGACAGCACAAAGACCAAGTAGGAGACTCCAGTGCTGTCAACTCTGGAGCCAGCCATGCTGCACTTTCCTCTTACAGGCCCTGATTCTGAAAAGGCCCATGCATGTGCCTAATTCTACCTGCTAGGATTAGACTTGCTGATTTCACTGAGATGAGTCACAGCATAGGAAATTAAATAGAGTTATAAGCATATTTCATTGCTATCAGTAACACTGGAGAGTTTATAATAATTATCTCACAATATTCCATTAAACACATATTTGTAATATATAAATGCAAATAAGCATATCTGACTGTAGTACGACAGATCAGTTATGCTGATATTAGTCCCAGCTTTTTCCCTTATATTAGGTCATTTTCAAACCATTAGAGAAAGAGAAGCAGCACTGGGCTGTAAAAATACCTTCTGACACTGAGATTCAAAAGCCATACAGACCTGAAACACAAATATTTTAAAATACCTCAGTTGGTTTTCTCCAAAACCAACTGAAAGAAACAGATAATTTTTTCTTCATTTCCTTAATTTACTGTTTTGTTCTAGTCCTGCCTATGTTGTACAATTACACTAGGCTGGTGGCAAATTATTGCACTCTTAAAATTCCTCATCTTTGAGAAATACAACTCCAATCACTTGCTTAACAAGCGACACATGGAGATCCACAGAGGTTCCCATAAGATGAGGTTGTCATTGCTCTGTACCACTTTACCTGATGGCTGCTAAAGTTCATCATGATTGTCCTGCAAGAGAAGGGACATTTAAGCAATATCTTCCTTTGCAAGTTTTAATTACTGAAAGTATATGCAAAGTACAGTGAAGGTATCTCTGACATGCAATATGCAATAAACCTCAACACTAATTAGTAGTCAGTTGACTCTGTTTTGCAAATAAAGCAAGAGAGCACCGTACATTTCCCACTTTCCTGTCCTCCTCTTTCTTCCTTTCCCTAGGGCTGCAGAATTATCTCACTGAGTAATCACAATTCAAGTCAGTGTAGCTATAAGCAGAGAATCAACCTCAGGCTAAAGCTGGTGCTTTTCCTGCTGCATATCTGGGGTTTTTTTGTTTTGTTTTTTTTTTTTTTTACTAAGACAGGTGGGTTCATTACCCCCATTTTATAGATGAAGAAAATGTTGCACAGGGAAGCGAAGGAAGGAAAATAAAGCATACAGTAGGTTAATTAATTCCCAGCCCCTCTGCCACCAAAACTATGATTCTTGTCACAGCAAGGTGTGTCACATTGGGCAACAGAATTTAAACTGAGCACAGGGAGGGTTGGACTAGTTAGAATGAAAAACATTTTCTTTGCGAGGACATACAAGCAGTGCCACAGGTTGCCCAGGCTGGCTGCGCCATCCCCAGCCTTACAGGTTTTCAAAACCTAAGAGGATAAATCTCTGAGCAACCTGTCCTGACCCCACAGCTGACTCTGCTTAGAGCAGGAGGTTAGACTGGAGATCTCCTGAGGTCCTTTCCAACCTGAGTTATCCTCTGATTCCTGTGGTCAGACAGCCATAGAAGCCTGCAGAGGGAAGATGAAGATTAAAGAATCTTTAAGCCAGTTGTTTTACATTTTGTAACACTGTGATTTGCCCAAATCTTCTATTTTTGCTGGTGGTTGCTGTTGTAGGTGGTTTTTGCACATGCTTGTGTGTGAACTGCTGTTAATTTGTGAGCCAGCAGTCCTGAGCACTCACATTTGAGAAACAATACTTGCAAGTGCTCTGCAGAAGCAGTGACAAGTAACTAAAAAAAAACAACCAACCAAAAACCAAAAAACCTAATCAAAAGGATCCACAGGAAAACTAGAAGACAGTTCTTCACCCTGTTTAAGATAATTAGTATGTTTCACAGAGTAAATGAGAAGGGAAAAAGAATAGTATACTATCTCCTTAAAAATGCTGAATGACAATTTTATTTTTCCTGTCTCATTTCTTATATATTCCAGAGTCATATTTTATACCTACTTTTAAATAGCATTCCATATGAAATAACAGATAATAAAAAGATATTTTCCAGTAATAGAAGTTTCTTTTTGTGGTAATTCTGAGAAACACAAAGACAATGAAATGTCATTAAGGGAAAACTACCAAAGAATAGAGTACAAGAGATGCAATTAAATTCCCTCTCTCTGCCAAAACTCATAGAATATAAAAAGAAAGAATTTTCATGTTTAGTCTTCCCTTTAAAAATCAAGTATTCTAGTCACTTCAAATATTCCCTCTCCAAACTCCAGTACAAGAGTTGCCATCAGTACTACTGCTTCCATTTCTAGCATTGGATGATTATTTCAGAGATGAAGGGAGACAATATCTCAGCTTTTGCTGGTATGCCAGGCCCAAAACTTCCAATGAGGGGATTCATTTCAAATTCCCTCCTTCTTTCTGTAAATAGTGTGCCTGTAAGAGGAGAGGGCGGGGGAGGAGGCAAATAAAACCAGTATTTCTCAATAAATAATTTACTTCTGTTCCTATTTCCTTTCACCCACCATGTGTCTGCCTTGTCTCTTAAACTAAGCTGTTTAGATCAGGGACTTGCTTATTCTATGCAGTAACATATAGCACAGCACAATAGGACTTGAATCCCATTTGGGACGTATACCTGCCACAGTTAGACACACACAAAAAAAAAAAAAAAAGAGAAAAGAAAAAAATCAGCTATAGAGAAAATATAGGCAGATGAAAGGGAAGCTTTCTCACCATACAGGCAGTTTTGCAATGGTAAACACAGAAATTTCTATCAGATCACAAGCCATTTCTCCCTTAGTTCATTAGACTACATAACCAGAGAATCTCCTGCACTTTGTCATTTTTAGACATTCTGCTTGGGACTTTATAGAAGAAATGCCCAAGTTTGATGAGGCCTCACAAGTACTGTAACCAAACTTTTTTTCAGTGAAGCTATATGAACCACACAGGAAAGTTAGGCTCAGCGGTGTGATGGCAAAGGTTTTGATGGCTTAGGATGCTATGTCCTGAGGCTACTTATTACAATCACATGGGAGAAGGGATAGAAAATGGAGAACTATCTCAGAGTGGGATTCAGGTAGCGGGAAAGATAGTAAATTGCTTTGAACTAAAATTAGGAAATGCTGAGGAGAGGGGTGATGCCTCACTCAGATTTTGGTTTTACTTCCACAAGAAATTCCCAGCTATGTGCCTGCTCACAGAGGTCACCCCTTTGCATCAAAAGTGACTTCCTGCAGCCAAAAAGGGTTAGTGCCTCTTCCTACCCATCCTCGTAGGAAATACTTCCACATTCTTTGGAAGTGAAACAACCTGTTTTCTTCCAGATGAGTGCTCTAAACAGCAGCACTACGGGGTCATTCCCTCTCTTTCCCTCTGGCTTAATTAATACGCAGGCAACTCACCCTTACCCAAGCACTCTCCCTCTAGGTTATTAAGCATGTTGTGAATGCAAAGAGGGCGGGCCCAGCTCCACTACAACCAGCCCAGATCTGCAAACTTATTAGCTAATACAGGAACTGTGTGAGTATAGCTAAACTGCTTGCAGGCATTGACCCAAGTCAGTAAGAGCTCTGGACTTAACTCAAGGCACAGCAGAGGCAGCTCTAGCACATTTCCATTGTCTTACAGAAACTAGATCACTGTCATACATAGGACAAAGCAGAGAGATTTTACACAGAGCAAGACCAGATCTGGACTGTCTGCCCTTCAGATAAAGATAAAACGTCTTGCTGGACCATTGCCATCCATCGCAGCGTCAGCTTGGCAGAATAAAGCACCAGTACACTCATCAGTGCCTGAAATACCTATGATTCCCTAGGTTATTTCTGCCCTCCATTCTTCCAGATGTTGGAGATCTGCATATGTTAGATAACATACACAGTGAAAGAGCTTCTCCAGAAGAAATTAAGGAAAGCTTTCCTGAAAATTTCTTGTCTTTTTAGGAGCTAGGGTTTTCTTACGGTTGGGAGAGCTGGGTTCAAATCACTTCTCCAAGATTGGGCGATCAAGGCTTTTAGCCAGTCTTTCATATCCTAAATGAGTGTTCCAGCCATGCTCCAGCAGGAGACAGCAGGTATCCCAGTGGTTAGACAGTCCATGCTCCTCAACAGGTGAGTATGCCTCCTGACACACACAGCCACAGAATATCTCCTGCACTACACCATGGATGATGCAGTAAAAAGAAAAAATTGGTTTTTGAGACCCTTCAGATGTACACATGGAGCTGCCTACCACATCAAGAACAGGGGTTGTCCTCAATATACTAAGCAAATGGCTAGGAAATTACACGCCTTCAGGATTTGCTAGCAATGAAGTAAGGCCAAAAATTCAAAGTATCTGAATGATGGATACAAGGCACATCACAGAGAGAGAAGTTTGTAAGTATGATCACAGGAGTAGGGTTACTGAACAGCCAAATTCTTACTCCAGCTCCGAGTCACACTGCTTCTGCAGTGGTCTACTTTGTATCTATTATTTATCTGTCTCCAGTTTCTTCATCTGCAAATGGAAGGGAGTAGTTGTTTAACAGAGGTGCAGGAAAATCAGTACTTACTTAGTACTTGCAAAGCTTTTCCTGAAAATGGACCACTTGCTTTTTCGCAAAATATACACCAGTGTGGACGTCTGATCTGAAGTTGTGCCAACAATGCATGTGCAAAAATTAGGTAACTGTGAAGAACTGGTGTGGCATTACTCAGATGGTGAACATCCGAGCTCAGATTTGTGCAGTCAACCCACCTAACTGCACACAGAACACTCTATGTCGTGGAGATCTTCACCAGGTTTCCAGAAGATAATGAACTTACACACAACTGAAACGTTCAGCAGAAGACCAGCGAGATGGTTCCAGGGGTTGAAGCATTTGTCCTGTGAGGAAAGGCTGAGGAAAGCAGACTTGTCCAGGCTGGAGAAGAGAAGGCTTTGGTGGGATTATAACAGCAGCCTTCCAATACCCAAATTGCACTACGACAGCTTTCACTAACCTCCTTTTTAATCCCATCAGTTAAGACTTGCTGCTCATCTAATGTTCAGAGGCAACATTTCACAGAGGAGTAGTGAGATACTGATCCACATGAGCCTTCCCCACCGCTTAATAAAAAAGGACATCATCTCTTCAGGTGTGATGGGGAGAGGTGGAGGTGCCTGCCTTGATCAGCAGCTTCACAACATCAAAGAGAAGTGGAAGCAGAGAACAAACAAACAGGGCCTCTCACCGAACTTCAGTCTCACACCCATAACACCGAGCACCAAAGACTCTTCTTAAGCACGGAGAGGGGGAGGGACACGGCGTCTTGTCATGTTCCTGCTTGTATCATACAGACATAAAAAGAAACAAATCTTTATGATTTGCTACAGAGATTTTACTTCATAGACTCCTGGCAAATATCTCCTTAGTTGGAGGGTAAAAAAAAAGAAAAAATTCTCCAAGTCATCAGCTTGCACACATCTTATTATAGCAGCCTCTCCACTGAAATTCACGCATGCTGATGACAACGCTGGTACACATACATGTCATCTGAGCTGTTTATAGCCACTCTTTCATTTAACGCATCTCATCTGCCAGGGTTTTTTGCAGGTTTTGTCTGCTTTACCATGTTACCGTTCAAGACTTTATCTACAAATCAAACTGATATATAAACCACTTTGTCATCTTTTGTTTTGCAACAGATGTACAGTAAGCAGAGACTGCTTCTGAATAGGAAAAAATGAGAACAGAAACACAGGCTGGAATATGCACAGAAATTAAAAAAAAAACAAGTTGGGTTTTCTTACTGATAACCAATGGCATAGAAAGATGTTTATGAAAAGAATAGAAGAGAGGTGGAAAAAAAATGAGATGATGACACTCTTTAGATGCAAATGTGATTTCTTCCTCTTTATAATCAGGCCAAGGATAGCAAGCTGAAGGAGTGCCACATGGAAGAATTAGGGTTGAACTATTTGCAAGAGGCTCCTAGGACACAGGCGCTGAAACGCCAATTCAGTTGTGTAAAAAAAGAATCTAAGATAGAATTCTGCTATGTAAATCAGCTTTCATTGACAAGCTCTGATCTTTGCCAACACTCTGACCACTCCAACTCCCTATCATGACTCCTGTGAAACCATTACTACTGAGATGACTAAGTTGTACCTACATTGCTTTTGTTCTCTAATCAGTAACAGAAAATACACAACTGAACCACTGTCCAGTTCAAAACATCTGACTTAGTTCTGATGGAAAGGGTTTTCTGTACAGTACAGGATGCCATTTTTCTAGGTTTGCTTGCATTCTTGACAGTTACTCGCATTTATTATTAGCACTCCTCTTCTGAAGGTATCTTTCCACCTGGAGAGTCGAGCTGATCCAAAACACGAAACACAGATTTCTCCCAGCAAATGGGCAGATGCTGAGATGCAGTGCTGTAGACAAAGACTTACAGTCCAGTCCATCTGTCTTTGGCACAGATGACATTCGAAGCAAAGACATGCCACACAAGGTCAGATATCTCAGTAGCTGGCTTGCATGAGCCAGTGTATCCCCTACATCCTTATTGCCCAATCATCTTAAGCATTAGACATGATGTTTAACATCACATCCAACATTTCTATTAGCCTGAAGTGTAGTTCTTGTTATTCTTGTTATCCACATGAACATCTGAATGCCTGAAACTTCCTTATTTCTTGGTCCTACAAGACTGCTGTCTTGAGAACAAAATTCCTCATGAAATTTCAGGTACCTGGGGGTTTGGTAAATATGGGGAAAAAAAATATATATATATGAAAAGGACCCTTAATCAGTTAAACCTTTAGCCAACCAGATTTAAATATTGATCAAATATAAAGACTGAAAAAGTTAGTAATTACTTCCTCAAGAATCTTATTTGTAGTTTAATTTTGAAATTGCCTCCAAACACCAAAAAATGTTGGAAGAAGGCTGTAGGCATAATCTTCTTTTCCATAAAACCCATATACACTTGCAGAAACCTTCTCCTACCCAAGCAATGACCTTAGTATTGGTAAAAGCAGGTTTTGGAAAACACAGGGAATGCAATTACTTTATACCTCAAATTAAATCTTTATATCATAAACACTGATTAAAAACCAAGAATAGACTGAATATTTGGGGAGGGGAAAAAAAAGGAAAGGTAAAAAAAAAAAAGATATGTCTATAGCAAAACATATATTACAAAAGCAAATAGAAGCTATAATTAGCAATTTTCAGCTGTAACTCTAGCAATATCCCTGATGACAGATAGTATAGTCAGCAAAAATCAGAAGTGCTAATTAATTTATCAGCTTTCTTAACTCTAGCAAATTACTTAGAAAGTAGCATGTGCATTTTTATTTGTACTTTCTTGCCTCATCCAAGTTCTAGTTTTCTCTAAGACTATGTGCCAGCCAGACAAGAAAATCATGATAAATATACAAGACATGACACACAATCACATCTCCAGTATTCACAAACTTTAATTATGCCACAACTGTGTGACAACTGTTGTCAGGCAAATTGCAATATTACAAAACTTAATTTTAACAAAGCCATGATGGTGACCATCAGTTTAAACAGGCTTTAAGACTCCAACCTCTAACAAGGTCTGCATATCTGAACTTATTAATCAAATCTAAAATTACCAAGAATCGCTATTCCCATCTGCATAATGTTGTACTGAAGCCATAAGATCCCTAGAAACAAAATGCCTAATTCCTTATCTCCCATCTCCAACTGACAGTTACCACTGTAACTCTTTAAGACCTAATTTAGATACTTAATTCATCTGCTGACACCTTTTCCTCCTCTATACAAGAAACGAATTAGCTACAGATCTGTATTCTCTAAGAAAAACTTGTCTCCTCTAGGAAATCCTCATCGCACCTAAATTATTTCTGCTCAAATGCTGGCGAGTTTTTTTGTTTGGCCATTGTTTTTTTTCTTTTTTTTTAAACTTAGAATTAAATCAAGAAAATTCTAAGAAGTCTACAAAGTACATAGGCATAAGGCAATGGCAGAAACAGATTGCTGAATATTGTTGTCCAAAGTTACATCACTGCCTTCTCTTGAGACTATCCTGGAAATCCGATGGTACACTTGGATATCACTGGATTCTAATAGCAAACTAGTGCTGAAAAAATTGAGAGAGATGTGCTCATTTCAGTATTTTTTACTGAATATTTAAGAATCCTAAATCTAATCTAGGGTTACAAAGCAGGTTTAAAATCCAACCTTAAGATAGTTCAACAGGCACAGGAAAGTAGGTCCTTGTCTGTCTGCATTTCTTTCTTTCACTTGAATGGGACTTCTCTCAGGGTCTAATGCAGTGTTCTGGCTGGCTTTAAAACCCAGGATCTGGGCAGCCAACTCATCCTTGACCATGTGGGCAAGTGAAGAATTCAATCAGTTATCTTAATTTCCTTGCTTTTTCAAACATAGTCTTATGACTGTATGACTGCAGTTTGGTAGGCTTTACCTCCATAATTAGTTTAAATGCCTTCATATTTCCTTTAAATTAAAAAATTGTGTTCTTGATAGATAGAACATTCTGAGGTTTTTTAGGTCTCACACTGTATCATTCCAACCAGAAGTAGAAGCATTTATTTGGGGTAATTTGCCTCTTCCCTAATTCAGTTTAAAATCATTAGTATGCAAGGGGGGGAGGGGAAATCTATTTAAGATCTTTTTAATGTTAATATTTGTAAAGTTATGTTTAGTTTTAATCACTTAACAAACTGTACCTAAAGAAAAAGATATTCCAGATCTGAGTACTGAGAATCTTTTTCTTTTTTCTTAATTTATTTACAGCTATTAATGACTGCATCAGCAGCACAGAAGGCAGAAGCTATTTTTGACATATGGTACTGCAATTGAAGATGAGAATCTGATTCTGAAATAAGCAACATAAATGTTTTTCAACCCCAATAATACTATAGACAAAATAGTATTTATTATAAATCTATTTCTCAGGACAAAGTATTATTTATGCTAAAAACAACCCCCAACACCGTGCAAAATTTTGTAGTCCAACTGGTGATATGCTATTTTACAGAACAGAAGCCAACAATTCTAGTCTTGCAGTCAGACCAATTTCTGAATAGTAATCAACAGGTTTGGGGACTTGCATATATTAGTAATGATGCAATAGTTCTAACACCATTTGGTGCTTGCCTCCTATTAATCAAGCTCTCAGGTAATATTTCCAGACACTCTAGATATGATTCAGATTTTGAATAAAAGCATCTGTCTCTGAGAGTCCAATTCAACAGATGTATCATACCTATAATTTTGCCCCAGGTATTAATTTGTGTTCTCCTGAGCGTTTTAAGCACAAAACACTTGCTTCCCAAAATGGAGGCCAAATTGAATACTCAGGGCCTGGGACACGTTTTAGGTCTTGCTAGAGAACTAGCTGTGAGCACAAGGAGAGGAGGCACAGATGGGAGAAATAGCCAGCACCGTAGGAAATCAGGACTCTAGTGCCTGCGGCTATTCAAGCCTGGTATGCAGCAGCAGTCACTGCTATATCAACCACCAACATTGATCTGAATGAGAAAATAGGAGCGCTTAGGAACAAGGGGGGAAATGAGAGAGAAAGAGAGAGAGAGCAACTAGCCTAATAATTACTTGATTAGAGAAAGGGAAAATATCACTTAAGAAACAAGATGTCTTCACTGAACTGAGAAACAGAAGCCTACCAGTCTCTGTAGGATTCAATTAAAATGTTTTGAGCTTTGCTTTCAGACACTGTGAGATGCCTGGCAACAGGCTTTTGCTGGACTTTGCTACATCTGGAAATTCTGCATCCAAGCCATGCAATACATGATACTTCTTCTGAGAAGAATGCTTTATTTTATTTTATTTTATTTTTCAAAACTCCAGAGCACAAGTCAATTAAGACACACTAGCAAGCTTCTCAAACTGAGAGGTCATACTGTAGGGCCACTTTCTCCACAGTAGAACAGATAATCATCTTAAGTACTTTGCAAAGCCTCAAAACATGCTTCTCTGGCTATCCAAAGATCAATACTAATGTGCCCACCCTGCAGCCAAGCTAAGCATGATTCACTGGAATATGTTTTTACTGTGCAAAAATGAAAGGAAAACTTTGTTAGGCTGAAGGGTTTCATTTATGGACACAGCTTTCACAGCAGTACAGACAAAGTGGAAAAATACTACCTTGTATACGTCTCATTCTCTATAGTTATTAACCTCTTTGGAAGCTGTATGTATTGGTGTTTTTAATAAAAGATTCACAGAGATTCACAGAGGAACATCAAACTGAGGTTTCTTTTTCTTTCCCCCCCTCCGGGTCTGCCACATTTCTATAGGTTTTGTAGCCACTTTTGCCCTTGATTACTTATGCATAACTCTCACTGAAATCAATCAACAGACTTTGCATATATATAGGGCCAAAGGCAAGAGGAAAGGCATTAGTGTTGGATTTTCAGAAGTATGCAGTACTGACTCCTTTTCTCCTATTGAAGTCAAAGGGAATTTTACCACTGTCTTCCGCTAAGGAGCACAGATACATCAGTTGTGAATGCTTAGAAAAATCTCACCCTTAATTTGCACATATTGCTGGTAGCGTAATCTCAATTTCATAACAGAGCAAAGAAACAAAAGTCTTGGGCCTGTTGTCCTTCCAGATATAACTTCTGCACAAAGCTACTGCACCAGTAAAGCAAGCCAGCAGTTGAATGTAAGCATCCAATGTGCAAAGGAGAGAGGTAAGCCTTAGTTCACACAGATTTTCCAACACATTTGACTGACAATCCACATGATCTTTTAGAGGAATACTAACCTACATCATATTTTTCAATATCCTCTCTTTTTCTCAGAAGTGGGTTCTGCACTAATCCATGCAGGCACAACCACCTCACATCTTCCTAAGAGCTGCATATCAGTGTCCAATGACAAACGTAATTGCTGTGCCTCTGTATACCCTAAGCTAATCTCCAAAAAAAAAAAAAAAAGCAGTAACAACCCAGTTTCACACTTCATGTTCTTCAGTATTTCCTGAAGCACAGAAATCCAAATGCTGTGCAACTTTTCAAATCTGCTCTTCCTATTTCAAGGTACATAATCATTAAGACCTATGTGTATTGGGGCTGAACACCTCTGATACTCCAGCTAAGATGTTATCTTCTTTTAACACAAATTTCAGATCCAATGTGACTTGTAGCTTGAGTTCATTTGAAGAAAATGACTTTTATTTCTCTCTCTCTCTTTATTTTTTTTTAAACACACAATTTCCATTAGTTTGTCATTCAATATGTTAGCAAAATAAGCTACTTTTTAATTAAGGTCTAATTTAGCCAGGACCTTTTAGCTCACTGATGAGAATTGTCTAGGCTGAGATTATTGTTTACTACAAGCGTTAATGTTTCATTGTCTGCTCTGCTTATAGTTTTCTCTCTTGTACTGAAAGCTGACCCGGTCTGGACACCAATTCTGCAGTTGTTCATTCATCACTTCTTGTTAACCAGTGAATAGCAGTTTCCTACTCACTGTGATTCAAGCTCCCAAGCCCTTTTGTATCCAGTGACTAATTCCACCATCAATCCCAGACTGGCTAATGAAATGTATTTGCCTTTTGGGTGGTACTGTGTCACAGAGCCTTCCTGAAGTCATAATACATTATATCTTTTTCTTTACCCCTGTCAAGTCTCATTGACCATCTCTCCTTCTCAGAGAAGTTAATTGGATATGTGAAGCACGACCTCCCTTTCATTAACCCACACTGACTTCCTGACCAGACTGTATCTGTCCAGCTTTTCCCTAACTTTATTTTAATTAGTGGCTTGAATCTTTCCTAATTCAAAAGTTACATGCACACATATGCCATTTTCTCATTTATCCTTTAATCCTTTGCTAGCTATAAGCATTACATTGCAGTGAATTCACATTTAACTGATAACTGATTGAGACTAGAGGAATCTCTTCCTACTCCTAAACATAGACACACATACTCTCCAAAGAAAACAGAAAAAAAAAGTCACTTTTTCTTTAAGCTCTGGTATCACCATTAGAGCTAAAAGAAATCTTATTTATGTTGAATTAGCAGATAATCAATCTGTTATTCTCAGTGGGTCACCGTTATGATCACAAAGTTGGCAGTTAAAGTACCTGCTTGGCCAATATCTCTCCCAAGAATTGAAGGTTTTCAAGAGTTCAAATTCTACAGTAAATCAGCAGTCTGTCACATGAGAGGGTCAAAGCTTTAGGGATTAAAGAGAATCTGTGAGAACCAAGTGGATATATTTTGATTAAACCACACTCTACAGGAGTCTGTTATTACATCAAAGTTAAACTGCTTCATAAATATCAAGACAACAGTCAAAATTTTATGGGAAAGCCAGGAATGGAACAGGAGGGAAAACAGGAAATGTGTAACCACGGAATATTGTAAAACCATTATTTTACAAGAAAAAGAATGAATTTTTTTTAAACTAATTTTCCCTTACATTTCTGTATACATGCATACATAATGGAAAATAAAGTCAAATTTGAAACTGTTCTGCCTGCAATAGAACATTTTAAATAACCTGTAAATATACACTCAGCCACACCCACCACTCCAGTTTTCTGTCAGAGAAAATTCTACGTACAGAAAATTTTTTATATAGAAGAAGACTAAGTTTTTATCTTTCAAAATCCTTCAGAAAATGAACAATCTGTGCTCTAATCAATCTTAGAAATTATTAGGAACTAGAAAACCTAATAAAGGACAAAGCCCACAAACACCAGTTATTTTATGTCTTGTACTGTAAGTATCTGGACCAGTTTGTTTTTTACAGTCCAACTAGAATTTGACTTCTGCATCTGTATTAAGGCACTTAAATAATGTGTTTTCATTTATTTTAATGCTGTACAACCAGTGAGTTTAAGTAACTTCTGGAACTTGTACTTGTGGAACATAAATCTGAAATTTAGCCAACTTCATTGCTGAAATAACCAACTCAGATATTTAATTGTAAGTGTCTAGCTTCAGCTCCCTGGATGCAAGGGTATATAGGCTTGCATCACAATTAAAAACCATTTAAATTCTACAATTTCATCTGTTTTCTACTGTCCTTTAATATCTTGAGACCTAGTTGGCATTTGCACAAGATTTATTGAGGTCTTATCCATCCTGTAGGATCAATAGGAAAACAAGTATCATTCCTGGCTACTGTGGTTGAAGGAGAAATATTGCAAGTACTGACAGTTTTGATCTACAGCTTGGATCAAATCTGTCTTTATCACCAATGCCAATATTCCACAGACCCAGTATTCTTCCAGCTCAGCTCCAAAACTGTTTTTAAAACAGAATAGATCAAAAAGTAAATCAACTTGTCTTAAATTGTTCATTTGAATCCAAATTTTAATACCTCTACTGTGCTCTCCACCATCACATCATATGTAAGGATTTTACATGCTCCTGGTGTAAAGAGTTTCCCAGAACTGGAGTTTTGATAAAACAAGATAAAGCCAAAATCTTTCAGTAAGTTTTACAGCTTCCTCTGTTTTCATCACTTGCTACTACTTGAAAGTTTAAAGCTGTGTGGAAGAAGTTACCTTCCCAACTCCCCAGCAAGCCACTTAAAATCATGTTTCTGATTCACTCCTCCAAGCCTCCCTGCCAATCTGCCTAGTGAACATTGATTTTAAGAAGTCATTCTGTTTCATAGAAATATCCACATTTTCTGTCATAAGTTTCCTTTCAGTATTCCCCCACAGGGCCTGCAGCCTCTCTCATCAACCTCTTACTCCTTATACTTTACATTTGTATAACCATTTATTATTCATATTCACGTCCTGTGTAATTTTCCTTTCATTTTCGATCTCAGCTTTCTTGATCATTTCCTTACCTTTTTTCTTTTGCCTCCTATACCTTCTCTTTCAGAGCTAACACTTCTGATTTATCCTAAGGGATTTCTTGGAAATGAGATGTTAGCTCTCAGTGGGATTGTCTTGGCAAAACATTTAAAAAAAAAAATTATAGATGTCTTGGCTGCATTTTTTCCCGGCCTTGATTTCCTCCTGTATTTCCCTGGTCATCCATATTGATCATTTCTGCCACTTCTTGAATATTTATGTCTTGACTAGGTACATATTGTATTTGCTGAGCTCACGGTAATCTGCCTTTGGGTCTTTGTACTCATTTCACTTCCCACTGTGCTTTGCTCAGAGGTATGCACAACTACATTGCTGCAGAGATACATATCACTGTGTTTGACTACAGAGGCAGAATGACTATAAGTTATCACACGGCAACTGAAGGTACTAAGCTTTGTGCCTGGAATGTCTTGTTCCCTATGACAAGATAGCAAGGGGCCAACTTCTCCTACTATTACTCTATTTCATGAAAAATCCAAGTAAATGAAACCTACATTGTTCAAGTTTATGTGAGAGCAATTATTTCTAATTCCTTGACATGAAACTACGTCAGAGTATCAATTCTCCATTTTTTAATCTATTCTAGTATGTAGTAGTAATGTATATTGCAGCAGATAATGTATTCTGCATACTGTCCTCTTCTGTGAGGTATAAAATTTTACCAACCTATACAGTGAGTTTTTACCATAGTCACAATTTTTAAAGATTCATATTCTCCAGGAAAAAAAAAAAAAAAAAGAAAAAGCCAAAATTCTCCATAGTGCACCCCATCTGACTACTACACAGTATTTTCACATGACATACTTATATTCCTATTTTGTGGGAGAGCTATTATTTGACCTTCATCTCCTCAAAGAGAGGAAGTGCCGCTGTAACTTTACATTCCTCAATTCTCCCAGCTGCAGAGAACTGGTGTGAAGAACCACTTTGGTATTTCAGGGCTGGAATACAGTATCATTGCAATACAGACTGTGTATTTCACTGTGTTATGTTCAAATCTGTCTAATCTAGAAAGAGTATCCAGCTCTCTTTTGAATTTAAGTTCTTTTCAATCTAAGACATCAACCCAGATTATTAACCAGAGCTCCTCAGCTACCACTCCCGAGCTACAGCATTTGCTTCAGGGCAGCAGGCATTACTACAAACCCATATATCTCATCCTAAGAGCTGAGGAGAAAAGTCTGAAAATACATGAAAAATTCATCTGGTGCCTATACTCTGAAGTAGTGTGGGATATCCAAAATGCCTCTGCTCTACATATCATTTGTTATACTTTTCGTATTAGTTGTGTGATGGGTTAAAATAGAGCACTGAATGAACAGAAGAATGTGTAAATGGGAAAGGTGGGTGCAGGGGGACCGCGTATATGATGTGGATGGATGAATGATGAGTAGAGAGGTGGAGAGAAGAGAAGCACTTGAGTTTGTAAAGAATGGAGACAAAATTGATGCTGAAATTGTCTTCAATACTTCATATTAGCACTAAAAGAGTGAAACTGGCATTTCAACATTTCCCAGAGAGATAAAAAAGCTGTCTGTATTGCACTCACTCCTATTATTTAGGGTCTCTTATTACTTCACTACTTCTGAAAGCCTCCTGTTTGTTCTTAGTTTGACTGCTGACCAATATGGGAGGTTTTTTTCCCAGAGGGCAGACAGACAGTGGAGTCTGCGGCCTCGTGTCTATCACATTATAAGGCCATCGAGTTCTCACTGTAGATGGCAGTGAACATACCCACATTTAGTGCCTGATGCTGCAAAATTATGAGTACATTGGCGAAGGCACTGCAGGTTTTGCAGGAAGTTGCAAGGGTTCAGTATCACTCAAGCTTAGGCTTTTTGCCCCTATGATGCATTTTGGCCACCCCTGCTTTTCTCCCAAATGACACAATTATACCAATAGGAAGGGAAGTAATCCAGGAAGCTTCAGGATTGACAGCCTGCCCGTCAAGGACAGTTGACTCTGGGATTTGGTTTTGCACTCTTGAATCATTTCAGCAGATATTGGTGAAGCAGCCATTATAGGCAGCCAATAATCACAATCAGTTAAAATATGAAGCTTGCCCATTCCCAGAGTAGAATCACTGAACAAATATGTTGGGCTTTGCGGATGTTTTGTTTGGATTTTTTTCCTCTCTTTTTCTCTTTTTTTCTTCTTTTTTCCACATTTGCATTTGCTTTACCCAAGGGCAAGGTTTCTCTGCTCCTTAGAGAGAAGTAGGCAGAGCAGCCAGTGGTTTCCACAACAGTGATAACACCACATTATGAAACTCAGGGTTTTCATAATGTAATACCAATATAAGCCCTTCAAGTGAATTAGACTGTCAATTTTACATCAGGAATGTTCTGCATCATCACTATCAAATGATGTAGTGTTAAACATCTTTTGAATTGGATAATTTGGAAGGATACAATATGAGTAACGTAACACTATTAAGGATTTCCCTCTTTAAAGAATACCATAAAGGCAACAAAAAACAGAGCTCTCATTTAGACTCAGTGCTGTACTATATCATCACCACTTACTTGAAATGAGCACTCTCCTGTCATAAACTTCAAATTCTTCATGGTGGAGTTTTACTTCACTATAGATACTAAATGTTTCTCCAGAAAGAAAATAGTCAGGGCTTTTCATCTAACGAAACCCTGATCTCATAGGAAAGAAAAGCTAAAAACCCTTTCTGGAAGGAGAGACATTCAGTAGGTAAACCACCAGACTGGGGAGTCAGTGGACCTAATCTTTCAGCCTGCTCTCTCCCACTAAGACATCCCAGTCTGTCTACAACATGGATGATGTGCCAGCAGCTTTCTGCTGTAGTTTGTACAGCAAGAGATAAAAGTGGTAGAGCTAGTGCCGGTTCCCATCCGAAGCAGACACACAGAGTATATCCAAAGTAAACAACTCTTGGCTTGTTAGATGTCAATGTTCTTGCCTCACCAAAAAAAACCACCTGAAAAGAATAATATTAAGAACTGTTACAAAACTGCAGAGCCAGCTTCTGATTTTAGTGTCATCAGTTATGTCCACATCAGCAACCCCCTATCTTCCTCTCAGGGAGAAAGAAAAAAAAAAAAAAAAAAAGCCTGAGAACAGAGAAACCTGTTTCTTAGGAAACCCATTGATATGTCTTCTGCTAAACTGCTTTCAAATATTCTACAGTGAAAATCTTTGCCTGTGCAAATGAACTAGTCAAAGTCTATTCTCTAGCTAAGTTAACCAAACAGGACTTCAGCACACTATAACTGGGTTTATACTTTTTACCCAAAGAATAATTCAGTCTCATAGTCTTGCTTCTAAGACAGTTCGTTTTTATAGGTTGAAAGCAAAAAAAACCTCATTTGCAGTGCAGTAGGTGGTAGGAGACAGCAAAAAGATAGGTTTCCACAGAAAGAGCAAGAATGTTTCAGGAACAAAAAGTGTTCCAAACATACATTCATTTTTATCCTAATCTGGAATTCCTTGGCTTTCATCCCTGTGACCAAAGATGCTTTCCACTTTCCAGTTCCAATGGGAGTAAAGGACTAAAGGAAAACCTGGTCCCTTTAAAAATAAGAAAGAGAGTTTTAAAAAAAAAAACAAAAACAAAAAACACTAATAACTGGTTTATGTTCTCATGTTATAAAACATGAAAAAATACATTTCTTTTCCAATAAATGAATTCCCAAGCAAGTTAAGTTTTCCAAATTTTTCTCTTGGAGAACAGGCTACCAGAACAGATTTTCACATGCCCATCATACTTTATCTTACATATTTTCCCAACAACAATTTCCTCTAAAAAAGCATCACTGCTCTTATTGTACACTATACATGCACTGGAACTTGCAAATTCATTTGATTAAAAATAATTTAAGATTAACACAATAAATTCTGCTAAACACTGGCTGAGTATTGAAGAATTGTCTCTTCATGGTCATTTTTTATGTGATTGACCAGGTACTGTGTGGCCTTTTAAAATGCTTCCAAACTGTTTTCATTTGTGGATCCCAAATAACTTTATAATAAGGTAATTAAAGCTAAGAATATTCCAAAATGAGGTAAAGACAATAAAATATGAACATTTGATAGGCAGTTACTACAATGCACAGTGCTACTAATAGAGTTAATATTGGCAAGTTACTGGCACAGGTTAGAAATCCTGAAACGCAGCCTAAATCTCAGCTGCCAGCTCTAGTAATAAATTACAATTAGTTCATTTTACCTTCCCAACAGTGACCACAGATATCATTATAAATCACCAATTACGAAAAAAAACCCACAGCACATCTCTTATGCATGGAAATGTCTCTGTTCTTTCTGTAAAAACCAGGAAGCAGTGCCAGTGCTTTTTGATTTATTTTTACAGGTTTGTTTGGGTTGGGTTGTTGGTTTGGGGGTTTTTTGGTTTTGGTGTTTTTTTTGGGGGGGGTGGGGGGGGTGTTGAAAGAAAACCTTTCCAAGCAAGATTTTCTGGACTTTAATGTGATGAATCTGCCACGTAACAGTAACGGATGTCATGGCAATCATACCAGCCAACTCACTGACTTGAGGTTTAGCCAAAAATTCACATCTTAACCCAATTTTAAACCCTTCAAAGCTTAGAAAGCTAAGAAACTTGTTCTCATCAATGTTCGCTATCAGTTTTTTCCCCTCTCCTTTCACTCATCACAAACTTTTAAAGTTACTCGTGTGCATACTTCTGCTCTGAATTTCAGTTTGCTGACAAAGATGATAATTTCTAAAATAACTGTCATGTTCACCCCATCTAAGTCATCATAATTCCCCCTAATGTGACACAATGTTAACCAGTCACTTTTAAATTTTCTACACCAATCTGAAACTATAAGCACAGGAGAGAGCTCAGCTCATCAGCATTAGCCCACTGTGTATATCAGCAGGAGGCATCTTGGCTCACATGGCCACTTTCTGAGATGATTTTGAATAAGTGGGATGTAATTAGCAGGGGAAAAAAAAAACCAAAAACAAAACAAAAAAAACCCAACAACAACAACAAAAAAACAAACCAAGAAATGACAAAGGATAAGCAGAAAACTTGGAAGGCTCATTCCCTGCATGCACACACATGCACCATCCTCAACACACGGTTTTCTGCAGAAGAGCCAATTTTAGACGAGTCCTCGGGCTGTTGCGCCCGTTCCTAAAGCCACGCTCGGCTGTGCAACAGCACTAGGTGTCTGTCACATGCTGTAACCGGTAGCGTGGAAAATGACATCTGCAAGCCCATCACAGCGGTCATAGCTCACCGCTACCCCAACTGCAAGCGGGCCGGCACCGCCTGTCCCCCTCCACGCTCCGGCCAGCTGCCAGCCCCGCCGCAGCCGCCCCTCGCAGCGCTGCCATACGCCGACCTGGCACAGGGACGGGGTGCCGAGCCACCCTGGGACAGGCAACGTGTTCAGGCCGCCTAACAGCAGGGCTAGCCCCCGAGGGTGCCCGTTGTTGAGTGATGAGATCGGACAGGGCTCTGCGGGTCCCCCCGCCGCCAAGCGCCTCGTCTGCCTCCCTGCCGCCGAGCGCCTCGTCTGCCTCCCTTTAATTGAATGTGGCACCAACGAGGGACCTGCACTTGCACCGTAGTATCTGGTCCGAGTGAAACAATCGTTCTAAAATAATTGCTGCGGCAGAGGGCTCGTGGCCACCGAGGGTAACCTGCCACGTGCTGCTTGAGGGGGCGGCAGAAGACACTGCAGCAGGTCTTACACAGCCCTCCCACCCTCCATACCTCTCCTGCCAGCTTCGCCGAGAGCAAACACCGCTGTGCAACTCTGGTTTGCTTTTTTTCATTACATTGAATGATTCTAAAGATGCTTTTTGCAGTGTTTTATATTTTGTGAAAAAGGCTCCTTTTTTGTTCTTACAGAGCTTTTTGAAATAAAGCCAAAGTGATTCATCATAATTTGAATTAAGTGGAAGTGTAGAAACCCAGGGCTACATCTTCAGCCTTTGTCCACAGCACAACACTCACAACACGCAGACAAACCTGAAGCGGCTATAGGCGAGCGTAGGCACACCGTAAGCTTTTCCAGCCTTTCCAGACTTCCACTGGGCTGAGTGCCCTATTTGGGTTTTTTTCCTCTAAGACTTTGAAAAGATCAGACCGCTCAATATGTCCTTGCCACTGCAACAGAAAAGTCAACAGCACCTGTGTTCAAGAGTCACCCCTGCGTGATGGACCACTCTTAAAAGCTAGAAACAATAGTGGCTAACAGAACATCATTGAAAAGATTATCACAGATCTCAAAGGTTGATGTTAGAGGCTGGCAGGGAGAAATTAATGAAAGGGGAAGAGCCTCTTTTGCAACTTTGAAGAATTAAAATATATACACAAGTACATATATGTATACATATATATCTACATACATACAGAGTTTGACTGTGAGACATGAGCCCTCTGAGAGGTGATGGCACCCTCACTGGAGGAAGTTTACAAGGAGCCAAGAGAAGATGCTCCCAGGCAGCTGGGAGCTTGATGAGAAAGGAGATATTCTCTCACAGAAAAGGGCCCATTTTACCAGAATATAAGGCAGAAGACTCCTACACCTCCTACCTCCCTTTTCTGTAGTGTCAGAGTCTGAAACCATGCTTTTAATTTGTCTTCCCTTGTCTTTAGCACTATTTTTTTCTAAATAATGCACATAATGTATGCACTTTGAAGGAGGAAGCTGACCCTGTAACAGACATGTTTTCAAGCCCTAGGGTCAAATTCTCAAAGTTACTTCTGATATTGCTTCAAAAATGGTCTCGTGTTAATCAACACAGAAGTGTATCTGAAGATTTTTTTTTATGAGCTTCCATCAATAATTTAAGTTTTATTATTATTGCTGTTGTTTGGCTTTCCTTGTTTCAATTACACTGCATTGCATTATGATGTTCGAAGTGCCTCAAGTTATGTTTGCCTAATGTCAAGCCTCAAAACAAAACGAACATACCAATTAAAAATATTGCAACTACCAAAATTACACATTTTATTTTGGAAAAAAACCCCAAATACTATAAAATTTCTTTATACCATATTACAGCCTCTAATCCATTTCCTGGGGCTCTAGAATATCCGATTTTTTATTTTTTTTTAATTATTTTAGTTCAACAAGCTCTCAATACAGTAATGTACATGTTCATTTCCCTAACCTGGAACAGAACCAAGTACCCTCACTGGAACCAACAGACATCATTCACACAATGACTGATAAAGCAGGGCTCCTTTTTAAGTAGTTATGCTCAACTTAGACACAAAACTTGATCCTGGTCCAACATAACAAACAATGAGGCACAAGCTTTTGAATAAACAGGTAGACAGGTGGACAGGATATGAGCTGCAGCACTTTGCAAGACCAAGTGTACAATAAAGTGATTATATTCTCAAACAGTACTCCATACACACAGCTTTTTGCTGAAGTTATTAATTTACACTGTGTGAAAGCAGAAAAAGACAAAATTGTTTTTCTTTGTTCTTGTGCAGTTTCTGACCAAGTGTTGTGCATCAAGAGTGATGCATGCTCACAAAAGGCAGAACAGAAGAAAATGTGTTCTGAATTCAGTTTTGACTCAAGGAGAGCATTAGATGGACTTTGGGTCTCATCTGTGAGTAGGCTGAACAGTCTACAAAAGAGAAACAAGGTGGAAGTGGCTTGTGGTTGCTGCATGGGAGTGGAAACAAGAATAAGAGCTCTGAAAAAATTTCTCACCAAACCTTCCTACAAGATTAGGCTCAGTTTAGCTCCCCGGTCCTTGAGGTGTGGGACTCAGCCCTGGGGGCTTCTGTATGCAGGTTTGAACTAACAGCGGAGGCTGGTGCTTATCCCTCGGGTCCCTTGTCTATGAGGTAAAGACTGTCAGAGCCCAAAAGTGATTATACAGGGGGGTGGGTTGTTTGTTTAAGACTGTGACTTCCATGTAGAGATTTTAACTCATTCCTTTGCATTGAAGTTTTGTGCACCCTTTTGCACAGTTGCCTGTGACACTGGAGGTTTAACAGGAGATTCCTCAAGGACAAATTCTATGGCAGTCCCTTTCCACCTCCTCTTCAATGGAAGCACTGCACTGTTTTTCCACCTCTACTCAGTTCCTCATCAGAGGACCCTGTACTGATCATAGAAGATACTGCAATGTTTCATCTTAAAAAAAATAGAAAATCTAGAACGGAAAACATTTTAAAGAGATTAAAACCTGTCAGTTAGTTTCAAGGAAATGGGAAGATATATAGATATAGTCATTACCTTGCCTTCCTTTCATAATATTTTTTCCCTAGGCTTTTTTATTGGCATCTGGTCAGCCTGTCATGACATAGTCCAATTAAAATTATATATTATCACAGGTATCTTTTCGCTAGGGCCAATGTTCCCACTGGACAGAATATTCTTCTGATAGCACTTTGATATCCACGATTCAGTGTTTTAATTTCCTGACAAATTTATCATGTGTAATTTACCATCAGGGGTGCTCAATCTCACAATAATAAAAGGCAGAGAGCTTGATGTTTTCCATACCATTTAACATATAGACTCTTTTATTTAAACTTGTATTAAAACTGCAGATTCCTCTAATGTATTCCTTCCCTGACATGCATACATCTTTACATTTGGTCATGTTCAGAAGATGTTATTGGTCTGTTTAACAATACAAATCTAAGAAAATACTTAATTATTGTTTCAGTACCAAAAATCCAATTTACATCTAGTCCTCAATGTGCTGCAGCAACAAATTGAAAGAAAATGACTGGTTTAAAAGCTTGTAGCTCAAAAGAGATATGCAAGTGTCATAGAAGTAACATTTTCCCCATTTTACAGTGTGATAACAGAAGCAGGCAGAGATTAATAAAGAAGAAAAAAAATAGATTAAAGCCATTTATAAAGTTCCACTGGAAGTTTGTGGGAGAGCCAAAAACTTGATAACCAAAGTACAGTTCAGTACTTTCACCACAAAGCTCATTTGTCCTTTCACAAATGTCAAACAGTGTTAGAAAAAGTAGTTGACTTTCACAGTACTTTTATTTCCTCCTGACAATCATCTACAGCCAAAACCCTAAATTCTAATCCAGTGAATATTTTAGACAATTTAAAGAATTTTCATTCTTCTGAATTTCTTTAGAACCGTTACCTGAAGCTTGAAATATTTTTTTCTTGAGTTCTAACAGCAGGCAGCATTTCTGCTTCTCTTTTAACTGAGAAGGATGCTTAGCGTGCGGGATAAAGCACATTTTGAAACTAGACAGAGGCAAAAGACAATAACGAATCCAAAAGAATCACTATGCACTGCTGGGACAGTGATTCACAAAGGAAGAAGATGAGAGTCGGTGACTATGGTTCTGGGTATTGTTCTTCTCCCAGCATGTTTAAGTTTAATTTAAAGGCTCTTTAGCAGGAAATTTCCAAACTTACACAAACTATCTGTGCTCCAAGAGGATCTTCCCTTACAGCTTCTAAGCAGTAAGTCTCATATAAAACAAAAAGGCAATATGCCTGAGACCAGCTCCAAAAAAACTGAAGTTGGATTTTACTTGTCTACACAGAAATATACCGACACGTGACTGCACATACCTTTATATTAACAGCAAGAAACCTCTGCATAATAAGTCAGTTCTAAGGAATGTAATCTAAAGATGTCAGATCATGATATTCATGCATTTCATTCACCATTAAAGATTTTACAGCCTGATTTGTGAAACACATTTACTCCACAGCATTCTGCCTTCTAATATTTAAGAAGCTATTATAAACTTCAGTGTCCATGACTGTATGCAACATGCATATTCCTGTTATATAAACTATTAAACCTTGAGAACTCTTCTGTTCCCAGGAAACGTATAAAAGTTACATACATCTGGCTGAATAAAACATGTTTAATCACCTTCAGTTTCCCTTTTTGAGGAGCACTTTCCCATTTGACCAGCACAAATGTATAAATTCACAGCCACCTATGATCCAGAGCAGATGACTACAAGTCTTTGCATCCCCTCAGTCCACCTGCATTTTGTATTTATATTGGATGACCAGATACTCAATTGAATCTACTACTTCATTTTGCATCAGGTATCAAACTTTACCAGCTTTCAACTGCTACTGAATTTTGTTTGAAATTAGAGGGTGAAGAATACATAAGCCCTTTACCAAACGTCTCAGTCAGTATTCACTTCTGTACTCCTCAATTGTCCTGATCTCAGCCTACAGATATGTGAAGGACCTACATGCCTAGCAAAGCCCCACAGAACCATCTTTTCTCTCTTTTATGGAAAGAATTTTGCAAGCAAGATGAAAAACAGTTTTAAGTAGTATTTTTACTGATTTTCCATTATAATTTTATGATGCTTATAAATTTATAATTCCATACACAAGCTTATTAAGGTTGAAGGCCTGTAGGAGATTCTTTTTATGAGCGACAATTTTTTTTTTTTTTTCTCCCAAGCCTTGACTGGAATGATTATGAAGGAACCCAAGACATTTAATTCTTACGTGGTAGCAGCTGAGGCTGTCAGCAAACCTGTTTTCTGGTGTTAAAAAACCATACATCTGGGGGCACCTATTGCTGGGTGCTGACACAAAAAAATCCCATTGATGAATCCATGGATTTCCTTTTCTCAGCTCTGTGAGCAAGGCCTGATTCTTCCTTCCTCTGCATCAGCTGTGAACCTTATTTACAGAGGGATACAGAGTTCAGAGGTAGGCCATCCACACCAGATGGTTGCTACTTTTTATAATTTATGTATCAGCCTGGACACAAGACTCCCTATTTGGCTATATGGTGTCAAATTAACTGAGTCAGCTCAAAACCACAACCTCAGCCCCTCTGTGTGTTACCGGGAGTTTAAATATGCCTGTACCTACAAATATCCTTGTGCTGCTCATAGGTCCAAGCAAGGGGAACTTCTGATGCTCCATCCCCTGCCACAGAAATGTTTTCTGCTTCATTGCATCCACCCACTGCCCACATCAACTGCGAGTAGCCTGAAGCCCACTTGCCCTCACATTCCTGTTCTCCTGTCGGCCACAAGAGAAGCAACCTGCTTCCAGACCTCCGCAAGTCACAGAGGTTGCTGTCTCCAACAGAAACCAAACCAAACCAAAAACCAGAGCAAGTACCCATGGGTCACTGCGGGTGCAGCCGACTCATGGAAGAAATGCTTTAAAGAGGCAGAGGTGCAAGGTCCTCACCACCTGACCACAATTCACTTTCTCACAGCAAACAGCAAAAGCCAAAAAGGCACCCGATGAGACATATGGGAATGCACGGGTCAGATAAAAGGGGGTTAACAAAGGGAGTAAGCGTATGAAATGTAAACCGCAGGGAAGGGTCCTTTACACTGAGAAGCATGTCAACAAGAAGAGCGATTTCCAGACCTCCCAGAAGATGCTAGAAGTACAAGTCAAAGGGCAGGTGGCTGTAATCCAAGTTGGGAAGTGTTTTGAAGGGGAAAAAAAAAATCCTGGTCCTCAAGAGATTTAAGACCTGTGGCAGAATCAAAAACGATGATGGGGAAGGGGGGAAAGTTGAAGAAAAATAGTGGCATAAGTATTAAAAAACAAACAAACAAAACAAAAAAAACAAAAAACAAACAAACAAAAAAATGTTTTAAAAAGCTAACTTTGGAATTACTGTTTCTTACTGTTTCTTTTCCTTCCCACTCCTTCCCACTGTTAACTCTTCCCCAAGCTCCTACTGAGATACTTTGATCTTTTCTGCTTTATTTGTTAGTACCTATATTTACAGTGTTTAGGTTTTCTTATCAACATTTTGTTTCTACCATTCCTCTCATCTCTTCTGCTATAATTCACTCTTTCCAGTCAGCCATGAGAACATACAAATGAAAGCCAAATAACAACATACCTTTCCTAATTTACTGCTTTCATTCAATTTGTTCTAGTCCTCTCCCTTTGTCTCTCCTTCACTGCCTATACAGTATAACATATCCTTCCCATTCCCCTTTTTTTAATATTTTTTCTTTATTAGCTGCTACTTTAATTCTAATGCTTATTTCTTTGCCTTTTTTGATAGCCAGAGCCTGCCTCCTAATTTTTGGTCACTCTACCCTTCTTTCTCTTTCTCTTTGCAGTTTGCAATACAAACACACACACATACACAGGCTACCTTCTCTCCCTCCCATATATTGCTACCCCTCCACCACCATACAACCACCTTCTCCACTCTCACTGTCTCATCTCCATCCAACTCTCCTTCTGGCGTGAATTCAGATGTGCTTCCCTTGAAGAGCCATGTCCACAGAGTGAGGCACTCCTCTGCTCTGGGCTCCTGGCCTGGGCATCTCCCCTGCTTGTCTTGAAGTTATGTTGCACTAACAAGACAGGTTGAGAGAGGAAGGAGCAGCTAGAAACTCATTAGCCTCCTGACTGCCTCTTGATCCTAGCTCCTGCCCTTTCGAATATGGAAGGAGCAGCTGGTAACTGCAGATCACCATGGTGGTTCATCCACCAACAGTAACTGAGAGGGTTTTTGTATTTTCAGAAAGCAAGAATAGCTAAATAGTAAATATGACTTTAGCTCAGAGGAAAAGATTGGTTTGGTATTATTTAGAAGTAGGGGGAGAAGAAGAAACATAATCTTGACTTACATCATTATGAATCTAGATAAGCTCCAGTGTGTTCAGAGAAGTTACTCCAAATGGAGGACAGTTCCATTAGGTGTCCAAAAATTCTCCTTTATGTTAATGAACACTGTAAGTATTGGGTTGTATGTTAGGTGCACTGAAGACAACTACATATGCATTGAGGTACAAGTTTTTGAACATGTAGGCTGTCAACAGCTGAAACTGTTAACATGCAGGAGCTGACTTGTGAAACATGGGAGAAAAAAGAGGCAACAAAAGAAACAGCATAATTCTCTCTTGACAATGTCCTGACAGACTTCTTCAGTTGCAGAGTCATTTATAGAAAAATTATGTACTAATTAGCATTTCACTTTTCTTCAGCATTGTCAGAAATTTAAATATACCCAATATCTACATAATAATGAGAAATAGCTAATTCCTCTATTACAGGTAATTTTCCAGAGGATCACAGAAGTAATTTATCGCCTACTGTGAAAAATATATGGTGGCAGTGACAGCTAGTTGCTTTCCCACCTTCTTCTTCATCTACATACAATTTTCCTTCTACTTGCAGTTTGGTGTTGCACATAATTCAAGTGGCATTCACATCAGTCATGTAAGAAAAAAATGGTGTAATAAGGCCAGCTAGCTAGACCTCCTGCGAGATTTCCCTGGTTACTGCACCCAGTTCCCCCAAAACAGACAGCTGCTTTCCCTCCCTTCTCAGTGTGCCAGACCTTCAATCGGTACCTAATTTGTGGCAGGAATTACAGGCAGGGAAAAGATTTCATATGAATGAAGCTGGCTTGAACAGACTTTTCTCCTCCTTCCTAACATAAGGTTTTAGCCCATCCAAACTTCTGGCTGCTAAAATGTCAAATTATTAATTTCCGCTTTTGCAATTTTGGAAGACAAAATAGCTAGTAGGATAGCTAGTAGGACAGAAAAGAAATATGAGGCCATAACCACAATGTCCTTACTCTACTACTACACAAAGTTGTATTTTCTTCTGTCCTGGTCCTTCTTAAAACTGCTTGCATTAGGCAAAATCTACTTGTGGGAGTGGGAGAGAAAGTGCCCTTTTGCCTGCAGAAAGCTTTACTAAAATTCAGCTTGAGTGCCAGGTGGGGGGCATAGGGAGGGGTGATGGGGAGATTACTCAGGAATTAATTTATTTTTCTTAGAGAGGACTTTGATTTTTAATGTCAAGAAATCTAGCTTTTTCTCTTTTTATCTTTTTAGTATTTCTTTCAGTTACAATATATTGGTTGTGTTTAATTATATGCTGCATTGCATTGAATTCCTGATTCTTACAGGCTCCTTTTACAGGGCCATGCTACTTGTTAGATCATCTGTGAACACACTATATTAATCATATCGCATAGCGCCACAGACTAAACACAAATGCTGAGATTGCCAAACAAACATGATAGATTTGGGCCACTGGAAGCCAGCAAACAGCGTATGCCCAAGTCTCCTGCAACATTATGAAAATCTCTGCAAACCATTCTAAAGCCCAGCTATAACTTAAATATATAAACTGCTATGTATATATTTTTTTTATATATATGTATAGGCTGCTATATAGATAGGTGGGAATTGAATCAAGTCTAGTTAGAAATAATAAGCAAAGACAAAGTAATGGAGCAGAATGGCTTATAGCTCCACTGGGAGCTGCCCAGGAACAGGAAGCACTTAGTACTGGCATGAGGCAGAGACAAAATAAGATTTTTCTATTTAGCACTCGTATCCTTCACCTGGACAAAAAGGTAAAAAAGTGCAAATAAAAAAAGTCATCAGAATAACAAATAACTGCAGAGAGTCACTCCGGACCTATTCTGAAACAACAGAATACACTTTAAAAAGCAGTAAAACCAATAAAAATCCAGTCATCTTGAAAAAGGAGAGTCTTCGCTGCAATAAAGGCAGTCAATAAAGAAGCTCTCTCATTTAAACATCAAATGCACATTGTTTTGCAACACCTGTTATTCAGCCATAATAGCTTTCTTAACCTGTCAAAGTGTTTAAGCTGAGGAAAAGAAATGGGCCTCCAGCTGTGCACTTCAGTGGAGAAAGCCTGCGCGAAGCAATATTAGTTTAATGAAATGTGTACAGATTGTAATTGTGGTAATAAGAGGGCAATTCCCCGAGGGGCAGTAGGAAGGCGGTGAGTGCAGTCAAGCAGAAAACAGAAGCTGCAGACTGGAGAGAGAGACTGATACCCTGTGTGCGGACTCCCGCTCTCCAACCTGCCTGCTGGCTGCACAGCCCTACCCGATCTCCTCCCCGGCGAGCCCCAGGATCACCCTATGCCCCATCCCCACCCATCTCCTCAGAGTACTTCCCAGACAAGGCACCACAGACAGTCCGGCTCTCAACAGTGGAACCTGCCGGTATCTCACACAGGCTCATAAGTACGTGTCGATACAGGCAAGCAGGACAAAAGGAAAAATTAGCGCTGGAGTACACTGGTGTGTCTTCCACTGCTCCACTCCGCTAAGCCTGAGACTCTGCAGTGCCCAGTAAGTTACAAGGCATGTTTTCCCAGGAAAAGAAATTGTTGGAGACCTGGAAAAATGAGAAACAGCACTTAGAGAGGAGATGAGGAAAGAGCAACAACAGACAATATATGGATCTTTCCCTTCAGTTTCTTAAAAGAAGGACAAACACTGTTGCTTCAGCTTGCTCGACTGTGTAAGCACAAGAAACCCAGTCATACCAGGCAGATTCCTACATGAAATCTGCCAATGCTCAAGTGCATGCCAGGGTTAGTCTAAGAGAAAACGTCAAAACCAGCAACACTCATCACAGCAAGTACTGTTTACAAGAACTTCTGAGCTATGAAGTCTTTATCAGCAGAGCCTGCTGTAGTAATTTGACAGTGTAATTCAATAAATCCATCCTCGCAGTAGTTTAGTCGGCTGAGTGGGTGTCACAGAGATGCACCAGCTTCCAGCAGTATTTTCGGAAGGGAACACCTCTCTGTTTCTCCAGCCTGTGAATAGATCAGCAGCCAGCAAGAGCTAAGGCAGAGATGCAGAAGCAAAGACTGACTTTCTTTCCAGAAATGTGGAGGTATTCAGGAAATACAGGCAAAACAAGACAGCTCAACTCCTTCCAGAATAGAGAGATAAAATGTAACTAGAGAAGGCTGAAGAAAGGTGGGGGTGGATGGAGGAAGTTTAGTAGAAAGCTGTGGGATTCAGACTATTTCTGCCTTCTCACCGGGTCAGCACTTCATGAGCACAGGGAAAAGGACCAAGGACCTGGGAAAGCTGCTGCAGGACTGGAAGAAATGTTTTGGGAATGACAAAAGGAGGATGACAGGGAGGCCAGGAGGGTCTGAAGAGGCACCGGTGCAGAGATGGAAAGAGACTGAAGACAGACTTACTCTCAAGACCACAAACTGCTCCTGGCTATACCACAGGCTTGTAAATACACATGTACATGTACAAAAGTAGAACAAATGAATAAAATGATGCTTCATGGAACTCTAGAGTGCCTTTCACTCTGGGCGACAGCACCAGATAATCTCCAGAGGGCTGTTCCTAACTAAATTATTCCCAATTTCTATATAAATCTTGGGCAGCAAAAGGGGGAGGCAGGGTTTGTGGCCAGAGTTGGAGACAGAAAAAGACAGCAATGAAATCAAAGAAGAATGAAATTCTCATAAGAGAGGAAGGATTAATTACAAGAAGGTTAAAAAAAAGGTATGAGAGAAAAGGAAAAAAAAAAATTAAGACATTTTAGACTGAAAAAACACGAGCACCAAAACCAAAATCATGGCCCATGATCATCAAAAGCATCAAACCAAAGGAAGAGGCAGAAAATCAGAAGTATTTTATTTTATAGGCATAAATGAAGGAGCTGAAAAGAGGAGAAGGAAAAATAAATGTCAAGCTAAAGGAATGTCCAAGTTAAATGCTGTGTTTGGAGTTGAGGGTGGGGAGAATTTTCAGCCAAGGTCATGATTCAGGAATAGAAAAATAACAATTCATCCAGTTTCTCCTAGCAGTAACAAGTACTATGCTGCCTTCCCATTCTCAAAATTGTCTTATTTACCAGTGATAAACTAGGAAAAAAAAAATCCACAGCTTTATTAGATGATTTGCAGAATAATGGTTTTTTTCAACATGAGCAACTCACCAATGTATTGCTGTCAATCAGAAAAGCAGCTGAAAAACATAGTTTGGAAAGCAACCACTCCTCTGAAAAGGTGAAACTCATTTGAGTGGTGAAACCCATCCTGCCCAACACTGCTCAGAGCACTACTGACACCCTTTTATAGAAAATATATCTGTGACATACAGTAGGGAGAGTACTTCCTACAGCTGCTGCAGGCGAGCATGAAGAGATATTGCAGACAGCGAGGGAAGCTCAGCTATTTATTTTAGATACAATTGGAAGGTTAACAAGAGCTATCATTGTTTCAGACCTCTGCTTTTCTAGCCCTGCAACACATACTTCTGATCCTTTTACACAGGAACAAGCCGGAGCTGCCTGTTGCTATTTAGTGACATTAGTAAGCTGTGGACTTCTGACAGCACCTGAGGGAAGCTTATGAGCATTTTAATTCATTTCCCTGATTGTAAGGAATAACTCACAGTGTGATGGCTGTAATTAGTTAGGACAATGTTGAGACCATGGCGACAAGGTTCATCAGACTCAGAGCAACTACAGTTGCCCACGGATAAATTTATGCCACCGATACAGATGTCACAGAGCTCCTTTCTGCATGCATTCAAAACTTCTTCAGCTACAACAACTCTTGATCCAGGCTAACCTGGGTGACACAACTAGCAAAACAAGCTATGTGAAAGGGACTGGAGAGCAAGGGAGGGATGTAAGGCAGCACTCTGCTTTTAATGATGGTTGAGAGAATTGCTCACACTTCTCCAGCTGAGGCCTCGGTTGTGATGTGACACCATCACCTCTCATCAGTCACATGCCTTCTGAGCCAGGATGTCACGGAGGACAATGTGACTGATGCAACCTGACACACCATGTCACTATGCCAGGTCTGCCAGCTGGGAAACTGAGGGGGGGTGGGAAGGAGGCACGAAGAAAGGGGGGGCGGGGAGAAAACAGAAGAAGAAAACAGAAGAAAAAAACCCCAGGCTTCAGAAAAGGTATTCCTCATCAGAGTTGCCATGTTTAGAGGGGTTGGTTTGTTTTTAAGAAAGGTTGTACTGCCTGCAAAAGCCAAAACCAAAGACACAGGCCAAAAAAAAAAAAAATAGACTGGGGACAAATCACTGACCAGATAGTCTACTGAAGGTCTACTAGAGGTTTAGGCAGACCTTCCATAGTGAAGGGAGGGACACAGCAAGGCAGACAGGTCTCTGTGCTGTTTTAGAAATCCACCCTTCTCTCTTTTATCCCTGCTGAAAACTGTGCAAGCAAACTGAACCTTTACTCAAAGGAAAGATTCATGTCCCTAAGGACTGGTGTAAGACAGGTACATCAGATGTGTTCTTGTTTTTTTGAAGTGACAAAGCAGAGAAAGAGACATTTGCTTATCTTTCCCTTGAAAAGAATAAAATAATTTTAATTCAAGACTATGCATAATTATGAAAATAAGTATACACTCATACATTTCAGCAATACATACATTAATATTGGCTGGGGGAGTATAGAGACATTTGGGATGCAGCTTTCCCACTGTTGGAGACAACCCCATTGCCTTTTCACTGCAAGCTGGTGAAGGACCTATACAAAGCAAAAGGATTTACCTTGTAAAGTCTCCTCCTACAGTCAGACGCTGTGACTAAAGATCTCATAAGTCACAGGAACTTCAGTTAATGGTATCTCAGCCAATGCCACTTCTGCCACAAGTGCATGATTTGCTTCAGTCATGATTTAACAAATCTGAGATGGCTATATAGACAAATTTAGCAAAGAAAAGGCACAAGCAGTTTGAGTTAACAGTGCCAAGTCAATTTAGAACAACTTACTGCTTTTATTTTCTTCTTCATTTTTCCATCTATCCCATAACCCAAATAGCAACAACTGGATGCTTGCATATAACAAGTTGCAGCACCATGCAACCACACAATTGAGAAATCAAATAGTGGAATATTCACAGCAGTTTCCAGTCCAACTTTAGCTAAGCTACATTTTACATATTGACCTAGATTTTACTAAATTCAGTCACTGGTTTTGAGCAAGCAGCTTTTTGACACAAGAAATGATGCCACTGGGATGCCAGAGTAATCATCTGCAGACACAATGAAGTACATATATTTGCAATTTAACAAGCATTATGCCTGCCAATAATCACCAACAGAAAAAGTTTTAGCTAAGTAAGATCAGCCTGAAATTCTGGCACATTACACGTTGCAGTTTTTGTTGCTATTTTCATAGCTAAATGCAAATTTGAATTTGCAAGAAATACCGTTTGAGTGCCATTACCTACTCTACAAATTCCCATCATATCAAGTACCAGTCTTAACTAGGGGAGTTTCCTGTTTTTCTGATGCCTTAATTACCAATATTAATTTTTTTAATACCAAAATAGGTGAAAGTTAAATGTTAGTGTCAGCAAAAGTCACGTCTTTCTTCCTTTTTCCTCCCTACATAGTACTGAAACATGCAGTCAGCTGGAATTGTCCTGACTAGACAGCCCCATACTGGCAGGCAGGCATTGCTATCTAGTCCTTCTCACTTATCAATTGGCTTTGGGCAGTTTAGCTGCTGATGCCAATCATTGAGCGAGAGGTTTTATAGCTACATCTGCCTGCCAGCAAGTCTGACTGTGTCTGTCTTCCAGGGCAATTTTTCTTCTCCTTAAATGTCAGTTTGTTTAACCATAGTCTGGTCACAGCTGCCAACTACATGCTATGGTAGCATTTCCAGTAGAAAACAAGAAAAGAGAAAATCTATTAAACAAAAACATTTAATTCTGGCTTAGCCTCAGGCTGCACCATCCTCAGGGACTGACCCAAGCTCATTGCTGATATCAACAAATTCTTTTTATTGCCTTGTTGCTCTTTTGCTTTAATTGATTTTGTTGTTAATATCACACTGGCTGTAATTTGCAGACAACCCACAGCCAGCCAGGGTGGGCTAGAGAGCCCATTATTTCAGTTATGGTGCAGCTCCGTCCTCCTCACTTACAGATTCCTGTCCAGAAGACATTCACTAGTCTGCTTCAAAAACAAGGTCTTGATTCCATTTTGTGGAAGTTACAAAGCTCTCTTTCTAGGTAGACAAAAAGCCTACATTATTGGCTTTACTTCATACCACTGAAATAGTACTTAAAAGTTCAACCATCTGAACAGCACTGCTGACTTCAGTATTGCCTGCACACTACTTTAAAATTAAATTCATGTTTACATTTAGTTTGCTGATTTCTTACCTTTGGTATTTGTGGAAGGGCTGAAATGTTAGCTCCCAAAAGGTACTACATATCAGCAGAATTACTGGGGGGAAAAGGCAGGAAAAGGAAAGACCAGTGCAGATTTCAAACATGCCAGTACCTTACAGACTGCATTAAGGGCCTCCAGAATTAAAACCACAACCATTAGAAGAGATGCAAACAGCCAAGGGATGTACCTGCTACGTGATGGAGAAAAGAGCCTCCCACGTGGTCCCTTCCCAGTGCATCAGCAGTCAGTCCTGCCATGGAGAACAGGGTGGCCACCCAGCCCTTGGCACTCTGGGGAGATGTCCACCACCACTGTTAGTGACAGCATCATATGTTGTGATACGGAGCAAAAGTCACTTACGTGCACTGTTACGTTCATATCTCTTCTATTGGTGACTGATCATGTGTGGCCACAGCTTTCACTCAGAAGCTGAACAACATGACGAAGCTACAAATATTCAGTTGAATTTACAAATAAGTGCAAATGCGAGTTTGTACATTCAACTTCAGACCTACATTAATTTTAAGTTATTTTTTGGTAGCTGTTTTTGCAAATAAATTTATTAACAAGATCCATCACCAAAACTCAGATTTACAAGCTCTTGGTAACCAAAATTTACCATTTGGAGAAAAAACATACCCAGTCAGAATAGAATGAATTGAAAATACCAAATGTTCACAGTGATTCTCTCACAGTAAAAGCAGGGAAAACAGTTAAACTGCAAAGACAAAAGGAAAAACCTTGCTCATGTTTATAAAGTCCAAAAGTCACCACTTCCCCTGGTCTGTTGTAGGACACATGAGGCATACCAAAAATACATGACAGAGATTAAAGGCAGTTTGCTTAAAAGAAACAGAAATTCAGATCAGGTTCCAATGTCCAGATATCAGGTCAATCAACACTATCATTTTACTCCTTTATCTTTACCACCACCTTTGAAGGAGACTGAAGCCAGCAGCCTGGATATGAAATGCTGCCTCTACACAGCCACCCAGATTTATGTTTCAGATTCATTTTCTCCTCTTTCTTTTCTGTTTATGCCTCTCTTATTTTTAATTTCCTCCTTTGTAAAAACCTACACTTTATCTCAAGCTTCTAGGCAGCCAGATAATTTTTCTATCTTTCTCTGTATTTATCACTGGACTGAAATGAAAATTAATAATCCATTCGAAAAACGTGCATGTACCTGTATGTACTACTGAGGCTGGGAGATCCTATTGACAGAGCAGTCTATTAGTGTTATGCAATTACAAAACTATTCCCCTCAAGTAACGCTACTTGTTTTTAGCCCAATTCTTTAGAAGACCCATGCAGCTAAAGCCGCAATCCATAACTACTACCAAGGCCAAAACAAGGAGCGAAGCCCTAGAGGGAGTGCTGACTGACAACAGACCTGCCTCTTTACCTTCCCTCTCATTAATCCAACCTCTCTTCTTTCATTCCACTATTTTTGTCACTTCCCAGAATTACTTCACTTTTTTCCTTCTGGAACGTGGCTAAGTCTTCCTTCCCTCATGCTCCATTTTTTTTTATATTCTCTCTCTTATTCCAACAAATGCTCCATAGGAGACAGATTCATTCATCTCTGGCACCTTATCTGGTGGAGCATATGTTTCTTTTCTTTGAGGTCAGATTAACTAGTCCTTATAAATGGTACAAAGAAGAAATATGTGTTGGCAGCAAGTTCTGCTACTCTTAGCCATCATTTTTGTCCACTGCATTAAGCCAATTTAACATGCTTAAACATGCCTTTTGTCAACAGCAACAAAAGCAAAAAGCAGCTGAACTCTAGTTAATAAATCATTTTCTGGAGGTAGAAACTGCCTAAGAAATATGATGCCAAGTAGTTACTGCATGTTATTCTTACAGAGAGGAAAAATGAGGAGAAAAAGTTTAACCAGCTTTCTATCATTATAAAAGGTGCTTTCTATATATATGTTTGTGTGTATACTCATTGAACTAGTCAAAAAAAAAAGAGATCACACTGGAGTCCAGTATATCCCTTTAGACATGGATTCACCCAGCCCCAGTTGGTCTTATTTCCTAATTAGAGAACCAATTCACTAGTATTTAAATTTGAAAGGTAAGTCTCTGTCCCATTAGACCAACTCCTGCGACTTTTATGTTTGTATACATATATGTGTGTGTATACATTAAAATAATATGCAAAACAATACAGATTATAAACCCCAGGAATGAAGTGACAGGGAATCACAGCATTTTCCGCTAGCTCAGAGATTTCCCTGTCCACAGGAAAGATCCAACAACCATAATAACCAAGAAGCAGTTAAAAAGAAGCCAAGATGTTTTAGAAGTTACTATTTTAAAACCAGAGGAATCATTATTTTAATGGCTGGGATGGACCAAATTTAAGTGAAAAGCAAGAGAAAACAATAAAAGCTGATTAAGTACTGTATTATAATCTGTCATTAATCCACATTGGTTACCTAAAAAGATCTGGAAGAACAGACAGGAAGGATGGAAGGAAGAATGTGTCTTTCTTCATCCTTTCTAGCTTTGTTTCGGATGGTCAGCGTAAGCAATAATATACAAAATGTAGATTTGATACCAGGACTACTGTGTTACACCCTACGCAGGCAAATACTGTAGGAATATATTAGCACCTTTGCAAGTCTGGCCAGACAGGCATTACAAGCTCCTGTAACCTAGGACCCATAGAAGGGCCCTTAAACATAGTAAGCAAACAGGATTTTAATCAACTTATCTGCCTTATCTACCTCCTGCCAAAAATACTGCCTAGACATCCTGTCTTCAGAGACAGCTCCTACCTTTCCGTCCTCAGACTGCATCTCACCTGCTAAGGAAAAGTTAGTGGGTTGTTTCTGAACATATTGGTCTCTAGCCCATTCCTCAAAACCAGCACTTCATCCCCTTGCTAAAGAGAAGGAAATAACTCTTGCAAATCTGGTTTTGTATGGCATACGTGGTACTGAGCAAAAGATAGAAGGAAATTAGCCTAGAAGCCCAGGATAAGTTAGTTTAGAGACAATTCTATATCTGCTGAGGAGCGGTATCAAGAAATGGATAATATTAAGAAGGAGAATAAATACTTAGAGTTGTTCCGGCTGTGCTCCATTTCTAGCCCAGGGAACTTTGCTGGTTTCCAGGAAGCTTTGACAGACTGGAATGTGCATATCCAAGACTCTAACAGCATCATCCAAATTACATGCAACTATACCACTGAAACATTTTTTATGTTACTACATCCCCTTCTGAGGACTTTTTTTTTTTTTGGCACTTATTTTGTTCCAGTGCTAACCCTTCTTTTCTCCTGAAATTACAATGGACTTAATCTTCCAAAGGCAATTAAAAGGGAAATTTGCCTATATTCAGTGTTTGAGTTCTGTGACAAGAGGAAAGTAAGGACTAACATGAAGTTTTTATAAATACAGAATTATATATATATCAAAAAGTTACTAGTTTATGAAGTTACATGGGAAACTCCATATAACAGCTTGCACTAGAAAATCTAAAACAAACAAACAAACAAAAAAAAAAACCAAAACAAAACAAAATAAAAGAAGTTATCAATGAAAAGCAAGAATCTGGCTTCTTCCACATGCAAAGTAGTTTGGTTTTAACTGCATTTCCCTCCACACACTGTGGTTGCTCTTTCCAGAGTTTGCAACAAAGTTAATAAAAAAAATAATGTAACCATTGATTAAAAAAAAAGTTTAGACAGTTAATAAATTTCAAGCACAAGGCTTCTTCATTAACCATCTCTTCTAAAATCTCCAGTGCTATTACCTGTTTTTGCCAAGGGAGAAGAGCAGAGAGCACTATTCCCTACAGTTTACCATTTCCTTCCTAAAATGCAGCACAGCTGCAACCAGGAGTGTGTTGCAGCTTCCAAGCACATCCATTATTTGCTGCCTGTCTTCTGTACCTCAAGGAATATCAATTCACTCCCAGGAAAGAAAAACATATAAACAAACAAACCCCAAAACCCCAGTATTTCCACAGATGGATTGGAAAGTCCTGCCACCAAGGAGTTTTGATTTATAGTGGGGATTTCGCCTGGCAACTGAAAGAAGATATATTTCCATATAATAAAAATGAGAGTAATCGGAGCTGGAAAAGACAGCTTGGCCCAGATCACAAGCAGTGCTCAGAGTGCTTGGTATAACTCCAAAAGGAAAAATGGTATAAAGGTAGTCTCAGGATATTTCAGCGTTTCTCCCTCCTTTGAGACCACTCAGCTCCAGGCAGGTCAAGTTATGAATTAGAGAAGTACTATGTTTGCAGGGGAAGACCTGATAGAGAGGTGTAAGAGTGACCAAATAAAGCTCTTTTTATCCCCCTTCCATAGCCAGAAGTGGAAGATGGGGCAATATGTGCTATTTCTGTCCCCTCAAAATAAAATTTGAAAGAATTTTGAGTCTCTGAAACACTAACTGAGAATATGGTATAATCCCAGACACTACCAGCTTGCACACCCTGTTCCTCCCCCCCCCCCCTCAATTAGTTATTAGGCTTGCACAAGATAGTAGAACCCATAAGTTCAGTCTCTCTCACTTTTTCCCTCACAGGGCCTGAACATCTCATTACACTGCTATGAAGTTTGGGCTTAATTTTCTGTACTATCCTAGGTCTAAGCTGAAGGACAACTGGCTATTTTATCCAACATAACCTGCTTCAGGCAAGAAAAGAGAAGAAACATTTCACTGGTCTCACTTCCAAACACTGCTTTTTATGCCTACTATTACTAGCACCACTCTAACCAGCAAGCCACGTGCCTAGAATAAAGGTCATTTATTCTCTACAGAGGAGACAGGTTTATACCAGACAACACTACATTTATTTGTACATTTCTTGCAGGCAGCTGTCTCACTCTTATAGAGCACTGACACAGCACACTCTCCTCAGGTTTCCCCATGCCTCTGGGTGGATGAATACAAGGGTGAACCTGTCCCAAGCCTTTGCATCTGCCACCTGCAGCAGTTCTGACTGCAGGAGGTAGATGACAAACCAACCCAATGTCACAGCATTGACAGAAGGGGAAGGCATCGGATGCGGTCATGACAGACTGGTGCGTTTGCAAGTGGGGTTGCGTTCAAGAACCAGTTGTATGTTTGGGGAGACCCCAATTACTTCAAGCCTGATCCCTGCACATGCTGTCAGCAGGAGGGAAAGAGGAGGGAATCTCGAACACACCCTCCCTCCATGCTGTCCCCCTTCCAGAGTGTATGGGCAAAGGTCAAAGTGAGAAGGATTGCTTTCTCCTTGAGCCACAGTCAAGCAATCAATGCAAGTATATCACCATTGTGTCACAAACCCTATGATTCAAAGGCTATGATTCAGAGGCATTCACAGAAAACTTATGTTTCCTCTAAAGACTGATGGGTCACAATAGAGTTGCTGGTCTCTCCTCCTCGGGCAGATTTTGGCTTTTCGCAGAGCACACCTGAGAAGCACATCACTGACCCACAAGCAGAAGCACAGGCAAAGCTAACATCCAGCCAGTTCAGAGTAGGGATTTGCAGCAGTATTTCCCCCAAATACTTTAAGTCTTTGCATATGGTAGATAATTTCTGCTAGAAAGACATGCATTTTTCAGCTGATGTCATTCTGTAAACATTCTTACCTAATGAAAGAGGCAGTGGGGATTTTGGTGCCTCTTACTCCTCCACTCTACGGAATAATTCTTTCTTGAGTTTAATCTCTCTTTCAAAGTGGTGTGTGTTGTCTCTCATCCTATTCAGCTAATGTATACACATTTGTAGAGAATGTCAATGTACCAGATAGTACAGATAAGGTAATATTTCAAGATTTTTATAGAATAAGCCCTTATCATAACAAAAATTATGTTAAATAAAATTATACTGCACTTTTCACTCAAACCAGGTTTTTGAAAAATTAAAAATCTTGGAATTGTCATTAAGGAATTCAGCAAATTTTGATTTGATCCACATCAGACAAAGACATATGTGACTACACAATTTATTCCAGGAAAAGAAAAAAAAAAAATGCCTCTTTCAAAGATTAATGGTTTCCTTTGGGTCTATCTAGCAATCTCATTTAAAAACCTCAAAGGAAATTCCAAATTCAGAACAACTGCAGAATATTGGACAGTGGGATGTGGAAAAAAAAAAAACCTGTCTCAGCTTTCTACATCAAGCCAAATAAGCTTCTCTTATTCACCCTACCTCCATACAATAGCTAGCATACAATATGACCACGTAGAAACCTCATAACCATTGTGACATACCATTTACTTCCAGTGTTATATGTTGATATTAAAACAGATTATGTTAATATCTAACTATTTATAATTTCACAGACCTTCTTAGTCAATCATTTTCAAGTTCAATTAGAAATTATAGTGTGATTTTTTGTTGTTATTCTTTGGGGTTTTTTTAAATTTTTTTTATTTATTTTTTTTTAATGGAGAAGTATTAAATAACCTTCCCCCCCCCGGTATAAATCACCAACATAGTGCATCTTCTCAGGATGGCACTCTTGTCTAAGTGTTAATCAGCAAATGCACCAAACATCTAAACATCTTTTTTGATCATTTCCATTCACTAAAAAAAAAAAAAAAAAAAGTACATTCATAGTAATATCCATGCCAAGTAGATCATTTCTGCAAAGAAATTACAAGTATGCAGTTATTTTATTTGCATTAATTCTCAGAAGATAGCTAAAGAAATAAGGCACATCTTACCACAATTTTTTTCATATGGTAATCTGTGATACGCTGCAATCAAAGTATTATTTTTCTTGCCATGTGTACTGCTAAGAAGGGACACTGCTGGATGCTGTACAAGACAAACTAGTGCACAACCTTCCACACCAGGTTTATCAAACTGTTTAAAAAAGTTGAAATGCAGTGGTAGGTCCAAAACCAGAGTTCAAAACGAACACTTTTTTCCCTGTTTTGAATGCAGCTATTAACAGTGACTTCCAAAAGGAGGTGAGAGTAAGGCTTCAGGATGTGTGATTAGACTGATTGTGAGACTAGCCTATATATCTCAAATTACAATTTTTTCCTCTTTTTACAGCAGCTCCAACATAATTTCCAATACCAGATTTGAAATGCTGTCCTTACCAATCATACCAATTTATCTCTAAACTTAATCCCACTTTCTGCAGCAGTATTAAAACAGATGGTCACACCTCATTTAATTTAGCACCTCTTGTTTTTTTTTCTTTCCTTCTGATGACCCTCTGTCAATCATATCAGTTAAGCTAAATCACAGTATTTAAACTGTTTTGGAGCCATAAACAACACTCCCTTAGGTTTTCTGTGGCTCTGACCTTTGTCAAACATCATAATTTTAATTTATGTACCTGACCACAAACTCATCTCATCCCCATGAAACTTAATTGGTAAAGGATTACTGTCTCTAGACAGGCTTGGGACTACCAGCAAATTAGAAGAGATGCTGTGCAGCCAGCACGATTTCAAAACAATGATACATCAGGTTTCTATTCTCTACTGCTCACTGTTACCATTATGGAAATATCCAGTAGCCATAAAACAGAAATGCAAAAGAATTCCATTGAATTTAAAGTGTAAAATTTTGGAGGGGAAAAAAAGAAAAATCAGTCCTTTGATTTTTCTTGAGACAATACTTAGATGCTGGAATCACCTTTGAAGTAACAGGCACTCAAATTCCTACAATGAAAAATTCCACAGAAATTTTCCATAGGGATCTGGAGAAAGATCTTGAAAGACCTAATCTTCATTTGAAATTGCAAAAGCTTCTTACCTCCGAGGGAAGTGATGCCAGCACACAAAAATGATTAGAGATATCACTCCACCCCTGAATGCTATTGCAGCATATAGAATTGGAAGACTATGTTTTGGTATGAACCATCAAACTAACCCAGAAACAGGGGAATGTAAACAAAAGAACATTTTCTTTGACTAAAAAAAACTTTATCATGGTTTTATTCCAGGTTTTTTTTCCTAATAATGATCTTTTAAAATGTCATGTTGATTTGGTCAAGATTCTGTTGTATTTTGTAAAATTGAAACATGATGTCACTGCAAGGTAAGCATCAGAAAAAAAAAAAGATATCAAATCAATATGAATCAAAAAAAAAAATCTTTTGATTAACTAGTTAATCAGAGGGGAAAAAAGTAGAACTCCTAAGAGTTTCAGCAAGGTCCCATAGCCATTGCTTACCTTCAAAACACCAGGAATTGTCCTAAGACATTTCTAAGACACTTTCTATTTATTTTTTTTTTTTAGTAATAAAGGAAAATATCCCAAACATCAGTTAGAAATAAGATCGCTGCCCCAGACTGGACCAAGTCTTCTGTACCTTTTCACATAACTAAAGCATTCCACCCAAAACTTAATGTAAAGTTCTGTGAAGCATTTGATCAAATGCAAGTATCAGATGCATATAGCCAAGGAATAAAAGAGAATATAAAAACTTTTTTGTGTGAGGTTTATTTTTTAATCAATACATAAACAGTTGCTTAAAATACTTTTACATATGATAGGCTTTTACATACAATTGAAGATTGATACAGACAATTCCTAGATAAAAAATAGCCATTGCAGACTTAATGGTAATATATTTGCAGTGAAAGCATGTACAGTATTTCAAAGCCTACAACTAATAATTTCCCTCTTGAGCACTCAACTGTCTCTAAAATATTAGCAGGGGAAAAGTGAATAAGACAAATATAGATATGCCATTTAAAAAAAAAAACAAAAAAGAAAAAAGGAAAATAAAAATGGGAAAAATAACCTAATTTTTTTTTACTCTTTCATGTTAGAAACCTCCAAGTCTAACACAACTCAGATGTATTTAAAATACTTTGATTAACCAGCATAATGTATAAGACACTTCTTAGGCAGATTCAGAAGACTTGTGTCAGAGATGAATTTAGCACTCAGTTTTTGAAATTCAGTTTGCTTAGTAGCAGGGTTCGCTTTGTGATTCCCATGGCTGTAAGAGAGTTTTTGTTTACATTTTTACTGCATTATGATGCAATTCAATTTGAAATCTAGTCAAGTTCTTCTATGTGGTGAAAATTCCAGAACTGACTCTGAAGACAGCATACAAATTTAAATGGCACAAATGAGGTTGTTTTTTTCTGTCCACATCCTTTATTTTCAAACAAATGGGCTCACATATAACACATTCCTTCATGTGGAGTATTGGTAAAATATGCTTTTCACATCAGAAAACAGATTTGTGCATGCCAGACATGCTCCAAAGGTGTTGTATCTGTATGAGTGGAGACAAAAAACTGAAAACCTGTGCTAATCTCAACAAGGCCACAGCAAACTCTGCTAGGCTCTCTAAAAACTAGTGAATATACAAAGGGACAATAACAGCAATATTTAAGCACTGAATATTCTCCTGCTTCCTGAGGGTCACACCTACCCAATGGTGCCACTAATCACCTATAGTACCTATTCAATACAATGCAGTAGTGTCACAGAAGATCCAAAAGATCACTCTCAGAGAGCAATTATTAGTTTATATCTGCTACACTCAGTGGTTATTTTTACACACACAGGAATTTTTCCATATGAGGAGGGGAATTTTTTTTTTAAATAGAAGAGAGTGGGAATTTAGCAAAATCAGCGTTGATGGGAGAAACAGGATGCCAGGATGTACAGAGAACTGCTTGTATATTATCTCAGCTTTTATCTTCATAGTCCTATTGGTGATGTACAAAGCCCTCTCCTAAAAATATCCTTTTAGAGGAACAGCAAGTCTTTTTTCTGCTGTGGTAGCCACCAGGCCCTCAAAAACCAGGAAAGAAGAGTTGGAGGTAAGAGGGTAATGTTCTGCCGACCTCCAGAGAGCAAACTGACACTGGTTATCTAATCAAAGCAAGCTCAGAGGGGCAGCTCAGGGATCCTAAAATTTTTACTTAAGGAACAAAAAGCTGACATTGTAAGCCTTCTGTCAAGGTCACTAGTTACATCCCATTCATGAGAGATTATGGCAGGACCAGCCACTGCTCAGTTCTACCCATGAGCAGCAGTTATGGTCAGGACTCTCAGAAGGGCCTACAAGAACATGGGAACAAGAGCCACATGCTCAAGTTCTCCTGGATCCCATCCAGTTACACCACAAATGCTCCATTCACAGCACAGCCTTTTCTCATCATCTAGATCCATGCACTGATATTCCAAAATTCCATTTCCCCCCAAATTATACATCTCACCCATGAGAAAAGGTGGGAAGTGAGGCTCCACTCATAAATGGTGTTTAGCTCTGAAGGGAAATCACTCAACGTGGCTGTTCGGGGGTCTTAACTATTCTAAATAATTATCCAGACTGACAAAAAAATCAGAGCATACACTCATACACATACATACAGAGGTATATATACACATACAAGCACAACAAACTGAGTTGCCAAAATCTCTAGCCAAACGCATTCCTGGATCTAGTTACTTAACCCTGGTAAACTGGCATATTTCAGGACACGAGTGACTCAACACATACATTCAGAAATCCAGAAGTTCCTACTTATACAAATGGGAAGTTATGCGATGATTTTCCCAACTGTGGCAACAAAATTACAAGGATTAGCCACAAGACATATTGAATAATCAATTTTAAGATAAGCAATCTAATAAGGACACTTCAAAGTCAGACTATCTTAGCATTTGTATTGCATTTGGGTGTGCTCTTTAAATCTTGTTTCTCTTGTTAATGATGCAACTTTGTAATCTTGTTGAAATGAAATTCATGTGATGGCATTTATGTGCCTAAATGCCCAAATAGCAGCACAATTTCATAGCCAGAAACATAATGCTAGCACTTACACCCTCAAAAAATCATGACTACATACATTGAAAATTTGTACTATTGTACTATTTGTACTATTGCTACATGTGTTGTGAACGAAGTTCACCCCATCAGCCAGAAACAAATGCTATTAGGAAAAAGAGCATTTTATGAGGTAGCGCCACTCAGAGCAATTCCAATCTGAAAGGACATGCAAAAGCACAACGCATACTCACATTCCTTGAAAACCCTACATATATTTGAAACATTGCAAGAGAAATATCACCAGCTTCAGGATTCATTGTACAACACTTGCAGCCTCCTCAGAGGGTGTGCAATACACACAGAGTCCTGCATTACATGTCCTAGCCCAGCAAGACAACTGCTCACCCCGTGGTACTCACCAAGCCAGCCTCTTCAGGTGTGAAATCCTGCCTTCTGGGGATGCTCAGCTCAGATGGCCTCAATTCCTTCATCTTCCCAGTGTCCTTAGGAAAATACCTACCCAGGTGATGCAGATCACCACCCCTCCAATCAAGGTTAGCAACACTGCCTGCCATGACAGGCTTGTTAATACAACTCCAAGTCTCTAAATTTTGATTTGTAAATTTAGGTATCCATTTAAGATTACAAAATTTCAGCTGCTGCCAATTCAAACTAATAAGCCAGAGGTGTACTCTCTTATACCTTTCTCCCGAGCCATTCACCCTCTGTGATTTTGAAAACTCATCCATAGACTGACATAAATAATTTTTCCTGAAACTTGATGTTCCCAAAAGGCTTATAATACTAATGAGAAGCTGTTAATGTTTAATTTTGCTTGTAAAGCACAGGTGAGCAGGTGCACTTTAAAGCATAAAATGAAATATTAGAGGCAAAGTATTTCTTATTTATTATCAGAAGGTTTACCAGACTTAAAAGATTTAAAAGATTTCAGCTCCACATTAGTGGGTATCTTTGTCACTCTCCCTAAAGAGTTGGTAACATTTAGCCAGGCTCTAGGAGTAACCTTTAAGATGCTGCTTACAAAGGCGCCACGAGGGATACTTCAAGATACACAGGCTGCAAACTTTTCCTTGCTGATGGGGGAAAAGAAAGAGGGAGGGAGGGAGAACAGAGCATGCAAAAAGTACTGTTCTTATTTGTACTGTATTACATGCAAAATGCTAGCTAATCTAAACCAAGACATACTGTAGCTAAACATTTTAATTATGTCTCTTAGGTATGTCTCTCCAGGGTCTCAGAAAACAATATTAAAAACAAAGCAAAAAGCACCACCTTTAGAAACAGAAATAATCATTAACTGAAGCTAGACAGACAAGATAAAAATTTTTACCAAGGAATTTTCAGCCTAGCAATTAACATGGGAGTTTATAGAGAAGAAACATCTATAGCTGCAAATCAGATGTAGACAGGGAGGAAAGATCCATCAATCAACTTTCATACAGAGTGTAAGTCTATTTGTTGCTGCATTTTAGTGGTTGAACCACTACTAGATATTCCGGCCATTTCACCTAACTTCACGTGAAAAAAATCTGCCCCTACAGATGTAGTCTTAAAAGCTAGCTTTCACCTAGAAAGTGTATGCTTTCCCACATGAAAAAGTTTGGTTGCTATTGAGGAGCTATGTATTATATATAAAAGCTATTAACTTACCCTCTGGGCTGGTGGTGGATGTGACACTATTATGTCACAGTTTACATGGTCGGCATGCCTTACTTTAGAGTAGGCTACTTTAAAGGGAATAAAAAGTTAAACCTTTAACTCTTACCAGCCCATAGGAAAAAAAGGCAAGTGTTTGCATATCATTAATTGCCTGATAATTGATAGGCTATTCACTGATCTTGGGGTTTCAACAACAAGGCATTTCCTCTCACCAGATATAACCTTATCAAGGAAAACTCCAAAACAAATACCAATGCCAATAACATCCTGAAAGTCCTGTTTAACAGAAAACAGTAAGATACAATCATACAGCCAAGCCTCTGAATAGCATGATTACAAGGATAATACAAATCAAGAGTTACAATTGATGGACCAAACTCACCCGCATGTCAATACTTTTAAAAAAGTCTACCTTAGGATGTCTAGACTTGGTGCTGGTATGCTGCCTCTAACATGTCAAAATCTGGCTAATTTTGGATAAGCTTGTTATCTTTGCTGCCAATGCCTGCAGATCCTTCATGCAGGCAAATTTGTCCTGTAAAAGTCCATAAATGTTTTAATAACACTGAAAACTGCAGAAAGACCCCTCAAATATTCAAACCATCCCATAAGTTCCAAAATCACAGATGCTTTTCACGCCTCAGAACTGCACCAGGGTTCAGATATCTAGGCGCAAAGCAGAAAACAGATTAACAAGTTGGATACACTGGGAATGAGGCAGATACAGCACAGCAATCAGTAGCAGAACTGCTACAAGGACACCAGTTGCTCTCTGCCACTTTGGTGGTGCTTATGAAACCTCCCAAACTCATATTTTTTATTTGAGTACAAAGGATCTGAGCAATCATCATATCTCGGACACAATCATCCATCGTAGTTAACATAAATGCAGTGACAGGATTCTCTGGACAGTTCTGAAAAATCTCAATCTAAGTCTTTCCATCAGTAAGGAAATGAAGGAGGCATCTACTTCAGAACAACCCACTGTCTTCCCTCAGTACCAGTGCCTTCCACTTAGCTCAGCTCTTCTGCACTTGCTGTCGCCTGCTTCAGACTGCAAGACAAATGACATCACACTCACGGCATTCATTTGTGGTCTGCGATTGTCACCCTGCACAGGACATCAATTGCCTTTTCATTGACTCCTAGCAGAAGAGCAGAGAACATTTTAGTTTCAGGAAGTATTGCCTAAAAGATATTTACAAATAGATTTAGATTAGATCAAACATGTAATGGGAAGAAGTTACACTATACATTAGTCCCTAGACATACGTTTGTTCATATGCCACTGTTGTCAAACATCATCTGATCTCACTACAGTATTTCAAGTACAAATGAATTTTTGTCATAATCACTGTGTCTTTAAACAATGATATGTGATACTGATATTTCACATATTTCTCCTGAACAGAGTTATCCACGCCATTTTATAAAGTCCTCAAATGTTTGCTATTGAGCAAAATGTTAAGGGCTCCAGCATTGTTCTTTCCAAGCCACAGCCAGGTCTTACAAAACTGGTGCTGTTGGAAGACATTCATCAAGCAGGCACTCAAGCAGTGATGTGTTACTGTTGCAAGTGTTAGCTCCTGCTTGGAGCTACAGAAGTCATTTTACACATACCCCTTTCCTTGGCACTTAGTAACAAGGCAGGCCAGTCTGAGCATTCCTACTTAGTATCAATGGGCAGCAATTGTACAAAAAGGCAGACTAACAAGCGAGAAGGAGCACACAATTATAACTACAGACACCTGCGAAGAAGAATCTGGGCACAAGCTATGACTGCAGTCCTGCACAGATCAGGCATTGCTCAATGTCATAATATTTTTTAAAAGCAAAGTCTGAGGAAACATCCCAGATAATTTGAGTACACAGAACAGAGCAGAATATGAAGAAGGTGACTGTATGTTATTCATGAAAAGACCAAACTTTTTAAAACAAACAGGGACAATGTCTACACCCTTTCAGTGTACCAGTATCTAAAAAACTCACCGTCATCCAGATTACTTCAAAAAATCAGTTTGAAGCACCCGAGCTGTTTATGTGCAGCTTGCTAGTGTTGCTCCCTTTGTAAAACACACTTACATGCTGATTTGACTTGTATGACCTACAGCAATTGGCTTGCCCACACTAGCTACTGCCATAGCCAGAATGGGAAGAGAGCTGCCACACACAGCACCTGTATTTTTGCTACTGAGTAGGTCAGTTTGTCTGATATTCCCCAGTGACCTATGCAAGACATACAGCATATATGTCTCCTGGCAGTGAGACTCTGGCATGTTCCTCCACTGCACAGAGACAGCCTTTGGACATTGCACAAATCCAAACTCACCCCCTGGTGTGGGGGATTTGTTTTATACCAAGGTCAATTGTGCCTGCTCTTCTCTGTAAAGGATAATTTCTTAGACTGCTTTCTTATGAAGGATATAATCTTAATCCTCTAGCATTTTCCTTAAAATACAAAATTATTCCTAGTCCTTCCTGGTTAGGACGCAGGCACCTTGGGTCTGTGAATCCCTCCATTTTTCTGTGGCCTGTTTGCTGGATGCTGTCTCAATAGCTATTTTAAAATTTACACTCCAAATAGCAATAAGCTGCCTCGAGTTACATCAGCCACCGCAGTACCGAGACACAGCAAAGGACAAGGCAGTGACATGGGAAGCAGCAGTTTTGGAAGGCTAGCCACAGAGCTGCAAGCAAAGGATTACTGTGCTCTACTGCCAGTTCTAACATCATTTAGCTCTCTCCATGATCAACACACTATTTCTGCCTTGGGTCTTCTGGATCAGGTTCACTGAGAAACCCCAGAAAGCCAACACAGACCTCAGCATCACATCATAGCAACAGAAATCCTACCCCGAGTCAGGTTAGAACAAGAACATTGGCTGAAGACCCTGACCAGAGTCTGGGAGGTATTCAGTTTCCTACCATGTCCCTTGTGAAGTAGCCCTGGGCAACAGCAATCATTTTGCATACCCCTTGCATAGGGATCTGTCAAAGCATTAACTTCTACTCATGCATGGATTGCTCTGCAATAATATCTAATCGGTTTGCAAGTCACATTTAAAAAAAAAAAAAAAAAAGAAACCCAAGGCAGTCCTATGCTTTCAGCCTCCACAGGGGACAGGAATTGTCTGAGTGCAGAAAAGAAAGCTGACAACACCATTTAGGAAATTAAGAGTTCTGAATATGTTTCTCAAACTGCTCTTAAGCATCTTTAATGTCCAAGAAAGTCAATATAGGCTAGCCAGACAGAAAACAAAAAAAGCAAACAAAACCCGGGAGAATATAATAGAAAAGAAGTAGTCAAAAAACACTAGAGAAGAAAACAAAAGATGTTTTCATCAAGGAACACTGCCTGCTGAGGGGAACAACAAGAGAGAAGCCAGGGACAGCATACTGTGACGGGACATAGAACAGGGTAAGAGAAGGAGCAAAGCACGTTTATGTGCAAAGCTTTATGAAAAGAGAAGTTGCCATGACTGGGGAACCGATCCAAAGGCTGCATGTCAATACAACAGAGCTTAAACATGCTTGCTCTGAACAGTACCTGGCACACAAAATATAATGTACTGGATGTAAATCAGCCCAGGGTGGGTAACAGTGAAATGGGTCTTATTTCAAACTAAGAAGAGCCACTGTATCAGAGATGTGCTCCAAACTGGAACAAGAGACTAATAATAAGTAGGTATATTATGATAAGAAACATGTGATGCAGATCAGTTACTTAGCAGCAATGCACAGAAACATGCACCTTTTGCTTTAAGGTAGGTAACTGGCATGTCCTGTTCCATTCTATAAGGTATTGCACACTACCAGTATGAAATCTAGCACGCAAGTCAGCACTACAAAAGGTAGTGAAAACCAAACATACTAAGTTCTATGTCCCAGTCTACTCAATCTAATGTACTAAACAGGAAGGCATTCGTATTATTCCGTTTAATGCTTTATAGAATGAAATACCACAATGCAGCTGGATATTTTAGGTTAGACCTGCAGCTGGCATAAATAGCTGCAGCGTCACTGAAACCTGTAATTTTAAAATAGTATTTTCTGCCCTCCCCCACTTTGGAAGGAGGCAGCTGAATTGCAGTTTGCCTGTTTGGCACCTCATCCAAAACTTCCTGGTCAACTTGGCCTAGAGATATGCTTTGTTTTTCTCTTAGCATGCTAAGTATCTTGCTTTATAGACAATTTACTTCATCTGCAGCTGACTCTGAACCTGGTCAGCTTTCTATATTAAAAATCGTTCTTGTAACTCCACACACACACAATGTAGTGACTGAATGTTATAAAACAGAGGCTGCTTTGAAAGTGACAAAGCAAACAGAACTGACTCATCCATCCACTTATTTTCCTATTCAATAAGATTAACTGTCTGAGTCAAACTTCTTTATCTTTTTTCAAAGGCTTGCAGTGACAAGGATTATCACTACTGAGACACTCCAAAAAATGATTAAGCATTTATTACTGTTCCCTAAACCCAAATCAACTCTTCTACCACATCGCCATCCCACACGCATATGCCTGTCTGCCAGCATTCTTGCTGCACTGAGGCTACAGTATGCCTTTGCATTATAGAAATCACATTATGACTTTTAGTTATCAGGCAAGAGTGACATGCAAAGGCATAATGACTTTAAAACATCAGCAAAGTATCAGCAAAGAAAAACTCCAAAATCATTTTTCCCTAAGCAGCTGACAGTAGCTTCGGTGAAACTAATGATGTCTTTGCATCTCTCCAACCAGTTAATTTTGGACAGAGTTGGATTGGTCCCCCGTCCCCCCCCCCAGTGTTTCATAGCCCCAGTTAGAAAGAAAAATTAGCCACAACAATGGGATGGATGACTCTTTTCACAGCTTCTAAGTTGGTTTGTATTTGCATTGTGAATACAGAGGGCCCTAAAGAAAATGAAGGGGAAAAAAATACACTATTTCTCCATGAAGAGCCGCAATCCATTACTAAGCAGTTAGCTTAGTAATAAGATCCCATTTCTCAGTTTGGGAAATTTCCACGAATATTGGTAATACAATTAATCATAGAATCATAGAACGGTTTGGGTTGGAAGGGACCTTAAAGATCATCTAGTTCCAAACCCCCCCACCATGGGCAGGGACAACTTCCACTAGACCAGGTTGCTCAAAGCCCCATCCAACCTGGCCTGGAACACTTCCAGGGATGGGGCATCCACAACTTCTCTGGGCAACCTGTTCCAGTGCCTCACCACCCTCACAGTAAAGAACTTCTTCCTTACATCTAATCTAAACCAACCTCTTTCAGTTTAAAGCCATTAACCCCTTGTCCTATCACTACATGCCCTTGTAAAAAGTCCCTCCCCAGCTTTCCTGTAGGCCCCCTTTAGGTACTGGAAGGTTGCTATAAGGTGTCCCCAAAGCCTTCTCTTCTCCAGGCTGAACAACCCCAACTCTCTCAGCCTGTCTTCATACGACAGGTGCTCCAGCCCCCTGACCATATTCGTGGCCCTCCTCTGGACTCACTCCAACAGGTCCATGTCTTTCTTAGGTTCAGGGCCCCAGAGCTGCACACACAGTACTCCAGGTGGGGTCTCACCACAGCACAGTAGAGGGGGAGAATCACCTCCCTCCACCTGCTAGCCACACTTCTTTTGATGCAGCCCAGGATGCAATTGGCTTTCTGGGCTGTGAGCACACATTGCTGGCTCATGTTTAGTTTTTCATCCATTAATACCCCCAAGTCCTTCTCCGCAGGGCTGCTCTCAAACCATTCTCGGCCCAGCCTGCATTTGTGCTTGGGATCACCCCAACCCACGTGCAGGACCTTGCACTTGGCCTTGTTGAACTTCATGTGGTTCACACGGACCCACCTCTCAGGCCTGTCAAGGTCCCTCTGGATGGCATTCCTTCCCTCCAGCACGTCGGCTGCACCACGCAGCTTGGTGTCGTTAGCAAACTTGCTGAGGATGCACTCTATCCCAATGTCCACGTCACCAAGAAAGATGTTAAACAGCACCGGTCCCAATACCAACCCCTGAGGAACACCACTCATCACTGGTCTCCATTCAGACATCGAGCTGTTGACCACAACCCTGAGTGCCACCATCCAGCCAATTCCTTATTCACCAAGTGGTCCATCCATCAAATCCATGTCTCTCAAATTTAGATGCAAGGATGTCGTGTGGGAATTATGATAAAGGTTGAAGGCATACTACAGTACTCAACTGCTAACAGTCCACAAACAATTTGTCTTCTCATGACAGGCAGGAGAGCTTCTAATTACACTGAACGTTTCAAGGAAAGATTGAATGTTTGCCAGACAACTCTCCATTGATTGCCTTTAAAGCATAGTACTGGACTGCTGAAGGGAAAATACAGATTCTTGGCTCCAGGTAATTAACTTTCATGCTGTTCTCTTCTTAAACCCTAATGAAGCCCCCTTGAAGTCTTCATTACCAAAGGGTATTTGTTAATAAAAAAAAAGCAGAGAGCCAGCCAAAGGTACTATTTCCATCTCCTTCTCTATAAATTTCCTTCTCTCATACATTTCTCAGGACTCAGTAATGTCTTTGAAGTGAGTAATGATGGTCTGAAAAGTGCAAAGGGTGAGGGATACCTAATGAGACAGGGCAAAGCAGGAATGTGGAAAAAGCTGGGACCTGAAGAGAGACTTAAAGGACAGAAAGGGGATGTCTGACAGAGAAAAGAGCAGGAAGAAAGGGAAGGCAGAGCTATATCAATATTCTATGAAATGGCATTACCATGAAGTTAAGCTGATGAAGGAAAAAGAGCAAATCTTTAGGAAATGCAGCAACTCGGCAGCTGAATCTCAGGGAGATACAACATTTCTCAGAGACGGTAAATAATCTAAGTCTAGATTTCATAAGGTAAGGAATAAGATTCCCAGCTGACACTGGTGGCATAGCTTCCAGGAGGCATCTGCTCAGATATTTAAAATGCTTAGTGTATCTGGCAGGGCTCTCTGCAACAAAGACTCCAGTCCAAGGACAGTGAATCCCCTTGCTCCAGCCACAAATAAATACTGTTGAGCTAGCTGAGGTATACTGGCTACCTAAGGGAATGTGATCCCTTCTGTTGGCTTTACTGAAGACAAAGTCTTTGGACTGCACTGACTGGGTGGCAATATTTCAATGTATCCTAGTCCTATCCAACAAAGCACTAGAGTCCTTTTCTACGATGTTCCTGTGAAGTCACCTAAAAACATGCTTTAGATGATCTCTTAATTCCCGTGACAAACATACAAGTATTTGCATAAAAATGTCCACAATATTACAGTTGGAGACTTTGTTGACCAGTACCTGAGTGCTGGAGGAAAGTCAAGATCTGCGGTCTGCTTCCTCTTTCATTGTCCAGTTGCCTGAATCCAAGCCAGGATCCACTAGCAGAAAGGAACAAACATTTTTGTAATTTCATTTTCATCTATTTTGTATGTTAATATGTCTTTTCAAGATATTAATCCACATCCTTCCTTGTGTCCAAAACCTACATCAAAAACAGGAGCTAATCTCTACCCCTTCTTCACGCATTGGCAAGAGAGTTTGGCATACGAAGGGCCTCACCACCATTTGTTAGACGGTCTGTGCCCACACAGGAGATTTTCCTGGATTTTCCAAGTTTGCACAGTGGGTTTCTGCTGGCTTCACACAGAAGTCATGCCCCTATCACAATTCCCCCCCCATGCCCCATCACAATTTTGGAGGGGCAGCTTTCACATTATAATCAGATCAGATAAATCTTAAATAGCACATAAAAAAAGCACATCCTGGCAATTTATAAAAGGATTCAGAATACAGTCTCTAATCCTCACTAGTCACTATTTGCAATTGCTGAAACAACCTTTTTGGGACACTAAGCATCTGAAGAGATAACAGTGGTTCCAAGTCCAAGAATAATTTCCATTTCCCAAAACAGGAAGTTTTGCTGCCAAAAGCATTTGTTGTTTTTTTTGTTAAAAAGAAAATAGAAATAAAAATAAATTAAAAGCAAAATAAAACAAAACCAAACCAAGCCACACAAAAAAAAAAAACTCAAACCAACCTGTACTTTTGATGATCTAAAAGCGGTTCCTGCTCAAGTGATTTATTCAGCTTTTGGGAGAGCATCTGAATTCTACGTAGCTGAGGGTCTTACATTTCCTGAAGTTCCATGTCCTATTACGATACAGCAAAAAATGGTATTAGAGATTTCCTTTGTTAAGCTTATGCTTATGCCTATGGTTTCCGTAGCTTGCTCTACTAGCTAAGTCTCTCTAAAGCTGGGATTTAGTTTTCTAATTTCAGGATTATTTTTTTTCCAGTCGAGGCTGTAGCTGTTTTTAATCAGTAACTGCAAGAGATGTTCATTTACAAGAAAGGTTTTTTTAGAGCAGGGTGGAGACTAGTATAATCTCTTGCTTTTAAAAATATCTATTAAAAATACAGGCAGAATGTTGCATTGAACAGCATAGGAGCTAAAGCTGCATGAGAGATAACTTAGCTGAAACGTGATAACAGTAGTGCAAGTAAATCCAAACAATTAAAGGTGGCGTACATAACCAAAGCATCTCCATGAGAGTATCAAACATGAGCAAATATTCTATCAAAACAGGCAAGGAACTTGCACTTAGATTTTTTCAGTTCAGGAGTATTTGTAACAGCTCATATAAACTATGAATTATCACAGAACTAGCCTTTGCATCCAAAGCCCATTATTACTTTGCACCACTTCATTTGGCAGAGGAAATTGAGTTCCATTCAGAACTGCCTAACCACCAGTGATAAGCCAAAGTAGCCATTCCAGATCTTTGACATTACAGATACTGGAGAAGCAACTGATCTTCTGATTGTAGAGGAGAAAAAGTTCACCTACAGAGCAAAATGTTCTGTAGTTCACTGTTAAACTGAACATGAACCAGCCACTGATTCAGAAACAAACAAATCATTTCAGATCACCCTGAAACTACATTTTTCAAAGCATTCACTTGGAGAAGAATATTGTTTTACTTTTTTTACACTGACTCTGCAACCAAACCAGATACAGTATTCACTTATCACTAGCTCCAAGATAATACTACAGCTTTCATAACAATGCTGATCACCTGTGCCACAGGGCATCACAACTGCTTATATGTTCAGCCAGTCTCTTTCTCCTCAATCTTTTACAAAAAAGACACAAGGCAATGCTGCTGACAGCTAATGAAAAATCCTCTCTAGGAGCAAAGGCACTTGCAGAGCAGTAGAAACCTCTGCACTCCTGCACTCAAAGTTCCAAGTCTTAATACCCTTCCTCACATTGTGGTCTAAATGCAGGCTATGATGGCCTCAGGGGATTCAGGTGTGAAAATTAACTAGCTTCACATGCATCCTGGCTGGGCACATCAGCAAGATGATGCAAGCTGATAGGAGACACATTACCTTCATAATCACGCTTCCCAGTGGATGCATCTATGCCACAACTCATTGCAGTAGGGACAGTGACAAGCAAATGTTCAGTCCTAGGAATGGAGCGGAAAAAGCTTTTGTCACATTGTTTGTAGATGGTTTATGCCTTTCTTCAGGAATGTACTTTCATGGGCTATCTATATTTTAGGCCCAGGAATAATTGGAATGGAAAACAACTGTCAGTTTTCTATTCCATTCTCTTCTATTAAGGTCTTATGTCTATGCTCATCACTGGAGCACCTGAGCGCTTTCCACTGGTTCATGAAGTGACATGACTAACATCTGTCATGTGTTCATGTCCTCATTCCCTCCCCAGGGGTACAAGTACGTGCAGTGGAGTGTTTTGTTTTGCCTGTTTATTTTTATTAGACACATACACAGACTGCTATATGTTATGTTAGGAAATACAAGGTCAAACATGCACTTTTTACTTAACACAGAAGGTGCTTTGGTTTGCATTGGTCCTAGGTCCTGTGGGAATTCAATCCACAGTACTAAAACATGCTCAAGTAAGTATTTATGTAGCTTCTTGTCTTGCTGGAGACAGTAGCCACCTACAGGTCTATCATCAAATCCTTACTTTTCTTGTAGTAAAGGGACATATGATCACTGGTGTTATGTTACCATAGGGAAGTACAGAGGGGAAACTGGCAGGAGAGATCTGGAATGAGAAAGGATCATGATCTTTGTACTAACCTCAGCATTTGGCTACACTCAGCAAAACCAAACTGCCCATACCCTTCCTAATGGATTGGGCCACCTCAGTGCAAGGGTGCATTCATGATCACTCCAGATGAGACCATGTACCTGAATCAAATTCCACCTGGAAGCCCCTCAGAGGCAGTGCTGTTCCTCCTCCTCCAAACCAGCACAAGAAACCAACAAGCACTATCTTTTCTTTCATGCAGTCTGTAGTATTTTTCACTCCCATTTGTCCCTACAATGAAAAAAAAAAAAACCAAAAAAACACAACCCTAGGCTAGGCATTTCCACAGGGCTATTCTGTTGTTCCTTTTTGTCTTCTCAAACTAGAGGCCAAGGATATTAAGACTAGCATGTCTTCATGTTCTACATCTCGCTGCTTCTTCCTTCACCTGCTGATCCCTCCAGTCATAGCCTACGACATTTACAGGCCATTTCATTTCCTAACAGAAACATTGAGTTGTAACAGCTCCCTAAAAAGAGCAGCCCACCAAATATGATTTTTATTTTTTAAGACATTGTTGCAGGACTTGATCCTAAGACACTTCATTACAAAACAAGGGCAAAATCCAGCCTTTTCCTAAGTGTTTATTATCAACACAAAAACCCCAGTGAGATTTAAAAACAAAGGCAAGTAAAGCTGACCCATTTTTAGGTGTTAAAATAAAGCACCAGCACCCTCTATCAGGATATTTCAAACACTGGTGACAGAACAGTGATTTATTCTGAAAAGAAAATATGCCGTTAGTAGATATTTAGTATGTACTGCAATCTTCATAAGTCTGCTTTAATTAAAAGTGCTATTTCTGTTTTAAAATTGACATGAACCACTACCATCCAGAGCTCTGCTTTGCACAGATATTTTTCAGATCTGTAGAGCAAATTGTTATGCAGTATCACTCAGATAAAGGCCTGCAATAAGAGAAGTGATAATGAAGACAGCAGCTGTTACTAAATTACAAAAACAAGACAGATTTGTTGGCAAACACTAACAATCTGGGAAACTTTTTTGCAAGTTCAACACTTCTGCAAACAGTCCCTATTTGGATTCCCTCAATGGAGTGTGACGGCACCAGCAAAGTTGCTTCACAGGAGACTTAAGGCCTTGCTAATGCAACCTGCTGCTCCTCACACTGATCCCCTTCACAGGGGAGGAAATTAACATTCATCTTGACACTCCATGCAACCCCTTTTTTATGGAAGGAACTATACCATATAGAAGAGGTTCAGAAAAAAATGCTAGATATCCAATGCCCTCCCATTCCTAAATAATAGGTGCCACACAGTCAGCAGCAGAACACACTTCCCTGTTGTGCCTCACTAATATCCTCAACCACTAGAGGAACAAGCCTTCTTCAGTACCAAGGGGCAAAGTTTTTCACCAGCTTCTTGCATCTAAACCATTAAATAACTGTCAGAGCAGCAGCTTCCAGTCAGTACAGAATCATGCCAGGTTTCAAGTGCAAATCTCAAGGAGAAAGGTTTCATAGCCATTCTTCCAGCTTGTGGCAACTACTGTAATGCCACTGGCTTCTTTACAGCATTGGCGGTTTAAACAACTGGACATATTTATGAGCACTCCAGTCCCCTCTGGTTATGTGCATTTTATCTTTCACAATGATCTTACATAGTCAGGGAATTTCCATATGGAAATGATCAACTCATGTTTTTGCCAATGTACTATATGAAAGGGCATAGTGTAGCACAACTACTCATCCATGAGGATTACCAATCACTGCATGATTTTCATGTGTGTGTAAGTGTACAACATGGATTTTGAAAAACATTTTATTTCCTTCTTTTTTCCCCCCCAAGTCTTTCCAGTAGGTGGCCAAGAACATCCTTCTCTCCTGAAAGGAGCCTCAAGAGCTGCATATTTTTTCTTTCACTGTTATCATCATTTAATTGACGTGGCTCAAAACTGCTTGGTGTCACACGAGTTCAATAACACTTGCCGAAAAACACTGCAGTTGCATCTTCAATGAAGCACTGGGGGCAAGGTTACTAGAGCTACTGAAAGGGAGAGTGCTGCAGTATGCTTTGAGAAAAGAAGCCAGGAAAAACTCACCCCAAAAGAGTTCATTACTGTTGTATCTGGTCTCAGTTGAGACTCAGTAAAAAGCAACATAAAGGAGATATGGAGAAATTTGTCATGGATGTTTTCAAATACGCAGATTGATATACGATGCAAAATCTGTGAAAGACACATTCTGCGCTGAAGCACACAAACTGGAGTTTTGTCCCACACTTAAGTAAAGCTACACTTCCTTCTAAGTCTCTAGCCCAAAAGAGAGGGGAAAATTTGCGTATCTACATAGAAAAACCAGTTTTTAATTAGGAAAAGTGGCCAATCTCTTTGGAGAAGACATAATGAATTTTGGAAGAAAAGTTTTAATCTATCTACATTTCTAAAAACATTTCAGAGGGGAGACTGCTGTAACAGCTATCATAATCACCTACGCATGTTCTTTGCCTTTTTGCAGTATTTTTTGAAGGCTTTGATATGCAAAATAGTACCACATGGAAACAAATTGCTTTGCCTCAGTTGCTTTGTGGTAACTTCCCAAATGCATACTATTGCCCCTTTGCTTCATGTTAAAGGGAGCTTAGCCCTTTCTCATTAAGAGAACTCAAATCTTCCATGGCACACTAAACAATACAAACATAAGTACAGTTTCTGCAAAGCATGGTAACACTTATCCCTCAAAATCTCTAGGCTCTGTGACTATTTGCCAAAGCAATTCAGGTCTTCTAATGCATACATTGAACCTCAAAAGTGAAGGAAGTATATGGTGCTGTAGTAACAGCACTAGTCTCAGAGACACAACAACCTATCTTGGAACAATAGGTTCATTGGTAAGACTTACTGGACTCTTCTGTGTAAAATCATGGCAAAAGAAAGAAAAAGAATAACCCAAGACAGGTCAAAGATGCAAATGAAAGTCACATTGATGAAGAAGATATGCACACTACTAGGTTTCTTTACAGAGATTACAAAGAGCAGATACACAAAGGTAGAAAGAGACGTTGCATGCTACAGTGCACAGCATAGTTACGCTCCTCCGTCATAAAAAAAAAAAAAGGGCTGTTACTGAGGAAGTTGCTCTGTTGTATGTTAGATTTTATATCAAGTGGTACTTCTTGGACAAGAAAGCTGGTTTTCAGAAAAAATTTTTTAGAAAAAAATAGTTTTGTAACCCAAAAGAGACCAGTGGGAGGCAGATAAGGATAGATAATTCTCTTAATACAGCAGGTATGAAAGATGTAGAAGATAAAAAAAGAAACTTCCTCAGCTCTTCTCAGGGTGGTAATAGGACTACAGGGAGACCAGGGGGACCAGTACCAGGGAGAAAAGGATCAGTCAACATTGACATAATGTTTCATTTTTTCAAATATTAGCTTAAATACATTTTTTTAATATACATCAATTTCAAAACAATGATACTCAATATACAGATAATTATCTAGGCTTTGACAACACGGAAATGATCTCTGCCTCTACTAAAGGACTTGATATAAAACATACACTTATTCATCTTCTTCCATGTTAACCTTACGCAGCAGTTGCTTCCTACCCAAAACAAAGTCAGACTAGCCAAATCTAGTATTGTATACACTGCAAGCTTTTTCATCAGATCCATTTTAGTCATTACAGAGCCCACACAGTCTAAGCACAGTCTGGACCAGAACAGCTCCAATGGAAGGATTGTTTTCTGCTGGGTATGTAACACAAACTTGCCCAGCCATGTAATTGTCTGATGGACTCCTTCTAATCTTTTGGGAAGGCAACATGTTTACTAATAATCACAAAGGACCACTGTCTGCTTTCACTGACATTCATTCAGTCCTAACAAAGTTGAGGAGACCCATACAGTCTCGTCAGGAGAGTAGAGGAGAAGGACACTAGGATGTGATCCTCCAAACATGGGCAAAATACAGAGATCAGATTAAGTAAATGCATCTTTTTCTAAATGCCTTACCCAGATAAAGCACAAAGAAGTTGAGCAGCTGGAGCAAGAGTTGGAAGAGTAAAGATGAAAAGTTCTGGTCCCATTTCTGCTACAGACACTGTGTAAATTGAGATTTGCTCCATGAACATGCTGCAACTCAGTTTCCCCGAAAGCAGTTGAAGAGTGATGAGATATTCAGTACTTGCTTTACAGAGGAGTTGTACACATTTGGCTATCAGGGTCCCCAAAACTGTAATCAGATCTGACTCTCATGATCGTGCGATACTCAGCTGATTTCAATGGAACTTTTGACAAGGATCTTCCAGCATAAATTCTATAGCTGCAATGAATATATATAAAATTAGTGAAAGTCTGCTAAGTGCTTAGAGTTTCTGGGATGACAAGTGCTATATAAATGCAAACAATTACTGCTACAGCATATCCTTCCTGAGAGAATAGAGTGACATTTCTGGAGCTGTACTGGGAGCTGAGGTGAATAACAGACATTTCATAATTTACCATAAAACACTCATTTATCTTTAAAGAAGAGCAACAAGAACATGAAATGCCAGAAAAAAAAGATTAAAAAACCTGTACACCATATTTTCCTATGAACTGGAGAAAACTGGAAACTTGAACAGCGCCAACCAAATCAGCCAGCAATTGGAGGTAGCAATCGAACAGCAGGATTTGATGAAGTAACCAGTGCTGGTAACAGGGTAGTAGGCAGGACTAGCATTTTTAAAAAGGATGTAAGGTAATTATATCAATATTTTCCAGGCAGGTATAGCTGCATCTGTTGCAGCAATAAATTGCTTTCACTCAGTCCTTTGGGGAACCATGAGGTGGGTCAGCATTAGTGGTAATCTCAGCAAAACACCGCAGGGAATCTGACTGATGGTGACTTACCTTTGAGGAAGGCATGATCTCCTGCCTCTGAGCTTCCCCTGAGCTGGGATGCCCTGGCACGTACATAAGGAAGTGCTTGGTTTTTGTGAGTCTGCCACTCCTCCCCTTCAGGTTCCAGTTCAGACCCGACACAAACACTTCACCTCCCCAGGCACCGTCCCCTGCCAAGGCAGGAAGCTGACTCCGGGTCAGGGGGGCAGAGACCCCGTCTCTCACCAAGGCAACGTGTTTGGTTTTGTGGCAGGAAAATGGTCTTGTCTAGAGCTGTGTAGAATTAAACTTTACAAACCCCAAGCTTGGGAGATCTCTAACCAGCTGACAAGTTGTTTTCTTACTTTTGTGTCTTTCCTGGCTGTAACTAAACAAAGAGCTATCCTCCCAAAACACTTTCCTCCTCATCGCAAGCAATGAAACCAGCTGTGCCAACTGCCCGTTCACCTGCTCACAGAGCAGATTTCAAAGTCCTTTTCTTCCTGTGGGAGCCTTTGGTGGGTGGGTATTCGGCTACTTCAGAGATCTGCTGAAGGCCTTTGAAAACCGTGCTCTGGAGGGGGCAGGTGAAAGGCCTGTTTCTCCCTCTCGGATCATCTTTATGAATAACCGACTTCTGTGTTTAGCCAGAGAAAAGTGTTATTTCAGGCATTTCCAGCAGCAATAGAACAACAGAGATGCAGCCAGGGGCTCATGTGGGCAGCACTGCCACCCCGCTACTGCCCACGCAGGAACGACGTCACGCTCCCAGTCATGGTGCCTGCAGGGACGTGGGGCAGCCCAGCCCACACCTCATCGCCTCACTTGTTTGGTGGGGGGGTCATTGCTTCGGCCTGGCAAGTGCCTGCCATCCCCCAGGAGGCGAACCGTCCTGTCCCACCTTCCTCCCAGAGACCACAGCCCTGTTCAGGCCTGTTCGGTGCCCCATTCTTGAGGGGACAGCTCCCATCCTCCCAGCTGCCCTGCACGGACTCCAAGCACCAAGACCGCCTGCAAATGAAGCTGTGATAGCTCTCACCAGGGTGCAAGCCCTGGGTGGGCCTGTAGAAAACCTATTTATAACTGCTCAGGGCTGTGCTTGGCCCCACTCTCCAGGAGCTTCAACAGGGACTTGAGACCCTGCTGCCAGGCATGCCCCAGCCCTCTGACTTAGAATCATAGAATCGTAGAATGGTTTGGGTTGGAAGGGACCTTAAAGATCATCTAGTTCCAAACCCCCCACCATGGGCAGGGACAACTTCCACTAGACCAGGTTGCTCAAAGCCCCAGCCAACCTGGCCTGGAACACTGCCAGGGAGGGGGTATCCACAACCTCTCCGGGCAACCTGTTCCAGTGCCTCACCACCCTCACAGTAAAGAACTTCTTCCTTCCATCTAATCAAAATCTACCTCTTTCAGCTTAAGCCAGTAACCCCTTGTCCTATCACTACATGCCCTTGTAAAAAGTCCCTCCCCAGCTTTCCCGTAGGCCCCCTTTAGGTACTGGAAGGTTGCTATAAGGTGTCCCCAGAGCCTTCTCTTCTCCAGGCTGAACAACCCCAACTCTCTCAGCCTGTCTTCATACGAGCGGTTCTCCAGCCCCCTGACCATATTCGTGGCCCTCCTCTGGACTCACTCCAACAGGTCCATGTCTTTCTTAGGTTCAGGGCCCCAGAGCTGCACACACAGTACTCCAGGTGGGGTCTCACCACAGCACAGTAGAGGGGGAGAATCACCTCCCTCCACCTGCTAGCCACACTTCTTTTGATGCAGCCCAGGATGCAATTGGCTTTCTGGGCTGTGAGCACACATTGCTGGCTCATGTTTAGTTTTTCATCCACTGATACCCCCAAGCCCTTCTCCGCAGGGCTGCTCTCAAACCATTCTCGGCCCAGCCTGCATCTGTGCTTGGGATCACCCCAACCCACGTGCAGGACCTTGCACTTGGCCTTGTTGAACTTCATGTGGTTCACATGGGCCCACCTCTCAGGCCTGTCAAGGTCCCTCTGGATGGCATCCCTTCCCTCCAGCATGTCGACTGCACCACACAGCTTGGTGTGTTGCTCGTTAGCAAACTTGCTGAGGATGCACTCTATCCCAATGTCCACGTCACCAAGAAAGATGTTAAACAGCTCCACTCCCAATACCGACCCCTAAGGAATGCCACTCATCACTGGTCTCCACTTGGCCATTGAGCTGTCGACAGCAACTCTTTGAGGGTGACCATCCAGCCAATTCCTTATCCACCGAGTTGTCCATCTGTCAAATCCATGTTTCTCCAATTTAGAGACAAGGATGTTGTGTGGGACTGTGTCAAATGCTTTGCACGTGTCCAGTTAGATGATATCCATTGCTCTTCCCTTATCCACCAGCACTGTAACCCCATCATAAAAGGCCACCAAATGTTTCAGACATGATTTGCCCTTAGTGAAGCCATGTTTGTTGTCACCAATCACCTCCTTATTTTCCGTGTGCCTTAGCACAGTTTCCAAGAGGATTTGCTCCATGATCTTACCTGGCATAGAGGTGAGACTGACTGGCCTGTTGTTTCCCAGGTCTTTCTTTTTTCCCTTTTTAAAAATGGGGGTTATGAATCCCATTTTCCATTCAGTGGGAACTTACCAACCTTGCCTGGCTTCTGCTTGGTCCTACAGGCAGCTCAGGTCCCATTCTTCTCCCAAAGTCCTTGCTCCAAATGCTGTTGCTGGCATGCAAAGAGTGAGCATTATTTCTCCTAAATAAAAGAAATATGCATCTATTCTTGTTGCCATGCCCTCCTGTGTTCCCATCCAGAGCTAACTTGCCAAAAGTTTCCATCACCCTTGTGCGGTTTCTCTACTTTTTGATGTCTGTGAGCATGTCAACCCCCTGCTCAACCTCCCCCAAACACACACAAGTATATGCAGCTCCCAGCCATCAACCAATATGGAAGTAAGTCTTGGTCCTAAACATCACAACAATGCCTAGATCCATCTCTCTATGCTGCAGAGACTGAATTTTGCCCTGTGAGCTGCTGAGACAGCTGCCACCCTCTGGGACAAGGCAGATGACAGTGCTCCAGCAGCTGTGGAGCAGGGGGCCAGGTGTTGCCATATGCAGGGATGCTATGGCCACAGCCCCAGAGGAGACTTGTTGCATGTTGACTCCACCTCCAGAAAACCCTGCAAAACCTCTTTCTGTCATACCGCCCTCTCAGCATAAAAAGGATGACATCCACCCTCTGGAATCCCACTGGTATTAACAGCAAAAAACACTCACTGAAGTAAATGAATGCTCAGAAAAATAAACACATTTCCCAAAGTACTGTACAAGAGATCCAAACACTGCTGTAGCCCAAGGCCAGGATTTTTACACTTTAGAAAGTCCAGAGGGGGGTGTTGGTGTTTTATAGCAGACAGTGGACCCTATATAGAAGTTATTCATATACTGCAATAACTAGTTTCATGGATGCTGAAAGGCACACGGTGCTTTCAATACTATAGACTGAGAGAGCAAGTAACTGTGCTGCCAGGTAGCAGAGTTATGCTCACTATATGAGAAGTGTGAACACAGCCACTCTGAAAACTAGTGGTTACTTTCCCCTCCTCTAGCACCCAGCACACTGTCACTGTAAGGCTAAATCCCGAGGCTTTTCACTGAATATTTATTCTGTAAGAGTGCCTGGCAGTCATAGGTGAATGCTGGCTGCTGGCTCCTGTAGTTATTAACATAATACAGTGATGGGATTCTAGCATCAGGAAGGAGGGTGGGGGGGCGCAGAATGTGGAAGTTGGCATTCCTCTCCAAGCTCATTTTAAGACACTGTTTTGCATCTGGGATCATTTTCATCAACATGTCTTCTCCCTCCATTTTCCCATTAAAAGGAGCTGGGAATGAACAAGAAATTTGTTTAATCATCTTCTGTGAGATCAGCTGAATTCTAATGCTGTTTGATTACAGCTAGTCACAAAAATGTCAAGTGCATTTCCATTTAGAGTGCTTGCTTAAATAGCCGTGCAAATGGGGACCACCCGAAACCCAGCATACATCATGAGAGATTTGAGCTTCCTTATGGCGTATACTTGTTTCAATCCACTCTCTTACTCTTTAAAATAATGCATTTTCACAGCACATCATTTCCCTAAATGAGCATGATACATCACTGCTGCAGATTGACTCATGAGGCCCATTAATAAAGGCCAGGGTTTCTCAGCAGCTTTTCTCATTGGGAAGGTGTTATCTTACCATCTAAATTTGTAATGAATATAACGCTCTTAGCATGTGCCCACCCCACTGTTCCAGCTCCCCTTGTCAATTTGGTTGGAGGTTTTCATTGTACAGGCAGTGGCATCATGTTAGAGAATAAATAATGTATTATTCCTTTCCCTAAGTAAGTAGCTATTCATTTCAAATGCAGCAAAAATGCTTAAAGTGAAATGGTTACCCTTGTCATATGGGATTCACCTCATAAAACATCTCTGCCCCGAGTTTCAAATCTATTATATAATTCCTAGTATTACACTGCTGCGTGATGCACTATCAGTATTAGACAATAAATACTAATATTCAAGCAGCCTCTGATTTTATGCTTGTAGTTTTCCCACATTCTTTTGCTTTCCATAATGAGCAGAGCTGATCAGAAAATTGGACTGGAGACTACAATAAGATATGCAAGGAAAAAAAAAATCTCAGTCTGATGAATGTTGTCTATAAAAATGCTTTGGGGTATCATTGTCCTGGTTTCAGCTGGGATAGAGTTAATTTTCTTCTTAGTAGCTGGTACAGTGTGTTCTGGGTTTAGTATGAGAATAAGGTTGATAACACACTGATGTTTTAGTTGTTGCTAAGTAGCGCTTATCCTAAGTTAAGGGTTTTTCAGTTTCCCATGCTCTGCCAGCAAGCAGGTGTACAAGAAGCTGGAAGGGAGCATGGCCAGGACAGCTGACCCGAACTAGCCAAAGGGATATTCCATACCATAGAATGTCATGCTCACTATATAAACTGGGGGGGGTTGGCTGGGGGGGGCGGTTCACTGCTCGAGCATCGGTCAGTGGGTGGTGAGCAATTGCATTGTGCATTGTTTCTCTTTTCTTGGGTTTTATTTATCTCTTCTTTTTTGTTATATTCTTTTTCATTACTATTGTTATTATATTTTTATTATTATTGTTATTATTATATTTTACTTTGGTTATTAAACCATTCTTATCTCAACCCGTGAGTTTTACCTCTTTTTTTCGATTCTTCTCCCCATCTCATCGGGAGCAGGGAGGAGTGAGCAAGCAGCTGTGTGGTGCTTAGTTGCTGGCTGGGGTTAAACCATGACAATTATTTTTTCAGTTTTTCCAATGAAAAAAAAATCCAGGGTATATGATGAAATTCTGGTGAAAAGAAAAATGTTTTGTTTAAAAATCTAGGGAGTGTAGTATTTTGTACAGGAACAAAGTATTTTCTGACACAATCTGGAAAAGTAATATGTTAGATATTAATTATCTGATTGGGACTGGGAATTTCAGAAGTCCATATAGGGATCAAAAAATTTTATAGACATTCACTGAGAACTGATTGTTTAAATTGGATTATTAAATGTTAAGCATACCCCCTTGAATTGGTCAGGTAAATGTTTTGGCTCCACAACAAAAGATTTTACAGAGGACACAAAAGTATTAGCTTTCATGATCTCCTTTAATTAATAGCTTTTGTGGTCTTCTTTCCTCTTTCAGTTTGCATCTATGTATTATTGAGAATGGTGTATAAGAAATTATCCACACTTTGGAGGCTTAGAAAAGCTTTCTATACAAGGCTTCACTAAATTTGCGGGGTGTAGAATTGCACAACAAGCTGTGCTGTACTCTCAGCCAGCTGAAAACTATTGTAGGAACGGTTATTTCTCATGATGGTACTTCCACTTCCTCTTCTGGTCAAAATTAGGAAGTGCACAGATATTTTCCCATCCTTTCAAGTTTCACACAGCACTTTTGAATCCTCAAACATTTCAACAGGCTCGAGCTGTGTTCATTCACCACAGGTCCCAGCTCTTCAGCACGGCTTGTGCAAACTAATTGTTAGTACATGGAGTATATATCAACTATTGGATCTTCACAGCATACCTCTTCCTGCACATAATGACACCCCTCCAAAGAATTCACTGTGCAAATATAAAACTGGAGAGACATTTGGAAACATCACTTCTGTATGCATTTGCTTCATTGTAAACGGCTGCATCTCAAGCCTAAGCTGAACAGGTTTAGGCTCCTGTTAGGGCCTCATGCATTTTCAGCAGTTTCAGCTGATTTAAATGCAGTTACTGTATTTATTGCTGCGAGATATTAAAATAAGGACAGTGTAGAGCTGTTGGTCTAGGGGCAAGCTTTTTTTAAAAAAGACAACTCTAAAAGAACAAGAAAATAAAAGCGAAACATACTAAGAGACACCTTACACGTATATAACATTGCTACAACAGAGTAACAAAGCAGTAGTTTCTCTTTTGTGCATTAATTCCACAGAATCAATTAAAACAGAGAATTCAGAATAAGATTGCCCAGACATTTTGAAAAAATGCCTAAGATTTACTAAAACTGAAAAAAGCCTAAGATTTACCTAGTTAATTGGACACACTCTTTCTAGGTCTAGATAAGATTCTCTAGCCTAGTCTCTAGACTCTCACTATTCCCTGGAGTCTGATAAAGTTTCAGATCTAGCTTTGTCTGATGGAGTTCAAATTAATAACAGTATCTTGAAGACACAAGAGGTTTGACCAACTTTGCAAAAGGCCAGTCTAATAAATGGAAGGTGCAGTAGGTCAGTCAGACCTGCAAACCACATTACCGTGCACACCTGCAGGCTACATTGGACCCAGGAGAGGAGTAACCAGATAATTAGATAGACTGACATTTTACTGCAGGTTGAAGTAATTAGGGATCAGGCAAAACAGGAGAATTACTTTCTAAAGCTTACATTGTTGCATATATTGCCTAGGGTTTAAGGAGAAGAATATCATAAAGGAGAAAACTTGATACCCTCTGATGTAGGCAAGATTACCAGATAGGGACAGGACCAAGCTGTAGTGTTTCAATTCAGCTCTGAAATTCCTGAAATTTGTAAGGGCCAGAGTTGGTGTCCTGGTTTGAACTTGCATACAAAAGAGTGGCAAAAAATGTTCACAACAACCACCAAAAAAAGACTTTAATGCATTTTCATATATTGAATATATAATAATGCTGTATGGTAGCTCCCAGTGTATCACCTGAGCTGTAAGATGAGAACACACCTGGCAACAGCCTTTACTCTCTGTTTGCTTCACCAGTCACTCTACACACTTTGTCCACACAGAAGGCAACAAATAGGACAAAATCCCAATTTGATCTTTATCATTATGCCTCCTAGCCTTTTTCCGTAACGTTTTATAACTATGCATCAGCCACAAGTGGTGAGCATATTTCCCATCTGCTGGGGCTAAATGTGCTGCAATCAGTACCAGCAAGGAGAGACAGAGAGACACTGAGACTGTCCAACTACATTAAAATCTGGACAGCCATGTTATCCAAGGGATGTATTGATTCTGAGGATATCAGCAACATTTCATGCTGCAGAGCCATAGTCATGAGCTGAACCATGGCAGGCTGGCACCAAACCTGAAAGTTGTCTCTTTAACTTTAATTGAACATCCAGTAGTAAAAAAAAGAAATGCAACAAAATGGAGAAAAGCTACTATCCTGTGTTCCTGACCAAAATACTGAGTCAGACTGTATCATAGATAACCCAAAGGAGCAGCACGTTTCCTGTAGCTTTTCCATGCTTTTGGCTGTGGAAAGAGCCTGAGAGCCCACCTCCGTACGAAGGACACCTGCCTGGAAGGAGAAAGCGAGAGCAAGACCCCCCATCATGTGATCCGTTACCCTCGATTTGTAATGCAAAGATCTGTAATAAGAGCCATCTGTCTTGCACAAAGCCTCCCTACACTGAACACTTTTATCCAGGGCCCCCAAACCACAACCAACTGAGACTTATCCTGAGGCAGTCTGCAGATGAGAAGAAAAGACTTGGATTAAAGAGGCACTTCCCGTGATGCCTGCTGAATGGTTTTAGGAAACTGGCCAAGGCACTGAAGTCATTACTCACCAAAGACAAAAATCAACCCAGTTGACAATTATTTTCAGGAACCGAGGCTTACTGCCCAAGCTATGCCCATTCCTCTCCTGCATCAGAGTCATCCTCTCATTTCACTCACACTCTGCAATAATGGGAGGAATCCCTCCATGGCAGTATGCAGTAGTAACCACATTTTCACATACATATCTGTGATAGCAAAATTTCACAGTTTGTGAGATGCTATACATAAAACACCATAATTACAAGGAATAAGAAGAGCACTTTGCTTTTTTTATAAGGGCCTTTTAAAGTGGCCTTACATGAAGAGATCATTCATAAGTCTGGTCAATGCTATGTGTTTTCCTCTGAAGTAAATGCAGTGCCTTAAAATGGTTTAGATCAGATGCAGAAAAGCAAAGTAGCTTTTTTACTTCAGCTGAATGATCATAATCTACACTAGCTAATGGTTCCACCCATTAATCCTGTAAAGTTCATTGAGCTCTTGTGAGATAATAAGAGGTATTACACAAATTTGATAGAAAAAGGAAAAGAAAGGAGTATTATACAAATTTTATGTCATTCCATTATCATTAATACAGGTTGTGAGCAATGCTGGGTTACCATTTGGTTATGATTGAAACTCAGATCTGGCAAGACTACATAATAACATGGGACATGCTGTTTATGTCACATACCCTACTGCACTGCACCTTGCCATCCACTTAGCCAGGACAACGTGCAACGTTGCCTTCGGTGCACTGAGGGGATATTTGTGGGCAGCTCCTCAGCAGCAATGTCTATGGACCAGCCTTCTATGGTCAGTGACAGCCCTGGAAGACACTTCAGAAAAAAACCCTACAGCACCATTGGGATGTTGTTTGTGTATTGGTACTGCAAGGGTTGTCTGTCTTTTGTCTGTGTGTGCATCTATGTGTGTACTGACCTCCTGAATGACTTTTTTGAGCAAGCTGTACTAAGAGGCAGCACAGGCTAGAGCCTGGCAGCGGTCCCACAAGCAAGAATGCAGCTGCATATGGTTCCTGAAGTGAAAAACTTGTTTCCTGTTGTTTCCAGAAGAGTGGGATATGCCTCCAAAAAGCAGTGAAGGACCTATAGATTCCCGCAGCTGGTGCTATCGCTAGTTATCCTCTGTAATACAAAGATGTCAAGATTTAGGCTTGTGCTTCATTCAGCTGCGATGTCTGTGACAAGCGGCAGGGAGTTATGAACAAGTAGAGGGGAAATGCCAAGAGAGTGCAAATTTCAAGATGGCAATGGCACTGGTCATTGTTTGATAAATCTGTGCCTTAAGAGGCCAGAAGACTGCCATGTTCGTGTGCCTACATATTCCTGGAAAGGGGGCAAACCTATGACTGGGTGTGGCTGACCCTGCCTCTGGTGCTAAGGGACAAGAAACCATGGTAGAGTGAAAAGAAAGGATGTGAAGGGATGATTAGAGCAGAGAGTCAGTGAAAAGGTGGCTAACCATGCCAGTCCTTAAGTAGGATGGTGTGATTCTGATTCACATCACACATTGTCAGTAAAAGCATTTCTTCTTCGTAGCCAAGCAAAGCCGTGCCAAGGGTGCCCTGATGCCATTACTGCATGAGGCACACTCGAAACACAGGCAGGAAGAGCAATCTGTGCAAGGCTGGCTGGGAGGCCTGCCAAGCTGGTAAATGACAGGGGATTGCTATTTTTATCTCTCCAGCTACAGTTCAGTATTTCAGGCCCTAATGCATAAGCTGAGAATCAGTGAGTGATTGAGGATATCTTGAGACTGGAGGTGGGGGAAGAAGGAGCAAGGGAATGGGAACCGCCTGGATGTACTCCATGGCATGAATTCAATTCAAGATAAAAACTGACCAGCTGAAAATTTTTCAACATTTCAAAAGGCTGGAGTTTCAGTGCAAAAGCATGACTGGCATGACCTGGTTTCCTCTTTGGCAGTTTGACCAGAAAAGGCCACTCAACCAAACTGAAAATATTCAGAGTCTCCAAAGAAGGCTTCTTTATGTGACGGCCTAGTTATTTTCTGCATTATGGGCATCTTCTTCAGCACTGGCTGTAACCTTGGGTTCATTCAGTCTTGTCCTGTTCAGCTACTGGGTTACCCAGGGCTCAGTTTTGTTAAGATCCACTGCATAATCCGACTTTACTGTAAGTCATTCAGCTGTTGCTGTTGCACTAATGTGTAGGTTAGAAAGCATGTGTTGGTTGCAAGAGTAACTCAAGAGAAAACTACCAACATGAAAAAATATAAAACCCTAAGGAAAAAGGAAAGAAGGAAAGTCAGAAGGCAGCAACTCAACACGAGGGGGGATCAGCCCTTACATTTCCCGTGCTGTCAACTTATTAACTTGAGCTGTGGATCAGGATCCATTATGCTTATTGTTGTGGGAATTTGTATGGAACAAAAACATCGTCCTCACTCCATATGTTTTACAACTCAGTTACATTTTATGTAGGAAAAAAAAAAAACCCACCACTTCTATATTTTTAGTTTACTTGTGAAGTCTGTAAATAATAATACAGATCTATCCTTTTATGACACCTAGATGTCCCCAGGAACTGGCACAAAATTGACACACAGGGACTCAGCGAAAAAAAAATACAGCTGATTGCAAATTCTTGCACTTCCCAAAGAACAGTTGATCACTGACATTTGGTTTCATGGTATTCTGTGATTTTTGCAAAATATTATTGCACCGTGTTTTATCAAATTCATGTGTTCAGGATACCATAAACTCAAGCATATATAAATATAGCATGACCTTTCATTTCCACGGCACAAATGACTGATTCAGTTTTGTCATAGTCTGCCTGTAAGTCACAGATAATTGTATACTATATTTGTAAGGAAACTAGTCCATAAATCTTTAAATATAGTACTTTAACCAAGTTTCAAGGAATGAACAGCTGGATAGAATTGTAATGATATATAATGTTGGATCATAAAAATTGAAGCCTTCCACTTACCTAGTAAATTTTCTCAATTTTATATTTATGTTCTCTTCTGTAATTTTTATGATATATATAATTTACTTTGGTACTAAGTTTCTTTCTTCCTAACTATACTTATATACAGAGGACATCAACATCTATGAGTATGGTAAATCTGGACAGGTCTTGATTGATTTGTAGATACAAAAAACAGTGATTTTCTTAAGCGCTTTTTAAAAAGCAAAGGGAGCACTTTGGTGTGTATGATCTCAAATTTTGGCACATGATTTAGACATGTAAAGGTATGTGAGAAAAATTGCACCTTGAGCCTTCACCTGAAAGACCAGGGACAGGGAATGGCTTGTTTACGCAGTCAGTAGACTACCCCTTTAGTAGTTTGTGCCACTCCCACTGCAACAGATAGATGCTACCTTTCAATCAGACTAGGTCGCCTGTAATTTCCAGCTTATTATGACTTTTCTCTGGCAAATGAAAGACCCCTTTAACATCAACAATTTTCACAGTGAAAATGCTTTCACATCCATCAATCATACCATCACTTCTACTCAATCTTTCACTCAATTTAAATGTTGATTTCATATTTACCTATACAGATGAAGTTTCCTTAGAAAACACACATTGACTACAGACTGATGCGCTCTGAAGTGTAGTTATCCCACTGAAAAGCAGTGGGCTTCTAGGCTTTTTTGTCCCACTGTAAGATATTTCTAATGTTTAATAATTACAGGAGGGCTTGCTCGCCTTCTGCAACAGAAGTGTATGAGTATGATGCAATAGGGAAAAAATGAGATTATAAGCAAATTAATCAGCTTTGAAATGGTAACAAAAATTAATTTTAGATGTCAAACATTATTTGTAACTTTAAGTTCAAATTGGTAGAGTAAATATTTTTTCCAGTTTACTGATCTAGAAAGAAAAAAAGCTAGATTTTGAAAAGCTAGACTTTGCAGGCAGGTGTCCTATTACCCTCTGTAATTACATTAGTGTGAGACATAAACAGTCATATTTTCTGCTTAGAGTTAATGGCATTGTGTTGGGCATAATATACACTTTACTGGGCAAAGCAAAATAAAAAGAGAAATACTCTTCCCATAGTAATAACAAATACAAAATTGGCTATGGCAAGTGTCTTCCTTGCAGAAGTTTAATATCTAGGGATAAAAGAGTAAGTACAGAGTACAGCATCAGAAAATAATACAAACCTCCACCTAAAACACTAGTGGTTCTATCTGTTAAAATTTTTAATTAAAATTAAAAAAAAACTCCTTAAAAAATAAATGAATTGATGATTTCATCATTCATGAGAATTCCAGAGCAAAACTCATTATCCTGAATGGGAAGAAACCCATTGATTTCAGTAGACTTTGGATTAGGTAATAAAATAAGACCAAAAGCATGGAGAAGAAAATCTGCTAATCGTATGTTCAATCCAGCTATGAAAAAGGGTTGCCAAAGATATCTGACAAAGCCTATTCTCTGAGAAAATTTGACAGAATTAAAAGATCTGGCTTATTTAGGCAAAGATTATAAAGCCTGCTTAGACTTTGATACCTGAACTAAGAGCAACTTCCAAACTTTTTCAGAGGTCACTTATTAGTACTAATTGTACCACATAAAAATTTCTGTTGAAAAGATTGCTGATTATTATGTTTTTATCTTGCTCCAAATGGATCTCAAACCACTGCCTACAACACAAAAAAATCTGCCATCCAGGTTTAGACATTCACAACAGATGTCTGTCTCTATATTGAACCAAACCATTGTACCAATTGGTATGACCAACCACTTTAAATCAGTTCAGACCTGGATCTAAGCTTAATAATTACTCTTTCTATCATATGACAAAGCAAACATTGTTCGTGGCAGCTCATGAGTATGAAAAATTTTGAATCTTATCCCTGATTTTGCAAAACAGACCAGCATAGCATTAGTTAACTAATAAACAGAAATTAACTTTTTTCTCAAGTCTCACTAGAAAGTAAATTTGAAAAGGAAAATATTTTTAAGATAGATTAGAGATGTGAATTTTTGCTTCAGTTTTAAGACAAGATAACATTACTGAATTCATTCTTAATTCTGTTTCTGTGTAAAAGAAGTAATCCTGCAGTTCTAAAAAGTGTTTAGAAGGATTTCCTTTTTCAGAAGGAAAGTAAGAGGTAAATTGTCTTCATGTAGTTGTTTAGATCCAGGCTATGCATGTGTACGTGCATCTTATCTTGAGAAATGACAATTCCATGAAATGGGATTGATATTTCTTCTTAATCAGACAGACACATCTATAACTCCAGGCAGATATTCTCTAATCCACTGATTTCCTCTGTGTTTTTGCAATTGAGGGAAGGTTTTAAATAACAGTGTTCCTTGATTCAGCAAGAATTGTTTTAAAGATTCATTGGCAAGGAAGACTCTTAGCCAAATGAGACTGTTTTGACTGGGAAAACAAGCATCTCATAATCTTGAATCCTTTGAAATTGAGTTTGCTTTTTTTCACACCATCATGGAAAGCAAAATACAAAATGTTGAGCTGAGGGCATGACATGACAATGGGAAAAATAAAACTATGGAATAGGTTGCAAAAATGTCCTGCAAATTTTCACCTACCTATATGTATCTTGTTGGGTTGATGATATGCCTTATAAAAGAGAGGTGTTCTTTCATACTTGTCAGAATACTTCATGCTAAGCTCTGCTCTTCAAGAGGACTGTCTGATGACTGCTCAGTTGTAGCTTTTCAAGCAGTCAGTCTCACAGGCCAGCTGGGAATCCCTTCTCATACTCAGCCTCCAAAGAAAGATTTAGCATAGGACTCTCAGAGTAGTTCAGAAACTCAAGAGAAATAAAATATGTTAAGCAAGTTCCTGTAGCTGTATAATTTTTTAAAAATTTGTTTCTGCTTCTTTCCAGTCTTCACAGTCTCACCATTCAGCTCTCCTTTCCAAGCAATCAGCCCACAGTTTATTCCTAGTGGCTGAGATTTAAATAAGTCCAATTAAGGAAGTGAACTACTTGTTACTATTATTCTTCATCAGCACCGGAGCTTTGGTAACATCTCATGTCCAGTTCTTTAAAATTACGGAAAATAACTGACAGTTAGATGTGTGTGTGTCTAAAATTAGTAATCCTTTCCTTCTATTAATTTGAATGGAGACTACTTGAAGGCCAAGAATGCTGCCTGTTTTAATAAATTCACTTTAGGTCAGGAAACCCTGTTCTTTGAATTTAAAGTGGTTTGGCATTTAGAACAGAGATGCTTGCTGGGAGAAACTGTATAAAACTTCTTTTTATGATTATTTTTGTTTTCAGCCACTTTTAATGAACAGTGAGTGGGAAAAAGATACAAGAAAGGGAATAAAATGAAACAGATGGAAGTCTCTACTGGAATGACACCAGTATAGACTTGCAGCAGATAATTTAGTTAAGGCACACTTGCATGGTTTGCTTAGCTGAGCAGAACAATCAGATAAGCTGGCTGGAGCATATTCACAGGCTTTCATTGACACAAAATAAAAAAAGCCTGTTCCACAGAGTGTGCTGAACATTGACCCCAAGACATGGAATAAACAGAAAGTATGATTTATTATAGCATTTATATTACAGAGCATAGTATATCAAGGAACAGCAGTGGAAAAATGCTTTTTGATCATCTTGTAGTTCATCCTTTTCTCTCTTCCATCATTGAAAAAGAAATAAAACAGTGCCATTGACCTACAGGTTCCAGGTTTCCAGTAGCACAGTGTAAGCTGTAAAACATGCTCTATTCTCTGATTCTGTTTGCATGCACACTCAAGTTGATCACAGCATCTTTTTCACATTCAGTAGGCTAAACCAGAAGAGAACAACAAAAAGCAGTGACTGGCAGGCAATTGGCCTAAGTGGATCATATGCATTTTTTAATGGATATGCTGGATGCCCTCTTTAAAAAAGAGATAATAGCCTAGAAAGATGAATTATGTATGAGTACAATTCTGTGATGTCTTTTTCTCAGAAACTACACATACACGTTTTGTTAACTGGCATGTGTATACCAGTTATCTGAAGGCAAGGTAATTTCCTTTTTTATAGTGGACTAAGTATAACACAGGGGTATAACCTAAGTCATTACACAAAGTTATGTATACTCTCTCATATATGCATGCACACAGAAGCACGTGTATATCTATACCATGTATTTTCCAGTCATGAAGCCTTCCAAAGCTTTAATAGCTCAGCAGTTCTGGAAGTGATTTTTTTTTTTTTTTCCTTTGACAGACCACATAGCTATTCTTACTCAGCACTGATTAGAGGATCCACCCGTATCCTTTCTTGCCAACATGAAACATTAGCTATTGAGAGATGCAGCATACCAGGCCAACATGTAACACTAGTCAACTGTGCTTTCAATAACCCAAGTCACTGTATCCGCATCAGAGCAAAATTAATTCCATGTTAAAATCATGCACTTTTAGAATTTGCTTGAGAGATGTAGGTGTTATATTCAGTCTAACAAATGAATAGTATTAACCACAGGCTAGCAGGTATCTCCCTTTGAAATCTCTACCTGTTCCTGCCTTTCCCAGTGTACTCAGCAAATGTACTTTCATCTTCACCTTTTAGACAATGTTCCTTCCACAGTCAATCAGAATACTTTTGTACATCATAATTGATATTATTTCTCATGATTAAAGAAACACAGAAACTAAATAATCCACATAATATGAATCATCTCCTATGAATTTTCCTTTTCTCTTCCAGTGTTAGAGCTACCCAATATAAACCCCTCAGAAATGCAAGTGAACAGAGCTATCTCTAGCTAAAATCTTCCCTTGGCAAACAAAATTCTGGCCAGGCTCCAGCTATTCTCCAAATTCATCTATGACTTACATTTATTTTATGTATTTTGTCTAGGATAGAAGCCCAAACAATGATTGTTAAATACATTCTAGCAGTTAATATTAAACTTATGAAAAATTATTCTTTGGTGTAGTGGACAAAGGCCAAAGGAAAATCTAAATGCACTCTCTCCCTCTCTTAAATCTCAGGTTTTCCTTTACTATCCATTTTATGGTATAAAAGTATTGTTTGATCCATCCTAGTCCTACCTCCTCTTTCCTCACCTTGACTCAATCGTTGCCGCTCTATGCAATTAAAAAATGTTGATAGTAGAAGGGACCAGAGGGCTTCTTAGAAGGGCACTCACACATGGTGTTTATGAAAGATATTCAGACACACTAGATGCTCACACATGCACATGTATATAAAGTTAAGATAGTTATTACCAACAGCTGCTGCAGACAGAAAATATTTGGAGAGTTTAGCAAGTACAAGTTAATCAATGCATGCACTCTGCAAAACCATTGCTCAGGAAAGTTTTCAAGAAAAACACCAAACCATATCAAACGTTACTGTAGTCAGTCTTCAAAATCTCAGCACTTTTTATTTTCTTTTTTTGCAAAACTAAGCATATGTGGGTGGGTACATGCACGTCTGCCAACATCTTTGTCCTGCCTTCATTACCTGCCAGACACCAGACCTCTGATAAACTCCACTGCTGAAATTATCTTCTTTTTCAACCTATCTGACCTTATCACTGGCCACCATGAGCTGGTCCTTGGCTCCTTCTTTTTTTAAGTTTACCAACTTAAAGTCTGTGTCGTCATGGCCCTTGCCCCTGAACTCCATTTTAATATGCATTTCCCAACTCATCTTTCAGCAGTCATCCCAATACCCACAAAAGTACTAGTATTCGCATTCCTAACTTGTTTTTTCTCTTACCACTTACTAAATGCTTGATAAGCAATGCAAAGACTTTCTAAAGGGTTAATTCCCACTGACTTTCCAGTGAAAGGCAGTACAGAATTAACTTTATATGGGGAATTAATGCTAAGAGCATACTGAAATACCTACAACTGGTATTCTGACCATTTCCTTTGGCACCTCTGATTTTTTATGTGTAAAAAAGTCATGTATGTCAATAGGGAAAAAATCCAAAAAGAAGTTTTCTTCCACATTTTTGTCATTTTAGATGGCCCAATACCTTTGCCTGCCACTAATTCTGTTAAAACATTTAACATACACTTCTCATGGTTCAAATAAACTTTTCCAGCACCATCAAGTTTTTTGGTTTGCATCACAGAGTGCTGGTTTTCTTCTCCTCCCCCATAACTTTAATTCCAGTCAATATTGGCCTACTCTGGACAATTCTCTCATTGTGTCCCTGAGCAGACACCAGAGTACCACCTTTTACTATTCTGCTTAGTAATGGCATTTGCTGCTTAGGTTAGTATCCAACAATACCATCAAAGAGTTTGGGCTAGGTAACATACGTCCGGGTCATTGATACTCCTGTGGTAAGCAGTTGTACAGTTCCTGCTACCTAAGCTAGCTTGAATACCTCTGAAAGGCACTGGTGGGCAGGGATGAAGGACCGATCTGAACAGCTATTACAACAGGGAAAACTTTTGATGAACGTACGTGGCAGCTGGTGGCATTTCTAGCATGTCTAGGGTACTGAGGTCTCCTTTCTAGGAAAAAAGCATCACTGCAGTTACTACTATTAAGCCCTGACAAAAAGCTCCAATAAATTGTCTTTTCATGTTCTTATTTGGTGTGACTTTGGTGACTACTGCTTGATTATATATGTAAATAAAGTAGTGGCTATCACCTTTCTATGATGATGTTGCTCTGAGTTAATGATGAAGTGGGACACAGGGAGGATGTGGGACGTGTCAGTGTTAATGAAGATTTATTCAGTAGTGACATTTGATCAAATCTACTTGGCAAAGTCTTGGGTTTCATTAGTTAAAGACATAAAGCAGTCTGTCTGATTAAAGGGAGAAAAAGCAGTGGGGAGCTCACATAAATTACTACAGCTCAATTAGGTGCAGACAGTTTAGTGAGTGTTTATTACCAGTAGAAAGGAAGATTTTCCAATTAGATTAAAAGGTTTTGAAAACAAGTGTTATAGTGCACAGTGATTTAGACCCATTGCTGGAATAATACATTGTGAGAAGCTGCATTGATTAAAAGTAAGTTGGTATTTTATCTGCATTGCTTCATTGTTTATCAATGGAGCCCCTGCTGCCTAGGTACAATTTACCTCACAAGATCAATGTCTGGACTTGGCTAATTTTCTCCTTGCCCTGAAGATTTATATGGATGTAAAGGGCATCTACATCATGGCTGAAAATACCAACAAGATTTATTTGGGATAATAATCGAAGAAGTGAAGTTGTATCAATCACCAGAAGTGTACCCTGGCCATGCTGCGTCCTTCAGGCTGGCATCCCTGCTGCAAGGCTGGGTTTAAAGAAAAGACATTTTAATCAGAAAGGAACTTGATTCCAATGAGCTTCCACAGGCTCATTGTGAAAACTGAAAAGGCATTAAAACAAAAGTGGAAGTATACAGAGTGCTCAGGCAGTGGTCAGCCAGTGGTTCTGACAACTGATTGAAGGTACTTGGTGTATGGTGCAAGCCCGTGATTCATGAATCCCAGCGTCCAACAGAGCAGAATGTGACTTCCAGCAGCGCTGAGCTAGCTGGAATCCAGGTCTGCTTTGCTGAAGGATTTTTGGATACGGGCTGCAAAAGGTAGGGGGTCATTGTCCATGGCTCTGAATGACTGATTGTTTCCCATGCAGAATGGCATGGGGAAGGCAGAGGGAAAAGGAGCAAAGGAAAAGAAAATGAATGATATTTAAATTCCTTATACCCCTACTGTGCCCTTCAGATCACATGGAGGCCTGCAGCTGCTTCTAATCCCTCTCTCCCAGAATTGTTTATTGTGAAGACTGGAAGAACTGAGACCAACAAATGGAGAAATAAATAAAATAATTCTAATTTTACATGTTTGGTTTAATAATGACATGTACAGTTCCACACTGAAGCCTTTCTTTACCTTGTGTGTAAATAGAACTCAAAAGACTCCAAATGTTACAATATTGAACTCTCATTTCTTTATTTCTTTTCCCTGCAACACTTGCACATGCAGCATTTCTCCTCTGTTAACACAGGTCCCCGAAGTCTAAGTTTAAATCAATGCCATCAGAGATGCTGACGCTGTTCTGACTGACTGCTGTGAAAGCAGAATTGCGCCTTTCCTTTTGGCTCTAACGATCAGTCCTTCGGGCTTCAGAAAAGTGTGTGTGCATAGGGGTGGTGGTGAGGGGGAAGGAGCTATGGCATAGCATCTCCCACAGAAAAATGAAAACTGGGTATGCAGGGGTTATTGTCCTTCGTTGCGCTAACTAGGGCAATGTAGTAGTTCCATAGTAACTACGGAACGTGTACCAGTATATGGTACATGTTCTCCAAACACAGAGAAAAGTACATTCTCCCCAAAAAGGCTTCCTCGCATTTAGAGACAGGATGGGCAGTTCTTGTGTATAAACATTTTTATGTGTACAAAAACATTATTTAAAAGCACATGTGTAAGCACAGACTGCCACACAAACAGCACACAACAAAATGTTGGTTGCTTTTCAAACTATGGTTAATTGAAACTGCAACAGCGTGGTACATACTCATCTGAATAATCCCATTGTTTTACATGCATGTGCTCAATGCATGCTTCAGAATTACACATTTGAGCCCTAAAAGTCATTGCCTTGCGTTATCATAAGCAGAGTTCATTTAGTCCATAATCAAAATGCTTTGTCCTTTACAGTTAAGCTATGAAGCTTTTCCTGGGGCGGCTTCTGTACATTTCACCAGACATCACTGCCCTAACCACAACTACACTTCACCAAAACAACCAGCAAACATTTTTCAACAAAATAAGGCACGTTCAAACCCCTCCAGGCACCCCACATAGTACCTATTTACCATATTGAATAACTGCTCATGAATAAAACACTGATATTCTTTGTAATGTAAACATCCTGTTGGTTAGCAAAACTTGGCTTTTCGTTTGTTTTCTTTATAATTGGAAGGGCTTGTCATTTAAGGAAACAATTAACATTTGTTACAAGCAACTTGACTGTGAAAGACTCCTCCTATTACACTAAATACATTTAATTATGATTTATTGGCGCATAGCAACCTTTTGTAACATTGTAAGCCAACATCCATTTTTGCTTAATTAAACTCATTATAACAACACTTTGCTACATAAAGGGGGGGAGGGGAGCAAAATGGGTAAAACCCAAAATTCCATAATTAACTGTTCAAAATTAAGGTCATAATGTAACTATGCAGCAGATTTCCTAGTATTAAACTGCTACTGTTACTAATAGGAGAAAAATCTGGAAATGACTTAGATATAAGAAGACGACTCAGGCTTTTGGTCTTAGTTATAGAATTAAAACACTCTTGAACAAGCTGAAAGTCATGTCTTGAGACAAAGGCATCAGCATCCTGCATTGGTCAGATTTTTTATTGACTTTTCAGTAGTAGAATTTCCTGCATTGTCTTGACTGTTCTCCTAAAAAAAAAAAAAAATCTCTCAAGAAAAAAATCCCCTTTTATTAGGGGCTAAACATACAGCACTTGTAGCAACTGCCTTTGCCCCCACAACTGGTGACATGGCATTTCACTGCAATTTTTTAAAATTCAGTGGTAAAGAAGGTTAAATATAGGAGAGAAGGATTTGAATTATTAATCCCCAATAAACCTAGATCCTTCTAAAATCATATCTAAGCCATTTCAAACCAAAAATAAAATCGCTGAACACAATTTTGTGTGAAATGTAGTGTGACACACGTTATTTTGTTTTAAATTTACCAGCATTGTGGTTTGACATCATTCACAAAAAGTGTTTAACAGGGACATTGTCAAAATGATGTGTGAAACGCATGTGTTCAGATCCTTTTCTTTCTAACAGGATTTACTCATGCAACTCCTGGGTGGAGATTAAAACTCCACTCCCCACACAAACCCCTTCCTTTCTACTGTTAATCACGAGGTCAGAGCTAAACTGCAGCCTGTCAGTACTTCTAATGAATATGTTTTACACATCGTAGCTGGTTGCTTGCTCAGCAACAGCCTGTGCTATCTGGAGGCCAAAGATAAGTGCTCAGGGATTACCTTTAAAACAATCCTCCCAGCTCTTTTGTCACCAAAAAACTGAGCTGTAATCCTTGCTTCTGTGGACTGGCCAATTTTTAACAATTGAAGGTTCAGAAAAAAAGCCCTTGAAAATCAGTATCAAAGCTTAACCAAAGTGCTGCGGCTATTGCAAGGTCAGGACGTCTAGTCCAACTCCCTCCCCTCTCCCTCAACTTTTTTGGCTATTTTACTCTGGCTCAGACTGTAAGAGCTTGTACAACGGGTATGTCCTGGTTTGGGCTGGGATAGAGTTAATTTTCTTTCTAGTAGCTGGTATACTGTTATGTCTTCAATTTAGTATGAGAAGAATGTTGACAGCACACTGATGTTTTTGGTTGTTGCTATATACTAAGTCAGGGATTTTTCAGCTTCTCATGCCCAGCCAGCAAGAAGGCCCAAGGGGCACAAGAAGTTGGGAGGGGACACAGCCAGGGCAGCTGACTCAAACTGGCCAAAGGGGTATTCCATACCATGTGACGTCACGCCCAGTATATCAACTGGGGAGAGTGGGGCTGGAGGGGGAGGATCGCTGCTTGGGAACTGACTGGGCATCAGTTGGCAAGTGGTGAGCAGTTGCATTGCGAATCACTTGTTTTGTATATTCCAATTCTTTTATTATTGTCATTTTTATTATTATCATCATCATCATTAATATTTTCTTCCTTTCTGTCCTATTAAACTGTCTTTATCTCAGCCCACAAGTTTTACCTTTTTCCTTCCGATTCTCTCCCCCATCCCACTGAGTGGGGGGGAACGGAGTGAGCAGCTGTGTGGTGCTTAGTTGCTGGCTGGGGTTAAACCACAACAGGGTGTCTTTTTCTTTCTTTTTTTTTCAAGTAAAGAGAGAGATCCCACACAAACACCTTCAGTCCTGACTGTTGTGGCCATGTGAAGGCAATGCACCGTTGGCCCCTATCTTGCATGGGGAATGGAGAACAGAGAGCTGAGAGCAGAAGGGTGCTCCGCATGGCCTGGCCAGGCTCCTGTGGTCCTCCAGACCAACTGGTTATTATTTTGGCCACATCCATGGGGGTGCACAGCATTGGGCTTCGGACTCCTTAGCCCCTGTTACGCACAGGTACTGTCACTGCTCCAAATTTACAGGACCATTGCTGCACAAAATCTGCTTGAGGGGCAGTGTTTTCCCTTGTCAGAGGGGAAACCTCTCAGAAATGGTCTGACTTGGTTTTGCCCCTCCAGAAAATGAATATTTTGAATTTGTAACTGTGACCACTGGGTTTTGTCAAAGGAATTGAAAAGATATATGGATAGATACAACTATGACCATAGCATCATCACACACACTAGTCAGAGCGGGTTTCCACAAAACTTCTTAATTTCTCTGTAGTGTGTCAGTATCTCTCAAGGACCATAAAACACAGTGCTGTACTCTGGTCTCCTCAGTGCCTTCCAAATACTGAAGCAGAAGAATATGGATCTCTCAGCATTCAACAGACCAGGAATTTAATCAATCAAGCAGATTAATTATTATCTTACCTTGCAAATTCTTCCAAGATATTAGTAAATATTAGCTGTAGCTTGTACTTGCTCTTCATTTTAAAACTTTAATTAAAAAAAAAAAGCTACTCTGTTAAGTCCAGGTGACAAAAAATACAGAATGAACAAAAATTCTTCTTCCTCTTCTGCTGTTGGACAACCTGAAAAATCCTCAAACAAATTCTGTGGTAGCTGTGACTTAATAAAAGGAAATTTTCACATTCATACTAGAAACCCAACTGTGTACTTGAAGCACCAAAGAGGCAGTAAGAAAAAGAAAAAAAAAAAAGGCAACCACAAAGGAATTGAAAGGATAGCATCCAGCCAAAACACAGTATCCAGTGTACCACCATGGAGTGAGAAACTCCTTGGGATCATTTAATGATGTAAGAAGTTATACTTGCTTATAAACTTAATTGAAAAGAACTGCATCTGCTGAGGAAACAACCAGCACCATGGGCTTCAGCTCTCAAGCCATACATATTAAATTCAAAGCTCTGCCTACAGCATGCTTTCTATACACTGTGTCTTGTTCGCAGGTACAACTGTGGCATGCAAGTATTTCCCCCTACAGACTTAAAACTGCAGGGAGAAGGCACAGGGAGACCACATGCCTATTTGGCACAGAAAATCAAACCTTGATTTACCATCTGAAGGGCTGCAAGGTCACTTAGCTGCTGAGTGCCCTGTCGTATTTCTTACCCTGGAAAAGATCTCTAGGTTAATGGGTAAAGACCAGTCCATCCTGAATGTCACCTCAAATCGGGAAGCGCTTATTCAGTTCTGTCACTGGGGAACAGCAAGATTGTTGTGGACCATTACACACTGTGATTCCTATAAGTATTTTGGCTATATCTGCCATGCACTTACGAAAACATCTCAAGGCTTTCTCCTGCCACCACCACATATTTACCACCAATGCTCACACACCATTTTATCACTTTAGCCACAAAAGACAAATGTGCAAGCAAACGGGCAACTGCATCTGTAATTTCTTTCTTTCTTTTTAACTTTTAACCTGTTCTTTTGCGATGTGTCTCCTGCACTGCTCCATTGCGAACTTTCAAATGCAGTTACCACAGCAAGGGGGAAAACTGTCGCTGACAGGAAATGCACCAACAGCTTGTTTTGAGTATTGCTAGTCAGGATGCTTTTCTGGAAATAAAAAGATCAGAAATAGCTGAGATATTTGAATTTTATGATGAGTTATTAATTCTGCATGGCAGTTAATTATTCTAATATTTTGTATAATGATACCAGCTCTTACTAAATAAATGGGACGATCATACAAGTCCCTTAAGTCTTAGCACAGATTTTATGACAAAATATTTTCTCTTCCAACATTACAACACTAGATCCTATTATTAACACCAATGGGAGCTGCTGTACTAAGAAATTTGTGTGTTTCTTCCTCTTTATGGTGTTTAGTATAACAGAAGTCTTTACAATCAAGTGGGGTATGTTCAGCACTTCAAAGGAACATGTTCCAGATTAGTGAAGCAGGACAAACCTAAAATGAGTTATTCCAAACTAGTGGTTGATTAGAATATTTTTTACCCTAAGAGCTACAGATATCCAATAGACAATGATGACTGTGCTATGCTGGGTGTTGTTTAGTTACCTTATAAGTACAGCACTTATCTTCATGCAGCTCTTTTTTTTTTCTTTTAGAAACAAAAGATAAATGTTTTTCATTAATGCTCTACTTTCAAAAATGTTTCAAAACATGTTTCCATGACTGCAGAGCTTTGTTCTCATCTTGAGTGTGCTGGTTAAATGAAGGGAGTTCATGAATCATTTTGCACTATGAATTTTGCAGAGCTACGATTGCTGAGAATGACTTTGTAGTAGGAAGAGCTCTAGTAGCTAAGCACTGACTTTATTAGGTTGTGATAAAAAGAAGTTATCAATGACTACAGTGAATTTAAGACACTTTATTGCTGAGCACTGCAATGATATATTGCAGAATGCTTTTTAATTGGTAGTTAGCTTTCAATGTTTTGCTAAGACCTGCAGTTTACATCTATTCAGCACCCACATAAAATCAGTTTTACATCTGCACTCAAAATTATTAGTCAGAATTAACAGACGAATATATCTTCCATTTTTAAAAGTTCTTATTTGTTAAAGGTTTCTTTTTTTCTTGGTTCTATCCCACTGGTCAAATATCAATATGAAAAGATACAGAGCAATCATTTATGTATTACACGTAAGGACTTACCATCTGTCTTGTGGGTGTGCCTCATTCCAGAAGACTGAGTTTTTTCAAGGTTAGATGGTTAAGCTTTTTTTCTCCTGCTTTCAATTGTTCCTCCTAATGCCTCCAGCACCTCTAAGGAGTGGTAACAGTGACAATAAAGATGGAGAAAACTTATTAAGCTACATTATCTAGGTCATCCTCTTGGTGTATTCCATGAAAAATATTCTCAATTACTTTTTCCAGTTGCTGTCTATTTAAAAGAAATACTGTAGAGGGTGTGAGTTATTGGATAGTGTTTTCAGTCTAAATATTTAGCATGTTTACTTCCATGTTCTTATAATATGGGGAAGAAAAAGAGGAAGGAAAAAAAAGTAGCTTTCAGTGGTACAACTTTTAGTATTCTTTGAAGAAGAGATTCAGAGAAAATTCCTCACACGTGAAATCTAGGACTTGCTTTAATGTCAAAAAATCAAAATAAGAAAGGATAGGGCCAATGATACTTTAAAGATATAATGTTGTACAAAACATCAGAGTTAGACATAAGTGTCATAAAGCTTTGGCAGTCTGAGAATTCTCTTATTCCAGTGATCCATTTTGAGATTTTTCCAGTACTGGGAATCTGTGAGATAACAAATCCTGAAAAGACACTGCCTGGGTTTCCAAATTACTATGGTTTATTTGGGGGTTTTGCTTGGGTTTTAATTATTTAAATTCCAATATTTGAGCAGCCACTATCCTGAGGATTGCACAAATGAAAAGCCATCTGAAGCCTGATTCCATTTTTATTTGGTACACAATGCCATATTTTAAGTTTAGTATTTTGTAAAACACAAGGAAAACTATGCTGGAAGTAAAGTTGGGAGCAATAGCAGGCCATTACTTGGCATGTCACAATAGTAAGGGCTGTTCCTGTCATTATCCACCATCACAATCAATTGTTTTCTACTATTTCTACTTTCTGCTGCTCTTTAAGAAACATGATGAAAGAAATTATTAACGGTAAGTAATGACTCCACTATTCTTCCCTTTAGGTTTACCCTGCTTGCCCAGTTTGGGAGCATGATGCCCGTAGTTCTCTTTGGAGATACCTTTCCCTTCAGCTTGATTGTACTTGTCATCAGGTATGAACCTGTTTTTAATAGCAAGAAAGTCTTTACGTATAGCCAAGTAATGGTATTTGTAGGTCTCGCCTTTCAACCACGCTGCTGCAGACCCTGGTTCCTACAACAGCAGAGCTCCCTCAGTTGGCTGGGGGCTCTCCCTGGGGAGGTGGGGAAGTAGAACATGGGGGGTGGGAGGGTTGAGTCACCAGGAATATGGGGGATGCCATCATTTAGTACAGTAAATCTACTTATGAATGTTATCAGAGTAATTCCAAGGAAAGTTGGGCAGGTGGGTGGCTGAATAAATCACAGAAATACAGAATCAGATATGGAAAACTTGGTAACTCAATCTGCTCTGCAAGACGTGAATCCCTTGCAGGGGCTCTAGAGGTGCTGGGGACCACCCTCCTGGCTTTGAAGGGAAGGGACAAAGGAAGCATTTCCTCTGGTTAAAGGCTGTACAGACATCAACCGTTGAAAGAACAATACAGGTTTTCCTTTCTTCCTTTCTACATCTATGACAGACTTTTCAGCTCTCTTGGGTCAGTCTGGCTGTAAATTAATTCCCCATATTGAAGACAGAGAGCAACTATTTCCACATTGTGCAGAATTATAAAGTGACACAATTTCTGGGTCACTTAGAAAAGAATTAGGGGAAAATCTAATGCTTGTATTTTTGTTTGTACTTTGAGAATAGAGGAGTATGGTATCAAGTAAGGAAGAACAGACATCTGATAAGAAGGCAAAAGTTTAGAGCAGAGAAAAATTCTTGCAAGAACAGTTTTCCTTTATCAGGAAGCTACAAGAACAGCTAATTTGAGCAGCTGGGGGAGATCACCATGAAAGGAATTTCTCCTTTGGAAGGAGCTTTCAGCTTGTCTCTGTCAGTAATGTACTAATGTTGGATTAAATTCTGTGTGAAACAGAAAAAAGAAAAAGATGATTCACTAAATGTAACTTTTCTTAACCTGAATTGAAGAAATGTTTTCAAATCCTCTCCAGCTCATTATAAAGAAAAGTCTTTAAGGTCAAATTGCATCCAAGAGATTTATCCAGCTACTGTAGGTAATTAGTGAACCACATCAAGATCTATGTGTATTAGGCTTGGCTGTAAATCTTTACTTGCAATCACTAGTTAGCCTAAACTTAGCAGAATGTATACAGTGGCCCACAAAGCAGAGATGTTAACTTGAATGATATGTCCTGTAGTCAACAGTTCTGAGCAGAACTACTACTGCTGAAGGAACTGTAAGACAATTATTCAGAGAAGAGATTTAAAACAAAATCTTTATTATAGTTTAAAAGATTAAAGGTTAATTGGTCACTTTGGATGTATTCATAATGTACTTTGATATTCAGAATCTTAAATTCATAGTCACCTTCTCCTGTTCACACCCATTTACAGCCTTTAACAAACCCAAGTGCTCACTGTCTTTCCTTGTGATTCCCCAATATGCAGAGTTACATACATTTGATGCCAGGAAAATAAGTTACATCACTTTGAGTTTCAGCTGACAGGCCAGTGACACTGATTGCAGCTCATAGCCACTGAGATTTGCAGACATTAGATGAAAAATTACAGAAACAATTCAATTCTTCTATTATTTAGAATCAGTTGTAAATACAATGTGGATTTTTAGCAATAATAAAGACAGGATGGGATAACCGAGATGCCTTAAAAAAAAAAAAAAGTTTTTGTAAGTTGGTAAGTAAATAAGGAAATATTTCCAATTAATTTGGGTGAAGAAGAGACATAACCAGTATCGATACACTCAAACTCTTTACCAAAAAAAAAAAAAGTAAAAAAGTAGAAAATATAGATTTGATATGCCTTTGCCTTCCCACCAGATTCTAACAGGGCAGAAGAAAGATACATTTGAGTCTAAAACAGTTTGAGAAACCTAATAGTATGCTGCATAATGGACACTAACAGGTGAAAAGTTTGTTGTTTGGGAAACAAGTATTAAAGTCAATATTTTCTAACACGGAACCTCAGACAAAAATTAATACTGCATTTTCTCTGCAGTACTGGTTGTATGTGGTAGTTGGTGGTAAATAATGAGGTTTTGGTGGTTAAGTCAGTTTTCTAAACACTCTTTAATGTTATTTTAGCCTGTTTAAATTAAATGTTTCTTGAATTTCAGTTTCTTTTGTCTGCTTTTTTAATAAATTCAGAATATAGCCTTCATAATCATAATTGTTTCCACAGTAACGGAGTACAACACTGAGAGTTCATTGCCCTAATTCTTATAGAGAAAAAATGGCTTGTGGAGAAGCCTGCCATCTATATTTCATTTGTATGTAACATTTCAGTTCCTCCAACATACATCCACAGAAAGAAAACACATATTTGAAAACAAATGGAAATTAAACAGATGTTTTAACCCATCCCTGCAACACTTATAATTTGTTTTGGCTAAGAGAAAGGATTCTGTTCTGAAATGAATTTTAAAATGTATTTAACCAAATATCATTCCTTCTGAGTGCAGATATGAATGCACAGGTGGGGAATTGTGAGTACATTACCTGTTTCTCCACCGTACAGAATAAAGGCATTCACTTCCTAGTCAGACTAATAAAATAAGACTGAGTATATTTCTACTTTGGACAATATGCTAGAAAATACAATAATCTATTTTGAATTTTTAAGGTTTCCGGCAGTGTACTAATACTTACCATGATAGATTTCCTAAGTAGACACAGAGGGGATCATGACAGACTGCCTCATTTTTGCAGAAGTACTCTTCGCCTGAGTGGCATCAGGATTCTGTAAAGTAACATTAAACATTCTCTTGAGGCTGGTGTCCTTGAGCAATGGGCTTAGCTGTGGATATACAAACGTAAAAGTACCATGCTATAAATACAGCAGCTGGATCAGGAGATGGCACAAACAATACAAAACTCTACAATAAACTTGATTTTATCGTTCCTTTGCAAACTGCTGGGCAGAAGGGAACACCTATATCCATTGTACACACAGACATTTCCAACGCTTCTGTTGGGAGAAACTTATTGTTGTTACTTATTGTACTGTGCTGCTCTGGATTTTAAATTGTCAATTTTTAAATAGTGCTGGAAAATGCAGAAGCTCAGTATTTCTGAAACTCAGATACCATATATTTATTTATCTAAATATGTACTCAGGACCCTGGCATAGGAATCCTCTCTGAAAACCCTGAAAGCTAGAGGTGATGCTTCAGGCATGAGTTAGTGGATATATAGGCTAGAATGAATGATAAAGAAGAATGATGGTTTTTTCAAAGGAAAAGTGAAAAAGAAAAAAAGACACAGAAAAAGTAGTACTTTGGAAAATACTACCTTCCAAGAAATAAAAAATTTTGCACTTATAGTTCAGATTTTAAAAAGCTTCTCAATTCATCATATTTACTTATTGCTTTGATGAACGATGTAATTAAAAGATTATATAGAGTGTTGAAACCAACAACTTTAAAGTGAACATACCTTTTAGGTTTAGAATATAAAGTTAAAGCATTCTAGAAACTGCTGATACACAGGACTGAGAGTCAAGACCTTTCTTTAGTGGCCATTGTCTGAACATTCATTACCTGAATTAAAATGTAATCTACAACCACTGTAACCCACCTTCCAGGTAGGTGCTTTCCCTGTGAGAAGGGAAAGCAAAATATAGTCTGCCAGCAACATTCTAGTGAAGAAGAGTGAAAAATGGCGCCTGATACTTGCCTCCCCAACAGAGGGAAACTCACTGCTTTTGCAGTATCCTTAAAGCCTGCTGTGGTCCTGCAATATCTAGACGTGCCAGTGGAATGAACTCAGACCTGAGTAGATCAGCATGATGCTTTGCTGTCTCCATATAGCCTACCAGCTTTTTTGCTACCATGGCTGTGTTTCTGTATGTACATACAGTAATTAAAAGTAGAAATATGTAATTCAGCTACAAATGGCGGAGATGATATCTTCAGAAAATTACCCTCAAATTTTATAGTTGGGAAGGGGAAGGAGGAGAAAAAAAGAAAAGGAGACAGCTCCCACAGAACAAGGTTTAGGAGGATACTCAAAATAGTAAATGTTTCTGACGGAAACGTGAGAAAACATGACAAAGCTGGAAAGAAGATTAGTGTATTTTTGTGAGAAAACTGCAGACAAGGAGAAAAAAAAACCAAACCTAGGGAAAGCCATGATTTAGACTTTGCAGGACTGTGTAGGAGCACAGAGGACCTGGCAAGTATAAAGTACTGCAGGATTAGGCCCTAAACATCCTTCCTACCTCCCTAAGGAATTTCCTTCAAGGCTATAAGCTGTGAGTGTACATCCATATTTCTCTCTCATGTTGAAGTAGTCAAGACAGTAACAGCATGGCCCAGAGGTCACACAAACAACACTGAAACAACGAACCTTTAGAGCATGCTAGAACAAAGCCTGACAATCTCTCTGACAATCGAGTGCTTGGCCCCATTAAAAGGATTATTAATCAGAAAAGGTGCCAGTTACAGTATTTCTTGTGATATGAACACCTTTCCAGTAGTAACTTGACTAAGATCAGCAACTCATTTTACTTAGGCTGCTGACCACCCATGAGACGGTAATGAATTTTAGTCACTACCAACCTGAGACAGTTATGAACCAGTGACCTGGAGATGAAAAGACTTGGATTACATTACTAGTCCTCTGATCTATCCTGTCCCTTGAATATCTAACTCCATTTCTACTCTTTACAGAGGATCAACCACTACAGGCAAACAATAACAAATAGCACTCAACGGTCGGTCACCATGTATTTATATCAGGTTATGTTACTTAGCTCCCATCACTGATTATATTAAATGCAATAATTCTCTGAAGAAATTGAATCCAATTGCATAATGAAGCATTAAAAGAATTTGTTATTTGCTGCTATATAAAAATTCTTTTGCAGGCAAAACGCTTGTGATTAAAAGAATTTGTAATAAAGCAAAATGTCTGCATTAAGTAAAAAATGAAAAATGAAAAATAAAAAAATTTTAAAAAGAACTAAATTAAATCTTTGAATCCCCAAAGATAAAAGAGAAAAAAAAACCTCAGGAATATGAGGAAAAGATTTACTTAATGTTGTTTTTCAGACTCCTGTTAAAAAACATTATTTTTTGCTGGACAAACAACAACAACAATTTTCAAGTATTTCTCAGCCACATAAATACATAGCAATCTCTGAGGGTTTTTAATTTATTTGAAGATACTTTCCTTAATAATCCTTCCTTTAAAGATATCTCCCTGCTTTAACTATCACCATTTTGCCATTTTCAAGCCTAGTTGCTAGTAAGCAGTTTTACAGCTTTTATTTCTTCACATTCAAGTGGCTGTCTGTAATCACACTTCAATTTTTATGACACGGACTCTAAAAACAAAACACGACAAAAAACATGGCCTTTCCTCTATCTATTACTGACAGCAAAGTAATACAGCTGGTAGTATTGACAACCCCCCATGGCACTCCCTATTCTCTTTCCTTGTAGTCCCTCTACTGGTTATCCTGATGAGATGCCGATGGTCCTCCACAATTTTATACTAGTGGAGTGATGGTCCCTTGGATGAAAAAGCAAGCGGAGGCTCCAATTCTCTTATTTAATTGAAGGTAGTACAGATGCAGAGCCAGGAAAAAGACAATACTGCAAAGCGTCCATCCACTGAATTAGCAACAATGCAAACATATAATACGTGGCAGCATACAAACTTACATACTATATACATTTACATCTTTACTGATAAGTTAATAGAGGCATATATAAATGTAGAGGCATATATAAATATAGCTTGTAAATACACACAGCTCTAAGGCCCTATAAGAAGATACTGTTTGTCTCCATCACTCGAGATCTATTTTTACTATGAAACACTGTACCTATGGACTTTGAAAACATTACTGGACTCGCAATATAGTTTATTTTAATATTTCTGAGCTGGGTATAAATTCTTCCATGTTTATAAGTTCATATCCTGTAATCAACTAAGATCTTCACTAACTACCGAGATTATTTCCTGACTGCACACCATAAAAGGATTACACACATTAAATTAATATAGAATTGACAATGGCTTTATTATGTATGAAACTAATTAAGGGCTCAGTTTTGCCAAATATTACTCATAAGTGTACCTTTTATTTCCACAAGTGCTCCAACAAATAAGGTATATAAGGAGTACTTGTGCCAATACACATCTACATTAGGAGCTCTCAGGTTTGTGAAGTTAAATTACAGTCTTTATAGATATTTCAAATGTCTACCTCTGTTCCTCAGGTGCTATTTATATTTTTATCACAAAGGCATCATATCCCAGATTTATAATGAACTACAGGGCAAATCATACCTTTAAATAGAGATTTCAAGGAAAGATGCTTAAAGGGTGAAAAAACAGAGTTATAATACATTAAATAGATGTTCTGAATTGACATTCTGAATTGATTGTCACATTCTTTAAAAAAATATTAGAGGAATTGTATGGGTGGAAAAAGGGATTGGGGGAATGATCTTGAGGGGCTATAGCAGGACATTCTGGAGACCACTGGTGCAAATTAGTATTTAACAGTCAGTTAAATGGCCAGGTAAGAGAAGTGCACTAAAAAAGATAAATACATGACTACGAGTAAATCAAATGATACTACTACATTATATATACAAGATATTCAGAGGATGCAGGAAAAAAAGTCTTAATTCTTTTTTACTCTCAAGTTCTTTAACTCTTTTTTTACTCTTAAACCACTTTACGCTGTCATGGCAGGAGAAAGCACTTTGAAAACTTTCCAGAACATTAGATAGGAATTCTAAACTGAGGCAGACACATCTTTCCAGATTACTTTCAATTTTTCAAGTTTTGGAGAAAGCTAAAATTATCTTGCAAATCACAAATCAGAAATATGGTCTGCAGAATGTATTTGTGAAGAATGATTTAACATTTTCAGGCCTTCTTTCTGTCAGTGAATCACCCATGATGTGGCTCGTTGTTATTTGTAATTGTCCTATTAATAGTTTATAAAAACACATTTCAGCATCAATGTCATTTGCAAATGTTTCTGTATACTGATGAATTCAGACATTTGGTGTTCATTATTCAATGGCTGCATTCCTAAACCAGGGTTTTAGGGAACTGTCTGTTCCCTATATAGATACTGAAGTAAGAGAGTGAGAGAAAAAGCAAGCACTATCACAAAAGTAAATGAGGAACACAGGGTGCTCCTCATCCTGGAGAAGCATCAGGAAGTCACAGCACAGCCAGGGGCTGATACTGCGTACTTCTGAGGACTTTGATTATGCCATTAAAAAGATGGCCAAGAAGAGGCAAGAAGTGACATCAGAAAGCAGAATGAAAAAGAAATTAAGTTAACAATAAAAAAGGGGGAAAGAAAGTAGGAAAGAAGGAAATCTTAAAACAGCAAAAGTTCTGCACTGAAGGTTACTTCTTCCCAGGAAGGAATCTAGAAGGATGTATGAAAAAACATGAGACTTAGGATATGAGAGGAATAAATGGAAAGGAGGGAAGATCAGTGGTGGTATCCAAAAAGACAGCACTAATGAAGAAAAAAAAACCCACAAACTAATGAGGATAATAAATTTAAAAAAAGAAGCACTAATGGGAAATATCCCTTCAGCAGTCATGTGTGGCTGACTCAGTGTTCATATCACCATTTGTGAATATTAATTGAACAGCAAGAGGAAATCAGAATTTTACTGTAAGCTGCTGTATACACATGGGACAAAATGACTGGTTTAGAAACACCTATGACTTTATTTCAACATGTTCATTGCAAAGACTTTAAGCTTTGAACTCCTTTAGCCTGTCTATCAGCAACTTTTTACACCTATTTTCATTCAAGGCCACATTGCTAAATATGGGCTGGGCTGTACAACTGCATGTTGATCACTTATCAACTGCAATTACATTGAATATGAGATTTCTTTTTTGTTGATTTGCATTGGAGACACGTACAAAGTGCAGGGTTTGTGAATACAAAATTGCTAGAAATGGCAATGCTTCTGTAGAGAACCATGGCTTAGCATACATAACATTTCACTTAAAACCAGAGACAAAACATAGCCCAACCAAAATTCATGGAGGTGTTCTCATTTTGAGTATTTTCTAGAACTTTAAATGAAAATACAGACTAACTGGTTTTTATGTGCAAACCAAATTCCACTTTACTGAAATTCTGAAATTGCATTTATTATGCATTAAGTACATCTTGAAAAAGATCTTGCCTACTTCTTTATACTACTTTATTTTTCTTTCTAATTGTATATAACCAGTATATAATTACTATGTACACACACACATTTTTTCTTCCTGAAATTTAAATGTGTCCCTCCAGCCTTTGAAAGTTGTTCCTTATTAACTTTCCTTTGTAGCTGCACAGCCTGACAATCAACATTCAGTTTTAACACTAAATTCAAAGTTCTAGTTATAGGCGAACTTCGTTCAGCAAAATTACCTCTTCATAGACTCGAAATGACAAATTTTCCTTGACTTAAGGAGACTCATTCTTTTTATGGTAGTAAATGGCTAGACTCTGCTGCCGGTTAGATTAGCAAGTGTTCTTGAGTATTTAATTTTACAAGTCTTCTGTGGTCTACACGGTATACAGCGGAGTTCATTAGCATTGCAAGTGAACATAAAAATGCATCCAGTTTACAGAAAGATAAATGTGTCTTTTGCAGCATGCTGTCACTGCTCAAGTCAAAGATTTGGGATTTTATGATTGGGCTGAGATAGAAAATAATAGGCATAGGACTCATTTATAATGTGATTATCTAATTATACTGAGCATAAACAAAAAAAAAAAAAAACGAACCCAAAATAAAGCAATGGGTCAGTAAGTAAAGAACCTAGTAAACAAAAATGTGGTTACATGCTTTATTTTATATCTGTCCTTGTAGTAAGTAATAAAATCAAAATGGGATGGCTGAGAATAATTTTAAAACTAGCCAGCGTAATTCAAAATCATACTGCATCTTGCAGCCAAGGATCTCCAGATATTTTAAAAACTGGGCAAGTATCCTACAGTTATTTTGCAGATGGCACAAGTGAAGTAATTATATTAGTACAGCAGAACAATAATGCTCTGTTGCTGCCTGCATGAAACCAGTTTGGGGTACAATTAAATTTATAGGCAACAAATTGTATTAATGCTGAGTATCACTGAGAAATTTGGGACAAGCTCTTAGGAAAGCAGGAAAGGTTTACATGGGCAAGCAATTATAACTAACTGCTCTCTCTGATCAAAGCCTCATATGAGGTGTATTAGATTGAGAAGTTCAGAGTGGATGATGTCCATAATTTTGCAATTTGGTCATAAACATTGATCTAATGTGGGAAACAGTGAATAACAACTTACAACTGAAAACTACTGATACAAATACCGAGGACATTTTTATTCAAGTGTTTTAATATTAATTAGAACTGGTATTTTAATGCATTTTTTAACTCTTAAGAGACTATATACAAGGAAGTGCTTTGTCTGACTTGAACTGACCTGTACTACCATAAGCTCAATAAGTTAATATTAAGACTGTCAGTGAACTGTAAATCTACAATAAAGCCTTTCTTTGGTCCTCCAGGTTTGCATTCTATGTTCTTGTTAAAATGAGCCCAATGAAAAATCAGCTCATGAAAATTCAGAAATATGCAACCAGTAACCTCTCTGAAATTAAGCCCTAGGGTTTGCAATCTTTGCAGATAGTACAAAAACAAAAAAAAACAAAAAAAAAAAAAGGAAATGCTTTGATATTTGACATTTAAATTGTGTTAAATATTTTCCTCAGTGAAATTCTTAACAATTCAAGCAAACACTGCATTGTATTTATATTTATTACCCCACTGCCTTTGCAGTTAAAACCAATCTGAATCTGACCTTCAGGTACAGGTGAATGCCTTCCTCATTAGCCTTCACTTATATAAATGGAAAGTTAAATTTGGGCCAATGTGTTTTGAAACTCAGCTGAGGTAATTTTTTTCTAACTAACTGCTTTCCCCTTCTGTTCAATAAATGAACACCTATAAATACCACTAGATTATTTTAGATAATACACTTTATCTCACAAATGGACACATCTCTTCAGGAGTATAGTTACCCGAAGACAGAAATATCTAATCAATATTGACCACATATATTGCAATTTTATTACAAATTTGTGGGTTTGTACCTATATAAGGAAATAAATTATGTTTATATCACAACTGTTGATTTTGCATTAGCAGATTCTCTCCTCCCTCACTGACCACATACTGCTGCACCGCTGGAAGCAGTGAATCTTTTCCAGGGTATGTAAATATGCTTCTCAATTACAACTTTCTGAAATTAAGTGTAGACAATCTTGTCTCTTGATATCATAGAAGATAGGAAGGATAGGAGGTATTGTTATAAAAATTCAAGGTACAAAGAGCTAGGACTTTGCAGAGGCAACACATTCACAGAACAAGAACCAGAAAATAACCTTATTCTCTCCTTCGAGGTGCAAACTTAGCAGATTCTCTTGAGAAGATGAGGAAGGCTTCAGGCTTCAAAATGAGGAGCTGAAGAGCATTAATTAAAAGAAACAGAAACTCCACTCTCCTGAAATGAGCATCTGGTCAGGATTTAGGACTGATAGGATTATGTCCTGAAAGAGTGTAAACTGAAATCCACTTGGGTCTTTCAAATTTCACAAGAAGGTACCTTGGAAAGCTGTTCCCCACCCTCATTCACATCTTGCCTTTCTTCCTACATACACAAGAGAATGAACGGTTCATAAGCACATCAATTTCTCAACTCATTTCAGCTATCCATTTTAGTCACAGTAAGTGTAAAACCCATCTTTTTCAATTAATGCTAATTCTTAGCATTATCATTTGGGAGAACATAGGCACCAGCTTTGCTTCTCTGCAAATATGTTGGAAGCAGATGAGCTCACACCTGCCATTTTTTTAGAGAACTTATCCTATAGATAAGCCACAAGTAGATGCATTTGTGAATCCAGATTAATTCCAAGTGCAAATCAGTTACCCAGAAACCCCAAAATCCAGCACCTCAGAGGAACAGTTAGAACAGCAGAATGACTTCTTTGGAAATAATCACATAATCCTACTGTGTATGTAGGTAGCTTCAGAATGGATGTGGATAGATATCTGTTAATAGCAGGATCCCAGAGCAAAACTCTGTTGTTTTACATTCAAAAAACACCACACTTCTGAGACATTGAGTATCTTTCCAGCACACATGCTACAGTTTTGGGGGAGCCAGGAACTTCTAGTTTCTAACCAGGAAGCCAGACAGAAACATGTGTGTTTATAAGGTTTGTATATACAGACTTTGCTCTCTTCAGAACAAAAATCACCCCCAGGGCCAGTTCCCAAAAGACTGGGCCTTACACTTTCAAAGATCGAGCCCCACAAGAAAACATGCAACTGCAGGTAGTTAGCTGGGTCCCCTGGTAGGAGCACTGGGTTTTTCACTGCTAGTAAATCTTCACACAACAGCATTCACAAGTAGCATTTCATCTCATGTCTTGTTAGCTAAAAGTCCATCTCTGAGCACTAAGACAGCGTGTTTCAATTAGACAAAACTTCAGTCCTTCAATGGGACAATATTTTTTAGGACCCTTCAAATACCACAGCTTGTAATACATTCTTGGTTTTTAACTTCAAGATAGTCAGAGCCTAGGTTCTGCCTATCAGAAATGCTACCTGAAACTACATGAGTTCTTAAGGCTCAGAATGACATTTTCACCAAGGCAAAAGTCCTCTGGGAAAACAGGAAGGAAGAAGCGTCATAAAGCTCACCACTTTCTGGTTGAAGAGTTGTCTGGGTACACTTCTTGAAATTGTCTTCTCTAGCATACACATGCAGAACTATAGTTAAAAGAAAAACCGAAAAACAACATCACTGAGCATTTAATTCTCTAGAGAAATAAAAGAATGGCATATGCAGTATTAGACATGTTCGTTTAATGCCTTACAAAAGCACTCTGCTACAATTTTAATAGGGGATGTTTCTGAAACTGTTTCATCTGACATTCCAGCTGTGCCACGGTTTCACAGAAAATACTGAGAATCTTTACTTCATATTTTCCACTTCTAGAACTAGCCTAATGATATCCAGGCTGCACAGCTATAAAATTACTAACTGCCATTTTTAAAATATGCTGGATTACAAAACAATCATTGTCATCACTGTGCGTCATGAAAAGTCTTAGATGGTACCATAGTTAAAGAGAAAAAATCACAAAATGAATGGGAGGACCACTTATAACAAGTACCATGAAAGAATTACATTGCTGAAGAAGCTGTCAGCTGATGTCAGGATCATCTACTAAACTCACCTGGAAGCTGTATGGTGGGGACAAGGGGACTCGTTACAGTTCACTGCAGATGTGCCTGTGATCACACCTAACCTTTCTGACAAATCGGCATTTCTCACCCTACATCTATTGGTGATGGCAGGACCATATGTGGTCTGGGCACTGATTCAGTTTCATTTGGGACTTTAAAATTACTATTGGAATGGAAATATTATTTTCACAACTGAATATACTCTGTTTGCAAGATAAGGTACGACTTAAATTGTTGCATCCTGGCAAGTATTGAGTCAAATTTTCATTTCATAAGAGGGTTGAGCTCTCTCATAAACTGGAGTCAGAAATTTTGAGTAACAAGGAAGCCAAAATCTTTTGTATTTATTACCACAGGAAGACAATCTCCTTTCACTAGGAACAGCTGACCCCTAATACAGCAGGGTCTCAGGAACTACTTGGAGTAATGTTAGTAGAAGGAAGACTGGCAGCATAATCCCTGAACAAGCACAAGTAATCAATGAAAGAATGATGAGCCACACTGCACGATTCATTTCCCAGCAGTGCTCCTGGATAAGTTAATGATGTTGTGGCACAATTAAACCACATTGTCCACATCTTGCCTTTCTTCCTACATAAACAAGAAAATGAACAATTTTTATTAAATAGGGAAAGCAATTGAAGTCATAATGCTTTTAAAAGATGCAGTTATTTTCCAGGAAATGCTTATTATGTATATTAAGGAAAATATTTTTTTAAATTCTTAACTAGTGGAAACCTGGTGCTTTAAGGTAACAATTCACCTCAGGAATCTGCCTGAAGAAAAAGAGGGAATTGTAGCAAATGTTCCACTTTGAAAAAGAAATACCTCTAATTCCTAGATATTTCAGCTCAAAGTGTTGTCTCCTCATATTTAATCTCAAAATGCTTACATTCATGAAAAAAACATACTAGCCTTGAAGTGATCTCAGACTGCTACAGTATTTTAGTGTAAATAGGATGCAAAGAGTTTAAATGAAAGTATTCTGTGGGACAGAACTTGGCTTGCTGTACAATTTGCAAATCATTGAACATTTTCATGCAGTAATTGCTCATACATAGCCAATAATTAACACTACAGTAAAAAGCTAGGAAGTGAATCCTCACTCATGTTTTCTTATAAGCCCATAAAATTTTAACATTTATTTTGCCCTCTAGAGCAACAAGCAGTATTAGAAGTCCGTTTCTGTACTGATCTTACCTTTCAGAAGCTTGCTTTGTTTTTCCAACTGATGCCAAGCCACTAGACTAATTTTAATGCTTTAACCCATTAAACAGATTAAAGTAACAGTACAAACAAAAGAAATGGCTTTCTCACCAGTAAATATGAACATTCAAAATTTTCATGTAATAATTTGGTAATAAACCAATTCTTCTAACAACAGCTGTGTTTTGCATATTACCCCCAAAAAAAGAAAAAAAAATAGCCAAACATGAAATTCATCATTTTACCTTCAATAAAGCTCATATTACCTCACTGCAAACATTCACTGTAAATAAACACTCGCTGCAAAAAGTGTTTTTCTGGTTTCCTTGGAAAAAAAGGATTTTTGCTACCAACATTTCCCTAACATCTGTGTTTAAATCCAGCTACACAACATTACTCCAATGCACACAAGAACTCTTAAGGCATGAAAAACCTACAAGGCTACATTCTCAAAGTTATGGTATCACAAAATGTTTATTCACACAGGGCTAAATGACAATGATGGATGCCCTCCTATTTTGCTGTAAAATATTCCAGAATATCCTTGCTCTGAGCATTAATATATGGTTAATATTAATATACCATTAATATATGAGCCAGGCACAGACCTCTTAGTTCAGGAAGGTATAACTGCTCATGGATAAATCAAGTTCAGTCCCAACTTTATCTTCCAGGACAGCAGTGAGCATAAGCAAGTTACTGTTATTATCAGGCAAGCAAACTGTTATTGTCAGTCAGGCACACAAATATGATCAAAAATATATTACTTGAAAACAAGCAATTTAATTTATATGTAAGCTGGATCAAGGCCAAATGCATAGCAGAACGAAGGAGTGAAATATGTTTTCAGGTAGTTCTCTCTTGCTGCATTTTAAATAAGAGTTATTTTCATGGAAGAGCAGCTGATGTCTGCACAGCTCTGTAACTCACAATATTGAAACAGTCCTAGTAAAAAAGAGTAATTGCCTCTTGTACACAAATGGTTCTCTGTATGCTTGTACGGTCTTCCAGTGTTCTGGGACAAACTAGGTGAAGTGTTATAAAAAAACTCCATGATATTATGAAGTTTGAATAGGCAAAATGAATAGATGCAGAATGCATAGAATAATACAACTCACAAGCATTATCATGTCATCCTCTTACAATTTTTACTGAATAGATAGTACATGATGCATACGGTATGACAGTCAATTTAAGGGCTGAGTGACCTGCAGAAATATGGATCTACAACCCATCAGAATGTGTTTTAAATCTAACAATAACTTTCCTCTTTCACACATTAATACCTTAATTTTCTGTTTGTATTTCACTCTCACATTTTTTAAACATTAGTAAAAACATTCAAGTAACATCTCCTTTTTGATGACAATGATGCAAATTTCTAAATCAGCACGGGCTACCAGGAGAGCAGTAAAAAAATAATTAGCATTTTTCATTTGATTTTAACAACTAAGTTCTGTGCATTTTCTGAAGAATGAAGTTTAGCCATTGAACAAAATGTCTATTGTATCTTCAGGCAGCAGAAAAAAAATGCCTCTGGGAAGGAATTTATTGAACTTGTCCCCCCCTAGACCCACACTGAACTCAGAATTACACAGCATGCATCCCGTCTCCAGAAGAACATGATCTGCCTTTCAGTCAGATGCTTCCTGCTGCTGGTGAAACTTAAGCTGTGCTCCCTGAAAAGGTTTGACTTGAGAATTATTACACTGCCATGGTTGTAAGGTAAAATATATGGTAGGCTCAGGGAGCCACCAGACGAAACTGGTGCTCTGAGTAGAAAAATGACCTCTCTCTTTGGAATTTTTTTTAAATATGTATATGACCTTTTGCACTTAAGCATGCTACATATCTGTAAAGTATAACTGAGTATCTCATAAACATCATCATAATGATCTGACTCACCTGCAGTGCACCAAGTGTGGTCCAAGTGTTTGTTAACATGTTACTGTTATCTACCAAAGACATTACAAGAACTTTTTTCGGACATCAATGCGTTAGTAAAGCAACTCTCTTTCTCAAAAAAAAAAAAGGAGAGAGAGAGAGAACATGTGTTTTTCTCAAAAGGAACTATGCATTCATTACAGCTCCTGCAACTGCATGCTGTTAAGCATACTGTAACATTGTCAGTGCCTCCAACATAACAGAAGAGCTTACAGCTATTTTAAAGCCTAGAACTGTGAATCCAGCCCCACCTGTAGGCACAAGGGTAGAGAGGTATCTCTTGAATAGAAAACAAGGTATCCTTTCTAATGAGAGAAATGAAAGAACCAATTTTTGAGGGGTCCTGAAAGCTCTCCACTCCTGTACTATATGATAATGTACGTGCTGTACATGGCAGGATCTGGCCTGTAGTATCCTCTAGGAATATGCTAAGGTTACTTAAGCAGGGATAGACAAAAAGGGTATGAAGCTATTGATGTAGACATCATCCATCCCCCCCTTGAATGCACAGGTACAACACTGGGATTACTATCAACCAGAAGCTTAGAGCCAAATCCTGTAACTGTGAAGGGGAATACTCAGAAGAGGAAGCAATACCCTCAGCAATAAGAATTTATATGATTGAGTATCCAAAAGAGCAGACAGACAGTCTTTACCTAATACCTACAAATGTAACAGTCAGAAAACAGTTACTAAAAGGAAAAATAAGACAGAATACTATTCTACGGGGAGATAATCCATGGCTCACACATGGTCGCTCACGTGCCTGGGAGTTTTCAATTACACGTAAGGGGATCTAACATTTTTAATAGAAACTAATAAGATTTTTTTACAGGTTATCCCAATCAAAAAATATCTTTTGTATATGGTACAGAATGTCTAAGCATATTTTTCTTATGCATGTATATATACAGTCACAGAAAATTACTATAACATATTTAATACACAGCTTCCATTCAGTCTTCAGGTATTGTGCTACTAGAGCAGTGATAGATATGCTTTGCTAGTCTAGTATCCTTTCTGAATAATCCTCCCAGACACTCTTCTGTTCACACTCTGCAGTTAAACTTACTCTTCTCCTCCTCCATATCTCAAATTCCTTATGCTATTTCCCAGAACAGTTATGCACAGCAGTCATTTACTGTTTTTCTCAAACTTTTTCCTTCTTGACTACATTTTTTTTCCTTCTCTCTATTTATATTCTCTTGCTTTTTTATTTAAAATATGTAGTGAGTAGTACAAAAGATTGAGGCAAAATATGAGCCAAGGCAAAATGTCGTAGAGTGGGTTTTAACCCTACTGATACCTGTGACACTCTTCAAAAAGGTGTCTATTGTTCTGACTGCAGTCTGCCAGAATTTGAAGGTATAAGATACAGAAACTCCAAAAGGAATCCAGAACTGAAGAGCATATAGATTCAGAATTTTTGTTTGTTTGTTTGTTTTCTGACATGTTTTCTCATATTTGGAGAAGAACTGTTGTACAAAAGCAGAACAGATTTTAACATATAATTGCAGCTTTCTTATTGTTTGATTTAGAAAACGGCCTAGGGAAGTTATGCTGTATTGTGCATTTTAAGAATTTTTAAAATGTTAAGAAATAATAATGAACTTTGAAACGTCTTCCAAAGAGTGCTTCTCTTCAATAGAAATTTGAAAATCTAGGTTTATAACTAAAAAACCAAGCACATTCTCCCTTGCTGATAAAAATTTTAATGATTGCAACAGTTTCCGAGACAAATTCTATAAACTGATTAGAAAATAGAGATTTTATCTTTGCCATTCATTCTAACATTCAAGAATATTAGAAAATGTTTCAGAAGTTTGTTATAGCCAAACACAATTTTATACACATTTATATACTGATTTATACAAGTAAAGGTTTTTATGCAGACCAAAAGTTCTTGTACTTTTGACAATACAAATCATTCAGGCATATGTGTTCACATGACTTCAAAACAGTTTAGTACACAACCTGTAATTCAGTGTATAGCATCAGTTTAAAATGTCTTTAATTAGCAAGCATATGGAAAGCTAAGATAAACTAGTTTCATATACAGGAATCCAAAAACTTTCTAAACACAGTGTAACTTTTGTCCTGATGATATATATTCAGTAGAAGATCCATTGAGGAGAAAAAGTGATCCTGAAAGTTGGTAATCAGCTGAACTAGAAGTCTGAGCAGTAGAAAATACTTTTCTTAAAAATCAGTTTGAAGAAATTTTAGTCTGAGTGACATGAGGAACATTTCACAGGAGTGCTGAGTTTCCAGCAGAAGTAACCACAACTAGTATGCCCAGACATCAGGCAAAACTTCTGCAAAGGTAGGACACTGGATGATCACCAAGAATGACCAGCTCAGCATATTCCATACACCAACAGAAGAACCTGCACGCTCTTTCAGATAGTGTCTGTCCAGTGAAGCCAAGTAGCATGATCTGAGATTAAGCTGGGGGACAAAGGGAACATTTCAGCTACTAGCACGCTCATGGCATGAGCGTTTCTTCCATACATAGGACCAGCCTGCTGTCCAAGTAGGCCAACTCAGTGTTCGGCCTTGGGCTTTGGGAAATCATGGCATCACTATGATTGTAAGGAAGCCAAAGGACCAAGGCAGCTACAGAACAGGACCATGCAATTCTTGGTACTAAAAAGAAGGCAAGAAAAAGATGAAGTAAACAAAACAGATAGTTAATCTTTATGTTAGGCACATCACATTATTTGTACAGCACTTCTTATCTTCCAAAAAATTTCAGAAAGCATCCATATAGCAAATGTGATTTTTAAAAGGTACATTGTCACATAATCATTCTAGGTGCTCAAAAGAGTCTTACAAATATGAAAGTATTTTGGGTGATGAGTTAAAGCATTTTAACACATCACGGTTAAACTTCTCATTTTTCATTCTCTCGGATTATACTTTAAAGTTACTGAAGTACTTTAAAGCACTTGTTCACAATGTATTACAATGTTTATGACACTGCAGTATTTCTACAATATTACACTACTTCTTTGAGTGACATACATTTTACACCAAGATGGAATTTAAGCAAATGGAAGGATTTGTATTTTATGTGTAGTGTATAGCTGGTGCCTCATCTGTCTTTCTGAAATGGAAGGACTAAAGTAGTAAGCTGCAATTCATTTTATTCAGAATAAAAGCTGCGTAGAAGAAATCATTATGTCCCAACTGATTACAAAAGCCTATTTAATGAAATGCATATTTTTGAAGACTCAGAGGTACTGTAATGTTTGCGCTATTATTTAAGAACCATTAAGTGCAATTGTGACAGTAGCTCTCTTAAACATTTTATAGTCTTCTCGGTGTATGTTTATTTTCTACATCAACTTTTGCTCTTTTACATTATTGTTCTAATAATTCAGCATCTAAGCAATGCCACGCTTCAATGGATTGAAGTTAGCAGGACATTTTTCTGGAAAGGGGAAAAAACTTTCTGGCAAAAAGCCTACCTCATCTACATGAATTATAAGTGGTTTAAAATAATTTGCTGTCTCTAGGTCTCTCTAACCTTGCAAGGAAATTTTTAAGTGTTTCAGAAGCAAATTTACATAAATGCAATAAAAGTTTCAAATCTTGGATTTGTACTTCCCAAAGTAGCTTTTTGCCATTAACTTTTGGTTCTAATGGCAATAAGAAATTAAGCCTTTGTTCTAGCACTTTGAAATGACAGCAAGTCCATACAGTTCTTTAGATGAAAATATTCATTAGATAAGTGAAGTCACAGTACAAAGGTGATTTAAAGGCAACAGAAAGCAACTCTAAGCTTGACCAACTTGTAGGAAGCATCCTCCAGGTAGACCCTGGCCAGGACAGGTGCCAATTCAGAATTCATAGCTAACCTTATCACGAGGGTAACATGCTGCTCCTTGGAGTTGAGGTCAGCTGATGTGAATGCACTTTTCACCCTAGGCAAACGTATGGCTGTCAGAGGTCCAGAATCTACTTCAACAGCTAGAAGAGTGCTGTTAAGAATTTTGGATAAATTAATTGCTTTGAAAAACTCTGTAAATCATATCACAGTTCCAAAACTACAGCTGGTCATAAAGTTTAGGTCTAGGGTTTTGACCTTTGATGTCATTCTTTCTCAAACTTCTTCTACAGAAATGGTCTTCAGTTACAATCAGGACCTAAATCTTCCCAGAGTTTGAGGTTGTTTGGTTATGCCAGTCAATAAAAGTATTTTCTGTTCAAAACCAAAATTATTTTTAGGCTATATATTGTGTCATGACATTTGGTAGGAAAAAGAAAAAAAGCCTAAGTACCTGTACATCGATGTCTACTCTTGTTCTGGTGGCAGGAAGTATTGAACAAAATATATTTCCCACTGTGAAGGAATGCTTTCCTGTACAAAGCTAAATGTTTTCATTTGACCTATCTGCCTGTTATGATGGTAAACATTATCAAGTGTACCAAGGACAGAGTGGAAATAATGGGATAACTTTTGCTGAAAAAGGAACTATGGCAAAAAAAGAACTGTATGATTAAACAAACATTGATCTGAAGCAAGTGCAATGCAGCAGTAAGAGTAATCAGCATCTTTGGGACAGCTATCACACAGCACTTCTATCTGTAAAGACTGTTTCTAGATGGCAAAACATTCTTGATTCGTGTTATGAGCCTGATACGTGTTATGAACCTGATTCATGTTATGTGTTAAGTTCCTAAATACTGATAATTACGGCATCCATCTCACACCCATATTAACCCATATTAATGACACAACAATCATTAATGCTCCACACATAATAAAAACAGAGAGCCATTTCTGTTAAGATACTTAGCATTACCTAATAATCCTCCCAAGAGGATATTTCAGTCACTTTATCCTTGCAGATCCAAAATATTATTTAAGGTTTCTTTCTGTCATTTTAAAACATGTCCATTGTAGATTCCTGCTCTAGCATGGCACTCAGTGTTTCTTTTAAAATTAATCCTATGAAATGGCATTCCTCTGTGTGAGAAAGTTTTAGGACATGGAAAATAGTTATGAAAAAATATGGCTTTTGATAAGCTGAAAAAATTGTTTGCTAGATCTTAGATTGAAGTTTTTCCCCATGATGCTCATAAGAGTAACACATAATTCTCTTTTTTTTTTTTTTTCCCTCAAAAAAATCGAAGACTTTAACTAAAATTACCCTGGACTCAAAGATGAAATTTTTAATTTTTAAGAAAGGCATAAAAATTAACACTATTATATTGTACACTTAACTGAAAATACCTAGAAAAATCCAAAATCTACAGGGTGGGTGTAACACATGGGAGAGCTCACACTTGAACTTACGAATTAGAAATAGTTCTGGTTTTGATGTTCAGTGGTTACCATTAAAAGTAATGACAACAATTTGCTAAACACAGCATTGGTATCTCGCACTTTGCAACACACCTTTTAATCATGTTTACTCATATCTCATTTTCCACAAACTTTTCATGGTTCACTGTTACTTTAAAAGTCTATCTACTAACAAAACATAAGACAAACCTTCCTTTTACAGACAGCTTTATCAAGCATTATAAAAATAGCAACAAAAAACTTCCTGGGCATTAAAATACAGTTTGTGTCTCCTGCTGGTCATTGCCAGCCTTTGTTGAGATGGAAATCAGCTCTGGCACCAGAAAATCACAGTGACTAATTGCGCGGGTAGGAAAGATGAAATGTCTGGATTATTTTTTTTTTTAAAATAACTCTTTTTTCCCCTATATCCCCATCAAGAACAGATAAGGGGAGGAGGACATCAAGTTCCTACACACAGAATGGATGCTTTCAAGACAAAAAAGTAGGCAACTTTCTGAATACATAAGGACTTCTTTTTCCCAGGCTTCCTCAAAAGTTTGTCTCTTTTTTCCCAGACACCACCAATCACTCTAATAAAAGGTGCCTATAAATCTGCCTATGCCCGCAGGCCACCACAACTACAATAAAAATAACTGAAGAGGAAAGAAAGGAAAACAAAGATGGAAGAATTTCTTTTCCAGCTTTCAGCAACCAGTTCTTTCCCCTTCTTTTCACTAATTAAAAATTCTTATTATATAATTTTCACTTGGCAGTTGGTTCTTCAGTGAAGTAGTAGAAAATACTTCTGGCTTCCTAGTGTGATTTCCCAGATGTTATAGCAGGCAGGTGAAGAACATTATTGGAGTCACAAAGAGATGGTTGCTCAGAATACTCCCCGCTGTCTTCGCCCCCCTCCAAATTCAAACTGCACATGTCATTAAATGGGAGAGCCCTTAGAGTAACTCCGGGTTAACAGCTGTGTCTGTCAATGGCTTGTTGCTATCCTGACAGTGAACAGAAAGAACATTTTCCCATGTTGATCAAAGATCCTAAACTTTTCAACTTACTATTATGAATATTAGGAAACTCTTTTATAATTCTCTTTTTCATTCCTTCTTCTCTTCTCAGCCTTCCTTTGCCTAATCTTTCTTCTCTTGTTTTTTCTTATCTCTTTGCCTCTCACTCCATTTAAACTAAACTGCTCTCCCATCACCTGCCCATGCTGTTTTTTGTTTATTTTTCATTTCTAGTAATTCATCTTCCTTCCTTCCAGCCCTCAATTCTGCAGGGAGATAAGAGATATATGAATATATAGAGCAAAAGTCTGGTTTCACTGAAGTTGATAACACAACTCCTACTGACATCAGCACAGCCAGGATTTTAGTTGTGTACTGACATTTGATACGAAACTTCCAAATAGTTTCCCCCTTTGTTTGTGATAAATGTACATGGATTTTTCATTAAAAAATAAGTTCAGGAAAGTTAAACTGCGCGCCCTATTCAGGAAGGTAAAAATGGTCTCATATCCACACATAATGTGTAGACGTGTCGCGTCCCAAAGTTGGAGCGACTCAGGTTCGTGGATTTCCTTTGTCAGAATTAAGGTGAAATGACACCAGGGCAGTTCAAACAACAATTAACATTTATTCAACCTAGCTAACTTTGTCCAAGTACACATGAACTTGTTAATATGAACCTTGTAACATGTCATTAAGCCGCTGTTTGAGAAGAGGAAGGAAGTATAGAAAAATGAAATGGAAAAAGGAACATGAAATGTATCAGAAGGAGAGCCCTCCCGTTGAGTCACGAGGTTCAGAGCAGACCCCCTTGCTTTCTGGACTCCTTCTCAAAGAGGAGCTCAGGGGCGGCTAGATCCAATTCTAGTCTCAGACTTGGTCAATGGTTTATGTTTCAAAGGATGAGATGTAGGGACTGTGGAAAAGAGAGAAGGAGAAGAGAGAGAGAGAGAGAGAATGAGAGAAAAAAGAAAGAGAGAAGAGAAGGGTTTCACCGGTCCTGGGTCCAGCGTTGGTCCAGCCAGCGTAGAGATCCAGCTCTGGAGGGCGCGCACTGAGGATTCATTCTCTGTTCTTTCATAGTGTGTTAGTTGATGATCTCAACATGCGCAGTTCCCACACCTGGGGTTCACTGGAATTGGTCAGTGAGCTTTGGGGGGGGGGGCTGTTCATTGTGGAGTTGCTTCTCTTTTCCTGCTGGCATGACCACTTAAGATAGAAGCACAGTCCCAACTTCCATGGGGCCTTCTTCCTCCAGGAAGGCATAAATTGTGTTCCTTCTCCTGGTCACTTAAGATAAGGAATTGGGGCCTTGGAGAAGTGCGTTCCCACCCTCCCTGGGGCCCTCTCCTCTGTCCACATTGTCCTGTTCACAAAACTCCAGCATTTTTACAGAGGTCATTTTGTCCACTAAAGCTCTTTTAGCAGATGTTTGAGACATTTGAATTTGTCAGACTGTCACAAGACGTAGGACTCATGAGACACATTTCTGAATGTATTATCTTTTAGAAATGACATACCTCAAACCTTTTGCAGCTGTAACCCCTTTTGTCCTTCTCTGAAACGGACCACCTCCCTCACATGGTCTCTCCTTCCCCTGTCCAGTCAGGTAACAGCTAATGATCCCTAATTCCAGGCTGCTGAATTGGGTGCTACATAGAAAGGTCATAACACAAGAGCCATTAGAAAATTGTTTTCCCTGTACCTGTATCACCATCCCACTGCCCCAGGTATTTTTTGCTGGTTTTTCTTCACTGTTTTAATATTAACTATCAGTTATTAATCATTCTAGTTACTAAATGCCTTTCATTACAAGTGCGTAAATACAGCTTACATTAGAGTCCAATCTCACTCATTAAAATTTAAGTCAAGATGTACTCCTCTCATCTTTTGAGTTACTCTAGATTCCTGCTGGTGAAACAGTGCAGCATTTGGGATTTTCTTTTTCAGTGTTAACAACTGAATCCTTTTCACTATTCTGCCATTCTGCTACCTTTCTTCTGGCAGTAATAGCCTAGCACAGATAGCATGAAGCAGTTGTCCTTACAGATTGTTACTTTATTCGAACAGCTGTTACTCGTGCACTAAATATAAGGTGGATGTTGGAAAAAGACTTTGTGAAGCCATATATCAGGATGAAAGTGTTATAGCTTTAGTGTTGCTTACAAATCAATTCCTCTGAGTTGGGCTACCATTAGTAGCTTTTAAGATTGCCTAGAGCTGTGTCATTCACTGCTATTTTGACACATTAATGCATTAATGGTATGTGCAGGCTGACATAACTTCTCTGAAGTACTATTACAGTAATTACTAAGAGTCTTCAATATGACATGCAAAGTTAAGAAAGGTGACAAAAGAGTATGTAGATACTCAGACACTCTTAAAACATTCATTCAACATTGACAGGGTGTAATTAAGAAACTACAAAAACATTGAGACAAGGATTGTCTGCTATGTACACTGTCAGAGAAAACAGGCATGAATGAAAAAGGCAATTATGTGAAAATGATGGCTGATACTATCAAACAATTCTGTTTCAGCAAAAAGAGGTTAAGAGAATCAGGGTAAAAAGTACTGGGTTTGCTCAGATCAGTTCTTTCACAGAGAAAAATGTTAAAATCTCATTAGTGTTTTGTAAAAAAGATGCAAAATTTTGAAGCCATTTAGGAGGCAGCAGATGGTAGTAATGAATCCTGAGCCTGTGTTTAGAACCTCTGAAACTCAGAATAAAATATATTTCTGGATTTCTTCAATTATCACAGATGTCTCCTGAAGTAAATTAGTGAGAGCATGGAACATTATCTGTAAAACAGATCTTTGCCCTTACGAATCATTTTACTCTATTTTTTTCTCAGTCAGGTTTATTTACTAAGATAAGTATTACTCTGGATTACAAATTAAGAATGCTGAACATTATTTCCTCTTTTCATCTAAAAACACTCTTTCATCCCACACATGTATCGTTCAATAAACTGGTTCAATGGATCAAGTACCTTAATATCAAAATCCCTCAGCTGTCCTTCCTTCGCCTGGAACTAGGGACCATCAGTATCTTGATAACTCATTGCCTCATGGTCCGTTGACTGAAGTGCTATATAGGAGTAATTCCTTGGACAACATCTTTGTGATGTGTGACGGCTGGGATTACTGTGAGCAAACAAGTCTGGAGTGCTTCCAGCTGGAGGCTACACAAAGGTATCCTTGGGATTCTGAATTCTTTATAGTACATTTAAACATCATACTTAAGATGATGAAATTCTGAATTCTTTATAGTACATTTAAACATCATACTTAAGATGATGAAATTCTGAAGTCTTTATAGTACATTTAAACATCATACTTAAGATGATGAAATTGCCATTCTTAGAGATAACATAGTTTCAGAAAATTTCTGTAGGTTGTTCACTCTTGATATACACATGAAAACCACACAACTGTGATATTAACTAAAAAAATTAATCCTTCTAAAAGCCATTCAGTACATTTGAATTTAAAGGGGCTGATTTTTCTGCTTGTTTATAAGTAAAGAGATGGAGAGCAATTTTAAGCTTTTCACAAGGTTTGCTTTATGTTGTTGAAACATGTTTTGAATGCTTCCCTTCCTGCCTAAGACCCAGCTATAACAGTCTACTACTTCCTTCACATCCCAGTCCACAAATGCCAGGTCAAGAAATATCCTTCCTTAAACTCATATTTGATACTTGTAATATAATAATTTTCAGCAGGTAAATAGTTAAGTCTTTTAGGAAAACATATTTCAAATCAACATACCTAAAGCTAAGTTGGCGTTTTGCAAGAACAAGAGCTGATTAAGGACATCAACACTTGGCTGTTAATTGTTTACAGCCATAAACTAATTCTATATTTAGCCAAAGACACATTTTAAATCACTGCTGTTTATTTTATAATCTGAAATGAACAGCAAGAATATGGGTGATATTTTAACTGATTCATAAATATTTAAAAGTCTGCTGATTTTCAATCATATCTTTCTGCAATCTGTTTTTCATAAATACTGAATTTAGTGACAGGTTATTTTCAGTAAAATAGCACAATTATCATTCTTCTAGAAAAACAGTTAAAATAGCACAGAAAATCTTTAACACTAGGAAGTTCCCCAGTATGATTTATTACCTAAAAGGTACTAATGTATTTCAGAAGCATGCTAGAGCTGTATTTCTGTTGCTCTTATTAAGAAATTCTAGCTTCAAGCTTGCCAGTTTGATATATGTTTCTTCCTATGTCTCATGTTATTCATTGTCATAAGGACAAAGCGAATTTGACACCAATATTTACTTCTATTCTGCCAAGGCAAGAATATTTGAACACTGATTAGGAAGGAAAGGAACTAAGAAAAGATTGCTTTAATAAATAGTATACAACTTAAAAAAAAATCCCAGAGGGCCTTTGGGGGGGGGGGTGTAAAAAAAAATAGTTTTCCCTTCTTTCTCTACGGCATACAGAAATTTTAAGTTTAAATGTAAACTAACCCCACAGACAAGTTTTTACCTGTTAGGTATAATCAGCCAGTTTAGACAAATTAATTCTACACATCAGCTATAATGTGACAGAACATTCAAACACTACATATGAATATATAAAAAAATACATCTATAAATATAGAAGTATTGTTAGCCATCCCTTTCTCCCACCAGAACTGGGTGCTTTTAAATAACCAGATATTCGAAGCAGAAGAAGATACCTAGTGGTATTTCTCTACCAATTAACTGCTTTGTAGCTACACCCAGTACACTCAGTTCTCTGATAATATGGAAACTGCTTCTAATGTAATGGACTATAACAGTATAGTATTGACTATTGCTTTTCGCCGGCTGAATATGCTAGCCTAGCCTTTGTGGAATGACCAACTTGTAATCCCATCACTAGTCCCATAAACAAAGCTGCTTTCAAGAAAGAATTAATATATGAATGTCATAAACATACTCCATTTGCAGGTCTACTGTTCCCTGGAAATAAAACAGAAAAAGTAATAACATGCAAAGTGTTCTTTCCAACTTCATAAAAACTATTTAAAAAAAATTCTTCTGATGACATCATGCTGTGATCACAGACACTCATATAATGTAGAGTTAGATATAAAATTCCTGTATGTCAATAGCAACTTAATAGGCATATGCTCCTGAAAACAAATCAGATCTCCTCTGCGAAGAAAATGTATTTGCAGGACAAATGAAAACCCACTGGTCAAAACAAGAAAACACTTGGTTACCTCAAATTAAGTTGCTTTCTTAAGAGACACAACTGAAGGAGATCTTAAAGTTACTAAATTACATCAGACTATTTAGAAATCATAACAACTACCTTCCAAATAGGAAATCAAAGATATAAAATTAAAATTATGTATAGCTCAGTACAACACTGCAGAAGAATTAACCTGTCCTGCATGAATGAAAAACAGAGTTTCCACTCTCTACATTTAAGAAGGATTCAGATGTATCACTTCCAGAGTTAGTACAAGCACCTTTGCTTAGATTTCTCTCTTTCAACAATAGCAATTTTTAACTCAATTTTAAGAGCTTTATCATAAAGCGTTCTTTTCTATAGCACGTCATAAATCTTCACAGCAGCCAGGATGTGGGTCGAGCTCTAGACTACTCCATGAAGGCTAAGACATATGAACTGCACACAGATAAACATGTTTTTTAATTTTCAAATTATGTATTCTGACATCACAGAACATAAACCTTTGACATACAAATCCATCTATCAGGTGCTAATCTAAATCTGGGGCCAAGGCAGTGGAAAGAATGGTTCATTCCATTTCTAGCAATGTGTTGTTTCACAAGAATAAAACTCAAATCAGTGTAAACTATTGGGAAAGTCTAGAGTCACTACTAAACAATCCCCAGAAGAAAAGGGGGAAGGAAAGGGTATAATACAGAGTTTCTTTGCCTGTATAAAGTAAACACAAGAAACTTTAGCAATACATTCTCTCTCCAGAAAGCTGCTTGCAGAAGCAAGACATTTGTATAATGCCTAATGTACTTCATTCCTCTTTCATAAAGATTCCATAAGTATGTAACAAAATAAACAGAATGACTGACGCAACAGCCTGGAGAAAACCAGTAAATAGAGCTCATTTCATATGCAAAAACAATAATGAGGAAAGATCAGTTACTGCAGTTCTAATAATAAACAACAGATCATTCATAACAGAAACTTAAATAACACTGTGTTTCAGGTGAGCAATCCACACCAGGGACTGGAATTTTTCCTCCCGCTCCCCTAGATGTTCATTTCACTCTGGAAGTACAAAGGAACTGCAACAGAATCCTGGTCTTCCCCATAGTATTTTCTTGCTGCATGTGGGCGTTGCAGTGATACAGAATGACTGCAATGGTCCCCAGGCTTCCCCCTTTCTCAGCTGACACACATCAGGACACTGGTAGCATCTTTGCAGCAAAAAGGGTTCTTGGCACCAAAAGCTAATGAGAATAACTTTGAAAAGGTCTGTGCTGGATAGAGTGTAAAGGTATAGTGGAAAAAATTCACCTATCTTTACATCTTTCTATCTGATCATCGTACTGAAATACAACTCAGCAGGAGCTGAGAACAGGGGATTATTTGCCTCAGATTTCTGGCAAGACCAAAACAGTCTGTGACTGTGGATATCTAAGTTATATACACAGATTTTTCTGCCACACTCCCTCCCCTGCCTATTTTTTACCCCATACCTGCAAGGAAAACAACGATATCTACCTCAATTCTCATATTTGATTTATTGTTGATCCCATGCAAATTTAATGTTCAGAACAGTAGCTACAGCAACAGATAATTTTTTCATATATTAAAAAATGAGGAAAGAAAGGTTATAAATTTGAGGTGGATAACAGAGTTTTGCCTTGTTATCTCTAAAAGCTGTTGAACAAATTGACTAACTATATGTTTAGAAAAAGCAATTCTATTTAGAATTTTAAAAAATATATCTTCCAGGTTTCACATACCAAAGCCTTCATTCAGCTTCAGACAAATCAAATCTCTCTAAAAGTGGCCAGAGAAACAAAAGATGTAATTCGTACTAACGAACATGTGCCGTGCGCTATTTCTTGCAAATGTGTTGGGTTTAAATCATATTATCAAGCACACAGTTTGGGGGGTTTTTTAATGGATATATGAAGCAAGTGCAAGCTTCATAGTCCTCACACATATATCCTCTAGCTGAAGTGACATGACAGGAACCAAAAATTGTTTGTCTGGCTATGGTATAACTGAAATAGAGGCAACCACTGAAAGAATGCAGACTTGGCAGAGTCTCCTTACCAAATAATCTTGCTTGTATGTTTATGACCATCCACTTTTTCACCTTTACATATGCCTATCTACATGATGGCCTCAGAAACCTAGCCCTGGCTCCTGAGAATCCTAAGTCTCACGTAGGATTAATGGCAGCTTTTTCTGGGGACCCAGTTGGTACTAAAATATCCCAAGTCATTAGTAGTTTAACTTCTGCATTAGCTTCAGTAGCTTGTTCTTTAAAGTAAATCAATTGGAGTCACAGATAATTTTAGACACTCAAAATTTATCTGCTTTGCAAAACAGCTTGTATAGTTACACTGGACTTTATTGAACTGTGATATCAAACTTTACCATTATAGGCCAATAGTCGGAATAAAATGAAACAAAGGTTCCTAAACAAAGGCGCCAGAATACCGAGTATATTTCTACCTTTAATTTCAGACATTTAATAAAGTTTCATTCCTTTTATTTTTGCACATCCTTGCTTACAAAGCCATCTTCTCCATGTCTATGTGAAATAGCAGCTTATATAAAAGCCACAGTTGCTTAAGAACAGAAAACATATCCAACACGGTTAGACACAAAGATGCATAGACAGGCATGCATAGAACTGCAAATATAGCTTCCTAGTTGTAGTTTGTAATTCACCTGTATGCTAATAAGTGACAGACAAAACTGTGTTCAAGTCAACCTATTTGTGATTTCAAATGTGAAATACCAGCATGTGAATCTGGGTAAGTTGCAGATATGTGATTACTACATAAAACATATGGCAAGTATCTGTATATACAAATGAAACCCCAAATACTGAACATACTTACAAACAACTAAAGACATACACACACATACATACATGTCTTTTCTCATGCACCCAAATACAACTATTGGGATAGACATTAACTGGTGTATGTCTACCACTAATGAGAAACCATGAAGTTAACGAAAATGCAACACAGATGCAAGTTACATCTTTGCGACCAAAACGTCACCCTGTCCAGAAAAAAACATGAATGTGACTTTTCTAGGTCATAAAAAAAAATGATGTTATATGACTGAGCACGGAAAAAAATAACTTAAGAATGCATTTGAGACATGGGAAGTTTGAAATATTTTATATAATTGCATTCCAGGAGATCCTGAAAATCACATGAAAACAATAACCACTTAAATGATTGTCCTAAACAAATTTTTTCTATCTACTTTTTTCAAGGACAGAAACACAATGTTTTCTTTCTTTTGGAAGACAGCAACCTCTAAGCGTTCTAAGCAAAATGAAAGTTAACTGCAATTTTACATATCAAATGTATATGTTAATTGCCACATAGTCAAGCATTACCAGCAGACTCTAAATATTTGATGATTTTCTAGGCCTCCATTGAAATGTTGAAGTTCCATTAGATCATAGGTTGCGTATGCATGTACATGAGAATAAGAGTCCTGCATTAGGTGGGAGGATAATTCATAAACATCTGGGTCTCTCTGGAGATCAGGATGCAGAAGTGACAAGTCTGTGACAGCAGCCAGGCTATGCTAAGTGCTGAGCTACTTAGCATGAGAAGCTTGGCGCACAGGGAGAAGGCAGCTCCTAGTGAATTTAGGAACAACCAGAGTTAAGTGGTGACACCTGAGCAAAGATTTTGCAGGACTGCAATTCTGACATTAGTTGCTTTCGTTTCGGCCAAGCCATCTTTAAATACCTCAATCCTTCAGTGGACCTAGCTCTTACAGATGTATGTGCGGTCTGCTATGATTGTCCTGCCTTTGATTAAAGAAAGAGACTAACTCAAGTCTTAGTTATTTTTTAGGCTTTTTTTAGGAATCTTGTCAAAGATCATTAACACATTTTCTCAGTACTGGACATGACAATTAGACAGAGAATTTCAATAGTTAATCAACCAGTGTAAAATAGTAATGAATAAAATTCACATATAATTCCACTCAGACTCTCATAACAGAGTTTAATTGAGCTTTAAGTGATTTGAAACACTTCAGTTGGTTCCTTTCATAAAAGTAAATTTCACCCATTCTGAATTCCTGTGTAAGTGTGCTTCTCAAAAAATGCCACATTTAAAAAACATTATTTCCACTAGCAATTGTTTACAACTTTATATGGAAGATATGTAATCAGAACAGTTTTTATTCTGTAGTATTTCATGAGGTCTATGAATTCGTATAGGGTTTTTTCTACCAAAATATTAATGGAAATGTAAGATGAAAGTTGTAACTTAATACCCTGAATATATGCAAAATAAAATGTCTCTTCTGGTATACATCAATTTTAGTTTGTCGTTGCACCTACTAGAAAGGTTTTGCTGCACCTTCATAAAAGACTGGGGTTTGAAATTTTAAACAAAAAATACTTTATTTGGAGAAACCCAAAAGCTTAAGATAAAAACATTAGGGTCAACATTTCTATACTTAGATAAAAATCTCTTTAATATAATGGGAATTTCTGAGTAAACACTGCAAGAAGTGGTTCTTTATGAAAAAAGTACATGGTATGATTAATGAGATTTCTAAATGTGAAATTAAGAAATTCTAGGTGTAAGAAAATGTCTTTGGACATAATGAAACTGAAGCTTCTTCAACTTTCTGTTCCACAGATTGTATGAAAATTCACCATATTCATGTTACAGTAATACTCTTATTAAAGGTATGCTTTTAATCAGTTCTGGAGAGAAAAAAAAAACAGCTTTCAATTCAAGAAGGCAATTAAGTATACACAGAAAAATATTTTAATCACAATTATAGGCTACAAATAAATGACACTATAATCAGGATAAAGAGTACTCCCATCGGACTATATGATTTGTTAACTAAGTAACATAGATAACTGTTTCATTTCCTCCCTGAAAGATATTCCAATACCTTTTCCCTAAAATACCCAAACTTAAGTCAGAATTATTAATTCCAGTACCTGTGGAACACAGTATAGTAACACAAAACATCTTTAGAAATGTATAGGCCTGCTGTAAAGGCATATACAAATGTGTAGGTCAGCATGTAAGGAATGTAACCTTCAGAATCACTAAGTTTCTCAGTTGCTGAAAAAGTTGTCTAACTAATTTCAGGAGTGTCTATAAAATACTGAAATAATCTGAAAAAGAACCTCTTCTACATACTAAGAGGGTCTAACAGAAAAAGTTTACTGTTACATTATTAAGACTGTTTTGTGCTGTGTATAATAATTAGCTGACTGCCAAACACAAATTAAAAAGATTCTCTGGATGTGGATGCATATAATATATATGCATATAAATGCTTCTCTAGATGTGGATGCATATAATGACATGGGGATGCATAGTACCTCAACGCTAACTCAAGGACATTCACATGTACTCCCTATTTGCCATTTACATGAACCTAATTACCAATTCTGATATTGAAGAAATCATCAGACATACAGTAAATTGAAGGCATGACAGCATTATTATATAGAAGCTACAATTCTGCTAAAATCTGTATTACTAGCTTTTAAGAAGAAAACCATTATTTACAACCCTGAAAAACAAACATATTCATATTTATGACATTATAAATCTCCATGAAAGCCAGTGCCTACTTACAGAGAAAAAAAAATTATAGGTTGTTAGGAAGCCTAACCATTTTGCCAAAATCTGCAAAATCTCATGGAATGCATATTACAGCATCTGAGTCATCAGCCTCATCTTCATGAGTACATCATAAACACCGCTATGTAATTTATCTATTCCAGTATGCCAAGTCATAACAAGTTTTTGATGTCAGAAAAATATTTTGGGAAGAACTACAAATGGACTGAAATACATATTGCTTCACGCTCATTTAAAAGGTTCTGTTTATTTTTTAAGAAGTTCAAATGATGCCATTGCTCACAGGAGATTCGAAATTTGAGGGAGAAAATATTCTTTGAATAGAAAAGTATTTTTTCCCTACCAGATTAAATACCAGTCAAGCACAGCTAAGGGGAAGCTATTATAAACCACTATCCCCTTCACTGATTTGCATTTTTGAGGTAAAATTTTGACAAATCTGCCAAGCTGCCCCATGCACATGATAACTCTTACATGGATTCCTGTGAGCACTGCATAGAAGTAGTATCATAACACCTACAGACACTTCCCAAGAAAGCCAAAAAATTGTGGTAATTAGACACCAAATCTATCTGAGTGTCCTGGTTTCAGTTGGGATAGAGTTAACAGTCTTCCTAGTAGCTGGTACAGTGCTATGTTTTGAGTTCAGTATGTGAAGAATGTTGATAACACTGATGTTTTCAGTTGTTGCTCAGTAGTGTTTAGACTATAGTCAAGGATTTTTCAGCTTCTCATGCCCAGCCAGGGCACCTGACCCAAACTGGCCAACAGTGTATTCCATACCATGTGACGTCCCGTCTAGTTTAGGAACTGGGAAGGGGGGGCAGGGATTCGCCGCTCGGGGACTGGCTGGGTGTCGGTCAGCGGGTGGTGAGCAATTGCCCTGCGCATCATTTGTACATTCCAATCCTTTTATTACTACTGTTGTCATTTTATTAGTGTTATCATTACCATTATTAGTTTCTTCTTTTCTGTTCTATTAAACCGTTCTTATCTCAACCCAGGAGTTTTACTTCTTTTCCCGATTTTCTCCCCCATCCCACTGGGTGGGGGGCAGTGAGTGAGCGGCTGCGTGGTGCTTAGTTGCTGGCTGGGGTTAAACCACAACACTGAGAAAGCTGAAGGTTCAGTCCTCCATATGTCCCCCTCATGGTATGAAAAGTAACACAGTACCTCATGCTAACTCTCAAGGAGATTTGCATGTCAACCCCTATTTACCAGACTACTTGTCCTCTAACGTGAAGACATTTGATGTATTATTATCCAATAGAGGTGCTATCTAAAAAGTCATCTGCCACATACTGTAGGTGACACAGTTACTTAAATGATACAAAACAATTTAAATTACTATTTATGTGTCCTATTCCATTAAAATTTAATCAAGATGCCCTGTTATATACAGATTCTCAACATGTGCTAGACAGCAGTCAATCTCTTCATCATCTGTAAAAGAAATGCTTCAGATTTGAAACAGAAACACAAATGTGTAAATGGAGTACTCAACATCTGCACAGAAAGAAACCCCAGAACAATGACCCAGATTGGAAGTTATCTTTCAGAGACAGAAAAAAAAATAAACCTGACAGTTTAGAAAAATCCCCAAAACTCTGACAAATAAAGATTTGAATTTGATGACTATGCTTTTTAAAAGTGAGTATTTGCTTGAAAGTTATACATATAAAACACACATCATTCTCCTAAAGCTGAGAATACAAAAAAGCTTATAAATACAAAATACAGCAAAGAAAAAAAAAAAAAAACAACTATCCAGGTTTTTAACTCTCTTTAATTATCTTTTTTTTTTTAATAATAAGCTGTCTACCATTACAGATGCTTCATGTAACAACTGCACAAAGCTCAAGCAAGTTGAACCATAAGAATGTTCTGGAGGACCAAAAAATTAATGAATATGACTGTTTATTCCATTATAATAATTAATATATGTTAGAGGAAATGAATTACAAATATTGAAAAAAGTTATTCAAAACCAGAATATTATGAAGTAGTAACAATTAAGAGCTGGTATTTGCATAAACAACTATGACTTCAGAATGACATCCTTGTAAACAATACCAGATTTTATCAGACTTGTTACTAATTTGGCCAAATTTCATACTGAAAATCATCTGTAGATAATGAGCAGAGAATGTGAAGATCTATTAAAGAGTCTATTTTCAGAATTTAATCATACTCTCCAGGAAAAATTTGTTCTGCTGTAACAGACTAAAAGTTAGTAAACCAGTACAGAAAAAGAACTAAACTTAATAGCTTATATCAAATGGATAGGTAATTTTTGAATAAATGGAAACTGTGACTAAAAAGCAGTATGTGGGAAGGAAAATGGAGAATGTAATTGCCATAAAACAGCACATCAATGGTCCATCTAGTCCAGCATTCTGTCTTCAGAAGCAAGCATATAAAATGCTTAATGAAGCAAACAGGACATACATATATCATCAGCTGCCTTCAGCAAATGCTTCATGAACTCAGAGCTGACTTTACATCAATAGTATTTAAAAAGAGCATATACAGACCAATTTCAAACTACTTTTAAAGACAAAAAGTGTGTTCAATTCTGCAATTATCTTTTCTGCAAATTTCATATTGTGCTGCTTTTTGTATTTTGGGCAGAAGTGTATACCCTACCACTCCTTGGTATTCAGGTTGAATCTACTGATGTATATTAATATATTTTGTCAGCCTATTTTTTAAAACCTTGTCTTGCAATAATTTAGAAACATAATTAATTACAGATGTAGGGCTACTGCAGCGTCACATGAATTGCTCGTTCATGAAGACTGCGATTACTTTCTGCTTTCTCATGAATATTTCTTATTTCTATACCAGTAATTCAACTACTCCTAGTTTTGTTGTAGTCCCTTATGAACATACACATCCCTACTTCATAAAATAGAGGGAATAATTTATGACTTAACATGCAGTTAATGAATCATAATAAAAGTCATCTTGCAGAAAATGACTAAACACAAAGATTACCACCAACACACAAGATCCAATTGCTGGATTCCAGTGGCAGAACCCAGAGGAAGGAAAAACTGCAGGAGTATAGTGATAGAAAGATCACTTAGAGCAAAGTCAAAGTAACAAAAAGTTACTGAAATACACAATTTCCAAGTCTGACACCAGTCTATCAGGCCAAAGGGACAGACAGCAACAGAACAGTACAATGATTCATCAGAAGCTCATTTCAACATGGTGACACTCAACAAATCTGTGCAAGTGATGGTATCATAAAGGGCACCTGCCCTGTTCTTCCTAACCATCACATCCTCAGGGGCCTGGCGCTGAAAGCTGCATTGAACCTTTCACATTTGCTACCTTTGAACCATGATCTGACGTGTGCTCACAGACTCGCTTCTAATTTGGGGACGTTCTTCACTTTGTAGACTAACCAGTCGCTTGGCTTTCATGATTTGGTTGCAGACCCTTACTTATAGTCTATAAAGTAGTATAGATGAGGTCTATTTTAAATTCTATTTAATACCAAAATATTTATTTCTAATGGTAACAACAGTATCACTTGTGACTAGCTGTTATGAGAGTGCATCTGACACCAGCATACGAGTAACAATTGAAAGAATGATTTAGCATTAAACCGTAAAAAGGAATTGAAAATATGAAGGCCAGCAGACCAAAATCAAAACTCTTGTTAAGATAAGCATCACCACCTACTGCTTTCTGAAGAATGATCTTCTGATTTAGTTTTTCTGAGACTACTTTCATTTTCAGAAGAAAAAACAGTGTGAAGGTTCATGATCAGTATGACCCATTTTCTTCAAGATTTATTATTCTTGGCAACCAAAATATTTTCATAAGTTATTAGAATATATAAGTAATATTTTATATTAAGGCAAAAGGATAGAAAAAATATTTCACATCAAGTACTTGTTGAATTAGTTGTTCATTTCATTGAATTAATTTGTTCAATTCTAATTATCAATTAATTGCTCAAATATTTTACACAATCATTTTGAATACGAGTGGCTACTTTGCCTTCAGTGGCCAAGGACTGGATAAGGAAGAAATCTGGTTATCTGAGTGACAGAAGTCTAAATGCTATGCATGCACTAAATGTTGGTCATCCTTCCTCAGATAACTACCCTGACCACTTAATGATTGTCACTCAGTTGATCTAGCATTATGCTATCATGACCATTCAGTTACACAACTAGGTCATAAAAGGAGGCCGTGGGCCTCTTCAGGCCTATTATAAACTGTGTCTGGTGAATGATGTGTCCCAGCTGGGGGTACTGCCCTGCTGCATGGGAAGGCAGCATCCTTAACTCATGGACAGCTGAATTTTGATATGGCATTATGAGATAGACTGAATGTGTTCTTTGTTGATACACAAGGAAGTCAGGAAGGAAAACTGATCTATTTTTCAAACAGATCCTTCCCTCACTAGAAAACACCTGTGCAGCATCTTCTCTAAACAAAGTGGGATTCATTCTCAAAAGCAAAGAAATTAGGGTTCTACAGCAAGTAGTGTCCAGTTGGTCTCATATGCCTACTGGGTAAAAGTATTTGAAAAATAGAAGATCCATAGTAAGAAAAGTGCAATTTCCTTTTATTCAGACCTAACTTCAACTTCATACTTCTATGACAAAAGTCTAAGTTTGAAGTTAGAGTGAAATACCACTGTATATGTGCTACTACAGAATTCTTCCAGAAAAGACTTTTTGTACTACAGTTTTCAAGTCCAGCCCTAAAAGACTGCTTTAATTTATGTGGGGTTTTTTTTCCTCTCCTCTCTGGATGTTGCACTTACAGAAAAAGAAAAAAATCCAGAAACTTAGTGTTTGTTACTGTGGTTGCAGTTATCAATTAACAAGTAGTGCTGGACTTCAAACAGTTCTCAAGTGCAGTAAGTTATGGGATCTGCCTTGTTCTAATACTTCTATATTCCCATTAAATTCCAGCAATCCTTTATTGTAAGGATCACACAAGAAGAATAACAGAATTTTTTGTAAATGAACCACTGCTTTGGTAACAGTAGGCATCCCAAATTTTAAGTTCATTATTAAAGGAATTACCTTTAATGGTTTCTATGTGTGTTCTTATGTATGTACTTAAAGTCTACTGAATCCACTCAGAGCAGTTAAGGAACCAGAGAGGATATTAAAATAACTCAAAGCCATGTTTTCTTCCCCTTCTGTGCCTTCAGATGTTGTAAGCATAAGAACTGCTAATGTCTGCACTAAATTAAGGCCACAAATGAATTGTGGTTCCATTATCATTTACCATTCAAGAGGGTTGGCCAAGGGAAAAGTACGTTTTCTTCTTTACTCAAAGTGGGCAAAAGGTGGACATGTTCTGTGTTTCAGACCACATCACAAGTCTAGTGCCCATGACCAGCGATCATTAACGAAGAAGTCACAATGCCCATACATGTTTTCCTTTATGGTCTCGCTCTCCGGTCTCCTCTTATTTTTCAAAAGTACAAAATGTGCAAGATGATCATTATGCTCATGGGAAAACTGTCACTGGCTAATAGTAACAATTTAATGAGGTTCAAGGAAAAAACATGTTAGGTGATGCTTATATGATTGAAGAAATTTCCTTCAATGCATAGACAAGCAAAACCAGTCTTACAAGGAAAGGTGAATTTACTTGGCTTGGCACTGCTAGTACAGGGAATTAACCGTATTTAATGTGATCTTGTTCATCATAATGAGTTTCATCTAATTCTACCCTTCAGAAACCTTCATTTATCAAACTTACAAAGAATATGTTAAACAAAAGCACTTCACGATATTAGTGCAATTTACATCAAATGCACTAGAGAAAATTGCCTAATACAATTTTCTAAACCATTTAGTATTATGAACTAGGAACTAAAAGAGAAAATTACATTTTATGATTTGTAGGCTATCGAAAACACTCTACACCTGAATTCACACAATCTGCATTACCTTGCTGCTCTCTCAATGCTAAAAGGCCTTAATAAACCAGAGAACCAGAAATAATATTCTGTGAATTAAGCAGAAAAATATGTTAAGTCCCTCCGAATCTGCATGAGCAAGACACTGCTTGTGGTCTCTTCTCAGACTTTGGCACCTGAGCTGGGGAACTCACTTCTCACTTTGGCTTGGTTTATTTCCAAAGCAAACAGAAGACAGGAGTGCTGAAACAAGGTCTAAGCTTTTCAAATGCAGAACATGCATCTAGACCAATATCTGGAGATATCATTAGTATTTTTTGTTACTTGTCTGGTGTTTGCACAAAATATGCCTGAATGTGATTGAGCCAACACCCCCTCACCCCAAAACATTAAAAAAAACAAATCTTGAAAACTACCAGTAAAGAAAAAAAGTTGACATCCAGAAGTATTAGTTAACTTACAGGACTATTGTATGGAAAATTATAGACCTAGAAACTTTCCTGAGGATTTCCTCTTCTGTTACTCAGTAGCTGTTCAGGAAAAATTCACTCCCAAGCCTACAAAATAAAACTTGATGAGTGCTGAGGACTCAAAATTCTCCCTACAATACATAGATTTAGTATGTAATCAGACACTCTTAGAGCTAAAAAGAAGGAATTTCTCCTGAGAAAGGATGAAGGTGTATTTCAAACTGCAAAAATTGAAATATGTTGACATTTTCTGGAAAATCATCTCCAAAATTTTGAGATTAATCATTTTACATCATACTTTTCAGAAAAGCAAGCAGATGCAGTAATAAGAACTGTAAAATTTTCAAAATGTAGAAACCATTTCTTTCCAGAAGGTAATCTTTGGAGATGTCCTAAAATAGCTCTTATTAATAGATCTTCTTATTCTGTAGACAATGAATCATTTAATTCAAAAAACTAAATTTATTCATATAAAACTCACTTGCAGTAAATATTCTTACAGTAACCAAGCAGTCTTTTAAAATATATAAACTACTGAAATGAATACTTTGCATTTAAGGTCAAGAAATGAGAAATTTAGAGTGCATATAATTTATGTTTTGACATAATACTATAAATCATAGTGTCTAATATACAGAATTTCTACTTTAGTATAATATTCTGTTCCTTAAGGGCAGGAAAGGGTTTCTGTTCAATTACTGCAATAATCACAAAGGAGCAAATGATATTTCCAGGAACTTAAGAATTACATAAATATCAAAATGAACAGCTTTCTTCTATTAATTGCTTTAGAAATAATAAGCTTCTATTAATTGCTTTAGAAATAATAAATCATTTTATTATTTTATATTTTTCTCTTCCCCTCTTTCCTGCTTTTGTAGCATAAAATTGCTGGACTTTCATTTGTTAAATTAAATGACAGTCAAATTTATCCTATGTTAAACTATAAAACTTCAAATAAATGCTTAATTGAGAATTCACACTATACACCAACAGGCACTAAGGCTAAATCAACATAGGCTACTGTGCTAACAACAATGCATTACGATCATCAAACTTTGGTTACTAAAACAACCAACTAATTTTAGAAGTCCCAGAAAGCAAATTTATGAATTTGTGTGTTTGTTGGTTTTATCTGACAGTATTTGATCAAATGCAGTGGAGCCCAATTACAAATTCATATCTCGGACCACAAACTTGAAGTGTGTTACAGATATTCTTATGACTTTCACTTACACAGCGATGACTATTTCCTCTTTCCCATGCCCCATAAAAGTCTTTCAGACCTTTAGGATGTCAGAAAGATTGAAAAACACCAATGTAGCTGTATCTCAGCTAAAGAAAAAGGATCTGCTAGTTCAGGGATTTACAGAACTCTCTAGGAAGGATGGTACAGAAAAGAACAAGGCAAAATTGGCTAACATAATTCTATATATCAGGTCAAGAGAAAATAGAGGCCACTGAACTGCTTTTTTTCCTAAAACAAGACCTACTGAGAAAAAATAGTTATTAAATCATGCTATGTTGGGCAACAAAGATAACATAAAGAAATACTGCAGACTTCACCTTTTTCTTGGATAGAAAGATTAACAGTTCCACAGTTAGATTTCCTCTCTCTTTTATGGGATTTGGATCCCATAAAATTGTTAAATCTCTCCAGGGACTTGGAGAACTTATATACAAGTTGTGGAATGAAAATAAAGTTCCCTAAGTATGCAGCTATAACAAATACATCACTGATTATACATGGCACGCATTCTAGCAGTCTGATACAGTGGAAAACTTAAGCATCAAAATCATATGGGACTATACATGGGATTTATGTCAAAATGCAGTGCAAAAGAAACTGCAGAGAGCATCTCAGTCATTCTAAGCTTTCATTAAGTACCATCTTCATAGAAATACAGGACAGAAACAAGAAAGAGTGACTAGCAATATCAATAGCAACTCATTAAACGCTTGCTATAAAATCTTTCCACAACAAAACAAATCGAAGTACTTCATTGTTCCTCCCTATCTTAAACTCTTAAGTACTGAAGGTGGAAGAATAAAGTAGCCATCAGAAGAGGTTTTAGCCAAGAGGTCTGATACAACTGATATTCAACTTGAGATTGAATTAAATCTTCAAAACTCTAGAGCTTAGAGAGACACTCAAAAGCTAAAATAAATTAGAATACTTAATATTTGGTGCTGTGTATAAATAACGGGAAAAAAATTTATGAGACCAACATATTTAGTAAGGTAGCAGCAAGGAAAGCAAGTGTGCAAATTGTTTGAGATACCAACACATTTAGCAAGAAAGTAGCAAGGAAAGCAACTCTGTAAAAATGAGGTATAAATTGCAAGTTATTCAAAAGCCTCTAGATAAAAATTACCGTGCAATTATTCTGTTTATCTGCATGCATTTTTTTCCTGAGAGGTTTTACTTTTTAAACTTTTATGACACTTTAATTTAGATTTTAAACATCTAGAAATTGCCAGATTTATCGCTTTGAGTTTTAAAAGGGAATTAACAGGATAGCTAAAGCAGTAATTATGGCTATTTCCTTCTAATGAAAAATAATATTTCCCACATGTGCAATATACTCCATTCATGAGTCTCAATACTTTAAGATGCCTGAGGGTCAAACTCTGCAAAGATGTGAAAGTTGGGGTACATTACATCATATAAAATATATATTAAAAAACCTGGCATCTACTGCATGCCCAAGTATAAAATGGTATGGGCTGCAGTAAAAAGCAACAAACAGGATTCTAAAAGATGACGGATGTCTCAATTAAGAAGGCTGCTGTGTCATAAATTCCTTTCCTATGGTGTTCTCAGAAAGTTGCCCTCTTTCAAAACTCTTAAGAAACTCTATTGACAGAGTTTTTAGACCACAAACTGGAAAACCTCAGGCACAGGTATTTGTATCGAACAGGGGAATGCCCAGGACAGCTTGTGACCTACATGGGCTGGATAACTTTTTCTGAAGAAAGTTGGAGAGCAGGAAAAGGATGGCAGAATTGGCACTCTTCAACCTTTACAGGGAAGAGCAAGCATTTTTATAAAAATGCAGTGTAAAATCATGTTGCACAAAACCAGGGCAAGAAATTTATCATCAGAGTTCAAACCTCACTGATTTCCAGAAAACTTAACAAGCTTTAGAGGAAGGAAGTATTTAGTCAAAAGTAACCAGGAAAGATTTACAACTTATTTTTAAAAAAACACTACCAACTTTTTTTAATCACAGAGTTTCTGGCTTCAAAATTCTAAGGACAAATTACTTCTTTTTTACTAATCCTGAGGAACATATTAATGCGAAATCTGTCCTAGATGAGTACTGTCAAGTATGAGACCAAACAGTAAAATCTGACTATTATAATATTATTGGATGCAGCTGCACTTCTGTGTCTTTTCCATGATAAATATGAGCTTTGTATACCAATGGTATACTATAAATGTATACCATCAAATTCATAAGTAGGGTCTCTCTCAATGTTGTACAAGCAATCTAGCCTTCTGAAAATTTTTGAAGTGTAGACTACTTGGTATCTAAACTTCAAAACTGCATCAACATTAGGTGCTTCCCTTGCTAGTAGTTGTGTTCAAGCACAGAACTTTAAATAATCTTATTCTTCTATTATATAACTATATCTAATCTGAACCTATGGCCCTGTGATCTAGAACTGATTGAGAAAAGTCTGTTACCTCTTTTCCTGAATATAAGATAAACTCTTTCTCTGTGTTGCAGGCAGATTTTGCTGAGAAGCCAGCAGGTCCTCTTGCAGTTCAGGCCACATTATTATAACTTCATTTTTAGTCAGCTCTTTGTTATACTCCATCTCTATAAAAAATTCTTTGACTACCCATATCGACTATAATCATTTAAAACTCCTTTCATCTGCAGCATTAATATCAATGCATGCAGTTTAAACATACATATGGTAAAATGCTTTCAATGCAATTCTGGAAGGAAATTTCTAAGGTGATTTGAATGTCTCTAAATGGAAAAATACATCTAGAAATACCCAGTTAATGACAAAAAAATGGTTTTTATTCTTTCCTGCACCTTTCCTCTTTAAATTCCCAGAAACTAAGCAGCAGACCAAAAAGCAGCTCAATCTGGAATATAGTAAAGAGTGTGAAGGCCAGCGTGTTGAGCTGAAATGAGCATAGCAACACAAATATCATAATTCTAAAACATAAACTCGACACCACAGTGACCATCTGCAAAGGGGAGTATCTAGTGCAAAACATACAGTTTCACTTTCAGTCAAAATATCATCAAACCTAGCTAAATTGAATCTGTCTGAAAAGTGAAAATAACACAAAGCCAGCCCTATTTTTAACTTAACAGAAGAAATGCCTGACATGTAAGAAATTAGTCTGCACACATTTTGCAATATATAAAATACTCATCTATTATGAGTTTTTAGTTTATAACCATCTAGCAATGGATGAAAAGTAGGTGTCCATATTGATTTTATCTGATCAAACAATGGTATTAGATATTTATATATTTTTGCATTCATGTAACGTCATTACATTCAGAGGAGAATTTCTCAGATGAACTCATCATATGTAAGGGATGATTGGAATAAATGTGTCATGGTTTAACCCCAGCCAGCAACTAAGCACCACGCAGCTACTCTATCACTCCCCCTCCTCAGCTGGACAGGGGAGAGAAAAATATAACAACAAAAGGCTTGTGGGTCGAGACAAGGACAGGGAGATCACTCACCAATTACCGTCACAGGCAAAACAGACTCGACTTGGGGAAAATTAACTTAATTTATTACCAATCAAACCAGAGTAGGATAATAAGAAATTAAACCAAATCTTAAAACACCTTCCCCCAACTCCTCCCTTCTTCCCAGGCACAGCTTCACTCCCAGTTGTTTCTGCCTCCTCCCTCCCAGCAGCGCAGGGGGACGGGGAATGGGGGTTGGGGTCAGTTCATCACACCTTGTCTCTGCCGCTCCTTCCTCCTCAGGGGCAGGACTCATCACTCTTCCCCTGCTCCACCGTGGGATCCCTCCCACAGAGGACAGTCTCCCATGAACTTCTCCGACATGAATCCTTCCCAAAAGCCGCAGTTCTTCTCTAACTGCTCCAGCGTGGGTCCCTTCCACAGGGTGCAGTCCTTCAGGCACAGACTGCTCCAGTGTGGGTCCCCCACGGGGTCACAAGTCCTGCCAAAAGCCTGCTCCAGCATGGGCTTCCCACAGGGTCACAGCCTCCTTTAGGTGCATCCACCTGCTCCGGCATGGGGTCCTCCCCCGGCTGCAGGTGGATATCTGCTCCATCGTGGACCTCCACGGACTGCAGGGGGACAGCCTGCCTCACCATGGTCTTCTCCACAGGCTGCAGGGGAATCTCTGCTCCAGCACCTGGAACATCTCCTCCCCTCCTTCTTCATTAACCTTGGTGCCTGCAGGGCTGTTTCTTTTACATGTTCTCACTCCTCTTTCCCAGCTGCAATTGCTGTTGCTTCTGAAATCAGAAGTAAAATAAATCATCCAAATACAAAAGAGATATAGATAGAAATTGTGTTTGTGTTATACTGCTTCTACCAAAATCCCAGATAAAATGTATTAGTGCCATAGCAGAAGTATCAGATCCTACTTAGAATCATGACTGGAGTTAAAGCTGTGCATGGAATGAAAAATCTTCATTGTGAAATTGCAAGTATGTGTGATCAATATGATCTATAAATACACTTGAGGAACCATTCAGATTTTATTTTTCAATTGAAATTATTTTATTTAAATAATTGTCTTTGATCATTCAGATCTTAAACCACCACATGAATATTCTTGTTGAAATAACAAACATGTATGTCCCATGCTAACTTTATCTTTTTTTTCAATTCTTTTCTCTATGGGCTCTTCAAATCCCAACTCAACACCATACGGCTTCTGCTGAAGACTATGGTCTATGTCTTCCATGCACAAAGAAGTACAAGCACATCAACTGAATACTTAGGCAGGCCTGTCAGCTCCTCATCCATTTCAGAAATTAATTAGAATTTTCCCCTCAGTAAATTTCTTCCATCTTTCCTCACTGAGTTGCTATCTTTCAGCCTTTGTTTTAAACTGCTTATCTAGATCTGGGGTTTGTTTCTTGTCCTTCTCTGTGTATAAATTAAAAACCTGTTGCAAGTCTGAGGACAAGACATAAAGCATACAATCTACTTTACAGATAATACATGGACTACAAATGTCACATCACTGACGAGGCTAAAACAAGAAGAAAAAATAATTTTTCCTTTAGACATGTTTTATGGGTTACAAATACTAGAGAACTACATTAATTTCAATCTCTAATTTATTGTTTGTTTTATTGTTGTTATTTTAGATGAATAAACACAGGTTTGGGAGCAGAATATCCAACAGGGTCATTGAGGATCTAATGAAAAAGAGTGAGGGAGAGCACTACATCAAAGAAGGCTCAAGTCAGTATATATATGATACAGAAGCCCAGAGGCACGAAGGGCTAGTGCCAAAGTTGTAATGACATGGACAGAAAATTATATTTTCAGTGGTATTTTGGAGACAATCAGAGTAACAGAAATTAAGGACAGCCAGCAGAGAGAAGACTGATCTAATTAATATGTGATAAGGCCAATAAAAGGTTGCCATATTTAACGTGTAGATTTTCTGGCATAGGAAGAAAGGTTGTAGAAAGGTTGTAGCAGTGTGAAGAAAAGATCCCCAAATATGCGAGGCAGTCTATCTGTTCCCTTTTGTACTGGGTGGCTCATAGGAAGATTATGATTGGGAGATTTGGAAATCCAAATGCTATTTTTAGCATTTCAGAGTGGAATTTTTAGCATTTAGCTTGGATTTTTAGCATGTTTTGAGGAAGCCCATTATGCTTTCCCAAGCTGCTATATCTATCTGTACTCACACAGGAAAAGGACCCCAAAAGGACAGGGACAAGGAAGTGTCTCAGTCGTATGCAACTAGTATGGCTAACATTGCTGCCTGGAAAGAGTGTGCAACATCTTACTAGGAGAGTTAATAAGTACATATTCTCCAAGTGCATTATTGGTCCCGGTAGTGCTATATGAGGCAGACCACCTCTGCTGTCAGTGCAGTAGGACACTTCCACAGCTGCCTGACTTTTGACTGCACCTCAGTAGAACAGATGAGTTCATAATTCTCATTAATACTTTCATTTACTTTTATTCCTGTAACCTTCCTGGTTACTAACTGATTAATTTATTATCCCTTAAATGATAATAGAAAATAGCACACATACAACATAAAACTGTGTTATGCTGTACATGAGAATTTAAATATACAGTCATTGCTGTTTTGAATTAATCTGAATAATTTGCCACGGTCCATTATGCTGAAGTAAATATCACAGTTGAAATTCCCACTCAAAAATCTAAGCATCCTGAAATTTATTCTGCTTGAATAACTATTACTGGTAATCCAGATATCTGCATTTCCGAAGTGTCAGATGCCAATATATTCCTATATGTCTGCAGTCTTAGCTCTTTAAAAAATTTTTTTCAGTAGTCAAATAAATACAAAATAATCCCTCATGATCAAATTCATGAAGTATTTTCACAGCCTAAAACAGCAACTTCTTTGTGTTTGGGTTTTTTATTGGAACACACGCAAACCAGATACTCAGGTTTCAGAAAAAAAAAAACCACTTCTTGCAGAACAGGAACACATTTTTTTCAAGGTGGCACAAAACAAGATATGAAACAGTACTTTCTGGTTCAGCACAGTTTAGTACTAACTTAGTTTCCCTATATTGATTCCTATTTCATTTCCAATACTGAGTTAGTATTCATTTACATTTACAGCAGAAAGATAAACTAATTCTGTGGGATATTAACTCAAGCTAAATACCTAGACTTTCATTACACATGCAGAAAACATTAATCTATTTTCCAGATGTGCAGTATTTCACCAAAATCCCTGAATACTTCACTACATTTTTCACCAAAGACTTAACAGCAAAATGAAATGTTATTATAGGATAATATTATGACTTCATTGCTTTTACAGAACATAAATACAATAACATTTATATGCTGAAAAGACATTGTGATAAATTCTAAGCACATAAATGTATATTGGGTACATAAATCAAGTGTCATATAATTTATATAAAACTACTTTAATTAAAACTTGTCAAATGCATGACTAAAACATATTTTGTAATTAAGACTAGAGCATTTTGAAGAATTTAGCTTCTTTATTTATCAAAAGCCAAATATAGCAAAGTGCTCCAAGGGAAAAATGGGGCCTAGCAGTGAAACTACTATTGATTTCCTCAAAACTACTCACATGTTTAAAGATAAGCATGTGCTTAAGTGTTTTGCTGGGTCACAGTCCAATCACCCAAATATGTCACAATTAATCACATTATGAAAGCAATTACGACAGGTTTAGCTTCATTAACTTGGAATCTGAGAAAAGTCCAGATTCTATAGGAGACATTCAGTAGCTGTCCCAAGGCCATCCTGCACTATGCACTTTCTCCTATTCGTATATATATCCACATAATCTAGCAAGAAACACAGTTCTTTGGGGTTTGTAATGTACATACAATAATTACCAGTGGGGAAACAAAACTGCAGATCAGACAGGGAGTAGCAATACGCCGCCTCAGTGGTTACCTTGTTTTATGGACAATACCGAAAGAGCCACATAATAAAAGATAATATACTTCTGAATCACCCAATGGCTGGTTTTATTTCCAATATAATAAAACCATCAAAATTTGTGACGACTATTCCTTAGTCATAAGAGATCATAGCCTACATATATAAAAATCATTATTTGTATATAAGACAAATGATGAAAAAATCAAGCTGTCATATTCTCAGTTAGATGATTTCACAATTTATTTCACATCCTAAAAAATATCTTTAGTTAGTCTATATTTCTAAAGGAGACATTTTTCAGGTTGTAAAATGTCATCGACTCATTCAAGTCTGAATGGAATTTTAATTTCTTCTAAAAATAACACATTTGAATACACTTCAAAAAAAACCCAAACCCCCCCAAAACCAAACAGACAAAAAAAAACCCCAAAACCTAAAAAAACCAAACCCCAACTCCCTTCCCCTCCTCCTCCCCCACCCCCCAACACTGGAAAGAAGCAAATCATTCCTATAGAGGAAAAAAACAGACTTTTGCACAGCTGTGTAAAGGATTCAAATACAACAGGAAAGTTGTTCAATCAGTAACATTACTGCAGAATTTCATATGTTTACATCCACACTTCATTCACTTGACAAATCATAACTTCTGACTTTGACTCCACCACTGAAATTATGTTTTAGTACTTTTACAGAGGGAAAAAACGTTATTAGACAATCACTGTATTGTCTTCCTAAGTGAATAACTACGAACATTTTTTTACCTCATATATATTCAGCAGCTGCAAATTACAACAATTTTTCAGCATTGGCAATGGGACATTTGATCATAGTTAATAACAATAATGGCCTCTCAAGCAACATTAGAAAGACATGAACTTGCCTGACTTTAATGCTCCTATCACATTCAATTAATGCTAAGTGCCACCACTTCTAGACTCTCAGCACTAGAAGAAGGTCCAGAAGAAGATGCACAAACACAGACTTGACAATTGCATTGTCAGTGCAGTGAAGAAGGAAAGGTGGACATTTAAAAATGTGATTCAGCACAGGGCACTGGCAGGGAAGAAGGCATTAAGTCAGCTGATAGGAAGCTAAAAGCCACAAATTAGGTACACGTGGAAGACTGGAACACTATTTCCTGCAATTTTGTGCCTCAGGCATGCTTTTGCAGTGAAAAAGCTCCAATGATGAGAGAAGGAGCAAGAGGTGCTGACAAGCAGTAGTAAGCTTGCTCACAATTATATAAAAGCATTTAAATAATAAATGTGACCAGGAAGTGGTAAAGCTGGATTCTTGTCCCTGTCTCAAGAGTGGTTATGTTTTCAGTAACCGGGTTAAAAATAAAAGAAATTAAAAAAATTATGGTACAAATAATTTTGGAGCAGGGACTACAAACCCAGGATTTCCTTCAGCCAGGCAGTGCTCTTGTACATTGTCCTGCCCTGTTACTTAGTCTATATCCCATTAAACTGGCATTCTGCTCAGTACAGTGGCTTACTTCAAGCGAGTCTCCATTCCCCTTCTTGTCTCCCCTGGGTGCTAGGAAATGCAGGTATTTGCTTCCAGGTGAGTGCTCTCTCTAACCATTACATTATCACACAAAAGACAACCTACTTCTCTTGTGCCTAGCAAGACTGGGTGCAGCCCTCTGGGCATCTCACTTTGGTAGAAATTTCTATTCTAGCTCTAGGTATCTACACACAGGGATTTTTTTTCAATCAGTTAAAAAGACAACAGCATTCTGTTCCTTGGTCATCTCTGCCAAATCAACAGAGGAAGAGTTAGCAAACTGAACTGATAGTAATTTAAATATGTGTTGCTAATCTATTCTGCTGGCAAAAAAGATGTTATTATTCCTAGTACTGTCGTACAGAGTTGGGAACCAAACCAACCTCATCAAACAGCAGCCACAGCTGGTTTCCACAAAGCACATGAATGTTCCCTTTTAATAGCCCTGGACATAGTAGGCACACCAAGAGGAATGGAAAGGTACAGAAAGAAGATAGCTGCACATTAGCTGTCCTCTCAGCACATGCCCACACCAGCCCCAAAGCTCAGCCCATTCTTCCTGGCAAACACTATTTCTTTCCTTCTTTGCCAGTATTACTACCCTCTAATGCGATGCTGTAAAAGCTTGCAACAACGTGGTTACAAAACTCCAGATTGTTCAAGATGAACATGGATACGTTTACTAATGAAGCACTTAGAAAAACTGCACTGTGAAAAACAGTGAAACTGGATGCTGAGCAGTGAAATGGTCACTTAACTCTCACATGTTTCCTAAACCAGAATTTCTCAAATCAACCTTGCTAAAACCAGGTGCAGCCTTTAATGTGTCCAGTAACTGCACATAGCTTTTGAGAATCTATAGTATTGTAAGAGTTTGCCTTTCTTGAAACCATGTTTTTGGGAGCTGTCAAAAACTTCCTCAGGATACTCATGCTTCAACAATGGCATTTTTCCCTTTCCTAATCCCGATAGTACCTGCAATCAAAACTGACCTCTGAAACATTAAGCATACTCTCTTACCCTCCAGGTGCCTGTAAGTAACAGACTGAGGAACCGTGTCCTTGTTACGGTGTTCTGGTAGCCTAGCGTTTAGCTTCATCAGTTATGTGAGGAACACATTGATGTCAGATGGTACACTGAAATCACCTAATCTAAAACCAGATTAAAACGAAAATATTTACTTTCGACATCCAAAATAGACTGAACAGCTTAAAATGCTTTCTAAAAGAGGTAAGTGAAGAAATGAATGAAAAATCAGAGTTAGTTTTGAGATTGGAACTGGAAGTCTGGTTAGAAATCTCTGCCTGTATTCAATTGTTTTGATCTTTTTTCTTCCCTGTATCCCTAACCAACAACTATTTCTTCCTGCATGTCCTACATCTCCAGTTCATACCAGAGGAAACCCTGATCTAGTGAACAAGACTTTATAGTTATACATTTTGGGGGGATTTTCCAGAAATCCCAATAGAACTCGGTCTCCCTCTGCCCGAACCTACTTACCTCAAACACATTCAGGAAACGATTCTGACCTCCCTCCTCTCTCCCACCCTTCTTTGAAGCTGCAATAGTTATATTAGCTGACCAGCTGTTATCCTCGATGCTTGACTAGCCTTCACTCAGCAAGCTCCTCCCCAGCTGGCTAACTCTTCAATGTTAACACCTTCATTCACCTACACTTTGTATGAATTTATACTTGCACACATTAATAAACTAACTTGGTGTAAATATCTACAAGAGATTTCTATTACAGTGTCACTATGGATGGCTGGCTCAGTTGATTAAGTTCAGACACAATAACAACATCAATCACTTTGGATGGCAACAGCTCTGGGTGGATTGACCTGCAAAACCTATCTTCAAGGGATACTTAAAAAATGGCACAATATCAAACAAACAGAGGAGCTCAAATATTTAATTTCCTTTGCTTCACAGTGCAACACGATCCCTCTGCTTCTCAGCGTAAGATGAAGTGTAGAGTAGCATACTATCAAGCTTTTAATACAGAGCCCAAACACTAGTAAAAAACACTTATTTGTGACACGATACCATGACAGAAGCTCAACTCTACAAAACAAAATAAAAACACATGGGAAATTTCTGTGAAGATTTATATTCTGTAGTAATAGAGGTACGTTCTGCAGGAAAATGAGAAACATAAGGAAAAAACAGAGTACTGTAACCAAATGACTTAGTGTACAAACAATCAAACTCACCTATTCTACAGGAAAAAAAGAAAAAAAAATACTCTTGAAAATTTGATCTTGTGTAGCCATGAAGGATTAGTTTAAACTACAGTCTGCATTAGCACTTTATTTTAGAAATATTCCTTTTATTCAGTTAGTAACAAACTGATCCTTCTATGCAGTGTTCACATGCTGGGTCTGTTGTGCTAAAAAGAATTACAGAACTTGAAGTACTTTGAAAGAAAAGTACATTTGATTTTTCCAAGTAGTCAGATATAAGGGTTTCTCCAGGAAAAAGACATGTTTATTCCATTTTCTTGGCTGAATTCCAGCTTTCAATAATGACAATGTTCTCATCTACAGTTTTAAAATTCTTCTGTAATGTCTAAGATAGTGTGCCCTACCACTGAGTGAGAAATGTCTGCACTTTAATACCTGCAAATCTTCTTCCTCTACTATATGTATTATGTAGAGAAATTAATTAGGTTCTGTAAAACTGTTACATAAAGCAATTAGTCAACGCAGCATTTCTGAAAGGACCATAGATCTACTTCACACCTGTCCTTCTCTCCTTCCCCAAGATACCTTGCCCTTCAAAATACATTCCTGTGGCAGAATAAATCTACAAAGACTGAACCCAAGGAAAGAAACTGCAGTGACCTTAAGATATACAGGACAAACAAAAAGCCAACAAAATCCACCAAGCAAACAAATTCCAGAGACTGAGAAGGAATATATCATTCTGGAGAAGACTTTTGTTGTCAAAGTACAAAACCAAGATATTTGATGCACTTTTCTTATTAATACTTTTTCTGAAGAAAGCAGATGGAACTACAAGGATCTTGGTTTTATTTATACTGTGCCTCTGACCTGACAGATAGCTGTGGACAAGTCAGGGTAGTCTCAGTTATGCTGAAGTAAAGTTAGAATAGCTCAGTATTGTAGGTACATTTGTATCAGGCTAAAATCAGACCCACTATTTTGATATTCAGCATATTAAACAGCCCATCTTGCATCTGTAGGAAATCACAGAATGGTTGAAGTTGGAAGAGATCTCTGGAGTTCATCTGGTCCCAAACCCCTGCTCAAGCAGGGCCACCTAGAGCCAGCTGTCCAGGACCATGTCCAGATGACTTTAGAATTTCTCCAAGAATGGACACTCCACAACCTTCCCGGGCAACCTGTGCCAATGCTTAGTCACACTGTGAGAGACTGAAAGAGTTAATGTCTCAAACATTGTAGTGGGGCAAGTTCTGCTTAAAGACAAACCCTGCACAGCAAGGAACCAAGGTGAAAAGCCCATCAGCTCATTCATCAGCAACAGGAGGGGGAGGGCGTGCTGGAGGGTGCCCCTGTTCTGATAAGCTGTTCTGATACAGAGATCAAACAATGGCCATGTCTGCAGGGAAGGAGAAGTTACTCTACAAATGACCCTCAAGCCCAAAGGCTCACAAACTGCTCATTAACCTGACAAATTCGGGTGCCTGCCCAAAGGATGGGCAAGGATGATGAAAGGACACAAACTGAAGCCCTGGGTGCACAAGCCCACCAGGACTGGACCCGTCAGCTGACTGGACACCTTGGCTGACTGAACCAACTCTGGACCCAGGACTGGTGAAATCTTTCTCTCTTCCTTTCTCTCTCTCTGTCTTCTTCTCTCTTTCCTTTTCCTTTTCCACAATCCCTACACCTCATCCTTTTCAAGATATAAACCATTGACCAAGTCTGGGACTAAGAGTAGATCCAGCCGCCCCTGGGCCCTTCTCTGAGGAGGAGCCTAGAAAGCAAGGGGGTCTGCTCTGAACCTCGTGACTCAATGGGAGGGATCTCCTTATTCCCTGAATTGATGCATATGGTTACACGGTTTACAGAAGTAGTCTTATGCCAATTCCTGTTGTGAGAAACCCTGCCACCTATTACCACACCTCCCCAGTTCCATTTGCTTCTGTCATGAATAAAAGCTTTAACTGATTGTTTGTTGTCGTTTCACCTTAATTTAGCCCGAGGGAATTTCGAATTAAACATGACTCCCTGGTCTGTACAGTCTGGGTTGTGACACACACCCACAGTGAAAAAGTGTTTCCCAATTTTTAGAGGGAATCCCCTGTGTTTCAATGTGTGCCCACTGCCTCTGGTCCCGTCACTGGGCACCACAGAAAAGAGCCTGGCTCCATCCTCTTTGCACCCTCCCTTCAGGTGTTTGTACACATGGATGAGACCCCCCTGAGCCTTCTCTTCTCCAGGCTGAACAGTCTCAGTTCTCTCAGCCTTTCCTTATCTGAGAGATGCTCCAGTCATTATTCATCTCTGTGGCCCTTCACTGGACTCTGTTAAGTCCATATCCCTCTTACAGTGGGGAGCTCAGGACTCAGCACTCAGAACTCAGTGTGGCCTCACCAGTGCCGAGACAAATTGAACCCTCCCTGCCATCAAAATCCTTCAAAATGACAGACGTCAAAATCACCTAAAATGACAAAGAGGGTTTCATGTTAAAATCATTAGTAAATTATTGCAATGATTATCTGAAACTGTTGGAGTTCTGCCTATCAGAGTTCAAGGAGCATCTGGACAACGCTCTTAGTCATATGACTTAGTTTGGGGTAGTCCTGTGAGGAGCCAGGAGTTGGATTCAATGATCCTTATGGGTCTCTTCCAACTTGAGATATTCTATGATTCTGTGAAACACAATGGATACATTTATACATCCATAGTTTTAAACATTTTCTGATAAACTGTTTTGAAATGAATTTGCTTCAGAAGTTATTTTCATGGTTATTATATATTGGTTTGTGTAAGATACTAAATGTATGTATTAAATCAACTTCTGACTGAAAACCCATCATTAAAATAATCAATAATACTTAAACTATTTACATGCCAGTAAAACTTGCAAAGCAATGTAGTTAAGCTCCTGTTTCTAAATGATAAGAGTCTACCTGGAGCAGCTTGACACTGGCAGAGCATAAATACCCACTCTGGAAGGAATCTGCTCATTCAGTTTGACAGCTAGTTGTAGGTGATGCCATTCAAGCAATTAAAAGAAAAAAAAAAAGTTGAAGAAATGTTCACAATATGATGTTGATAGATGGCTGTGTGATTAAGATACAAAAGAAAAAAACATTTAGGAAGGGAAAAATATCCGACAGTGTTACTGAAAAAAATACGTTTATCGCTGCATAAACTCATTAATTTAAACACTAATTTTATCTAGTCATTTTATAAAAATGTGCTCTGTTAATACTTGTGGTGAATGTGAATTCTACTATAATTATTCTTGTATTAACTACAGTTGGCAGGACCCCATAATCCACTGAAATTAATGTAAAGTAATTAATTTTTATCCTAAAATAAAGATTTAAGTCACCAAAGAAGAAAATTTTAGAGCATGAGTTTAGGCATATACAAAATATCTTCCCAATAACTTCCAATGAAATACAGATGATACAGCAGCATTATTTGTAATAGATACATTTGTGTAAAATGCAACAACTCGAAGAGCTTATTTCATTTGATTTATTAATCTCTTAGAACTATTATTAATGCTGAAACAAAAGAATTGTCATTATTATTACCATATGTCAATCTGCTGTAATATTATACTTGAAGAAACTTGAGCCATTGTCATAAAACTTCCATTATGTTAGAAAACTATTAGCAATGACTGACTGAAGAAAAAGTAGCTCAATTTTTAGCAAACAACATAAATTACTTGAAAATACATTGAAAAGCTGACATCACCTTGAAGACTAGTATTATCTTCCTTCATCTCTCGTTGTTGGTTATAGGGAATAGACTCCAGCCAAGCAATGCTAGTGGGTTTATTTACATTTACACTTATGTTGCTACTATGTATTTTAATTCTTCTCATCGGAAGATGGATTGGCAGACTCTGGGAAAGCCAGAAACTACCATCTCCTGACTTCTGACATATAAACTGCATTCCTTTCTCCCCCCCATTCTCACTCTATTCTCAGTTCCATTCAGTTTAGCAGAAAACTCATGTCTTTTTAAAGGTAACTATTCTGATTTTCAAGTACCCAAGTAATAATAAGTGGAAATCTTTCCCCAAACTTCATTTTCTATATGATAGAAAAATGGTTAAACTTGCTTAAGTTCTAAACTTGGATATTTGGGGGCCTTTATCTGAAAGACTGAGAAACACATTGCAGCATATCACTGGGTAAACACAGATAAAAGGACACTATCATGCTCTCACAGAGTTTCAGGATTGTTTATGCTTTTTAAAAAAAAAAAAACAAAACAAAACAAACACTACACCTCTAGTTGTCTATCTGACCACACAGTGGACTCTCAGACTTTTCTTCCTTAAGACTCACAAAATCCATTTTTCACAAGTTTCTGTATTATGTCATTATCCCCCAGATCCATCCCAGCATGCTTTCATCGTTCTTGAAATGGGACACCAAACTCATATCTAGTAGTTAGCTTATTAATGTTCTACCTCAAGCTTGTTAATGCTGCATACATAGAAAAGATCAAATTCCTATGTCAACTTTTAGATATAATAACTTTTTAGTACACAAACAAACCAACCACCAAAAAATACCCACATTAGCCTTTTTAGCCATAGTATTTCTGTAAAAGTTCAAAATTAATCTTTAAGGTTGGTTAGTTGGTTTTGGGGGAAAGATGGATAAAGCGCTCTGTAGTGATGGGCTGTTGTTGAGGGTTACGGGGTTTGTTTTCTTCTGCAGTGAACTGTATTTTCAAAGTGTCCCTTACTTTCATTCTTTGCTCCTGGATGCTCAAATTAGCTGTGTTGAAATATATATTGAACTCTATAAAATGTAAACCATTTCCTGAAACTTTAAACTGAAATGTCGTTAACTTTACCCTTTCTATAAAATAACACTGAAACATTATGAAATAACATGGAAACACAAAGAATGGTTATTGTAAAGTAATGGTAAATATTTTCCAATAAAAATGGATTGATCCAGAAAAAATCATACAGAACTTGGTCCAGGTATTGTAAATATGAGGAGGGGAATATTCTTACAGTTGTCAGATTTGTCACAAAAACAGTCTTGAAATGAGTATGCAGTCTGCTTTATTATTAATATGGGGAGAACAATAAAAAGATATTATAAGAAGATATGCCTTTTTTGAGAAGCTTTCAGATCTTTCACAAAGGAAATAGTTCTTATTTCAAATCTATAAATGAAGAATTGAATTTTTAAGAGGGGAATGGACTTGCCCAAAACACAGAGGCATCCACGACTCCTGCCCAGGCATACTCAAAAGACTACAGTCTTTGAGTTGGACTAGATGATTGGTTTAGGTCTCTTCCAACTGAACTATTTCATTCTGCTCTATTCTCCACAGAATTCAATAAAGCTGCACTGTACCCAGATCATAAAAGACAAATATCCCTCTTTGTATCAAACACCCAATTTATTCAAACTAAGAAAGCATTTGAAGCACCATGTGATTTCAGCTGCTGCTGCTTCTTCTAAGCCAAGAGTAAAAATCCCAACTGTTTCTGCCAAAGTTAAAGACAATATCTAAGTCTATTAAATTTAATTTAATCATGCATCTCTGAGAATGTGACAAGTTTGGGAGGGCTTTCAGTTTGCTTTCATATAGCTATTGCCTATAAAGACACATTAGTCAATTTTAACATGTTTAATGAAATAATCTAATTTTTAAACATGAAATATTCAGATTTTAGTTAGCCCTGGCTTCATAAAACTCACTCCAGCAAAAAATTTTTGATACATTTTATAAGTCATCAATAAGTAACCACTGGTTAGGACTCATACTTTTTTTGAGGATAAAATTAGGTTGCTGTCTACCACATGCTGGCCTTTTTTATCTTCCATAAATAATTAAACAAGTGTAATAGAAAGGTTGTAAAATTAAAAATACATACCATCATTTTTCATAAAATCCATTCCTATAATTTCAGATTTCTAAGGTGAGACTTTAATTTTCAACAGTGTATTAATTATTCTGTAGAACTAAATTAGCCTAAAAGTTCTCCACTGTAATTCCATATAATAAGAAGCAACGTATTATAAACTCTACGTAGAATTACTGTAAGTCCTTTTAACAGGCCATATGAAAAGAACAAAGGCTAAAAATGTCACTTACTTTAGGAAGGATGTTGTTGCTAGATGTATGAGGTTGGTTGAGCTGTCAGAATAAGATAAATGGAGCTCAGTTCTACCATTAACCTGTGACATTTTTGACAGTGCAAGGCTATGCACTGTAAGAAAAGCAGAATATGTATCTTTTGACTTTTTTCCTTCCAGTTAGGAACAGAACTAAGAAAAAAGATGCAATGGTCTAATATAAGAAAAAAAAAAAAAAAACAAACCCCCTCTTTTTCCAGCCTTCAAAAATATAAGAGCTCAAATGAAGAGACCTATGCCTTAAGGATACTCTGCAGATATATTTCAGTATAATATATAGAAAAGGAAATTATACAAAGTAAATTAAATAAGTTGTATTAAAATTTAGAACACCATAATAATTTATTTTTCATAAATCTTGACATTTTAAGAACAACAAATTTTAACCTCCATACTGGCAATTTGATTTATGCTTCTGTCAAGCTAACTTTAAGTAAGTAGAAAGAGGAAAAGGGACGAATCATTATAAAATGACAATCAGTATACATAAGGCAACAGTCAATCATTATATTAGGCTCTAGTTTTAACATAAATTCCAGCAGTTCTTCCTTAAGAATATGCGATGTCTTACTGAAAATACAAAAACCACTTTTACAAGTTTTTTTACAAGTATTTTACAAGTTAACACATGCTAAAAAAAGGGGGGATGCATTGTGAAAAAAACATTTTAGATGGTTTATGATTAGAAACCTTCTTCAGCATTTCAGTGAATTGAAAATATTATTTAACACTGTTTTTCAATGACAGAGAACTGAACTTCTCTTAGTTTACCTAGATATCATTTGAGGTATGGACAAATTTTATACACTAAATACAAAATTTACACAAGTTTTTATGTATTTAGGAATGATTCTGCTTTTTTATTTTCTTCTTTTAAATTTCTGGAATCCTCTGCATTGTTGCATTGCCTAGTCCAACAAAGACAGGATCTTTAATTTTCTTCTCATGCAACTTTACAGTAGACAGAGTACTAAAAGCCATAGCATAGTCAAGGATTACAAATTTTTACTGTATTATTTTACCACACGTTATAGAAATAAAAAGATCTGTTATGCAATAACAGAAGTAAAAAGATAGTTACACAATGAACATCATCACTGCTACCATCAATGCAAGATGCTGGATCCAGTTCTGTTAGGACAAATACAGGTCAGTTGTTCATCACTTCTTGTTAATACTCTTTATCAACTTTTTCATCTTTAATACACGATGGCATCACCAATCAAGGATTTTGTGATGTCTCCCGTAACCTTCCTAAAAATTCTACCCTGAGAGTTGGTAAGCACCTTCAGTATCAACAGAAAATGACTGCAGTCAGGAATTTACATGATCAGTTTATTCTCATTTTGAATTCCAATACAGAATAATTTTCAAAGGAGCCAAAAGCATAGCATGTAGCCAGTATACTGCATTTTATTCTCTCAACCTCCTTGAAGAGTCTAAACCCATGGAGAAGTATAATTGTTACTAGCAATAAAATAGCAAAAAAATATGTACTACCGTAAATAGTACCTTATGAAAAGGGAATCTGTTGCGGAGGATCCACAGGGGACATCACACACAGACCAATGTGATCAAGTGAAGCCCATTTACTACAACTTTTAGCACAGTTATATAACTTATGCGCTTGTGCACGTGCCTTATACAATACTCTAATTGGTACAATACCCTGTTTCACGTGATGCTATCTTATCCTCTATTGGCTGTGCAAGCTTCTTCACGAGGCGTCCAGCAGTTACTTATCTCATTCTTCGGCATCCAGGAGTTGTTTGTGAGGCTCTTCTTATCTTCCTTTTCCCAGCGTACAAGGACACAGCGTCCTTGTCTGCTTCAGCACTTTGTAAACTTATGCTTCGTTCCCATCTAACGGCTGGATTGTTCACATGCCCTCGCCCAGCCAAGAAATCCTCAACAGGAATCTAAGGATTCAGTGGCTCAGTTAATGGTGAGCTGAGGTACTGTGATGTGAGGTAGTGAGCCAAGTCACCTCAACTCAATGAACACAGAAAGCAGTCTTAGAAAGGACACCTGCAGTCACTCTGAAGATTGAAAATATTTGATAGAATAACTAGAGTGACATTTTACAGTGATAGAGGGTGGGTAAACTCATTATTTGAGCTACCAACCCTTTGAAAAAGTGGGTTCTCCTGCTACTTTCAAATAGATTGATTTGGTGGTAGCCAGGAAAACTACAATGTCCACGGAGAATAGAGGGTCAAAATCTGCTGTGTGTCCAGCACAACTGCAGAATGCAAGATTGGTGTTTTTCATTTAGAGTTCATTTATCCCAGCAAAGCTACAATTTCATTAGTCAGAAGGATACCATAGCTTTGGTAAAGGCCACATCATCTCAACCAGCTGAAGTAAAAGTCAAGAGCTCAGAAGGCCTCCGTGAAGGTTTATGGAATGGAGACCTGAGAGAAGGAGAGAGGCTTTCGTGTCATTGACGTCAGTCCTTACAGTCAATATAACCAACAAGGAAGGGTGTTTCGGGAACTCCTCCTGCTCTCTACCTTGTCAAAGCAGGACAGGGTAGCTACATCCAAGGCACAAGCCGGTGCTCTGCAAAACAGAACTGTAGAGCTTGTATGCTTTGACATTTTCAAGACCACACAAATGACCCTGGGAATTTTGACCTCAGCCTTCCCCCCCATAGATACCCCCTGGAAATAAATCTGAAACTGGGCTTCCGCTTGCAGACAGAGCAAACCCAGGGATATTAGGATTTCTTCAGGCTCTTGTTCATGATACTTTGATTGCAAGAGACAAATACTTTGACAGGTACCTGTAGCTATGAGGCAGTTCTGAAAGGCAAGAGACTTTAACATTGCAACAGTATCTAGTGATAATTTACTAAAACTCCAAAGAAATATGTTTCCTAAATTCAGACAATAAGAAACTACATTTTGAGGCAACAGATAATTGGGAGAAAAGTTAAGTACAGCTGATGCATTTTGCCCTACAAAGCACTGATAATCTCTGGACATGTTTGCTGGGCAAAGACTCTGAGCTCAAGTAGACAGCTGCACACTTACACCAGCAGTGGAATAGGCATAGGGGCAACCATTTGAATGAAAATCCACATATTTCACTGAAGGATGGTGGAAAGCATAGATGTGTAAAAATAAATTTACTTAGGACAGACCCTCATTCTAGCAAGCAAAGAAGATTTTCACAGCAAAACTGTTTTCCCTAAGTGTGCGAGCCTGTGACTACATTCTGTGCCTCAAAAATACTACTGTGTAAAAGCATAAAGCGTTCAAAGTGCTTTGCAGAAATAATTAATTCAACCTCGCACCTACCAAACTGCCATATCTCTTGTGGAATAAATCTGGAGGCTGTCTGGCACTGAAATGCATGTAATCAGACTTCTTTAATTTAACTTCAGTACTACTTCACACAGTTTTGAAACTGAAATACCTTTCATACTAGAATATTTAAAAATACATATCTTTTTTATTTTATCCTTAAAAATCAGAATCTAATCTAGGTCCAGAAAGATATGGAGAATTCTTCAGAATTTTTCTGTATCTAAATCAGAACATCTTCCAAAACACATATTAGAGATTACTGCAGGAGTCAGTTACTGGCATTTTATGTGGGTCTTACTAACTACCCTTAATGGTCTAACTCACCTGAGTATTCTTGGAGAGCTAAGCAAGTAAAAGCACTTTAGAAATAAAAGAGCTGTGACTAAGAAACTTCTGAACCCTAATCCAGTCTTTGAATAGTAATATCTTCCCTTTCTCTGTATGGCTTAGTGGGGGAAAAAAAACTGTCCAGAAAATGTACCACAACAGTGCTTAGGTATTCTCTTTCCTGTAGACAGAACATTCAACATTTGCTCCTTTTTTGAGTGATACAAAAGTCCACAATACTGTATTTTAGGAATCACATGTTGTCTATGCATTGATATAATGAATAATCGGATCTTATTTCAATCCTGAAAAAAAAGATGGCTCCATTTTCCAGGTTAGCACCTGACAAAAAAAATTGTGTCAATGCCAAAGATGTACCAGACGTTTTTCAAGACTAATCCTGACAAATGGAAGAACACTGATCTAGCCTGAGCTATAAGATGACTTACATGATCCTGTCTAGAAAGTGTAGCTGCCTCAGAAATTATCCAAAATTGAAAGTGAGCTTGTACTAGAATACCATGGTTTTTAAACATGAAAATTAAATGCAGTAGGTAAATTTAAATTAATCCATGATTATTGCAAAGAGAAATTACCAGACATGAGTAAGAATGTCTCCAACTTCTTTTTGCAAAATACAACATAGTTAACTTTTTCATAAGCAGGATCAGACATTAACATGAGAGATGTTTTCTTTTTCATTGAGAAATTCAGCAGGTAGCAGTTTTTTCTGGCCCCAGTGTCTCTCTAAAGGCTGTATTTAATGTGCTTTTTTAATACACTATACCATCTATTTTTGCTTTTGTCTGTATGAAAATGGGAACTTTTTTTTTTCAATAAATGTTCTTGGATTGACTGAACACAAAAGAAGATTATTTCCCTCCAAACTGCAGGAAAGCCACAAACCCTCTGAAACAAAAATCCGTGTTAGTCTTCTTACTTCAGAAACACAATGTAGAGCACTTCTATATTACTACACACAGAGTAATAAAGTCTGGCAAAGACTTCACGGGCAATCACTTGCAGAATCATGGCTGTTAAGAGAAACAAATCAGATGGGTTATGTAGAAGGAACAGGGCAAAACTATGATTTAAAATGACCTACGTGTTTTATGAAAAGAGAGAGCAGGGCAACATAAATAAAAACTTTTTGCACTGGAAGCTTGAGAACTAGAAGAGTCCTTTTTGGGGTCAAATTTTGTTTGTAAATTATTTTAGCTTCAAATCAACGGCTTTCTGGTGGAAAATGGAGGACATAGCAATTTGAAAAGTATTTTTAAGAACAGAAGTGTGGAGGAGAAATTTAACAGTACCTTCTTAAGAATATGTCTGTCCTGATGTCTCTCTCAAATTAATCCAATATTCTTTCTTTCAATGTTACAAATCATTGTTATGGAAATTAAAATGATATCATACAGCCAGGGCTCTTCAGACAGGGACTAAGCTGCAGAAGCTCCAAAGCAAACATTTTCATGCAAATACACTTTGTAATAAAGAATAAAGGAAATGGAAAAATTAGTTAGGGCACAATACAGACTAAAGTGAAAGAGCTACTACATTTCATGGACTTTTTGAAAAGGCTGTTGTTACCATGAGATGGAACTAGAGCTATCTGCAAACCCAATGCTTTTTAAAGTACTCCATATGGTGCCACTTTTCTACAAAGTGACATAGACATCCATATTCTATCTGAATCTTATTGTTTCATATTCACCCACACAAACAGCAAATATAAAGGGAAAATACTGTATCAGTGCTATCACTCACACTGTTTTCCACTTTACAGGCACGATTTTTACCCAACATGTGCCTTACATCTCCTTTCTGAGGAAAGAGTTTAAGTCATTCTTGTTATTTTCCACTTCATTATCCCTTTGACTACATGAACTTTTATATTTTGGGATGTAACTGATCATGGGAAAAGTCAGCAGAGCAATATTGCAAACAAATGAAAGTCAGCTTTCAAAAGATTACATATCCTTCAAAAAGGCATCCTAAAATGAAACACAAAGGCAAAAGATATTTTCCTGAATGCTTTGTATATAATGCTGCATTGTGTCAAAGAGGTAAAAATCTCTGAAGTCTTTCAATCTGCTAATCAATTGCCTTTCTTCTTCTACATTTTCTTCTATACTTTAATAGGGGTGGAAAAAATATTTGTCAAGGAACAAGTCACGAATATTAAATACAGCTCTCCTTTATCCTTTTGTTTCACGGTTCACTTTCATCAAAATGTGAAAGCTGACATGGTACTGAGAAGTTAGACTCCTCTTCTTTAAAAGAAATTAGTAAGTTCACCAGATGATCCACCATTCCTTCGCTCATTGATTTTTTTCCCTAGCTTGGGTCAGGTCTAACCAACGAAACACATCCACTTCTTCCATCCTCAAAAATTAAAAATAATAAATGGTGAAAGTGACTTGGGTTTATCTTCCAGTACAAAGCAGCATGAACTTATACTGAAAGCCGTTTGTTGTCCACTTTTAAGACTTGCTTTTTTATTTATAAAAGAACAGAATAACCTTTTGAAACACATGAGAACAAAAAAAAAAAAACAAAACACCAAAATCTATTTTCTTATCCATCAAGTTTTTTTAGACTGTAAAATTTTCAGCTATTTTCTAGTCACAAATCTGGGAACAGAAGGAAAAACTAAGGAGGCAAGGATTTACACATGTATGAAAGTACTGTATCCACCTTCAGGCATTTTAGTCTAGGGAAAAGATATTTGTTAAAAGAAAGAGTTCAGCAGTATGGCAAATCTTCCAAAATACCTGAAAACATTTCATGAAAAAAATCTAATTGAGAAAAATCAGGAACAGGTTGTTTAAATGTTTTCATTTGTCTATGGTGAATATTAAACCAACACTCAACCTATGCTGAAGTTATTAAAGAATGAGGGTTGTTAGCAGTCCTCAAGACCGGTTCCTTCAGAGTGTGTACACTGAGGAGTACAGCACAAATAGCCCAGTAAGATTCCTTGTCTACACAACATACAGCAATGCTCCGTAGAAAGTAGTGCAGCAATATTAGCATGACACTGGATCTGAACTAGCAATTTTATCTCCCAACAGTGGTTATACTGTTTTTAGTATCCTAGAAAGGAAAACCACCACCAGCTCCAGCAATTCCTTACCTTTTAATTGATGAGTATAGACAGGGCTTTAACAAGCTGTGGGTATGTCTAATTTGCAAAATACAATGCTGTCTCAAAGTAACCTCATGGCTAATTCTAAATGAGCCATTTCAGGTACTGCTGACAGCACAGTTTAGCAGTTGCTTTTATTCTTTACATTATGCAGTCACAAGGTGAAACTCATTAACAATCCTGAGACCAGGAAATTAATTGTAGAACTCCTCTTTTCTAGGTAAGTGCTCTAATCATCGGGGTATAGAATCATGTTCCTCCTTTCATAGTCTCTTTTCTGGCACAGAATTTTTCCTTCATAACTTTAGTAGAACACATAAGGACATATGAAGTTACGACTAATGTGGAGAATGCTCAGAGAGAACTGAATCAGATCTTTCACTTCATGGGCAATGACTGCAATCACTCAGCCATTACAGAAAAAGAGCATAGCTGAGGGAAAAGGAGAGAAAATAACCTGCAACACAGATTGAACAAAGGCTCTGGAGATTTAGTACGCAGCTTCCAGTGTAAAGTGTCCTTTAGCAACAAAGCCGGCTTGAAATATTCTTAGTTTTATCACCTTTGCAGCTTGGTCCCACACCTTTATCTCACCTAGAATACATCCTCCTGACCAAGATAATACAACTTTTAGGGGCATAGACTGAAATAATCCAGGTTACAAAAACCCTTGGGGGGGGGGAAGGCAACAAGAAAACTGGTGCAAAAATTTCATTTACTGACTCTGTTCATTTAGCACCCTCTCTTTTTAGGGGGTTATGACATGCAATTCTTTGGAAAATGCTTTGCGATCATGTAAGTATTCTATTAGTTAAAGATTATTGTTGAGATCTGCATTCTCTGCAGATAAGCTTTTGGAAATAGACTCAAGAGTAGCAGGACTCCTGTAAATCAAGTATTGTTTCCCCATCTGCACATGGGGAAAAAGAGGAAATTAGGCAAGTCATTGTCGTGGATTAACCCCAGTCAGCAACTAAGCCCCACACAGCCACTCACTCACCCCACCCCCACCCCACCCCGTAGTGGGATGGGGGAGAGAATTCGAAGAGTATAAGTGAGAGAACTCAGGGGCTGAGATAGAGACAGTTTAATAAGTAAAGCAAAAGCCGCGCACACAAGCAAAGCAAAACAAGGAATTCATTCACCACTTCCCATGGGCAGGCAGGTGTTCAGCCATCTCCAGGAAAGCAGGGCTCCATCACGTGTAACAGTTACTTGGGAAGACAAACACCATCACTCCGAACGTTCCCCCTTCCTTCTTCTTCCCCCAGCTTTATCTGCTGAGCACAATGTCATATGGTCTGGGATATCCCTGTGGTCAGTTGGGGTCAGCTGTCCCAGCTGTGTCCCCTCCCAACTTCTTGTGCCCCCCCCAGCCTCCTCGCTGGTGGGGTGGGGTGAGAGGCAGAAAAGGCCTTGGCTCTGTGTAAGCACTGCTCAGCAGTAACAGAAACATCCCTGTGTTATCAGCACTGTTTCCAGCACAAATCCAAAACACAGCCCCATACCAGCTACTATGAAGAAAATTAACTCTATCCCAGCCAAAACCGGCACAGATGGGCAGCATGTTAAACCTCCTTTACAAAAACTTCTGGAGTCTACTACTAGACTTAGATGGAACCATGTCATTTAAAGGTTAAATCTCAGTAAAGAGCTTTATGTTCAGAGGGGCCAATGTGAGGAAAGGTAAGTTTTCTAGCACTGCCACTCGAATAACTTGATGTTTTAAGCGTGAATGTGGAAAAGACCTCTGAGTAAGAACTAGGTCTATATCATACAGCTACCATAGCAGGCATTAGCATGAACTAAACAACAACAAAAAAATCTTATTTCCACTGTTAGCAGGTCTGGTTTGACATTTTAAAAAAATTATTTTGACTGCCTTTTATGTGAGGGAAAAAAATATAAAGTAAATAGTCTGCAGTACTATGTCACACTCTTCTTACCTAGCAAAATACTCTAAAATACGACACGGTTATTGTTATAAACCTGGTACTTTTGTATACCACTGGTAAGAAACATTACAGACACAATTGTGAATCTCCTGTACTAAGTGCACAAGAATAATTGGTGCTTACCAATGGTTAACTTCTGCTTGCATGAGGATATGGAGTTGATGCAATGCATTTTCTCTCTGTGCACAGCTGCACAAGGCCAAGGGCACATAAATCCAAGCATTTAAGTCAGACCTGCTGCATTTATACCACCCTCTAAAGATACTAGATGAACCTGGGCAAACATTTCACAGAGCTCCTTACTGAGTGACATAGTTCTGCATCATCCCCAGCTCTACAATGTCACAAATGTTAAGTCAATCGACACCTTTGTGCTACAGAAAGTGCCTAGTTCTGCTCAGCAGTGATTTCTCTTGTTTCTTACCTTTCTGGATATTTGACAGCAGCTCTCCATCCACTTTAAATGCTCTAGAATCCACACCCTACATACCAGGGATGTGTTTGGGTTTCTCTAGGGCAGAGTGTTTTCAGAAAAATATTTTAACACAATCACAGGCATTAAGGGAAAACTATTGTGCATTCTCCCAGGTGGCTTTTACAGTGATTTATTTCCATTCCTAGCAATTCCAGGCTAGACGATCCCACAGGTAACAGCAGTAACAGAAGCCCCCACCAGCTATAAATAGGAAGCAAAGTTAACAAATAACTCATTTACTTCACCAAATGGATTAAATAAGTGTGTGTAGATGGAAAGTCTCTATATTACTTGAACTGCAACTTTAACAGTCAAGAAGCTTTTATCCATGTTAATATGGACTTTCAAGTAAAAACAGATGGAGAAATTCAGACCACTTATCTGGTGTTAAATATCATCTGGGATTACTTTAGATTTCACTTTTGAAAACTCTGGCCACAGTCTTTCATATTGGCATAGATCAAGATAGTCTAAACAAAAGCCTGAAGCTTGTCCCTATAAAAGGAAGACTTTGAGAAGCGTGCTTCAGTTGTGCAGACTCAGTGATGATCCTTCCATAAAGGAACTGCATTGGCCATAGCTGTAATCTACTTATTTGTAAAAAACCACATTTCACCTTTCGGGAGTAGCCATCCTATCCAAAGTGAGATATGATCAGACACCTGCCGAAGCTACATATGAATCATTTTTAAATAAGTATCAGATAGACACAAGCTGATCCAACAGCTTCACAATGTTGCTTCAAGACAAACAAAGCTAAATTAAAATGTTGCTTGCTGAGCCATCGTGCAACCTTCTAAATATAAGAATAGGACTGACTGTCTTCAGGGAGAAGGCTGAGTGCTAGTGAGAAAACAAAAACACCCAGAATAGATGCTTGTAAAATTCATACTTAAGTATGTGAATAGCCTAGACCGTTAAATCTTTTCTTCCCTTTAAGGAAACTGAAACACTTGACTTAACCAGGAGAACTCAAAAACATCTGTAGGTTAGTGACTAAAGTCTAAGAAAAATAAATAATGAAGTATAGCTGATGAACTTTTCCTCCTTAAATGCTCATCTGAGGATAGGTCATTATTCACTCTGATCAAATCTCTTCTGTAAGCCAGATATACAGTTTTGCCTCTCCATATTTAGAAGATGGAAGTTTCTGGAATAAGTCAAGGTCTGAGACACAAACGGATGTTGACTACTGCAGAGCATTATGCTCAAAATCTTGTTTATGGGGAGAGAAAAAAAATGTCTTATATATAAAGCCAATAATTTATCATTAGTGTAGTAATCTAATATATCATTACTATTGAAATCTTAAGAGTCCAATTCAAGAATCATTATGAGTACACATGTAATTATTTTCAGGAAAAGAGAAAAAAAATGCTTCTATTCAAGAAAGTTTTGATAATAATACAGTTACAATTATTACACACAAAATTCTCGGTCCCTTTTCCTGATATTAAGCTCATGCTTCCCATGGGTCCTAAGGCAAGTGCTGTCATTCTGATGTTGGCAATGGGGGATGTTATGGTTACTTATCATCATCTGTTGATGGCTTCTTATTCTGTCTAAAACCCACTTGGGGTCATTTCTATATGTTTGCTAACATGTTTTTACACCTTGCTTTCTCTTCATTGGTCTGCAGCTCTACCTGACATCTGAATTTACATATACGGTGGCTTTTATGTAGGTGAGATACCTTTTATTTGTTCTCCTTATTACCCCTAAACAGACTTTTGTCCAGTTCCAGGTCTTCATTTCTTTAACTGGCCATGATTCATTTATAGCTGTGGGGTCTGCAGTGCCAAGTCTGTGCCCCATCTCTTATCATCCCACACCAGTACTCCTCTACAATGCATCCTGTACTCTTCTACAGTGTACCCTTCCCCAGGCCTCTGCTATCATATCAGGGCTCTATTTCTCTACACTACATCATTATGTTAGATAATAAATATCTCATTCTACATAAAACAATTTCTTGTTCCAGCTATCTGTAAGAAACTATTGCCATGTTGTACAAAGATTTTTTAAAAAGTAAAACAATTTAGCCACAGACACCTGGTCAATTAGAGAAATTGCTGCCACAGCTAAACGAAGGTCAAGAAAAGTTCAGAGAGCAAGTCTGACAAGTCTCAGTCCTGAGACCTTGCAAACTAAATTCAAAGTTTATGGCCAGTTGGTAGCAATTGCAGTAGTGTATGACGGGGCTGCACAGTTGCAAGAGCTATCTTCTGGCAGCTGAGCTGGCAGCAGCGTCAGATGACAACTGCACTAGCCAATGTATAAGTTGAGCTAGAGAGCTCATTGGAGAGTATCTGTGTATGTTTGTGCCAAAAAGCCATTGAAACAACTGCTGTGTAATGGTAAGTACAAGCTCATATAATTAGAAACTAATTTTCACTTAAATGAAGGGCTTGATTAGGTTTAAGTTATTTTCTTTTACAAGTAATGAACTATGAGGCTTAAAGCAATTAAGCAGTTCTAGAAATCAGTAATGAAAGGATACCAGAAAGTTAGTGAGAGAGCATTTACTATTAAAGAGCCTTTAATGCAATACTTCTGTTTTAAGAAGATGAACTGAATAGAACACAAACAATAACCTTCATTTGAAAAAAAAAAAATATCCAGCAGTAGTAAAGGCAGATTAATATAGAGATGAACAGGATTTGAACATATGTTATTTCAACTGATATTAGTTTTGTAATTATTTATATTCATTTAAAAGCTGAAATAATACTGAAGGTTGAAGGAAAAGAAAGTTGAAAGAAACATCTCAGAATGTGAGACAATAAAGTGGTTAATTTGTTTTTCAAATGCCATAGCAGGTACAAAACAGCTGTACCCTAATTTTCATTATGGCCTAAAAAAAGTGAAATAATGAAGCACTTCAGGTTAGTTATTTCAGATTCTGCTGCAGTGAATGAGAAAAAAAAAAAAAAAAGCCCTTCATACTCCAGGGAGGTCTGGCATGTATCACTCCATTTCACAGGACAGCTCTGTTTACAAAGATGATGGAGCAGAAATCTGCAGATATAACTACTGCTTTGTTCTCTTAATTACAGAGACACAATACCAAACTGCCTTTCCACTGTGAAAAGGGCTACATAAACATTTAACTTTTTAAATCAACATATGTGCTCTGTTTGTTTATAAAAGCTCATACTCTTTCCTGGGTAAAAAACTGGCTGGATGGCTGTGCCCAAAGATTTGTGGTGAATGGAGTTAAATCCAGTTGGCAGCCGGTCACAAGTGGTGTTCCCCAGGCCTCAGTATTGGGGCTGGTTCTGTTTAATATCTTTAAGTGATCTGGATGAGGAGATCGAGTACTGCACCCTCAGTAAGTTTACAGATGACACCAAGTTGGGTGGAAATGTTGATCTGCTTGAGGGTAGGAAGGCTCTACAGAGGGATCTGGACAGTCTGGATCGATGGGCCGAGGCCAACTGTATGAGGTTCAACAAGGCCAAGTGCCGGGTCCTGCACTTGGGTCACAACAACCCCCTGCAGCGCTACAGGCTTGGGGAAGAGTGGCTGGAAAACTGCCCGGCAGAAAAAGACCTGGGGGTGTCGGTCGACAGCCGGCTGAATATGAGCCAGCAGCGTGCCCAGGTGGCCAAGAAGGCCAACAACATCCTGGCCTGTATCAGAAATAGTGTGGCCAGCAGGAGCAGGGAAGTGATTGTTCCCCTTTACTGGGCACTGGTGAGGCCGCATCTCAAGTCCTGTGTTCAGTTTTGGGCCCTTCACTACAAGAAAGACATTGAGGTGCTGGAGCGTGTTCAGAGAAGGGCAACAAAGCTGGTGAAGGATCTAGAGAACAAGTCTTATGAGAAGTGACTGAGGCCACTGGGGTTGTTTAGCCTGGAGAATAGGGGGCTGAGGGGAGACCTTATCGCTCTCTACAGGAGGTTGTAGTGAGGTGGGTGTCAGTCTCTTCTCCCAAGTAACAAGCGATAGGATGAGAGGAAATGGCCTCAAGTTGCGCTAGTGGAGATTTAGATTGGATATTAGGAAAAAAATCCTGACCAAAAGGGTTGTCAAGCATTGGAACGGGCTGCCCAGGGAACCAGTTGGGTCACCATCCCTGGAGGTATTTAAAAGACATGTAGATGTGGTGCTTAGGGACATGGTTTAGTGGTGGACTCGGCAGTGCTATGGTAACAGTTGGACCTGATGATCTTAAAGGTCTTTTCCAGCCTAAACAAATCCATGATTCTATGATTCTATCTGCTTCCTCTATTGACAAAAGCAAGTTGTTCTCACTTTTTATTAGTGTTAGACCTGCATATCATCAAAATCAAGATTGAGCAAATTGTATTCTATCTTATTTTGTGCATCAACAAAGTTGTTTACTGTTGCTACCAGGAGCAAAATTCTTGCAAACCTTACTTTGTGGATTTTAAAGAAGTAACACTTAAGTTACCTCAAGTTCTGAGCAGAAGTTGCGAGTTTCTCTGAATTCAGTTTACTCTGATATTTAATATGGTGGAAGCATTTTGCAACAGAAACTTTTTCTAAGGTCCAAGTATTTTCCTCAATGGAACAGCAACTGACTCAATGCTAGCGGAGAAGGTTAACGTCTTAAAAGAAAATAATCTGCCATTTCCTTTTAAGAGTACCTGGGCGTGATACTGCCTACAGAGTTATTCAGCAAGGATTACTAGCAGTTTGTTTCTCACCTTCTATTTTCTCCTTTTCATGCATCACCTATTTGCATTTCTTAGCATATTAACATCTGAAGCTGAGCTTTTTGAGGCTGAAACCATACTTCTTCAGTTCAGTAACTTCTGGCGTATATGGATGACACATGAATGAAATGCATTACATTAAGACATATGTATTAAGAAATAGCTTTTGTCTTTGTAAATGAAATTTTGCTAGACTTGTTATTTGCATGAATTGTGGTTTGAAAACAAATCCAGGAGGTCATGACAGGGAATAGCAGAGGCTTTTTTACTTACATGATAAAAATGTCACACATAAATACATACAGAATATTGCCTGCTCCATTAAAAACAAAACACTAACAACAGAGTCCTGCTACATAAATTCAAACCAAACTTGCACAAGCACAGCTATTTCAGTAGGACATTTGGGAAAATTGACAAAAGATGTTACAGCTAAACAACTGTGTGTACTTTTAAAATTTTAATAATTTTAAACATTAGGAGGTACTTGTAAAAATATCTCATTGTTTTCTTAATATCTAAGAGAAATTCCTGTTTTCTTTTTAAAAGAATTATTTGACTTTTTTTTTATTTAATAAAATGAATGGGACATAGCAAGAACAAAAGAGGTTGTTTTGGTAAAACTAAGCCAATTTTAGTTAGCTGTATTTGACCTCTGCAGTCTTAAAGATTCCTACTTCAGACAGTGATTTCAAATGAAATTTATATTCACTGAATTCATGGAGAAAGACATCCCTCTTTCCTGTGACACAAATAAAATTCTGAGGCTCAATATCGGAAACTACTGCAGCCAGTGACTAACCAGGGCTTTCATCCTATGATATATCAAATTTTACAAGTCACTAAGAGATGGCTTTATTCAATATTTAAATGACAATCAAAATCCTTCTCCCTGAAGGAAGAAATATTACTACCTTCAAAAAAGCTAATGTAAATTAGTGCTGGACCCATACTTTAAATGACTTTAGGGGCTGAGAAAGAAGCTATTGTTGTAGGAAGAGAAAGAAACATTGTATTCATTTTGGATTATTAAAGTTCCTAGCAGTCCTTATCAGAAGAACTGCAATGTTAGCCCCTGTGTATGGACAATTCTATGTCCAAGTATTTGTGAACCATCCAGTAGGACTGCCAGGAATGTTTTTGATAAGTGATACTGTAATTGAACAGCTTTTCTAGGTCTTAGTTTCCACATTAGGTCTGACTGGAGTGAAAGGAAAGGAAAGAATCTGAAAATAGGTATCTTGAAGCAAGTTATTTCAGTAAAACATTCAAAGCGATGTTCTTTTTGTTTTGGATTTTTTGTTAATTTGTAATCTGAAGAGTGATTAGAAACCCAAGCTGCTATCCTATAGCCAGCTTTCTGGTCGTCTTTATCACCTCAAAGCTCAGCTCTATGACTTTCTTCACCTTCTCTCTTAAGGCATTGTGCAGTCTTCATTTATAAAATTAGTAAGTCCTAAGTTTCAAAGGAGAGATGGGAGTAACTTTTAAAAGAAATATTAAAATAGATACCATGTTATTGTATTTGCTTTCCTCCTTACACACAAACACTTCCAGAGAAGTCATAATCAACAGTCAGGAAAACAAATTGTATTTAAAATATGTAAAACACTAAGATTTTTAGATTTCTCACATTCCAAACAAAATGTTTAAGTTATCTGAAGAACCTCAGTTTGGTTTTGCAAACCATACTCAAAAAAAAAAAAAAAAAAAAATCCATAGGCTATATATCTCTCAATAGGAAACTTAGCAAATTCAGTTTCATTCATCAAAGGGGAGACTTAGAGGTGATTTGGTCAGGGTGTGAAAGTACTTCAGTAGGGACCAGATTTCTGGTACAAGTAGGTGAAGTCATGATAAGGTCTAAAAGCCAGAAATAAGCTAAACAGACTGAAAATGAATTAACAGTAGACATAATGAACAACAAGAACAGTTTATCTAAAGATGTACGTGAACTATTCATCATCACAGACTTCAAATTGACAGGCACATTTTCCTTGGCCAGAGGTTAAGAGCAGGATGTGAGAATTATCGCAAAGCTCTGTGGCCTGGGTTGTACAAGAGGTCAATGCGCACCATTATATTGGTTTCTCCTGAAAACAATTAATCTCTCTACACTTTAATTAAAGCTAAAGAATGTGCCTTCCAAGAATATGCCTTGATTGAAACATATTAAGTGTCCTCATTCCTCAGAAAGCATGAAAATTATAACTCTCCTTGAAGACTGGTGGGTGGGGAAGGTAACAGTTCAAAAGGAGCCTGCTTCCTCTGAGGGACATCAATAGCAAACTCTCCCAGCTCTGGATCCACATGGGAATTTTAACCCCCAGGGCATGCCCATATAAGAGAATCAAGTCTCCAGTACCTTCTTCCAAAAACAGTAGTCATTATTTACTAATGTAAGGAAGCACAAGACCTCCACAGAGAAAACACAGTGTCAAAAGTGGCAGCCATTTTCCAAGATCTGATGGAAACATGAATGCGATGTACATACCGATCAATTTAAAAAGGTATTCACACTTACGAAGCTTGTGGCACAGTAGGACCCATCAACGTGCAACCATTTCAGTATAGGCTGTACAACACAGCTAAAAATTTGGAGAAAAATCTCTTACTGATCTACCTTTTCTTAACCTTGTTGTCTCTCTAACTTGAGAAACATGTTTGTTTAGATATTAAAAAAAGTCAACACTTTAAAGAGTCAAATTCTCTTAAATTGTAAGTTCTTTTGTTTCTACATATGACCTTTACTTTGAAATTATTTTTGCTGTGACTACACAATGGAGACATGATGGCAATATTTTTTCCATCAGTTAAAAGGTTTTAATGGATAACATTTCAAGAAGCTGTCGAGAGGCACTACTTAAATGTAAGATTTTTCGAGCCATTTATGTTATTGCAAATTTCAATAGCACATACAAAATAAATCTCACTTAATGCAGTAAGTGCGTATGGAAAACTATTTACTAAAATCCTCTTTATGTAACTGTCTTTTTCATTGACTGAATAGCTTTGGTAATGCATCAGCAAACACCATCTTGAAAAGCAGCTGGTGGGGGGGGGTCTATTTTAATGACCAATATTGATTTTCTTTCTAATCTATCATTCTGCAAATGCAAAATTTCATTGTTCAAGAGCGTTCTCTTACTGGCCTAGAAAGATTGTAGAGGGCCACATGTCAGGATACATAGCATTTGAACTTACTCTTCTACATGGTGATAAAGCCACATGCTTGCACCTGTTTGAAGTGCCAGACTCAGTTTTGGCTGAAGTCAAGAGAAATTCTTCTATGGACGTGAATGTAATACATATGGTTTTGTTGCTTAGTGAAATACAGATGAATAGAACAGAACAGAATAGAATATTTCAGTTGGAAGGGACCTACAACAATCATCCAGTCCAACTGCCTGACCACTTCAGTTAAAGCATGTTATCAAGGGCATTCTCCAAAGGCTTGGGGCATCAAACACCTCTCAAGGAAGCCTGTTCCAGTGTTTGATGACCCTCTCAATAAAGAAATGTTTCCTAATGTCCAGTCTAAACCTCCCCTGGCGCAGCTTTGAACCATTCCCACGCGTCCTGTCACTGGATACCAGGGAGAAGAGATCAGCACCTCCCTCTCTACTTCTCCTCCTGTAAGAGGAAGCTGTAGAGAGCAATGAGGTCGCCCCTCAGCCTCCTTTTCTCCAAACTAGACAAGCCGAAAGTCCTCTGTGGCTCTGACTCCTGTTGAGCCTGCTGTCGACCAGGAAGGCTGCAACTTCCCCCCAGTTACGTCTCTGAATGAAGAAGCCTTTTCAGTATCTCCACTCTAACACCATGATGATCTCATCTGATATATTTGTGGTTGTGTACATAAAAAAATTACAGCTTTTAAACACTACTGTGAATTGTCTTTATCAGTGTCATCAACAGCAACAATAAATATATTTGGTCTTAGCCCATCCTAGCTAGATTTTGATACGGCTGTTTTCACTCTAAGCATCATACAAATACTGTAAGCATGCCACAGGTTTTTTTCAATAATACTGTCAACCAAATTCTACACATTAACAAGCAGTTTTGGTAGAAAATACAATAAAAATGTTTGTATATTAAAGAAATTTAAAATATTAATCAGACGCTGTGAATACTTGTTCACACCCAATTTACACATAATCTGAAAATATCATCATATTGCATATCTGTTATTTTTTATAGAGTCCCAGTGTCCTATTTATGTAGAGACAGGCCTTCCATAGGAATATATATTTGCTGACTTTATCCTTATATTAAATCTAAATTCATTTTTCACAGAATCATTCAAATACACAATTAGTTTTGTATTTGTTTATCATTTAAACTGAGTTTACTTTGCATACCCAAACAGGTCTAAGGTATGTAGTAAAGCAAATAGATTCATATATAATGTTCTTCTCCTTGAGTATTAAGAAAACTGTATCAATTTAAATTGCTTTTAATAATAAAAGGTATCTGAATATTATTTTGAAATTTTAGATAGGTATAATTGTAATATTGTATGTGATATTAAGACTCCCAGAAGAAAGTCTCTGTTTACCTGCCAGTGAATATAAGGAAAAAAAAAATTAAAATACTCAAGTCACTTGGGATAACACGTTTGACTGCCGAGAACAAAGCAGTCAGTCAGGATCTGAAATAAAATGTGATCATTACTTATGAACAGTGACTATAATACTCAAAATCAGAAATTATAACTGCTAAACTAAGAGTCACATGTACTTTTGAGGTAGAAAAGTAGGCAAATGCCTCACATTTGTGCCTTTTAGCACATTTTTACTACTCATAAGGAATATAATTCCATGGGGTTAAACACCACAGCACTCAGTCCAGATTCAACAAGTACTTATATACAGTTCTAGTTTTCAGATGATGATATGAAACACATACTACGTGTTTTCTGGAGTGGAATTCTTAGTAGCTAACAAGTTTTGGTTTTCCCCATTTATTTATTATTGACTAAATAGCTTACTTTTGCTCAATGCAAAAATACAAGGAAAAAAAAAACAGTCTCTATAAAAGTCTTCTGTGCAGCTCTTGAGTTCAAAGCAAATTTTCCAGCTGAGTTACAAAGTCCTGAAATGAATTTCTAATGAAAATGCTAACAGGCCTTTAGCTACAGTGGTGCTAGCGGGTGTTGTTAAAATAAATAGAAATCCCTGTCAGTGCCAGAAAAGCAGCCCATCATTAGAGGCACTTCTCTGGAAGCTTTTTATTATATCTGGGTGATGATAATCTTCCCACCAGTGGGCATGCTGGTTTTTGGCACATATCAAGCTTGTCAGAATCATCTTACACATTCCAAACAGCAGGCACAATAGACAATAACAAAACAGAAAAGAAACTTTCTCAACATGATGCATATCTTTTTTTCTCAGGAGTTGCTATTGCCTTTTTAGTGAGGAAAAAAAAAGGAACCATTTAACCAATCCACTATGCATATTAGAGCTATTGTCTTAAGTTACAGCAGGTATACCAGTGCTTCTGGTCCACCCTCAGCTCCGACAGAAGAGTGCAGAAGTAAGTCTCTATGTGACAGTGGAAAACTGTTTAAGACACTTTTCTTTCCAACCACATACCCACTATGGTCTTGGTGCTTAGCAGACCCTAAAACAGCCTACTACAGCTCTTTGTGTCCCAGGGAGCTATTAGCGATGACCAGATTAATCATAACATTAGGATATGTTAGCTAACAGTCTCCTAGCACAGACTTTACAAATTCAGTTTTGCAGAGGAAAACAGCACAGGACACAGTTATTCTGAGTCACCTACACAAATTGTCCTTTTCAGCAAACGTCAACTGTTGCTGTGCATGCTGTTCTCAGTGTCAAACTAAGGAGAATTGCTACCCAGTTTTCCCAGAGCAGCCAAAACCTTACTTTTAAAAATACTTTAACACCATACCACAGCCAAAAGAGACAAGGGAATAACACAAGGCAGTCACGGGAACTGTGACCTCATCCTGCAAACACTGAAAAAGACTGCTCATGGTAAAACATATGCGCCTCCAAAGAGGTATTGGAAGGGTTGGATCACACAGGAAGCAAAATCAGGAGTGGCACTGGACTTTACTGACCATATTTCCCACCATACTTGATGTACACCGCCATGTTACGTTACTTTTTGGGTGCTGTTAAGAACAAAATGACAGACTGCATGCGACAATAACATGCTGCACCCACAGAACAGGAGGAGATAAAGCAGGGGTGAAATCTGGCCTGCTGAACTTCCATTCCTGATAACTTTCCACTAGAGATGTGAAGAAAGCAACCTGTCTCTCCAGTATGAGATAATTTGGAGGGATAGCAAATTAAAAACCAGCCAACCTGTTCTTATACTAAGTTTAGCATATTCACTCTGGAAATGACTGAGAAACAACCAGTATAGGCCCTCACAGTGCTGTTGTCAATCACTTTTCAAAACGTTTTCAAAATGGAACAAATCAATGGATAGTTGTAGTAAAATAACACAGACAGACCAAAAAGGATGCGTCGTGGATGCCGCATCAGCGAAAAGAGGATCTTGCTTATAGAAATTACACAGAGTTCTCCTTCATTTTGCAAAGCAATCCCCAACTTACTGACTTCCTTGTACTAAAATGTACAGTATTCATAAATGCCTAATTAATTGGAAAGACACTATCAAGTATGTATCTGATTTCAAAAATTACACATATAATTTCACAAAATTACACATATAAAGGAAATGTGTAAATTCATTCACTGTGTTTCCTGAACTAATGTTCCCTGAGGTATATAACATGCTTCAGTTACAGGATTTAACTAAAAAAAGTGCAACACTTGACAGAACTGGGTATTTTCTCCTTTCTTTATCGTATGAAACTCAAGAATGTGTATTATGTGTGCCGAATGTGGCATCACATTACAGTTTTCATACTGTTTTCATTTACACACATTTTTCCCACAGTTGTCAATAACAGCTCTACCCAGACACTGAACATTTTGAAGGACAAGACACCTTCATGCCTTCAGATCCAGCTTTTCAAATGGCAGCACATGGACAAAACTTAAATTCCACCACCCTGAGCCTGCCATGATCTTTTCTGAATGAGCACCATCAAAAGTATAACACATCAGCTAGCTTTATCTGCCTGAACACATAAGTGAAAACAAATATTACAAAGGGCTAAGTTAAGGATTTAGATTAAGATAATATTCCCTCCTTTCAAAGCTGAAAACCATTTTCTCAACTCCATATGTACAAGCACACTTTTGTTGATACTTTTCTTCCAGGCTTTCTGCCCACCTCTCAGAAAAAAAACAGTATCTCGGGGCAGGGGGGGGAAGCTATACTAAGTCTTCTGAAACTTTTCCAAAACTATATACATGCTTCATGTTTTATATATCAAGATTTAGCCTGGAGCAAGTTTTTATGCTAATTTATAAATCCTTGAAATACAGGTTCTAGAACAGAATGCTAATATAACTCTAACTATAGAAATGCTTGCAGGCACTGCTATAATGAAAGAAATAATTACATCAATAAAATTATACTAGTTTGACATTAACAGTTTGCCCAAACAAACAATTCTGAATGACTAACAAGCATTATAAATATGACTGCTGTCATAAATTAAAGCTATCCATGACCAGGGTTCATGCAGCTCTTTGGAATAAAAAAAGAAAGTATCATTAGCAATATTAGGAATTTCATTAAGCACACAACTATGAACTTTGTCTTCCTCTGAAAATTTCATCAGCTATCATGCTTGGGAGTAAATACAACATAAAAGACTTAACATCTCTTTGACTGGTGTAGTTATTTCTGAACATAGGAAATTATCATAGTGTTATTATCTTTGTGGTAAAATTTCATCTAAACATTACATCACCCAGTTTCTCACATTAGTTATTGCAGGGGTTTGTGATAGCATTTTTCTATTTCTTAAAGATATTTTTATCTCCATATTCTTTGAGGAATAAAAAAAATAATTGAACAACCTTGAGTAATTTTAGCATTTGAACATTTTCATAAAATCATAAATATAGATTCAGAAGATGAGAGTCCACAGATCCTTCTGTCTACACCCATTTAAAAAGCTGCCTTCTACTTTGATGTAGGATTTTCTTTTGTTTATCTGGTGTAAACTAGAAGCAAAATGTCTTAAAGCTAAATCCATGCTATGCCATCTTTAAATTTGCTGGAGCGTGTCCCAGGAATGGGAATATACAAAATTCCTTATACATTTAAAAACAGGTTTGCTGAGTGCAAGCTTGTAAACAAGTCTCAACATGAGTTAAATGGTCACCTTTTCCCACAAAACACGTGGCTACCAATAAGCTAGTGAGCTAAGAAACCACTTCTTTTCCAGCTTGCCTTAAGAAAGCAGGCATCACATTAAAAAGAGTAGTAAATAAAATAAATCTCAAATCAAATCTCAAAGCCAAATACATTTTCATAAATATTTGCATCTGCCAGTAACACCTGCCAAGGTAGGAGAATACCTTACTGAGCGCAGAGGAGAGTTTACGTTGGAAATATGGCAATACTTTGTGGACACTACCAAAGCCCTTTACAAAACTTCTCTTGGTATGTTCCCAAATGTGTTGTATTGATGAGATGATGAGTCATTATAAATTAAAGCCTAAAAACATAATTAAATTTAAAAATAGTTCCCAATAGTTTCTGAAGGATTAAAAATTTTTCAGGCAGTTATTAGAATGGAAGCAAAATGAGTTTTTCATAATCTGGCCATTTTGTTATGGATTGCTCTTGAGTCCAGTGCACTTAATTTGTTTAATGCATGGCGATGATCTATAATATGTAGCATCATCTCAAGCAGAACTAGTGAACTCTTTCTTTTTCATTTTGGATAGTGCATCCAAAGGGAAACATTTAAGTAAAATAAACCTTTAGCATGCAAAGTATGTTGCTACAGTAAATGCATGAGTTAAATTATATTGACAGTTCTTCTTAACCTGATAAAATCTTCCTGACCTTTGCTATTATTACATAACAGACCACTGCCATGCACAGCCATTAACATAGCTATCAAACCTAAATATTACCTCCTTTTGTTACAAGTACATAAAATTTTCTGCCACTACAAGGATAGCACAGCTTGAACTAGAAAGACCAATGTATTGACACAGTAGATAACCATATACTGTTGAAAAGCTCAAAGGACAGCTTCAAGTAAGAGAAAAATTTCAAAACAGGTCTTATGTCAGGTAATCAATTACAGCACTGTCATACTAATGGCTATGGAAAAGCAGGGGAGCGGTGACAATAGGTGCATTCATCTTACTACTGCACTGGAAAAGGTGCACCTGTATCCCCGTGCAGTCTGTCTCCTGCTGTCCCCCAACAAGTGCATCCCGTGACGGTGGATCTGATAGTGGGGACGTTACCTATCTGTCATCCCTTCTTCCTGAAAGGCACCTTCACTACAGCTAACAACTAAAGGAGAGCAAGGAACTACCTCCTCCCTCCAGCCACATACAGGTTTCTTTGTTATGATCTTGAATGCACAGGGAAGTACTGAATAAATCCAAAGCTCTAAGGAAAAGATAAAGCATCTTAAAACTCATTTTTGCCAAGTATGTAGATATGCGTGTATACATATGTGCATGTGTATAAAACATGTTTGCACTCCGCTAATAGTTTTGTAAATCTTTGCAATCTTAATCCCCTTGCAGTAATTCATAGTAGCAGCACAGCTGTTGTTGCTAACAACCCTCGTATCGGTATGGCCAAAAACTACTGTGGCAAAAAGGGAGGTTCCCCACACCCTTTTGATTTTCCAGTATTTGTGGGAATACTACAGTTAAAGGGTCATTACACTTGTTTGCTGCTAGAGACTGTAAACAGATTTTCAGGACTATGCCTCATTTCACTTTCTGCCTAAACTGTAGGGGAATCATGAAAGACTTCCATTCTAGTATGGGTTCACAGTCTGAAAAAGACTCTGAAGGAAAACAGCAACCAGACCTGCCTTGGGCTTGCAACACTTTAAAGAGTCACAGTCAGCTGAGAAATCTGGGCCTTAAAAATTAATCCTATTTTCTTTGATAAGAAAGGACGCAACACCTCCACATGTATTCTTTTTCAACGAAGGCCATTGCTAAGTTTTGCTGTAATTTTGAGATGCTTTTGTAGCAATTATTGTAATGTGAATAATATGGTAAGTTTTGACAAGGTTTGGGAAATTTAATCCTCCCTTCTTTGTGAACTTTTTTTTTAAAGTAATAGGTCTTTTGTTGTGCTCTTGCAATCCCATAAAATTTTACTGACAAGTTATTTATTACAGGGAAGTTTAGCTTGGGGATTTCTATTGGAGATAGAAATGACGATGAGACTATGGAGAATGTTCATTTTCATGATAGTGTCTTTTCCCCATAATGATAATAATAATTTGTCCCATCTGTCTAAATCTAATTTAACAGTGTTTATGAGTGGTGGAAGGCAGATTTTAATTAAGTCTTGTAGTTGCATTGGTATGTATTTTTGTCCCTCTGGGGATCATTTAAAACTCCAATTTTCAATAGAGGGTATGTAACCACAACATCATGTAGGAAGCAACCTGGGCTTGAAGCAGTTAATTTTGCATCCAGATGTGGAACTATCAGCCAATTAAAACAAACATTTCTGGAAGTGCAGAGGTTCACTGTTCACCACATTCATACCCCAGAAGCTGTTTTAATCTGCCAAGAGTCAAATAGCCAAGGTAAAAGGTGAACAAGTACCACATTTTTATGCTGTTTCCATTTTAACAAGGAAATTATTACGTAGAGCCCTATTACGCAAAAATACATTTTTAAGCAGATCCTTTTTAAAAATCCATTGAAGTTCTTTATGTAAAATTTAATGTCATAATATTTCTCATATCCTTGCAACCTCCAGCTGTAACCCTAATAGGATGGACTGTATACTAACAATACAGAGAAAATCTGCTAGATTAAACTTCTTGAAAGTAAGGCACTTACCTTAAAAATAAGAGTTTTAGCTTTTGAAGGAAATTCCTGAACTTTAGACTGCCTAGGCCAGTGTATTGATATAAAGCACACCAATACTGAGGGCACCCTCAAAACTGATATGACATTTCTACTGTACAACCTGCTCACTCAAGCTTACAATGAATCTCTATCTTTGCACTTCCATCAATGACAACAATTTAAAAACTGCTGACTCTGTTGGTCACATTTTACCTCTATAAGGACAAACGTACTGGCTCTTCAACTTTCACATTTTAAAAAGGACAGTGATTACAGATGTAAAGAATCTAGGTTTAGGCCTTGAATTTGTACTTGGGGAAATCTCTATTGAAGTGACCTGAGCTCTGTTCACAGTAAAGTTTCATGCAGGCACTCCGCACACTCCAGCAAAACCCACACATTTCATACAAAACCCATAAGCTTACTATTTAGGCATGCGTTTTTGTTAATCCCAACATTTAGTTTTGGGGGTTTTTAATATACAAGTACATTAAATGTATATGTATTATTTAATTTTAGTAATATCAGAGATCACACAGCGTATGGAGATAAGAGTAGCTTAAAATTTTTATAAAATTGATAAAATGCTCTTCAGAAATTACTCAGAAACACTCAATGTGATCACCTAATCTAGCCTTACCTGTGTAAAAATAAATTGGACGTCTGGTCCAAACCAGTCACCTATACTGGTTCTGCAGTCAATAGAGACACTTGTGCACTGCAATGGAAGTCTCATCCCAACTAAAATAAAGGCACATGTGGGATAGATTGGCCTCTTCGTTACTTCTACATCTCTGCTGATTTTATAGAAAGTCTCTGAAGTCAAGTTAGACTGGGCAGTCAAGTTAGACTAGGTTTGACTGCCTTTGGAAGTCAAAAAGAGCCAGTGGATTCTTACCAAATACACTCAGCATGTCTCAACATGAAACCTATGTGTTGCTGAAGTAGTGCCTGAAATGGATAACTACTACTCAGGAAACTTGTTTATTTCTGTCATAATTTGTAATGTAAATAACAAAAACATGCAAGCCCAAGAAGAACTCTCTCCCATACACGTTTGCTTATGCACAATATAAAGGTCCACAACCTCGTGAGCTGTAACAGCTGCTGAGGTTCAGGTTGCTGACTCTCTGACATGACACTTCCATTAAAGGAAGAGTCATCCTGCTATAGAAATGGTAATATGTTACTCCTTTTGAAATCAATAGGAAATTTGCTATTGAACTGAGCAAGAGTCAGATACCTCCTTTCCACTGTAACCGATATTCCTTAGCATCCTTTCACATGCCTGTTTACCTGTGCATGTTTTCATACCCTTTAAGAATACACAAAACATGGAAAGTTGGTGCTATCAATTCAATTTAATAAAGTACTTAAGCATAGATTTAATGACAGGTAAATGCTTTCTTTCAAGCTTTTTTCATTTGCTAATTTTCCAGCCCTCACTTTAATACATAGGAAATACTGTCATAGAAGAAAATGTCTAATTAGTGTGCAAGTATAAAATTATTTTAAAATGAAAAGGTTTTGCTCCCAGTCCCTAGTCCTACCAGAGAAACAGATGGCTGTCATTCTTTCATGCTTGCTTTCTTTTTTTTAAGGAACTAAAAGTAACCTGAGAATTAGAGACTATAAATGCTGACTACTACTTCAGCATTAGGTATATTGGTTCAGAAAAGTTAAAACAGAATTTAAAAACTCACAAGTCAGAACGATATAACAGGGACAAAGCAACATGAGTTCTGTAATTGTGCAGTGTGCTGTTTTGTGCTACAGATCATTTTGAGGATGCCAAACAAAACAAGGACTAAGGTAAACCAGTGGACACTTTTTATCTGGATCTTTCAAAAGCTTTTAACATCATCCCTTTTATGAGATTATTAGGAAAACCAGTACACATGGGTAAATACAGTGTTATCAAAGAGTGAAGACTGGATATAACCCCCAAATACTGTCAATAAATATTCAGCATTATTAACAATAATTATTAATTTTCGAGGGCCCTCAAAACTTTCATACAAGGATTGTTGTCAATGCTTGTGTTCAGTACAGTGAGGCCACAAGACTAGACAGAATGAACTATTGGATCATTGCAGCAGTTTTGACAATAGAAAACATGGGAAAGTCAAAGACTACAGTAATTACCAAATAGTATTATAGTACCTGGTAATTTCACATGCAGCAGACTCATCATGTCCACTTAGAATACAGACCCCCATACATGCAAAAATTTACTATAACACAAGAGGAAAAATAAGATGTTCAATAATTGATAATAAAGACAGTGTATTCATTATGTTACTATAGAAGGCATCCCCCACCCCACTGCAAATCCAGGGGGAGTAGCCTATTTTCCAAATGAATACTTTAAATTTTGACTAGATATGTTGTCTAAATAACTAGTCACTGAAGGTTACTTTAAAAAAAAGAAAATCTGAAGAATGGGAATTCCTACTAAGACAGTTTAAAACCTAAATAGTTAAATGTGTTAAACTATTGGACAAAGTGCCAAGGCTTTTGTTGTTTTTTAATAACTCTACTGTTTTCTTAGCAGATGATGCAGAACCAGTTATAGTTATGAGACCAATTTAATCACAGAAAACAACAAATGATGACTTGAGTATAATATTTCTGTGGTTAATTTTGTCCCATTTATAAGTTAAAGTATAATTTGAATAGTGTAGTCCTCCAGTACTTTTTATATACAGTGCTTTTGCCACAGAAAGATACTGAGAAAACATGATGTTTTGTATAAAGGTTTCTTTATCACATTATTAACAGCAGCTGTTGCATGTCCCATTCCAACACATGGAAAGACCACAAATTTGCAAAGCAGTACCCCTCACTTCTTTTGCAACAGCTGATCTATGAAAGTCTCGGTATGATAGTCCCAACCCTGAAAATTACATGCAATTGTCTGAGGCTAATACTAAACCAGGTTAGTACTGTGGAGACAGATGTCCACAAAAATTCCAAAGCACAACTTGCCAACAGCAATGCCACATGGCCTAAAAGATTAGATAAAATTTATGAGCACACTCTGCAGAACAAATTTTGGACCATTTTATTTCCTGTTATTTTGCAGTATTACTGAGATGCAGAACTGGAAGAATTTCAGAGAAGGGCAGCAAGGGTGACCAAAGGCATGTTACAACCATCATTAAGCGTGCTAAGAGTCTTCTACATAAAGAGGGGGAAGGAAGGAAAGGAAGAAGAAGGTAAAAAAAAAATAATCAACTGAGGGGCACTGCTATAGTAGATGTCTATAAAATCATGAGGGGCACGGGAAGATTGGGTAGGGAGCAGCAGCTTATTGCTTCTTCCAATAAAGGACCTGAGGAGCAGCAACTGAAGCTAATGAATTTCAAAGTGATTAAAGAAGGGAATTGTTCATATAACATTGTTAAGCTGCAGAACTCCCTTCTGCAAGATGCTGTAGCCACAAGAAGTTCACACAGGTTCAAAGCAAGATTAGACAGCCTAATGAAGGAGAAACCCATTTCAAGTTTACTCAAAGAAATACACAGAAATACACTTCCAACCTCCTTGAGATGCAAATTGTTGGATGTTGGGAGAGTTATTCATGCAAGTACTGCTCTTTATTCCTCCCAAGTTTATGTGCTTCCTCAAATTATCTGCTTTTAACTACTGCTGGAGAAGGGATTCTGAGCTACAAACCTTTGATCTAACCCAGTATAGCTATTCTTACAGGGCATATGAAAGTGCAGACATTAGCAAAGCATCATTGCAGTTTTAGTTTCACAAATAACAGTGCAGCACCACTCACCATACATAAATCACAACCTACACAGCATATCCAGTGTAACAATGAATCGTATTACATATTACTCACTTGTACAATGCATGGACTCTCAGCTGGTGTATATGATCTGCCAGTTGTATGATCTTCCTGAGTCTCAGCAACTACCCTACTTACTTATCTTTAAAGTCTTCATACAGGGCCATATAGTCATTGTTATAATCCTTATTCAAACTAATTTGAAGCCAAAATCAATTGACCCATAGTAGCAAGATCACATAATTGCCATCAAAAAAATCACAGCCCTTCACTGAAGCAACTTAATTTTGCAGGAATACAAAAACTAAAATGTCACTAGCTTACAGTGCTTATCTGTTGCAGAAAACCTTCTGTTATGAATCTAATTAAACATAATGATGGATTGGAAATGTTATTTTGAATTTATTTCAAATGTAGAGATTATGCACTATTTTAAAAAATGGTCAGCAGGTTTTAGAAGTCCACAAAGTGCAACTCTTCCATAATCATTAGTTCCTGCACAATCTGACCTCACATCCTGCCCTTTGCAGGTGACAATAAATACACAATATCACTTTCATGGGTCCCTGGCTCTAATGCAAAGGCATGCATTTTCAAATACTGTATAATTTTAACAGTTTAATATTAAAGAGAGTAGAAAACAAAACTTTTAAGAATATGCTTCCTGATAGCTGTAGATAACAGCTTTGTAATGCATTTCTGCAGGAATTCAAACTTGAACTGAAATACTTCAGCCAAGTGCTGCAGAAAAAAATATTTCCTATCAGTTTCCTGTCCCCTTCTGATTCAGCCTGAAGCAGAGCTATAGACCTGTACTGAGCGATAAACCACATAGCTTATGGTTCCAATGAGATGAACAATAATGCACCAGAATCAGATTTACTATGCCATATCGGAAGTCAAATAAAAAGCAAAATCAAGTACCCAGCAATATGTATTAATATTCTATTGGTAGTTTCAGATATACTACTTATACTGTTAGACTACAAAAGAGATTGTCCCTTACATAAGGGTTAGGATTTGCACCCTGATGTCCCAAATAAATTCTGCATTAAACAGCTAGCAATATATTTAATCAAAATTATCCTTGCAGTTACAGCAGATAAAACACCTTAATTATTATTCTAAACTACTACCTAATGTAGTTGTTAAAGGCATATATATTCTACCCAAAAGAAACAGCAGCACTTCAATGTTGGATTAAGTGATATAAACAAAATCCTGCTATTCTCAAAGTATATTTTAAGTGTTTTAAAATCTTCCACATTAAAAACCCAAGTTTCATTTACTGAGGATTGCATTTTGTAGTCTTGTTTTAAAATACAGTCTCAAAGTCTATTGTAATACAACAAACAAGGCTCTTTTCTAATAAAAAATAATACAAATGCTATGCTTTTGCTCATATTCCCACTGCCTTATTTTTTTGTTATTCTGCCACACAAAGGTAAAAACAAAAGCTTGCTTAAGTAACAGGAACAAACATGTAAATAACTAAAAATGATCAGTTACCAAGGAAACGAAAGACAACAGAGTAAAAGGCTCCAAGAATTCTTATTAAAAAAAAGTATTTCTAAAAAAACAATACAGCATTTAAAGTAACATTCAACTATAAAGAATATCATGGATCAAATATATTGTTACATGGATCAACTAATACTAAGTTTTTTCTCTTTTCGAACAGATCTGCCTACCACAGTTTTCCATCCCGTGCTTCCTTTGATTGTCTCCAAACCATTCTCTCCCAGGTTATTCCCATTTCTGACACCAAATCAGAGTTACAGAGAAAGTGGAGGAGCTCGCCCTCTGCTTTAAGGCTGGGTCAAATGTATCTGTGTATTTTCTTATTGCCACAGGAGGGTTACTCGGCTTCATGGACCACTGCTCTGAACCAGTATGGCCATCTTTACATTCTCTGCTTGCTGAAAAGTCATCCACTTGCTTGCACCTAAACGATATTTTAATAGTCACTTAACAGGCAAGATCTAGAGATTCTTCTATTGTGAAACTCTTCAATCTTTAAAGTTTTTTTTTACATTATTGATCAAATTTTCCAGGTACTTCCTTTGCTTTCTTTTCTGTGCTCTTTCACAGTAGTCATCAAGATCTTATTTCTTTTCTCTGCTCTCCATGGCATTCCATCAGTCCTTGCTTCTTCTCTACCTCTTTCCTATGTGAGCTGATCAATCAACCCTAAGCCTATAACAACAGGTATCTCCATTTCCCACTTCTCTCTTCCACCAGGCCCAAATCTCAGATGGTTTCTTGAAAACTCACTACACATAATAACATTAATCTTCTTCAAGTTTTTAAATTAAAAAAAAAAAATCTTCCAAACATCTGGCTATAATCTTTAAATCTCTATTCCTCCTAGAGTCATACTTGCTTAAAAAACAATAGTTTCTTTCAAATTACATAAAAGATCCAGTTCTTCTCTGTCCAAATTATTAATGTATTTTCAATATATGAGCCATGCTGGTTTTTTTCCCCAAAGTCCTATGGCTCAATTGCTTGTTTTGCCTATTAATCGATTCTCTAGTCATTCTACAAATTCTAATGATACAACCTTAATTTTGAACACAATAATGTTTACACTTACACTTGCATCAACACATTTCAATGAATAAAAAAGAGGAAGTCCCTATGAATCATTTCAGTGTATCCATCCCTCTGAATTTTACAGGAAACTGCTTAGTATTTAATCAAATCGAATGCATTTGGAACGAAAACTACTGCTCTCCAGAAGTAATTTTATGAGCTGGTACCAAAGATTATCCCAATGGTAATCATCACTAGAATAATCAACATCAGGCTTGTCAAGTAAATTCAATTGCATTCTTTACAAACATTATGTAAAACAGTTAATAAAGGAAAAAGAGTGCTTGTAATATAGTTTTGCTATTTTGTTTTGGAGGTTTACATTTGTTTTGTTTAAATCATGCCTAAATACAGCTTGATAAATCTAAACATGGGTACTTAAGTAAATATGCTTCCTTTCAGAAGTTGTACATAAACGCAAACTTTTTAATTAAGGACACTATACAAATACATTTCTTAGAACAAGATAAAAGTCTCATGTACATTATCAAATCAAAGGGAAATTCTAACTATGAACTTTCATTAAAGCAAAATGCTGAAGAACCCCCCGCAACCATCTGTAGGGCTTTGAAAACTTACGCAGGACTATTCTTCCTTTAAAGGGGGGAAAACTCACATTGATTTTTTTTCACTTAAATAAAAGGAAAGCACTCTTTGTTCTCAAAATACAAACAGATGCAAAGTGATTGAATTACTGGTGCTGGTTAGCTCCCTAAATGTTATGAATGCTGCTGTAAAAGTTTAACAGTCCTCTGATTTGCACAAAGAGCATTAATGGCTTGTGCAGTGCGTAATTAAGCTAAATGTATGCTTCCCTCAGGTCAACAAAAAATAAATATCAAATTTCCAAGAGGAACTTCCCTGCATCTTTTTTTTCAAAGATAGGAACTTCTATTTTATTTGTTTACTTTGTCAAATAGTATGCTCTACTTGTGAAAAGCTCACTGTTAAAGTTACGGATAAATCTGTAAGAAAATCTTCCTTTTTCCATAGTACTTAGTATGTTCTTCTGCCTCAAATTATTGACAATTAAGATTTTAAGATTACAAGGGGAAAGAATAGGAAATTACTAATCAAAGTTCAAAGAGGAGTTTGAATTCTGTTTCATTCTTGATGTTCTCTTACACCTTAATCATGAGCAACGTCACATCCATTATATTGATAGGTAAAGAAAAATACAGACTTGTACTAACTCTCTCTATATACATATGATAAGCTCCATTTGCTTCCTTCAGCCACAGAACTCAGAACTAGCTTCCATGAGGTGTTTCTCAGTCTCCAATGCTTTTTCTCCCAACAGAGTTATCTCAAAGAATTAGAGGACCAATGAAGCTTTCAGAGTATATTAAATTCTAGCACAGACTTTTGAATAAGAGGCCTCTTACACTTAAAACTAAGTAATGGCTAGCAACTCCACAATAATAATACGAATGGGTTTGGTCTGTTGTTATATTTTAGGGATATTTAATTCTGCATTGCAATTACTACAGCTATTGCTTTATTATTTGTCTATAGTATCTGAAACAAATGATGAACAGAGAATACAAGTTGAGTACTTCTGTTTTACACCATTACACACCATTACATTTCCTCCAAGTTAGTGTTCCTAACCAATCAATGCAGAAGAGTCAATCAGAACATGTTGATGAACTCCACTAGACTGGTAATTAAGATGAACATACTAAGGCAAATCATTGGGTAGCTTAGATGGAAGAAACAAACTATTTCATTTAAATTGCCATAAGCAGTTATGAAAGCTACTTTTAATGAAAGATAAAAATGTTTACAAATTAGGATAAAAATTTGTCAAAATCTGTGTGTATTCTGTAAATATTATTTTATTTCTTTACATGGCAAGGGAAGAAGCACTCAGAAAAGTCTGAAACAGAAACATAACATCAGTCATCCAGTTAGCATAAAACAAGATAGCTTTGCTGAAGTCAACAGCACTACAGTATTGATTTGAGTTCAAAAGCTGCTCAATAAATTCTGTCTACATCCAGTATTCCTTAGAGTAAATACAAATTTGTATTTTCTTGATGGTGTTTTTTCCATCAGCAAAAACCTCTGAAGTATCTGAAAAATAACATTTATTCATTGTGAACTAGGAAAGCCCTGGAACACACAAAAAGCTTGTTCTGCCAGGAATCCAGCATGATGAAAGACATTGAATGGATCACCGCATTCAGCATTGAAACAAATGGTCATTCAGCCTGCAATTCATCCCCTAGAAGCTTATTACTGCACCATGTAAACAAATTATATTTTTTTTCCTTAAGTAAACTGAAACACGCTGGCTCTCTTAGCCAGTTAATGCCAGTTTCTCTCTCTAGTGCCCTCACATAGTGAGCTCTTACACTGACTGTTGTGACTGTTGGACTCTCTTAAACATCACTTGTGCAATATCTGAGGAAGACACTAAGACTGTGGATACCCAGGACAATGTAATGCCTTGCAGAGATAGCATGCAAGCTGGGAAAGGAGAAGAGTACAAAGGTGAGCATGACTTTCAAGCCCAAGGGTTGGTGAACATATACAAAAATACATATGGGAGCCCACACTAAAAACCAAATATGCCTACTAGAATCCCAATTCTGCTGATTGAACCCACGAGCAAAGATAGTATGCCTGAACTGCAAAGACTATGTCAGCAAGGTTAACAGGTAACTTAATAATTCTTTCTCTTATAAAGATAAATAAACTTTGTTTTCTAGATGATCTTCACACTGAGATAGGCTAAATTACCATAAACATTTAATTTTCATTTTTGATGTTTAGGTGACAAGACTGCTCAGCTAATCTCCACCTACTGAAGACTAACCATTTCTCTCAAAGGGTTCTCTCACCCTTTTTTCCTCTCTGTGGACTGGCTTTCAGAACTCATACACATTATATGACCTGACAGTTTCTGTGTTTGTACTTTTTTCTCCTGTGGTGTGGTTTCTGAGGTCTTGCATTGTAACCTTGATTGTAACCTTGTATCGTAAACAGAAGGTTTCCCACAGAAATCTAGCATTTCAACAAAACTCTACGACATACATGCTATCATAAATACAAATATAGTAGTGTTTACAGTTAAAATAGGAGTTGAAACAACAAGGAGATGTGAATGCTACCTATCATCTTACTTATGAATATAATATAGCATATGAACTATTTAAAAAAACCCAAAATCTTACACACAAATATAATATATATGAACAGCACAAATAAAACAAAGTTTTGTAATACAATAGGCGACCTTTGCCATTATACTTGAAAAGGAAATAGAAGGAGGAAGACAACATGTTTGATGTTGTATTATGTAGATCTAGAAGCAGTAATTATGATACTGAGTTTTATATACCAAGTTGCTCTCCATGAGGTATAAATACCACAATGTATAAATGACTTCTGTATTATCTGCAATTTTGTATTATCCAGAATCGATCTTATTCTCCTGTGGTGGATATAGGATGTAAAAATATATACAATTTAAGACTATGTTAAAACTTCAACTCAATCAATATGATCTCATCCCAAAATTTCTGTCACTTATACTATATCACATGAAAATCAGACACTTAGTAAATAGAAAGGCCAGAACAGTTCTTACAGTTTTGTTGTTAGATTTGTGCACCTCTCATTAAAATTTCTCATAAAAGAAAGCAGCCTCTTTTACTCTGAAATTTGCTGTAAACATCATTCCAATTTATTCTGAATATTGCCTAAAGTAAGTATAATTTTCACATGTGAAAGTATGCCATACTGCATTAGTCAGCAAGCTTAGAAAGAAGTGTATTTCTAATCTTCGCACAATAGGCACGCACTTTAACTGTATGTCAATAAAATGTTATACATAGAAATAATATTTACAAGCTAAATAAAAATATTTTTACATTTTATACCATAGTATTTCTTAAATACATGTAGTTTAACACATTGAATTCCATATAGGCTTGTCAAACTTCTCCAGATTTTACCACTTCCGCAAAATCAGATGACAGAAAAATGATCACATTACTGCTGCCTCTATGGCGGGCTGCAAACAATCTACATTCAAGAAACAAAACAAAATTACCATGTAGATCATAAGGAGTTTTCACACAAATCTGTTAAGAAAAGGACTGACAGACTTGCTCCCATACTGCCAGGTTAATGGAAAGCAGCATTTAAAATGAAAGAAATGCCTATCTACTTGGCATAGTATTAAAATATCAGAGAGCATATGTAAATTAAGGAGTATATTTTATTAAAAGTTTGCAAATTAAAATTAAGAAAAAAATCCTAAAATCCATTATCTCTAGTTGAAACAATAGTTTACTATTATTTGTATCTGTTAAATATTTCAGAAGTTGTACATTTTAAAAGTACTTTATGGAACTGCAAAGGACCTGATACTTTGAAGTGTTCTAAGTGAAACTGCAGTTATAAAGTTTTTTTAAAAGCAAAGGCCACCAAAGACCTAGGTTTCTATAGAGTCCCACCTTATCCCACCCATCAGGATAAATCTGACTATAGAGTCCCACCTGTTTTTTTTCAGGATAAATCATTAATTACCTAAACCATTACTTATAAGTAATTCCTTTGTATGATAATTATATCTACATATAGACTGAGCCCCAAAACGGTGTTGGCTTACATTTACATCAGGAAAATTCAATGTAAAAAATTATCAGTGTATCTGTGCTCAGACAAAATCAGCCCCAACGCATGTCTAATAATGGCTGTACTGACAAACCTGGTATGCTCCAGTGCCAGCTGTGGTCTCATTTTGTTCCTTGAAACACTCCACTTTGGGAACAGATGCAGAAATGTGGGAAGCTGACTTCATCACAGGATTGTACACCCCAAGATCTACAAAATTAGCGAAGATTAGTAATGAAATTATTAAACTAGTAACTTTGTTTTGGGGGAGGTTGTTTTGGTCTGGTTTAGGTCTGAAACATTTCTGTAAATGGCCACACCTCTTACTAACTTTGGGGGAAGGTGCATTAGGAGGATATTTAACCTTTTAAACATAATATTCACAATAGTATCAGAAACAGATCATGCATGTAAATCTTCCGGAAGAGGCTATTGTGAAGTAGTATAGACCTACTCACACCGTCCTGACAAAACGTTTTGTTTTCAAAGAGTTATTGGGTGAGAGGTGCTAGTCCAGTCTCCATTCAGTAGGAGCTCTGGCATTTCTGGCAATGAATTGGCTAAAATAGAAGGGACCAAAGGTGGTAATAGTAAAACAGCGAGAACCAGGTGATATCATCACAGGACATTAGGGATTATGAGTTTGCAGGATCACATTGGGAACAAGTGTGTTTGAGATGCTGGGGTTGGTTGTTTTGTTTTCAGTCTGTGTCTTCATTATCAGAAAAGAAATCGATACATTCCTTACTACTGCAACTCCACCCATGTTGAATAATCCAGCATAGCACATCTGAGCAAGACAGTCTGTGGTAAACTCATCTAAATTTTCTTAGATCAGTGAAGTCTCCAAGTCTTGTCCAGGAGATTTTCTCCCATTTTACCCTCAGTTAAAGTTCTCCTTGCTTAATCAAACTGGTTTATTAGCTTATAGAAGGCCTCAGTATGTATATTAGAATGAACATACGAAAATAACTGCTGTATCCCTACGTGCCTGTAATGAATTTGGAAAGCACCACTGCCGAAAGAAGGAAGATATCCTTACTTTCTTTATATTTGTGATTTTTTTGCTATGTTTTCCAAAAAGCTGTGAATATTTCAGTATTTTTTTTCTATTATTACAACACCGTTAGGGGAAAATTCTGATTCTGCATATATATATATATATATATAGTTTAAAAAAGCCACCACCACACCCAAAAAAAAAGAAGAAAAAAACCCCAGTATTTAAAAAAACATAGAGCAGATATATTTCCCAAAAGCCTATTCAAAAAAAATGGTCAATCAAAACTCAGCTAACCAACCGCTACTGGAAGTCTCAGAGCTGATGACAATGTACTCAAAAACCGGGAAGGTACACTGAGTCAACATTTCATGATAGCAAACTTAAATACTTTACTCTCTTCCTTCAAATATATTCTTATAAGGATTTTTAAAAATTTTAGAAAACAGTGTTACAGTACAGAAAGATCAAAATCAGTTCACTCAGCTGTTGAGCATCATATGCTCTTAATAGTAGTCAGGATGGACTTTATTAATTAAAAACAGAACTGAGCTAAAAATCCTGTCTTTCAAAACCATCTATACTGAGAATATCAAAGCAGGGTACAGGAATTAGGTGCTCATACTACCTCTGTGCGCCTGACATACAACGAAATTACGAGCTTGGCATGACCAAAAGAAAAAGGAAGCAAGGAGGAGAAAAATGCCAAACTGAGCTCTAAAAGCTTGTAAAACAAAGATTTTATTAATTTTATGGATGAGGCTGATAACATTCACTTCAAACCATGAGTTGTAAAAATATATTTTAGCTTCTCCTTACCTGGTAGCTAAACATAGCTCTTTTCACAGGTTCTTCTTCTTTTCATACTTAGTTCCTTGTATGTACTCTGTTGCCTTCCAGCTTCTGAGAAATATTAAATATGTTTATGGCTACACCTGGATAGATGTTGAGTCATACACTCCTTTTCCTATTAAAATACTACGTTACTGAGCATAAATGCAAAACACTTGACAGTACATTTCCAAGTGACTGTTTCTATCTTTATTGTGGAATGGGCTTTTTTTCTTACAGTGACTAGTTAATGGAGGACAGGAGCTTCATGGTTAATTTAATTTTAACCATAAAAGTAGGAGATTGCTACATAAGGATCACTACATGGGAAATCATCCTTTTATAATTTTTATTTTGGAATGAAATCTGGAATTTCATTCGGTAGCAATCTGAAATTTCATTGTGGATGTATTTTCCCTTTTACTCTCTGATCTCTACCCAAGCCCAGATGTGTAACATTTGTGTTCTCAATGATCTTTACCTTGTGTATTTGTACAGCAGCTAGCACAACAGAGCCTTGATCAGGGCTGCCAGGCACTGCTGTGTTAAAAAATAGGCGAGTATTTTTCCTAAACAGTGTCCAGGAAATGACGGCATACAGGGTTCAATCAAACAATGAAGTCTATTAGAACAGGATCAGAATCTCATTTATTAGGAACCATGGACCTAGAACATGGCTAATCTGAATGGAAAGAAAAATACACATCATATGATGATCAAGATCTGCTTAAGTTCATAGAACATGAACACACATTTTCTAGTGAACTACTTTTGAAAATTATTCATCTGTTGATACCTAACAAGTTTTCTGCACTTAGCATTTGTTGTGAGCTTACTAAAAAAAAAAAAAAAAAACCACAAAACAAAAACTTTCTTCTCAAAGCATGTATATCTTTTAATATTAGAAAACAATTAAAATTAATAACTTAATGAATTAACTTTATTATATTTTTAACCACTCTCACTGTATTGAGTAATAAAAAAGACATAATTTGATAAGTTGCTTGATATCATCCTTTTCTATTCCTATATTATAACTGTTTTAAAACATTATGCATTTTCTGTACTATACAGTTTTTATCTAAGAACATATTCTCAATTACCTATGCTGCCACTCACATGATACAGGTCAAAGACCTGCATAGCCTCTCAAGCATAACTTCTGAGCTGAATTATGTAGAAAGTATCTTCCATTTATTTATTAAAATGCCACACTTTACCCACGGGTCAATGAAGAATAAAAACTTCTCATTAGAAATTAAATACCTATGAAAAGTATGTCTGCATTCTGATTGGTATATAATGGGAAAAATCAAAAAAGCAGGTGATTCTTATAATTATATACTTTGCAGCCCTATGGTAGGTCACTCTCTATGAAATGTCAACCAATGCTACAGGGCAAAAACAGCAGAGAACATGAGGAATGGGTAATTTAAAATGAAAGTCTGTGCTTCTGGCTTCACACTCTGAGCATTCTACTACATTAGAAGAGGTCTGAAGAATTATTGCTTTTGCAAATAAGAAATTTAAAATCCAAACTAGATCAGAAGCATGAATTTGTCTTCGCAATGAGGAAAGAATTTGTTATCGATGTATTATTCACTTATTCCTCTACATTACTGGTAACTACTTTTACAACATTCTATATAAGCTAGAAAAACCTATTGTGAATGAATGCTGAGGCATAAAAATGTATATTAGAGGACATACAATAAAGTGTAATTTCATAGAGGAGTTTTGAGAAGTTATGTTTCTGATATGTTCTGATCTTCCTTCCCCCGAACTCTTGCAACAGCAAGAAATGGGAAAATTAATGTATAATGGAGATAATATATTCCCATCTAAAAAGCAGGAGGTTTATTATTCTTCCAATACGTCTGTCAGTGAGGTACCGGATAAAAACAGAAGGACACAAAATAACAAAGACTTATTACTAACTAATCTATATTCTAATAAAATATGAAGAAATATGCAAAGTAAAATATTGCATACGAACAGATAAAGAGACTGTACCAGACTTTACTGGACTTGTGTGATCTGATTTTTGTTTAAAATAAGGAAATTACATTAATTGTTTCAGGGCTATAAACAAATCAAAGTGTTACAGGAGAACCCGCTGAATGTTTCAAGTAAAATGAATATGAAACAACTTCAAAATCTTTACCAAAAAAAACCCACCCCACCCAAAAAAACCCTCCACGTTTTGTCCTACAAGAAAAACAAAGCATGCAAATAATTTTAAGTACTTAAACCTGAAGCCTTTTGTGAGGATGCAGTTGGGGCTACATTAATCCCTTCAACTAGGTAGATGATTTGTTCAAAAAAATTACTGGACAATAATGAAATTAATTTCTTGAACAACAGTTCAGAAAATAACATAGCAGGCTCCAAGTTCAATTTGGAGCTGTAAATGGAATTATTAGGATTCACACTCCCACATCATCTGCTTATCAAGTCACTGACAGTAGTTTTTTCTCTGCTTCTCAAATAAGTGAGAGCCTACATAGCTAAACAAACTCAGTGCTGCTAGGCCATGGAAGGGGACCACCCACTTTGGGAATTTTAAGATATTTTATTTGAACTACAAACTTATTAGACAAAAGACTTACCCTCATTCCTCTCATTCAAGAAAACTGTCACTGTAACAGAGCAGCTTTTACATCTGCAAGTGCTTTTAATTGGTCTCAGCTGCATGTGATTAAGTCAGACAGGTAGAAGAGTCAGAGTTCAGCAGTTATCTACATGGGAAAAAACCATAATTCAGCAAAGACACCGAAGGGTCTGTTTCATTTAAGGCTGTTTCCCTATTTAAAAAATCACAACTATATAGATATTACGTGCCATTGTCTTCATGCAAGCAGACATGAGGAATTTGGGCAGACTCTCTCTCCTCAGCAGTTGCTTTAGTCCCTACATCTGTACATACGGCCTACATCTTCTCCAACGTGTAATTCAGTAAGAAAGTTCCCGCTGCAGTGTGCATGACAAATCCTTTCCTTAAAGGCTCATATATAGCAAAGTTGTCTTCTATTCCAGCTTCTCCTCCCTCTCTTTCCTATCAGTGACACTGTTCTGTGTATTGCTGCTCAAGTCCCCCCTTCTGAGGTAAGGGATGGATGCAGGGTCTAACACATAAGCCAAGAGGGTCCCTTCCCCTCCCACACCATTTGGGTCCTAATCTTAGGTTCTATGAGATTATGAGATGCTCAGGCAAAAGATGAAGGCAGGGGAACTTTTATCTACCCATTTCTGAGACAATGAATGAATGTTTTCTTTTCCCATTTGGACAAGGACTTTACAACAATTATTCGCATGTTCGTCATGTCAAGATTAAATTTTTGTAAGATTTTCTACTATTGAGAATCTGAAGACAGTAAACGGGCTGTTGTGTTTTACAAAGGATAATTCTGTAATCTGTGACTATACCAGTAAGCTTTCTCTTTTCATGGTTAAAGTTTTATATGCTTATCTAAGGCATCCTTTTCTAGCTTATGAGATAATACCCTGGGTTAAGAAGATCTGAGGTGTGTAATAAGAACAAGCTGCTGAAAGAACAGCGTTTGTCTAGAGCCTTGACTTGTCAATCTTCTACGTGCGCTGCAAAGCTCATCTTTTACCATTCTCTGTTTGGGTTGGGAAAGTAAATATGTTTATAGGTCTGGTTACTCCAATTATGTTGTAATTATTATTGCATAGGAGAGGCATGCTAAACTCTAGATGAATGCAGATGCAAATAGTGCGGAAATGTAGATATAAAAATATATTTTTATGATGTAGACTTCTAAAGACCAGTAGGCTGTTTTCTAGAAACATAGCAGCAAGATCATTTTTCCACCCAGCACAATTTTGCAAGCAGTGGAAGAAAGATTCCAGAAGCTGAAAGGCAATATCCACTAAACCACAATACTATTTCTGTAAACCAGTTAAGCTCATTGACTACTTAAGTACTGGAACACTGTTTGGGGTGCCATTATAGTGGATCTGTATCCAGAGAGAGAAAGGGGAGGGAAATCAAAAGCAGAGACTTATGAACCTGAGAGGCTCTTGAATCTCTGGTGGGAAACATTTAAAGAAACTAAAACACTTTGCTGTTTTAATTTTAGTGCCTGGAGCATGTAAACGCGTTGTATAGCATTACTTCCTCCAGCGTGTGGAACTGTAGTTGGATAGAATTGAACAGTACGTATATAGGAATCAAAAGAATTTTATGGGGCTAATCTGATTAAGGACATTACGATATTGTATTTTTAATATAAATCATTTGCATGTTTCTGATCCATATTATTAGGTCACCAACAACAAATGTACTGCAGAAAGGATAAAACACTCTTGTATTATAGAAAATGAAGTTATTGTACCACTCAATTGGAAGTTTCTATAGTAAAAATGGAAAAATTCTAACATCTACTTAAAAATGCAAAAGATGCAAGTTTGTCAGTAATTGCAGTATCATATGTATGAATACATCCCTAGCCCATAACCTTCCCAGATCATGATCCTTTTCTTTTAACTTTTCTCTAGAGTGCCTAAACTGTTGGTATTATACAAGATACATTCATATATTTGTATTTGTCTGGTTTCAAAAAGAACCGAAATCCAACATCTCCCACTGAATTCCTCGAGAACTACACCACTTCTGTTTCTCTGAATATCAGATACATTCATCAGATACAGAGGAGTACAAGTATCTACTTATGGGATTCTTAAAATTCTATTCTTTACAATTGCTTGCAATTTCACGAATTTCGAACTCTATGACCAAGATGTCCAAGCAAAAAAGGCAATAGGACAAAGAAAAGGGAAAGCAAGTACTCTCACCAGTAGTAAGCTCTTTCCCAGGTATCTTATGACTTATTCTAAAAGCTTAAATTAAATAGGAGGTACCTCTAACGTCAGATAGTTCTTTTGACTTTCAGAAGTTGTTTTACATGGGGTAAATATGCAAGCTATAGAAAACCACAAGACATACATGTAGATAAAAGCTTATTAGGTTTATTCTTTATCTCCTCCTTATTTAACTTTTCAACTCAATTGTGTATGAGTTTAAATTCTGTGGCCTCCTGTGAACGTCCCAAAGAAATCACATAGACCCTAGCCTCCAGCCATATGGATTTAAAGAAAAAAATAACACAAAAAATAGCATTAATAACACTGAAATAATTTCTTTTCCTGTATTTTGTCTAGGTACTGTACAATATTCTGATGTCAAATGGTTTGACAAACCCTTCCAGAATGTCCTACACAGTCCTCTAACCAGCCACACAGTTACATTAAAAACCCTACATATTTTCTTCAGATATGTGATAACAGAGCTTTTGTGGGTAGACTGACAACTGGACATAAGTTTTCCATTTAGTATCCAGGAAAGACATGTCAAATTTAAAACAATTTCATTCATGATGACTGCAGTATATTATAACTTTGATTCTTCATTCTTATTTTGATTTTGATGGTAGCTTTAAAGGAAATTCTATTTAGAAATGTGAATGCAACTGTAACATCAGTTTATACTTTTATCACCTTTCACCTACTTCTGTTCAGTTCACAAATATCTGTCAGTCTCTGAGCTCTGACAGCATGATGGGCATTTTCTGCTTACACATCATTATCAAATAAAGAAAGATCCTGCAGTGTACCCTTTCGTCACAGCAGGCTACATTACATTCTCAGTTACACCGCACAACTCAGTGTATTCATATTACACAGGAATATATCCTCCTCCTTCTCAAAAAGCTGCCTTAAAACAGCAGTGATAGGAAAAAATCTATTTTAAAATTTATTTTGTAACTAAAACTGTTAGATATAATTAAATATATATAACAAGAAAATCTGTTAAGAGAACATCATTTACAAAGTCATCATGTAGAGGGAAAAAAAAGTATGTCATATCATAAATTCCAGGCAATCATTACTATTTACTGACCTTTTAAGAGAATAAGTGTTATTTGATGGTGATGGATGAGACTTTGTTCAAGAAACTAGGTGAACACATAAAAAGCTACCTATTTGTGGTAAAGTAATATATGAAATAAACATTACATATTTATTGTGTTGGTTTACAAAGCATAGTAAAAAATAAGTACCCTTACAGCCCAACATTTTGCTGACTACTCTCTGGTATGCATCAGTGTAAGCCTACAAGTTTTTAATATGTTTGATCTTTTATTCTCAATACATACAACAACAAAGATGTGAAGGAAAGGAAAAGCAAGCGTAGGTTGCTTGTGTGCTTTTGAAGATGCATGCTTTCCAGTATGCATCTCACAGCCCATAACGAAGTTCGTGCCTTCCTTAGAGATGAAGCAATTGTTCACTTTACCCTGAGTGACCTCTGCTGGTAAAAATAACTTACAGACACACACGGTAGAACTCCCCCTAAAAGCACATTTGCGGTTAAATCACGTCCATACACACGCACACACAGAAGCACATTCACACTCATTTTTCTTTGTATCAGGTAGGTGTATACATAAAAATTAAGACGTTTGCTTGCTCAGACAATGTACAAGAAAGATTGGCTAGATTTGTTGAGGCACTCAGTTTGACTTTCTCCCAGAGTCTTTTAAAGAAATATATAGCTAGAAATTGGTTTAGAAGCAGCATACGTGAAGTAGCATCTGCTGAATAACTAGTGGCATATAAAGTATAAGCCTGGAGTTTACTTTTACATATAGGTCTGGGGTAATACTGTGGTACAGAATAGTTTCTTTCATTCATCTTTCTGGAAGACACATCTGAATCTGGAATGCGGCTTTGTATATTTTGTGAGGGGTTTTTAGAGTTCATAAACTGATCTAATCGAATCTTATCTGATCATTATTTTTAGTAAATAGAAGTCAGTCTTAAGAGTGATCTCTGGTTTCACATAACCTTAATGGAGTATAACTAAAATTTATTTATTTTGCAGTATATCAGAATGATGCCATGAAAGGTTTCTGTTCAATGCATATCTCTAATTTAAAGCAAAGTGGTTTAGAACCACAAGTTCATTATAATCCAGAAAGACAAAAGACAACTAAGTTATATTCATTTGCAGTGTGATGTTTGCATTACAAAAATATTCACATACTACCAGATCAGAAATGGCAAGAAAACACAAGGAAGTGCTAATTGAGAACAAGTACCCAAAGAGCCACCAGTTTTGGTACCTATCAGTAAATATTTCTGAGATAGCATGATAAACACCTTTACAGAAGAAAAGAGGTTTCAAGTTTTTCACACTGTAACTGATATCTAAACTCTGAGGTCTTCACAAAAGTGTGACAGTTGATGTAGTTGATGCAATCGAAAGAGTTTTGACCAAGAAAATTATTACAATTCATGACTGCTGATCACTGCAATATTCCATCTTATTTAACAATGTCCATGGAAAAAAGAGAAACATATTAGGTCTCTGCTTCAGCAAATATGGAAATCTATTTATATGCAAATAAGCTATCCATTATTAGTATGTGAAGAGACATAGGCATAAAGGAAGAAATAAATTATCACTAGAAACCCTTAATGAAATCTATTTCAAAACATAACATTTTACAAGAGCCCTCACTCATGTAATATTTGTTCAAGCCTAGAAGGGAATTGGCAAGTTCTGCACTTAGATGAGAACCGATACCACATTATTTCCCATGCCAATTTGTTATATAAAATGCATTTATCCTTCCTTAGGAACAACTTGATAATTGTAAATCTATTGTTTCCTTTAAAGGAATGTATTCTCATGCTACAGTGCAATTTTATGCTCATTTTCCTACTGGCATTTTTAAATTATTTCCATTTTTTGTTGAATTATGAACATAAGAATGTGGAAATAGATCAAAATTGTACATTTTTATTCTAAGAATATGAATCTTCAAAGAGTAAGGCAACCTCTCAGTAAACTTGATTTCATGGCTGAAAATCCCAACTTGGATTCAGTGCCTGCTTTTTGTTTAAAAAACCCAACCAAACAAAAAAACCCAAACCCGTCCTGCCTATAAATAAGATATCAATAGTCTAAAATCTGTTTCACTGAAATAAAAAATATTAGATAACTCAACTGATAGACACCACAAAGCAAAGCAGGAAATAATTTAATGCTAACCCCCTACATTTAGAGCCTTGAATAGCTGCAGGTGAGCCCAGATGTCAAAATTCCAAATACCAGCTCTTCTTACTCCTCCAAGCCCATGATTATTTTCCTTCCCAGAAGATGACCTCACGTAAACTATACTTAAGGGGAGATAGAAAGTTTCACACTACACTGTAATACCTTTGGAAAGACAAATTGAAATATCTTTTTTTATTCCAGATTTTCAGCCAACTACCCCAAAACCCATTCTCTGAATACATAATTTTAAATAAATCCTATTTCTGTGGAATCCTGTTGAGTACCTTGGGAATCTCATCCAGCAGAACCAGAAATTTCCCCCCTTTACTACTTTTAGCCCCAGTTCCAAGATAAATATACCTCAGTGTGCTGTAGGCAAAAGAGAGGCTTGCCACATCTGTGAGATGAAAGTAAACTAAGCAGGATGTTATTAATATTTGCTTGCCTTGAATACCAACACAAGCACACTAAAATAACAACTGGTGACAGTACATAAGTATTCTGTAACATTGCTAATGGATAACCACTAACATATAAGCACTTTCTAATATAGCTGAGGAAATGTATATAAACAACTTATAAGTACATATGGTCAGATGGAGACTTGTGGAGTCGTTGCAAAACAGGGAATAGGAAAACACATGCAAGCAGTAAATCCTCTAACAAAGGATGTAGAACAGGCGGGGAATGTGTGTGATGGCGCCAGAACAAGTCCCAGTCCCAAAAATAAGATGAGATGAACTACCTGGAGCAGATGAAATCCTCTCCCTTTTCTTTTGAAGAGCTGATGAGGAGCATAAAATGACAATGATTAGTGTTGAAAAATGAGGAAGAAAAAGGTCGCCCTTCGGCTTCAGCTCCCCTTATCAAAGAGGGCTGCAGCCTGGTCCCTCAAGCCTCAGCAACTGAGACCAGTGCAGACCACAGCCACCAGTGCTAATGACACAGCATCCGCTGTACACACACAGCTAATGTGGGATATGATCATTAAGGACCATCTGTTTGAATACTTAGTGATAATGATTGATAACAAGTAAGAGCTAACCATTAGCACAAATTGTATTGCTAATGAACGTCAGTCAAGCAAAGGGGTGCTCCAAAATTCGAAACTGGCATGATTCATCCATCTTCCATACATGCCCACCACAGCAACTTCTCACTCCTTATATACAGACATACACGTGTTCAGTTGCAACAATGCACTCAAATACAGGGAATGATACCTACAAAATGAAATTACTGAAAATTACTGGTCACACTGCAACTAGAAGATCTGAATGTCAATGTTATTTCTGTGAAACTACAAAAAGTTTTTTTTAATGCAAGCAACGCAAAGGATCTTCAATTTCATCATATTACTTGAGCATATATTCTTCTATATTTCAATCCTCCACTTCCTAAATATAATTGAATATTCAACAGATTTATTACATTGCCACTGAGCTGCTTCTGGATCTTCCTGAATTAGTGATTCCAGACGTAATCTTATCCTGAATTACAGATTAGCTCTAGCAAAGGACAGCCAACTCAGTAGCTACTGTATTTTAAGAAGGACTTTAAGAAACAAGGTTTCACTGTCAAATCTTATAATTTATGAATTCATAGTGACACCTTAAAAGTGGGGTATTTGCCAATAATGCTTTCAGTCAAATTTTGAACTATCTCTACCTCTGCTTCTAGTATCAGTGGTACAAAAAGAATAAAAAGAATAAAGGAACAAGAAAATGTCCTTAATGGCTATAATAAATCAAAATTACATCAGTAAGGGGCAATTATATCATATTTAACTTCATAGCACTCATACCACTCAAGTCAATCTCTAAAATTATGTGTTAATTTCCATTCAAGTGATATTAAAAAAAAAAAAATAAAGATTTCCCCCAATGCACCTCTTTTGACCTTTTCATTGATCAAATTATCCCATATTCCCTCAAAACCTTTTGACTACAGTGACACTATTAGAAAGGCCATAGCTATTGAACTTGCTGCTGTTGAAATCTGCCAACAATGGCATTCATAACATTACTAAAAGGATGTATTTTTCAAAGTCTGTGGTCTCTTTGTGCCTCAAACTAATGTCATACTTCCCAATTGCTTAGAACCTACAAGCTGCTCCATACCAATTACTTTTTCAACACTACTTTTAAGCTCTGGATATGATGAAGGGGCGGGGGAAGCAGTTCTGAATATTTCAGTCCTTCTAGATATGGAGGATTACTCCTACTTGAGATTCACATTGGTGTATGTCAGGACTACTGCTTTGTATCTTAGCATGTAATATAAATTGGCATGTTAAAGAAATGTCTATTTCAAGTTTTCTCAAAATAGGAAAAATTACTGGATGACCTAGTGATGTCATTACATTTGGATTTATTAATGTTTTCATTGGACTATCTAGGAAAAAAATACACTTCAAAAGCTCCATTTCCTAGACAAAATTATGAACTGGAACTAAAAATATATGATAAACATACACCAACATACCTGTGTATGAGTATTATTTTATTACGCTTTAATGAAGTCAAAATAATATACAAGTATGATATAGTATTATGTACCTTATTTTCTGAAACAGAGTATATAAAATACATATTCATCCTGGATTTAATAAATCTACTACAACTATTTTTATGCTCACTTCAACTAAAGCAGGTTAGAAATTTATACTGATGTCACATGACATAGGATTTACTTTATTAACAAACTGGCAGTCAACTTAAAAATAATTTTGTCGCTGTGCTTGCAATGAATGGCTTAAATGTACAGAAGTAATGGTTAATCAATATTCCAACCATACCACTTGAATCCTCAACAACAAAAAGAATCAGGAGAGTATGGCTATTTTTGTTGATTACAGTTATATCATTTATAGGTAAAAATATCTGTACTAGACTAAGTGGTACCATTTTTCTTTATCTCCAATTTTATTCCTTGGTCTAACAAACAATATTGCCAAAAAAACTTTCCTTGCCTACAACTTGCACCAACAACTACAACAGGGCCAGTAAAATAGGGAATATATTGAAATTTGCCGTTTAGGTTGGAGATAACATGAAGTAAAAAGACACAATGCTAAATTGTGACACTGTATTCATAAGCTTATGAAAGAAACACTCTATCATCCCCAGAGTACTAGGTCTTTAGCCCTCTGCCAATCTGGCCTAAGTCCAGACACTTTGCAAATATACAAAAAAAAAAAAAAAAAACAGAAAACAACTCAGAAATCATCTCCTTCACCTAATTAGTTCTAGAAGAGATCAAGTGGAAGAAGAAAACCATGTATGTTCCAACAAATTCACAGAGAGCAATTGAACAGTTGTGGAAACACTACAATTTAGCCAACATCAGAATTACTCAGTATCAGCCATTCAGCACCAGAAGACAATGGCGAAGACAATGGCAAACACAATAACTATCTCAACAGCAAGATGACTACATGAGAAGATGTGGACGCATATTTAGCTAACGGTCGCAAGAGCATTCCAGATGCCTTTAGAAGACCTTGAACAGAATAAACAAGACGACAAAAAAAGAAAGATGCCAATCAGAAGAACACAGGTGCGCATTCCACAATAAAGGGAACTTGGCACAAAGAACGTCAATTCAGCAGTTTACCTTGACCAATTAGACTGAGACAAGTTTTGCATGTTTTAGTTGGTATAACCAATTATGTCCTACGTTTATGCGCATGTACAGAGTTGGTATAACCAATTATGCCTTATGTTTATGCACATGTACGGAGTTGGTATAACCAATCATATTTTATGTTTGTGCGCGTGTACAATGACTTTGCAGAATATGTGATTATAAATGCGTGTGTGTTTTAGCAATAAACATCATCTGCTTTCAAGATTACAGGTGTCCGTTTATTTCTACCTCCTGCAAGAAGCAGCATCTCTAATATATAACTATCATTATTCAGCATATGGATAGAGGTACCATTCAACTTTCCAATTATCAGCTTAACCAAATTGCCACTATTCAAGAACACTCTGCCTCTGTAAATGCATGTGGCTCCAAGAAGCATCTAAACAACATATCGATGGGTGAGGAATTAGATACTTTTTTTCATTGACTAACTTTTAAAAAAATCATTCCATCATCAATTAAGCAGAGCTTCCTGTTGTGAGAACCCCCCAAGAAAGATCACCACAAAAAAATGTTGGACATCATATCTGGGACCTTTACATTAGGAAATCAACAGTGATGTGCTCAACAAAATACACACCCACTCATCTTTTCTCCCTCTCTCACCTGAAATAAATCTATGCAGGTTTTAACATCCAAAACCCAGCAGTTAAACCTGTAGACAGAGCATGAGCTATAGTAACTTAACCATTAAGACTACATTAACAATGCTAACAAGATACTCTTGCATATTTCCTACTATGAACTACAAAGAAGAAAGACCTATACAATTATTTAACTTCACAATCACAGTTAAATCTCTTCTCCATAAACTCCAAGAAAAAAAAAAATTAAAAAATCTTTCCTCTCCTCCTCCCACCACAGGGATATTATACATGCTATCCAGACCAAGAAGGATGAGACTCCTGGCAGATCCACTAACATGTCACTATGGGAACCCCTTTAAGAAATTATTAGACCATCAAAACTATCCTTAAAGATATTCTCTCATAATACAAAGAGCAAATTTTTTCCAAGATACATCCAATTTCTCCTCAAAAGTTATGCAACATAACCTTTCTTTCCACCCTTCAGGGCAGCAAGAATGCCACCACCAGTCTGTGTGCCAGCCTCCCAGCCCATGACCTACCAGGAGTACTCATGAGAGCAAGACAAAATGTTCACAGTTCAGTCCAGAGATACACATTTCTACTTAACCCACAACAATCTTTTAAGAAATAACATATAATGACCAACACATAATACACTGATACGATCCCAAAATATACAACTTTTCTCATGAGACATGCTGAAGAAGAGATTTAAAATAACTGCATCACTAGGCCTTTGATAAATTTCTGGGACACATATGTTTCCACCATTTCCACCAGAAGCCTGTACTTCATCACTGATTTCCACCACGAACTGAGTAAGTATTATACTTCCATCGGGCTAAGTCTGGAATATGACCACACCAACATAATTTTCCTAGACACTGTGATAACCATCCAAAGTGTCAACTTCAAAATTGTCATATACAGAAAATCCACAAACACAACTTATTTCATTGAACCAGTCACCATCCAAAGTCAGTCTCAAACAATCTTCAATATACAGCTAGGTGCTCTCCTATCACCACATTCACTCTGGAAAGAATACCTATGAGACCCACCAAAATGGGCCTTTATTCAAGAACAATATTACTCTAAGGAATACAATGATTTTTATTTCTTTTTTAAACTATCAATTAAAATGAAATAATTTTCTTTACTACAAAACACAAATCATGTAATCCCAGTTGTCACATACTACCCTACCAAGGCATTTATACAACAAATTATTAAACCATTATGATCTACACTGGCAGAAGGAAATTATATCAAAATGCTGCCTCTTAGCCTTCACATGCTCCCAAGCTTAACTAAACTTATCATTAGATGCAAATTCCCCAAAGTCTGGAAAGCACCAAATGAATCTAACTGTGATTTAGTGGGAAATGTAAATCTGCTAATACACTTCCAAAAAATCATGATAAATACTCCTTAAAACAGAATAACCTAACACCCAATATTTTACTCTTGCATTTCCTGAAATGTAGTAGACTTAATCCAGTGCTAACCCATAGCTAAGCAAACAAACAAAAAACAAATTCCACAAACTAGAATGAACTAACTCAGATAATCAATAAAACATCAAGTAACACATGGGAGTACATTTTCATAGACCAATTACTTCTTTGATCCCTCTCTCTCTCAAATCCTCTAAAAGATTAAAATTCCTTCCAACAATGAAGCTAGAAAAAAAAAAGGTAACTTTATTGTATACTAAACACCATAGAATCCATAGAGGGTCCACTGTTACGACATAACTCAACCTTCCTCTTCTCCAGTAATTTCCTATAATCTGTCATCTTTTTCCCTAGTAAATAACCCTCAGATCCCTTTTTTCTATCTCTTCCTCCCATCAAAATTCTCTCCCCTTCATAGGTGACAGGTATGTTTCCTTTGAGATGATCTGATGCCTAGCCAAATACATCCAAAACAATTGTTTGCACATTGTATTTTGCCTTGAAATTTGGTGCTTCTCTCAGACCTGAGGAAAGGCCTGCCCCCCACAGTCATTCTCTTACATTTGCAAGTATCTGTCAGAACCATAGAGTAGCCATCAATTTAAAACACAGTTTATTCCATTTCTGATTTAAGACTTGAAGCCTCAGGGTAGGTGAAAAAAAGATTAAAAGGGAAGGGGGAGGAGAAGTGAAATGGGACAACGGAGGGAGACTGAAGAGATTTGCTGGAGTTAATGCTGCAGTTCTCTGTCCTTTAATAAAGATCAGAAACCACCATCAGGAACTGTCTGAACATGGTAGCAAACAGGAAAGTGACTACAACTACTTGTACAACTTGTAATTGGAGATTTGGAGAAACACAAACATCACTTCAGCAAGTTCTGCTTACCCCCCCAGCCAATTATTCGTAAGCAGTATCACAAGACCAAAAGTAAGCTTTATCTCTGTTATTTTCAGTAAAGAGGTCAAGACTTGATACAGTTTTGCTCTATGTAGTTCTCTCATTTGCATACTTATTTTACACATGTGAATGAGAACTCAGCTTATTATACTCAGTGAAAGAAAAGGGACATAGTTTATTCTTAGAATAAACTTTGGTATGGCAAAGAGACGATCACCGTTACCTTCAGTTTTAAAATTTCCAATAAAATGTTTTCCTTTCTCTTAATGGACTGACTGATCATTAGGTTTGCAAAATCTTTCCTTATATAAGGTCCTTTATCATAATAATCTTGAGTAACTTCCTGACATACTCTGCTTTTGTCAAATCTGACATTTGAAAAATCTGAGAAAATTTGAGAAAATCTGACACAGATTTTCTCAAATCTGAGCCCAGATTAGAAGGACTACCTTCAAACTTGGGATTTTTACTTGTTTGTTTCTGTGAGGGCTGTTTTATTTTCAAACTCTATAATATTTTTCAAAGTGGAAAAAGAAATAAATACATCTTTACCTTAAGGCAAAATATCTAGTCACACTTGTATGATTTTAATGGGACAGCCTTATGAAAATAGACTAAAATTAAAAATTGTGAAAGACAATTCTGGTTTATATGAAAGAAAATTAACAGCTAAAATTTCACTTTGGTGCATAATGAGTTGATAATTGACACTCTGGGGATCTCTACGATCTATGAAAACACACACCCTAATAGAAAGAAAATTAAACACTACACCTTTTTAAATAGTCCCAAAATATTAGCAACCCTTATAAAACTAAAAACCTGGGAAGAAAAACAAGATTCACAGTGTGCCCAGAAAGGTAAAAATTGTATTTTATGTGTATAACCCATACTTCAGAAAAAATACATGCCTTTGAAATTACAATATGTCCTCAAATGCGTTTCCTTGGATTACCTGCAGCATAAGACAGCTAATTCAGAAGTGAATGAAAAAAATAAAGATTTCCTATGTGATTATCACATAGAACTGGTACTACTGAATACATACTTTTTAAATTATAGAATAAAATTATAGAATCATTGTACATAAAATTCAAGATCATCAGCAGTCAGTACATCACACACAGCACTGACACATGTACTGATAGTGAGAGCTACATTGCTTTCATCATGTGCCTTGAATTCATAGTCATAGCTGAAGATGGAGATAGGCTGCTGACTGTTTCCTTTCCTGAGAAGCAGTCTGTCAGAGCTTGAGTTTGGTACATGTACCACAATGGTCAATTTCTTTCACAAACTTTTGTGGATAGACTGCTCAAACACTTCAGAAAAAAGTTGTGTATTTCATCTCTTCACTGGGTGAAAATACACAGTCCTTTAGGCCAAACGTTACTCTTACAGAGCTATAACTTCTTTCTCAAATTACAGTAATCCTGCCAGATCTCCTTGAATAAGGACCCTTTCCATTCCAGTTATACAATTACCTTACTTCAGCAACATCTTTGATATCAGTGTGCATAGAACCAAACACACAGGTCAACTAAAAACATCCTTCTTGCCACTCACACCAACAATTTTTAATCCAGTTTATCATCATTCCTTCGTTCAATAGCTGTACTTGAAATGCAGCCCCACTGAAGAAACATTAATTAATGTAGTTCCATTAATTAAGCATTTCTGAATGAAGCAATGTACCACATTTTCCTATGTCACACAGAAAGAATAATGCTTTTCATATCAGTTTCATTGACATTTCTTGTCATTGTTTTTGTCAAAAGCATAGGCATTTAATCAAAATTTCATAAATTACTTGTGATTTCACAAATTACTCTCTAAAAAAATAGATTTATTTCTTTTTAAACATCAATTGATAATTTGAAGATTAAAGTTTTACAAATACATACAATGACTTTATACCCCTTTTGTACCAACCTGAGTTCTGTGGGTTTTTTTCATCTAAGTCACTGCTACTAACAAGGCTCAACTGATCTGCTTTCACCTTTTAGGCAAAGCTGTTTAATAGTATCTTTTAACAAGCATGTCTCCTGCATGTTGATAGGTGAAACCATTTATCTGCTATCATTCAGAAACACTGTTGACCCATTATAGCTATCTAGACACAGAGATCTAGAAGTATGTAAGAGGTAAACTTGCAGGTAAGGAGGAAGGACATTGCTGCAAGAGCAGTAGAAATACACTAGTCCAAATCCACTTAAAAATATTTAAAAAAATTCTTCAAACAGGTATAATTATTTTGTGTATATGCAAAAATGTTGCTATATTTATTTAGTAAATACAGGCATTTATAATTCATAATATGAAACATAATACTATTTAAGGCACTGTGATAGAGCTTTTACTACAGCACAACTGTTAGCATGCATGCTGATTTCAGAACCATACTTCAGAAAAGTAGTAAAGGTTGCTGTACTAAAGAATTAAACCATAATATTCCCTCTACTACCAACTTTTTTCAAAAGGCTAACTTCACTCCTGAAAATATTACAAAAAAAAAAATTACTAGGAGAAATAAATGGCTTCAACGGTCAGATCTTCAATAGTTTATCCTTAAGAATATCAGTTTTTCTTTTTAGTATTAATTTAATGTCTGAATCCATTTTCAAGGCAAATTATGTCATTCCTGTTCTAGCAAGTCTTTCAAAGCATTTCATTTAGTTTTCCTTATTATATAATTCTTTACTCATCACAAAATAGTTAAGTAAGCTTTCTGCAATGGTCACTGTCTTTTCTTCCTTCTTTCTTATTCTTTTGTACTTTCATAGAATAAGGGTATTTTTCTTTTAAGTCTGTGAAATGCAGCAGATTTAGGAAACAGTAATAACACATTATTACTCTAGTGTTTTGTGTTCCTTCAGCTTCCAAGAATTGAATGACAATTAATCTCTTCTAGCAACATTAAAAAAAAAAAAAAAAAGCTTAATTTTAAACTTTCAGAGTCAAGTAAATGAATATTGTGTTAAAATCCTCAAATCTGATGAATATACAAACAGGAGAATTATGTATATTAATCCCAAATTCACGCAAAAAAGTAAGAGACTCAAACATCTAACAGCTGACAAACTAAAGTCCAATCCGTTATCCCTCAGATAGCAAGTCTTTTCTCTGCTGAAAGCAACAGGCCTCAAGGATTTTTGACAAGACACACATTTGTACATGTGAAAGTGCTATGCAATATATATGATATATATGAAGTATAAAACCATACAGCTTTATTGCAGTTACATGTGATATAAGCACCCATGTGGTAGCTCCAACCCTGGTTTGTAAGTCTCCCATCCCTAAATTATTCCATAATGCCAAAACAAGTTTTGTTTAAGGCTGACACACCAAGAACAGATATAAAGCAATTTTTCTAAGTACAGCAACTTAGTGGGTTAGTGTCATAACCCAAAAGGCATAAAGTCAGTTTTGTGCGCTCTGATGACATAAAATCCCTACTGCAATTTCACTAATCTCTGGATGTTTTATCATGCACACTACGAGGTCTATCCAAGAATAGACTTGGATATAGAACTCCTGTTCCATTTTGGAACAGGAGATAAATGGAGCACAGAATTGCTCTGTCTTGAAAAGACTCCTCTGATTTTCTTCTGCCTCATCTGTAAAATGTGATATTTACCTACTACGCAGTGGAATAGGTTTAGACCTTGCTAAACGAGAGTTATGAAATACAGAAGAGCCACCGTGAGAAATCAATAGAAAGTACAGGGACAGAACACAAAGCCTCTCAGCTGTCCCTAAACTAAACCTGGCATTCTGATTAGGACAAATAATCACCATTGTTTCAAAAGCAAAGTTTAATTTCAGAGTTTAATTCCTCTTTTTTCCATCTGTTTTGTCAGTTCTTGCTTAGAAGTTTATGCCACACAAAGCATTATCTATTTGTCTCTAACCCACTTCAGTTGGACTGTGAAAAGCAGGGCTTTGTCACTACAGAGCGCTGCATTTCCACCCAGATTAGCTAGTCGATAAATCTGGTGAGGATGCGTTAACAGTAATATGCTGGGGAAGCTTCACAGCTGAGAGGGTGGGAAGCAGCAGGTGAAGGCAACTATGCAAGACACTTGCTCCTTCCTCAGACTTCGTTCAGCATTTTTGTGCTAAATGGTGGTGACTTCACACTCACAAAGCTAATGGAATAAGACGTACCTTAATCACAAACAGAAATGAAGTCCAAATGTATATTCATTCAAGGGCACAGAAGTGACCCTGGACTCACTGGCTATAAAAGAAGGAGAAGAATTGGAAGGAGTGGGGCCCAGGCCATAGCGCCGTATGCTGTTTCATCACTAAGCTAAATGATCTACAAGAGCAAATCTTACAGTACTGAGATTTCCATGATCACATCCATTACCATGTCTAACAAAGCCATATTTTCTCTAAGGAATAGAAAGGGAAATGTTAGATAGATCCTTAAAGTAGAAAAATAATATGCTAGGCTGTATTCAGCACTTCAAAAAATTACATGGAGGACAATGTTCAATCACTTCAGAGATATTCTTCAGGACAAATAAACGATGATTAGAGTAACAGTCTTTAATGACATTAAAGTCAGCATCTCAAGGCTCACTGTCGTATTTGGAAAAAAGTTAACACCATCTAACTCTTGCATAAGATGTTAGAATAAGGGCTTTCCCTACTACAGTTTTCTCCACAGGAGTCTGCGGCTGTTGTCCTTCTTGTCTCTCTCTGTACGCCTTAGCATCCACCTTAATCATCTATTAATGCAGACTTAATTTCTATGTCTAGCCAATGAATAAAAAACTGCCTCTCTACACCAGATAGAGATCTTCCTAAGAAAACTAAATTTTGGTCTTTCTCTAACATATTCTTACTGATAACTTTTGTCACCTCGTGAAGACTTGTAAAACCCAGCTTTTAGTCTCTGGAACATTTTCCAACAACACAGACAATATCATCATCTTACTTGTCCCTAAGAGGAATAAACACTTTCTTTAACACTCATTTCTTTCTGATTCTCAAGTCCAAACTGTAAGTCTTGCAGATTCCTTCTTCATAATTAAACTAAGATATGGCCTATCCACGAAGCAGGTCTTTCTCAGCTTATCCATCTGTCTTCATTACTGCAAGTTTGACAAAGTTATTAATACATCTTAGCAAACAAACTGCTTAAAAAGAGCAAAATCTTAGAAGAAGCTGAAGAAAAAGCATGTCAGCATAGAGCATAGTTTATCTGGGCAGTGTTTCAAGTGCCTCATTAAGCAGTTAAAAGAAAATAAATCAGTCAAAGAGGTAATAATGCCAGATTTTAGCTGCCTGTGGATGAACTCAGGTGAAGATGACACTTTGAGAGCTGACTATCAGGGAGAAGAGCAAGAGGGAGAGCATAAATACATGCTCACGGAGACACAGCAGAGGCCTATAAAACTATCTAAAACAGAATTTTGGACATGGAATCCAACGAGGTTTAAATCAAACATAAGAAAGACTAACAATTGCAAGGAGGCTGGGAAACACCAAGTTAATTAGCACAGCACCAATTATTCCAAAGACAATCTGCAGCTGAATTGATATAACCTCATTCAAAGCCCACTTAAATTGCATAGGAATCCTTCTGCAAGCTTTAAATCAAGCTGTCTGGAGACAGATAGATTGAAAGAGAGGTTAGGAAGAATCAGTGAAGTCAGTGCGGTTTTCATCTTTTACTTTTTATATCTGCAAATCTCAGATTTTGTTAGATATAAATTCCAGAGTATTTAAAAATTAAGAAATATTTAACTTGTATCTGCATACTTGTATAGTACAAACTTCAAAGTATCTTAATCACCAAAAAGACACTGCAGTAATACCGAATGAAAAAAAATAAAAGTCATCATTGTTATTGTGTGGAAAAGTGTAAAATTCCAAAACTATCCAGAAAATCTTAAGAATATTAAGACAATATAAAATTGCCTTAATAACAACTTTTATCCCATCAGCAGTTTAGTTATTATGTAAATTTGGACTGGAGCTTTAACTATGAAATAAAATGCAAATTACCTTGCATACAAACAGACAGGATGCATATGAACCTAGATGGGAAGAATCAGTATATTCATATAGAGTAATGAAAATAAAGTATATAGAAGAGAATAAATGTGATCAAAATAATGCTTCAAGAGCCTGGAAGCAAAGTATTTACAGATAAGGAATATTTCCCTCTCTTCAAAAAGAGTCAATGTGAGACTAGGAAGTCAAGAGACTTTTGTATCACTTTTGATCAAAGATTACAATACATATTTTTTAAAACTCCCCAATGCTCTTGCTTTAGAGAAAATTAACAAGTGAAGGAAAAGCAAAACTGTATATCTAATGAGGAAAACTACAAAACGCCTACAAAAGTAGTAGTTTTGAGCTGCTTTGATTTTTTGCCTTTTTAAGAAGCTTTGAGTGGACCAAACACCCTCAGGCTCTTACTGATTCTTATACAGGTAACTTTCTTTAGGCTAATACTCGACATAGGTGGTGTTCCTCATTTATAAATAAAGCAAAGAAAAAATACCAGAAGGACACAAAACTTGTTCTTAGAGGTTTCCAAGACAATATTCTTCTATCAGTGAGAGAGAACCAAACTACTTAAAAAGAAATTTAGAGAGTCACAAAGGTTATAAAACATTATCTTCTCCTTTGGACATGAAAAACAAACTTTGTTTCATGTTTGCCGTAACATGATTCTCATACAGAAAAAGTAGCATTTTCTTATCTGTTATTCTCTGTTATTAAATCAGTATCTTTTTCCCCCATTCATTAACTACCACAAATCTCAGTCTCAGGTTTGGATATTATGTAATATATATATAGACACATATACACACTAGAAAAAATTCCAACGTAGCATCAAATTTTCAGATTAAGATTTTTCAGATTAATCATATCACTTACTAATGTAAGAAATTGTTTCAAAAGCTGAAGCTGCTAATGGATATGTATCAACCCTAAAAAAATCATTAGTGGAACAAAGCATCCATCCACTTAAAGTAAGGTTCTTCCAGCAGCAGAATTAGAACAGAGATCTGACATATTAAGAAAAGTTAATGATATGTTCTTGCTCATTATGTTAAAAGTGAAGACTAGAATTTAAATTTGAGATGTTTAAGACACAGTGCCATCTTCATTGCAAAATTCTGCCCTTGATAACAATTTAATTCTATTAAAAGTAAAACTGTTTATTTCTACAGGAAGGTTCCATAAAAAAAAATTAATCTCTGAATGGAGCTTTTAAAAGGAAAGTAGAATCAATGTTCACATTTTCTTGACACTTTTACTGCTCTCTGACTATACTTTGAAGTTATTCCCTCCCGCCTTTCTATTTTACCTGCCAACACCTTAGATGTATGGAATCTCACTACTATGTTAATAGAGCTTGGATTTCCATTGCAGATTTTAGCAATATAAGTACATGCTTTGCTACAACTTCCCTGTTCCACCCCACTAAAGGCTGGGTTTGGATCTTTACTGGTATATGTATTTAAACTGTTAGGTGTCTCAAGCTAGAGCCTGAACATGAGTATAAGTAACAGAAAAATTTAAGAAACTTCCATACATTTCTGTGCATCGGCACTGTTAAGACAGACACTGCAGTAGCGGTTTCTAGCTGTACCTGATGGGTAATATTTTCTTTTCTGTCTCATTCTAGAAAGGAATTCCTCTGAAGCAGTGCTTTACTGGAAGTAGCTTTATCATTTGAAGGATGAATATCAGACAGACCAAAGAGTAAAGAACCTTGTAACTTCTGAAAGCTCATATTGAAGGAAGAAATGAAATGGTTACCAACAAAAATGAAGAGAACAGAAAGCTACCAGACAAGAAACTCCAGTGGGATGGCATGCTGCATAGCTGCAACACCATGGGAGCAAGCTAATAATAAAAGGGGAGGATAAGAAGGGCCAACAAATAAGCAGTCACCTAGTACAATACCAAGATTTCAAAATGAACAGGGCACAAAGTGACACAAAATAAAGAAACACCTCGGGGGGGGGGGGCAGTTCTATAAAACAATGATAAGAGGTTAGGTAATAAGCAGGAGCAGATGGGATGAACTTTTTTTCAGCATAAATCTGAGTCTAGAAAAATCATAGAATTAAAAAGAACTGAATTGTGCTTATAAACATGACAGTTATCTCCTCAAAATAGGGTCTCCCCAAAAGTCATATTGGATAACTTGAGAATTACACTGAAGACCCCTAGATATGTCTAGCAGACAAATATGAAGCAAGGGTACAGAAGTCCTGTTATATTAATATTAGACATTGGAATATCCCCTAGCCAGACACCATCACATTCCAGAGTCCAGAATTCAACGAATGAGTTGATAGGTTGGAGAAGGTTCAGGGGACAGGCAGGAGAACAGCTGAAGGACTGAATAACAAATCTTGTGCCAAAACCTAAAGGACTTAATACATGAAAGAGAGTTAAATAATTACATGATCACAGACTATGAACTTTAATAACTTCCTTAGATGGCTAAGTTAGTAGAGGTTACTGTACCTTAGCGGGCAAAGATAGAAGCATGGAAAGGGGAGGGGACAGTACCAAACAAAACACAGAAAGTGGAAAAAGAATACTAAAGCAAGACACATTCAGACTAAACAGATAAGATTATTGTGACAGTGAATATAAATGATCCCTGAAATAACTTATCGAAATCAAGATAAGTCACTTGAAATTTTTCATCGACATACTGGGATTTTTCCTTAAGAAGATGATCTACATTAACAAAGATACTGGAATCTGAAATGGAAACAGATTCCAGGAAACCCTGTAGTCTGTGACACTGTCACATGAACTCTTCTAGTCCTGAAATCAATCTCAATTAAGAAAAAAAAAGATGGTAATGATTTTCTGAAGTTGGTAAAATCTTTCTTCTATTGATCTAACTATATTCCACATGAATAAAGTAATGAGACCTTTATAGTGATACTATGTCTTTTGCAACACCAACAGACATTTTCTATTATGAATTTATTTGGTAACTTTGGAATCAAATCACAAAGGGTGAGTTTAATCCTTTTAAATAAATAAAATTTCCTGATGGATTCTAAATATTCCTTATCAGTTAGAATAAATGCATGTGTATACACTATTCTTCTGTATAGTGAAATCACAAACAGTATGATATGTATGTAAAGAAAATAAGCTTTAAAACATGGAAAGGTATCCTAAAGAACTTCTTTCAAGTTCTCTATATTTTATGAAATTAAAGCTTCTCAGACTTCTTCTAATGCCACATAAGGAATATTTTTATGATCTTGAGTGATGTAAACATTTGCCTCCTTCGTTCAGTAATTCTCATCCTTTCAATACAATATAGAAACATATGTTGGTAACTTTTACTTTTCTTTTTAATGTACTCAATAACCTCAATGTTATTTTTATCAAAAGAAAATAAAAATCACTTATATGTGTTCTTTGTTTCTTAGCTTTGATCTCATATTTAAATTCATCTCAAATAATGTTATCTTGCTTTTCTCAGACTACAGACAATATTGACCCTTGCTGCAGCAGCCATTTGATTACAGGAAGAAGGGCTGCACGTTTAATGAACTCCTTATTTGATCTGACAATGCAAATACATTTTGATGTTATTTCTAGCATTGACGTCAAAATGCTTTCACCATTAGTGTAAGCAAGGATGGAAAACAGAATGGGAAAGTTAAACACCCACACACACCATCTTAACTACCTGTAGCGGTACAGAATTTTCAAGGCAAAGGCTTCTATGCTAAATATGCTGATCAGCATAGGATGCATAAATAAATACAATATTTTCTTTGGCACAATGTTTTTAACTTAGAAAAGCTTATCAGAATTATTTCAAGTGACACAAAGTTAAACAAGTAACAACAGAGAAATAAAATAAGAAAAGGTGAAAACAACAGCATTTTAGCTGTTCATAAAATTTATGAGGATCTGAAGGTCAGATGGAGAGAAAGGTTATCCTGTATGATAGAAAGTGCAAAGAACAATCCAGAAACTAGTGATAGACCATAGATATGCAAGGGCAAAACCAAACTGGACTTTGGAAGAGGGTGAACACCAGGAAAGGTCTGACTTCCAATCTGTATCAGTATAAGCCCATACAACCTGTATGTTTGAAAAAAAGTTAAAAGCTAGATTTTGGAAAGCTGGGAGTTGAGAAAACCTGTAAGGCAAAACTACAATTTTGAAAGTGATGTGTACTTCAAGATTCCAACAAAAGTGGGTTGGAGATATTAAAGTGTCATATGTGGGAAGAATTCCAGAATAAGTAAACAGGCAATGTCAATAGAGCCAGAAAACTATGAGAGTTTTTTCTATTGCAATTTCCTGGTCAGGAGCCGAGTATGGAAAATAACAAATGACCCAAGATATCAATTTTTGTGTTTAATTGCTCATTGATCACCTCCATTGCATGGGGAACTTAAAGACTGTGTGTTATCTGATACAACAATGAAAAATTCAGAGAAATGTTGAAAAATAGATTCTGTGTTCATATGAAAATGTGAAAGGGTACAATGTATATTAGAGCTTTGACACAAATGTTTCCAGACTTATTTCTAAGGTGTTACTCAAAGACAATAAAAAAAGGGCTTCTAAATTCTCCTTTTGGCCCCAGACCTACCGCTCCCCAAGTTTTATATGCATAAAAACTAGAAAAGATTTTTTAATAGATAAAGCTCAAAGCAGCTAGAAAGACTAGAAGACATACACAGAATTGTCTTCCTGTCAGCTGTCTTTTATATGTGGATTCTTGCTTCTATACATTGTTTTTAATATATCTCATTTGACCTATAAAGTCCTCCAGCATTGAGTTTTAGCATTCTTTTCCTCCTATGCATTCTTCAGTCCATGTTTGTCATATGAGAATTATTAACCTAATCATAAATATAATAGACCAATCCTACACACGCTTCTTCATATGACCTGTTCTTGAAGATAGATAATTTTCCATACAAGATCCATCCTGGATTCCTTTTCCAGCTCCTCCAAAGTAACTAAATACCTGTCACTAATCTGAAAAGAAGTTGACAGTGGCCATAAATATGCAGGAATTACTCAGTATTTCATACTCAGGCCTTCAAAGTGAAGGCTACTACACATAAACACAGCCCTGGATTAAAAAAAAAGCATTCCTTACCCAAGATCTTAAATCCCAAAACATGCTGATTTCCTGACTCATCTTCTTGTCAAAATATACACATTAAACTACAAATATTTTCAAGATCAAATATTTGGTAAAGTAGACAAATACAGTTGAGCTTACTGGTTTAGAAGCTGATCATGTAAACTTCTTTTATCAAATGAAAATAGGATTTTCTACAGAAAAATGTTTTTGTATTTCCGTCTGACATAAGTGGAAATAAAGATCTTTTGAAGGGAATCAGTAACTATAAACACATATCAGGTTGAGTATCTGAAAAGCAGAGATCTAGTAGTTTATCAAACAAACTTCATGCAGAATATAATGTTTGTAACTGAAATGTATATGCTATTTTCTTATAACCTTAACCAGTCATATTTTATGTTTATTAGAAATGGTACACATAGTGTGACTTGCCTTGCGTATAATTTAAACATACATTTTCTTTCTGCTTGATTAGCCTAATTCAGTAAGAAAAAAATCAGTAAAAACGTACTTCAGAAAAAGTATGTCAACAACTTAATTCTGTTGGGGTATTTTATCACCATCTGATTGGAAGCCATTTACTGATGTAAATTTTTTTCCAAATTAAATATGGAATTATCATTCTTAGATGCTCATAGTTTTGTTTTGCTTCTACACCCTTCTGAAAGACTTTAATTACTTAACTGATAGCATATCTGTCATTAATCTTGTTAAAAAAGGAAAGAACAGAGCTCTATAGGGGAGGGAAATTGTGCTCTTTATTCTGCCATTTCATGTTATCAGCTATGAATACACCACCAAAGAAGCAAAAATAACCTTTTTGATGAAGAACAGTCTTTTTATTCTTATTGTTGTAAATAGCATTGCTAACCAACAAAAAGAAAATATATCAGAATTCTTCCATGCATAACATTTGCAAGTTTGGAGAATATTTTTTTCCTAATTCATTTTTCCTTTTGTTCCCTTCATAAAGAAAAGGCTTCTTCAATATGTGCTTTTGTAAATATAAAGTCATGCTTTTCAAGAGCCCAGAGGCTGCTCTGAGCTTCCTGATGTTAGATTAAAAGCTGTTTTTCAAAAGAAGAAATAGATGAGCATTATGAATTTACATCAATGTGTAATAAACATTTGTCTAAGGAAAAAAAAAAGAAACAAAAATATAACAAAAAAATCCCATCTTTCTTCCACTGGAATAAAAAATGTGTAGCACTGTTTAAAGAGAATAATCATCACATATATTTTGTTTAATTATTGTAGAAATAGGAAAAACAAATAACCACGGGATTTAGAACACTCTGTATTTAAAAGCTAATTCCATGTTAGAAACAAAAACTAAGAATGACTAAATGCTCCTGCAGTATTATAAAGTAACATTGAATTGTCATAGGACTGGTGTTAGAAGAGTTACTTAATATTGTAAACATTGGGTAATTACTTACGAAAAATATTGATGTTTTATTGTGATGTAAAAGGTTTTGTGATTTCTCTAACTAAATGCAATTACAAGAAATTCAAATAAGGTACAAATAGAGAAATTGAGTGCATAGCAAAGGCTGATAAAACTAACCTTTGGATACATACAGACTGGGAATTCCAAAAGAAGAGTTCTGATCTCATCAAGGACTTTAAGGCATCTTTTATTTTATAGCAGCAGGTATTTAGCGCTCTTTGGTTACTCATGTGAATTAAAACTAGATCTGAAGTAACTACAAAATATGTTAAGTGACAGTCATTCAGTGTTTGACCATTAAGATGATAAAATGTGGTTGAGGTCTCTAGAGAAATTACAAGAATTATTTACAGATGTGGCTGAATGCAGAAGGAGACCAAGAAAACATTCCGTGGTGTGAAAAGAAATCATTAATGCTGAGCTGCAATGGCAAGGGAATTTGAGGCATCAGTCTGATTTCAAACTGAAGTTGCTGCTTTGTTTCCTGCCTTCCTATAGCCAAATCAGCCTGAAAAGCTTAGGCCGTAGTAGCACATAGTTTTCTACACAAGGTTATACACAGGCTGCTATGTATGATAATATATATTTGCCCCAGGAAAATCAACAGATCACCTGAAGAATAAGATCAGTCCAGTTTGGTGGGAGTCTTTTAAGCCAACTTAAAAACTGGGTTAGAGATGAGTAAAAAGAGGCTAATTCTGAAAATAAAATTTTCCCAAGACTTAGATAGGTGCAATGGCTTTTCAGAGCATCTAATGTAGGGCAAGAGATACATGCAAGAAAAACAGACTATGAGACTGAGACAAACACCGTAGCCCTCACAGATCACTTATTTGAAAGGAACTGCTATGCAATATTTTATACCCAGAGATTCTTCGTTGTAAATCTCAATATATTCATAGGCAAAGGGGGGAAAAGAAAAGAGGAAAGGAGAAAGGGGAGGGAGGCTTAACTGGTACAACACTACCAACACACCCTTCAAACAAGGTGGCAAATGCCATAAAAAAAGGAATTGTGCTCTGTGACTGTTAAAGGTTCAGTGCTCTACCCAGACACAATTTTAGGGTCTGGGAGATGTTAAGTTTGCATACTGAACAACATAACAATCTTTAAAAAAAAAAAAAATTACCTCTGCAGAACCCCAGGTAATATTATTTACTACTGCTTCTTACACTGTTATCCACTGTAGGAAAAGTGGAATCCATTACATAGGTTTGTTAGAAATTGTTTGCCAGATGAAAGTCAATCTTCAGAGGAACAATGAAATCCCCAGAGAATCAAAGATGAAGAAATCCTGTGATCATCCAGCCACCCAGCCACTTCAAGTCCACTTTCCAAAAAGCTGGGTAACATTTGGCTGCACCTTAAGAGAATTAAATGATCACGTCAATTTTCTGGAAACTATTCTGAGGAACAAAGAGGAGTCTCAGAATCAAGGACAGACCTCAAAATTTAAATGACATACCAGATAGTATGTTAATTCTGTGCTTTTCCAGGAATAAAATCCATTACTATTTCCATCAGTCACTGCAATAAATATCACATGGAGAAGACAGGTTAAAAAGTAAACATTACGTTAACATTATGGTATATATACACAAGAAATTCCAGAGTAAAGTGTGAGTTTCTCTGGGATCTGCCCGAGGCAGAGCTTATTTATGCCAGGAGTACAGGTTCTTTAATGCAAAAATTTTTTTCTCTAATCTTGCCCATTGTAAACTCATTCAGTTAGAGTGATGTTTCAAAATAAAAATATGTACATACACACACAGAGGCTTTGATTTTTACTCACAGCAACACAATGTTTAAGAATATGACACAATTCCTCCTCAAACTAATCTCTCCTAAATCTTGCAGGGGTTAAAAGACAAATAGTAAAAAAACCTATGTTAAAAGAAAAAGGAAAAACTTCCACAATTTTAAAACTTACATCAGAGCTGAAACCATGACCTAATAGCTGACAAATGCAACCAATGTGTACGCACCCAGCACATAACAGAAAAGCAAGCACTGAAAAGCACAATCCAGAGGCTCTTGTAACCAGTCACAGAAATATATTGATATTAGAAAGGTACAGCAGCTAACAAAAACTATCAGGATTTAACTGGCACGTTTGTCCATCTCTGTACCGCACAGCTGAGACCCCACTCTAACAGGGCTGTTCCACCCCTGGGAGAAGGCTGCAGCTTCCACCCACTACCCCGCAGGGCAGATAAGCCTGTCCATTCCTGGATATCTGAAGCTGCCCCAAGCCCCAACACGTGTTTAACACTCCTGATACCCAAGAGGTAAAGAAGAGGAAAAAGAAATATTATTTCATTTTTGTCAACTGCTTGGAAGAATATAAAATGGGAAAAAACCAAACCTTTCATGATTCTTTCATCTTGTCTTGCAAAATACTGTTTACCAAGCTTCACAAAAGCTTTGTGAAAGCATTTTCTTTGTCTTCTAATGGAGCACAGTATTTCTAGAAACTAAGATTAAAGTGGTTTTGAGTCAATTTGAGTATCTTATCAAACACTTTTCTGACCTCTGCTCTCTACTTCCAGATAGAAATGACTGATGATTCACTCTGAAATTCCTTATATCGTACACAGGAACAGATGGGTTCAAAATGCTGGAAAAATTCCTGCAGACACCTCAAGGCCTGTGCCTTCAACCAACCAGTTAGTACAATATTGGCATTCTAAGTTGTTTAGAAATGTGAGTTAGCTCCTGAATGAAAACACTAAACTGAATTTTGTTTTAAAAGATCCTATTACTCTCTAAAGTATGTTCCATAAGGGAAGGAAATGAAAACCTGTCACATAAGGATCCCTACATGGCCTACAACCATATTTCTATTTATTTTTACTTCTCTTAATGATGACACAAAGTAGATGCATTCATTTGGTCATCTCTAGGAATGGAGAGCTAGACATTTTCACCTTCCCATAGTTTCCCATTTTCCTGTAGAAGGTCAGACAGATTGTCACATTTGAGTCTGCTACTTCAGAAGCAAGTAAAACTCGTACACTGGAAAAGATTTATGTAGGGAAAGCACTATACATTCATAGTACTTTAAATACAGCTATTACTCAAACCTCACAAACCTTCTGCCTGAGTTCTAAGTAATCACAGTGGTACAACATTTACCCCCACTTGCAAAGAGCAAAGCACAACACCTCTATATGATTTTGATATTTCCATTCTGACATAGGTTCACTTCAATTTGTATTCAATAAAATCCTGCAGTTGAAGTACGAGTACTGTTATGAAAAGAAGCAATGAGGTGGAAAACTGTCTTTTGAACTTTTTCTTTCACTGTTAAGAAAGTCATGGTATATTTCAAACAAATAGGAACTGTTACAATCTCTGAAAGCACGTACCCTGGAATGAATTTAATTTAATCCTTACAAAATAACTTGAGTGGAAAACACTGTTCAGAAAGCGATACTATATAGTGAATTTCATTTACAAAGAAATAAAATGACTTACCATACAACTATAATCTCTCCTCATACTCTACTGTGATGGTATGATTTTATATAGTGCCATTTTCCCTCCTTGTAGAGAACACAATTTTAGAGTTGTCAAAAATGGTTTAGATTGACTTGAAATACATATAATCCCTTGACAAATACTTTACATGCTATTAAATAAACCCAAGTTTTGAGTTTGCCTGGCTTCTTTAGTGGGGGCAATGTTCATCTTACCATGAAGTAAACAAAGAATGATTCCAGAATAACGAACAGCAACTAATACAGACTTCTTGAATCACATATGAGGCAATGAAAGATCAACAACTACTTGCTCCCAAGAGCTTTTTTCACTACTGGTTTAGTTCCCATTAAATATTACCTCAAAATTTATTACCATACTCAAAAGCAACTCAAAAAATTTGGCCAAATCTGGCCCTTAGCTAAAAGCTGCAAGGCAGAGTAGCCCCGTGAAATACAGGGGCAACTCTATGCAAGACTTGTGAGGTCCACTGAATACAGAAATGGCTTTCCAGAATCTCCACCTATTTTTAAATTATATTATGTTGAAAATCTTGCTCCTCACTTAAGCAAATGAAACGGTTTTTACAAAACAAACTATATTACAAAATCTATCTTTGTGATTTATTCCTTAAAAACCAAACCCACAAAGGACCATTAGTCCCCACTGGTAACCCCCAACAAGCAACTGGTTGATAATGTCCCTTTCACAATTGAAGAATGTGAAATGGAGAACATACAATGAAGAAACCTATTTCTGAGAATAATAAAACAGTCTTAGTTGTAAGCTGTAGACATACTCTAAGAGCCAGATACTGTGGCTGAAGTACTTCTTGGCTCTTTTAATAGCTCTAACAGATTATTTTTTTTCAGTGTTAGAAAGACAAGTAATACTAGACTCTAGATAGGTGCAATTCAGTACACCCCTGTAAACAAACTCCATATTACACAGATATCCCCTGAGCATCATATTACCAATGGAAAACATACTACAGCAATGCATCCAGTAAAAAAAAAAACACCAAAAACAAACAAAAAAACCCACCAAACACAAACAAAATAAAAAATAATCCCACAAAACACAAACAAACCCAAAACAAATAAACAAAAACCAAGCTGCCCCATCCCCTCACCCACCCCAAAAAAACCCACACACACCATCAAATCTTGGTGGTCCACACTAGATCTGAATTATATACACCTTCAACCAAATAAAGACTACGCATCAAAAACATACCATCCTATCTCTTAGAAGCACAAGGAACACCATGCTAAAATTGTGCAAGATTTTTTATATATACACATAAAGCATACTAGGGAGTCGCCATTTGTTACAAAAGATAACGCTAATGTTGAAATGAAGAAAAGCAAGGACACAAGTGTGCCTCCTGCATTTTCAATTGCAAAACCCTAATGATTCAGGCTTTTCTTCTGGCAGCTTCAGAGAACTCATGCAATCACTTAGGAGCCCAATAGAAGCAAAAAAGGAACTTATGATAGATGCTGCACATGGGAAGAGACATGGGTTTGTTTTCAGTTTTGTCCAACTTTGTCTCCTCTTTCTCCCACCACTGGCCAATGGATTGTTAGCGCAAACCAGTCTGAAAAGATGAACCTTTGTTAACTTTATGTGCAAAACTTTCCAGCCATAATCTGATAAAGTCAGATAAGTACAACCTTACATTATTTCAGTGCTTAAAATTGAACATGAACTTGCATGTTCTTCCATGCCAAAGTCAGAAAAATCACAAAGTAAACACTAACAGAGCTCCAAACCACCAGTCTATCCACGTGTCAATGGAAATGGATTTCCACACAGGACTACATGATAATCCACGTAACAAATGTCTGGAGACCTCCAAATCCCAGAAGCCTGGAGAAAAATGAAATGTTGACATTGAGGGCTTCTTTCAAAATGTCAAATGCACTGCAGAGATCCCCATAGACCAATCCTGTACACACAAATAACATATGATGGAGAAATTTGGGGATTTTTCTGCCACAAACACAGACATAAGAGAATTATTGTCTCATATAAATTCAGCAATATTTTCTATGCATGCGTCCTTAAGGGAATAAAAAAAAAGTAAAGAACTTGCTTTTGAGTAACTGAATGCAGTACAGCTTTAAATGCACATTCAGATGTTGACTAACATGATCAAGGGCTCAGAAATACAATTATAAAGAGATTATGCAGGGTCACAAGCTTCCAGCTTTATTCATCATTTGGAACAACTTTCACCATGAATAGCTCCAGCTGCACCACTTATAGGAATGACTGCAGATGACAGTGGATCAGGACAAAACATTTCCAATCTTAAGGCTTGCAATGCCCATATGACCTAAACTTTCATTTGAAAGGCAGTGACTCGTCCACTGCAGATGGTCTTTTCCTGAGTCTAAACCGAGAAAGAATTAAAGAATTATCACCATTCATACTTTGATTTTCCCATGAACTTTGGAACATAGAACTAGGATTTCCCATAAGCCTGAAACTATCCTAGAAGAGATGAAAACAAACTGCGTGCACTGACAAAACACATGGAGGTAATGTGTCCAGTCGAGATAACCTTCAATGTGGTAGTAGTTCAAGCACTGAGAGAGAGAGTAAGCAAAACAGTTTCCCCGAAGAACATATGGAGTGGATCATTGTTTCAAAGTTATACAGAGAAATATTTTAACACAGTACAGAGTTAATAAAAGTACATTAATAACTAGAGGAAAGTTTTACAGGGGACACTAATTCCTTACTTGGCAGAAGACAACTGGTTCCACCATATACTAAAATAAAGGGAAATTGCAATTTAATCCAGCAGTAACAGATAAAATCCTCTCTATCAAAAATAATTTGCAGTAATGTACCAGAATTTCTCACAAAAGTACAGAAAAAGATACCTTGATCATATATAAAGATAGCTACCCAAGAACAGGATGGTCTAATGTAATTCTGAAGAAGGGTGCCTCCTAATTTGAGGAAACTATAGGGTAGTCTCAGAATGGAAAAGGTTGCAAGTGGTCTGGTATGGTGAAGTAATATCAGAAACAACAGGAAACAAAGTCTATGCCTTAAAGGCAGGATGTGGAAGTGATTTCAGCTTCTGTGTTACCCTGGAAATGTTAAAAGTTTAGTCCTGGGACATGTTATAGGTTGATACACCATCATTCACTTCATTGCTTTTCAAGGGACAGTAAGCCACCAGTGCAAAGTGGAAGGAAGCAGAAGCACTCCCTAGCCAGTTTTCTGAGCTGGATAATCAAAACCTCACACGCTGCCAGAATAGAAGCAGACCAAGACACTCGGAAAAGATTTATTTCACTGTGGAATGTTCATGAAGTTTCATCACAGCTCAAACAGTACATGGAACTAAGAAAATACACAGATATTAATGAATTAATGATGTATTAATGAATACTAGGATGAACTAACAAAGGTTGTCTTCTAAGAGGGAGGATATCAGCAATGCAGGAGACCAAGTTAGTGTAGCACACCACTTTCAATATTGCTGTAAACAATAGATTCATTTCTTCCAAAATCCCTTAAATCAAAGACAAAGCTTTGAGAAAATACCTCTAGGGATGAATTCAAACAGCTAGTTTTCTGCCTTTAAGAAGTTATCCAACCATAGCACTCATGTGACTGCAAGTTTTCCATATTTAGCTCTATCTTACCCTATAGCACCAATGTACAAGTGTTCTCCTAGAAGCTAAACTTCCACCAAAAAAGGAACTACACCATAACCCAGAAAATAACCTCTGGTTCACATAACTGGTTTGGCAGCTTCACTGCCAGAGGGTATTTTGAAATGAGTACGCTTTTAGCATAACAGATTACTGTAAACTCTCTGAAGGATCTCCATTAAGATAATAAAGGACTGCACATAAAGAGAGGTTTTTACATGTATCGTTAAATCTTCTTCAGTTAATAATGCCGGGTATAGGTACATCCATAAGTATACAATGCTATAAAGAGAAGGAATGCAGCTGTCTAGCTAGTGAAGCTGTCATATGCACTTCACTACATCTAGCTAAACTAGTTTCTCTCATTGTCAGAGACTCAACACAGTAAAGTACTAACAGAAGTATGAAAATAACCAAAAATACTTTTGCAACCTGCCTTTCAGATGTCCCCAGTATCTACCTACAATAAAGGAAAAAAATCAGAAAAAAAAGCCACATAATTTACAAGCTGAGGATCCACTCCAAAGATCACTCAAGTCAATAAGAGCTGTCTATTTACTTCCTTCACCAGATAGCAGATGTTGGTGATTAGAATCTGGATCAAATTTTAAATGCCAGTTGAGTATCATTTTAAAAACTTGCATTCACTTAGAAAAGCATCAGAAGCAACAGAAGTAGTTCACCCTTTACATGGAGTCCCCTGGAACTAAAAATAGTGCTGCTTATGGTTTGGGGGTTTTCCCCCTGAGATTTTGTTATGTGACTTTGGTTTTTTACAGCTGACAGTATATAACACACATTAAATTACTAGAAGGATGTTCCTTTGAAATGGTACAGTTCATACCAGTTTTTCAGATATTTTATGCTTTTGTACCTATTTTCTCCTAAATTTTAGGAAAACGCAAGAGTGGGGCATTTCATTTTGCTATTACCTAGTCTGTTGTTATTTCAGCTGATTACAAGCTTCATTTTGCATAAAATGCATCAAAATAGTTCTGGAAGCTTTTATTCTGAAGCAATACAAAATAAAGCAAGCAATCACAATATTCAATGAGTTTATGTTGCCCTTTACTAGTGTAAACCCTTGAACAGCATCCCATTATTAGTTGGCCTTCCTGCAGACAAGCTGATTGCAGTATGAGTTTGAGAATTGATCTCATATCAGTTCAATAATTATGAAGCCATGGAAAAGCATTAGAATTTTTATTTATACCAGGTTTATTGTTTTTATTTCCTTGAGCTGATTATTTAACATTTGCTTTCATGAAAGGTGAGCAGTGTTTTACGAAAAAGTATCCAGCTGTATCCGAATTATAAGATAAGATCAAATCTGCTGATCAATAATGCTGCTGATGTTGCACAGAGCAAATTATTTATCATAAGCAATATCTTAATGTAGTGAAGTATCTTACAACTTTAAGGTTGCTAAACAAATGAAGCTTTCTCATTTGTTTTCAAATGTTTCAACAGTTCAGAATCAACTAACCTCCAACAACACTTATTACACTTACAATATCTACATTAACTAACTTCTGAAACAAATTAGCCAGAATTAGGATGAAAATTTAATGTCTGCTCTACCAGCTGTTGCCAAGTGCTTTCTAAAATGGAAATCCTTGTTAAGAAGCAAAGAGAAAAAAATGTAATGAAGGAAAGCAATTATTTAAAAGACTAGCATTTTTTCATTGTAAAATAATGGTAAAAATACATAGTTATAGTTTATTAACAGTTAGATGCCAAAGATTATTCTAATCACTTTACTTACGTATTCCATCCGATTCCTTGACTTGTCTGCCCACTTTTTCTATTTTTAGATTGCATGGGCTATAAATTGAGATGGCACATTTGAAAAACCCTGGCTCATTTACCCAAAAATACTCATTTCTATTCAGGTGTTGGTCAAATACCTTCGTTTGCTGAATACACTCTCTTTTATACAATGGGAGTCGCCATTGTCCACCAAGATTCCAGATCTATATTTTAAAACTCATTTTCAGAAATCATTGAAATCAGAAAGGTTCTGAATGAAAGTTCGAACAGCAGCACTGGATTTTTAAAAAATGGATAAGGAATACTTATGAAGTTTATGCTCCAAATCAACAAATTGTTCTCAGTTCCCTTCTGCAGCACTTTTTAAATTTGTTTTAAAATGCCTAATTTTAAGAAAAAAAAATAGAGAGACGTTAAGCCAATTTCATTTTTAACATGATGGCTCTAACACAGGTGCCAAAAAACATAATGTTTGGAAATATTTGAATAGGCAGTAGTGAGACGGAAACCTAAGAAAACACTTCACCATAATCATCTAAAACCGCATCCAGATAAGACTTCAATCGTCTTTTGGCATGAATGTAGCCTGCTTAGCTTAACTAAAAAATGCCATAAGAACACCAGTTGACAAGTTGTTAATAATGCACATTTTGAATTTTCTCCTTTGGTAAAGAATGTGCTGAAATAGAAAAGCAAATTAAAAGTAAGCATATGCATATGTCCATTACTAATACGGGAACCTGCATACCTATATTTCACAATCACCTTGTAATAGGTTGGAGAAGAACTAATTTTTTAAGCCACTGGAGCTGGATAATGTCTTTTAATGGCTGTTTTGCCCCATTACTTTTAATTTGAGCAAAAAAAATAAATTGCAGTCTTTTGTTAGAATTGTAACAGAAATAAAATCCAGTGCACTTAAATAGCTAACATTCAATGTACTAACCAATACCTGTAAAAGTAGGAAAAGCATTAGGTGGCTCTGCTGGCTGCAGAGGAGGAGGTAAGAGCAGGATCAGTACCTGCAACTCTAGCAGGACAGCTGAATTCTGAAAGAAATTTTGCTGAAAATACAGAAAATCTTACTATTTTTCCTCACTTGTTTTATATGTTTTGTTTAGGAAAACCTAGAAAATAACCACTATAGTAACAAAGGTCTGTTGTCTTTTCCACTAAGAAAGACCAAAACTAGCTGGTGTGTTTACTTCCCTGCCTGGCTGTGGTCAGGTCGCACACCTGGAGAGCCAGGCTGTGGGCACGCTACACACACCTTCCCTCGCAGTGCTGCAGTAGGTGAGAGCAGCTCAGAGTGGGAAAACATGAGTACTGTTTTCTGGAATAAACGTATTCACATCTGAAGATGTACTGGCATAGCTTACATTCACAATATACAATACGCAATATAGTTCTTTGCATAGACAGACAGTAAGTCCACTTTTAGAAGACTAACAGGGCTATACTTTAGAAATATAGGAAGTATTCTGCAATTCAGGATGCATATTAAGAAATGAGATTATTCCTTCCAACATAGACATGAGGAGAAAAGTAATACACATGTAAAAATGGCTTAAGAACTTGAAAAACAGATGTGACTTCCAGTTCCCTCCACCTTAATTTTTGTAGCTTTGTAACACATATATAAAGCATCAATAAACAACAATTGAGCAACATTGGTTTTACTGTTTAGGTCTCCAGATATCCCTTGTGCAGAATTGACTATATATTGAGATGTGCATTAAAAATTTGGTAGGAAGTATCATACAGCATAGGCTCTTCAGTGTTCATTTTCTATCTACTTCAAATATGACAGCCATTGCAAGTTTGAATTTTTCAAACTGGAATGTCCTTTAAAATTTCTTAATGTACCCAAGGCATCTGAAAAATTTCAAAGTTGGTGGAAAAGAAACTGTTGTCCTCGTACTAATCAAAAGTAGCCATTCACCAAACTTAAAAAAAAACCATTGCTATCAGAATAAATTTAAGAAACATCCTGGAAGTATACATGGAAGAATAAATGCTTACACCATTTGAATTATAACCATAAGCAGAGCATTTTTAGTTTGCCACAATTGTTATGAGAAGAGTAACATAGGCCAGATATTTCAGTATAAAGGACTTTGTGCTAACAGCTACCACTGAAAAAAACCTGTGATTTGGTCCTTGATTTCAATGATGTCAATATTTCAGTACTGGCCAAGTAAGACTTGCTCAAATTCACTTTGCAGCAGCTGAATACTACAAGAGGCAGCTCTTGAACTGACTTCTTCTCCATCCTGCCAGAAGGCAAATAAGAGTACTTCTGGAGAAGAAAATACTAAAAGAAAAGTACCTGAGGAGAAGGAGAATAGGTGGAAATCTAAGCTTTAGAGTTTTAGCAGATTATTCCTCAACTAATCACAATCTTTCAGATTTGGCAATAAACCAATAGCAGTATTTTCTGTCTATTTTAGCAATTTGCATTTCTAATTTGTATCATGCACATCTAATCTACATTTCTACAGTCTCTCTCTGGGAGTATTGTTAGAGCTATTTTAATATCTTACTAAGGTCAGGATAAGCCAGGGAAATCTTTTCCATTTTCTACCTTTAAAAATTAAATTAAATCAAATCACAAAGTACAGCATTCCAATATTGATCTTTACCATATACAAGAAACTAACATTGCTGCTGCATTTCTGCTGCTGAATATGAGGCAGGCCATAAATAATTGCAGTAACATTAATTGATGGTAAATGTCAGTATTTTAATGCCAGGCACAGTAAGTTGGAACAATTTCCTCTTGTTTAACCCCCATTATTAATACATTAGCATACATTTTTATGTTCTTAAAAATTACTGCCCTATTACTTTAGCAATATTTGAGAAGGTATTTAAATTATATTTACTGATGAGTAACTGTCTGAAGATTCCCTTTGGGAAAAGAGGTACTACACATTCATGCTATGCTGGCATTCTATGATCTGTCCCATTCTGATGCTGTCTTTTAAAGTCTCTTCAACAGTTTTTAAAAATATCCCATTAATCATTTTAAGCTGATTTAATCAAATTAATTGAACCCCACAAACCTGCTCATTAATATCTATTCTTTGGCTTCAGTTCTGCAAAATGAAGGATCTTCATTTCCTTTCCTGGACTTCTTAATTCTCACCTTGTCTGCTTCTTTTGATTTAAAGAATAAATTGTTTCCACTGACATGTTCAAAGCTTTAAAGAAAAATGTTTCTAACTTCAGTATAGCGCAAAAGCTGCTATAGATGAAATCTAATCTTTAGGCTTTACAGTGTCTTTTTAATACACTTAACGATAACTTCTGATCATTATGATCCAACCATATAAAAAGCTAAACAAGCTGAGAATACCTCCCAAGTATACTACACTTCAGTTCCAAAGAAACCTACATTTCAGACAAATGGGGGTGGGGTGGGGTGGGGTGTAATTTCCTTTCATATGAATTATTTTTGATAAGAACTACTTTTGAAAGAAATATAGAAGTACGGGATCAGCTAACAGAATTAATAGAGAAATTAGTCTCACATCATTTTACATTATCTGAATACAACTTTTGTTCTTTATTTGGGTCTCTGCTGTTGACTACATACCAAATTTATATTTTCACAAGTTATGACTACTTTTATAAATGGAAAACAATCTTTACATTCCAGATGGTATTCTTACAAATACCATAGCTACTAACTGAAATCTCTGAAGACAGCTTAATTACTAGTCAGTCCCTCATCAATGAGGTTTTTCATAAGCAATGGCCCAGCATTATTTTTAGTGGTACTCAACTCACAATAACGCTCATCCGGATTTTAGAAACTCGAAGGTTTTATTGAAAAGGATTTGTCATATCCATTCTTGTTATAGCATTACACACTCAAAACTTGAAATCAGTCTTTGACTTTAGGTAGGCACACAACCTTAATGCCATGAATTACATTCCACTGGGGGGCACAGAGGGAAATCAGTGCCAACGAACCTCCCCAGTTATCATTTCTAGCAGTAGCAGAGTTCAACAGTACTTTGGCAGGGGTCTCAGTAGTAACTGTACATATCAGCAGTTGCCCCAGGACAAGATGTATTTTCTTACTTCCTGGATCTGCTATCACATATCCCTAACTCCGCCCCCATGGTTCCCAAAACTGAAACTTAGGTCAGCTTCTCCTTGCAGAGCATCATTTTTCAAAGGTACCTGCCTCTGGGAAAGGTTTTAGGTCAGCCCCAGATTAAGCACAACTTAAAGGTTAACCAAAGATACTTTCCTATGATCAACCACTGCAAATCCATCACTTCCTATCACCAGAAAATGGTTCATACATCATTATGCATAGCACTCCTTGCCAATATTTAAATTTAGGGAATTTCTAAACAGCTGAGAGAATTTTGCTGTAAACTTAAATGCTATTATAACATTGTATTGCTAATGCAATTTCTTTAGTAGTACATTTGGAAAATGGAATAATGTTATCATTTACAGGTATAAGTAGTTTTCTCATAAAAATGACATATTGCTTTAAGGGAAGAACAAATCGCTTGAAGCACTGTCCAAAGCTTTTCTCTTTTCCCCCTCCCTATCCAAAGAAAAACAATTTTTTATACTTAAATTGCTTTACTTGATTTCAGATGTAAAAAAAATTAATAAAATTGTGAGCAATTAAAATAATCTTAAAAGAAATAGAGAGTTTTGTTCAACTTAACTTTTATTCATACTCTGTAGGTTAACTACATAGTCCAACTAAAGGAGTTGTATACTACGTTGTATAGTTTATTTGGTGGGGTCAATTTTATTTTTTTTTTTTAACTTTGTGGTTTGTCTTTGAAAAACCCTATTAAATCCTTCCAACAAAATAAACAGTTGTTCTTTTCTCTGGGGCTCACACAATGCACTCTTTTTCCTAAACTCATCTGTCAGTTCAAAGTTTCCAATTTCCTTTGTTTAGTATCAGCTGTCTGTATAAAATTAACATTATAAACATAAAACCAAAATACCTATTTAAAATTGGTATGACCAAAATTCATATATAGATCTCAGTACAGCTGCAGATCTCACATAAATATATCAACCAACCACCATGAATTTTATAGGTTTAAGTGATATTTTGCATTTAACAGATTTTAATTTAGCTTGTGGTTTCTTCTACTTTTTGTACTCAGCAATGGGCAGAGAAAAATCTCTACCAAACCTATGCAGTATTAAATATGCCAAAGACAGACCACGGTATAACCAGTTATGGGGTAAAGCTCCCATGAATGTCAATGGGGAAAAAATGGATCCCTTAAGACATACTCTTGTAGCCAGAAAGAAGCAAAACATCTTCAGTCTTAAAGCTGGTTCAGACATGCTGAGACTGTCTCCTGTCACATTCTGGTACATCACCTTTCCCTTCTCAATTTGTCCCTAGAGTCCTTTCTCATATAAGTATATCCTGTTTACTGAGTAGTATTTATAAGTAATGTGATGATTCTTGTGAGAAGTGAGACTTTCATCTTCATGCAACATTTAAAGTATTTGCTTAAATGCAAGTTTGTTTCAATAAATAGACATATTTTATCCTTAATAAAATGAAGGCTACCTACAAGAAAGAGAGGAAAAACACACCACTTGGAAGAAAACAGTGGCTTTCTACACTCTTAAACAGGCAATTGTTTGATGGGTTTTGGACATAAGCAGAAAGTGTCGGTTGTTTACAGTATTAAAAGCAACTGTTAAGAAGGCATAGGGATCCCTTGAGGACATGGCCATGCAGTGAGTTGTGTTCTGTAACAAATGCAGATCCCACCCAACAGACCCAAGGGTGATCCAACCCAGAAACAGCAGAGACGACTAGAGTTTTGCTTGCTGGTGGTGGCAGCAGCAAAGGCAGCAGGAGCAACAACACTGAGCAGCAGATTTAAAAAAAAAAAAAAAAAAAAAAAAAAAAAACCACACCATAGGTACAGAAGAACTACCCTGAATTAGTAGAAGCAGCAGCTGTCTTCTGATACATTGCTCTTTTCCATTTCTTTGTCTTTCAAATAATGTCAGATAAGACATTTTCCCATTTTCCCCAAGAGCAGCTGTGGCATTTGTCATCCAGGGATGATAAACTCAAGACTAGCCCAAGAGAAGAATAACAAGGCATACTTATCAAGCATCCGATCACTGTAGAGTATATAAAAGGAAGAAAGAGGACCCCAAATATAAATAAAGGGAAAAAGAAAAGGGGGGGGGGGAACAAACAAAATGCATAACAGCCACACTGAGGAAATAATTGGTGACTTATATAAGTGGGGCAAGAACAAGGGAGATTAAAATACTGGTGTGCTGACAGTGTGATTGTTAACCTTTTTCTGGTATGAAAAATATGTGAATTTATGATTTTACTCTATTTTTTTTCCTCTTATCACAGATTTAAGTAGGATTAGCAGATCTTGCACCAGATTTAAAATTTAAAACTTCCATCAAATAAGTTTGCGATCCCTGTCATTTCTGCAGAACACATGGAAAAGAAAAATGTTATCGATTTAGATGCACATAATGCACTCTGAAAACCTACGACATTACACTGTACTTTCTGGAAAACAATTTTTAATGCCTAAAAATTGACAAGATGTAGTTATGCCAAGTCAATGCTATGCTAATGGCTCTAAAAGTGTTTCATTAAGAAGCAGAAAACCAGGAAACAGTTATGTGCTTAATGTAAAATGAAGATGCAGTGAGTATAGAACATTTGCATGTTACAAGCTTCAAATGAAAAGTATCCATCTACATATGACTGATTTGTTTAAAATACATATCTGACACATTGTATGTAAAACATCTCTGTAATTTACACTCACCCTGTCATCATATTTGATTTTAGCTGTATTATTTTCACTGATACAAATTAATCTTATACATTTTAGATGTTGTCATATAATTTAATTTTAAAATGATACTGTAGTTTAACAGGCATCTTAACAGCCACTGGTCTCTAAAGAATGAGATAATATGGACAAGCTTATTAAAAATACATTATTTCATTGTAAAAATTATCCCTGTGATGCTATTCCACTCACTTCAACAAAACCACTATCATTTTGGCTATGTTTCCCCACAGTGAGTTCCCCCCTATACCCACAAACCGTTGTGCATTTCTGAACACTTCTCTGCCTAATTGGAGTCCACACATTCTTATTTCCTAAACACTTCTTCACTCATCTCCACAATGACATCTTTCTTAGGTGACTCTGAGAGTCATATCAACTGTATGATTCATGGCACGTGTGTGAATCACTAAAATCAGAGACTATCACCCTAGCAGTGGGTTTGGCAAGGTGGCCAGAAAATAAAGTATTTTTTATCAAGAGTGTACTCTTACAGCATTGAAGGTTAACTGTATATTCAGCTGCACCAGGAAAAGGACAGATTTTCAGAACCTGACACAGTCCTGTGCAACTCGAGCTGACTGTGAAGGCAGCTCTGCTTTGGATCAGAGGCGAGAATAGATGACCTTAGGAGGTCCCTTCCAACTTAAATTTTTCTACGATATGATTTTCAAAATCATTTTAAAAAATTAGATTTAGTTCTTTCTACAAGGTTTTGTGGAGGGTCTTTACTCCTTCTTTACATATTTGTTCCTTCATGCCTTGGAATAACCTTCAAACTCTTCTCAGCATTACTATGATGCAAAAGGAAGAAGATGGCAGCTAAGGATCTGTGGAGCAGTGTGGGTGAAGCACTGCTCTATTAAATTTCTGCCAACACCAATGGTCAGGAACAACCCTTTCTCAGCACTACTTCTTTTCACAGAAAAGGGACAGTCAGCCACATTTTTTTGTCCTTCAAGCTGATAACCAGTAAAAGCAGTTGAAGAAGAATCCAAGAATCTAGCACAAAATATTTTCTAAAACTCACGACAACAGCATGTAAGACTTAATGTAACAACTCATGATCTGAAAATTGTGGTGATTTCTGTAATATCATAGAGACAAAACACAATGCTTTCACAGTCTGAAATGTGTAGATATACATACTAAGTAAATAATGCTGCCTTGCTTTTTCCATAATATCAGAAATTCAAGATTTTTAAGCACATTGTTTACATTGCAGCTATTTTAGAAGTTCTAATGCACTTTGAAGAACTTGAGTACTGAATTATCTTCATAAACATTAGACAATAGACTACAATAATAATCCCATTATGATTCTTCAGCTTTATTTGTCCTGTTGGATTAGTTCATTCTATAATACATTGCTGGCACTTTTCTCTAACAGCCAGCAACTCTTAGAATTCCTGATTACATGATTACACTCAAAAGCCTCATTATTTCAAAATGTTTTATCATCAACTGATCGCTTTTATATCACTTTGGGGACAATTCCACAAGCCTGTTCTCACAAGATTAGCATCACAGTCCTTAACTACATTTTGTTTACTTAACTCCACAGGCTCCTAAAATCTCAAAATTTGGAAGAGGTACAGAAAAGCTTCCTCATTCAAAAGAAACAGGTAAATTATTTATCTTTGTTCATTTGGTAAAGTATCTTCCCAAATGTAAAGATTTTTTTCCTTTTTATTCTTAATTTGCTACTTAACTGAGGTTTAAACAGTGTACAAACAAAGAACAGAGCACGCTACAGCTGTATCATTGCATGCTGTGATCTAATTAGACTTTATCAAGTAAATAGGAAAGGACTGAGTCAATATTTGAATGAAGGATTTCCAATGAGCAAGACTGTCTTCAGTGACAGTTCTGATAGTTTTACATGCAAGTCTGCCTTCCGAGCCACTGTCAATAATCCAACCTAGTGTTAACAGTGCAGGAATATTTCTCTACTGTTTGGCTGTTGATAATTCAGTAACCCATATCCTCTTAGTCACCAGCTGGGAGATGGGAGACACAGCACTGGACTGAATTTACAAGCTCCTCTTCCTTCCCTGCCGTTCATTGCAGCAGCGGAGTTGCATGTGCAGATCCTATCCATTAAAATGAAGCTGTGGGCTGGGACTCAGCGGAGAAAAAAAAAAAACCAAACAGTATTTGCCCCTGACCCGTGCAGCACCGCTGAGGCTGAGAAGTAGATCCTCCTTCAGTTCTAATACTGATATTTCACTCTTTCTCATCCGGATCTTCTCACAGCCTAAGGAGCCCAACAGTTCCCTGGCACAGGCCCTACAACCTTCTACAGCCCCACTCCACTTCATGTAACTTCACAGCGAACCGCTGCCTTTCCTAGCGCCCACATCCAGGCTGTCCTTGACACACTTATTCTACACCCTCAGCTCCAGCAAACCAGCCACCACCAACTTCTCTACACAGTCGTGGCTCTGTGTATCAGCCTAGAGCTCAACACGGGAAAGTCATGGGTTCCTAGAGTATCCGTGACTCAAGGAACTTCAAGAGTCATTTAGCTGGGCTGAGATCATATGACTTTTACCAAGCAGACCCCTATGGTCATGACTAAAAGGCTACTCTTCTTGTTAAAAGCAGCAAGACATGGAACCTGTCCACATAGTCACAAAGAAAACCCATAACATTCTTTCAAGGTGTGGAAGCACTAATCCCTCTGTCCACTTATTCCTTTCCATCTAGTTTCAATTCACTGCTGGGAAAAAAGTCAAAGCAACCTTCCTCTATCTTCTATTGGATGGTGAATCAATATAAAAATACCTTCCACTGTTTTTTACATCTTCAGAAAAAAACCACTATAAATTGTCTTCTACAACTCCCTAATGATAGATAAAATGGTAGACCCATCTAGATGCTTACTTATGGATGCAGAAATGTTTCAGAGGCATTTCTAATACGAAAAGGAATTGCTGAAGTGCCACAAACAAGGACCTTCCTTTTAAAGACTTATCACAGTTATATGACTTGTTTTAACCCAGGCCTGTGAACAGGTTGTCCATTGTTTAGCTGGAGAATACATGCAGTTTAGGGTTTGGGTTTGGGGGGGGGGGGGGGGGGGGGGGGCATTTTGGTTTGTTTTTTCAAAAAGTATGCAAGGTATTTAAGCACTCTGATAATATACTGTGCTCTGAACGAAAGTGAAGAAACTAGGGAGATCAGCAGATTCACCTCAAAATTTTATGCTTTTGAAGTACTCCAAACTACAGTGCAACAGTAAGTGTTCGGGATGTTCAGTAGATGTAATGCTACTGAAAGTGGGAGCACATCATCATTACATATCAAAAGGAAATATTGAGAATATTTAAATACACAAAACTTGGAATGCAATATTTATGACTTCCTGCTCTTGGAGAACAGGCCCCATAACCTGAGATCCATTTTCATTAAAGTATTTTTATACTAAAAGCTATGAATAAGTCATAATTCAAAAACAAATAAAACTTTTTGAGAGTACACATAATTCTTACATATATGTTCGTTTGCGCATGATTTTGAATCATTTTCCTTCTCTTCAGTTTTCCTGTTCACTTCTCCTAATTTATATTCTTCAATTTCATATTTTAGTGCTTCATGAACAAATTATTTCAATATATTATAAAGACAAATTGTTCCATAAGCAACAGAACTAATGATACTCTGTTTCCTATAGCTTCATGTTTCATGGTTTAATTATTTGATGTCTAATAAGTGAACACTCCAACTGAAGCTATTCCTTCCTGTAGCTAGGATTTCATAAAACCTCTCCACTTTGTTGATTTTTCTCTAGTAAGGAGTGAATTCATAATGTATACTTTACTACAGCAATGGACTAGGAGCCTCCATCTCTGCTATCTGGCCACCAACATTCATGATCACAGTAGAAATGTATTTTTGAGACTAACACTTTTTCTTATGTTTAAGTTGAACAAAACATATGGAGGAAGTAGAGGGAGCACGTTGACGCAGAACAAATGCATGAACTTAGCTGAAGCCCTTAAACTATGTTAAAGAAAAAATACACTTTACCAACAAGGGTGTTACTATTTCTAGCAATTTTAGTACAGAGGTTTAGAGTAAGTATAAATTATAAATATAAAGCTTTTCTGTTAACACCTGCAGTCTCTTTTTTGCAATTGACAATACAGTTTTTTCCAGACTTTCATTTCATGTCAAAAATGTAAAATGTTACAATCTGGATGATGAAATAATGTATTCTTCTCTGAATTATTTTTGTGTGATTGATTCTCCCTTAATGAATTCCACACTTAGAACAGCTTTTTAAAGAGTAAATAACTTTTAAAATATTTCAATACTGCTTACTTTTACATCGGTTTCTCTCTGTTGGCACGGACCCTACAAAAATATAAAGCTCCAGCAACAGACATTATAAGTGTGTTTGTAGTTACAGGGAACCTTATAGTTGTTGTATACAGAAATGTCCTAAGGATATAAGCATTAATTTAAACAAGAATCCTTTAATTCATGGATGAAAATTAAGATGACAGAGCAAGATCTTTCCTCTAAGAATTCTACTAATGTATGAAAAATAGAAGAACCAAACCTACAAAAGAATCAAGGTAATTTTGATCTATTGTACTATAACACTTGATTCTGAATGTACTGTGTTGATCTTGATTTTAATACTGAAAGTAGTTTCAAAGATGTTTTAAACACACTGAGTCAAACTGAACCGATTAATTTTTTTTTTTTTCCAGTACTGTAAATACAGAATACCAGAAGAGGGAAACCAACATGGTTTAAAATAAGACTATAATTTAGTACAAAAGAAGTTTTCCCTAAGAAAAGACCAATTAGCTTAAAATCCTAGTAAAAACTTCAGGATGCACACAAGGGAATAATCAAAGGACTGAACTGTTTTTAAAACTTTGCAGTATTTCTGAGTGCATGCTATTACAATTCAACAAGCAAAGAGAAGAAATAATTAGTTTTCACAGAACACTGACTTTTATATCAAAGGTACTGCTTGTAGTCATTGAAAAGTGGACAAAACTAGCTCCATGTAATATGTTCAATTAATTTTAAAGATAAATTCTATTTGTTACCTAAAGTAATTTATTCTAGGACTGTGTCTAGAAACTTAATGATATTTTGATGAAGACTCAATTTTTTTTTTCTCTGTGACAAAGAGAGACTTTGGTGTAGTACAATACTTCATTTTCTGTCTGTCCCACTCAGTATCTGCCATGTATTCTGTGCTGTACAAGACACATGTAGAACAAAAGATAAAATAATTCTCATGATAAATCCAGTCTAATAAAGACCTAGGATGATTCCTAATGCAATGATTTTCAAATCATTGATGTAAATTGATGTAAAATCATTTGCAAAGCTATGAAGGAAAATTCAGTATAGTAACTGAAGACTCACTATCACTAGACTTACTTGAGATCACTTTTCATGATGAAAGCTGCTAAGCACATACTCCCATTTTCCTGAACAGTTACTGGAAAAAACATACCAAAGAAAATCTCCCCAGTGAAGCAGACAAATATAAAATGCACATTACCCTCATCTAAACTTAGCCTAACTAGTAGCAATAAACTGACAGAAGAGGACCTGTCGTTACAGAAAAAGAGAAGTTTCAAGCTCCTATCTTTTGTGATACCAGGAATGGTAGAGATCAAAACCAACACTCTGGATCTATATTTGGTTCTTACCATCTATTTCCAAGTCATACATCTTATAAACCAAATCATTGTTTGGTTCATTTAGGCTTGTCAAAACAATTTTGAAATATTAACTGGCAAGATGAGAGGAAAAGCATGAAGGACAATTTTCAAGACAGGGATGACTCTAGAGAGCCATTGACCTCCATTTAAGGGAGAATCTTAGGAAAGTGATATGACTCAATAATGGAGAAAATCCAGAGGCTTTATATAGGCAGTTCTCTACTCTCAGTTATTTTATTTTAGGTGTGTGCTGAAGGAGACTGCAACTAGATGAGGCAATCTGGTAAATTTCTCCCTTGGGGCAGAGTTCAAAGTAATCAATTGCAGACAAAGAGAAATCCCTAGGAACAGAATAGAACAGAATTGTGCATCTTGAACTACAGTGAAGGACAAGCCCATGACAGAAAATACATTTTACAGTGGCCCAGAAGACAATAAGGTTTGACACGAGACAAAGATCCATAGAATTGACCAGTAAGGGTCTCTCTCTTCCTCTTATGCCTAATAAAGTACCTAACCTGGGACCCAGAATGAGTTAACACAGTGAGATCTGTACATATGCACTAGTACTAGACAGATTTTATGCCTCGGTATACACTGTTGAAATAAAGAAACCAGGCAAACAAGCCTGGTCATTTGGTCATGCTTTTACACAGTGTCAGAATAACCGTGTGATACTGGGAGGCAGAAAGAGCTCCCTACTTTACATGTAGCATCTAGTAAAAACAATGCCAGACTTTAGTGCTATTGCTGGCAAGATTTTAATGGGTTACACGTATCAGTCTGTTCATTCTTCATGCTAATCATCCAACATGGAGAAGCAACTCGCATGCTTTCTGAAACACACCCATGTATAGGGGCAGGGAGGTACACACACCCCCCCATACCATTTGAAAAGGGTATTCTTCAAAGAGTCTCTGGGCAAGCCACAGTGGCCCAATGCTCTTTCTCCTAGCACAGCCTGCATAGGCATGCTGTGAATGACTGGCAGTAGGATCATCCTTACTTTTCCAAGTTCAACATTTTTAAAAGTTGTAAAACATATACAGTAAGGAAGTAGATATACTTTGTCTATTTATTTCATAACATTTAACAACTCATTTCGTTCTAGTTTGGGAGTTATATTTATTTTACAAGATGAACCTGCTTAATTCAGATTTAATAATTTCAATAAAGCTAAAGCACTTACTCTTTCATCATTTTAAACCCTTAGTGCTGTGCTCCAGTATTAATAATTTAATCAACATCAAAGCAACATAAGCATGAATAATGATGATAATAAATCTAGACTGATATTTGAAGTTTTGTACACCAAAATCTAACAGTTTAATAGCCAGAGTTTCCCTGTGGACATTAAAACTTATGTTTAACTGCAACTTTTTTGCTTTGAATTTTTATTTCCTTTTGTTGTATTTGTATCATGGATTTTTTATTTTTAGGGTTTTTTTAAGGAAAATCTTCCCCTTTGAATTTATATTTGCCTTCACATAAAGGCATAATTCCATGTTTCTGACATTACAGCTTCCACAGTAACCACTGCTATGATCCAGAAGGTAACAATTTTGAGCAATGACCAAAGGGAAGGAACAAACATACTAAACAAGTTTAATCTGGGATCTTCAGCTACAGAACCTCTTTAGAGCTTCAAGGAAGAAAAGCTATCTTTCTCTACCTGCATATCACAGGTGCTATGATGCAGTTATCAGCTAACACTACTTATTGTACACTCACAAAAAAATCCCATGTGTTTTTACTAAATCTACAGGAATATGTTAGAAATTTACTCTGTGTGTACAATAATTCTCTGTCTATATATATCATTTGTGAGAGCAGATGTTCTCTGAAATGACATAATCTTTCTCTGACTAGATGACAGTTGTCTCACAGCTCAAATATTTCAGCATCCGAGTGCTTAATGTTAGAGATCAATCAGAGAAATAATAAAAGGATGCAAAACCTAAAGGTCTTACCTATTGCACATCCCCAACTCCTCAACAAACCTGCAAGGCAGAAGAAATTCCCATCAATATTTTCACATGAGACATGTATGATGTTCATATCAGTAAATGGATTCCAGTGAGGTACTTGCCAAATGATCTTTGTCAACCTGTGTATTGGCAGACTTCCTTTTTTACATTATGAAGACAGTAAGTAATGCTTTCACATCTATGAATAGATTGGCCATTGAAGATTGAAAACTGGCTGAACTGCCAGGCTCAAAAAGTTGTGATCAGCATCACAAAGTCCAGCTGAAGGCCGGTCACTAGTGGGGTTCCCCAGGGTCAATACAGGAGCAATACTGTCTAACATTTCCCATTAACAACACGGAAGATGGGACAGAGCGCACCTTCAGCAAGTCTGCAGATGACACAAAATCAGGAGGAGTGGTTGATACACCTGACAGCCATGCTGCCATTAATAAGGACCTGGACAGGCTGGAGAAAAATGCTGACAGGAACCTACTGAAGTTCAACAATGGGAAATGCAAAGACCGGCACATGGGGAGGAATAACCTCATGCACCAGTACAGACTAGGGGCTAAGTGGCTAGAAAGCAGCTTGGCAGAAAGATGAGTTGGCACAAAGATGATTAAGGGACTGGAGCATCTGTCATGGGAGGAGAGGCTGAGAGATCTGGGGTTGTTCAGCCTGGAGAAGAAAAGACTCAAGGGGATCTTATCAGAGTATATAAATATCTGATATGGGGGAGTAAAAAAGATAGTGCCAGACTCTTCTCAGTGGTATCAAGCGACAGGACAGGAGGCAACAGGCATATATTAAAATACAAGAAATGTCATTTAAACATAAGAGCTGTTTTGTTTTGTTTGGGGGTTGTGGTATCTTCGGGTTTGGGGTGGGGGGGTGGGGGGGGGTGTTTCATTTTTTTTACTGTGAGGGTGGTCAAACACAGGCTGCCCAAAGTAGTTGTGAAGTCCCCATCCTTGGAGATATTCCACACCCAACTGGGTATGGCCCTGAACAACCTGATATAGTTGACCCAGGTTTGAACGGAGGGTGGGTGGGCTAGATGATCTGCAGAGGTGCCTTCCATCCTCAGCAATTCTGCAGAAAAGAATTAGCAGCTGCATAAAGCATTCTGTCATGATAATAGCAGCAGTAATCACATCCTAGATCAAACAATTTCTTGAGAATTACTTATGGTGGAGGCTGCCTACATCACTGGTATAAAGCAAGCTGTTCTTTCCTCCACATCCCTTCCCAATCATCTACACATTCCTACCTCTTCCCTTTACTAGTACTAACAATCATACAGCCATGCAGAGTCTAATATATGGGAAATGAAACCAGGGGAAAAAAACGTGAAATAAACCAAATTTTCAGCTGACACAGCATACTACATAATACGCAACCTCTAATGACAAGTAAAAGACCATTATCACCTTAAACCCTTTCAGTATCACCTTAGACAAATTTACAAATTACACTCTCAAAAGCAGGACACAGTGCCAGAGCCAAGTTTTACAATTCAAAAAGACTAGTAGAGAAAAATTGAGTGTTGACAGAACAGAAGAAACAAGGAAACTTTTCAGCTAAAAAGACGACAGCAGCAAAAGGAAATATTCTCCATCTCAGATAAAAAAAATTATATATGGAAAGGGAAGCCTCTAAGGAAGCTTCTGACATAAGACCAAAGAGTACTCAAGAGCGTTAAAAAAATGAACCTTTTCTTTATATTTTTCCACATCCAGATTTATGTTGCTTGTCCTGCTTAAAGGAAAACATGGTTATTTTGCCAGCTTTTACAAAGTCTATATGTATTTGTGAGGTTTAAGCTGCAATTACTGCTTGTTTCTAGAAAGGTAAATGGTAATCTCCCAGATCAGTTCCAAGATTAAAACTCAAGAGAAAAGGTAGATTAATTTACTGCCTGGTCTGACACTTGGTACCTGGACTCTTAGCAGGTCTTGGGGAACTTAAACAAATCAGTCCAATGGGTAAAGTACAAAACAAGCATCAGATGAACGTCCAGCAGCTGCTGATGTAATACCCCCAAAAATTCCTTTTCACCTTGGGAAGCAGCACTCAAATGGAATAATTCGGGTTGGAATCGATCTCCTAAAGTCATCTTTTCCCAACTCTGACCCAAAGCAGAGCTACCTTCACCATTAGATCAAGGTGCTCAGGGTCATATCAAGTTCTGAAATCTCCAAGGGTGGAGGTCCCACTGCCTCCCCAACCAGCCTGCTCCAACACTGCATAACTCTTATGGTGATGAATTTTGTCCTTACATCTAAGCAGAATTTCCCTTCCTGCAATCTGAGTCTGTGTGTCTCTGTGAAGAGTCTGACTCCATGCTCCAACACCCCTCCCTCCCTTTAAAAAGTGAAGGACTGCAAGAAGATGCCCCTATATTCTTCTCCATCCATTCTAAAGTTACTCTGCTCTGCCAGCCACCTCTCATGCACCACGTGGTTCTCCCCCATAACCGTCCTGCTGGCCTCTCTCCAATACATCAGTATTTCACTTGTACTGGGAACCCCAACACAAGACAAAATACTCCAGATGTAGTGTTGCAAGAACTGAATGGAGGGAGACTATCTTGACCTGCTGGCTACATACTTATTAATATAGACCAGTACATGGTTAGTCTTCATCACTACAAGGGCATGCCAATAAACTTGTCCACGTGGACCACCAATGTCCTTCTCTGCAAAGCTGCTTTCTAGCCAGTCAACCTCAGCTCTGCTGTCACATGGGGTTAGTCCATCCCAGACGCAAGACTTTGCATTTGCCTTTGCTGAACTTCATGAGGTTGCCATCACCTCTGTCAGCCTGTCACAGTCCTTCTCAGTGGCACTCCTACCTCCCATGTGTTGACCGCTCCACACAATTTCACTGTCCACAAAGTGTGAGCAGTTTTCCTTTGAAGAAGTGCAATATGCACCAAGCAGTGGAGGATAGTAAACAGATTCCCAGTTGAATGCCATACAATCTAACTCCAGACCCAGAGTCAGTTTAGTCACACCTGCACACAAAGTAATGAAAATCTGTAATAAGCAAGACTTTTGGCACCTGAGCCAGATTCTCTGCATACTGTTGACCTATTCCATGTATTATGCCCAGAGCTGAAGATATCTAATACAGCACTGCATTATGCCAGGAAGACACGCACTACTCAAATACAAGCCAAAGGAGTATTCATTAACCCAGGCCTTCAACCCAGAACACAGATGCGAGCAAAGAATTACGCTTAGACCCCTGTGTTAGGAAATACTGTTTCCCTGTAAACGAACATTTGTTGCAGCTTACTGGTGAAATGAGGGAGATTGTTATTTATATACAGAATATTCTGTAAATGGATAAACAAAAACATTTTCAGCACATGAGCATCTCCTCTAAAATTCCATGAAAAGTGTTAAGCTTTCATATATGAGAATTTAAAATTTCTTAGTTCAGAATACACTAGCCAGCAACATAACATAAAATAAAAGTCCATTAATTGCTGTACTCCAGCATGACATTTCAGCATTATTACTTCAGATGAAATTGTGGGGGTTTTTAAAAATATTGTATTTAATTTTTGCTACCATTTACGTTTCTCAAAATGCTCTAAGCACAGTACAGAACTTTATAAAAATATTAACCAATATCACATTAAAAAAATGTGAGAAGCAACTAGCAAATTACATATATTCCATGTATTGCAAAATCAAGTTCACTTTTCATGGAGTGTAATTTTTATGTCTTGCAAATCAGGCACAGTAACTGACAGAACATCTTACATCTGGAAGTTATCCAGAGAGCGTGGATTTTTAAGAATGTAATCAGTTGTTCTGGAAATTTTGGTGCTTTCAGTTTATATAACAGACCTAGTCAAAGCTCTATGAGGTTTTTCTCAGATATTACCATCACAGTGAAACAGGATAAGTAAGAGAATGAGGCACAGCTTTGGGCATTTAAAAAATAATTTTCCTGTGGTTTTTATTTCCCAGTCTTTTTTTTTTTTTTTTTGAGTTGGTTTACCCATTCTCAGAGACACTAGTTTCAGAAGTCTCTTCCTTAAATTTCACAAAGTTGCACATAACATGAAGTGCAAAGAAAAGAGTGGACTACTCAGCCTTTTATAATTCTTTCAGCCTTCTCTTCTTCTCCCCTCATTTGCTGAAAAAATAATTCTTTATATATCCAACATGTTTCCAGCAGGCAAGCTCTTAAGTGACAGTCTCCTTTGTGTTAAATGAAAATGCCTATTATACAAGTAAAGCAAAGAAATTGCCATTATGTTACTGGCATGTTGGAAGTTACTGGCTTCAAATCCTTAGTAATTTGAATCTGTTCGTGTTTCACTAAGTGAAAAGTCACATATATGGGGGAAAATCATCATAAAGGAGCTGGAATGATATGTCCATCAGGACCATGTCATAATGGGTGGACAATAGCCTAATCCTCAAGGCTGCTAGACTTGAGTTTACTTCCTCACATCTCCATGGAACAAGAACCTGAAAATAACAAGTGTTCTGTTGCATGTTGGACACTTAATCATTTATATACTTTCTTCCAAGTTTCCTTTTCTTCACCTGTCACTTGAAAATTTTCTTTAAACCAATTACAAATATTGTGCTGGGCCAAACTGAATGAAGCAGTTATTAAAATAAAACTAGTAGTGGAATTAAAGCTTTATTCACAACCTTATTTGCAAAGTCGTAAGTATCTAAAAATCTTCACTTTTCTGACTTCCACTCAGGGTCAGAACTTCTATCACACATAATATTTCATTTACGTTAGGGGGGCATGGGGAGGGGGGAATGAAAAAGAAAAAAAGAACTACCTTCTAACTAGTTTAGGGAAATCCATTAAATGATCTCTCTGAAGTGAGGAAGAAATGGAACAGAAGCATTCCCTAAACTAGTTTACCAAACTCACACAATGACGTTTGATTTCTAACTTGTGTCCCAAAATGCAGAATTCCTACCCAGTTTTTATAAAATAGCTTAGAAAAGGGTCCATACCAAAACAGAATAGTGACTTCACTCCCTCATATGACTAACCCTTACATTAAGACATGACTTAATATTGTCTTACTACAATGTTTCCTTTTTGGAGGAACATTACTAATAATGGACAAGGTAATTCCAGTCTTACCTGAGGCCAATGAAAGTCTGTTAAAAGGTCTGCAATGATATCAAAAGGGAAGAATCACCTTCTGCTGCAACTGATGTCAAGAGAAGTATTTCTAACAAACATATGCCAAAATGATTAAGAAAAATGGAGTTGAGACTTTGTGAATTTCCAAACTGACTAGAAATTTCCTATCGACTAGAAACTTCTTCAGTCCAGAACCATCTGACAGGATGCTGAAATGCAAGCCACCTGAATATACCCTTAGTCTGGAGATGAATGACTACAAGTTCCTATTGGAAAGGACAGACTGCTATTAATAATATAATATTTTAAGCAAGAAAACAGACACACTGAAATAGTTTAAAGGCAGGAGGACCCAGTAGGAAAACTACAGTTTTGTGAGGAGTGGAACAGGACCAAATACAGATAGACAAGTAATTCCAAACTAAACAAACAATACAATAAATCTTGAGAGGTGTGCAGCCTTCACTTCATAACAAACTAGGTAATTCTTCCACTCTTACAAGGTAAGAGCTGTCTTGTTTTAAAAAACACTAACTTAAATGACATTAATCCAAAGCTAAGCTGTTATCCAAAAGGAGAGAGGATTTCATTTTGATTAATGTCTACAGTGATTACACTCGTGCTTTCTCACCTGCTTTATTGAAGCTTTGTGATATGTTTTTCAGTAGAGTTCATTCTATGTTCTGAATGATGCCAAAAGCACTATGAAAGTACTAATAAACAGTGTGTGATTTTGAAAAGAAGTAATTTCTAAAGATTTATGAATTGGTTAAATCATACCCATTTTCAGTAGAATACAAAGGATCTTCTCTGAAAAAAGGATTAATACTGAGTTTAATTTGAAGTTTCCACCCCTCAGTCATCTGTACTACAAAAAGAGCTAAAAAGGAGTCCAAAGTCCTTAATGGAAAAAAAAGTAAGCTCTTCTCTCTCCATTTAGAACTACATTAAATATTTTGCACAAGATTTTTTAAGTCATATTCTGGCAGGGACCAGACCTGGAAAATTTTAAGTAAAATGGAACACACTTTTTAGACATACACAGTAAACAACACTGGAGTACTTCCATCCTGAAATGCAGAAACAATTTTCTACAAATATCTACAATCAGATAATTTACATAAATTTAAAAAAGCCACTTTATAGTACAGCTATGTTTTTCCCGTGGTTTGCAGTTATGTAGTGTGCCAGCCTCAGCAGCATACCACTCAGGCTTCAGAAAACAAGCTATGTTAGAAAATATCTGATTCTAGGTTAAAAGTAACATCTATATATAGACATGAAAATATTTCCATTGTGGCACACAGTCAGAGAAGGGCTGATCACTACTCAAGGCTAAATGTTATTCTTTTGATTGACATATAATTCATAATATGATAGATAACTGATGTTTGCAATTTACAGGTACATAGACTAAAAAACCTAACTTAAAAAAAGAGAGGAAGAAAATATGGATCATGCTATATGATTAACATCCTTAAAACATTGTTCCATATATTAAAGGTATGCTTTGTTGTTCAACAATGTATGATTTTGGCTAATCATTAAGTCTTTTTCCTCTATTACAAACAAGAATTTTAGTATTTTAAAGAATCTGTTCTGCATCTGTGATTTTTTTTTTTTCCCCTGCATAGGAATTTTTCTAGTAGAGGTTATGAGTATTGTCAAGGCTACAAAACCAGAAATACCAAAGAAAAGTTTGGGAACTCTCTTATCTTGAAGTTGGTGGTTTTTTACCATTGTTATTCCAAATTTTATATTGTTTGACGGAAGTAAGTTGAGGGAAAATGCATCTTGGCTGACTAACAAACATACATGAGAGTAGAAATAGCCTGAATAATTCTTCTTTCTTGACAAATTTAGCTACCAATGAGACAAAAACAATCACTCTAAAGACCGACCTTGATGATCACAACTGCAACTGACATATTGTAATTTTCTCTTCACCAGCTCTATCCAGCTTACAACAGTTATGAACAGAAAATTCCTTCTCTGAGGAGAATTGAAACAAAGGGATTTTGATAAACCAGGCATTTCACTTAACCAGCCAGTCAGCTAGCTAACAATCACTTGGAATCTCATGGAGACATTCGAACAGATGCATCTACAAAGCATAATACAGAAATGTCTACTATATAAAGCATGTAACAATTTATTATTTTTTTAGAAGGCCTTTGAAAATCTATTTATGTGCTAATTATAGATGTACAACAAAAGGTTAGCATAACTGAAATAGGAAACAGGTCAGTCTTTTTTACTTCAAGTAAAAGTACTTCTGCCCATTCAAACTAATGGCACGTAACGTTTTGTATTGGAAGATCTACTGGGCTTCAGCAGAAGTGATTTTTCTCTCTTCAAGCAAGTATAAATGCTTCTGTCCCAAAAACAAGTTCCAATGTTACCAGATAAAAGAATATCTGTGAATGTGCCATCTTGATGCTAATATAAAAGCCCCTGACTTAGAATGAACAGAACTAGAAACACTTAGATTTTCTCTTCCTGTGTCATGCTGCCAGTGTAATTATAGTTACTTTGTGTTTATATTACCTATGCTCTCTCTCCACACACTGTGGAGGAAAAGGAAGGACTGGAAAAATGAATCCTGAGGTGCAAAAGAAAGGCAGCTGGTACAAACTGGGGATCCATTCTGCAGCAGAATTTCAGACATTCATTCAGGCTTATTTCAGGGGGGAAAGGAAAAAAAAAAAGGCAGCATCTCCCAATGTCACTTCTATTCATGACAAACACCTAATAATCCACAGAGAACATTTAGAAACCATCTTTTCAACTAATTTCACCAACTTCAGAATTGTGATTTGGGTTTTTCCATCAAGTACAAATCAGTCTTGGATCCAAATATAGTATTCAGGCAGGCGTTGCTCTGTTCCCAAAGAAGTAACCCAGCAATTCCTTCTCTTCTGAGGTCACATACAGAAAGTCTGGGAGACTCTACCAGAGTGGTGTTTCTAGGAAGGTGTTTTATCCTACTTGATGTGTTATGCTTTGTCTTCAAAAAATTTTAACAAAACGTAAGGAAACAAAGAGATAGACTCATACAGCCCTCACTGTCCACTCCTTTACTTTTTACTGATCATTGTGTGCTTAGGACATTACTGGTTGCCAGAGAATAATCTGATGTTGCATTTTCTTGCAAGTAGTAAGCTATAAATTATTCTGGTAAGGAGCTGATCTCAGTCACCTCTCTTAATGCTCCTCCATTGTGTTCAAAATACAGTTGTAAGTAACTATTCAGACACAAGGCACATTTGATTTAGTTTGTGTGGAAAGCACCCAATCCCAACTTACACATGCACATACACAGTCTTACATGAGTCCCAAGTGATCAGTTGGCCAAATGGTCCTTACAGATTTGGGCTTTTAAGGCAGACACTATCTTCAAGCTTCAGCTCAGACAAATCCCACTGCTGCTCCCAGCCACTGCCTTTTTATACCTTTGGGGAGGCAATGCTGAGTTTCTTCTGGGACTTTCTGGATCATAGACTTCTGCTTTTCACAACTACACAGCTCCAAATTTTATTGGAGCCTACATGGCAACATAGGAATACTCATTAAGCCTGGTAGTTACAGCACTGACTTTGGAGACAGGGACACGCAGGCTCCAAGCCCCACCCCCCCGGCAATGAATAGACTTGTTCACTTTTTGTAAAAAGTAAGAAAAGCAATTTCTCAGGAAAATAATTGAGAGTTATAAATTTTTGAACTATCATTTATAAAATAATAATAATATTGACACTATAAATAAACAAATAGGTGATAAATACAAATGAACCCCAACCTCATATAAAACAACGAATTTGTTTCACTATAGTGGAACTGGGACTAAGATTACGCATACTAAGATAATTTTAATGCTTTTACACAGAAAGGTTCAGAGGTGCACATTACAATTACTGTATATGGCCAAACTATGCTTTGTAAAATGAGGCCAAAAGCTTGCTGCTTTTTATTTCAAGTCCTAAAACTTCATTTCAGAAATGCACTCTCCTCAGAGTCTGCCATTTTTGCAACTTTCAAAGTCCTTACATAAAGATTATACACTAACACAACACTTCCCATTTGTCTATGGCTTGATAAGCGAGATGACTGTGAAAATTTTTGACAATGGAAATGGAATACTCCCCACTGAGGACTCTCTACACAGCCCATACAGATGATCTGACAAGCTTTTAAGTGACTACCTCACAATAAAACATGAAGTATCCTTAGTCCCTATGCCCTGCCTTTTGGTGTACTGGTTTTGAACAGTCTGTAAACACACCACATGCCAGGAGGACCAAGACAAGAACACATCAAAGCACATAAGTTAAAAGGCCTTTCTCTCTTTTTACTTTTCCTCTTTTATCTCAGGTCCATATGTTTCTACATTTTATTCTCACTTTTTGCTTAATACACAGCAGAGCTGGAAGCTGACAAAGCCAATAGATGCCATCATCTTTATTCATCTCAACATCAAGCACCTCGCATTTTCATTATTTGTATAACCAAAAAAAGACTTCCTGTTCACATCTTAGGTGGCTGATGGTTCCTAGTTACCTTCCACATTTTGACTTGGCTGTCCATTTCCACTGGGCAACAGACACAATATGTTGACTGGAATGTTCATGATATTAAGGGATAGAAATTATTCAGTAAAAAAGCCTTTAAAAATATAATCATATTCCCTTGTAGTTTTCAAATCAATTTCAAATATCTAAATGCATAAGGACTGCCATGTAATTGTAATTCAATCTGATTCAGAATATAGTGCAATTTTAATAATCTCTATGTAAGACATAAAAAGATGAGGCACCTTATACAGGACTATATTATTCATTAATATTATTGAGGAACTGTCATACTAAAAAGTTACTTCTGAATTTTACCATGTCTTTTGAAGGATTAAGCTAAATTGTCTTTTGCATTATTTATTGCATAATTTTTAAATGTCTTTATCACGGTCATTGTGAATCTATAGCTTAATACATCAAAAGGAAACAGAAAAAATCTGGCTATGATATTTAGGACATGCAAGTAGAAAGTACAAATATTGTCAATTCCATCAACCATTCAGAGTCCAACAAAAAATGGTTAGTTAATTTCACTTCCATGGATTTCAAGAGGTTTTGCAAGAGACTTTTAAGCAATACAGAATCACAACTATTCACAGATTCAGAATCTAGACATTTAAAAAATGGTAAGGTAAAGTATACAATTAGCAGTAACTAATGAGCAGGCTTTTCAGGTACTACAAAGAAGATTCTGGAAGAAGTTATAGTACAGTATTTTAAGGTCTGATTATTCGATGAGCTACTAGCCATCTTAAGTTTAAAGACAACAGTATTAAGCTCTCCACAGGTAAGCACTACTTTCAGAGATAACTTCATGCGGAGAGTTGACCTTGGTCAGCTGCCAGACACCCACCCAACCACTCTCTCACTCCCCCTCCTCAACATGACGGGGGAAGAAAATAACATGAAAAACAAACATGAAAAAAGGTCACAGGTTGAGATAAAGTCAGGGAGATCACCTGCCAATTACTGTCACCAGCAAAATACACTTCACCTGCGGAAAATTAATTTAATTTATTACCAATCAAAATAGACCTTGGTAGTGAGAAACAAAGACCAAATTAAAACAATGTCTTCCCTCGACCTCCCTTTTTCCTAGGCTCAACTTGACTCCTTCATCCCTGACTCCGCTACCACCCCCCACCCCGAGTGGTGCAGGGGGATGGGGACCAATGGGCCACAGTCAGTCCATAGCAGCTTCTCCCTGCTGCCCACCTGTGCCCTGTGGTGGGTCCATTGCAGAGGCAGCTGGAACCAGCTGTGTCTGGCACAGGACAGCCCCTGGTCGCTCCTCACAGAGGGCCCCCCTGCAGCTCCAACAAACTGGACAGGGACACCCAGTACATCTCAGAAGGGAAGAAAAAGTTTTAGTATTACCATTGCTTTCTTAAAAACTTATCAAAACAGAACATCTGAATCTAACTCCCTCGTGCCTAGCCAAGTCATACACATCTATATCTTGGTAGTTTCTAAGTATCTAACAAAACAGAACATTCTAATTAAATTAGGCATTACTCACATAGAAGAAGAAGAAATTAATTATGAGATGTCCCTTGAAATTATATAAACATCTAATTTAGAGCAAATCTGCATCTGCAGTGTTTCAAAGATATTTCTATTATGAAATAAATATACTTTTTACTTGGATGTAGAAACAGGACCAAAGCTGTTCTTTGAAGTCCTATAGCCTGGCCTGCTTTACCATATGACAAGAAATGGGGAGATCAGAGCGGGGGAGGAGAGGACAGGAATATATAGAAGACGTGTCTTGTTTAAAGCTATTTTCAAATGACTTGTGATGCAAAACGTTCGAGTGTCAGGTGGCAAAAATCTTTGCAGTGCACAACAACAGCCTCTGTAGACTCATGATTTGTTCATAGTTACTCAAGTTACAAGGCATTAATGACATCTGTCCAAGTTGATTTACGCTACCCTGCATCTGGTGTGAAACAAAGGTTCCTTCTGATGACAACCAACACTCAGTAAATCTGATCAAGAAATCAATGTAGCATATCCATCAATATCAACAATTAACTTCAAAATCAATTGTTTATTAATGCTGAAGATGCAATATATATTGCACCCAAGAGAGATACCATTACGTCCAATCCTCTAGGGTTGTAATAGTCTGCTTTCTGCTAAATAAAAATAATGCTAAACGAAACAGACAATAATACATACCTAGCACGCACTGGAAAATTATGTCTAAAACACAAACTGGTATTTCTTTTTTTAAATTAGTTTACCAAGTAGATACAGAATGGATTCAGAAATTTTCCTGCTATCATAAGAGTAGAAAAAGCTTCCATTGATTTGTTCACTAGCTGCCCTTCAGACCTTCCATTTCCAACCATTTTCACTGCTTGTTTAAAAATTAAAGAATTAACAAGTCAGCTGCCCAGCTAGTGAATGCTCAGCTGGGCTTGCCCTGACACAATTCAAGTTTGCAGTTACAGGAAGATTTAGCAGTTACAGTCTGACATACACCTGGCCAAATGATCCTTTTGCACAGAATGCTCAATTGCTATCCTGAATAAGACTTTACATAAACCTCTTCATTTCCAAACCACTGTGCATCTATTAATTAATATAAACAGCTTAGCATAAAGTTATTAAATATTATTCTTTAGCAGATATAAATCTAAGGCACAAAGACATTTAGAGAAAATATTAAAAAAAAATCAAAACAATAAGATCCATTTATTCAAAGTATTAAGGTGTTTCAAAATTTTTGGTGATCCTGAGCTAAGTGACAAAAACAAACTAAAATTTCAGTCTCTCGTTTGTTGGTCTTTGTCTAACCCACTAGAAGCAGAGACTATCCTAGTTACATGGTTCAGAACAGTATTTGTTAGCTGCATAAGGATATAAATATTCAGACATCTCATAAAGTCTAGGTTTGATTTCCTACTTACAACCACTAGTAAGAAAAGAATCAGGACTACTTTGAGGTATGTTCTTCAAATAATATAGCAATATGCATCTTATTTCCCAAAGAGCCTTTATTTTAATATAAAATAAATAAATACTATTTTTCCCTGAGCCTTTCTAAAACTACCATCCAGCAGCACCACATTTACATTCTACAAAACTGGTACTCCACATACAATTAAGCTTTCATTTCTCCTGTAATGCAACTCTCAGCAAGTTTCATAGTCTTATTTCTCTTGACTCTGTCATAAGTAGAAAGTCACTCCCTATTTTATCAGATTAGAAAGAAATGTAAAATCTTCAGAAAGGTTCCTGATATTTTAATTTTTTTTAAATGAAACCCATGACCTACTGAAGCCAATGGAATTTTCACCATTACCCTCATACAAAAGGCAATTGACAATTACAACTGCCAGTAAAATTTCTCTAGATAGCATCACCATCCTTGCCTTTTTGTTTTGTTCAGCTTTAACCTGGTAACCATTAAATCACATCAGTTGTTTAGCACATGCTCACTGTTCACTGAAAATACAGCCATTCCACACTAGTGCTGTCAAAACTCCCTCTCAACTTGAACTTAAAATTACATCTGATTTCAAGAATGGATATGTAAACTCTTATTCAGTAAAAAATTAAGAACACAAGATTATATCTGAAATAAAGACAACACCTCTGTATTCTGAAAAAGCAAAAACATCTACAGTACGCCAGTACACTGCATTTATTTTCAAATGGCTTTTTAAAATCTTTGTTATCCCCTAACCCTCCTCTTTCATATCCTCTACAATACTTTATATGGCACTATAACACTATTTTTAATAACAAGGCAGGAGGAGGAGCTGTTTCATTTTGTTTGCAAGTTCAAATAAATATTTTTTTTCCATAAAACCATGTTTAAGTTTCATAAAATATTCTACAGTTTATAGGTTTTGTGCCTAGTTTAATAGGTTTGCACATTCATTTCAAAAGAATTACTCAAGACAGTATTTCTCAAATATGCAACAACCAGCTTAAATGAACAGGAAATTTCATGAGGAAATATTAATCATTTTCTCTAGTCTTTAAGGGGCAAAGAAAGTAAGGCCCATTTTCTCCATGAACAAAGCTTCTATTTTGATTGGATAATAGAGGAAAAACATAGAAACAGTGCCCATTAACAGATTGTTACTGTAGCAGATGCATTTGCACATGCTGCACCGCAGCACCCACTTACAGGAATTTATTTCACTGTATTCACATTTAAAAAAAATTTTTTTTTTCAAAGCAGTATCAGATCCAAAAAATCTGTGTTTTACAATAGTAATCTGAGATTAATGAACTGATTAAAAAAAACCTATATGTAAAAAAAGTCCAGTCTTTCCCATGTTCTTTCCCATAGCCCTTCATGCTTGCAAAAAATAATGAAAACTACACCACAGCTGAGAAAGAGTACTGTGACTGCTGGGGCGGGGGAAAAGACAGGGAACTAGAGACTGATATCGTGGAGAAAATTAAAGGTAACATGGTGAATGAGTGTTACTTTATGTACATGTTGTGGTAAGGAAAACCTCTAGCTGGACTATTTTTACATCTGAAGATTCTGTAAAGACTCATTTGTTGCAAGAGACTACCATAAAGCATCTGTTCCAGTTAAGTCCCAGAAACAGAACAGTTAATGCAGTGGCCTGCAGGATTTGAGATCATTTTGGAGACCTGGCTGAAAGCACAGAACAGGATTTTAGAGAAACCAGAGTCTCAGTGTAGAAATCCAGAGGATCAGGAAGGCTTTGAGACTATACCCACAGGAATGTATTGACCGAACTATTGCTGAGAAGGAAACATGAACTGAGATGTAAAATAAATAAATCAAGAAATAAGACTTCCTGTACTTAGGAAATAACCAGTAAGGAACTGGTTTTTTAATTGTCTATATTGCTGTCAGAAGTCAGTACATCTACGTTCCTACTAGACTTCTCTCTTGGTCAAGTCCAAGGCATGTAAGTTTCAGGTTAGTTTAAAACTTCCATTATTTGCTAGAGAAGGAGCATCTAAATTAAAATACATTGTCTATATATTTTATACACAGATAGACAGTTTAAATAGTCAACCAAATCGTTCTTCCACTATAGATAACTTTTATTTTTCAAACAGTAACAGAAGTTCCCAAACTTAAAAAGACTGAGAACATGAGAACACTCTACAGACACTGTACCTTGAATCCAAGAACTGAAGTCTCTACCACTGGCCCCACAGTATACTGACACTTCACAAGAAAATATGAATAGTACCTCCAAAATAGTCCCTAAATATGCAGTCACCATTCTTTGTGCTTTGTTATACTACACTCAGTCAACTTACTGGAAACAATAAAGCATAAAAATAACTAAGTTATAGAAGGTACCCAGCAGCTGAACCCTGTATTGAACTCCCTTGCAATTGCATAGCTCCTCAAGCATTATAATAAACACATAGTTTGATTGTTGATCCTAAATGCAAAGATGAAATACAAGAGAAAAAGTGATTCATATTTGGATAAGAATGTTTTCTAAGCTTAAAATATCTCTCTGTTTTATCTATGGAAATCAATAGATAACAGCAATGATATAGGCATCTGTTATTTTTATGCCTATCAAGTAGAATTTCAGAAGGGTCCATTCAGATTAATAAATTTTCACAGTAGGCTGCAAATCAAATCATTACTTCCTGCTCAGAATGCCTCAGAGTAGCTCCATACTGACAAACATAATGAATAGGGAGTAAAGCCACAAAATTGCTCTTTAGCAATTCTTAGTGCCTAGGCATAGTAACAATGAACAGAAAAACAGGGGCACCCTCCAGAGGAGGAGGAATTGTATGCAATTGTGTCTCAGATGAGAAATGTAGAACCGTTAATGCAGTTTATTAGATGCTATTTTAATCTCTCACACCATGAAACACAAGAAGATGGTAAAAGAATCCAATAGTAACTGCCACAACATCATGCTGATTTTCATTAAATTTGTTGAAAGGGGACTCAGCATGGAATTATTAAACTGCTTTCAAAGGCAAATGACTAAAATGGCTCATCTATTTATAGCCATCATTCTCAATCACTTTTTTTTCTTTTTAATAGTGACACCTGCTCTTTCCTGCTATAGTTAAGGTTCTGTCAGCCTTTCCTCAAAGACCCAGTTTTTCCACAGTCTTCTACCTTGGTGATAAAAAAAAAAACTATCTTCCTTTAAAACTGGCAGTAAAGCTATTAGAAATTATTTTAAGAAAATAAAAATAAACCAAGATATCTGTCATCTGATTATGTCTACAGATCTAAAACCATCATCAGTCCTTACAGGTTTCAAATTGATTTTTTTGCATTTTAATGACCCAGATGCAAACTTGGTTTTTCAACAGCAAATTTATAGAACAGTAGCTTATATATAAGCTAGATACATCTTTCATATATATATACACGTATATACTATAGAAATATATTTATATAGATGTTAATATAGTACATTCTGTGCTTCTTGAATACATTTATAAAGAGAAAAGTTTATTTTTCAGTGAACTTAATGGTAACAAAAATTTTAGACATCACAAAAATCTCAGCACACATACATTTAAGTGATAGGTAAAGTGCCTGTGATAACAGCACTATCTAGAAAAGGAAGCAAGTGCTGCTGTGGCAACTTAATATATCCAAAAAATCTGAGTGACAAGCAAAAACATCACAGCATGATACACACTCCTGATGCTCTACTGTCATAGCATCTGTACTGTGAAAATAGTTTTGAAAATACCCAGTATTTTAGAATTACCCAAAGTTTGGTAACCAGCTTTCCATAGCTACATAGCAAATTTCATCCTCTTACAAAGACATACAGTTGCCATTTACTTCATTCAAGGCATTCTTGACATTCTTTAAAATAACAATAGTTATTTTTATATAGCCTTTAGGCTACAAAGAAGTCAGCCAAATCATCAGCATTTTACTCCCTTCTCTTTCATCATCCACACATTCAAAATGTGTCCTCACCACATTCAAAAAGTCCCTACTTGAGATGCTTAAGATATGGTCTGTGCTTATAAAAAAAAACCCTGACTTATCAGTTTGCCCAAGAGATCAATCTGAGCTACTTCAGACCCTGAGATACATCACATTATAAAGGAAAGTAGTCCCTACAAAGGGAAGAAAAAAGATGCAAGGAGACCCTTTCTTTTTACAAGCAGGGTGATTAAGTTCCAAGATCTCCAAGTTCATTAAAAACTGGCAGAGAGTGGAAGTATCTTGAGGACAGCTGCAAATCCTTTTCAGGACATAAAAGCATCTAAAGACTGATTCTACTCCAAAACAAACCATTTCTTTCATAATTTCATGGTTAAAACCTACCTGAATACTCAGTATCATTAATCTAATCTGCTGAAATGCATTTTTGCATTTTTCTGTCAATTAAAAAAAACACTACTATTTTGCGTGATGAACCATTCATCAGATTTTAATTTCTACCAGGCAGGAGTAGCCATTTAGACCTTCTAGTCCCAACAGTCTGCTCAGGCAACCTAAGTAAAATTGTGCACATGCAGTATGTAGCCAGTACATTTTGTCACTACTCATCATCCCTTCTTTTTGCTTCTTAATTCAATTTCTTAAAGCCATTTGAGCATGCATGTAACTTCATTCATTTGAGAAACTGCTGTCTTTTGACGTTTGCACATCACAATGGGATTTCGGAGGCTTCAAGGTACAGACATAATACAAAAAAAAAAGGTAACAGCAACCTACAAAAAAAAAAAGTTAAAGTCTTTGCAAGCCCTTGCTGCATAGCAATTGATAAATGGAAGCTTTCTAAATTCAACTCATAACAGTACAGTTTTACTGTAAGTTTTAGAAAACACATTGTTCAGAAGCTTTTTGAAAAGAATTCAAGATTAGGCCTAATTTTATACTTCATTACAGCATGCAGTAACATGGGAGAATTAATAAGTAACAGATTTCCCTCAAGATGCAACTTGCAAACAACAAACAAATTTGCAGAAGGCTTGTGAAGATACTAGTTAGTTTTGCATCTACAGAAGTTAATGGGAATACATCAATTTACCCCCAGTATTGAGGAGATCCAGTTCATCTAAAAATACGTATGTAAATAAATAAGCATAATTTGATTAAATTGGACATATTATATGTAACCACCTGGAACATCTACAGTAACTAAGTTCCTGGATACATTCTTTCCAATTAACAGAGCATGCTATCCCAGAAAAACCTGGTATACAAGAGTTTTCTTATCATTCACTTGTCTGTTCCTTTATAATGCTCATTCTTTTGCTCAGAGATTTTTTCCTGCCACTACATTTTAACATATAATTGTCGCTTTCTTACATATCAAAATGAGTTCATACTCAGCCAATAAAGTTACAATTACTATAAGTTTGAAAATGGAACTCAAGAAATTAATTTTGCCACCAAATAATGTTATCAACCATATTAATATATTAGGTGGAAATCCTCTTGTATGGAAATATTCATATTCTCACTGTGTATATGCATATGTAAATATTTAAAAGTAGTTAAGAGCTATATCAAGAGAGTTTTCATTCTCTTTTTGCCTTGTGGTTTTTCCGCATCTTCTATTTTAGCATATATTGGCCAGTTAGAAGCATAGAATCATCAAATAGTTTGAGTTGGAAGGGACCATTAAAGGTCATCTAGTCCAATCTGCCCTGCAACGAGCAGGGTCATCTCCAACTAAATCAGGTTGCTCAGACCCCAGTCCAACCTGACCTTGAATGTTTCCACGGAGGGGGCATCTACAACCTCCCTGGGCAACCTATTCCAGCATTTCACCACCCTTATTGTAAAAAAATGCTTCCGTACATCTAATCTAAATCTACCCTCTTTCAGTTTAAAGCCATTAACCTTTCTCCTATCACTACATGCCCTTGTAAAAAGTCCCTCCCCAGCTTTCCTGTAGACCCCCTTTAGGTAGTGGAAGGCTGCTATAGGGTCTCCCCAGAGCCTTCTCTTCTCCAGGCTGAACAACCCCAACTCTCTCAGCCTGTCTTCATACGAGAGGTTCTCCAGTCCTCTGATCATCCTTGTGTCCCTCCTCTGGGCTTGCTCCAACAAGTCCATGTCTTTCCTGTGCTGAGGACCCCAGAGCTGGACACAGAACTCCAGGTGGGGTCTCACCAGAGCAGAGGGGCAGAATGACCTCCCTTGACCTGCTGGTCATGCTTCTTTTGATGTGGCCCAGAATACGATTGGCCTTCTGGGCTGCGAGCGCACATTGCCGGCTCATGTCCAGCTTTTCATCCACCAGTACCCCCAAATCCTTCTTGGCAGGGCTTCTCTCAATCCCTTCATGCCCCAGCCTGTATTGATACCAGGGGTGGCCCCGACCCAGGTGCAGGACCTTGCACTTGGTCTTGTTGAACCTCACGAGGTTCACATGGGCCCACTTCTCGAGCTTCAGCATGACATTGAACTAAACAGACTAGCCCAGGTGTTCACATGTTCACATATAGGCTGAGGAGGAAGGCATTAGGCTTTAAAATAAGATGAACAGAGGCAGAAAGCATGCTGCATGGATTTAGAGCTTTTACATTCATAAATATTTTGCTAAGGTTTTGCTTTCAAAGATTTTTCTTTTAAATCTATTTAAATGTTAAAAACAAATCTGTAGAAGTAATGTTGCTGTTGTTGAAGGATATGATGCAAGATTTTTAGAAAGAGGTAATATCTTACCTTTTCCTAAACCACCTGATATAACCTGAAGAAAAGACAATCAAGAGACAAAAGCATTTCTTCAAGGAAAAGTTTGGTTAAGCTGCAGTAAAAATAACCTGAAAAATTCCACTTACTCCAAAAGATATAACTGTAGTATACTGTCTGTTGATAGCATGAATTTGTTCTAAATCTTAGCTGGGTACTTATCTGCTGTTGAGAGGCAATAAATGCCAATGAATAAATGCCAGCCTGATTGCAGACTCCTGGTGCTAGAATTTTACTCCTTTGATCAAATCTTGCTTAGTTCACCTGAAATTACACTTTTCACTAATTTGTCAAAGGATAAGGGAAACAAATTCTCTCATACTGTCTTCTCTACAAAGGCCTTATGCTTACACTATAATGCTTTTACCCTGGCAATATCTCATTACTCTTTGTTAACTGCCTGTACGGGATTCACTAGAATCTGTCCAGACACTGTTGCAAGCATCACCAAGCAGTTTCTGAAATAAATTACTGGCTCAATGAATGATAAAACTGATTACTCTTTGAATTTAAAACACTATTATTCGTGTTTCCAACTTTTATTTTGTTATAAAATAGCAACACATTGTCCATTTAAAATCTAAGCACAAGAAGAAATTATTAATTGCATTTCATACAGTTTTTATTTGGATCCAGTATCCTGATACCTTTTGAAACCTTCTGAAGTAAATTTTGTTGGCCTCGTTTATAGCATAGTTCTGGATGAATCAAGGAAAGTCATACTTTATGATCTGAACACTATATAAATTTTACATTTAAGTTTCAATAACTTTTTATATATACATATATATAAATTCATATAGGTAACATATATTGATAACAAGCAATTAGAGAGTTGGGGCAAGCTGCTTTGAATTTATTATGTTTTCTGAAATCCTTTGTGTTAACAAAATGCACAAATTATCCATAAACTAATTCCAGAATAAGTGTTAATTACAGAAGTATACGAGTGTGTCTCAGTGACATCTCCAAATACAACATTATGCAGGCAGGAACTGCATGGACCTTCTTCTGTGAATAGTGATAGCACATCAAAGCAAGAACTCAGAAACCCACAGAATCTATCATTATTATCAGTTAATGCTATCTAAGGATAAACATAAATGAAAACACATTAAAGACCATGTTTTAGTCAAATTACCTCATTTTCTTACAACTTATTGCTCAATATTCTGTATTAAATATATGCACTATCTGCAAATCCAGAAATATCTTCCCAGTTAGCTTTCAAAGACACAGTAATGAGCCTGTGTTGAGGGGAAATCTTTATAGAATCGTAAGATGCCTACCTGAGAAGGAATGCAAATTCTTATTGCCACATACAGAGTTCAAGACTTTTTCCCTATTAAAAATATCTTTAACATTTTATGAATCAGAGCTATCATGAGCTTTGCATTTAAATGTGTGTAAATGGCAATTAATAGCAGGCAACTGCTGAGTTTAAATTGATTACTGTGTCTCATTTTGTGATAGTCTCAAATTTATCTGTATAAGAACACAAGTTCTGTAAAAAATAAATTGACTTTCTAAACAGCAAGATGTGAGGAACTTAAGCAGCTGGATGCTAGAGGCACATGCCAAATTCTCAATGCTATAAATGTTGCAGCAGATTTTTTTCATAAAGACTGGCATGTGTTTAAGTACAGAAACAGATCATTATTTTTCACTTCCATTTCATGTACTGATGTTCAGTTCAAAAGGTTCTTTATAAAGATATAGAAAGCAAAATCAGATCTCAGAGAAAGTATTGTCCAGAAAGAAAAATATCATGCCTGAACATTTTGAAAAACACTGGGAAAATGTTTTATATAGTTGATTACTGATTTTTATCATATTCCATTCAAAAATAATTACCCCAGTTTTCACAGCTACCATTTTTAGAGTCACGTGGGTGTTGCTACTCACCTCATTAGTGATGAAAGTTGGAAAGGACAGCTAAAAGCTTGACTAAAATAAGTAATACCTTTTATTGCAGCTTTCACTTGATTCTCTCACAACTGATTAGTACATGCCAAAATGATTAGTACTTACCAGAAAAATTGTCTTTAGATAAGAAGCAGAGAAAAAGGTTCATAAAAAAAGATTTGCTTCTTGTTCCATGACAACAAGGTAGTCCAGATATCTTGTAACTACTTGGGAACTAGGAAAGCAAACCTCTTACTGTTTTGATCAAAATACAGCACATAAGAGTGGTAGCCAGTAAGGAACATGTCTTCCACATAGTCCTCAATGAGTCCATATTGCCAGGACTTGGCTACTCAGCTTGGTATGAAAAAAAGATGGTTTAGACCTAACAGTTGACACACTCCTGTTCACCAAATTGAGCACAAAACATGTTATTTTTTAGAGTTATTATTGCAATAATGACAGTTGCTTTTTTATTTTCTCATATACATAATTAGACTGCAACCACCTAAATATAAATTTAAGTTCTGCTTATTATGCTCCCATCCCTTTGAAGGCTTAAGTAGGATTAAACATACCCATTTTTCCTTCCCTGATTTTTGATGCATACAGCTTATATAAAAGTCTTTCTTGCGTAGTTATACTACATTCTATAATAGGATGTCACAAATCAAATCCAAAACTGCTACTAATTATCAATGGTTTCTATTTATAACTTCCTTGCTAAGAATAAGATAACATAAAAAAGAAACACTAACGGAAAAGTAGGTACTTCATTTATTTATTCTTTTTAAAAAATGAGAAATAGGTGGTTGGAAAAGACTCTGGTAAAATCTTATTTTCAAATCAATACAGTTCAATTCCCTTTTAAAAATACCTATCCATAAACAGTTCACGTTCCCACAGAGTACTAAATTCAGAATATTTAAAACAAAACAATGTAAAAAAGTACATAAAGGAGGAATGTTATAATGCTCAAAACTACAAGAGACAATAACGGGGGGGGGGGGGGGGGGGGGGGGGGGGGGGAGTTGTGAAAAGAAACTACCGTAACTGTGTCTGAATAAAATCAAAACTTCCAGAGGTTAATGAAACACACAAAATCCTACAATAAGGATACATTAAGGAAAAATCAGACTATTTTTTCTTCAACACTTTCAGAAGCTTCAAAAGACCGAAAAAGAATTCGTCCTCAGAAATAGAATCTGAGGCTTACTTCTCAAATAAATGTCACCTTACTGAGCATGATATTCCTCTGCTCACATGAGATATTATCTCTAAGCTGCTGCTATCTCAGTTTTCATAGAAATGAAGCATTAAAATAGGTACTGCAACAAAAACGTAAACATTATGAGAATGGCTACAAGTTGCAACTGACCAAAATAAGCAATGATAATTATCAAGATCTCTTACAAACTTTTCAGCTAAAACAAAATCTGGAAAGGCAGGTATCTGGCACCACTATAAGAAATTATTAAATTATTACGTTACTTTAAAAGAAAGGCTAGTCTTTTCTTTAGTTGTGGCCAATGGTAAGAGTTATAGGACTTGGCTGAGTTCTATATAAATGACTACGTGTATACATTGCTGCTTCTGTAATGTAACTTCATGTGATGAAACAAACATAACCAAGGATATACATCTATTATTGTTACTGGATTATGCAGTTTTGATAATCCACTGGAACAAAAGATTATACCTAGCTTGCTTAAAGTTTTATTTCCGTTTTTTACAAAACTAAGAAATTTTCTTCCCTTGTCATTGTCTCACTTTGCTCAGGTATGCAGTAATTCAGACATGTCTCAAAACCTGTTTATTCACTCTTTCCCAAGCACACCAATTGTGTCAATGCCATGGTAAGGCCAGGCTCTGTACTTACAAAGGATATAGCAGTATTTAATCCATCTGTAGTTTAAAAGCCTGGGAGTTCCCTATTTCTGCATGATGTGTAGTTCTGGCAAAGCATTAGTTAACAGCGTTCTACTTGTATCAGGAAATCCATCCACTTTTTTCACACATACAAGAATTATTAGCCAGTAGAAAGCTGCTGTATCACATTATTTCTTAAGAATTTGCTGTCAAGCAAAACAGAAGGTATGAAATTTCTGACTTCAGTGCAGTGGTTTTATCAGCTGGTATCTTTCAATTAATCAACATGACACAAAACGTTTTATGTTACTAAACTTAACCTTTAAACAGCAGGTATGTATGAGAATCATAAAGCCAACATTTATGGCTGGCCATCTACACAGCAGGTTAACTTTTTGTGGTCTGGACTGTAAAGACAGCAAGGGGCTTTTGGGACACTGTCAGTACATTGTGTTGGTTAAGATAAAGTACATTCGTTACTAAGAGAACATAGGAGCTACAAAAAGTCGTGTTTAAATAACATTTACCCCTTCGAGTACAAAAAACTCATTCCAAATCTGACAAGTTAACTTCTACAACTCAAAAGTCAACTTCATAAAACAAAATTCATCTTAATTACAAATTAAAATTACAAATTTTCTACATTTCATAGAGATACTCAAATCCAGAGTTGGCCTTTTTTTAATCCTCAGTGCATACAACAGTTGCATTTTTGCAGAAGACCAACTCCAAAGATGTTACTGTAAGAAGGAAGACAAAAAATACAAAAGATAGGAAGTTGCTTTTTATCATAAAGCTAATATACATAAAAATGAAACTATCAACAGCACTGAATAAGGACATTCTTTGTGCATGAAACACTGAGTGCCTGGGAAAACATACATGATTTTTGCATAAGAGGGTTAACACACACAATTTCCCAAAAGCAAACTGAGCACGGATTTTTCAAAAACTAAATTTGGAAAGAAATGACAGTATCTAAATATGATCATAGTAGCTACATTAAAAGTGCTACTTTCCAGAAACATAATTTACTACAAGATGACAAAAATAAATGTAAAGCATTTAGAGGCTCACAGATCTCCATCGCCATATGGTATCACAGCATTAGATGAGCATAAAATAATAGCTATCTATTGTAAAGTTAATGGAGTAATTTATCTCTTAAAATGAATTTTAGAATCCCACATGAAATCATGCAAAAATTTCCAGAAGTTAAATACCTTAGTAAGCAGAAAGCCTCAGTTGCACTTGGCTTTACTATTGTTCTAGTGCTTATACACCATGTGCTCTCAAAACACTGTAGTCTCAAGAAATTACCAGTATCATAAATGCCAGACAATGGAAATTTTTATTAACTCTACCTAACAAAATTTTAAGCCTCAAACAACCAGTTAAAATGTCATTTTAATGGGACTGCTTTTCCTGAAGGGGGCAGGAATATAGTTCTAACACAAAATAACAGAGGCAGAGTAGATAATGAAGTTGAACTGTGCTCTCTTGTAGCTGAAAAGCAGTACACAGTGAACCTAGGACACTCCCCAAGGCATAACACACCAGCCTGATAGAGTACTTGCTCTCAAGTGGAAAGTGATAGGAACAGTGGAAAAAAGGGAAAAAAAAATTAACCTACATATATAATTCAGCCTGAAATATAGATGTTTCTTTCCCAGAATACATATCTTTTCACAGAATCACAGGGAAGGATTTGGTGGGTTGACCCTGGCTGGACACCAGGTGCCCACCAAAGCCACTCTATCACTCCCCCTCCTCAGCTGGACAGGGGAGAGAAAATATAATGAAAAGCTCGTGGGTCAAGATAAGGACAGGGAGGAATCACTCAATCAATTACCTACACAGGCAAACCACACTTGACTTTGGGTAAATCAATTTAATTTATAACTAATCAAAATCAGAGTAGGGTAATGAGAAATTAAACCAAATCTTAAAACACCTTCCCCCCACCCCTCCCTCCTTCCTGGCTCAACTCCACTCCCAAATTCTCTACCTCCTCCGCCACAGTGGTGCAGGGGGACGGGGAATAGGGGTTATGGTCAGTTCATCACACGTCCCTGCTGCTCCTTCCTCCTCAAGGGGGAGGACTCCTCACACTCTTCCTCTGCTCCAGCATGGGGTCCCTCCCACGGGAGACAGGGAGCCCTTCCCAAAGGCTGCAGTTCTTCACGAACTGCTCAAGCATGGGTCCCTTCCTTGGGGTGCAGTCCTTCGGGCAGACTGCTCCAACGTGGGTCCCCCACAGGGTCACAAGTCCTGCCAGAAAACCTGCTCCAGCATGGGCTCCTCTCTCCACAGATCCGCAGGTCCTGCCAGGAGCCTGCTCCAGCTCGGGGTTCCCACAGGTTCACAGCCTCCTTTGGGCATCCACCTTCTCCAGCGTGGGGTCCTCCACGGTCTGCAGGTGGATATTTGCTCCACCATGGACCTCCCTGGACTGCAGGAGGACAGCCTGCCTCACCATAGTCTTCCCCACGGGCTGCAGGGGAATCTCTGCTCCGGCACCTGGAGCATCTCCTCCCCCTCCTTCTTCACTGACCTTGGTGTCCACAGGGCTGTTTCTCTCACATTTTCTCACTCCTCTTTCCCAGCTGCGATTGCTGTCGCGCAGGTTGGTTTTTCCTTTCCCCTTCTTAAATCTCTTCTCCCAGAGGTGCTACCACCATCACTGATGGGCTCAGCCTTGGCCAGCGGCAGGTCCGTCCTGGAGCCGGCTGGCACTGGCTGTCAGATGAAGGAGAAGCTTCCAGCAGCTTCTCACAGAAGCCACCCCTGTAACCCCCCTGCACAAAAACCTTGCCACGCAAACCCAATACAAAGGAAAACCGAGGAAAATGTCTGTAAGGGATGGCTTGTCTATCACTTGATAAAAATACTGCTTTTCAGTCCCCGCTGCATGTTTTGGTAGTAAACACTCACACCAGGTTTAACATGTGTCGTGATGTAGTTCTGTTTTAGTTCTGTGTTTACACTGAACATGTCTAGGGTAATACTTCATTTAGGGAGCTTCTTTTCCATTCCAGCTCTACCTGCAGCTGCTTCAGCTAGAGACATTTGTATTAAAATGTTCCGAGTGAACTGACACCTCCATGGAAATTTTCTCATCTGTTGGCCCTATGCTCCTGTCCATCTTTAACTTTGTTTTCATTAAGTAACAGGTATTTCATTCAGCATCTCTGGTTTCTCTTCACATGTGATCTTCAGAGGAAATCAGGCGACTGCTTTTTCTTAGCAGGCTCTTCTTTGGGCTCCCTAATTTCCTACAACTAGAAGTGGCTCTGGACTGGGAAGAAGAAGCACTCCTCCTTCACATGTTCCAGAAATAAGTTTAACACAGCAGCATACCGTGCCATATACAGGGTATGACACCTCAGCTATTTGTCCTCTCCACAATATTACCTTTGTTATGGTAGATCAATTTAATTTGCCTGCAAATAATTTTTCTTAGCTACTCTGCCCACTTTCCTCTTGACAATCGGCTTTCAAACCTCAATCCTTACTACTAAAGTGTCTGGTAGTAAGTATGCACACAGTAAATAAAATATAATTTTAAGCAAATATTTTTTGTATATTGATTTTGAAATGTGTATCATAATTTTTCAAACGAGTACTCTTGTAATCGTAAATTTATTGGGTTTTTCTCACCTATTAGGCCAAAGTGTTTTGTCATGTCTTTTTCAATTAAAAAATTTTTGTGTAAAAACAGGAAGCAGTCTAAGCATTCAATATAACACTAAGAAAATACTTAAACAGAAGCAAAAGATGGGAAACTTCCCACTGCCAACTGTAACCAGTTTTTTATTCTTCAGAGTACAACTGGCTACTTTAAGCAATGAAAATATCCATAACCTATTTAAAGAAAAAGACATCACACAAAAGACTGGGTTGGAATCTCTGTGTTGTAGGCTTACAATCCAAATTAAAACTTTTGGTCAGCAACCTAGAATTACATAAAATAACCCAGCAAGTCTTAGCTCTTCAGTTAACTGGGGCACATGGTGCACACTAGTTTTAATATGGCTCCAAAGTGTTTATATTAATGATTCAGTATGAAAGCTATAATTCTGGCAATATACAAAAAATGATTTAGCCTTTAAATAGAAGCCACTTAACTGCTTATGCAAGACATGCTTACAGAGAGAACAGAGCTAGAAGTAATCCGGTTACTGTATCACTAAAAACGCTACAGATTTTCTATTCTCCTTGGTTTTAATACTTTAACTTTTCATGTGCATTCACAACTTGAAAATGAGATAAAGTTCAAGTTACAGAACAGTTATTTTTAATAAAACAAGTATTTTACTAATGTGAAAAAAGTAGTAACAACACTGAAAAACCTTAATGTTTTCAGAATTGTATTCACTCCCATTTTGCACATGCACATTTCACACTCTGAACGGTTAAAATCTTCCCATTTTGGCACAGGAAAAACATTTTTAAAAAACAGTGCTCGGCATTCTATTTCTCCATTACTAACAAACAAAGCTGAAAATCCAAATGACAAAAAATTCAACATTCTTTTACATTCCACCTATATTCTCTATCGTTATTAGCACCATTCCTACACTTACCTTCTTTCAGATTCATGATTAAGTATGGTCCAAACACTGCTACCTAAATCATGTAACTTTTTGGTTTTCATCACTTGCTTCCTTCCTGGTTTTCTGTAAATCAAGTCCTATTTTTTTCCTGACCTATTTTGTTTCTTTTTCTCCAATCTCATTTCATCCCTATCACCCTATCATTGTTTCTTCCCCTCTGTACTTCTAAGGCTGAGACTTATAGTAACCTATTCTACATATCTAGATTATTTCCTCACTAGAGACTTCTCTCTTTCTCCTTTAAAACCCTTTATTAGCCTTTGCCTTGTTTCTAGTAATTTCTTCTGATACTTTTTTTTTATTTTATCCCTTACTTATTTGCAAATGAAAGAGTTTAGCATGCTTCTTGATTTAATCAACACTCTAAAATCAGAGTTCTGCAAAAATATGTTCTTCTGCATTTTCATGGACTTTAACTCCACAAGTTATTCAGAGAGTATCCTCTAGAGCACTTCTGTTCCTACTGTTGCTTAATTCAAATCAGGCTGCTAGCTCCATAACGTGGCATCTAGAATGTTATTTTTCTACTACCTTATTAAAAAAAAAAAAAAAGTGTTGACAGTATTTTCAAATACTAATTACAGTTTTGTTACATCATAACTTCAGTTATGACAGTTTATCTTGTTAGTTTTTCTAATTAAAGTAGTTCTAACATAAAGTCAACAAAAAACAATGAAAAAATGACAATTAGTTTTAATATGCTAAAGAAATCTTACCAGAGGATTGCTCCAGAAGAGAATACAAAGCTTCAAGACAGATTTCTGAGCAGCTGGGATCCCTATTTCAATTATCTGGATTTCTAGATGGCTCTCTCTGGAAAAGATCTTAGCATTAAAAAAGCTTTATTAGGACTGATGAACATGTTTGATAGTGATCAGTCTTGCCATACCCCTCTCAGTTAGACAACTCAGATGTTTATTTCACAATTCCCTGAAGGCAGACTTCCAGCAGTGAGAGAGACAACACTTGAATACATTAAGATGAAAGTTTTCAGTTTTGATGAAAATATAGAATTGTGTGTTATCAAAATAAGAACAGGTACATACAAATAACATTATGCAAGACGTTTAATTTTACGGGTCAATACAATACAAAGCAGTTTTTATCATTCAGTTTATAGGGCCTTCTAAAAATAAAAAAAATTTAAAAATCATTTAAAATTAGGTATAACATCCTGTAAATGCTTTTAACATTTACTATCTAAAACATATATGGAAAGTCACTACTGAATTCTGTTGGGGTTTTTTCCATTTCCTCTAAGTTTTAGACTATCAAGGATAGAGAGGGAAGATTTGGGTTTGATTTTTTTTTTCCCCTTTTCGGTTTCATAGTAAAGGAATCATGGAGAACACTGTAAAAGACAAGTGAGAAGCACATTCCCTACCTCCCCAAAACATTAATGTCTGCTAAAGCATCAGCTACATATAAAACAGAAAAAATTTAAATACATATCTTCAGACTACTAATACATCTTCATATTGTGTTATGTAGACTTGACATTTAGACATATGAACAATAAAATGTATCCACATCATTGAAACAAAAATAACTTTTTGGATTTAAATGTTTTAACGCTTTCTAAACGACTTTTTTAACTTTTTTTTTAATTCAAGCAATTTTGATTGATCAATCTCAGTACATCTCAGGTGCACGGGAGCTGAAAGGTTAGGTAAAGGACAGAATCAGCAGTACACTATACTGGTGTATAGGTAGCTACAAAAGACTACATTTAATTAAGTCCTCATTAGGAGTACTGCATACTATGAATAGCTTAATAGCAGTCTACCAGCAGTTTACATGATTACAGCTTCATAGTGGATTAAACCTGCCAATGTCAGCTTATTTTATAGTTCATAATTTACAGAAACTTTCGTCTTATCCATGGTGGATTTTAATAACTGGATTAATTTTTAGTTTGCTGAAATCATTGTGAAGACAATTGTCCTTTCTATAATAGCTCCAAAATAGATACAGAGATAAAAAGCATGCATGTTTTCACAGACACAGGTGCAACACATTAAACAGTCACAAATCTATTCTCTTTCTACAGATTACCTCCAGTTATAAGCTAGACTATAATTATCTAACTGGCCTTGTAAGCTAGTGGATGCAGGTATGCCCATGACATATCCAGGAAGGATGCAATTCAGTTTCAGAAGGCAACATGATTCACGAAAAATTTGCAACTGATGAAACATGAGCAGAGTATTGTCAAGGAATAACATGCAAAGTCTATCCAAGAGAGGCCTTCAAGTGCTTCACTTCGTGAGTAATCCTATTCATTTCAAAGCCTATGCACTCAGTTGGCTTAGGATTCTGTTGGGACCACAAAATTCATACAAAGAGCTCCTTTTACTAGATTAGTTCATTTGAACTGAAGAAATGAGGCAAGTTTTCAGGTACGAAAGACCTTCTTAGCGTGACTATCCTGGAAAAATATTTCTTTAAACACAACCTGAAGAAGGGCTCAAGCTCCCAAAAGCTTTTCTTCCCCCTCTTATATCTCCTCACACACATATGTGTGCTGCATTTGTTGTTCTAACAAAAATAATTTTCTTCTTCCTACAAACATAGCCGCATGTATAATCTTAGACAAGCCTAACTACTACAATACAGATATTATTTGCCGAGAGAAGGCCCTGCAGCACCAGTCCCCACAGCTGTTATAAGACTCATCCCTACAATTTACATTATTTGGCTGAAAACGAGAAATAACACTTCCATGTGTCATTCTCAAAGGCTGTCAGCATATACAGGGTTAAATATTTTCATAATATAGAAGAATATGTAGGAGATCACTTTATCTTTTTTTGAACAAAAACATGAGGATCATGTTTGAAGTAGATATTATGATGAATTAAAAAGGAAATTTAGAGAGTATTTTGATATATCACAAACGAATTTTGCATTATATTAAGTACATTTGGCATTATTTGCTCCACTGACCCTTCAAGAGAACAAGAATAATCTTTTATTAATTTCTTCTTCTATATGCATACCAATAATGACAGGGTGAAGTAATGTTCTGAAATATTATTGCTTATTCTTTATCTATCCATTCCTCCACAAAATACTGTAATAAAGAATAATTTATCAATGAGGAATACTGACATGTATACTTATTTTAAACTGTTGTTGTTGTTATTATAGTGGTTTATTTCTTTATTGGCTCTTTTTAAACATGATTTTATTCAAAAATATTATTGTAGATCTGATATACTATGAGGTGGCAGTAAAACCAACAGAATTATCCCCTGCATATGGCCAGATGTGGTGGGTTTGACCTTGGCTGGACACCAGGTGCCCACCAAAGCCACTCTATCACTCCCCCTCCTCAGCTGGACAGGGGAGAGAAAATATAAAAAAGGCTCATGGGTCGAAATAAGGACAGGGAGATGACGCAGTAATTACCATCGTGGGCAAAACAGACTTGACTTGAGGAAATTAATTTAATTTATTACCAATCAAAAAATCACACTAGGGTAACAAGAAATAAAACCAAATCTTAAAACACCTTCAGCCCACCCCTCCCTCCTTCCTGGGCTCAACTTCACTCCCAAATTCTCTACCTCTTCTTCCCCCAGCAGCACACCTTGTCTCTGCTGCTCCTTCCTCCTCAGGGGCAGGACTCCTCACTCGACCCCTGCTCCAGCGTGGGGTCCCTCCCACAGGAGACAGTCCTCCATGAACTTCTCCAACGTGAGCCCTTCCCAAAGGTTACAGTTCACAAACTGCTCCAGCGTGGGTCCCTTCCACAGGCTGCAGTCCTTCAGGCACAGACTGCTCCAGCGTGGGTCCCCCACGGGGTCACAAGTCCTGCCAGAAAACCTGCTCCGTGGGCTCCTCTCTCCGCAGATCCGCAGGTCCTGCCAGGAGCCTGCTCCAGTGTGGACTTCCCACGGGGTCACAGCCTCCTTCAAGAACCCATCTGCTCCACCGTGGGGTCCTCTACGGGCTGCAGGTGGGTATCTGCTCCACCGTGGACCTCCATGGGCTGCAGGGGGACAGCCTGCCTCACCAGGGTCTTCACCACAGGCTGCAGGGGAATCTGCACAGGCTCCAGTACCTGGCGCACCTCCTCCTCCTCCTTCTTCACTGACCTGGGTGTCTGCAGGGTTGTTTCTCTCACATCTTCTCACTCCTCTCTCTAGCTGCAGTTTTCTTGTTGCACAGCAACTTTTTCCCCTTCTTAAATCTGATCTCCCAGAGGCGCTACCACCATCACTGATGGGCTCAGTCTTGGTCAGCGGTGGGTCCGACTTGGAGCCAGCTGGCATTGGCTCTGTCGGACACAGGGGAAGCTTCTAGCAGCTTCTCACAGAAGCTGCCCCTGTAGCCCCACTGCTACAAAAACCTTGCCATGCAAACCCAATACACCAGACATTTCATTTTTAAGCAGCTGTTCAAAATACAAGCAAGCTGTCTGTTAAAAGCCTGGGATACAAAAAAGTACTTGAATTTGTCCCCCCTAGAAAATTCAATCAATAATAAAATATGACACAAGTGATTCATTGTTTCTCATGCAGTAAAATAATAATTTTTCTGATTAATAAATGAGTATAGTGAAGCTGTCATATCCAAAATTAGTCAAAAAGGAAGCCAATCTTTCAGTTTATTGGCTGGCAAACAGGTATGAGAGCTAGAAGTGAGAGAAAATTGCACTTCTATTGGTTTATTCAAAATATATTTCCCCCACCCCACATCCCTGAAGAGGCCAAGGTATTCTTCATCATTCCAAAATGATTTTGTTTCTCACTTTCACAGTAACAATCAAAATCTCAAATTAGAAATCTGTTTCCTTCCTGGAAAAAATGTACATAAAAATACAGTTGTCATGATTAATAAGATCTAAGTATTGACATATTTTAAGGACAAAATAGCAACAGTGCTGCAGCTACAGCATGCATTTGAACTCCAGCTGATATTTGATTCAAATTACCAGACCGATCTTCATTTTTTGACCAAAATTTCAGTACTTCTGTTTATTAGAATAATTGGACAAATAACCTTACAATAGCTACCCAAGGTAGATGTTGTTTCAGACAATAAGCAGCTGAGAGTTTCAAAAACTTCCATTTCCCCAAGATGGCCTACTCTGCCCTGCTACATGGCTTCCCGTTCCTTTCAGGAGAGTAACAGTTGGGCCCCACAGGACCAGAACCAGTGGCTCTTGCCCATAAAGCCTTCCCTAAAAACTTGAGAGCTTCCCAAGACCTACACGTTCACGCCTCATCCAAGTCTCTGTTTTTTCCTTCAGATATACCAATGGCTTCTTATGATTCCTCACAACTGGTAATCTACCCACAATTACCTTTTCATAGGTGCTATCCAGGACTGCTGATAGTGCAGAATATAAAGGTGCTTAATGTATTTTAATCATCTAGAACAGAAGAACAATTTGTAAGTGTTAGAAATGAAGATAATTCCATATTGAGAGGATGCTGAGGCAATCTGTAGAGTTTAGAGACAGATGAAAACACTGTAGAATGGAAGCCAATAACACACTTCATTAACAAACACAATGCCAGAACAGAAGGTGCAACTACACAAGTGCAATGCTGCATTCTGAATAAATTATAATTGTTAGGAAAAGGACATTATGATCACACCATTCTAAAACCGTGATCAGTGTGCAACAGTGACAAAAAAAAAACACTACAAAAAAATGAAAAAGAAAGTATTTTTTAAAGTACTTTGCAGTTTCATGAATTTTGCAAGATGCTTTTCTCACAGATATCATTGTGTAGGCAACATAAAAAAAATGTTGGACTTTCTTCAAGAATAATTGTTTAGTTCAGCTGAGCTAAGATGCACAAGAATTTGGCCCCACCAACCCTTTTTCATTCAATAATTTAAAAACAATACAGGAATGACAGTAATCTGGGAAGATTTCTTACCATGGCAACTGCTGCTGTTCTTTCTGTTGTTGCAAGACAGATACTGGTTTCTGTAGTTTTTCAGTATTTTCTTTGACCTGAAATTTCTAGAGCACAGAGAAATGTTAGTCTTTTAAAAATAACTCATTTCAAATTGTCTTTTATAGTCTTAATTCATATGAATCCTGTTAACATTAGAACTAATGATCTGAAGTCAATTTCAGAGCATACTGCTGGTTTCACATACTCTCTACATATCAGGCAAGTTTTACACTATATTTTAAAATGAAGAGCACACGTTATATTAATAAAACTCTTGAAAATTGAACAACCATGGTTATTACAAAAACAGCAACTTAGTCATATTTCTCAACTTGCACATTTTATAGAGAACATTTATGTAATAGTTGCAAAAGTAAATACCTACTACAAAAATCAGGAAAGGTCAAAAACATTGATGACAAAAAACCTCCAAATTTCATTTTAACATTTGTAGCTTCACTCTTGAAATTATGTAATGTTATACTAACAATACAAGAATAATCTATTTGAATTTCTGTAAAAGAATATAGAAAACACTTCTTGCAGGTTATAATATGTACATTGCTACAAAGTATGATACAATATAAGCATTATAAAACATACACCCAGACAGTCATTTCCACCAAGTCTAACATCAGAAATGTGTTTGATTCCAGTTTCCTGAAATCTAATTCAAGGAAACACATAAGAACATGTATAAGTCTCAGTGACTTAAACTCTATTTGTGTTGTTATAATGCGAGGCTCAAACTCCAAAAAGAAAATTGCTGAAAATGCCTGCACTGAGATGCCAGCATATCACCAGTATCGAGGAAAAGAAGCAGGCAGGCACCAAACTGTACGTACATTCTTAAATTTCAACTTCAGTGCTAAGTGAATATGAGCTTAACTGAACTGGGATGATTTCATGAATGAAGGTGTTAATGCACCTTAACTGTCTGCCTTTAGATCTACGTGACAACAGTAATACTGCGTGACTTCCAATATCCAGTGACACATATACAGAATTTGTCACAAGAATTGGTATACAACATAAAAAGTTGCTCCTAAGAAAAAAAAAATACCCACCAAAAAAAACCCACAACAGGACAAAAAGAAGCCCTAGGATCAGGAGAGACAACTCTAAGTGATTGGCTAGAACTCAGAAGTTCTTTCCAAAAAGCTAGAATCCATGATGTTAGCAGAGAAAAGAGGAAGTACTCCTGCGGGTGCTGAACCAGCCACAGGTATACAACTGCTGGAGGGAAGGGTGGAGTTGATTTAGAAGCATGTATCTTCCCTTATTTATACTCTTTTACTACTCACAACTTTTATGCAACTTTTTTTTCCTTCCAAGAAGTTTGCATACAAAGATCTTAATGAAGAAAGAACAAAAACCAGTAATGCTGAGACTACTTCTTGTGAAAAATCCTTTTAAATTTTGAAATATTTTTATAATGTTGAATAGTATCTCCCAATATTGAAAATTTAAAATGTTAACTGCAAACATTTTATTCTTTTTAATTCTTTAGGCATATTTTTGGCTTAAAGAGATTTTTACATTAAGGCTCAGAACTTCTTAGCAGTCTACTTCAATCAGTCAGTAGAATCTGATACCCATACATATGCACGTTAGTTAAATGTGTATGCTCTGTTGTCCTGAAAGGCTAAGTAAAAATTTTTCAAAATGAAGACAGGAATTATCAATCTTTGCTAGCAACAGGTTTTATAATATAGGCCTGCAAACATTAATTACCTTCAGTGTACTGTTCTACCCTTTATTAAACAAGTGTCATCTCTAAATATATCTACAATTAATTGTCATGATAATATAAGTGAGTGGTTTAGTTTGGCTGATTAAAATCTGGAAGCAACTTACTTGTTTCCATTTTTGTGATGTTCAGAAAAATCTATCTCAGCAGCTAATCTATTTGGCAAAATGCATCCTTTTGCCTTTTAGGAGGATTCTCAGATGGCCACATAATATATTTGCTAACAGAGAATCTGAGAGAGAATGAATGGTGGAACACCTTAACTACCTGACAATTGAAGAAAGCAGTAATTAATCATTGCAATGTAATTCTTTTTATTTCTTAGCAAAACTATATACATTTATCTAAATAAAAGTAATGAAATGTATTTTTTCCTTCTACAAAATTTTATAAAGTAAAATGTACAGAAAATGGAGGAGTACATTTAAAAATTGATTTTATTGTGTAAAAAAATACTTGAATGAATAATAGAACATTTACAGATACTGTAAGCAGAAAGCAGTACCAAGCATTCTGTAAAACCAAAAGGATGGCATAAAAGTACCAACTGTTACACTAGACAATGTGCCATTACATTTTATCATTGTCAGTGTAGTTGAAAAGACCGCAATTAATCCTTTTCTACAAACGGAGGTGTGATTATCACCTAGTGAAGTTTCTCTTTGAGTAGATGTGTTGAAGTGTATTTCTATAAAATTTAAGGGAGTCCCTAGATGCATCTTCTGGCTGAAAAATAATCTGCTCTTGACCAAGAACTCTTCAAAGAAAAGCACAGGTGATAATGCTAGCCAATTCTGTGTTCTGCAAGACTGGTAAACTTTGCTTATTTTCTTCTCTCTTCCTTAAAATTACTTTATGAGAAACACATTGAATTGTGTATCAGGCTATTTGTAGCCATACTTCAAAACTGCAGAAAGATTATTCTATGTTAAAATCTAAATGCATGATTTATTACAGGGAATCTGTAGCAGATAAAACAGGAGGAAAAGGAATTTAATATAGACCTAAAGAGGACTTAAATGCTAATCATGGAACTGTGCTGTAAAGGGAAGTAAACTTTATTATGGCTCTTTTTCTAACTCGGGCACCAGAACAAAAAATACAGCCTAACAGAGTAGCTGAAGTAATAGGATCCTAGCTGCTAGATCTAGAGGTCAATATTCCAACAAGGGATATTTTGTTACACAAGCAAGGATACAAAAGCCAGTAAAAAGTTACACTGTAGTATCACAGAGAGCTAAATTATTAATACAAAGAACAACTCATTCAAGAAATGTCTACACTGTGGATACATGTGTTTCTACACTTTGGGGTCAAAGCACATTCCTTACCTGCATGCTGATTCCTCATCCTGATGGGACTGGGCACGAACCATCATCCCAGTTGCTGTGGATGGGAAAACTAGGTATGAAAGGGAGCGATGGTCATATTTTTAATGAGCAGAGGATGAGAATCCCCTCAGATATCAGCAGTGTAGCACAAATTTAAACCATAAACAATAGAGCATTTACTGTTTAAGTGTGGAAAGTGGAAAGGGACCAAACACACTCCAACCTCCAGATTTATTCTTTTATAACAGCTTCAACTTTGTAGGAAATAGATCTTCATGTTGAATATTGAGGTAAGAATTTGTGCTAGTTTGAAGGCTCTTACCACTAAAGACGATACATGGGGTTATTGTAAATATATATCATGCTCTAGGTTTTTAAAAATTGTTAATTATCCCAATTACTGTGATCTTTATCTTACCTTCCTAACTCATCCACTTTCTAATCACATTTCTCACATTTTAGCATGTTAAACTATGTCTTTGAATTCCATACTTGAATCTATTAGATTTAAGTATTCAAATAGCAGCAATGATGAATGAGGATGATACTATTAGAATTTAGGGCAGAAGGACTAACAATTTAAGTTTATATATCTAAAAACAATAGGCTATTCATCTCTGAATATAATAAGATGATAAAATGCTTTCAGCTGTGATTCAACATAAACATGGAACTCACAATGGAACTTTACAATGCTTAGAATTAATCATGTTCTTAAATGCTTCCCTTCAGTAGATGATGATTTAGACAGAACCAGGTTGCAATATAAGACTGTATCACACATTATGTAAGTACTGAATAACATATTTTAAAGGGATTATTATTTTGAAGTAGAGGTAGGGAAGTTGTGACAAAGAACAGGAAGACTATTCAACAAAAATATAAGTAGGAAAGCTGAAGGGCCTCAGAACTTTTTATTCCAAAAACAACTAGTAGAATGTCTAATACACCACCAGTCTCTACTTTTTTTACCATTTCTCCTCCAACATTTATGTAACTTCATAGCTTGTCCTTTTAACTGCACAGAACAACCCAGATTTAATACCATTGTGAGTAAAATATGTTTCTACAAAAGAGCAAAAATGTAAATTCAGGAATAAAATTGTAGATATATTTATCTGGGCATACTCAGTACCTAGCTCTCTTTTCATTAGATAGTTGTCTTGCTCACTAAATACAGATAATTCTTCAAAACACATTACTTATTAGGAAAAAGATAAAACTACTTCCAAAACTTTCAGGCATTTTTCATCTTCTTTACTTTCTTTTTAAAGACTTTTTTTTTTAAGTTACCTGATAATCAGCAGGGTCGGGAATACAAAAATCTTTCTTTTCCAAAACATGTAAACGTCAAGGAGCTGAAGATCCAAATACTACTGTCATTACACATGCCAAATATATATACTTTTTTTTTTTTAACTTTCATTTGCAATGCTATGGGGATTTCACCATTGGGCTACAAAGACCATTTAAGTGCTGAATCAGGTATTTCATGGTGTGAAATCTGTCTAGAGGTAAAAAGGCTTTTTTGCTGTAACTGATTTCAGAGTTACACTAAACATCATTGGTCCAAGCCAATATGGGTTGCCCTCCTCTTTTTCTTTATGGTCTGAAAAGATAATTCTTCTGGAAATCTCCCTATCCCCCTTTTTCTTTTTGATAGAGGGGAAACTACTGTACAGACTCACATAACAATGGAGATTTTACTTTGTACTGAAGTAGGCTTATACAAGAAGAAGCTAATAAAAGATTTGGACTGATAGCAGGGAAGCAAATTGTACTGAGTAATCTCTGATGACACTGTTTAGAATTGGGGCATCTAATGAGATGCACAGCTACGTTCAACAGAAGAGGACAAGCAGAAGGCTTCTGGGTGTACTTTAAAGGCTTGCTAGTAAGGAGTTGACATGTGAGCTGAAAAGCTATTTCAAAATTAACATCTGTCAACAGCAAAGGAGAGAGGAGTTAAGCCTGTATCCTCAGCAACACTGGTAAATATAGAAAGAATGAGTATCACCTCCCGAGTAACGTCCTTAACATTATTCAGAAGAATCAGACAAGGGCTTTTATGTCAAAAACTTGAATACATGGTAACATGGTATCCTGAGTCTCTGTAATTACTATCAGCACACACCCACCCAAAAAATCTCAGAATACTCACCCCAAAGTATGGTGGGGTATGGGGGGGGGGGGGGGGGGTGGATCTTCTGTCCAGTCTCCTAATTTAATGGCTCCAGCTTGTTCATGCAGTTCAGCATGGAAAACATAAAAGGTGCCAAGGGCAATACCTCTCATTCTGACTGATCAGGATCTGCAACCAGGTGTGTGGTGAGATCTGAGGATGACATTGTGGTGTCATTCAGAAGGTATTTCAGCACAGGGTGTAAATGGCAGATAAAATAGTGGTAAGACACACATAATTTACATAGATGTAAATATAATTTACATAGATGTTGCACAGGCAACTGGCCTGCAAGTCAGTGGATAAAACACAACCACTATATTTGTCAAGCAGAGCAAAAAGTGAGCTTCAAGGAAACCAGAGTTGCAAATGATTCATGACACATGAGCATTTGAGGACAAAACAGAGAAGCAAATGCAAAAAAGCTACAGAGGGCACCAAGTCTGTTCAACACAGTGACTGGTCACAACAGATGACCAAAAAGAACTGGTATGCCACCAAGTACTATTGACTTTACATCATCATGCACCAACCACAAAAGAGCATGCTATGGGAATGTGTCTTTTAGGGATGCATTCTACCATTTGCTCTTCCATCCACATACCACTACTAAACTGGTGTGAGATACAATCTTGCCAGCAGAGTGAAAGCATAATTCACTATTCATGCATTCACTTATGTAAAACCACGCTTTCCGTATTTAGATTGCATATTTGGTATTTTGTTGATAGTTAGCTATAGAGCTTGTATTTTAGAGACATAGCCTTATTTAATAGCCTCAAAAGGGGAAAAAGAAGAAATCCAGCATCCACAGATACTATTCATATTGCTTCTTCATTAGGTACCAATCCTATAAATGAGGCAAACCAAACATGCTATTATAAATCAATTTGCATAGATAAATAAGTGTTCATATTTCCTAGAAACCCAAATTAATGGTGAATTAGAAACTATATCTGCATTCCTTTGGCCAAAATCCAATATGTACATTTTTTCTAATTCTTAGAGTATTTTCATTTCAAATTAATTTTTTTATTTACTGTATTTTCAATTACAAGATTAAATACTAATGTCCTAGAATATCAGTCTTACCAATATTAGGTTGTGTAGCCTGAATACCAGCAGTATTTGGATTAACTGCAAACCTAGTGGTTTTTTCCTAGCTTGCAGTCTTGAGTAAATTGAACAGCAGTTTGACCAAATAGAATCTTTTTCATTGCTCATGTTTTGTAGGACCCGAGAGCTGTGTATGGTTCATTACATGTGCCAGGAGCTGGTGCGATTGATTTCTCAGGTGGAAATCTCTAGCAAAGCACAAGGAGACAAAATATGCCAATGACAGCCTACAGCACATTCAGAAACTACATAAACAGAAAGTGCTTACATCAGTACAGTACGTTTACAGTATTCTTTCTTTCTCTTTTAATAAATTCAGACACAGTGGCAGCTACCAGCTTAAATCCTTCTGGTCACATATGAGTGATTTTCAACCATGTATTAACAGCAAGCATTAACACCACTTGATTGTGCAAAATACTTTGCACGTATGTGCACAAATACATAGCCATATGAATAGCTGAAAATATGCAAAACGTTTATTCAGTCAACCCATGCATTAGTGGTATAGCCATAGACATTTTCAAAGGCATGCCTGCCTTTGAAAAATTGTACCATCCATTTGCAATTTAGATCACTGCTGTCTCTATACATGGTGTATATTGAATACAAACAACATAGCCGAAATGAAAGTATTTTTATACACAGATACTTAAATACTGCAAGCCAACTAGTACACATAGCAAAACAATGAAGGGATGAAGGACTGTAAATTTACTGTAAATATATTTTAGGAGAAAAAAATGTCAGCTTTGTGGACTGTCATGGTTTAACCCCAGCCAGCAAAAAAGTTCCACGCAGCTGCTCACTCACCTCTCTCACAATGGGGTGGAGGAAAGAATCAGAAGAGTAGAAGTGAGAAAACTCGTGGGCTGAGATAAAGACAGTTTAATAGGTAAAGCAAAAGCCACGCACACAAGCAAAGCAAAGCAAAACAAGGAATTCATTCACCACTTCCCATCAGCAGGCAGGTGTTCAGCCATCTCCAGGAAAGCAGGGCTCCATCACATGGAACCGTTACTTGGGAAGACAAACGCCATCGCTCCGAACGTGTGTGTCCCCCCCCTGCTTCCTTCTTCTTCCCCCAGCTTTATCTGCTGAGCACAATGTCATATGGTCTGGGATATCCCTGTGGTCAGTTGGGGTCAGCTGTCCCAGCTGTGTCCCCTCCCAACTTCTTGTGCCCCCCCAGCCTCCTCACTGGCGGGGTGGGGTGAGAAGCAGAAAAGGCCTTGGCTCTGTGTGAGCACTGCTCAGCAGTAACAAAAACATCCCTGTGTTATCAACACTGTTTCCAGCACAAATCCAAAACATAGCCCCATACTAGCTACTATGAAGAAAATTAACACTATCCCAGCCAAAACCAGCACAGGACATAAGTTGTGCAATGCCAGTTGGCCTTGGTGCCTGAGATTTATCGTTGGCACGGAGCAGAGTCCCTGGCTAACTGAATTTAATATAGTTAGATGTAAACTAAGCAAAAAAAAGTCTCACTGAAAGTCAATGTATTCCTAAGTCATATGACTTTTAAAGTCCTACTCAAAACACATGACAAGAACTAATATTCCTCCACGAAATCATTTTTCAGTCACCAATACAAACGTCAAATTTACCTACATTGACTTGTGCTCACCACGACAGAAAAAAAACAGGTAAAACAATTTAGGTATGCAGACTTGGGTTTAGACTGATTCATTTGAATATTCAAGTTGCTTTTTTTTCCCTCGTGTTTTATTTTAAAGAAATAAAAGCTTCTGAAGTATAAAGCAGCGGGGGGGGGGGGGTGCCTTTAGAGTTGCTAAAATTTAGCTATAAACTATTCAAAGCCTGGTCCTATATAACAATCTATGTCACAGATTATGACATAGATTATTTGGGAATTTAAAAATTAGAATCAACAAAGTAAAAATCATACAGAAAATTTTAGTTGAATATAAATTGTGAGAAAAGAAGAAACTGCCTTGATGGCCTGATAACCCAAACCAGTAACTTTCTGAAGAGAAACTTCCTGAAAGTGTTTAAGAAAAGCCAGATTTATGCTTATCCAGCTATAATTTCAGAATATATTATTAATGAGTAAGAATAAAAAAAACCAAAAAGATAATCTAATTGAGAGAGAAAAAATTAGGTTTTGTCTCAAAAACTTGGGCAAATATCTCATGCTGCTGAAGATAAATACAGATGTGACGAAAAATAGGCCTTTAATAAAATAACAAGGAAAGACAGATGGGAAGGAAAGGTTTGTTCTAACCTGTACTCCAGCATATGCATATTGCCAGCTTCATATTTGCTGAGTATTTCCTGATAATTTTAGAAATCAGTTTTCACATTTAGTCACGGAGTAGTGAAAATGTCACCTTGGATCACTAGCAACTGAAAGCCATTAGTTAGTTTGGTCACACACACACACACACACATCAATTAAAGATACTTTTAAACATCTTTCGTGCTTCAGAAAGGGAGTATACACCTCAGACATGACGAAATGCAGCATCTGACCTACAGTTCAGTGAATATCTCCTTTGAATATGCAACAATACCCACTATAAGTGCACACACCGTACATGTTGCATTGGTTTACATACTCAAAAGCAATTTCACTTATTTCTGCCATCATGCTTTCAGAGCACACACCTAAGTATTATGCATTACCTGAACAAAATTTATAACCACTGAAATGCTTGTGAAACCTCCTCCATGCATTGCATATGGAATAACACGAGATCCAAATTTCTCATTTACATGAGAGTTTTGAAGCATATACATGAACCCACACATTTGGTCCACAAATACTTTTATGTCCAAGTTGTATTCATATAGATCACATAAACATCAACAGTTAGACTAAACAATGCAAAACCACACAGAAACAATGAAGCAGTCACAGAACACTACAATTATTATTTCTTGACAGTTATCTTACTGTTGTATTATTCAGGTTATTAAAATTCAAGTTATTATAATACTTAAGAGTGAAGAAAGAAAAACACGTATGGCTTACTTTGAACTGTTTTCCCTCTTCTGAAACTGACTTTTCATTTCATATTGCCCAGGTCCCAGAAAACCCTGACAAAAATATAACTAATGTCATAAATGTCTACATATATAAGTAAAACAACAATTGCTTAATGTATGTATAAACTATACGTGAAGTTAAAAGTGAACCCATGCATACATTTCATCTTAAGGTAAATATAAATGAATTACTAACCAGTCAATAGCAGGATGTGGGAGCATATGGAGTCTTGAGATCTCTCCAAGATCTTATAAAAGCATATTTCGTGATTATGTTATTCTCTAAAGGAGCTTAGTACCTTTGCCCCAGGCAATAACTACCTTCCCAACACACTAAAAGTTTTAAGTATGTTATCAAGTAAACCACTTGTGCATTTCATTGTTTACAAATATAACCACAAAACTACTATTAAGTTTTATTTATTAAAATTTTCCAGTTTGTGGGGGTTTTGACTCCCTTGTTTGAACACTTTACAGCAAAACTAAGGTTTAATGGAAAGTTCTAAGGCTTTGCCACGTTTTCGCCATAGTTCAGAGCACTCAAATGAGGTATCATGCTTTGTAGTGCAGACAGAAATCTACTACACGATTCTACATGAACCAAGACAATAACTTGGAAATTTTTGCTCATGCAAGATTTGTATTAAAGACTACATATAGCTTGCATGAATCTGTTTTGCTTTGGAGAAAACAAGACCAGAACTTGTGAAACATGATAAACCTGCAGAAGAGCACTGCTTGTTTTGTTAGAATATAAACACAACAAAATAAATTAATAATATATCTCTATACTGGAACATCAAATAAAAGGATGATTTTTCTAGACACCTCCATGCTACATGATAATACAAATTCCTGCAATACCAAATTGTATTTTGAAAGGTAATTTATAGAAAAAAATTGTGCAGCACAGGTAGAATAAATTAATCCAAAATTATTTCACATTTAACAACCCATGTCTGTCTTGCATGTTGACAAGGTATTGGCACATGCAGAGGTTTCTAAACCATTGCTGTTATCATCACTATTTTCTGAGTCTACAGAAGTGAGAGCATAAACAAAGTGTTTCCTCTCACACAAAAAGTATGATAAATTGTATTTAAGTACAGTTTTAAGTAAACGCTGGTTGTTTAAACTATTTTTGGTATGGATTTTATACCAACTCAGCATTTTCTTAAATTACTATAGTATTGTATATTCAATTACAGGAAAGATTGTTGTTAGAATACAACACGCTAGTGGTTTTTTGTGACCTCTAAACGGTGATTGATTGTCTAATTCATAGTACATTCCTTCCATCTTACACAACTGCAGAGATTTTGCATCTGCAAAACTTCTTCATACAGTTGCAACATAAATTTACATTAACCTGAGTTACCACGTATTCTGTGTTTCAGAAAAAAGATCTGTTCTGCACAATCACAGGAATTTATTAAAAATCAAACAGCTTTAGATCAAGCAAGCCTAGTACAAAGAGATCACATGGCTAAAGAAGATAGAAAATCAACTTTGGAGTTGATCTGCAATAGTAAAATGAAAGACGCTGTCCTTCAAATTATGTACCTGGAATAAAAATTTTAAAAAATTCAGAGCAAAACTAAGTCACAAGTATTCTATAAAAAGTATACAAATTGCAACAGTACATGCCAACAATTTTTTTAAATCTCAGAAAAGATAATATTTAATGCAGAGTTTATGCACAGAGCTGCACTAATTTGTCTCCTCCTTAGCTTGACTGGATCACAACAGTTCTGAATTTGAATAGCAGGAAATGAACAATAGGAGATTTGTATATGCATTCCTGTCAGCCTGGCCACTCCCCTCTGTTACAAGTGTCAGAGCTTGCAGCTGGCATTCAAAGCCATTTCCAGCAGCTCAAGAGAAAATATGTTTTGAAGAGACCTGAATAATGATAGTTCAATTGAGAACACTTCACATATAGTCCTAATGTACCTGTTACTAAAAATACTTCACATAGGTGGGATCTGAAACATTTTAACTCTTATGTTATAGAGACTCAGGTTAATAATGCACGTGCAACTTTTCCACTCCATCTACAAACATTAAGACTAATGAGGTTTCCAACTAAATATGTAAATCTATGAGAAAGTATTCCAGAAATTGTTAACATTTATTGTATAATCATTTGTCTCTTCTTTAATTTGGAGGAAAACCAATTACTAGTATTTGTAGTGAATATTAATAAGCAACATCAACTATTTATGATGATATGGGACTCTTACAATGTTCTGTCCCACACTGCAAATATGGCAATGAAGAAAGATCAGTATCTTCATTGCTAACAAAACCTACCCAATCACGGGATATGAAATTATGTCCGGTCTCCAAGACAGAAAGTTAACTTAGAAGGTACAAGTAAAAAAATAATAGACACATTTTCCTTCATTTTCCAATTTGAGAAGTTTACTAGTTTTATGGACAGCAAAGCCTGTACAAGTATGTAAAACACATTGTTATATTAGACACTTAATAGGATCTCAGCCTTCTCAGGAGAAAAATGTAATTATTTCAATCAGTGATAAACACAATGTTGTAAATTAATTCAGAAATATTGCTTACAATAAGATTCAGTTATATCAGACATTTTCCTAAATTTTAAAAATCAGCATGTTCTACTTTAGTACTATGCATTTACCAAATTTTTATTCTATCTGGTAAGATCTGTTTATATTACAATAGGGGTTTTTATAAAGAGCACAGAAAACTGCTATATGCAAGTTATTCACTACAGTAGGCAAGAATTAATTTTGTTCAGAGCAATTCTGCTATAAAAAGATATTACTACAATTAATTAAGTTTGACAGATTTTAATCATCATTCTCATATTTTTACCCTGTTATTAAACTGATATCATTATAATACAGGCTGTCCTATTGAATCATTTATTAGGAAACAGAATACTTGAACTAGCATCAGAGCATTTTGCAGTCTAGAATGGGTGGGAACACATATCAGACAAATTTAGGACTATTTAAGCACACAATTAGATTTGTTATCAGGTATAGACTTTGTGAGAGTTTAGAAACTTTTTATTCCATGCTGTATGACAAGCAAAACATGAAAAAACCTGCAAATTTTGCTTACAGCTTTTTTAGTGATTCACAGATACCTATGAATAGAATTATAATCAGTGGTAGAAATACAAATCGAACAGTCATACAAGTGCTTTTACTTGAATGATATTTTTTTTCCTTACAGAAAGTGTCACTGTATATTTTGGAAATATTAAAACATTGAACCAGTCCCACCATGAAATATAATACATTTATTTTGTATAGCAGAAGAATCTATTGTATATTTACACTGTCTTGAATCTAAAAATCTGGAATGTCTGCATATAGATTACTGAGGTAAATTCTTAGTAAATTCACTTATATTTGAAAGCATTTTCATCCCTATTTTAATGAAGAAACAGGAACCCTAACATAGATTTTAATCCTAAACTTAAGGAAAACAGATCACTGAAACTGGTTTACAAGTTATCCACAAGACCTTTACTTCCTCCACAAGAACTTAAACAAATACTTCAACAAAACACCAATCCAACATATTAAAGACAAGTATATACATAAATGCTTACAATCAGTTTGACATAAACAGCCCCAGTGACAGACCCAGAGCTTCCAGGACTCCCAGCTCCTCCAAGTCTGGTGGGGACAGAGGAAGCCTTTGTGCCGAGGCAGTCTCTCCAAGAAGACCCTGCCGAGCAGGGATGATCTGAGATAACCTAATTCCAATCCTGTGAGGGCTTTGCAAGTCCCCAGTCCCCAGCACAGCCTCACCTTGCCTGGGAGGCTGAGGAAGAAATGCAAGTCCTGCTGACAGCTTGCAAGCTCCAAGTCCATGGCTCAGTGAAGCTGCTAAGAGGTCTGGCAAGAAACGAAGTCACCAACAGCTGTGTAGGGTCAGGAATGACTGACAAAGGACACATATCATACAGCTACATCCTAAGAATGAGAATATTTTGATCATTTTTAGCTTCTCTTACCAACAAAACCCTGAACTTCAGACTATTTGTCAGCAACCATGTACAGGGAACACAGGACAAGTCCCACCATGAAAAGAAATATTGGGCAGGAAACAGAAAGCACAGAATTAAAGTGAAGAGCACCATGCTTTCCATAGCCTCAATTTTGTTGTTCAGCATTCCCTATATAAATAATTTTAAATGAAACCAAGAAAACTATTAGTTTACATATGCAGAACCTTTACTTTGGTTTAAAGGGACAGGAGGAGAAAATAGAATGAAAAAGCTTGTAGGTCAAGACAAAGACAGGAAGATTACTTAGCAATTACCATTAAGGGCAAAGCAGACTCAGCTTGGGGGAAATTTACTTTATTGCCAATTAAAATAGATTCAGGGAGTGAGAAACAAAAAGACAAATATTAAAACAACACCTTTCCTTCCCACTTTTCCCAGGCTCAACTTCACTGCAGCGCAGACTTCTCTACCCATCCTGAAGTGGCACAAGGGGATGGGAGTTACAATCAGTACACATTGGTTTCTCTCCTCCTTCCTTCTCACCCTTTTCCTCTACTCCAGCACAGGTTCTCCACAGGCCACAAATCCTATCAAGGAAAATCTGGTCCAGCATGGATTCTGCATTAGCTGCATTCATTCCAGAACATCCATCTGCTCCAGCATGGGTTCTCTACAGGCTGCAGGGGAAAATCTGCTCTGATGCCTGGAGCACTTCCTCCTCCTTCTCTGCTATTTCTCACTCTTTTTGCTCCACCCCTCCTTTGTCTGCCTGACATTTTCTGCCTCTTTTTAAATATGTTTGCACTGAGGCACCAACTTGGCTGATGAGCTCAGCTCTGTCGTGGTGGGTCCATTGCAGAGGCATCTGGAAATGGCTGTGTCTGGCAGGAGGCAGTCCTTGACCCCTTCCCACAGAGGCCACACCTGCAGCCTCCCCACCCCACTACCAAAACCTTGCACACACACCAAATACAAGTCAATTAATGGAAATGCAAGGACATAAGAAAGTCTTCCTCAAGGGTTTACCTACTGGATAAAAAAACAACCGACTCAACCTGAGTAAGACAGAAGCATATACTTAAAAAATAATGGATAAGGGTAAATAAGGGTGATTACAAAAAAATATACACCTTTACATAGTTATGCTTTCTTATAGCTATACTAACTTAAATTTAACTTGCAGTCAGACTCTAGTTCTGGGAAAAAAAAAAAAAAGAAAAAAAATTGAATTCTGAAAAGACACCTATTCTTGACAACACACAACCATTTGCTTTACGTAAAGTGTGTTTAAATCCCACTGTATCATTATCCTGGAGTTGTCTGTCTGTAGTCAGTATATTCATTATTTGAAACCCATTTTACTCATTAACTCCATCAGCACATGGTAATATTACCTATCTTATAAGAAAAAAAAATTTATGTATAACAGTTACAGCATGGCTGCATTAATGTTACATCAAAAAAATGTACAATCAGGAAGCTAAAAAGTTACTTTATTTTGAAGAATGCCAAGTGCATTACATGCTTCTACCTGGTTCAGTCATTGCTCCTTTGCTTTAGTATCTTATAGCTTGATCAATCTTTTACTTGTTAAATACATGTTACTAAATACTCTGCATGAGAATGCAGAGAGTGGCCAGGTAATGCTAATGAAAAAGGAAGAAGTTCTTCAAGATGTTTTACTCATTTGTACTCCTTTTTGATGGAGTATCTGATATGCGAGACATGGTCAGCATTCCCCCAGCCAGAGCTGACAGAAAAGGCTTTCAATCCACAAACCTTTGCAAGATGGCCATTTCTTGTGAAAGTATGTACAGTGTTCCTTCTTCTCCTCTTTCATCATATTCACATTTTAGGAATGCAAAAGATGGTATCAGTGACGCAAAACTCAGTAGAGTACAGGTATGATTTGGGACTCTACAATCATTTATAACATTTCTTAGTGAAACTAATTATCTCAGTCAAGTTTTTTACCATTCTCACATAGTTTAGAAACTTGCTGCCAAAGAACTTAATCCTTACTACCAACCTTGGGCTTAGCAATGCTTCAAAAGCCAGTCCCTGGACCAAAAAAAGATGCTGATGGATGCCTCACATGTGATTATTTACCAGTGGGGATAGTTAAACATGCAGTGCTCCCATGCACAAATTTGAGCGTCCCCAGAGTTCCCCAGTGAAAAATCTAGTAAATCAGATGTAATACTGTCTTATCTCCTGTGCTCATTAATGACTCACTCATTTTACTTTAGTCAGCCACTGGTTAAAAAATTAGGAACAATTGGAATACTGGAATAGAGCTAGTCAAGCAATTAGTAAAGCTAGGTCTATTTAACCAGCTTGTTTTAAAGAGCTAACATTCATCTATTTTTACAGTTATTAATGTGTCAAAAAGTATCTTATAATTTCTTTAAAATGGTACATCACCAATTTACTTCACTTTTACACACACACAAAAAAAACCACCACACAACACACCATGACAGCTTTTTTGATATTTCAAAAAAAACATTATTTCAGTTGTGAGCAGAAACTAAGAATGGACGATTTCAGTCAAGCAACAAGTTATTCTGAAAGTCTAAAAAAAATTTTTCTGATTATGTGAAAACGGCAGTCATCGTACAATTCCAAGTTTATTTATAGTCAGAATATAATTTTTTAAAAGCTAAGTTAAAAGATATTGAAATTGAAACAATGAAGTAATTTTATAATGCTAACAAATCACATCAGACATAACAGACAATTTTCAAGATAATAATTCACTTTATCAATATAAACAGATTCACATTATCAAGGTCAAGCAGTTCATATAAAATTCCAACAAGAAGTTGTATAGTCAACTATATCATGTTTCTTGAAATGCTTGTTACAGGAAATGTGGAACAATAGTTTTGTAAGAACTAGGGCAAAAAGGAAAGCATTAAAGGCAAAGATGGAACAATCACATTCAAAGCCATAAAAGTGCATATTAAGATTTGAAAATATCTCACCAGCCATTGAGATTTTAATATGTTATTTTTATTTTTAAGGTATGGAAGTCTTTATTCTGCCAACCAAAGCACCAAATACTACATCTGCAGGCTTAACAAGATGCCATCATTTAGAAAAAGCACACCTCCCAAGATGAAAATTATTATGATTTTCACACTATTTTGTGAAAATTACTTTTCCCTAATGTGTAAATACTGCCTACTGTGAAAATCATGTTCTGCACTATGATGATGTTCATTTAAGCATGTTTTTTCTGTTTGTTTGTACATCTGTACCATTTTGTTGTCCTATAACTTTAAAACATTTTCTCTCCAAAGTGATAGTTTCCAAAATGCATTACACTGACAGAACAAGAAATTGAAATTCTGTATCTTTTTGTTCTAAGAACTGCCAGATGTCAGTTTTGGTATTAATGGCTTTCGCAGTACTCTCTGAGTCTTTAACATTTTCTATACTAAGAAATGTAAATCAGCTCAAGACAATGTCAGTGCCACGTACAGCTGAACTGTTGCTGAAATGTGTATAAATGTAAATGTAGACAAAAGCAAACTACCTTAAGCTTACTTCAAAAAGTCTGTTGGAGCTCTGCTGACTGGAGAAGTGTTTATAAAGGTCTAAAGTACTATCAAATTAGTAGTCCTTAAACATTAGCAAATATACTAAAACAAAGTCCTGATCCAAAATCTACTTAAGCTATATGAACTACTATATATACACGCTGCATCCATTTGTGCTGGCTAAAATGAGATTCACTATGCACAGGATAAAGTGAAATGCACAACAGTTGTGAGCATTTTTCCCCACTTGCTCAAGCATACCTAAGGACTCAGAGAGCACTGAGGTTCAAAAAACTCTTCATGTAATTACTTCTCAGCAACCTTTCAACATATTCGTGGCATAGTTACACAAGCATATCTCAGAGCAGAGTTCAGTATTGCAGCATTGAAAGAACTTCGTTCAGGCTTCTGCTTTTTTGTTGATGGTATTAACTAGTTACAACTAGTTCGAACTTATGTACTTCACAATAAAATCTTTATTATTCAAGCATATATCAATATTTATGCAGGCAATTTATTCTTTAAAGTAATTGATAAATAAATTTGTACAACAAATTATGGCTTCTCTCTCAGCCATATAGATCCAAAACTCTAATTACTTCAGTGGACTTATTCTGGATTTAGATTTAGCTTAATCCAGAGTTTGGCCATCACTTACACAAAGATTAAACAGCCCATATCACAGTTTACCTTTTTTTTTTCTTTTTTTTCATTTACTGCCTGATACATCAAAGCACAGAAGCTGAAAGTGGTAGCATTTCTATATTTAAAACAGTCCTCTTACTTTATGGCTCCTGGATATTTTATTGTACACAACACATGCACACAATAGGCTTTCTGCAAATCCTTATCCCCTTACATTTATTTTATGCATTGAATAGAGAAAAGGTCAGGTTCAAAGTGTCTTCATTCAATGCATTTTCAAAAATTCTAAACAGGGGAATCTCCCAGAGCTTACTTTCATTCAATCTGTATTTCTCTTTGAACAAGACAGAATATTTCTAATTTTTTTTCCACATGGTACACTAATTCCTATAAACCACATGCTTACAAATGCATTGTGCAAGTCTTACGCTATTAGAATACTCAAGTGATTTGTTCTGTTTGTGGGTGGTTAAGACGCATGTTATTATGAAATAAAGACAAAGTAGTCCAACTTCCATTAAGTAATGGAACTTTTCCTGCTGATTTGTTAAGGACTGCATAAAGTATTTAGATTGCCTGCATGAAGTCCAAGTTCCAATCATTCTTAAGCCAACATATCTAAACAGTTTTTCAGGACCCTAAAATCACAAGTTAAATTATCAAACTTTAATCTCTTGATAGTAAGCGAATTTCTCATGCTTCTGCCATACTAATGTAAGTACAGTGCTATGCTAAAATATTTTTAGAGCAGGAAGAGTCACAGGAGGGAACACCTCACTTACGTCCAACAAAATGTACCCTCTGATCACCAGATGGTACAATTTACCTAGCTCTATGTCCTGGTTTCAGCTGGGATAGAGTTAACTGTCTTCCTAGTAGCTGGTACAGTGCTATGGTTTGAGTTCAGTATGAGAAGAATGTTGATAACACACTGATGTTTTCAGTTGCTGCTAAGTAATATTTAGTCTGAAGTCAAGGATTTTTCAGCTTCTCCTGCCCAGTCAGCAAGAAACCTGGAGGGGCACAAGAAGTTGGCGCAGGACACAGCCAGGGCAGCTGACCCAAACTGGGCAACGGGGTATTCCATACCGTGTGACGTCACATCTAGTATAGGAACTGGGGGGAGTGGGGGCAGGGGGAGATCGCTGCTCGGGGATTAACTCGGCGTTGATCAGCGGGTGGTGAGCAATTGCACTGTGCATCATTTGTATATTCCAATCCTTTTATCATTACTGCTGTCACTTTATTAGTGTTATCATTATCATTATTAGTTTCTTCTTTTTATATTCTATTAAACCATTCTTATCTCAACCCACAAGCTTTACTTCTTTTCTCAATTCTCTCCCCTATCCCACTGGTGGTGGGGGGAGCGAGTGAGCAGCTGCATGGTGCTTAGTTGCTGTCTGGGTTAAACCACAACAGTCTATTTAGACAGGGAGGAACCAAGCTGCACTTAAGAGTAAATATAGAAGTGGCAAAATCAGATTAATACCACTTTCCTATCTGTCCTGTCCAGAAACAACAAAAGTTATGTCTATGTTCTTTGGAAGGTCACTCCAGCAGCTGGTGACGTAATGCTTAAAGATAAATTGATCAAAACCTCCCTACCTCCCAATTCAGACTAAAAGTTTAGAAGTGACTAAAATTTGCTATATTAGCATTAACATATCACATTTTTCTTGGCCTCTGTTATTCCAGTTTTTGAGAAGCTTTGACAAAAATTACAACATAGCTGCAGATATCAAAAGCTACTTCTATTACGATTTCTTTATACAATAAACAATCTCTTCTTGAGAAATAATATAAAATAGTATTACACCAGTATTACCTCATATCAATACTGCCTCCATCAAATTTCATCTCCAAAAAGCTCAACTAACTTGCATATTCTAATTAATATCATGCTGAAAATAGTTAATGATGCTAAATTATAGCAATCTTTTTAAAAGGGTCAAATTTGTCGATCTGCATTTAAGCTATAAACATCAGGCATGAAAATGAATTGGTTTTGAAGTAACACTAATTCTGAAAGGTCCCACTTAAGAAAATTATTTCCTTGCATAATTTTTTATGTCTAATCAAGCCACCCAGTAAAGGATAATAACTGATAGCAAATTGCAGTGTTGTATCTCTCTTTCTATTGCTCTGAGCAGAAACCCTCCATCTTCTTCCCTCAAGAGTTTTCACAGAGAAGACCCTTCATCAGACATAGTCTCCACAAGGATCTATATAGGTACACAATAGAGTACAGCTTTAAACCTACGTTAACAAAAGATTGTTTCCTCACTGTTAAGAGATACCTTTATTAATGTGTAATTTTATGCCATCATAGATGCGTTCCCACAATAACAACTTCGCACTATGCAGACTGGCACCAGCAATTGCTAAGTACAAGTTCTCATAAATTCTTAGAGAGTGCTAGTTCATTAAAGTGCTAGCTAGTCCATATGCCCTCACTTCCAATGAATAAATAGCTGTCTTAAAAGGCCACCCCACTACCTGCTGAAATTTAAAAAGGTAATCCAATGAAAAGAAGATCAAGCAGCTATACTAAATGATCTGCAGTGCGGCATTAATTTATCACCAAAATTATGATTTTGCTGGTGCTCTTCAGTTCATACTTATAATGTCATATTTTAAATGGAATAAAAAATGTGTTGATAACTACATTAATACTTGTATTGTACCTTTCACATTTTATCCAGATACAAAATTGACTATATCTAACAACATTCCTGTGAAGCAAATATACAGTTATTTATGTTTGGATAAAGTTTGATCATAAACCTGATGGATTAGCCACTCTGCTTGCTGTCACACAGAATACACGGCAGAGACAAAGGTCAAAGGTTTCTGCACAAAAAATATCAGAGCTTTTTTTATTTTGCATAGTGGTTTCTTTGAGATCCTACATTCAAAATGTTGCAGTTCAAAAAAAAAACAAAAACAACACAACAACAAAAACCAAAACAAAACAAAAAAAACACCAAGAACAAAAAAACACCCAACCCAAAACCAACAAACCGCCACCACCTAACACTGATATATGAAGTTCACTTCCCTTGACAGTATCTGTTCAGCACACAGGTTTCGCAACCTGAAAGAGTACCTATGAAAATTTACAGAAGATCATTTAGAAGCTTGCTTGTGGATAAGCAAGCCCAACATATTAAAAGAAAAAGCAGTTTGAAGCAAGACAATGTTACAGGCCAGAACACAAACTGCACAAGAGGGTCTCATTAGGACAGTACAAACAATAGGCAGCCATCGTAGGGGAGGACAGGGGGCTGACTGGACGGTGGGAGGAGATGGCCAAACTAGACCAGTCAGTACAACCATTGGCAGGAGACGTAATCTCACCTACCAAACACCTTCAGCATACTATACCACAAATCTAATACGCACAGAACCTGAACTCAAACAGGATCGTCCTTGTGTATATTGAGGTAATTTTTTGTCAGGAGGAGAGTATTTATACAGAAAAAATTCTTACATCTGCATAAAACTTTTTCAGGAAGCTGATAAATCATTTTTCCCCATTTAAAAAAAAAAAGAAATCTGAATAAGAACATAACGCAACATAAAATTGTTAAAATAGGCAGAGTGTCACTCACAACAATGATACAAACACTTCAAGAATACCAACATCTGGAGCATATTTCTTGCCAAAAAATAGCATGCCGTAAAAAAATTGCATAAACAAGAAGATAAGATATACTGATACATAGCAGATCAAACACATAAACATGACAGTGGTAGTTCATTTGAACATGCAAGTGTCATTCTCTAACACATTATGTCACCCTATCAAATCTGAGGGAGAACCCAATGAAACCATGATAAAAGAAATTAAATGGCAGCAAATAGTATTCATATGACAACATCTTTTCCAGGAGGTCCGAGGAGCACATACTTGTATAAACTGACAAATAGCAGCGTACAAGATAATTAAAAGTCATCAGACAACTTGCTTTCAAATAATCACCATCTGAAAATTACTAGGGTCTACTATTTACAAGGCAATAGAAAGTTCATTAATAGATAATTATTAGTTTTAATAACTATATTAATTACAGTTTTACTGTTAATACTGATGCATTTCAGGTTCTGTCAAGGGTCACTGCAAAGCCTTTCGTTTGCTTCCAAATTCCCGTATCTATTTTTCAAATAGTCACTGGATATAAAGGCAAAATGTAGACTTTTAAAAAAAATTCAGTAATTAATGTTGCTAATTCTACAGTGCATGAAAAATGTTCTGGTGATATAAACAATAATGAACAGAGCTGTATCTAACAGTCATTTAAAATCAGTTATATTTGTCAAATACAGGTATCTTTACAGAATATGTGATTTTTCAATTTCTTAAACACTGAAAGGTAACTCTGCATTTCAACATGCCGTTATGAAGCCACTGAGAAGTATTTATCATTCCACTATTCCTTAACTATAAACCACCATGCTAAATGTGAAATTGTTTGTGTTGTCAACACAGTAGCAAAACACTGCCATTCTTTCTAGTGATATTAACATGTTGTAACACGGAGTCAGTGGTTTTAATCAACACAGAGAAGTTTCAAAAAAGCATATCCATTTTCATATATTTGAAGTTGAATAGAATGAAAATGACTCATGTAATTTGGGTCTATATCAGGAAAGCTGGCTGTTGTAAGAAAAAATATAATGTTTAATGAGAGAACAGAGGATCGGAGATGCACTAAGGATGGGTGTGAGAATGAAAGGTCTAATGTAAGTTACCAAAAAAAGAACAGAGGACAGTAGCAGTGAGAATGAACATGACTAGGAGTCATAGAAAGATGGCACATTTTATGCATGTAGTGAGGTTTAAAAAAAAACCTACGACAATCAGCAGAGTAACGCTAGAAAGGAAACTAATCACCCGCATTTCAGAACATGGTAAAGAGGATGTGCAATACAAAGCATGGAGTTCACACAGAATGAGGAAGATAAAAAAGAAATAAAGAAGAAACACTTCACTCAGGGAACACCATCTATTCTGTATATCCTAAGGCAAGATCCTGTGGAAAATATAGTGTCATCACACAATTAAAGATTGTATCACAAACTATAGATACAACAAGGCCATATTGAGGTTAACTGTGCAATCTTAAATCAAAGCTTCTCAGACCATTTTAATGTCTTCTGTAAACAATGTAAATACATGCAAATATTCCAGATGGATGCTGAATGTGATCTTTACTGCTAGGTAATCCGAGATCATAAATACATAGAACATGCTAACACAGGGTGCTATTTCTCAAAAACTGGGAGGATTAATAAATTTTAGTATTTTCCTTAAGTTACAGCAACAAGCTTCTGCCACATGCACAACAGCAAAATATCTCAACCGAAAAAACTGATAGAATATAGCAACAGCAGCAAGATATTGCACTTCTCACAAGAAACTATTAAGGCTTCCTTCCACATGCCAAGCAGAATTAACTGTCATAAATCATCTCTACTGCAAGTAGAAAGCATGTTTTTTGTTTGCTGTCCCATTCATCTGTTGTACATACAACTTCAAATCTTACAGTTTTATCATTCATGAGTGTATTACTTCTGACAACCTCACTAATGGTATTTTTCACTAAATATGTAAAATCTGTTCTATTCTAAAATCTATTCCACAAAAGTTGTACCTAGTTTTTAACCAAAAGAAGATGACCTTTTTTTTTCTTTTTTTTAAATACAAACAGAATAGACAATTCTTATATGAAATGTAACCATGGAACGAGGTCATACCTTCCCAAGGAAAATGGTCTCGGTTTGTTACTAAAACAGGCACAAGCTCCAAAAATACTTCTGCCTTTAAATTCAAGCATCACACCACTTACAACAAAGCATATATTCACACACATCCACATGGAATGAACATTTTCTTACAGAAATAATGTTTCACAGAAGTTTAGTAAAAGAAATACAGTTTATTAAAAACAAATATTCTCTCAACACTAGAAAAAGAACTGGACAAAATTAGTATCTATTCTAAATTATGAAGAGAGAAACAATATATTTATTTAAATACAACAAACAACTTTCAAGAGGACAACAACTTATTACGAAAAGCTAAAGAAACAAAAATCCTTTCAGAATAATTAAAGTCCCTTTATAATAATTATGCTTAAATGAAGGGTAAGGTTTGTCCAGTAAAGGAAAGAAGAACACCTTGGGTATTTTTTTTCTTTAATACAGCAACACCTTCTTAAAGTGGTAAGGGGTGTCTTTCTTCAGTGGTAAAGGTAGTTCTTGTTCTCTTGGGAGAATACTCCAGCGGAAAAGCTAGTGGCATAATCAGGCTTCCTTGCTGGAATCAGTTTGCCTCACACAGTGCTTTACATTAAACTCAGTGACTAAAGGAATTTTCTCCAAAAATGCTTAAGTGGAGTATCAATTATAACACTGCTAACACTGAAAATACACACTTAACTCCTCCAAAGTTTTTGAAATAAGGCATCCCATAGTGAATAATTGATACACGGTATTTTTTTTTCAAAAATTTTTTCAGCCATAGTGGTAGAACAGGTTTTAAACTCATACAGTGTAAACAGCAATGCTGAAGCAATAAGCAAACAAGGCTTTTACTTTCCTCTCCTGGCAATAGGATTATGAATGCATTTTATCTTCAGCCTCACTTCATAGAATTCTTTAAAAAAAAAAAAAAAACAACAAACTTAATTAAATTTGTACAGAAAATATTCCAGTTGTAGAAAAAGAAACCAAGACCATGAAATTGGGGCCTAGAGTTCAAATTAAAATACTGATTAACAGTTCAGCATTGCTATTTGTTATACCCCATAATATCTTTTAAGAAATGGTCATCAATAACTCAAGTCTCTGGTTTAGCCATACTTTCATGGTCTCAAAGCTGGTATCAGACAGAATAAACAATGATAAAAATAAAACCACTAAGCATAAGCTAGCTAGTCTAAGGAAAAAGCCTAATCTTATTGGACTTATCATAAATATCTTGCCCCATTTCTATAAAGTAAATATGCATCTGTGTCCTGCATCAGACGACTTTGCCTGTCCTCCAGGTATGCCCAGAGGGCAATGTAGGCTATAATGACCCATCTGTTCACTACTGGCAAGTAGCAAACTTCTAATGAAGACAGATGTGGGTCACCCTGTACAAGAAGGCTGCAGGGTGCTAATGAATCCACCTAATGGTCACTACCTGCCACTGCTGACTGATTGATGAGCAAAAGGGTTAAGCTTCAAAAGCAAAGACAAGTATTTCAGGTCATCATTAGTCTTACTAGGATATCTCTGTCACACTCCCTAATACACACACACTTTAAGGTTCTCTTCTCCCATTTAAAAAAAAAAAAAAGCTTCTATTATTTTTCTTTGGACAACCTGAAATAACCTGGAAAAGCTGAAACAAAGATCTTATGAGAAATCCATTACTGTTATTGCCCAGAGAAATACAAGTTCCTAATATTCATAGCAATTTATAAACACACGACCTCTGACACTAACAGTAAAACCAAAAATCTTAAAGGAAATATCTACCAGTTGTAAAACTCTACAGGTATTCATACTTTCTTAATATTACAATCTGACAGTAGTACAAGAAAGAACTTTTTACAGTGAACTCCATTCACACAGACCACAAATTAATGGATTTTATTTTTTTAATAATGATCACCACCATTCTGCCAATTTCCACATAAAGGTGATGGCACCACAAAAGCCAGCTACTTATGAGCAAAGTGTTGATGCAAATCCAACCATTTATCAATTCAGGTAGTGAGCAAATGTCAGAAAGAGTTGCAATGGGGAAACTCCAGAGAGGGAAGTCTCTCTAGAGAAAAAGAAAATGAAAGGAAGAAGAAGAAGAAAAAAAAAAACCTATAGTGAAAAATGTTATGACTTTGAGCTAGTGTGGGGTGAAACCTGCAGAGAACGTTACCATCTGCCATGATTGACCAGGTTTTTATTAATAAACAGCTGCAACAAAGCAAAGTCACAGCACTATCCAAAAGTACAGAGAAGTAATAAAATGATACATAAAGTTAAAAACAGAAAGAAGTATTTTATTTTTATGTAACAGCTTTTGAGAAGTTGATCTCTAGCTTCTAGAATCAATTCATTTATTTTCAAAACACCAAACAAGAATCCACCAACTTAATTTCTGATGTAACTCTACTAACAGTAGATAGGAAACCCAAATATACTAAGTGCTGCAAATCACCCACTAGGAAAGATTCTTTACCTGATATACCAGGTAATGATATATTAAAAAAACAATCCTGTAGTAACATTAAACGAGTAACACATTGCATCAGTAGCTGGTCTCATAAAAACGAGGGAGACATTCTTACTAGAAGGCAACATTTTATTCCTTGCCATGCTCATCTGTTGAATAACCCTTAATATGCCCTGTAACCTCATTAGGCCTCTCTATTCTTAACTGTAAATTAAACATCAGGATCCCAGCACATTCATTTTGCAAGGCTCTATACATTCATATGGGGGAGGATGGCAGGGAGGCACTGGCATTTTAGGATAAACTGTATTAGAGAAGCAAGAAGTATTGTTACATCCTTATCCTAGGCTAAAAATAAAAGCAAATTTTGGGCTTGATAGAAGTCATGTAATTTTTATCCAAGTAAACCTAGTAAAAACTCTCAAAGTTTCGATAAACAAAAGGTAACGCTGAACAACTTTTAATTCTCAGTATTACAAGACAAAAACCAGTATTTTCAACTTTTAAGTCACAAATTTTGAACAGAATTGGAAATAGTTGTTGTGAATCTTGTGTATGTATTGAATCTGCTTTTTCATTCCTATTTTAAAAATCCATATAAAACTAATGAGTCAGTGACACTTGAAAACTTACCTTGCATATAAGCAATATTTCTAGTAAATATAAGAAAGTTTATGCCAATTTTGTGAGGGTATAAAATGCAGTTTTGCCTAACAGATAAGAGACACTCCAGTGTAAGTTACCTTTTCAGATTTAAATTCACAGGTGATTTACTGTTGTTCCCAGAACCGAAATGATTAAGTAGCCTCAGTCTTTTGCCTGAGGCAACAGAAGCTCTTCAAGATCCAGTAACTCCAACCTATATGATCCTGAGAATTCCCTTTTGCAAGAAGCGACTAACATTACATACAAGATGAAACTAACTGTATATGGTTGATTGATTTATAACAGACAATTTCACTGATTTATCCTATGAGAACAAACTAACAGTAGTGAGGTTAGCGGGGGGAAGAGACACCAAAACAAAAGAAACCTCTGGGAGTGATGGGTACCAAACACAGGTGAAGTGTAGCAAAAACGTAGTAATTGTGTATTCATGGGATTATTCACAATGTCATTGGCAAAGAAAAGCTATCACAGTCTAGAAATACACCTTTAGCATTTATAAAGAAACTCTAGTGTTCACACCATCATATTAGCATGTGTACAAAACATTCTGAAGGGGACTGCTTTGTTTTTCTGTTAGCTCACTTGCCTATTGAGGACCTGCAATTTATTAATGAGAAAGACTTACAATTCCAGTAAAATCTGGTTGTTAGACACACATTAATGTGTGTTCTATTTTTGTCCATAATATCCACTTTCCTTTAAATGTGTAATTACAATTGAGAAAGTATAGTGTAGCTTTAAAAACTTACAGTCCATACAGAGAAGACATTCCTACTTTGTTAAAATTAAAGATGACAGCACACGGAAGTCTAACGGTGCCTACCAATTAAGTCCTCCCATCATCACACTTTTTTTAGAGGTCTTTTGGACAGAATCTCCTTTCCCTATATATGCATGCTTCACTCATGCATCATTCTGTTTGCAGAAAAGACAGACTCCTGAGTGAAAAAAATGCTGTTGCATACCTAAATAGTGCAGCATAGCTGTTAAACAAGCACTGAAGGTTAGGACTGCTTAGGGAAAATTGCTGTTAGTATTCACAGATTCAGATTAACTTGCAAACTGATTTAAAAGTATAATTCTGAGATTAAATGTGTAGATATTCTAAAAAGGAAGACTGAAAAAAGGTACCACGTACAAAACTTCTGATGCATGCGTTCACCTATCATCTGAAAACAAGAGATGGTTCTAGTTACACGTATTATGGGGGAGGAGAAAATGCTCTTTCCAAATCCTGCTTCATTTCCTTACATTCTTCTTACAGTATTCAACTCATATAGAAAAAGCTGTTACACATTTCCTACTGTCCTTTCTCAAAGATGCCCATCTTCACAGATCCAGAGGAATATAGCTTATTATTAACTTGTGTCACAAATAGTAACATAGTACACCCACAAGCTACTAATTTTTTCAACTATTTTATTTTGAGAAAATGAATCAGATATTTACCAGACTGGCAAAAGATATATCTTCAACCCAGAGTCAGTAGTGTTGTTTTAGTTAGTATGGCAAGTGAATATATTTTTAACTTCAGGATGCCCCGAATTTCATAGGACTATGTATATGTTGCAAGTTCAACACATACATATGCATAAACACAGTAATGAAATGGGAACTGAACTGACAAGAAGCTTCAAGTTTTTAATCATTTTCTATGAAGGCATTAGAGCTAATTAAATACAAAGTGAGAATTTGTTTTTGGTTTTGCTATTGACAAACTATATTCCTCCTCACCTGAAATGTTCTTTGTTCTCAAAAATAAATGAATCTATTCTACTAAAAGCTTCCAGAAATCTGTCTGAAAAAATCCAGCCAAAATCTGCATGGAGAATAGAAGTTGATCAAATTTACAAGCCTTTCGTAACAACTCTTTCGAAAGAAGCACATTTACACAAATGTGTGCTAGGCCAAAGCTTTTCTCTTCTCATCTTGATTACAGATGGATTTAGAAATCACATTATTTCCTGTCTCTCTTCAACAAGTTTTTGCATAGATGAAGATTACTACAGTAAGTCCCCCTTTGTTCTTTACATTAACTAATACAGCTCATTTATTTTTTCTATCTAGGAACATTCTCTAAATCTCTCATTAGTCTCATTTTCCTCTAAAGTGGCTCTGATTGGTCTCCAGATTTTTTACTCAAAATACACTAGATGTGACACCGTACTCCAGACAAAGTCTGCTCTGCGTAGCACAGCTAGCAAGAATTATTTCACATGCCTTGCAGGCTACACTTCTATGTACACATCCTAATATAGCATCTGGCGTTTCCCTTTTTCACAACCATGCCACAATTTTGACACAGATTCAGCTTAGAGATTGCTCTTCCTTGACATTCTTCAAGGTATTCCGAACAAAGCTACCTAAAAGTCATCAGTATTAAGGAAGAAATGAGAAACTGACAGCACTTCTACAAGCTGTGCTCCGTTTTGTTGATACTATACTAGTAGCACTACCAACTGAAATCTGGGTCTGTCTGTGAAATTATAGAAGAAAATATTTTGTACTTGCTCGGTGGGAGTTATTACAAGAAGTATCCTTAAAAGCCTAACTTCCTTAAGATAAAGTATCTTAATCATGCTAATACAATTGAAGAAACAGTTTTATGGACTTTTCAACACAAAGTGACAATGTAGTAAACTTTTAAAAGTATCCAGATCAACGCTTCACATTTCTAGATCAACAACTCCTCTTTTCTGAAACAGCATGAGCCCCTTGCTTCCTTTCCTGCTTTCCAGTTTAAGAACAGCCTGTACATGCTTTTGAATTTATAAGCTACTTCGTGAATCCTAAGGTCACAGTACTTTATATTAAGTACATATTTAACAATACAAAAAATTGGCTATAAATACATTAGAATCAGCAAACTATTTACACATTGGTTTAAGTGCCTACAATAAACTTCTACAATAAACATGCACATACTTTCCTCATTGCATAATGATTACTTTTTCGTAATACAAAGAAATCAATTATACCTCATAAAATGCCAAAATGAGCTATCTATTGAATGTATTTATTTAACATTCTGTATATCTATTAATATTTATTTTGCCCAACACTACACTGAAATCCTCTGGCACAGCCAGCTTGGGTGCCTCTGCTCTCTCAATCCTGCACACGGTTTCAGTGACCAAAGTCTGCAACAACCACCCATTCCCCTACCTGGGTGCTAACTGTTTACGGGGAAGAGCTCTGTGTAACTGGCTCTGTGGAAGCGGACTACCTTGGGTACAATACTGAAGCTAGCACCAAGCAAGTGGCATGTTCAAAGATTTCTGCGGCAGCCTACTGACAAGCTCTAACCTGGTATTCTACAAACACCACTTCTCAGCAGCTTTTAATTCAGCTACATCAGAAGGGGTCTTCACTGGGACAACACATTCTCTGGCAATCTCAACTCTAGGTTTTGAAATATGGTAACAGTCTTCAAAGAGACATTATTTAATAAAGGTAAACTATCTGTATCTTAATTCTTCCTCAGAAATACCTAGCCTATTTTTATTGAAGCTTAAAAAAGTCAAGGCAATACATTTGCAACTATTTCACCTTAAAGAACTGAAGTCGGGCAGTTACTACCAGCCAGCAGTTTCTCTAAGATGCTATCAATTCTGTCATACACTGCCTATCTTTGTTCCCTTAAATTTCTATTATTTTTCTATACTATGTCACAAGATCCTGTTTCATTGCATTATGCAGCCCCCTGTTTCATCATGTAATCATGATGCACAACTGCAATTAACTTTAGTATAAGTACCAGAATTACAAATTTTCAGAAACATAGCAGATAAATATTTTGTATGTAAGAGCTGTACATATTCTTAGAACTGCAAAATACATTAATGTATATTTATAAAACATTTTTTTAAAAGTCCTATTTACTTTCTCCAAAAAAATCTTTTTTGTGTTGGGAATGTATTAAAGAAAAAAATCTGTTATCTGCTCTTTTTAAATAGATCTGATTTTCTTTTCAGGACCTTATTGTGAGCACAGAGAGCCAGAAAAAGCATGAAGATGAGTGGATAGAAGACACTGTAAAGCTTTCTATAGCTTGTTTGCTTGATTTTATTAACTTTTCACTTTAAATATAAGCAAAATGAAATATACAAGTCCCTCCATACTTTCAGAGATTTTCTTCCTGCACTTTCAGCAAGACTGTTACAACTTTACCTGTTGATAACTTTTTCGTTCCCCAACAGTCCTATTTTATTTTGCATCTGCTTTAGCTAAAAGATCCAGTTCCTTATAAAATTTGATATTTTTTTTTCCTTAAAAAAAGCTGGGGTGATGAGGTGAGAGAAGCAGTTCATGATGAAATAAGATTATAATACAAACTTACAGTTAGCAGTAATCACATTCCAAAATCAGGGACAAATCCCGCAAACTTCACTGCCTCCTTTTATTTCTTACTCCTAGAACTATTTATATGAAGCTCCACATCAAAAAAAAGGAGGCAGGGGAGAATAACTGTTGATCATTAAAAAAAACAAAACAAAAAAAAAAAAAATTAAAATTCATTATACAGACATTACACCAAAACCAAACACCAAACATTCTAACCTCTGGAAATCTTGATTAAAGTGCAGCTTAAGAAAAAAAAAATCCAAATATTTTAAGACATGAAAACTCTCAATAAGGTCATTTATAAAACCCTTGTCCTTCCCAGAAGGGCCACTATGACAAATACACAGTTACAGCTGAACATTTTAACATTTGTGAATCTAAATTAGAATGAACTGATGATTAAAAACACTGCAATTTGCAGCCTGGTCTTTAGAGGAAAATATGGACATGGTAAAGCTTTTACAAATGTAAGTCAATTCATCCTTTCATGATAATTTTGAACCCATTAGTCACTCTTAACCAAATTTGACTAAGGACTTGTAGACTCATTGACATTAAATTCTCACCAGCTTTGTGAAAAAGAGTACTGTGGAAAAATATTGCTCTGATTAATAGGCTGCATTGTAAGCTCAAATCTTATCAGAAATCCGTGGATCCAGAGGAAACTAAGTGTTATGAATGCCCTTACAACAGAAAAAGCATAAATTAGCATGTAAACTTTCCTGGACACCAGCAAATCCAATCCCAAAGCTGAGTTAAATTTGGTTGCAAGAGTAACTTTTCCAGGTACTGCATTCGATCCCAAAGCACAGGGCTGAGTTCAGCTAACTGCTCACATGACTATTTCCACACACACCCTTTAACTGTGTGTATCGTCCTAGCTAAGGACAAAAAAAGATGTTTTTTACCTAGTCAGTTGTACTTTCCATACCTTGAGAACTGAGATCTCTTTAAGGTAATTACAACACACTGTTCATTAACTTAATTACTGGGACATACTCTCAACTTTAAAAGATGTGTTAAGTGAGAACTATTTGATAATTTTATTTTTAGAATAAGTTTTCATGCATTAGCACTTAACAGAAACCTGAAGAGAATTTTGACATCAGACATTTCATGTAATTTGAAAATATGAAGCAACATTCACTCATCAATTCTTTAGTGAACTTTAAAGCCAGATAGAAAAAAATATACATTCTCTGCCTCTAACAACATGCAAAAATATAGTAATCTCTTCCTCTTTTATCACTTCCTGCCTACAGCCACCAGCTTTCCCCTCCTTCCTGAACCTATCTGGTTTTCTGCATTGCTTCTTACTCAGTAAAAGGAGTGCTAGGCCCTCTCAACTCTTCTCTTTTATACACCCTTCCGTGCATCCCTTTACATCACTGTTTGCCTTCCTCTTATGTCAAGGGCAGCTTTACACATCCAAAGAAGACTGAACTAGTTTATTAGCAGTTAAGGGATGAAGCATAAAAGAGCTAAGAAGGTACAATCTCACATTTAGACCTCTTAGCATGGCACACGTCTGATCATATGCCAAGAGAACAGCTGCCTCCCACTAATGCAGTTCCACCCATTCATGTCACTGTTTGGTCCTTTGGCCTTTATGTGAGATAAGGTATTAGCTTCCTCATTAATTATCACCTGAGAATATTCCAAATAAGAAACCGTGGTTTGCAGTAAATATTCACAAGACAACCTCATTATTTCAAGAGATCTCATCAGAGACCTTTCGCAAGTTTATGCTATACTAAAACAAATAGTTTCAGGATTCTCTGTATAGTGATACAACAGTCTTGGTTATAATAGCCTTCAGTTGAAAGGTTGTGTGCTAAAAATAACAGTTTTTTCTCAGCTTTGCATCTACATACAAAGATTTTCAAAATTCAGAAGTCCCATAGCTATACTTAAGTTCCTTGGACTTTAACAAAACTTTTCACATGCACAAAATTAATTATTTGCAGCTTTCTCTCAAAACTATAAATGTTCCTATCCTTTGATCCAGTAGTAGCAGTTACTTGTTTAATGAAAATCCCATTAGTTACTCCTACTGCTCACAACTTTGAAAAATGATGCTTGGTGTTCTTGTATCACTTATCACCTCAAACTGGTAGTATCTATCCCATTTACTTCACAATTCTTTATAGTGACACTGAGCAAAAGTAGAAATACTAAGAACGTACAATGACGAGAAGGTTCACACCTCAAACACATTTTGCTGGAGACATGGAAAACTCAGTCAAAAGAGAAAATCCAGTTGAACCTAGTGAAGCATTAATTTATAATTTTTTTTAACCACAATCTCAAAAAATATAAGTGTATAAAGCAAATGTAAAAAGAAAGCGTTTTAACATGAGAAAAAAAATACATAGAAACTAAAGCAATTGCCTGTAGCTTAAGCTTTCTCTCTGTATGCATACTTAAAGGCTTCCAATTCTGCCATGTTATATAAACCATCTGAAATATTCCATTTATTCAGTTTAAAACATACTTTAAACCAAAGCAATAGCACAAGTAATTTATTCTAAATATGTTTTGATGCATATTTATTGAATCTTGATGAATTCTGAGAGGAGTTATGAGTCCTTTTATTTCAATTTTGACATACCATTCCAAAAGTCTGTGAAAATACTCAGCGTCACAATTTCTACAAAGTCTAAAAAGCTTATGATCTTAAATTATTTCACAGGATTTACAGTGAAGCAGGAGGGGAAAAAAAAAAAAAAGCTCATGAATTTTCATTCCTAACTAGTTTTTTTTAATTTTCAATACAAACTGCAGTGGTTTTTTTCATATAAGCCTTACACCTGAAATCCAGGTATAAATTAGTTTTCAAATAGTAGGAAAAAGCTGAAGTTCCATTACCTCCTTTTCTTCATGTAATTCTATTGCTTCATGGTACCATGGGATGAAGAGGTCATATTTTTTTCTTGCCTTCTTTTTTGTTGTTGACATTTTCATAATGCACTGCAGTTTCCCTTTAGATAGTTAAAGAAAAGATTTATGAGTCTTCATTTATAAATGCTTATCTAAATACATTTAGTGAAAGCCTATTCTCCTATTAAAAACAGCTGCTGTTTGCAATAACTAATGAAAGCCTAGATTACTCACTAATGGGAGGTGTCCCACAATATTGTACAATTATGCTGTAAACCCAAAGAAACAACACAAATCATGTTTCAAAAATGGCAAAATCATGTAGTTATTATCACAAGATGGCTCTAACAACCACTTAATGGAGAAAAATAAAAAGCATACAGAACATACAACAAACAATTTTTGAGATACATTACCCTAACACACGTAAAACTGCTTCAAGTGAGTTATGATTCTCTAACTCTGAGATTTAACACTGAAATTAGCCAAAATAGACCTATCTATACAACAAATTTTGAAAACTCTCTTGGTAGATGCAACTCTCTAGAGAGCCTTTTTATGATTAATTTTAGGAAAAAGACTTCAAAGGAAATCACTTTAAATACACAAATAGTTTTAATGACCACTTCAAATGACATTCCAGTAAGTCTGGCCAAGACACTGGAAAGGATTTAAACCATGACAGATGCTTGCACAGCAAATTAAGACCAACCAGCCTACAGATAATGCATTCTGAAGCCTATTTTAAAAATTTCTCTCCAACTTCTAATGAATTTACAGCTGTAGTCTGAAAACTTAGGCCCTAATCAGTCGAGTACTTAAGTATACAGACATAAGTAATCTTTATTTTTAATTTTATTCAAAAGTTCCATAGACCCAGGCCTCTGAAATACATGTAGAAACCCATCCTGTTCAGGCACAAACATCAACATTTAACTAACATTACATAAAACAAAAGCACCTACAAGGGTTAAGAGCCTATACCAGGAATTTAGGCATTTAAGGTCAGAATCACAAAGATGCAAATTGGCAATGCTCTGCAGTCATAGGGTTGGAATTTACAGGCTACAGTTACATGCTTAAGCGCCTTTCATAACACAGAGTGTTACTTGCCTGCAAACACAATTAACATCAGGCAGCATACTGGTCATATTGCTTCTTAAGCCAGCCAGCAGAGGCACTGAAAGAGATTCTAAAATCTTGTCTTTCCCAAACTTTTCATACTAACTTCCTGTTTCACTTTGAGAATAGGATGCACAACCTGAAACCTTAAGTCTTCTTGTTGCTGTTGTTGTTTTTGAAAGAAATTAGAGCTGCTCATTTATACTAATAAGACACATGGAGGAAGCAATGGTCATACCCACATTTCCTAACATATTAACAAGTGCTTGTACAGTGTAAGAAATATATAGTCTACAGTATCTTAATGAGCACCTCCACAGGAAGTTACAGACACAAATGAGATGCCTTCCTCTTAACACAAGGCTATAAACTCAAGTAGGAAAAATACTTCCTTACATCCTTTTTGACAATGAACCACTTGGAAGTCAAGAGAAGGGACTAAATTAAGGACTAGTTAAATAAGGATTAATTTTAGTATTTGCCTTGCACACTTCTCTCAGGATCTTAAATTCCACCATCACTTTGACCTTCACATCCCTGAAGAATTCGCCCTTTTTCATCAGTGACAAGACTGGCAGAGCACCTCTCCTAGCTTTGACTTGCTCAGGGATCTCCTTGACTATATCCCAGAGGGCATGGCTCTGAATGGCCAAGGGCTCAGGAGAGCTGAGCTGATTGATATTCAAGAACACTCTCTTCAAAGCACATTCTAATGTGCAAAAAAGGCTATCAAGTGTGGCAGAAGACTAGCCTGGATGAGTCAAAAGCTCAACCACGTTACTGAAAGTAGATCATATTTTTTACAAGCCGTCAAGTATAAAGTAAATTGGCTTTCAGTAAAATAAACCTTTAAAAATGTGTTCACTGCTCTGAAACCACAGCAAAATTAATAACTGTAAGGATTACTTTTCCAGTGAAACAAGCAGAAATGTCTCCATATGTGAAAGGAAAGTCTTTATGAAGGGTAAGAGCTCAGGAACAGCAAACGAGCCTGACTGCTGCAAACAGAAAGGCTAAAAACATAAGACAATCAAAATACATTAGCATAATGCAGATAAAACCAAAAAAATATAACAAACTAATTTTAAAGAATAAACATAACAATTTTGGAATAAACAGATAAAAAAATAAAATAAAATAAGCTGGCATATTGTTATTTTCTCAGTTACGTCATATTCCCCGGGTCCTCACCCTTCTTGAGGTTTAAACTCAGCTGTTTCCAGTTAAATTGCTAAAATGTATTCCTTTATATTTCAGGGCAGATTAAGTAACATTCTAATGTAAAAGGAAGGAAAAAAAAAAATTAAGTTGAAGAATTTTCCAATTTCTTGGCCACTTTTTTGCCCTATCTACAAAGCACAGCTAAAATTTATAATAGCTACCAGCCAAAAATCAAGTATAAACATTACTTACATGCACATAGCAAATCTTATACATGGGGGGGGGGGGGATAGGGGTTGCTAGTTATACCATAATTACAATATAAACCATGCAGTGGTTTAATTTTATTACATTGCAAAGGCCTCCAAGCAGGTTTTCACCTCATTTCCTCACTCAGACGATCTCCACCCTCAACCCCCTCAGACTCAGTGTTCTCTACAAATAGCAGTTGTGAAACTAACAATTCCCTAATAACATCAGTTTGTTTCACTAACAACATTGTGATGGGTAATGCTGAAACTACAGAGAACAATAACTTCAGTTATCAGCTAAGAGAGCTTTGAGGATTTACAACTCTGGTGCAGTCAAGCAGGTAGGCAGCTTATTTCACTGTGGAAAAAGGGGGGGTGTGGGGGTGGGGTGTTAAATGTTTTCCCACTTATTCAAGTTAGATTTTTCATTGTAATTCCCATACAGAGCTGCTTCTTAAGTCTTACACAACACACTAAGCAGAGCACAGATATGTCTCCCAGAGATGCAGTGATGATTGCTATAGAAGAGTAAGTACCGATTAACAATTTAACTTCAAACTGTATAGACCAGAATGCATAAAAAATGGCAAAGGTAACAAAATTCAGGTTATCATTGTCCACATCAAGGAGTTACAGACCTCAACACTACAAGCCTGCTCTATGGGCCACTCATCAATTACACTTTCTGCACACATCTACATATTCATTTTTCAAGCTGTCAAACACACATCCAGTTATGTTCTATTCAACTGATGTTATGGAAGTTAGATCAGAAGCAACAGTTCAATTTACTGTGAGGTATATAAAAAATTTCCAAATTTTATGTTCATATAGTGTCACTTGGTTCTACTATGTATTTGTGTCATACTTCTCCCCCTCTTCAAGTTGGGGCCTGAATTGCCAGTTTCCAACATGAATACATTTATATAGTAGTCATGAGTTGTAAATGGCTGAAGAAAATGTACTAAGCTGGGTAAGAACACATCTACTTTGACTCACAAAGGTCTGTACAAATATTTGCTTTCACTTCATTACTAAATTTTCAGCTTCATGTTCAACTCTATGCATATATGTGAAATTCAGTCTAGACTATTAAAGATCACGCTGCATTAGTTAAAATCATGCAAAAAACACACACGGTAAACTATTGGAATTCATAGCAGAACTTATAGGGGTTAGTATGAAAATCAACAGGTAAAGTACTTTAATCCAGAAAGTTCAGTGCAAACCCTTAACTCAAAAACAGAAATACTTTTATGATTAAAAAAAAAAAGTTAAAATCGGAGTCTTCTAATGAAGAACTAACCAGGATATGCATGTTCCCCAGCAAAAGGGGCTTTTACTAGGATGGTACAGAGAAATATCAATGAAACATACCTCACAGACATAATATTATCTCACCTACCCAAAATTACTCTCCCAATTGAAGAATTAGTTGCTTAAAGAATCAAAACCATGCTAAATACCTACCACACAAAACCAGATGTGGCCTGTAGACTGAATGTGTCTTTAGAGAGCAGAAAGTTCAGCAAATACATTATATATCAAAAATTCCGCTCATTAATTCTAAACCCATCAACATAATTCATAGCAATTTTTACATGATTTTCAACAAGTCTGATACATTGACCACAGAGAGAACATTCTCAGAGACACAGACTGGGAATAAAACTGGCTATCCATACTCAGCTTCTGTTCAAAGAAATCTTTCTAGTATTTTGAAAAAAAACAAAAAAAAAACAAAACCTTTGCTACCATTAACAGAATGTGCATCCAGGATAAGCATGCACATTTGTATAATTCAGTAATTTTAGCACTGAAGTTGGTCCCATCTCAGAAAAACAACTCAGTCATATTTTTCCTTTGTTATGCAAAAATAACTTCAGAATCCTGAAAACATCAGTTACTGTCTTCCTCAGATTAGATTCCTTTTTTACATGTGTATCTATATCCAGTGTATATGCTCTCATAATAAGAATTCACAAGCTTACAGATTTCTTTCTTAACTTGTTACCTTTTCCTGGCAAGAAAGAGAAAAGAAAAGAAGAGAAGAAAAGAAGAGGAAAGAAGAAAGAGGAGACAAGAGAGAGGAAACAAAAATCTTTTCCATGCTTGTACAATTCCTCCTCCTTCACCATTTCAAGCAGTTTAAGATGATCATTATTATAGAGGAAGCAGGAGTAAATTTTCAGAGTAAAAGGAAGACAGCACCATCAAGTGGCTCTGTAAGGCATTGTTTACTACTATTTTAATGCATTATAGAAAAAAATTATTGTCCAGATATGTACAGAATGGACTTCTTAAAATAGTTCAGATTGTGACAGATTAGATCCTGCAGAAATCTAATTTATTTTGAAGGCTATAATAAGGATAAGCATATTGATTTTTTTATATAGTTAATTTTGTAGAATTACTTACATTTTATTATGATACTAATAAAGAAATAGCATGATATTATTATTAACGGAACAGAGCCTTCTCACGGCAGAAAAAGTCTTGTACATTCTAACCACACTAGTGGGGGTCTTCAAGAGTTGGATGGCCCTGATCGCCAACATATCCTCTATGATGTGGGAAAACGTTGAGCAGATAGCAGCCTCACATCAGTTAGACTTAATTTCACCAGCAGCTAAAAATGTGAAATGAACTCCAAACTTAATTCCCCCCAGACCGACATCAGCCTTAAAAAAGAGAACTCATCTTGTGTGTCTAGAAGGATGAGATTAAATTAACAACAATGCAGTTAACAGTGCAGATTTTCATTTTACTATGAGATTATTTAATCTGTACATTTTTGCTGCTCTTTTCTGGGGGCAACACTTAACAGGTAAAGGAACTTTACACAGAACAAGAGTAGTACATTTGGAAACATATATTAAAGTGTTAGTTTCTGTGATAATGAAAAGTTTGTATTTCCATGAGGTATAAAGTCTGCCATATTTTGCAAATCCAAATTAAAAACAAAAAATAAAACAAAAAGTCAAACACAGTCATTCTCTCATTTTGCACAGATGCTGCTTTTCTGTAGTTGTACTCTACTTAGAGTAGTAAGCCTTATGTGACTGACAAAACATTTCAAAATCGTGAGCAACTTCAAATACCACAGCTGACTGCACTGAAGAGCGAGGATTTTCTGATGAAAAACTGAAATCCTGAACAAAACATTAGAGGCAATCTCTGCTTTTAAAACACTAGGAACACTATGTAGTCTTAAGGAAAATTATTTATTCCAAGCCCTTGCTAATTCAAATGAGCATATGTTTCCAAATAAAAACAATATGAAAGAAAACTTTGCAATATAGATACACCATCCAATCAGATCGCTGGCATTTCTAGCCATAATCTAACATCTACAGAAGAATACTCAGCACAATTTACTCTATTTACTGTAAAACTGAAAAGTGATTTTTAAAGGCATTTTTAACAGAAAGATATAATAATAATTTGTATACTTAAATTTATGTACATGATTGAGTATCTTGAACTGAAGTCTGTGCTTGCTACTCCCTAGGAAGCTATAAGTATATCCTATTATTCAACATTTCAATATTCAAAAGATCCTAGTCACCACACAATCTCTAGATTGAACAGCCCAAAGCCTGCATATTTTATTAGGCATCATGCAGAAACCGAGAACAGAGATTTAGAGATAAGAAACGGGTTACAGTAATTAGATCATACCGTTTCTCAGTTACGGTATATGCACATAATGACAACTCCATTAAAGTCAATTTTTATGGCATAGTAACTCAATTCTTGAAGGCAAAACAAAAGGAGTATATTCCTAAAAGATCTGCTTGAGGAATGATGGTAGTTTGATTACTTTTTTTAAAATGGCATGAAGTAAGTAGTATTTTCGGCATATGGAACAATATTCTTAACAAGTAAAATGTAATACAATTTAAATGTATCAAATGAGAATGAGAAACTTAACATAGAATGTTTTTTAAACTGGTGATATCTACTTCTTTCTGAACTCACTAAGGTTCTTCTTTTTTCCCCTTGAAGACAGGTATGATCGAATATAAAAATGTGAGGAAACAGGAACCAATTATCATTCCCAGCAAATAATATGCATGAATTGGCAGTGTGATTATGTATGCATCTGGATTAAGACAACATGCAACATCAGGTTTCAAAAGGAGAAATACGATAAAAACAACAAATTAAGACATTCGGGAATATTTTAAGTGACAAAAGAGAGTTTCTTACTGCATTCATTTGTGCTAAATATTGTGTTTGCCTAAAATGTTCAAACTAGCCCACTGTAAATTACATCTAAATGCACAGGTGTTTCATGTTATTACTAAACTGTAACTATGAAGTTCTAAACACTTCTAATCTATATCAATGTAATTTTATTATTCATCTTCATTTTAAATTACCAAGAAGCATTCATAAAGAATTAACATCTTATTCTGTTCAATTATACTAGCACCCTTCTTTAACACACAGTGAAATAAATCAGACCATGATAAAGTGTAACTTCTGCAACAGTGAAATTCAATATCTAAATATTTATAAATGTATTTATGTAAGTGACTTACGGCTAACAGAAATGTGACAGTAATAAATTGCATTTGTAGTGATTAAAGCTACTCAATTGTAAAGATGACCCAGTTCAGTATACTTTTTCAAACTCAAAACCAATAAAAGTGTTGTCTTATATATACATCTTTAAAATCTGCAGTAAAAACAATATAAATGGACTGTTACTTAACTTACTAACCTGTACATTATTCAGGTAAAGTATCCTATCTGTAATGGAATTAAAAAGCTTTTAAAAATACTGACAAAGACTGAAGAATAAATTGATGCACTCTTAATAACTCTAAATCATCTAGCTCTTTATGCCAAGAAGTGTTGACAATACCAACTTCAAGGTCATTGTCAACTTGGTAAGTCATTAGCAAATAAAATATGGCTTAATTGGAGCAAACTCAGCAAGGAGCTGCATTATTTTAAGTGAACACTGCAATATAACTTGAAGAAGAATTACTAATTGCCACTCCCGTTGACAATGAAATGGATGAAGAAGGTGCTTTGTAACTTTTTTCTATGACTTTCCCGTAATTAAATATGGAAATAGATTCTGTGAAGAATTAGAAGTCCCTGAGTGCATTAATTCAGGCACTAATGGACTGCCTTCCAGTGTTACAGCACACAGGTAGTTCCCAGCATGCTACCAACATTAGCTAATATATCAGTGTCAGACTCCAGCAGTACCCTTTAGTTTGAATACCCGACTCTGTAAAGCAGATTTAGGCTGATTACACATGCTGTTTTAAAAGAATGCATTTTTCATATTCTGAAATACTACCTGAAACTTTACATGCATTGATGAAACAGGTTGAGTAAGACCTGAGATCCCGTTGCCTGAAGATGTATGCAGATGTATTATATACATACAGTGCTTATGTAGCCTTTATAGCCACCTCACTAACCTCTAGCATAACAATTGTCAATGGTTTGGTTTTTTAAATATTTTAAATAAAACGCCTTTCAAAAATAACCCCATTTGCATATTTTTCATCTTTCCCAGCACAATGTATCACAATCTCCCTAGCACAATTACACCATTGAGGGTTATAACATTCAAACTAAGGGAGTTCCTCTCAGCACAGACCTCAATACTGCTGCTCTGTTCAAACATTCTATTTTCTCACTTTATGCCACAGAATATTCAGTTCCTCCAGCTCTCCCTCCAAACCATATTTTATGGGCAAGCAGCCCTAAATCTGCAGAGTTCCCTAAGTCCCAGCCTGATACACCAGTCCTTACACATTTTTAAAGCAACTGCCAATCTATCAAAGTATGGTAATACCATAAGAGCAAATGAAAATGAACAGCTGTTTGGTTTTTTTTAAACTAACTCTGTGATATTTATAGAGTGCATATGTTTAAATAGCTAAAATATTTGCATTATAAAATAGGATTTTAAGCATTTTTTTTGAATCGAAGACTTTGCAGATCTATATCTGTATCAGAGGGCCTAGCTCAGTAACATAATGCAAATTTGCTGCTCTTCCTTGGCATTACATGTGGGCACCCGTCCACTAAAGCACTTCACTATGTCCGTAGCTTAAAATACGCAAGCGGTCCTACTGCAGTCAAATGCAACAGTTACATGTTAATAGTTAAATACATAGTTAAGTGCTTTGCTGGACCTAGGCCATTGTTTTGACATTTGTTTGACAGTGAATATGTGCTTTGGGAATTCATTGCTTACCCAAAATATGTACCCATAGTAAGAAAAAAGCAGCAACTTGAGGAACCTTAGACAAGTGGATTGGGCTTTGAAGACACAATGAAGGAGCTTTGACCTAAAAATAGTGGTTGTGTAAAACAAAAATAAAAATTCAGCCCAACAGTTACTACACATACTCTGTCACTTCTCTAGGGAAAGATAAGGCCAAAACAGCTGTTGTAAGTGCTGAAAGAACACTCAAAATAGTTTATTATCCACTTAAGAACTTATATATTGTATCTGTTTTTCATGTTGTTTCTTGTTGCGTTATTGTATTTTAACTGTGAAAACTCACTGAATTATTAAAGCTTATATGCTGTTTTTATTTAAGCAAATTTATATTAAACAAATAAAAATATATAATCAGGTATGTTTTGCTAACAAGAAAGCACTCTCAAAAACCCCAGAAGACAGAATTGGTTTAGAGTATTTGAAAGCCCTTTCTCTCCTGAGGATCATAATGCTTTAGTTTTATGTTGTTGGTGTGTCTCTGATACACTTGATGGCTATTATTGCTCACACATATCCACACACAAAGTATTAACTGATCCCATTGATCCTGTAATAAGTATTAATAGAAACATGCATCTGCAGCATGTTTTCTACTATGAAGTACAATCTTGCAAACAAGTCCTTAGAACTAACAAAAAATTGTCCAATTCTAAGAGAAACAGGAGGCTGACAAGACTGAGGCATGATTATCTCTACCCATAGCAGAATCAGAAATAAACAAAGAAAAACAGAATATTTTATTAAAACCAACACATAGATACAGAACAGAAGGTTCAACAGATGAATGGTCTCGAATGAATCATTTAAATGTTTTCCCCTCTAGCCCTTACGTTTAAAGTAGTCAAAACTATGATCTCAAGCTATGACCAGTATTTCTGTGCTGTATCCAACTCCAAAACCCAACTGAGATGTCAAAAAAAAAACCCTATTAACAGAAACCAAGAGGAACTAAGACAAGAAACACAGACAAATCAAAACCAACACGACCATACTACAATCTTCCTATAACCTGTTCATAAGAAAGAATGGTAGTTAGAGATAGGGCAATGACTGCTAAGATAATCTACAGTAAGGACTTGACTTAGAAAAGTATTGAGCCACTCAAACACTTTTCTCTGGTTGTGGGGCAGTTACTTAAACAGAAACGAATAATTACATGCTTGAAAAGATGCCTATCTTTTCCCGTTAAGGGGTTCATTATTTCCCTTAACAGACAGAAACAAAGCTCCTCTTTGTCCTCAAAACTCTTATTTTTTCCAACAAATTCAAGATGTAAATATAGTAGGCAAATTAAAATCCTTAAAGAGCTTTTTTTTAATCCTTTTATGTAGGATAACTACCTCAGAAGTACCCAACCTTCTTTAAATACCACCAGTCTTGAAAATAAATTAAACTAAAGCTGTCATGGTAAAGGATCAAGATATCTTACAGTCTCTAGGATGCCAGATCTGACAGAAGTTTCCTGCCCTTCTTACGCAGATTCTTTAAGCATCATTGGACCAGTATTTGGTAATATTTCTTCTATAACAACAGTAATAGTTGGTATTTACAAAGGAATTTGGTTGACAGCTCTGTACAGATGCAAAGAGTTCTGAAATTCTTGGGCACTCACACCAGAATACAGAACAAAATACTCCAGTCAGATTTTTACCAGTGATGAAATGGTCAACATTCCTGAAAACAAACAAAAAATTAAGTTCTCATGCAAAGCTGTCTTTTAACATCATCAGTTACATCTATAATTCAAAAATTGTTTCTGCATAAATTATGTAAAAGAAATACAAATTTTGAGTAAAAACTTCAGTTGTACATTCTTTGAGTTCTCCTGTCCTTTTGCCTCTTCCTTCCTAAAAGATAAAGGAAATCGTCCAAATCTAGAAATCAGAACCCTACTTCAGATTGAAATTCTCACGTTCCCAAACACCTTTTCAGTATACTATTTCATGTCCTGCCTTAGTTTTTCATTTAACTACTATAATTGCAGATAACTACACAGATTCTACATGTGATTACTTGCAGACTATTAGTTTTGCTTATTCAATGTTTAGAAAAGATGATGCCTTATATTTGTGCAACAGCACTCACAGAAAATGTGATTCCTAACAAAAATGCTGAAGTGCTAGCATGAAATATTTAGAAATGGTTGCAATCTGGATCACCCAAACAACTCTGCTGCCCCCTAATGCATTTCTTAGAAAAATAATTACAGGGGAAAATAGTAACCAAAAAGAATTAATTATTCTCTTTTTTAGTTTGGTTAATTGTGAACCATAATTCACTTTATGCAATTAGTATTGCCTAAGCATCCCCTTTGTCATAAGTGCTATATATAGCTGATGTTGCTACTTCAGAATCAGCTGTAATAAGGAACAGTGAACAGTAGCTATTGAGGCCTTTCAAATGGAAGATGTTTTTAATGTGCAATGTGTTTGAGAAGGTGTGACAGAAACATTAAAGAACACACTGTTTATTATAATACTGTAAAAATTTACATCTCACAACAGAACACAAGAGTTACTACCCACGTGACAGAATTTGAATCTGTCATGTCTCAAGAAAGTCATCTCACATAATTAAAAGAACATCTCATTTTGCAATGTAGATTTGATAGCAGATTTACAACCTTTCAGCTCTAAAAGTGATTTAGCAATATGAAAATTTTTAAATATTAATTAATTCTTTGAATAAGCAGTAAGTTGAACTAGAACTAAAAATACAGAGTGTACAAAAAGACTTTGTAGTAAAACTACTAATCTACACACTTGGAAATTAGCATTTTTTGCCATTTTTTGCCAACTATTCTGTTAGTAGGAGTCACACAATTAAATTCCAAGTACCTTTTGAGAAAAAAAAAATTAATACATCAGTATCCTGACCTACAATGATACCCTTTTAATTAAAGACAAAAATGTCAAGAATGATTTGGGTTTTTTCCCATTACTCCCTTCATAAGAATTCAAATATATCTGTGACTTTTTTTTTAATTTTTTTTTTAAATCACAGAAGAAACAACTGAATTGAAAGAATGTGATTCTAGTACAGTACATATCCTGAGTGCTACCTTAAAAATACATCTTTGTGACTGTTTTATTTTTATTTGCAAATATTCCAGATAAATTTCCCAGATTTGGGCAAAATTTTTTCTTAACTGTAGGTCACAAAAAATTTCAAAGGAAATTAAAAAAAATCACAGAAATACATTAATATTTTTAATCAATTTCCTCATAGCTTTGTTATTTTAGGAAAGTAATGCCTGTAAAAAAGCATAAGCAGGTTTCTTCGCAACCTCTACACACTAAGCCTCTCTAGTATTGCTTGCAGAATTGTCACATGCTTTTACGTTACCTTTCTGTCCAAGCAGAAAAGACAGCAATAACTCTCTTCCAGAGGTACAAGTTTTTTTCCCCTAGTCTTGTAACTAAAGTAGTGAAGCAGGTACGACATGAGACTTCATTAGATTTCTATCCATATTGTCCAGTAACATCCTACTATAGAATCAGGAACCTGGTGGTACCAGTTCTATTTTTGTTCTTCTAGGAGAAAACAGAACAGGACAATCTTTTGTGGTTGTTGTGGAGCTGAGAAGGAGGTGGTGTTTGTTTGTTTTTATTTAAAAAAAAAAAAAAACCACATTATTTTATTGTTTTACCTTTAGTGATGTGGGAGTCATTAAAAGTAACTTACAAATAGTATCTGAATGTAAGCCAGCATTGTGTCTCTGAGGTGGATACTGTTTTATAAGAGTGCCATCCTCACCTTCCTCATATTCAAAACCCTGACCAGGAGAAGGAATAGAGGGATCATCCTCCTTTCAGCAGATTTTTATGGAGTCTGCAGCTCTCAATAATAAAAAAAATGATATATCTTTAAAATATATATACATTTTAAAATAGATTATTCACACATCTTTACTCACTGTAAATAAACAGAAAATGGGTATCCCTGAAGTAACCAAATACCCTATACTATAAAAACAAACACACACCACCACCAAAAAAAAAAAAACCACCACACTTTTACTTTACAGTTGGAGGTGCAAGATCTCAGAATACTACAGAACAAATAGGAAATCCCACAGCAGCAATAACTTTATAATATCACATGCACAGACAAATGACATCAATTTTAGTTAGCTGTGTCACACTGTTGCACAAGCATAAACCAATTAAATTGTGGAGGTGTATAGCTAATAGGATTACTAATACTCCCTCTAAGCCAATTCAGAAACGGCAATGTTATCTTCTGGCTTCTCCATCATATTCAAGAATGCCTAACAATGTTAGGGCATTTGTAACCACTAGATGGTATCAGTACCCCGGCCCTACCTGCCATTTAGTAATGTGAAAAATCTCAGCCACTTATTTAGCTTCCGTATCTACTGCAAATTAAACTCCCCAAATCCATTTCTCTACAAAGTTCAAAAACTCTTTATATATTAGCATTAATGGCTAGATATTTGTTTGGATCTGTTGGGTTACAGATGACATACAAAGCAAAGTATATTTCAATAACTTTAAAAACTGTTAAAAAAAAAAAGGTTACGCTTGCTGTAGACACAACCTTGAATGTGTAAATATTCAATCATTTTTGCACTTGGCATGGCTTAGCTTAGCTTTTCAGAATATTAGCATAATAAAACATTATCACAAGTGTTCAGTAATATGCTTGATCATTTTTTTTAAAGGAAATTAACATTACACAGACATTTAAAATTAGCATACCAGCTGACTATGCTCTTTGGACTCTCTCTGGTTTTTGCTATTTCTAGCCAACTCCATTGCAGGATCTTGGTTATAGCTGCCAGGTCCTGGAATAATTGCATTGATCTCTTTGAAGCGCTTCTCTTATTTGGCAGACTCTTGCCACCTTTTATGTTCTAAAATACATTTTAAAAAAACAACCAAGAAAACCACCAACAAAAAAAAAAAAAACAACCCAAAACAGAAAAACATTACCATAAATTAATGAACATGATAAAAATTTTATCAAAATAATTCTGATGCCTAGATGCATCCATAAAAAAAAAATCTGCAACCAGTAAATATTAAAGTATGTAGATAATGATTACTTTTTTCAAAGTTGTTTTACTTGATTTCAATTAGGAAAAGTGATCACATAAAAAGCTAAAAATCATTATTTCTCATCTTCATCCTGCAGTGAATTACTGTTTCTAAATTTTCTGACATATTCTAGTCTGTAACCCAAAGAGTTTCAATAAAGTAAAATAATGAATAAAACTGTACAGTAAAAACCAAAAGCACATTTCATTATTTACTCTATAATAGTAAAGACCCTGCCATTGAAGAACTCAGCAAGCCAAGTTCTAAACAGTAATCTAATCAGTATCAGTTCCTTCAGTTTGAATATTTTAGTGTCCTAAACATTTTAGTCATAACTGAGCTTTATATACAGAACCCTCTATACTTAAGTACATCAAACTGAACTGATAGACTGTGGTTTTCTTAATTACTAAGAAGCTACAGCATTCTTTTTTAAAATATTCCGGAGGATTTAAATGGTTTGACAAGTGAGCTCCATGGTAATTCTTCAAACAGTGGAGATAGCCTGTTGTAGATGTCAGGAAAAAATGTAATCACCTGCCCAAGAAAATTAATTAGAAAACAAGACTGAAGTACTTTACTTCCTACTACTCTAAATGGGACGTAAGACATGAACTGTAAGGAAATCCTTAGGAGATTTCCAAACAACTTCATCATTAGTGCTGCTGCTGTAACTGTCAACCACTGAAAATGCATTTTTTGCATACTTTTAAAATAAGCATCTTTACTAAACGTAAATTTTCAGATATAGCTTGCTTTAGTTTTTTACCAACATCTCACATAGTAACACATTATTTATGCAGTATTATGGCAGGTGTGATGGAAAACAGTGTAGCACAAGAATAAATTAATAAATATACACAACATGATCTATCTCAGTTGAAACCTGAAAAGATGCCCTTCTGCAAAGCCTGTCATCTGCCAATTTTTGTAGCATATTGTTCTCACCACTATGCTCCCATAAAACACAATGGTGATCCACAGCTTCCACAATGAACAATGAATAATCAGATAGAAGTGCCAAAGATAAGTGCCTTTCACATCACTAACTTCAAACTATTATGTCTAAAAACAGAGTAAAGGTTCTCATACGCAACATTATTACTTAATGAGTTATTTGACCTTTTTTCATTATAATTTAAGCTGGAAAAAGAAGATAAATGAGGAAGAGCAGTGAAGACACTTTATGATACACTGTACTCTACGACTGATTTTATCATTCTAGTACAAAATTTAATGCAACAAACAGCTTTATCACCTTTTCCCACTTTTGAATGTATATAGCAGTCAGCCTGTCTTAAATGATTGTATAGTAAGAAAAAAAAACCAACTAAAAATAAGTATACTACATGACATACCATTTAATATGGGTGTTTTCATTGTCAGTTAGCCCCATGCTGCATTGTTTTATGTATTTTGTAGCTGTTGACACTGATACTACTTCAGAGACATGCTATGCTCTTGTTCTATAAAGTTTACCCCACATATTAAAGCTTAAAAAGATGAATTTACATTTTTCTTCTTAACATAAGGACTTAATTACATGTCTAAAGATGGGTTTCATTTCAAGTTGTAAGCATCACTCTTCGAGAGTAGTAAGAAGTACTGCCTCAGGCAAACAGCATCCCTGCTCAGCTTCCAGTAGTGAGAGACACTGTTCCCACACACTTATCTTTGCTAGCAGATAGGGAAAAAGAGACAAAAAATTCACCCTTCAATGCCTAGAAGTACCCAAGAAAGCATTAGGAAGATCAGACTTCTGCATTCCAAGAACAGGACTGCAACTGCAGCATTTTGTGATGCAAGGATGAAGGAGGAGAACTTAAAAGCACATCCTTCCACAGATTTCACAAGAGTCATGTCCAATTCTGATTTTTTCACCTGATCCCTGCTTCATGCTCCCTAGCTAAAATACCAGCAGCCTCTGTGGCACCAACTTAAAACCATAGCCTCTCTCCAGCTTTGAGGTCTCATGCGATGGCAGCAGACAGGTCAGGCTCCAGAGCAGGAGAGGGGGAAAACACCACGCAGCAGCCACGGTGGCAGCCTCCTCTGCTGCACAGCACAGCGGCTGTACGGGAAGGCATACAAACACCTGCTGCGCTCTCTGCCACCGTTTGTTCCCATCACAGAAAAATTACAATATGGAATCAAACTACAAGTCCACCTTGCGCTGTACTACCATCTTCCTTGCTAATCCGCTGTAGTGGGGTTAAGCGTGCAGCAGTATTTCTCCTAATACTCACTACCAGATTCTAGCAATCTGCAGCTCAGTAACTTCCTACTGAAGTACATTTAACGCGTCTTCAGAATTTCTGCTTCCACACTTTTTCTAATCTTTGATCATATAACTATGTATCCTTTTGTCCTGAACATTTCACTGGATAATTTCACATGATATCCCTCGGTTTTTGCATTAGGAAGAAAAAAAAAAACACCAACAGTCATTTCTCATTCATCTGTTCTATGAAACTCAACACTACACAGACTTCTATTACCTTGGTTGTAACTTTTCCAGGATGAAGAACCCTCATCTGTCTAATGACTCCTTAAGAAAATGTCTTTTCATATCTATGATCATCCTTGTGTCTCCTTCTCTGTATGTATTTTAATTTTATAATACACTTTCAGAAGAGAGGTAACCAGAACTTCAGGTAACAATGAATCTTGCAGGCAAACTATGGCATTTATGCAAGGTCATAAAAGGTTTTATGGTTTGTTTTCTATCCCTTTTCTAATAATTCCTAATAGTCTAGTTGCCTTTTTTTTTTTTTTGATTGCTACTGTGCTTTGAGCTCGCATTTGCCTAGAATGAAGTGGTATAATTTTAAGATCTCTCTCATGCCATATGTAATTCAGTGTCCTTGGTTTTAATGTGGAAAATTAAGATTGGTTTTCCCAAGTGCATATATCTGCACTGAATCTCACACGCCATTTTATCACTCCATCGTGCAGTATCATGAAGTCTTTCTACAGCTCTTTGTTACAAGATTTCATTTTTACTACCTTAAATAAATCAGTGCAGTGAGCAAAGTTTACCACCTTGCTCATCCCTTTTTTCCAGATCACTTATGGGGATATTAGATGGCAGAGACCCTAGAACAAATTCCAGTGAGACTTCCTTACATAGGAAAGCCAGCAATTACTTCTCATCTTGTTTTCTATTTGTTGACAATTATTAAACATTGATACATAGAAGTTCAATTTCTTTAAACTCATTTGGTGAGTGACACCATTCAAAGTGTTTCTGTAAACTCTTATAGAATACATCAATTAAATCAAAATTACAGCTTGTTTACCGGCCCTTTCAAAGCCCTCTAATAGGTCTGTAAGACACCTTTTACAAGTTGCACAGTCTTTCCCATTATATCAATCTTATCCACATGCCTACAGCTCTATCCTTTATCACATAAATTCCACCAGATGACTTCATACAGAATCCAAACTTACTAGCCCTACATTTGCCAATTTTTATGTTAAAACTCTTCAAAAATGTGTCATGTACACCACCACCTGTTCTCTCAGTACTAACAAGATTGTAAGTAATAGTTTGCATACCATAGTTAGTTAGTCAGTGGTTTCATACGTGAGTTTCATTAAAACTCTTTGGTGAACACAGACTTGCTTAGGGATCTTAACCTGGCAATTTCTTCTTCCAACAATCTATTCTAAGAAAACTCCTTCAAAACACATACAGAGAGACCATTCCGTGGGAACATCCTTAAGCTCCTTTCCAGTCAACAAGGACAAGATTCAGCTTTCAGCTTTTTTTTTTTTTTCCTGTCTTGGTTTTCTTTGGATAATCCTTTTATACCTGTAAAAGGATCAGCTGTTTGCCCTGTAAATTCTCCAGCAGGCTTCTTACCTGTGACATATTTGTACAAGGATTCTTAGTAGTTTCTATTTCTTTGAAAACTCATTCCTCATAATCATTTTGACGTGCCCTATCGTGGTTTTATATTCAATTTGTGAGTGTAACAGTTTCATCTTACTCTCAATAAATCATTTTTCCCAGAATTTGTGTATGCTTGCTTGTTTTAATTGCTCTAGAATCCAGCTGATAAGTGATAGGCATTTGACCTACGCTTCTAGTATAACTTTTGTTAAGAATGTCCACTCCACTTGCAAGAATTTCACCCATTTGACTGACCATTTCCATTTCTTTGTGAAAAGCTTTATCATTCTATAGAATACCCCTTTTTGAAATTAAACATGCTTAGCATTTGCTACTAGTTTTTTTCCTGTTCTTTCAAGAATGCTAAATTTAAGTACTTTATGGACACTCTTAGACTAGCTAGTGAGTAGTAACATTCTGAAACATGCTGCTCAGAGGGTCGAAATTACCTCTCCTTCTCTGCAGTCCATTAATCAGTTCTCTATCATGTCTAAAGAGTGCTGCACCACTCAGCACACTGCCAAGCCTGATGAGATCTCCACTCAAAGTGTAGAGGGGTAACCAACCTCTTCCCCATAATTCTGTTTTTGTCACCACAGCCCTCCTGATCTTCCTTGCTCTGCTACCACTTCTACCAGTCTAACATTGCATTTTGCTACCAGGAGATGGAATTTCTGTTCAGTGTAAAATAGTTGTTGACAAAAAGCAACCTACATGTATGATAGGACTTTAAGGGGACTCAGGTAGGGGTAGTTTGTTTGGGTTCAGGGATTTATTTCATTTTACAAACTGCAACTAAGAGAAAATATGCTGTTGCTCTTTAAGAATTTGTATACTGATGTGGTGGGTTAACCCTGGATGGACACCAGGTACCCACCAAAGCCATTCTATCACTCCCCCTCCTCAGCTGGACAGGGGAGAGAAAATATAACAACAAAAAGACTTGTGGGTCGAGATAAGGACAGGGATACATCACTCAGTCAATTACCATCATGGGCAAAAACAGACTCAACTTGAGGAAAATTAACTTAATTTATTGCCAATCAACCAGAGTAGGGTAATGAGAAATAAAACCAAATCTCAAAATACCTTCCCTCCACCCCTCTCTTCTTCCCAGGCACAACTTCACTCTCGGATTCTCTACCTATCCCCCCACCCTGCCTCCAGTGGCGCAGGGGGATGGGGAATGGGGGTTACAGTCAGTTCATCACACATTGTCCCTGCCGCTTCATCCTCTTCAGGAGCAGGACACATCACACTCTTCCCCTGCTCCAGTGTGGGGTCCCTCCCACAGGAGACAGTCCTCCATGAAATTCTCCAATGTGAGCCCTTCCCATGGGCTGCAGTTTTTCACAAACTGCTCCAGCGTGGGCCCCTTCCATGGGGTGCAGTCCTTCAGGCACAGACTGCTCCAGTGTGGGTCCCCCATGGAGTCACAAGTCCTGCCAGAAAACCTGCTCCGTGGGCTCCTCTCTCCACAGATCCGCAGGTCCTGCCAGATGCCTGCTCCAGCATGGGCTTCCCACGGGGTCACAGCCTCCTTCAGGCACCCACCTGCTCCAGCGTGGGGTCCTCCACAGGCTGCAGGTGGATATTTACTCCACTGTGGACCTCCCTGGGCTGCAGGGGGACAGCCTGCCTCACCATGGTGTTCCCCATGGGCTGCAGGGGAATCTCTGCTCCAGTACCTGGAGCACCTCTTCCCCCTCCTTCACTGACGTGGGGGTCTGCAGGGTTGTTACTCTTACGTGTTCTCGCTCATGTCTCCAGCTGCCATTTCTCTGCCCCCTGCAGCTTTTTCCCCTTCTTAAATCTGTTCTCCCAGAGGCGTTACCACTATTGCTGATGGGCTCAGACTTGGCTGGCGGCAGGTCCGTCTTAGAGCCAGCTGGCATTGGCTCTGTCGGACATAGAGGAAGTTTCCAGCAGCTTCTCACAGAAACCACCCATGTAACACCACCCTCACCCCCCGCTAGCAAAACCTTGCCACACAAACCCAATACAACTGACAAAGACCAGCTGATTATTTTCTTTCCACCAATTTCTGTTATATTTTATGTCTCTTCAAAACCAAGCAGTCCAGTTCTCTTTTCCTATTTTTTACATTTGTAACACCTATAAAAAAGCATGAACACTTAGTTCAGCTGCCTATTTGCCTAATGAGTTTTATTAACACCTGCCCTACCTTTGAGGTTTTTACAACTTCACTAACAAGAGAATATACCATGCCAAATTCTGTAATCTTGCACACATGCCACTTTTGCCCCTAGTCCTAGTTTAAACAATAGGGTCCTTAATGCACAGTTGGGTTCTGTGTTCTGATGGGAGGCGTGCACACCCCAGCCATAAATCCTACCAATCTCCTGCATGGATTAAGAAGACATGATCCCAGATCTGCAGAATCTTCAAACTGTTACATCTCTAGTTCAGTAAACACAACATTAATCAACAAAACCAACTACTAAACATAAAGAAAATAATGTAATTCAATTAAATTACAAGTTCTCTGTTTTGTTATTATTAAAAATAAATGTATGTGTAAAATAAAGCAGTAAAAATCTGCCCACCTTGGGAAGGTCTCTACCTTTCCTCTCAACATCAGCTAGATTCACTTTTCTCTTTCAGAGACAAGTATTTAACAAAACTAATGCACAATTCTTATTTCTTTAGAAATTGTTCTCCTATTAGTTCATTAGGCTACAAAGACATTTTTAACTACAGCACAATCTGTAACTTGGAACAAGTAACAAAAAAAGTCTAGGAAATATGTAAAAAGACTAAGGCAAAACTGAGATTTTTAAACATCAGACAGCACTCGTCTTCAGGGGCAAGATTGTAAGAATCTTACTACAGAAAAAAAAAACAGCAGCTAGGGGAAACAGACAGGATACATGAGATTAAATAGTAATCATAACAAATGGTCTCTTCCTGTATTTTTTTTCCATTGTTGGCCAACTCACTTGTAAGAAAAATTTATTCTAATCAAATCTGTTATAAGACTACTGCTGATTGTTGCCATCCTAAGAACAAGGTTTCAAACTTTAGATGGTAAAAGATGCATGCAGTCGGCTAATCTCCAATTCCACCCTCCCCTATTGTTTACCTCTAACTTTGCTATAGAACTAAAGTATTTTAAGCTTAGATCATTATGATCATGTACCCTAATAAATATGGTAACTAGAAAGTGTTGGATCAACAAAAGCACACTGAAAACAATTTTAAGATCGAATCTATTTCTCTGTTAATATAACAATGCCTAATTACAAATTTCTTTTCAGCTGAGATTTTGTTGTGCTCAAACACATTACTGTCTTCAGGGTCACTGGAATAGTTTTCAATCTACTTGTCAGTATTTCTAAACTGCAGCAATGTTGAAGTAAAGGCAAACGAAACCAAGGAAAAGAATATATCATTATTTTATATACTTTTGACCATTGTTGATATTTTCTTTCAGTAAGTCAAAGTAAAAAGCTTAAAACTTTTAAAATTTATTTAAAGCAGAACATTTCTCACCTAACCCTACATATAAGTTTGATGGACTTCAGTGTTTTTATGCTTATAAACTGTATCTTTCATCCCACCATTACCAGAAAACAAAGAGTACTGTAGTTTCAGAACAGCTTTCTAAGTAATCTGCTGTAAAGGGGGTTAAAGAGCACAGAGTCACCACATATCCTAGTAGCTGCAGATATGAGGATCAGGAAAGGACTAATATTTATATTGTTTGGTAATATTTTAGAAATACATAGAGCTCTGGCAAAATAAAAAAAAAAGTTGATGCAGCCAAATAGAAAAGTGTATGTGCTACAAATGGATATATCAAGTCATTGAAAAGTTCTCAAGTCATTTTAAGACTTAGTGGAGATGCAAAAATTGAACTGGCTTCATACTATCATATTATTTATATGCTAAATTACATCACCTTTGTCTTTGTAACAACAAAAGTTAGAAAACCTTGTTACAAAGAAATATAAACACAGTAAGACACATTTACGCCTCACTGCACACTAACTGCTATTTGAAACTCACTTCTACTTTAGGCTGTGCTGCAACTTCTTAAATAATTTTTAACCTTAAAGATGCTATTACCTCACTACTCAAAAAAGGCACACCTACTTCACAGAAGCACAACACCGGGGGAGGGGGAATACGCTTCCATCCTTTTTATGCAAAGCACAGTGATCTGAAATACCTGAGTGTGAGAAATGCACTCATGCTGAATTTCATGAATTTTACAAGTTTATTATAGAACAAAAGGCAAACAGCGCTGGGCACATGGTCAAAACCAGAGGCGCGCCGGTTATACCCAAACTTGCCTTTTTATACACTGTGTTCGTGGTGTTTCCAAGGGGTTATTTTAATACTGCAGGTATCTATTAACATAAGTCCACCCCAGAGCACCCCCACTTGCGCGTGTCTCTTGTGGTTTGGAGGGGCCTTCGGGGATCTGCAAGGGATGAAGTCAGTAGTCTTCCTCTAGCTGCACTTTTCACCCTGTCATTTTCCTCCAGTTGCACTTTTCAATATTTTCACATTAAACTTCTGTTTTTCCTTTGTTCTTCTCATATCTTTCATGTCAAATAATCTTTGACCCCCAAAATGCTGTTCTCATGCTAACAAATCACTCCTTATCTTCTTGTGTTCTCAGTTTCACTCGTCCTTGAGTCCATATGTCTGTTTTTCTGTGTTTTCACATATCTATCTACACATCCTTTAATTATTTGAGTTACAGGATGTCTTATCTCATCAGAAGAAACTATATATTCTGCTTGTGCCCATTTATTGCCTACAAACTATAAAATACAATTGATGCCTGGAACATACCAACTACATATTTCCAGCGTTAAGGCCTAATTTAGCGGCAGCAAGGCAAACAGCCTTTCGGGACCTAGCTTATGCAGTAGTTAGGCAAATTTCAGTGTCCTCATTTTGCGAAAGCCAATATACATTTCACACTGAGGCAATCTCGCTGCAGAACGGAGCACAGGTAAATCGACACTGCCGAGAAACTGCCCAGCGTCGAGCTACGCGTTGCAAACCCAAGGGCTGCGACACAGGCGCGGCTCACCTCACCAGCCCCGCGACGCCTTGACGCCTCTCCCGCCCGCGCCCCGCCTGGTGGCGGCTAACGAAACGCGCTGCTGCCGCCGGACGTACAGTGTTGTTACGTCCAGCCCTCCATTCCCATCACAGACCTGAGGAGCCAGACGCTTCGAGCCGACCGGCCACTGCCTATGGGACCGGCAGCCGCAGCGTCCAGCCACGGGCGCTGCGGAGAGGGCCGAGCCGGAGGGCCTTGGCCCCCGGTGGCGAGGCAGCACCGTTGCCTCCCACCCCCCAGCCTGCCCTTGCGCAGCCTGCGGCCACCGCACGTGGCCCCGGCCGTCGCCATCGTAGCGACAGTGAGTGGCCAGTGCTGCTGCCACTTTTCTCTCTCGCCCCCTCAGCCTCTCCGTGCCGCTTCCCACGGCTGGGCCTTATGGTTTTGCGCAGAAGATCTTGACAGCTTGGGGGCTGTGGCACGGGAGGTGGCCCCCGCCGCCTGCCCCCACCCGGGCCGTAGCGACTTCTCCCCAGGCACCGGCTCAGGCTTGGCGGTGCCCGCTGCAGCTCCGGGCAGGCTCTGAGGAGGCCTGGCCCGAAAGGAGTTCCTCCCTCCCATTTCTTTTCTTTGTCCTTTAAAGTGGTACTTGGCCTGCAGCAGAGCTTTATTTCGCGTTTGTCCCGCAGTAGAGGCTGCCACCATTCAGCCTCCTCACAGAAATCACAGTAAACCAGAGACAAGTATGGTGATGGTGCTTTTGAACAGCCTCATTCTGTTTGTTTTAATAGGTCTTACCTGGTTCCATGTCCTCATTAATGACTAGAGCACGAACGGTAGTGGGAATCCCTCAGCTGAAGTACCCACGTCCTGCAGAAGCTGTAGGAGAGGTGAGAAGACAGCAAACTCTTCTGGGAGATAAGCAGCGTGTCTCAAACAGGCAGCAAAGCTTTCCTCCAGCAAGCCTTCAAAGAGGCTAAACAAGCCCCTGGAATGATTATTGCTAATAATTATAACAAATAGTATTACATGTTGTGCTGTTTCCATCTTTGTTTCCCAAAAAACTCTCAAGTGACAAATGCTAATCGCGTAACTTTTTTTCCTCCCACACCACAGTGACTGAGCTACATAGTTTCTAGCCTCACGTCCATATGTAGCACTGCCTTTCCAAGCTGCTGACAGCTGGCCTCAATGTTTGCTCTCAAAACGCAGCACTCTGTGCAAACATGCCCTCTTTCTGCTTGGACCCCAGGAGCAGCTCAGTGACTTGTTTCTTTGCACCAGGCTTACCACTAAAGAGTACAGGTGATTTCCTGAAAACGCCTCATACCACAACTTGGTATATCCACTCAAACTATAGAGAAATGTGGGAAGACAAATGAAGCAGCACATTTTCTCCCTTGACACATGCATTTAGATGGGAGATGAAACATGAGGTATTTCCCACTGCTGAAAATGGAAAGCATTGGAAAAGCAGTTGCCTCCAAGCAGGCAATCATTCACACCCTATTGTTCCCATCAACCTACACCTTTTAGTAGAATTGTATTTACTGAGGGCATGTTAAGGTTCAGAGTCCCCTATTTAAACATATCTCAGCATTTCTGGGAACATCTTTCTTACATTCACACGGAGCATTTGTATAAAACTGGTGCAGATTCCTCGTGACCACAGCTGGCTGTGCAGGCAGTGAATTTAGCCCCCAAGCTGAGAAACTAAAAATACAGTAATAAAATTTAAACTCTAATGGATTTAATTCTCAATAGAATTATTTTTTTTCTTAACGTTAGGCCTGCATGTGTGGGAAGAAATGGCAATATACACGACATTAAAAATATTTACTCACCTTCATTAGTACTAACAGACAGAATTTCCTGGTGTGGTTTTCAACAATAGCTTTGTAGAACACAGTTTTAAAAAGACACACAACCACAAGAAAAGAAATACTACAGAGGTAGCTGTAGATGGCGTATTTTCCCAATTTTCCTCAGGTTGTATGCGGTATAGCTGAACTCTGCCCATTTCACCATTGCAAACATGATGCAGCAGAAATCTTGCCCATTTCCAGCGTTTTCACCAAAGAAGTATTTATAAATAATATCTTCAGGCTACTACAGCTCTGAGATTAAACATATCCATACAGTACTATCTACTCACATGAAGCAATCATGCTTCATCAACATCCATTCCAGAATTACATGCAGTAAGGATCATTTTAAAAAGCTGCAACAGGTGGAAATCAATAATGTAACTCTTCTATCATAAGTGATATTCTTCCTGTTCAGGTAAAGTATTCGTGACTTTTATTCAGGTTATGTATGTGAAATGCTAATAGAGCTCTCACTTAAGCAAACTCTTAAATATGCATGACAAGGATCTGAGTTCACCTGAGTATGGGTCCTTGATCCAGGACCGACAATGACCCCTGTGCCAGTAACTGCATTCAGTATACAAAGTCTCTGCTTCTATAATTATTTCTGGAGCAGGCTTCATGCAGCAAAAACTGCAAGCTTCTGCTCCTCTCTTTTTCTGGTATCATCCTTATTTGAATTGGATGTAGTCATATATTCCTATCTGAGTGAGGCTGGAAAGAAATTGCTGTAGTATAAAATCTTGTAAGGAGAGGAAGCCAATAAAAATAGATGTGTTTTACATCTCTGAAGAAAATTTAGAAGACTCACACAGGCATCCTCATAAAAAACAATTTCACAACATGCAACTAACAGTTTGCCAAAATACCAGAATAGATAATAATAATAAAAAAAAATTTAAAGAGAGAGATGTATTTTGGGGTGGTTCACATGAGAAGTCCCAAGCTTAAAATGCAGCATGAGAGGTGGAGCCATTAGACATGAAGGAAAGCTTCCTAGTGAAGAGCGTTTCATGGAAATTGTAGAAATTAAATAATGTAAATAGATATTTCTAAAATAAAAATGTACATATTGAAAATACAAAGCATTAAATGTATTTTAAAAAAGAGGTGCCCAAGCAGTGTGAAAAGGTTCTTTAATAATGCTGTGCTCCTATTTCTGATGCACCTACGATCATTTAGACTCTGAAATTCATCTGCTCTAAATTACACTATACAAAGATGCTGCTTAAAGACAATGTAGCAATGAGAAAGGACTACATTTTAGTAGCAGATAAAGAGAGAGGGGAAGACACCAAAAATGGGCTCATTACAAAAGAAACAGTGAACAAGGAGACTGAAGATCACCAAGAGGATAAATTATAAATGTTTTAAGATAATTCGGATGAAACAGTCCAGATTTCTAATCTTAGGCCAGATGTCTTTCTGTTGGGACTATTCCCAAGAGATGATTCCCCTTACGCTAGCATTTCTTACTACATCCTGCTGCAAATTTTGCATCTGTTTCATTTTTCAAGCCTGTCATGTGAAAATATCTAACCATAGTTTTTCACCAGGGTTCTTTCTACAGCTCAGACCACACTCTGCCCACATTATTGTCTTCCAGTCTGCTGTGAGATTTGTTGATTCATTTCTTTTTCCCATTTCCAAGTAGCTATACAGGCAGCAAGTTGCAGTTGTAACTACTGCTACCAGTTGTATATACAATTTGTCCATGCAGTAACACATGTTTGTCTAGAGAAAAGGAGACACTGGTCTGGCTGAGGACAGCTCTGACACAAAAACATACTTGTTCCAATTGTTTTCCCCAGTTCCAATACTGTCTTCTAATTCTTCATGCATGTTTTCTATTTATCATTATTTTTGTATATTTCTGTTGCATCCAAAACACCAAATCCAGAATCAAATTCTCAATGCAGTAAATACAGTTCATATACATGAATACAAAGACTTCTGCAGATAGAGGAACGCCAATGCCATCAGCAGAACAATTTTAAAAATAAGCAAGTTGCATTGATAAATATGGTCCCAGATTTGCACTTCAAACCTGCCACAATATATTAGAAACAATTGCACAACATCCAAAACATGGCATAGGTTGAGAAAGGTAGCATGTTGCATTACTTACTGAATCTGAATATTGGATTTCTAACAGTGGAAAAAAAGCTAAAGAAGTGGGTTTGGGGTTTTCTTTGTTTGCTTGTTTTAAACAAGAAGATTTTATAAATAAAAGCTGTGATTCAGAAGTTCTGAGCTTTCACACCATGTAATATAAACACATTACACATGTTAATTCTCCTCTCCAAAGGGGGTGATTAGTACTGATAAAATGCTTCAGAATGCATAAAGTTGTCTTTAACCACTTAGTATTTTCCATTAACATGCATAGTGCATGCATCTATCTACGTTTACTATCAATCAATATGTCTTTTGACAGGAGCTGGTTAAAAGCTGCCTTCATGAAGAGTAACCATCTTCTGCTACAGAACATCATTATAGCAGGCTTGGTCCTTTGGAAACAAATTCCATCAGCTATCTCAAGAAACAGAACAGTGAACACTATCGGCCATGGATGTATTTTTAGTAGTTCAGAGTTTCTAGTTATACCCTTTGTATCCAACCATGCATATGAAAAAAGAATTGCAGGGCTTTTTGCTATTTTCTCGTCACATGAGCATTATTAGAAAATAACAATCTGCAGCTATGAACAATGGAGTCTCTGATAAAAAGTACTGGACCTGGAGCTGTATTTAGTAGAAGAAAAAAAAAAAATTACGCTTAGTGGTGTCCAAGACTGTGGCAAGCAGACACTTCTCAAATAAAACTACTTAAACAACATAATCTACACAGCTAGCTGAATTTAGTATGTTCTATCTGTTGTTTTCATTAGGAACTGGATAAGTGAACACATACTGCCAATATAAATATGGCATCAGAGTAATCTCATCTATAACAAATTTTCCTTTGTTCACAAGCTGAGAAACTTCTTTTTCAAGTTAAGTTCCATAGTCTTACAAATCAAATAAAATATAGCTAGGGTGGTTTTTAAATATCACTGTATTTAGTATGTTAGAATTTATTAAAAACTTTTTTCTTTATTACACTAAAAACACAGTAATTCCAAAAGAAAAATAAATCTATTCTGGCAAATACAACTATTACCGAGTTTTATTAGGCACAAAGAGGTTGAATAGACCCACTGAAGTACACCATGGAGGCCATACAAATATATTTAAGACTTTAGTAAGGTTGAAAAGTACTGGTGGGGAGTCAGTCTTGTCTCATTTCTAATGCAATTAAGTGAAAAGCAAGTGTGATTAAATCAATGCGTAATTCCAAAGTATTTGCTATAAATGAGACCAGGTCCTATCATTGGCAGTTGCAAAGGACTGGTAACTGGATACAATTTTGTTCCTGATTCAAATGCAGTCAGGAAAAGTAGTTAATAGAAGTTAGCTTCCCTTTGACAACTGTTCGGCAGCTTGTGGGAACTGAGAGCGCAGTGTTCTTATTCCAGTTGCCAGTGAACAGCTGCCTGGCTCGGAAAAAAGCAGCATCACAAACTGACAGTGAGACAAATCAGCAGATTCAGCAGTTTTGTCCATATTTTGCACTGGCCAAAGCCATGTGGTTGCAGTCAGCATCACACCAGCCCTGAACTAACAAGCCCTCCTGAAATTTCAGTGTTAGCCTCAGTTCGGGGCCATAGTGGTACAGTCACATAACTTCTGGTTGGCTTTCAGAAAAAGTTGCGCTTGCCTATGTCTGCCTGCAACATACATTGTGAGTATGTATGGTGCATGGGCTGTTCTTGCCCTTCATCAAAGCCCTTCATCACCTTCCATCAAGAAATCAGCGAAGTATAGAGCATTTTGTTCATTAACCCTTCTGCTAAATGGGCATCCACAAAGTCCGGGATAACTAAATCTGTCTCCTGTTAAATCTTGAAGTTAACAAACTGAGGCTTTAGTAAATCCAGCAAAATTGGCTTTTTCCTAGTAAGTTCTTACTGCTGCAGAAACTTAAACCTGAGAGCAAGACAGGAGACAGAAGGGAAAGACTCAAGTTTCCAGCTCCTCAGTGTTCTGGGCATGCAGTGGTATCGCTTCAATGCCACCCAAAATCCCACCCACGTTCAGAAGCAAAACCGTTTGCTGAGGCTGAGCTTGGATATCAGATGAGTTTCTGCTACATTCACCAGCTGCAGGTTTGCCAGGCTGCAGCTTTCATCAGCCTATGTCTTTGACTTGCACATCTCTACAGATTGCTATCAGAGCAGAATATCTGTGCTCAACATTCACGTTGCCCAGCTGAAAACAATAACCCAGACTCTAAAGTTGCAGAAAAATTAGTATCACCTCTTTCAAAGGAAACATAGATTTTGTCTCAAAACTGAAGCTAGCCAAATTCAGTTTTGTTCACCAACAAAAATTCTCTCACACAAGAGGAGCAAGAGGTTCCTCTATTAAAGTAAGATCAAAACATCCTACAACCTTTCTGTTTCAACTGTCGTGACTCTGAGGTGTCTTCTGGCACAAGAGTTTTATCAGCTTCCACAACAGCTTGCCCAGTCACAAATCAGTTAAGGAACGTGATGAGCCCCCCATGGCAGTGTGAGAAGAACAGCTGGGCTGGAGCAATGCGTACATTTCCTTGAATAATATATATTATTTGAATGCTACTCTACAGCGCTGCCAGAATTTATACTTTGCTGGGTATGCATCCTGGACAATTAGAGTGAGATTTGTTCTCAGCCCTACATTTATTATTCTATTTTAGGAATTAAAAGGCTTATTCCTTCCTCCTTGCCTCATCAGTGGCTTTACGCAGCCTGTGGCCAGTTTCTATGGTAACTATAAGGACAGGTGGAAATGTACAGATGCCACATAGAACTGCACTTCCAGCAGCAGTCAGGAAGGGGTCAAGCAAACGGACTTCATGGATATATATTTCTCTCAGCTTTTAGAAGTTAGATCAGCACTTCAGGGGTGAAGGGAAAAGGGAGGGTCAGAAGCTAAATACAAAGTGATTGCGAGAAGAAAAAGGAGACAAAAAAATTAAAAACTCAGGCCACAAAACTGAAAAACTAATTAGCTTAGTAAGGCAGAAAGTTGTGTACTATATCTAGGAACAATATTTGCATCAGCAAAGCCTACTATTTGTTCTTTGCTTTACAAAGACACGTACATACTGAAATAAGAGAAAGACTTGCATAAGCGGGTTTCTGTTAAGTTCTTCCCCTCTACTTAGTGCTGGATAAATTTTTATTTTTAAAAAAGCACTGGTTATTAAACACAGAGGCTTTTACTAAAATCCCACTGCTAATACCCTTTGGGATACTTGATAGCATGCCAGCTGTATTGTGAGCTCAGAGGCAAGCAACGTAGGCATTTTAAACAGCAGGTGCTATAAGCTCCAGAGCAGCATTCCCTAACTTCCCCCCACTGTCCCCCCAGTATGCAAACAGCACTGTTGGAGACTTTTTCCTGTGGATGGGCCCCCTCCACCTCATTTGTAAATGCTGGGCTTCTCATTCCCATTTGTGAATGTATAACACCATTTGGTAATTCAGCCTTTCAGTACAGGCAAAAGTTACATTAGAAATTATTTTTCAGGAAAAGTAACAAGAAAGAAACAGCAAGCCAGCACAACTTGCCGGTTCACTGTGGATGAGGACTTGTGAGGCTCTAAAAGCTTTTGGTGTGTTCCAGCTAACAGCCACATGCACACCTAATGGCAAAAAAAGTCTCTATTAGAGATGGCAGAAAAAGTGGAAATAGCGTTGAGGTGAATCCAGTAGAACAGCAAAAGGCTGACATTGTTCCTCTGAGCTCCTAGGTCTTGCCCTGCCCACGCTTACTTCCATCCCTCCCCTTCCCCTAGAAAATAAGGTATAAATTCTCCTTCCATCTTTCAGTTTAGCTCATCTCTCTCCCAGCCAAGCCATATTTAATATTAACAAATACAGAAATAAAACTGTAATACACTGTGGCTCTAACAGAACACTCCCCAAATAATATGCTTTGCTATTCTGCTAATATATATACATAAAATACATATAAATGTGTTATATACTCCTTTCCGCCTCTAGAAATGTAAATTCTTCAGGGAATAGGTTATTACGATACATTTGTACAGTATCTAGCACCTTGATCTTAGCTAGACTCTATATATGCTGCTAAAATACCTGCTTTGTAAACAAGGATAAGACATAGCAGTGACACAGAATTTAAGATCTCTAACCTACATGCCTGAAGGTTGCTGATGAAAAGGGAAAGGAGTTTTTTCTCATTTTAAAACACACTGTTATACAGACAGTTTAAATGTAAAGTCTGAGGAATGACTGATTACTCCTATCAGCACTTTCCAGAAGTAAAGATTGTTCCCAAAATGCTAAGCAACATTGCAGACTTCTATTGTTATGCTTGGAAAATTATATTATGTAAATATTTCCTCTGACATGAGAACAAACATATACAAATATTTTCTGGTTTGGGGCGGGGGGGGGGTGTTTGTTTGGTTTTTTACAAGATATGTATTTTTTTCAGGGTGCCTGACTTCATATGAAAAAAGTTTTTCTGGATTCTTGTGATTTTTTATTTCAATCTTAAATTGTACCTACAGATATTGGATTTGTTTCACTTATTTAGTTTTCAGTAAAATGTATGGATTTCTACAGACATCTTTGCAAGCATACCCAAATTAGTTCTGCTTTGTTATATGGACACCCCCCCCCCCCAAAAAAAAACCAAACAAACCCACCACACACACACAACCACCACCAAGACAATATAAAGTCTTTTCAAATTCAAGCATAAAAAGAGAGTAATTTTAAACATTGAATAAAAAGGAGGGGATTCATTGCTCAGACATTCCAGGATTAATGTTATATGCATTCAAGCTCATGACTTCTCCTCTTTTTCTCTATTTCTTGTTTACTTTTTCTGATTTCTGGTTACCTTCTGTGTCTAACTTACCAGGGACAACCACAGCTGCAACTAGCCTGTACCCAAGTCTATTTTTTTCTTCTTCTTGAATTAAGTTTTACTTCCTCCCACACATGCATTCATGGCACAGGATCCCAGGCAAAGACTTTTGAGTTTTTAGCTATCTTATTCAATAAGGTAATTTGATTGTTTTTTCCATTTAGCTTTTAGGAAGGATGAGAGTCTATGCATTATCTTGAATGAAGTCCACAACTGCTTCCTAGTGCCTGCTCCCACATAACGTGGTGTCCTCTCCTGCCTTGCAATTCTAGCCCTTAACTACTAAATCAGTTAGCAAAGTATGTACTGCGCCGACTCATTTGGCCTTTTGCAAAACCTCTGGAAACCAAAAGGCTAGTGTAAAAACCATGCATATTGTATCACAATTAATTAAATGTTACTGCTTGCCTTAAAACCGTAAAAGCCACCTGACCGGCATCCTATCAACTGCATCCAATTATTGTGTTAATGATCTCATACAGAACTTGCATGGGCAGTTTTACCTGCTGCATGATCTCAAGTGCCCAAAGGCTATTTCAACTTTGACCTTATACACAGTGAAGCAGGGAGCCCTCAGTCCCTACAACACCATCCATCTTCCTACCCCAGGTGGCTCCTTCCTTCTCCAAATCATCAGACTAGATCCAGGCTTCCAGCACCTCCTTATGCAACCTAACATTATCATCTCATCAGAGAACTGAAAGCAGCTTTAGCCTGCTCCCAAACAGAAACTGAATTCTAGACTAGGCCGTTTTCTAGGTTGGCATGCATTCAGCAGAGCAATCATGGAACAAGAGCTCGGAAGTCTGGCTTTGCCCAAGGTAATTTCTTGTTGTGTGCCTAAGCAGCATGATCCTCAGGGCTCTAAGCTGTATAAAAGGCTTTGCACATCAAGTGCAGTGCAGTGCAAACATATGCAGTCACCTTAGACTCAGCACTGCAACCAGGCTAATAAGCTCTTTTTAAAAACCTGATTAATAGGGAAGTCTGATATTCATGCACCTGAGTTGCCTGGTAAGAGACAAGAGGAGACCTAGGCAAGGCTTCAAGCTTTTGACTCTTTGCCAACTCTGCAACATTCTTAGGTCTCTATGTTGCAACCCTCAATACCTGAATTAGCCAAGTGTTTTCATTCACAAGGTTATACTAGTTCTTTACTCCTCTCAGAAGTTGAGAGCAGACTGTATAACAGATTATATTCTGACATGCTGTTGACCGACAAGCATGCCATCAAAAGAAGCAGTAGTTAACAGATTCACATCCTTTTAATTCTCTGTTGACTTGAGGAAAGTGCTAGAATGGCTGATTATTTTTTTTTTAAACCTACTTAGAAGTAATTATTTGTAATTCAGAACCCCAAGTGCAATAAAGAGTTTAGTCAACAGAACAATTTAGCTACTGTTACAACATTTTGGATTCCTTCTGGCTAGATTTCCAACTCTTTTATAAATTACTCTGCTAGCCCAGGTATTAAAGAACACTGACTGCCAGACTCTCTCAAGCAAGGCCACATCACATCAGTATTCATACAGACTAAGCACTCTCCTTAAGTATTCTCACTAGCAGTTGTTTTGTCTTCTGCTGGGGCTTTTCATCTTTAGCCTTAAATTCCAATGAACAAGAAACTGGCACACTACCAATCTACTCTAGAATGCCTCAAGGGCTTTTGGCTATGTAAGGAACAAATATCATCTCATACCTTTAGCAGTTCAGATGAAATTTCTTTCTTCTTTCTTTCTAGTGCTCAAGTGTCTCTTGGCCAACTGAGATGGATGGGTATTTCTAAGGTGCACATTACAGATTTGTTTAAGCTTTGGATGATGAGATTTCTTTTCCCGCAGGTAAATTCTGCGGCACCCTCAGATGTGGGTCACTTAAGTTGTCTACTGAAATCCCTCTTTTTGTCCATTACAGTCAAATAATCATCACAAGGAGTTTTCTCTTCAAAGATAACATCATTTAAACTGAGGCAATCCAATTTCTTGCCTCTGCCTTCTGCAGATTATGAATAGAGTGTAAAATAGGAGCAGGATGAAAACCATCCTTTCTTACCTAAGCCCTTTGGATGTTCGAAACATCTTACCCAGAAAGCTAGCTCCTACTGTGGCCTGAAATCTTTTCCTTTCTTTGTGAGCTAGTTATTTAGGTCCTTCACTACTTACAGCATCTTATCTCAGCATTTTCCAAGTTGGCCAGTAGTTTCCATGTCTCCTCTATTTCCTGGAAAACTTTCTGGGTCATGACAGCCAGGTCACTGAGCACCTCATCAATCTGTCTTGCTCTTACAGACAGAGCTCTGTGATTTGGCTTCTACATTCATGGAGACACTTTTAACTGTATGGCTAACAGAGGTTTTTGTCTCCTCTGACAAAGCGTTGGAGGTCTCCCAGAAGGAACTGGGAGATGATATCTTAATTCATTTTGCAAAATCTCTAGTTCTTATGTCTCATTTCTTGGACTTTTAACGTCTTTTGGTTGCGTTTCAGTGCTGCCAGCATCTCTGTAACAGTTTGTTTGGGCTTACTGGGAATATCACCTTACAAATTTCCTTCCTGGAAACTCTCTCACTTTGACACCAGCACATCAAAATTTAGCCTACATCTAATAGAGAAAAATGTAAGGTCTCTATGTAGGTTGAATGCCTTGGACAGCACTTTTAATTGTTTCACATATTATAGCCCCTAAAGCTTAATGAAGAACAGGGAGAGGGTTAACAAGGTCCACTGTTGTCCAAGTGCTAAATGCCCGTCTCCTGTTTGTCATTAACATAGCACCCAAGCAGCCGGCAAGCTGTGGAGGGCATCAGCAGGCCAAGCTAATAGCCCAAAGTTACCATGATACATCCACACCTTCTTTACCTGCCAATGCCCTCTTTTCTGGTAGCTGAGGAGTGTAGGAGTCATTACATGAGCTCTGCCTCATGCCTATGCTGTGATGGTACTGTTAAGGCACATGTAGGGCTACTTTGTGCTTCTTGTCTGGCACAAAGCGGTGGCTGCTCATCTGCAGAGCAGCATTTCTTGTTTGTGTTGGATAAATCTTAAAAACAAACCCCCCCCCCCAAAAAAAAAAAACACACCACCAAACAACAACAAAAAACCACACACACACACCCCCCCACAACCACACAACACTGAACTGACAGCATGCCCAGGCAGGAATGGAAATTGCACCAGTCACAAAAACTAGCTCTTGTCCAGATGAGTCTGGATCAGTGCCACAAAATGTTATTAAATGTTGGAAGAGACTAATTAAATTCCAGTTGCTCATTAGTGCTATAATACTACAAACTCCAAACCACTCAAAATTTGAGGATCTCACCTTTCTGATGTTGATAAATAGTTGCTTCTAGAATTAGCATGGATTGAATGACCACAGTTTCAAATAAACTGGTGTGTTTGCTAATTGGCATCTATATCCAACAGTGCAGATAGATACAATTTAGGTATTACCAAATGGGCAAATGAAGCTTTAAACTGGCTTAAAGTTTAGGGACTGATTGAAAATTGAAGAAAGCAATAAACTTCCACCTTTTGTAATGCAGTTCGTCATGCTCAGAAGCACATCCGTCTCCATCTTAAAACTAGTCAGGTACTTCAGCTGTTCAGAAGGCTGTCCCAGAATCTTATTTTTCTTTTAATTAAATAGCTTCTTCTGTCCTACCTAAATTAAATAATGAACAGACTATGCTCCTATGTCCATATGCCATCCTTGGTTTAATTCTCTTTTTCTTCCTCTCTGATTTTTATCTCACCTCAGTATACTCACAGAGAACAAACATGGTCTTTCAGCCTGCGTTTTCAAGCTACACAGCCGCTCATGCTCCACTTTTAAAATATGTACTCCATTTTCCTGTAAGGCAAATTTGAATGTGCCTTTCCTGAACATGGGTAATCATAACCATATAGAGATCCTAGGTAAGATCTAACCCATAAGAGACAACTTGCAGCTTGAAATTTCACGTTGGAAACAGATCAAGAGAACTATGAGATGCTAAAGAGAAGGCATTATTAAGGGTGTGTACATTTGACAATCTAACAGGAGGTAAAGACGTGGATTAACGCACATGTCCCTCTTACTTGAAGTCTTCAAAACCCCATACTATGTATTGCAAAAGAAAAAAGCAGATCTTTGATTACAGGCTAGATTGAAAGAAGTGCAAAACCAAGCCCATGTTTATTCCCTTGTTTCACTAAAACAGCAATACTGAAAAGACTAAAGTAGTTGTTCTTTACCACTTTCTACTCATTTAGCCCTTTGTTGCTAATGGATCAGGTTAATGCAAGTAGGCTCAGGAAGAATTTCATGCTGCATTTTGAAATAATTTTTTCCCCCTTATTTTTTTTTTGTGTGATGTTTATTTACACTTGTTTTTCATTTCTAGCTCACCCACACAGATTTTGTGCTGCTTTAAGTAAGGACCAACTGCAGCTAAAGAGATAGAATCCTCCTGTGTATGTGGTTTTGTACTTATGCCAGGGCAACATCCAGTTCTAATGCCCTTAATCAAAATTAATATTGGCAGAAAACTTACACTGAACTAGTAAATAATAAACTGTACTTAGTACTGACAACTGAACTGTTACACAATTTTTTAACTTGCAACCATTGTTCATACCAAGACAAATACTCAATCTCAGCAATTACCTTCCAAGTATTCTGAAAATTACCTTCGTTATCACTAGTATCAGAGCGCTTGGTATCTTTTAGATCATTTTCCTTCTCAGTTCTAGCTGTAGTATTCAAAGCATTTCCTCAGTGCTGTCTGAGGCCTGCAATTACACCCTCCCTGTGCCTAAAATCTCATGCCCAGTCCATTTAATTTCTCTGACAATCTCCCATGAGGCTTAAGTCTATTTCCCTCACTGAGCTCATTAGTATCTATTCCTGCTCCAGCAGGTAGATCTCAGACTTCCAGGGTCTTTTACTTGAAAGACTATTTTATTGGCAACTGTATACAAAGAAAAGGATTATTATGAATAAAAGATTAAAGCAGATCAGTGGCTATCGACTATTAAATAAAAGTAACAACAACTATGCCAGCAAAATTTTGTAGTGCAGATCTGACCTAAATGACTACTTGGACCAAATTCCAGAAAGAAAAGTGAGTTTACATACTAAGATGCAGTTGATATAGTTAAACAATACTAATTTTACCGACACACTGATGTCTGCATGAAGGCGATTTCTACTTATAGCTATACATGTTTAAAGCATATCTTCCCCATAAAACTTCTTCCACGCTAGAGATTTTATCAGTATACCATTTTTATATTTAAAAAAAAAAGACAAAACAATATCTTTATTTACTAGACCAGAGTAACTACTCATAGCACCACACAATGTTAGGATCTGCTCTTTAAAGGTTTGGGTAAGATATAATTTAAACAAAGCACCTAGAAGGACCAGGACAAACCCCCTTTCCCTAAGCTACAGAACACTTTATATTTTCCAAGATTTAATCATGCTTTGATAGTTACTGTGTCTCTGCCTAGAAAAATAACAAAATTTCTTCTAAGAGATACATTTGCATCTCAATATATGTCCTTGATAATACTTAAGCCTTTACTGAGTTTTCACAAATGAGATAAAATTCTGTCTATGTCTGAAAAGCATGGCATACTCTTGCATTTAAGAGTTTATTAGGGAGTATAACATATACAGCTCTGTCTCTGAATTGTAAAGCATTACAGAAAAATCTCAGAGGAAGGGAAATTCAGATGCTGATTATGGGAATGGTACTAATTTGTATAGGAAGAGGAATGACTCATCTTTTGTGAAAAATTATCTGAATGCACTCAGCCAATACCAGCTTCATATCTGTCAGGCTTAGAGTATTTCTGGGAACCTAAAGAGCCTGACATTCCTGTCAGCTCCAACAATGTGTACCCTTAATTAAGATATGCATACATACATTGATGAAACATTATTCCTGTCAACTCATCTGAGGGCTCGTCTGCAGAGGGAAGCTATTCTGGAACACGCAAGGGTGTGAATGTAACCTGTCCACACTAGGAACTTGCATTGAACTGGTATCCTGTGGTAGCCGTTTTATCCTATTTCCCCTTTAGCCAAGGGCAAATATGAAAACAAGTGGTATTTTGCTGGTTTTTTGTGAACTTGTAGTCATATTTCATGTCTCATTTATATTCAACTCTCAGTTTTAATAAGATACTTTATGTGGTAGATTGGGAAAGAAAATTGAACTTATATAAAAAGCAAAGACAAAATTATATGTTCCAGTTAATTAAAAGACGGGATAGATTTAGAACACTAATAGAAGTGAGAACACAGACACATTTAATTGCAAACACATATTACCTGTGGTATTAACTTAAAAAGAAGCTTGCAGAAGTACATAAATAGGTAAATCAGTTGTTGAAATCAAAGATTGGGAAGTTTTACTAAGGATTACATACAAAAAGTTTACTGATTACTTAGGAGAGCTTACAAGCTGCGAATATTTGAAAGGAAGTCATCCTTGAGACAGCTTGCAGACTAGCCTCCTATACATCTACAACCGTTTACTTTAGATAGTTTCAAAAATACATAATTTGCAGAAGAAAAGTCTTGTGTTTGTTTCCTAGAATATTTCTTACTCGTTAAATGGAGAAATGGAACATGAAAGATAATAATTTGATAACCTGAATTTATAGGTCTGGATTTTTCTTCTCCAAAGAGAATTAAATGGAAATAGTGTATTGTGTACATCCCTTTCAGTCTGGATAGTTCTACCTATGGTGCACATTCACTCTAAAATAGAAGCAGACAGCATAAAATGCCTGGAACGCAGTCTGTCCTTTTTTCTTTGTGATTATTTTCTTGCACTGTCTGTGATGTGATGCAAATGACAGTCTCAGTTTCAATCTGGAATTTCACTTTGGAAAGCCCAAGCGTGTCAAGTTAATTCTATTATACAGAACGTCTGCTGAACAGTTTGCAGAACTATGCTAACCGCTCAAAAATAACATCTTTGATGTGTGCCTTAGCAGTAGCCAGGCAGTAGCCACCCCTTGCAAGGTTATTATGTTTGAGACCACCAAGAGCACTAGAACTGACCACATATATAAAATAGATATTACTTCAATGAGTTATAGAAGGTAAAATTTAGAATGATAAACTCTGGCCATTCCTGTCATCTTAATACTTTAGCTCTACACTATGTAGTAAAATAGCACAAGTTCCCTACACATTTCAGGGGTTAAGAATCATTTCTTTTCCTCAGGCTTGTTCATCACTGTTTTGTTCATGACATTTTTTCTGATAGCTAACATGCCTTACAGAAATTTAAAACTCCATGACAAAAAATGGTCACATTTCTTACTAAACAGTTTATACAGATGAAACTACCATAATTCAACATCTGCACTGAAGAATAGGAAGTAAGATTAATTATGATTTTTCAATAAAAAAACTTACAAGTTCAAAGGCATAGTAATTACAAATAACAAGACAGAAATTGTACCATAATGTACCCACATGGGCTATTATAAGGGCCCTGTCACTTAGCAATTACAAGTTTCAATCTTCAGTAATGAATTTAAAGCACTGCTACGTGAGATCCAACAGCAAATCTATGTGTCCACTCCTCCCCGAGCACATTGGTTAAACCACTTAGGATCATATAGACCAGCTGTACCAGAAGATTTTTTATTTTATTTTAAAAACAAAAGTAAACTTATTTATTTTACATGGTTTAAATCAGGAGCTGAGAGGGAGGGGGAGAAAAAAAAAAGCAAAGCAGGAGCTGATGACTCTGAACAGCATGGAAGCTAAGTAAATTACCACCTTTTCCTCATAATCTCAAGATTAACACTCCCCACCTTCACAGTACAGACAAGTTCCTTTCAAATAGGACTAAAAGGAGATGTGCAACCTCTGGTTGCAGGGCTTGGCAACTGCAAGTAAAATATTACAGGGGAGGACTCTACAGTGGGGCAGGACAAAAGAGATGGCTGGAAACATAGGAGTGTTAATAAGGTTGATAGGAGAAACAGTTTATAGTTAAATGTCTTTATAATTTCAGTATAAAATGCCAAATTTAATGTATACAGTTTCCTCCTCTAAGATTCTAAAAATCAACAAGCAATTGTAACATGTCATAAATGCTAACAAAAATATTTTAATAGAGGACATTATTTCTGAAGATCAGTCACACAGTTTTTATACACTTCAGGTTAGATTCTTGCCTCTAGGCTTTTCAAAGGATAAGAAAAAAAATTATTTTTTTCTTGTCCAAAAACACCCCATAAAATATAGCCTCTGTGTAAATAAAAGGTAACCTCACCAAATTTATAATATAAACCAGCATGAAAGCAAATGTAAAAAAGCAAGCTCAATTTTATTCTTAAGCACATCATATCTATTACAATTATCTCCTTTGATTTAATTGGAATTGTATCATTTTCACTGAAATAAGAACACTGAAGATCATGGCTAATTATCTTTTGATTTTCTCTATTTTTATGGTGATGTCTTATAAACCCAAAATCAATGTCTGCAAACCTGGAAAAGAATAGAAGTGTTCATTCTCCTTCCAGGCAAGATAATCCCGAGTCAGTAGAAATGCATGGAAAGTTACAGTAGGTTATAATGACTCTGTGAAGGGGTTACTTGAGCTCATTTCTAATATAGAAAATGATCATTTTTTCACATCACTGGCCAATTAAATGAGTTCAAACAAACCTCTCATATCCTGGGGCAATGCAAATTTGCAAGAAAAAAAAAATAGCAGTCAGTCTTAGAAATCCAAAGTAGGAGATCAAAGAAAAACATATAACAATACCACAATGCAAATCAGGTTTTGCCTGGAAAATAAAAAGCTCTGCAAAAATGTCCACAACAGCAGAATTCCTAGAGCTCAGAGTTTTATAAAGCCAGTTAGCAGGGTTTGACTCATCTTCAGTAACGGAAGCCTGACCCTTAGGAAGATATTGCTGCAGTTGGAGACGTAGTCCCCGCTCCACAAAGTTCAAAGCTTTGGAAATGTTTAATTTCTGCTAAATATTGTATCTGAAATGGTTTTGTTCATTTTGAAGTGATTATATCCTACCTGCCCTGCACAACACACAATTTCCATTAAAACAAGAAGCCTAAGGAGCAGTAGAATTTTTCAGTCTGAGAATAAAGACCTGGGTCCAAAAGCTTACAAGGAACCATAGTGCTGTATCCACCTATTTTAGGCTCTCTCTCCAACAAGTAGGTATCATCCATCTTAATAATGCTTCTAATTTAGTAGAGCAAGGTATCAGGGGAAAGTGGATCAAATATTGCAGTGAAACTCTGAGGCAGAAATTACAGTTGTTGAAGGCTCCAGTTATTTATGTTTGTTCCCTCCTGTAAAATTACCCATGGACTTCCAATTTATCAGGGTAATATGCTATCACTATGCCATTCACTAGTTATTGTTTGCACTCCCTTCCAGATATTTTATGTAGATAAGCCATTTGTAATGCTGAACTTTGATAGCATTGGATCCCACAGGCATCTGCGTATATGCCCATATGGGATCTAGGAGCCTCAACTTAGACTTTGGTGTGCATTGATGTTGTCAGAACACACAGCTGCTTCGATTAAGCCGCGGGTCTCATTGTTAGTCCAAGGGGAGAGGCAGAGGTTGCCTGGAATTAAGCAAGTGCAAAGAGAAAAGGAGGCTTCTAAAGAGGCTTCCCTACAAAGTACAGGGCCCTATAGAATCTCTCTGGAGAAGGTGAAGTAGGAAAAACACAATATATAGGGGACAGTACAATGCGGAGTGGGGAGAAAATAAAAATGAAGTTGTCTCTCTACACAGCGAGGTAGGCAAGGTAAGCATAGCTCTCTAATTGAACAATTTTAAGGGAGTGGTTTGCATCAGAGAAGTTTCCAGATTTTTCAGGCCTACATTTCTGTGTAATTTGCAGGTACGAAGCATACAGATTTGCACATACTTCATCGTACATATGAATTACACTTCCAAGCCCGCTATTTCCAGAAAATTAGCATGAATACACAGGTGTACCCATAGGCCCAGCTCCAGCTAATCCCTGAACTATTCTTGGCACATCACCAAGCAGCAGCAACTATAATGAATGGCAAGAGCAAAGAAATGATAGCCTTATCTTTCTGGCAAGAGCTCTGAAAGCTCCGCAAAAAACTCATCATCACTAATGCAAACCCAAGAAAGGAGCGAAATATGCTTTCATGAAGCAGCATTCTCACTGGGGCCTCCGTTTAGGGTAACTTTCACAGGGGCTTAGAAAACTTTCTATAATAAATCAGTCAGTGAAGATTCATGCAGGACAAACACATCAAAGCAAACAGGGAAGCAAACAGCCATTTTAATTACACTGGTTCATGACTTTTTATTATTTTTTAATTTTTTCCTGTTAATTGTTTATTAATTAGGTTTGTGAAGATAAAACAGTTTGGGGGACTGTTAGTTGAGAATACCAGATATCTTTAACCGATTTAAAATGTTTATAAATTTAAAGCTTGTGTAGTTACCTGTTTCATACACAAAGAAAAAGGCCCTAATCTCAAATGCAATATCAAAAAAATCAAAATTCAACAATACAAAGCAGCAATGAGATTACTTGAAACCTCTTCTTAAACATCCCTGCAATCCTTGCCATCAGGAAGTACAAGAAGTGCAGCTGTGGTCAGCCCTGCAGCAAGAAGTTTAAGACTTCAAAGCTAATTTTTCAAAGGCTTCTCACTTCATTGTTGGCAACAGTGTTTTGGTTTCAATTCTAGAGGTCCTTATAACTAAAAATACTGAGATATGGGTACATATATGGGTGTCCTGGAATGCAGACTAACATCAAGTGAGAGATTTTTTTTTTTTTTTTTTCTTTTAACACAGAAACCATCAACAAGCAAACCACAGTATCATTTGGGGTGATGGGCAGGTCAGGGCCATAAGATAGAGCGAGGAAAGACAATAGAAGAGAGTACTGTAAAACCGCCATTTAAATCAGAAATGTCTTTATGGGGCTAAAACATAACACACCTCTTACAAAACTTCCATTCTAAAACCTCCTTCTTTATATGTTCTCCCTCCCATCACCTCTCCCCGAGCTTCAGTTTGTGCCCCGTACATTGCTGAGGGGCTGTACGTTACTACTCTGCTGCTGCTGCAGCCCTCCTTACCGCGCCAAAACTGTTCAGAGTGCACCAAGTCAGCACTGCAGGCTCTGACTCCTACCTTCCCCATTCTCCCCCAAGGGAAATCACTCCTAAAAGCAACCTCCATTACCTGAGGATCAAGATAGGTGGTAATTACCTTCGTTGCGATTTCCACCCCCACTTGCACTGCTACGGATAAAGTTTTCAGACACGACAAGTACCTGCAAGGTCTCGCAGTTTGTCACAATGCCTGACAGGCTAAATTAACAGCAGTGGTGGGAAAAATATGCTTACGTGCATATGCAGCACTAAAATAGGGCAACTTCAAATCAGCTCTAAGCTTCAAAATTAGAAAGCCTGATGAGTAAAACCAGTATATTAATACCCATTAGGGTATTTTCCCATTAGGAAAAAGTGTGGATCTAGTGGTTTTTAGAAATAGAGTTCTGACTGTGAACACAAGCGTATGCGCTACTTGTACAATATATAGGCTACACCTACCTGGTAAATGGTCATGCTCAGCATGTTCAGGAATGGTCCCAAACACTGGGAGCACACCTGTACAGTTGCTGGAAAATGAGGTCTGAGTTTCATCACATGGACATAGAATATGAGCCTGTCACAGACTCAGGTCTGTCCCACAATATTCTTCTCGGTAAGGAAAGAACAGTGAAACTTTCCATTCTTGCACCTTCTTGTGTTATACTAATTTTGAGGCTTCCAAAAAATGAGGAATAACCCAGACTTCAGCCCAAAGTGCTGACAGAAATAATCCTGAAATGATTCAGTAGCCTGGATTTGATTTCTTTTTAATTTACACTTTATTTTCTTTTAGTAGCTTGTTCAGTAGATACTGAAAACATGGAAATACTAAAGGATCTCTGCATTTCTAACTGCATTGGCATTCAATTCTGTCTATGATCTGATCCTCTCTTGTTGCTGCTATAGCCTGGACATCTTCTAGCTTGGCAGCTTTCCCTACATGTCAGAACACTACTGCTGACCACAAATCTTTTCCATCATGCAATACAAACATCAGACTTTTTTTAATCTCTCTATTACTGCCTTTTCTCCTGATGCATGAGATCAGCTTCCCCTCACTACTTGGACTATAATAGATAATAATCTCATTTCTTTATCACAAGTGTAATTTCACAATACAAGTGTAAACTCTTCACAGTCCTATTGTCTTACTCCTTAGTCCCTTCCTGGTCTGACTGCTGCATCTGCTATCAAGCTGCTGTCATATACCTGGAATCTTCATCTATCAAGTCCAACCACCCTCACAGCCCTTTCAAGTTTCATCTTAAAGATTCTAGACTAAGCAACACCTCTTCTCTTTCACATTCATCAACAATCCTGGTGTCCTGTATTATTCGTCTGCCTATTGTATCAAAATCTCAATCTTTCTCAAGGAAGACACAAGTCTTGTGCATGACCCAAGGACCTTACAGGCAACTGAAGCTGTCCCCAAAGGCAAGTTTGTTTGTTTGTTTGTTTTAAACAATACTATTTTTGTATTTCCAGGCCCACTGGGGAAAGTAAATGAATTAGTTTGGGCCTGGAATATCATTATGTTTGGTTTTTTACATGGACCAGACCTTACAAAGGTGAAGAATAAGAAGCGGGGAACCCGGCTGAGTGAAGTTGCTTTAGTAATATTTTGTGGGAGACAGTTAAAATTAGCACATTTCACAACTTCTGAGCAATCCTACTACTGTATGTAGATTAACGCCCTTTTTGGGGAAAAGTAAAGGACATTAAGGAAGGACAAACTAACACAAACATTTTGAGATTATCAAGCCGCCTGTGGATGCAAATCCCAAGAAATCTGAAGAATCAAACATCTAGATTTAACTTATCAAGTAGTTACAGAGTGAAATGCTTTGACATCCTGAGAGTAGCTCTTGTGGGTATTTGAACACCTCAGAATTGCCTTTCTGAAATTCTCAGCCTCAGTGACCAGGCAAGCTTGCCAAGAGCTCACTACAATATTTGGAGAAGGTAAAAGTCTCCCTGCTGGTGCCTAGGTGCAGATTTTCCCTAATTCTAGTTTTGGAAGACACTTTCTCTAGAATTGCTACAGTTTATTCTTGATGCTACAATGGATGTGGTTTTTATTGGAAATATCATTGTTGGCACTGTCACAGTTTAACCCCAGCTGGCAACTAAGCACCACAGAGCCACTCACTCGCCTCCTGCCAGGTGGGATGGGGGAGAGAATCGGAAGAATAAAAGTGAGAAAACTCGTGGGCTGAGACAGTTTAATAGGTAAAGCAAAAGCCGTGCATGCAAGCAAAGCAAAACAAGGAATTCATTCACCACTTCCCATGGGCAGGCAGGTGTTCAGCCATCTCCAGGAAAGCAGGGCTCCATCACGCGGAACGGTTACTTGGGAAGACAAACGCCATCACCCCAAACTTCGCCCCCTTCCTTCTTCTTCCCCCAGCTTTATCTGCTGAGCACAATGTCATATGGTCTGGGATATCCCTTGGGTCAGTTGGGGTCAGCTGTCCCAGCTGTGTCCCCTCCCAACTCCTTGTGCCCCCCCAGCCTCTTCGCTGGTGGGGTGGGGTGAGAAGCAGAAAAGGCCTTGGCTCTGCGTGAGTACTGCTCAGCAATAAAGAAAATATCCTTGTATTACCAACACTGTTTCCAGCACAAATCCAAAACATAACCCCATACTAGCTACTATGAAGAAAATTAACTCTATCCCAGCCCAAACCAGCACAGGTACCTAGATTTCAACTAAAAAAAGAGATTAAAAGAATATGAAATTCACAACTAACAAAATTGAAAGAGACACTTGCTGATCCCTTCATCAACACCAGCACCTTCATTGCCTGAAACAGCACTTAAAGTTGATTGCTCCTTCATGCACCCTTTACACACACAGGCACGTGCCTTGCCTTTGATGTTACACATTAATCACTTTCACAGCATAAGTTGCTATTGCACTGCAACCTCCTGAGCTGCATGATAGAAGGAAATACAAGGAAAAGAAGCTTGAGAGTGAGCAGATCAGACCAGAGCTCAACATCTATCTGAAAATTCAGTTTTCTACTCAGATTTGCCCAACTGCATGCTTTCAGCTATAGAAATCACAGATGTTATTACAGGCTAAGTTTCTTGCAATATCTCAAATACAGTACGAGTTTTGAGAGCTTGCCTAGGAAAAACAGCAACTCAAAAAAATACTTCAAATCACCAGGTTATACCTGGAGCTGCCTGGTTGCAAAGCGGACTTTACCTCGAAGACACAGGACAACTGGGTGCAACTAATTATTTGTGTTGTGGAACACAGTCAGAGAAGTATGGATTGCAGTAGCTCAAGGGGTAGAAAGAAAAAAAAAGAAAAAAAACGGGGGGGGAGCATGCAGCTGCAGCAAAATGGTGCCTTCAACAGGAATGTGAAGGCTGCAACATATTTGGGAAAATGCCAAATTCTATAATATTGAAAAATTAAAGCCTAAGGATTTTGCCTGTGATATTCAGAGTTATTATTTCAGACTTCCACAAATCAAAAAGACTTTTTTTTTTCAGTTCATACCCTATTTTATTTTCAAAAATCCCAGAAATATCTATACATGTATACGTATTTGTGTGCATATAGACACATACTTATTAAATATATGTGAAGATATAGATATGTATATATTTAGTGAAAGTTCCGTTTCTTAAATTCAAATGAAACCTAAAGCCAGTTTTACAGTTAAGGAACTGCAAAACATACAGGGTCCTGCATATATACACACTAAAGAATTTTTGCTACCTTAAGATATAGCCTGAATTCCTATACTAAAGAACCAAAAAGTAAATAAACCACAGAGTTCATATTTCATCTGCTTGAACTAAAGACAGGCTTTAAAATGACACATTCCAAGCAAATGGATATTCCCTTCTCCAGATTAATGTAACACTAGCATGTTGTGGGCAATAGTGAGGCAAGACAGTGCCTCAGAGTTGCAAATTTATCTGAAGACAGTCATCTGGCTAATGCATTATTCATTTGTTAACTTCACTCAGCATTAGTTCAGTTGTCAAGTGTGGCAAAATTATTTCCTGACAGGGATGAAGCAAATGGAGTCGAAATAAAAAAAGAGTTAAAGAGTACTGGGGAAGCCCAAACTCAGTGGATTTCAAGGTTGAAAAAGGGTGGAAAGATTTAAATAAGAAAGGCTGGTGTACACACCTCCTGAAAGTCCTATTTAAATTCTGAGAGCTTACTGATGTTATTAAAACACTGCAGTATTGAACCTAGCATTGAGGGATATACCACATGCTAAAGCATAGTGGGGTTTTTCTTGGGACTTTTTTTTTCTCCTGTTTGATTCTGCCAGAATACATACCATGAACAATAGATTGATTCTTATCCATCAGTTGTTGAAAGGCTATCCTCATGGACATACAATCACAGACCAAAGTAACTTGCCTATACTGCCTAGAAAGTATAAAAGGTGATATTTCAAACCAGGTTTTTTTTGTAACTCTACCCTAAAACGTTCTTTTCTTTGTATTATAATCTTTTGGTTTATGCATCACTAACAGTTGAACACAGTGGCCTTACTTAGCTACAGCTTTGCTCTTGCTGTTATTATTGTTTAGGTAGAATTCAAATTATCTCCATTAGTATTATCAAGTCAGAAGCTCTTTTTACAAATTAGAAGTTACTTACAGGGCTTAGTTTTATTTGCACCAAAGTAGAGAAATTGATGGAAAGAGAGAAATAAATAAGACATAATTGTCCCACTAGAGAAGTAGCATTATTTATGTAGTAATAAATTATAACATTTAAATATAAAATGCTTCATAACACTTCAATAAAAAACACTGTAGCAAAATCTGCCACAGATGCATGCACTTCACTGGGTTAAGTCCGAAAACATGTGATTTACACAAATCAAGATATACTAAAAGTATACAAGTAAAAATAAAGAGCACTGTGTAATTGCTTGGTACATCTAACAACTCCAAAATAAACCTTTACCCAAGAACATGATCGTATATTAGCACTTACTCAGAAATAATGGCATGAATCTACAAAAAGTTTTTTTTCCAATTTATTTCACACTCCTCTAACTTAAGCAGGAAAATGACTAAAATTAGGTGATGATAGCCAGTCAATATCAGGAAGAAAATACTTACAGAACAGCTGGAGATGTCTGCAGACAAAACCCCTTTTTGGTGAACACTTTAGCCTCTTCAATTTTATGGTATTTAAATTAACTGAGAAAAGTTGAGTTCTCACTTGCCCTTAAGGGCTATAAACCAGACAGCTAGTTCATCCTTTTCTACTTTTTTCTCCCAGCCCCCTCAGCTGTCTTGAATCACTTCCTTAAGCATAATGCCAGCAGGGGCCATTAGGTCACCTGTGTATCACAGGCCAATAAATTTAACCTAAATGTTCCATAGATTAGCCTGACTTTACTCACCTGAACCCTAATGGGATTTAGTCAAATTGGACATGTATATCACCACTGAGGAACAGGAACCACCAAGTTCTTATACCCAAGACAGCTGTATGACTAGATGCTGATTAGGTGAGATTTACAGAGAGAGAGTCCAGCTGGCAAACTATATCGCATAGTGAAGGGAAAGGTAAATATAGGTAAGGCCCCTACCCATCTCACCTGGAAGCAAAGTCTTTCTGAAGCCTAGATCTTGTGACTGGGTCTTTCAAGTAGATTTTATACACGCAAAATAATCTTGGAGCAATTTTCCCCTCCAGTTGCTCTATCTCTTCTTAAGGGCTGTAGAAAAGCCATAATAAATACAAAAACCTAGAAAGCAAACAAAAAATAATACAACTGCCCAGTAACATTTTAGGGGAAGAAGGAAGAAATTCCTTCCTGACTATGCAGGAAACCTCCTTCAGCTCTAAAAGGTAAGACTAGCCTATAGCTACTGTCTTTATGTGTTATGAACATACCAAGCATCATCATATGCCATTTTCACTCTCCTCAATACCCAGGAAGAAAGTGGGAGATACTGGTCATTCAAAAAGTCCCAAATTTTCAGGCCAGAAAGGGTTACTGCAATCTCGTAGGATGACATGCAACGCATACATGCTTACACATAACACACACAGATTTTTACCTTCAGCCAGATTAAAGCTTTGCTTTTTGAAAGTTTGGGAATGAGAGATACAAAAACCCTATGAGTTTCTCAGATTTCATTTTCCCGGGTCAGCCATTCTGGTATTTAAATTGCACTCACAGCTAGAAAGTTGTACCTTATGTCAAGGTTGGATTTTTCTAACTTGAACTTCCAGCACTTACCAGAAAGGCTTTATCATGAATACTTACACACCAGATATGGGAACATGAATGAGTTATCATAGAACAAGGTCAGGTGTTCACTTCTGTATTAACAACTGCTCTTATCCCATGGAAAATGTGAGGCAGCTTACTCTCAGGAGAAGGGCATCAAGTCATCCCTGGCAACACTCTTTCCCTGTGCACACTGTGTTGTCTTCCCATTCACATATCACAGGAAGATCTCAAGAAGTAGCTTGTCCTGTTTTCCATGTGCAAGTTCACAGATAGCCCTGTACCATTTCCACCTCTAGTTTTACGAGAACTCAAGCTTCTCAAGATGTCAGGACTCGGAGCACTGTCTGTGCATCTAATAGGAAACAAGGGGTAAAACACTACTCACACTTTTGTTTTCTTTGCCCTTCCTTACTTATGGAACAAGTTGTGACAGCCTATTTCCATCAGATGATCCAAATTCCACTAATTTATAGTACCATATCATATTTCCCTATGTATTCGAGCACCCCAACATCCTCCTGTTGCTCATGTACGTTTCTAACATCAGCACAGAGGCAATTAAAAATACATTCCTTACATGCATCTTTGTACCAAATTAAATGATATAATGTATGCAAGATTTTCAAGGAGTTGCTATGTCAGGGGTGAGAAGATGTGCTGAGAATTTGAAACTGATGCAAGATATGAAAAAGAAAATTCATGAAGTAGTAAGCACTGGAAGGTCACTTTGACCCAATTTTCCATTTTCTTGCAGGACATCAGACATAGTGTTTGGGAGTGCAGAGACAGCACTTGTTAATAACTTCATAATTTCTGTAGTCTACAGCTCAATTTTCACAGCTGCATTACAAGTGCAAAAACAAACCATGATCTCATAAGCTGTTTTAAAGGATATTTTTATGAAAGAATCTTTCATGCTCTTCCCTGCTGCTGAAATTAAACATCCCCTGAAATCCACAGAATGTGCTTGTACAGGTTTCCTCCCAATTTCTATTTCAAACCTCAGTGGTAACTTAATACTTTGCTTCTAGTTCCCAGTTTTCCTAAAAAACTTGGTTTTTAATTATTTTTTTCCATGATGAATACATCAAAAACATCATCATTTCATTGTTTTTAATGAGATACTCTCACAGGCATCACTGCACCACACTTCACAGGTGCTAATCACTTTTAAGAAAACCTCAGTGCACTGATGTTGTGTATTGTCTTCTACAGATATGGTATCTAAAGCCTGATGGCCCAAAGCTCTTCCATATAGTCTCTTGGAGATGGAGATTCCTCTTGTGAAGACTCCTCTCCCTTTTGCACTATACCACAAGTAGCCATACATATAGAATCTTGCATTCAACTGCAAGAATGGCAGGGCTTTATTTGGATTTCTTCTTTACAACAGCCCCTTTGTTCTGTGGTAAACTTTTACCTAATTGACAGATAGACAAAAATCAAGTCCTCAGCTCCTTTGGAGTTTTCTCTTTCTCTCCTAGAATTTATAAGCATTCAGTCAAAAGATCAAAAAGTCTCCCTAGTTTTGCACGGTTCTTTTGAATTCACTAAAAACAATTATAATCAAAGATGTTCTGTAGTGCCAGGCCTCTTTCTAGCATTATTTTTTTTTTTTTGAAAGCAGAACTCTTTAGAAGTCACTCTCCTCAAAACCCTCTCTTGGAGCAGGTAACAGTCTTACCTTTCTGGGTCTTGCAAAGATATATGTGTGCATTTCAAACAGGACATGCAAGTAAACTTGTGAAACCCAGACATTTTACAGCTTGCTCTGATTGATACCAAGTATCCAAGTGGGAAATAATGTGGACTAATATGTGGAACATCTCCTCCATCATCCCTTGGAGACAGATCAGTAAGAACAGAATTTCACTGCCTTTTTCCCCCAGACAGGTAGAGGAAATGTGGGGGACAGTTACAAAGCCAAAGCAAAATTTACTGCTGAGCAAAAGAAATAAGGAAGCAAAAACACGGGACAAAGATGAATTTCAGGCGAGATTTGAAAGTAGATGAAAGCAGAAAAAACCCAACTTTTCACCACTTACACTCATTTAAGAATCCCTGTATTTTATTAGGTACTGAATTAGACAAACCCTGCAGTTAAAAAAACAACATGTTCTGGTTTGAGTTTTCTGCAGTCGCAGTACAAAGAAAACAGTAACAAAAGTGTTTTAGTTGTCTAGTCATTGTAAAAACATACTAATTTTCAGTATCGGCTGATCATAAAATTACATATCTTCAGCGTCAAGTTCTGCATACTGGGACAGTGGTTAACCCCGCTGAAGTCAACTGCAAAATCCTGCTGATGTCCTAAGGAAAGAATTGGTGAATCATAAGGCTACACCAAAGTAAATGGACAAACCCCAACACATTCAGTCTGTACTCCGCAGAAGGACGGATTAATTATTCTTTGCTTGTCATATCACACTGCCCTTTTACAGGCATGAAAGCTCCCAGCACCTCTTCCAGAAAGGAAACCCCTGGCAGCTGCTGACTGCTGGTCAAAGGGACTACTGGTGTCACTTGTGGAGTCACCGTGGGGGCTGACTCATCCGCAACTTCTTTTCACATCGCTCATCTGAATTGTCCCTGGGATACCCGTTTCTATGGGGCGAGCAAGACCTTCTATCGTACTCTTTGGTCCTACTCTATTTAACCATACTTTAGGATTTATTCAGGTAACCCTGTGAATGCATAAATATGGAAAGATTTGGAAAAAGTGAAAATGCTACAAGAGCTACTCAATTAATTTCACACACCCCCCCCATGTTTCCCAGTGAAAGTGCTATAATGAGAGGACTGTAAGAGCAAACAGTTCCTCATTGTTCCCTGCATTATAGAGGCTGAGCGTCCCAGGGCAGAAAGGAAGGGGGAACGCTGAACACAAAGATTCATTTTCTTGTTAAAAATGCCTTCCACGCATAACTACCTTGCGCAGAAGACTTTCAGTTTTGGGTGTAAAACTCGTAACGTTGGCTCAGCAAAACATACAGCAATTGGACTTCACCCGGCGGTGTCCTCCACCGATTCTTTTCCTCACAGAGCCCACCTAAAAGCCGTTTTTTCCAGCCAGCTTCATCATGCCCCCCTTCCTGCAAAACGCTCCTCCTCGAGACCACGTTCTTAAGTACGAATTTAAACGCCACGCTCCCCATTTTTAAAGCACTCCCCCCCGCCCGGCTACATCCAGCTGGCGCCCCGACCCCGCGGCGGGGGGCTGTGGGGAAGGAGCCTCGGCGGGGCCTGGGCCTTTGCAGGAACTTCGAAGAGGCGGCTGCCCACCCACCCACCCGCCCAGCGAACGCGGGCCCGGGCTTGGCCCTCTGGGCGCCCGCTGCCCCACCGCCTGCCCCGCTTTCCAGCCCCGCTCCCCCCACGGGCCAACAGCCCAGACCGCAAGCCGCAGCCGAGGCGGCCTGCCTTCCACAAAACGTTTAGGGACGGCCAGCGTCGCAGGAAAATCCCCCCCCCCCTTCCCCGCTACCGCCGGCGGCCCGTAGGTAAAACCTCAGCCCCTCCTCCCCGGAGGACCCGGACAGGTGTGGGGCGGCGGGAAACCTGAGGAACGGCCTCAGGCGGTCACCGTACCCAACAGTCGGACCGGCGCCCCTCGCTCCCTCCTCACCGCCATGCCACCCCCCGGCCCGGCGGGCGGCCCCAGCCCAGCCCCTCTAACAAAGGAGGCCCGGGGCCGCGGCGAGGGGCGGGAGCCGCAGCTCCCCGCCCCTCAGCTCCTTGATTCCGTCTTTCCTTCGCGGCCGGGGCCGCTGCCGCCGGCTCTGCTCCGCTCCGCACCGCACCGCCTCCTCCCTCCCTGGCTGCCCGCCCTTCCTTCCCCGGCGGCGGCAGCGGGCGGCGGCAGGGTGTCTCCCGAGCGGGCGGGGTGTCTCCCGAGCGGCCTTGCCCGGATGTGCTACCCTGACTCATAGTCGCGCCGCACGCAGGCTCCGCGCCGCCGCCGCGCCCGCCCCGCTCCCCGCACACGCCTCCCGCGCCTCCCTCCGCGCCAGCGGAGAGGCGGCGGCGGCAGCAGCAGCAGCAGCAGGGGAAGGAGGAGAAGGAGGAGGCCGCGGCGGCACGATGGGTAAGTCGCCCCAGCTCCGCGCTGTGCAGCCCCCCTGCCGCCGCCCCTCTGCCCCCGGAGGCCGCCGCCCGCTCGTCGCCGGCGGGCGGGGAGAGGCGACTGGTACAACTTCCTCATCGGCCGCCTTCCTCCTCTCCGTGCCTTCGCCCGGGAAGGAGGGTCGGGGCGGCAGTGGGGCTCCGCCGAGACGCCTCCGCCCCCGCCCCGGCGCTGCCGTGGCCGCTGCCCGGCCCCGGCCCCTGCCCCTGCGGCGCAAAGTTTCCGCGGCTCCTGCGCTGCCGCCGGCCGGCCCCGCCTGCCCGCGCTGCCCCAGCCCGGCGGCTGGCTGGTCGGTCGGTCGGTCAGCCTCGTGGTGCTCCCCGCCCGGCACACTCGTGGTCCTGGGCGTGAATTCCGGTGGGTTTAGAGGAAAGATAGATTCCCCGAGTGCGAAGGGGGGTTCCGAGCAAGGAGTTATGTAAGGCACCCCCCAGGACGCTTTCCCAGTTACTGTTTGCATAATGGAGACAGTTGGGGTAAGGCGTTCGGGAGGTTATTTTATCATCTCCGTTCATTGTTTGTGGAAGGCACAAGGATCCTCGTATCTCTCCGGCTTTTAGAAAGAGCATTACTCATCCCTACAAATGCAGCCATATTACCACTGCCTTTTTTTATCTTAGGATTGTAAATTAAGTAGTTTCACACCGATCGCCACTTGCATGGAGCTTCCAGCAAACGCCATGTGAATCTAGGAAGCGTAGCATTTGATTATTCTTTACGAAGTGCTCGGTGAATTTCTGTTGTCTTATCCACCTCTTGCTCTTGCACAAACTACAGCTCTCCTGGTGTTAAACGGCCACCGTAAAATAGATTTCCCAGAAATCTGGCTGAAACGTAGATCCCGGAGATGGGTAAGGAGTGCCCCCCTTGAGCTGCTAAAGACCCAGCCAGCTCTGCCAAGTGTGATGGGGGGATCCGAGTTGCAGATCTGGAGGGCAAGGAGCTGTGGTTTGCAACCAGGGTAAGGAGGTGGCAGTTCCTGAATTCGACTCAGGGGTTTGACATCAGCATTTCCTGTGGCCTTAGGTAAATCAGTAGTTTCTTTGCAGATCACACGTATCTCTCACTTTTAACTAGAAGTTTCCATGGCAAGAAGCCGTTGCGGTCCCTCAGTTTTTCTAATTGGGAAGTGAGGATAAATACTTAGCTAACTCCTTTAAAGCAATGGAGAACCTTTGGAGAATGGTTCAAATTAGAAGCTACCAGGGTCAGGCATGAGGAATAACTATCAAATTTTATCAGAATTAGGTAAAACTGTAACGATGTAGTTGAAAGTCTCTTTTTTTCATGTGGGTGGAAGAGGCAAGACACCAGGGTTTAGTTTGCATATGTTTCCTGTCTCCATTCACAAAGTAGGACTATTAATCTCATTGTCTGCTCAAAGTCTAGTTGTAGCTAACTCTGTTTTGGCTTCCAAAAATAAAAACTTAAGGGCATTGGCTAAAACCTGTTCAGAAAAGCTGGTGCAGAATGAGCACAGCACTCCTTTTTAGATGAGACTACACTTCAGTTGCAGGCAAGTTTGTAAACAGTTTGAGAATCTGCTACAGCTTGCTGCATAGGTAAGAGTAGTTATAATTATTTTCAGGAAGACTGAAGTAATTTTCCTGTAGAATCTATCAGCACCTATCCATAATTGCCCAGAGAGATTGCTTGTGAAAATACAGAGGAACCTTCCCCCTCCCCCCCCCTCACTTCTTCACATATCAAGGCCTGATTCTACTGTCTTTAAAGTCAAGGCAAACTCTAAGTAGCCTCTGCAGCAGATCTTGTTGCTCCAAGGAGCGAGTGGCAAAGACTGAAATCGGTTTCACCTTGGCTCACAACTAATAATGACTTTATGTGTTTACGCTCATACAATCGATACACTAGCTTCCCTCATTCAGCTTATAGTATTCTTTTTGGTAATGCATTGCATAAAAGCTGAAAATCCTTAGAATTAAATCAAGGATGAATTTGTTCTTCCTATAGCTTGTATATCATTCCATAAATCGTGCTCAACAAACAAGCGTTTGTGTCAGAGACTGCAGTAATGTCTTATGATTAAACGTATGGTCTATTCTGTATTTATGAAGGTTGGTATGGTATTAGCTGGTTTGTATACTAATGGTATAAAACGGAAGCCCAAGCAGGTATATTCTAACTCCAATCAAAATATTTCTGTTATTGAAAAGACTTATTATGTATACATGGATCTGCATTATCTCTACTGTATAGAAATATCTCTGCTGCCACTCTGGTTCCAAGCGTGTATTCCTCTGAAGACATTCTCACGGCAGTTGTTTCCTCTTAGAGGATAGTGATTTCCTCTCAGTTCTTTCCAAAATTATCGTTTTTGTTGCTTGCATTCATGGTTTTTAAAGTTGTGTCTGAGTACAGTTTAAACAATATTCAACTTTTGGCTTTGAGAAGCAAGTTGGCTTGAGTACTCCTGGCAGTAGAGCACTTTGAATACTTGAGATGACATGTGCACCACCCATACTTCACTTCGGTCTTTGTAAGAACAATTAAGGTTTTTACTTTTCAGTTACTAATGTAATGCTTCAGTTTCACAATGAATGGCCCCTTTCCCCAGTCAATTCTTGTTTTTAACCTCAAGAAACACAACTGGTATACTTGTGCAAATGCACTGTATCCAAGAAGATCTTTCTATTTTAGAGCAGTGGCCCCTGGAGGTCATTGTAAGCAGGCTGCATTATTCCACAGACGTGAATTAATAAAATAAAAATCAGTAACTTGGTTACATGTTGACCACTCAACAGTAATCCATTGGCCCCAAAAGGTGGAGAAACACCATGTATGAGAGTTTGTATGCAGAATACAAATACAGATCACAATTTTTTTTTTTTATGGCACATATCAGTTTGTTTGAAGTGTCCATGTTATGGTCTGTAATAGTGAAAAACTCGTAAAAGTATTCTTCCATTTTGAGACTACTGGTTTTGTTAGCAGGAGATGGAAGGCAGCCTCTGCTTTCATGAAGCTTAATACGTACTTAGGTGTTCAGTTAGGCAACAAACTGCAAGAGCAACCTGCTAGACTCTTTTTACAATACCTAGGAGTAATAGCTCAATGACAAGATATATAAGGTACACAGGCTATAACAGATGGATTTATTTAAGTACTGCCCATTTAGCTACACTGTTGTCAGAACAAAGATTTATATTGCCCCTCTCCTCCCAGTATACTCAATTTTCTTTCCCAGTTTCCCTGCATAATTACCAGGTGCAACCATGTATCAAGTTTTGAGGTCAGCCAGGTGGTTGTCAAACACCAAATCCGAACTAAATCACAGATCAGGGTGTAACAAGCCACTGCCTATCTTCAGGACGTTGGCTTACAAAATAAAGGAGGCAAGAGGCTGTGAAGCTTCAGGCATAGCTGTGTGCAGTATTGCTTTTGGGAAGATAGGAATAAACCTGCCTGCTTTTTATTAAAAAAATGTGATCGGTAGTCTCAGACATGAGAGGAATGAAAGCTACTGAAAAAATGTCTTCCATCCTGAGACCTCTTTTGCTAGTTTTCTTACAAGAGATGCAAGTCAACCTAATAAACTGCTTGGAAAAGAGATATTTCAATTGCACAAGAAGATAATTTTTAATTCTTTTAAAGTTTTTGCTAAAACAATGAGACTTCTAACACCACCAACGTATTAGTTCTAGCCAGCCAGAATACACCAAGTTAAGCCAGTATAAAAGGTTGTATTAGCATTTCCTAAAAACTGAGACTGATTTTGGCAAAAGTCTTGTCTTTAAAACACAAACACAGAGGAAACTGCTTTTAGACTGCATCTCTTTTGCTTCAGTAATGTTCCTCGAAGTGTGCTTCTGAAGCAGCCAGAGAGGTTAGGTTAGTTCTGACTGACCTTCCTTAAGGAGTACTGTTCCTGTGTTCAGGCCAATATTTGTGATCTTTGTTTTTATGTGAGACTGAAACCAACCAATTTTGTCTTTAGCTTTAGGTTAAAGACTTCATTCACAAGTACGTTTCCTGAAAACAGAATATTCAGAGGTAGTTTCAGAAGTCTGTGAGGAACATCTGCCTTTCTGTAGTGTCAAAATGAAAGGGGAAAGAGAAAGGGCAAAAGAACAGCTGAAACCTGAAGGAAACAAAGCAGTAATAATGGAAATGAGAAAGCTACCAAGACAAGAGACAAGAATAGAAGGGAACAAAAATCCCTTAAGGGAAATGCGTGGAGGGAGAGAAATACTAGAAGCAGAGGAAAGACAGGGATAATAGATGGATGAATGGAACAACAGAGGACAGAAATAGGAGAAAGAAATGAGGAGGTCTACTCTGTGCCTCCCCCCCGCCCCCCCACGTTAAGAAGATAGTTGGGGTATAAATGTAAATAAAATCAGATCATTTTTACGCTCTTTTTTTTTTTGTAGTAAAATTTGGCTGCTGCTCACAGTCCTTGAGAAGACTCATTATAATTTTCTGTCTTCCTCAAATAAAGCTCATTTATTTCTGGAAGTTCTGAGAATTTAATTATTTATAAATATGTAAAAAGAAGAGATTAACATAAATAGCATTTGTTCTATAAAGGGGAAAATAATGTCATCACTGTTTGACAGGAGGGAAAGCTATGGAGATTCATCTATGGCATCTGTCAAGGAGGTTGGTTGTTATCCCTTCTTAACTCTGTCACAGGAATGTAGTTCATGTTTTAGGATATCAAAGGGACATTAGACAGTGACCCAGTTACTTACATAAGAGAAAATCCACTTTCCACTGTTGACTAGTCCACCTGGCTCTGTTCACATGCTGTGTGTTCAAGAAAACTAGAATCCCTGTTAAGACAGAATGCTGTCTTGATACTGTTGGAGGCATTACGTTTCAGATTCTAACTTGTTTCCAGAATAAAATAGATTAGGAACTACATCTAAACTTCTGGAAATTAGGAGTCTTAAAATGTTGATGTGTGTTCTCCAGCTAATGGAGAAATTTTTTTTAATGACAGTTTGAATTTTAATTAGACAAAGAGCTTTTCCTACTAAGGGATTTTATAAGTAGCAGCTTTCACTGCAAGGACAATCTCCTATGGCCTCTTTTTCTTAAATATGGTCTAGAAAATTGTTTCTATTTACAAATTTTAATATAATGGCAACCAAATCAAATTTGTTTTGGTAGAGTAAAATGATAGTTAAAAGCCACGGACTTCTGAATGTTGAAGTTCCTTTTAGTGCAAAAAATAGCTGATATGCATTAGAATTTATGTGCACTCCAGATATGCCTAACAGAGTTTGTAAACTCTCTGAAACAAATGTCTGTGGTTCAAGGAGCCGCAAAGCTGTGCACACAGCCTGGTGACGTCTGCTCAGCCTGAGAGTTGCACAGTTCTAGTTGAGGGAGCTTTGAAGTTGTGCAGAAACCCTGGTCATCTCATACCATTCTTAAGCCGTAGTTCAAGTAGATTACAAAGTCAGCAGATATCCAGAAGAATTCATCAAATCCATAAACCGGATAACTGATGTTCATTTAACTCCAGATAGAGGACAGAATTTAGTGCAGGATGCTTTGGGACCTGCAAGTAAATACATCATACCTTAACTGTACAAGTGTGTACTGGCAAGGCACGTGTCTTAGAAATATCTCTGACTTGAAGCACTTTCAGATACATCTTCACAAATTATGATAAGAAATGTCAGGGAATAAATCTGTGTGTGTCTGAAGTAGTTGGAATTCAAAATATGCGTGAATTGAGACAATGTAGATGCCTGTACAAAGTTGTGTTAAAATTTACAGTTTAAAATAAATGAAGTGCTTTCATTTCATGCTTTCCATTTCTATGTTAGACACAAACCTCTTAAAAAAATCACATCACATTTACACATTTAAAAATCAGGGAAAAATAAAAAAATCACACTTCTGCAAAGGAAATATTTTAAGTGAACCATTTCAATATTAGGTCCCATTTTCCTCATATTTCACAGCTCTTACAAGCTTACTGCTTCCTAGTAATGTATTATAGGAACGTCTAAGGCATAAGTCAATTCTGAGCTTTTATTAAAATGCTGAGGTATTCATTGTGTTAGTGGTAGCTCAGGGAGATTCACGAAAGTTAATCAGTGTTAAGTTCATCAGTTGGTTCCATCCCCTGATACTTGCCAGCCTGATGGACACAATAATTTTGAAGAAATATGCAGAATTTGTGTATAATTTTAATTTTTTTTGTTGACCCTTCTTATCAGTTGACTCAGATTTGACAAGTCATTTCAGTATCTGATTAAATCAAATTAAGCAGGTGCTTCAATTCACATGGTGAATAGCAGCCTTTCTTTCAGGCTTACTGCCTGTGCTCTGCAAATGTACTTGGGAGTAAGACTGGACAGAGAGTAATATGGAAATTATAAGAGAGAGATGGAGACTGAGTGAGAAAACTGAGATTCATGGAGGAGACCAGCTAAGCACTATAGGATGGATGACGTGATGAGGATTGAACAAAACCTTGGAGAAATTTGTCAGGGCTGCCAATGAGCCTGCGGGGAACAGGCCTGTGTTTGGGAGACCTGGGGAGGTGACAGCTCAGCATCTCCTGGTAGCCTTGAGTTTGCATATCCACTGTCAGCTGCCTGTGCATTTTTATGGCCTTCCTGATATACTAATACGGGAACATCAGGGCACAAAACCTGCACTTGAAAACCCTATCCTTATCACATTCTTCACCTTTCAGTAAATGTCTTTACATCTAGAATACACTCGTCCAAAAAACCACCCAGATATAACAGAATACTCATCCTGCTTTCATCCTATCTTCCGTACAGTTGGGAGAGAAGTCTGTCATACCCAGCACTTTATAAGCTCCGTTCTACCCCTTTTGCCCTTAATCATACCCAGACTGGAAACTAAAATTGTATTGTTACCATATGGATTAATTCTGTGACAATATTTTGTGGATGGAAGCTGAACATTCTGCTAGCCTAGCTATTTAACATCAATATCTTAAAACCATAAAATGTGACGACCTGCAAGCCTTTATAGTCTCTAGGGTGAGTGGAGTTTTTGTCTGGGGAGGTCTGTGTGTTGATGGGGGTGGCCCACTCTCTGGCAGCTTGGAACTCCTCTTGGGAGCATATTTAGAAACACTTCCTGTCTTTGACGTTGGACATGACAGTCCAGTAACTTAAATTAATGGGACTATTTTAACATTTCTAGCCTTAAATGCAGCCTTATGCATACATGTCACTATTTACAGGGCCAGGAGCACACCTGTTCCCTTCTCTATCCTTGCCAAGTTCATTCCTGTATCCCTTCTCTATGGAGAAATCCCATCGTGCTTGCAGTTGACAGCACCCAGTACCCTGCAGGCATAACTTGAGTTCAGTACTGCCAAATAGCTACTTGTGCTACATGAAGGCTTTGGAACGATTTCCTTAAATCAAAATGCTGTTTTATCTTGACAGCAGGAACAAAGCATAGGAAGAGAAAAGGGTTTTAAAACCAAAGCAGGATTGTGCACATCTTTCTTATCTAAATCTTCCCTGTCCACAGAGTGTTTAACTTACCCCTCCTGGGCCTCTGGAGGAACTGACTGAAGTCAGTCTTCTGAGTCTGGTGTACTTGGTAATAGCATCTTCATATCTCTGACCACTTCCTTCAGCAATCTTCCGATGTGCACACTGGAAGTCACTGTATTGCTGGTGGCGTTAAGACCCTGTTGTACCAATACCTGAGACACCCCTCCTGAACTTCAGTGAGCAATTTTAAGAGGAAATGCAGTGAGTGAATGTGACCATCAAGAGGGGTGGCAGCAGCAGTGAACAGTTGTGAGGTATTTCCACACTTACCTTTCTCTCTTTCTTTTTTTCCCTCTTCCTAAGTAACTAGTAGCCATTATTTTTCCTCCTTCCTCTCCTGTGCTTATGTGTTGAACTGATTTTACGGTCAGGATGTTGTTCTATGGGGGGAAAAGAAAGGCCAACCACAGCAGAACACTGGTCTGCGAAGACATTCATTGTAAAAATGTCTGGCGTGGTTAAATGAATTTAGAAATCCATTAATATGCTTTATACAAATACATTTGCTCTCATCCTGCAAAACCTGTTGGGTAGTCCCCTTTCTTACCAGGTTCTCCATGAAGCTCAGGGAGAATATACAGACATGCTGGCTCCTGCCATATGGAATTAGGGGAGAAGCAGGGAAATGTTAGTGATTGAGGAAAAGAGATGGGACTTGTACATAGGGGATTGCTGACAGGAACCAAGTAGGTTCAGGGGGTTTTTTTGTTTTTTTTTTAAACCTTTGCAATAAAATTTCCATCACCTGTTTACATCAAGATAGTACTTTAGTCCAATCAAAGATACTAATCAATACATTTACATGCAGCAGTGCCCAAAATACAATGTGCACATTCCAAGCAAAACGCACACTTCTCTCTCTGATGTTACAATGTACTTATTTTCTTCAAGTCTTTTCTGTTGTACCCAAGAATCCTTTCTTACTCATCGCACTTTCTTCTACAGCCATCCTATTCCTTCAGGCTTCTTTTTCATTGCCCAGTTTTCTATAATGTCTTCCTCCTCTCTACCTCCTCCAGTTATCTGTTCTTTTCCCTCTTTCCTCCCATCTCCCACTCTCTCTCCTCCTCTGGTTCTGTCTTTATTAATTAAATATCTGACAGCTTCTTCCATCATCTACCCTTTCCACTATCTTTGTTAGGGAAAGAATTGAAAAACTGGTGCTCCACTTACTAACTTCAAGAGCTGAAGTGATTTTTTTCTTCCCTCCAGTTAAATATCAGTTATTTACAACCAGTTTAAAATCATGCTTCAGTTTTGCCTAATGTACTTGTACAATAAGTGACAATATATGAAAGAATGCGTCTTGTAGGAAAGAAATCGTACAGAATTGGGCCCTATTCATGTAAATGCTATTTATACAGCATTCTTGTACCCACGCAAAGCCCACACTGAGTACCGCTGAAGTCACTGGGATCCTGCTTTTCTGACTCAGCTGTAGTAGAGATTAAACTGTACTGTTTTGGTGAAACCATGTAAAATGGCATGCGTCACCCCATCCTTTCAAGACATAGTAATATTGGCTCTCCAGTTTATACAGTTGGGGGAAAAGTGGCAGACATTGGACCAATTTTGACCATCAGAAGCACTGTTAAAATGTCTTTTATTCATAGGTATGTTGCTAACACGTAGCATCTGAAGGAACTTGCCAAATGAAGAAGGAGCCATATCTTATGATAAAGAAAATGATTTGTTGGACTTGATTTTTCTTAAAAATTGATGGAATTGTATAGTTTATATAATTTGTCATATCAAAGAAAAAAACAATTTAACATGGAGATCACAATATTAGAATGTCCTCCTGTAAAAGGAATAGTAAACACGGTGTCCTAAGCTATTAATATACATACAGTAACCTTTGTTCTATCTTTTAGCAGCTTAGGGAAAAAGAAAAATTATATTTTCAGAAATCTGTTTCAGAAACTCACTTTGTAGCCATTAGATGATGGCTTTCAATGCTTTCTGCTATTCCCAGAAAATGTTAGGAATCCCTCTTTGCGAGGCTGCTACACATTATGCTTCTAATGACACATATATTAGAGTGTGGACACTTAATGCAAAGCAAGAATGGTGGAGAGAAACAAAAAGCAATTCAATACACTTCTTCAGAATGCATCTTCATCCCAGAAATGATCTGAAGTGCTTGTTTATCTTTATGAAGGCCATAACTTCTCCCTTTATGAGGAAGGTGAAAGCATCACAGTTCTTTTTTTGGCTGTTGAGAACAAGGTAGAATTTAAGATTTCTTATACGGTCTCTAGAAGAGACTGGAAGAGTTCTCTTGTGAACATAAAATTTGAGTTCAGTGCATGTACCCAGTTCAAAACAGTTGGCTGGAGAGAGAAATGGCCTAGATAATACAGCACTTCATGTTAGCAAGGAGTGGCTTGGTTTACTTTTTATTTTTTTCTTTAAACTGATATTAAATAGGCTTTCTGATAAAAAGCAACAGCTGTGGACTACTGGATTGATTTTAGCTTACTTAGCTCTTCCAATTCTGAACAGTTTTCTGTACTTCAGTGATCACAACAGCAAGGTGTCACTTGGAAGCCAACATACACTAAACTGCTTGCTTTTCTAAAATCAGAAATGGTCATCAACAAAACAGCATTTTTGGCTCTGCATAAGGATCTTGCTGGATTTTTTTGAAAGCTGGTTAATAGGCACATTTTACAAAATGACTTCATCTTTGGCAGGTTTTTTGAAACAGGCTTTTCTGTTGGACCCTTTTTATGTCTTCAAAAATAAATAGATGAGCCTATTAATTTTTTTTCCCCATTATCAGAAGTTTATTTCTTACAATCAGAAATATGCTGAGGAGCCTGTTTACAGATTAAGGTTAGGCTCTGTTTGGGCAGACAGAGATGTAACTCTGAGATCAAGGATTAGATATCAAACTTTAAAGTTCAGGAATTCTTGCAAGCTTCTGATTTTTTTTCCTTTTCTCCCCAGACTCATGTACTTCTTGCAAAAGCAGCCATTGTAACAAAATAGGCCTCTTCTGATTTTGGTCACAGTTTGGAATTAAGAGATTTTTGTTTTAACACTAAATTGTTGGCCTCTCAAAAAACAATGAGAATAGGGTTTTGATGGCCACTGTGGTTATTGTATTTATGTAACAGTAAAAGACTCTGTACTACTTGGGCTTTGATCATGTAGGATGTGTTGGACTTTAGTGTTATTTTCTAGCACCTTCAGAGGGTCAGTGCAAGTTTAGAAGCCAAATTCTGCTTATTTAGATGAGCATACTATTCTGCTCTGTATTTGTGGAACTCATTTGTCCCAAGAATTCAGTATATCATTTGAATCTTTTCATTCTAGCAGTTTCTGCTGCTTCATCTAATGCAATCTAAGGGTAACTTAAAACCATCAGACAAGAAAGCCTGGTTTCTGAAGTGTGTGTTGCAGTTCTAAATGACGCTGTATTGCAGTGCTTTAAGTGACCTGGTTGCAGAGCATTTAGTAAAGGTAATCTGTTGAAACCAGCTTTGCTGCTGAAGCCTCTTTGTAGTCAGATTATGGCCTCAGTTCCCCATTTCCCTGTATTATGCATAAAGTGACTGCAAATTTGATTTAAGATGGTAATTGGGCCCAAATTGAAGCTTTTATATTCTGCCTGGGCATAAATGACCATAGGATAATGGGTAATAAAGTGATGGGTAATAAAATGATGCCTGTAGTACCTTCAAATGTGAGATGACTTGAAGAAGTCTCATTTTTAAAGACTCATCATGGCTTAGTAGAATTAATGGTTTTAAGATCTGCTTACAGTTTTGAGGCTGCAGTGACTCACAGTTGTGGAAGCCAGAAAAAGCTGCAGATGTTTAGTACGCTGGAGAATTCGTGGCACAAGGGAATTAGGTGTTGTATTCTCAAAAAGCTAGTCAGTTCAGTGTATCATGATGTCAGACGCAGATGAGGAAATGTGACTTCTCATGCGTTAGAGAGAAAAGGTAGGTGTGCTGGCCATGGGTGACAAACAGCTACTGAAAAGATAAGAGCACTGAGATCTATCATTAAAAAAATCCTCTTCAGAGTGATCTATAAATATTAATTCATCTAAATAGCCTTTTAAGTGAGAAAGTGAAGATAATATTGTGTTTAACTACATGAAAAGTGAAGCAGAGAAATAAAACCAAACTCAAATTTAGCCCTCCCCCCAATCTGTTTCTTTAAAAAAGTGAAGACAAGACCAAGACAGTAGATTGTAAAAAGGTGTCTTCCTCTCTACTCAAATTCTCGTGCAGGGTTTAAAGTTAATGCATTGCAGAAGGCTGGTGTTGACCCAGATAGGGGAATAGGAAATAAGTGAAAGCTAGATTTTTACCTTGAACTCTGAAACATGAAAGTAAACAAGTAGCCTAACAAATGAAAGGCACACTGTTCAAAAGAGATATTGGTTCTATATATGTGGAAATATTTGCTCCTAAAATATGGTTTTCTAATGTGACAGTACATCATTAAAAGAGATATCAAGGTGCAAAAAGCATCATAATGACAGCTAGAATTAAAACCAGCATATTCAAAGGCCTGTGTTCAGACCGCAACTCCTTATTCACCTCAAAGTGTAAAGTTTCTGGGTATTTTGATAATTATTTCATTATCTACATATCACCTCCTAACAATTAATAGCCTGGGAAGTTCCTAACCACTTGTTTCAATAGGAACGTGAAGAGTTAGTATACTTTTGTGAACTGTTTACTAGTAGAACTACAAAATCACCTCTGTGGTATTTATGCTCCATTTATGTCATGTACACTGTCATCTCACAAATTTTGAGATTTTTTTTTAACCATAATTCACATTTTTAATCTTTTTTTTTCTTTTCAGAGATAGAAATAATTAATAATTTTTCCTCAGTATTAAAATATTGCTACAGAAAGCAAACCTCATTCAAGCTCTTTTTGTTTGCCTTTAGAACTGAAGACCACAGTGAAAGAGAGTCCACCTTCTCTGTTCTTCAAAGTTGTGCTCAGATCCTTCTGGAATAATATGAAGGACTTACCAAATCCAGATAATTTTGCATCATACTCAACAAGCTGCTTTTTGCCAATAGTAACACTTAGCCTCCATGATATTTTACAATCACAGTCTGTCTTCTTATATGTGGGAATTCAAGCAGTACCAAAAATACATACACTGTTGAGTAAATGCAAGACAAGAATCCCACAATAAAAATTAACAGTATGTTAGCAAGAGAAAGAAAAAGATTTATATATACAAAGGAGTCCTCTTTTACCTGTGTTTGAGGATTTTTCTTCCTGAGCCCCAAACTGCTACGTGTTTTGAAGAACAAAAGGGTACTTACCTGTTTAGAAAGAAAAGGAGAAGTTTTGTTACATAAGAGTTAGATAGCAGCAATAGTCAGATCAGGATTTTTCCAATCAGTGATCTACTAATTTGTAGTAAGACCAAGCAGTTACATTTCTGTTACACAGCAAGACTTAGATGTACCTGTAATAAGCATGTCCTACTTGGGAGGCACTGTATAAGCCCTGTGGTGGAAACAGTGAAGGTGTTTTGAGCTGAAATTTGAACAGATTCATGGAATCATAAAATAAATACAGAATTGTCATTTGGAAGGATTTTGAATCAGGACTGTTGCCAACACTAGAACCAGGTCAACTGTAACTGTCTAGCTACTACTTGAAGCCTCTGTAGTCTTCGTAACGTCCCTTCAGGTAGCTGCAGGCCCCCCTTAGCCTCCTCTTTGCCAGACTAAAGAAGCCCCCAACCTCCCCTTGCATGTCATGTCTTGTGGGCACATGCCCATCTTGGTAGCTGTGTCCTAGACTCTCTCCAGTTTTTCAGTATCCTTGTTCTGGGACACCCAGAACCAGACAGAGAATTTCGGGACACGCAAATCCTTGCCAAGCATCAAGCAGAGCCTTGATCTGTTGGCCACACTCCTAATATAGCCAATGTACAGTTTGCTTTATTTACCTTGAGAGCACGCTGCTGCCTTATGTTTTACTTGGCATCCGCTGTAACCCCCAGGTCTTTTCAACAGTTTGTTCTCAGCCTGCATTGATGCTTGGGGTTATTCTGCCTTAGCTGCAGAACTTGGCGCTTATCCTTCTTGAACTTCATCAGACTTCTGTTGATCCAGTCCCCCAGTTTCTGAAAGGTGCCTCTGGATTGCTATTTGGTATGCCAGCCATTCCCCCAAATTTAGTGTTGTCTGCAAAAGATTAAAAATGCATGTCTACCTTCAGGCTATACCAGTTTTGAACACAAACTGCATACTCAAAATCTGCAGTTTAACCAGTCCATATAGGACTGTGTAGATTCACATTTGACTTCTTCACACTAAGTGAAGCAATAATAAACACTTAATATCTATGACTCTAGGAAAACTAAAAAAGTCTGTATACTTGAAAAAATGTCTAGGAGCGTTTGTTAGACTAGCATTTGCAGTTGCAAGTGAACATGAGTTACTGGCAATCATTTAATGCAAGTGAATAGAGGATGGCAAACATTAATTTGTATACACCCAACAGACTTAATTCTGCAGAATCACACTGATGATGAAATATGGATTCTCAGGGGTAGCCTAAATGGGTTTTCAGCTTTTTCTGTGCTACGTTACTTAGCTGATGAGAAATGCCTTGAGATTGACTTGCAGGAGCAATTAATGGGAAACCATTTGGTCCAGGTCTCCCAGTCATTCATGTGAGAGCCCTACTGAGCATGCCATAGCTCCCACCTTGTCTACGTGTACAGTCTCCTTTCCAGCCAAGCAGAGGACAGTGCATACCTTGAGCTTTCTCTGACATGGAATGTGATGAGCCAGAACGCATACTTAGAAGCTCTCCCAAGTCCCCCAGTTTAGTCATAGCCACAATCTGTCTGTCATGGCCCGTATCTCTTCACTATAGAGGTAAAAACCCCTACCTAAATTAGGTTCATTCATCCCAACACATTGTGCTTTTACTTGTGTATTATTATTTTTATGTTTTTTCCCCCACCTTCAGTAATAACTTTTTATCAACCTAGAGCAAAAGGAAGCTTTTCCAAGATAGATGAGTCTACACTAGCAGGGTTATTTGGTAGCATCTGCCGCTATTTCTATCCCTCTAGAGCACGTATGGTGTAGACCTGAAATAGGACAATCAAAACTTCTGCTCAACTAGATCAGAGAATAATTCCTTTTGACAGAGGCATTTCATACTTCTCTAGTGGGACATGACTACACTGTTTTTCAAGGGATTATCACAGTGGATCCTACTCACAGGAAAGACAAACTTCAGTATAAAAGGGTGGCAATGCACAGACATGCATTTCCTGGGATATTTTAGACTATTCAGTGCTAGCAGAGTTTGTTAGTTCTCTCCCTCTGGGACTTCCTGTAATCTTTTCCTTAGAGGAGTCCAGCTCTGATTACACATGGGAAGTGCTGACATAGAACAGGGGAGTGCTTAGTCTGAGAAGGTGTGACATCTAGATGAGATATAGAAGGAGCTATGCGTGTCCTGTTATCTGCTGGATTTATAGGGGATTTGAAATTACCAGCAGTTACCAAACTATTACTGATTGTGCCTAGCTGCCTATTTCAATGGGACATGAGGAAGGAGAAAGACTTCTTTTTATCTTGTACTTATAACTGAAACATTAGCAATTTCCCTGATAAATATTGCTTTCAGGATCAATTGCTGACTGTATTAATTAATATTACCTCAATAACATTCCATATGAGGCTTTTGTGTGTTAATAAAATGGAGAGGAAGGATATTAAACCTGATAATGCTTTTTAAAATTTTTATTCTTATATGAAGCTTCTGGAAGTAAATGGAATATGGCCAGCAATAAAGCTTCACTGATCTATGCCTGCTGATACAGAAGCATCCTGGTCTTTTCCTCATTTCATTAAAACCACGTTGTATCAACAGTAGTTAAAATTGACAGCAGCTTTTGGCTTGTGCATAATCCACACATTTACTCCATTAAATGCATCTCTAAGCTTTCCCCCTGTAACATGTGACAGCTTCTGAACTATTCTTTTCTCCACTTCCCCTTCATTCCAATTTCAAGGGACCAATTATAATTGAGAAAATAAAGTTTCAGAAAAAACATAATTGGAAATTTTAATAGGAAAGATTCTTTCCTCAACTGTGGTCCCTTTGTGGCTGGCATCTGTGGGAGTTGTATATGCTGACCAAGAGGAATTTCTGTGGCGTAAACACTATAAACATACGATATAGAGACGACAGTGCTGTTCCTTAATGTTGGTGCAAGATTGCTAGTGGAGGATGGGCTAGGGCACATTGTTGGAGTTTTTCAGACTATTGACAGACTGTTGCAAAGATTCTTAGTGTCTCTTGACTGTCAAGCAGTCCATAAATAACTCCGCAGTGCACTCAGTTATGCTAAAGGCTGCAGCATCCTTGTTAAATGCAGGAGCTGGTCAGGAAATCACGCCTCAGAAAATCATGCTGGGTTTTGACTTCTGTTCTCTGTGTCTCTGCCTTCTGAAGTACGACTGCATCTTTCAGCCCTAATGGCAAAAGGATTAGCAGTTGATCAGTAGCTCAGTCCTTCTAAGAGTCTGTCTGTGTTGGGTAGTTTACTGACATTATAGACCTGTGTAACAGCACAACTGCAGTTAACAGTGATACAATTCTCTGAGACAATGATTGAAAGTGGCATGTAATAAATAACATGAATATCCTGAAATACTTACTGACTTACTGCAGTGGAAGTTTCTCTGTAGATGCGTGGTTAGGGACAGATTGCATTACACATATGCTCTGTATTTTAGGTGCTGGTTCCCAGTGTGGCATTCAGAAACCTGAGCCAGGAATTTTGGCTCTCTACAGTGTCTGGAGAGTTCAGAGTAGGATCAGCTACTGAGCTCAGTGGGAAACCACCCATAATTAATATGCATACCATTTTCTGATCAGCACAATTTCTGCCTTAAGCCCAGGGCCTGGAATTGTTTCTTAGAGGTAGAGGCCTGCAACTTTTCTATGAAAGTCTGAACCTTCATTCCTCCTTCTTTTCAAATGTGAATGGAGGAAGAGGCACAACTGGATTACCACCTTCACCTTCCTTGGGCTAGGCACATGTTTATGCAGGAAAGAGAATAGTCCAGGATTTTTCTCTGCCTGAAATTGAAGCTGTGGCCTCAGACCAGAAAACAAGGCCTAATAGTGGTATGCATTCATAGCCTATTAGTCAAGGCATGTTTTTTTAAAAGGTGGAGGTGTTTAGTTCCAGCACTTTTTCCTGTGACTCATTTGGTTTATGCAATGACTGCTTAATATAAAATATATCTCAACAGAAGAGGTAGAAGGTGTTTCAGTCCTCACATGAAAAATATAAAAATCTGATTTGAGTATGTTTCTGGGAAACTGTGTTTAAATCCTTTCAGGTAGAGGATAGCATTTGGTTTATTTTCATGTTTAGGCTAATGTGCAAAAGGCACTTTCACGTTTTTGCCATCTCCTTTTTGTTGGGCGCTAATGCCTTTCTCCAAGAAGTCCTGTTACCTGTGTGTATGGGGCACATTCAAAGGGCCAAGAAGAGTTGCTCTCTCTGAGATCTCGATAAGGCTAATACATGAATTTGGTTATTAAGCTGCCTGAGGGGACTAGGAGAGTTCTGGATTTGGGCTTAAGCTGAATACATGTGGAACTTCAAAGGAAAAAACGTTAAATTTATCCAGAATTTGGTGACAGGTGAATGGGACCATGGGAGGTAGGCTTCCTAGAGTAATCTCTGTGTATAAACCTGATTTTTTTTTTTTCTCCCCTGTGATTTAAGGGTCAGTCAAGGTCTGCTTGGTCATCAGAGGGATGAAAGTCTTTGAGAGTACAGTGGACATCCTTATTTGGGGGCCATAACATTTGTAACTGTATCCAGTTGTCACAGAACCTTGCATCCCTTGTGAAACACAGCCCAAGGACTTGTTTGTCCTCCCCATATGCTATTAGCTCTACCCTTCATTCTTGAGACCTGCAGATTGTATGCAGAGCCTGACTCCTTTCAGTTTCTGTCAATATGACTCTTTACTTAGTCTGAGAGATGGTTATTAAGCAGTGAAAGCAAAGCACTCCTCCACTTTGCAACACACTCAGATCCTGCTTGTAGGGGAAACAAATGACTTGTGATTTAATGTAACAAGTGGCATTTTGCAGAAATCTTTTGTCCTTTAAAAACATATTTCTTTTTGAAAAAAAAAAAATCTTGGTTGCCTTTTTTATTGAGCTTCCTATAAATACATGTGTCTTGGGAGCATTTCACTTGGGTTTGGGATGTTGTCCAAACACAGGTGATTGCAAAATGGGGGATTAATAGTTTAGTTAAGAGTCATGAGATTTTAGACATATAAAGTAGCCTTTTCTTTTGGAGATTTTTTCCCCCTGATTTGCACTGTCAGATTTTCTCTCTCCAAAAACATATATTCATTGGATACATATTGCATCTTCTCATTCATTCAAATATTCATTGTAGTGGTTTGAAGTAATACTTGAGGCCTATAACATTTGGATTATGATTTACCCAGCTGTGCATACATACTGTAATATGCTGCCTCAGAACATCAGTACCATGTTTACTGCACTGTCACTGTAGTGTAATTTTTACTAAGTAAAGCTCTTAAATGCTGTGCAGAGGTTAATGATCACTTATAACTGCAGCAGTCATGTAGAATACTAGTGGGTTTTGTGGAAATCTTTATTTAAAATAGTGTTATAGTAAGCATTTTGTGCACCATTTTTATTCTGCCATCTGATTATGTAGTTTTATGTCAGTCTTACATGAAAACTCAGTTGAATCCTTTTCCTTCAGAGAGCATCTGAGCTATTCCTATCACTGCAGTGTTTTTATTGATGCTCTACATCCTATGCATTCTTAAGTGAGAACAAATAACTGCATTAATAGACAAATATTTATCACTAGAGGGATTAACCACAGAGGTATACCAATCTTAGTAACACCAGGTTTAAGGCAGTACACAATACCTTTAGAAACAAACTCTAGAGTACATTTTGGCCTTAAAAGCTTATAGACGAATGATACTGACAACTCAGTCTTCAATTTACAATATGTGGGCACCACAATCTGCCTACAAAGTGCATATTGTTGATTTGGGGCCATTTTAGTAATTTGTGCTAAACTGCTAAATTGAAGGGCTAGTAGCATCAGACAGTCTCACCAGCCAAGAAGCAGTGCTTTCCAGGATTGACAATTTCTTTTGTATCCTTCATTGGCATTAGAAAATATTAAAAGCCTTTTTTTCCAAGGCATGGGGAGACTGTCACACTTCTATCAGCCCTTGTGTGGTTAAAGGAAATTTTTTAATAACAGGTTTTAACAATTGTGTTTTCAGGAGGAAAGGCACATTCTTATGTGATAGTCTTTCTCTCCCTTCCTTCCTTGGGACAAAAATGTTTTGCTGAGAGTAACTTTAGTAGGAGAATATAGGCAACCAAGTACTTCTCATCATGCAAATTTTAAATTGTAAGACGATTGTAAATAATGGGGTTTAGAGTCATGTCTTAGATTTGCAATTGATCTCTTTCCAACAAACTTTCACTGAAAACCAAACAATAGCACAAATGGCAGGTCACTTTCATTTTGTAGTTGTTTGCACACACTCATCAAATTCAAACAGTATATTTTCAGGGCTGAAAGCTTTCATGCATATTTTGTAATTATCATGTAGCTTGTAATTAAAAGTAGGGATTTTTTTTTTTAATTTTGGGGAAAATTAAATAAAAACAAATTAAAAGCAAATTTTGAAAGTTCTCTGGAGAACAGCATAAACCACCGTTAAGAGTTCAAATGTAAGGAATGTGTGCCCTTTGGGACATCATTGTGAAGTCCCCCAGTCCGACAAGATGCAGAGGCTTCAACTCTCAACCTTCTGCTGAGATAGAAAATTGGGGTAAAACTGCATGCTTCCATAAAAAGATAACTGTGGGGACAAGTGTAGTAGATCAGCTGGTTTAGGATATGTATCTTGTTGTCAAGAAGGAAAATGGAACTTGCAGGAGTGTTGTTGCATAACAGAATGTCTTGCATCTTTTTAGTTAGGGACAGCTAAGCTAATTTCATTTATGACTTTTTTTCATTTGTTTTTAAGCTTTATTTTACCAGTGATAGCTGTATTATATTTATATCTCTCTATGAAATGTAAAAGAATAGAATACAAAGTGAAGTTTATAATTACAGCAGGGTAAATATTTACTCTCCTTGCTGAGGTTTCATTGAAGTGCATTGTGCAAGCCCTCAGTCTTTCAATGTCTGGTGTTACGTTCTGTGTCAGGCATCAGGTTTCTCACAGAGCTAACATGCTAAGGGAACTATATCAGCACAGGATGCCATGGTAGCAACTGCTACAGAGAAACTCAAGTCAATAGTTGAATCTGGAGAAAATGGGTTGCTAAGAGTGCTATGATCAACCTTGAATTTAAAACTAACTGCTTGAAGATCCAGCAAACAAAACAATTTCTTAGCTTGGAAAAGGACTGGAAAATTCAAGTCTCTGTATTTTAAGAGTTTTTAAAGGGCTTACCATTCAGAAAGATGCTCAAGGTCCAGACTTCCTTCTAGAATGGTATGCATTTGCAGGCAGGTACAACAATTTGTATCGCATAATCACATGCAAAAAGACAGTAGCAAAACAGAAAAGTTATTAACTGGTAAACAGCAGTACAAAAGCAGATTACATAAATTGTTAATTTTCAATGACAACTTCATTTAATCTGCCAAGATACCTTTAAAAATGTAGCACTAAGTGAGTAATTATAGAACATGTGGAAACATCGTTATGTTCTGTTACTAGGTCTTTTATAGCCTTTCCTTAAAGCTTCACAGCTTTTCCTAGATTAGTCACTATTTTTTCCACTGCTCAGGCCTATTTTATTTTCTGTAGTAGATTGCTCTTTGGGTCCTAATCATACACGTTATGGCTTTGAAGATTGGAGTCGCTAGTTTTAATTAAGTCCACAGTCAAGATTTGAAAGAGAATGTCAAAGCAAAGATCGTTCTATTAAAATCCTTTCCAAAAACTCCATTTTGTTGAATTGCCCACAAATTAATTAAAACAACAATAAAAATAGTCTATATTTTTACAGTTTTATTCCCTTTAGTATGTCATTACGTTAGGACCTCCAACACATGGAAGACCACTTACTAAAATACTCCAGTAAGAATGAAAAAGTTACTCACAGATAAGTAGTGACAGAATCAAGCCCTTATCTGTCTTCTGAATGCTTATCCTACAGAGATTTAAGATATAAATTAATCCCATTAATTTACAGATTTTATACTTGATTCAAGTATTGAAAGTATTAAAAGGTGTCGAGGGACAGGAATTAGGAGGGAGTGTTACTAAACCACTTCTTATAACTGAAATGGCATTTTTGTCTCACTGTGTATTTCTCGCATTCCAGACAATTGGTCCTCTAGCTGAGGGTCTGGTGGAGCATTCAGTGTTGTTTTACCTGTCTCTTTTGACTCAGTACAGTGCAGAAATGGATCACCTAGATTACCTCTGCCAGTCTTGCAATGTTGTGAATCCTCCCTGATAATTTGGCTATTACTATGATTATTTTAGGACCTGTTTTGTGTTGAAGGCTATAGACCAGGCCAAGCAATTCAGTGCTATGTATTTATGATGTATACAAACTTATCAGATAGACTCATAGCATCACACAAAAAATTAAGTTGTTAGGGACATCAGAGGTCATCTAATACAGCCTCCTATGCCAAGCTGGGCTAACTTTGAAGCTAGATCAGGTTGCTCAGAATGTTTTTTTTGATTGGGGGTGGGCTTTTGGCAAACCAATTTTGGTTTTCCAAGGCAAATTTGCATATAAATTACAGAGTGGATTTTTTTTTCTCTATTAAATACACATATTTTAGCACAGTGACTAGAGAATAAATCTATAACTGAATTTGGCACTAAAAGATACGTACTTAATATATACTGAGTGTAGTACCCATCTGTTGCTGAAGTCTCTCTCATTGCTCAGAGTGGTTCTTGAAATTTGTTTCCCCTGTGAAGATTTTTGTCACTGAACATTTCCTTAACTTGCTGTCTACTGTCACTTTAACTCCCTGTACCTACTCCCATTCCATTGGCCCTGAGCAGGCTGAGCAGATTCTTACTATGTTTGCAGTTTTAGGACAACTATGCACCAGGTTTTCACTTTCACTTTGTATTTACCTAATAAGGAACTTGGAGCAGCAGTAGGCTGAACAATCCTAAATGTTAGAAAAAAATGTATAAACCCAAGCAACAACCCAAAGCAAAACCTCAGCAGTTTACTTTCAAGGTTAGTTTCAAGTTTACATGCAAGTAAACTTGTTAGAACCTAGCCATCTGTACACTATTAGGTGTGTATTTGACAAAAAAAAAAAAGGTACATAAGAAAGCTGTCAAAATGACTCTTGAACATTCAGACAGCTCAAAGGCTCTTTGTGTGGTAATGTTGGCACAGCTCCTAAGTGACCAGATGGAATTTTATTAACACTCAACAGGACAAGGGCTGAGATTTTGTTTCTTAACTTACTATATTTGAAACGCTTGCAGAGAATGTGTCAGAAAGCTTGATATTTTTTCCTACTATGGAAAATTGCACATATACCTTCCCTTAATGCAAAGATGTTGACTGCTTCAGAGGTTGTCATTTCTGTAAGGTGGGTAAGAAAAGAGATATGAGATGTACAGTAACTTAAATATCACAACTTTTTATTGAATTTTAAAAAGGTGTTTTTATATAGACAGTTAGCAGTCATATTAAAAGCAGAATTTAGAAACAAGCTTTTTATTAAAAACAGATTTAATGTATTTTTATAAGAGAGAACAAAAAATATCTAATTTTTAAAAAAACCTTGATTTCTGATGTCAATAACCACTGACAGTAGTGATGTCAGATTTCCATTTAAGGACTCTCGTAAACATATAAAAGCATGTGAATTTATGTGAATCCTCCTTTTTTGGCATCATCATGGGTTTATTGTCAGTAAGAAGTATCTGAAAACTGAAAATCTCCGTTGTCTCTGGTAAATCACAGGATGACTTTCAAACCAGACAGCTAAAGAAGCAAAATCTGTAACACACTGTGTTCTGATCGTTTGCCTTGTGCCTTTTAAGTGCTTCCTTTCCATGTTCGAGGTTTTCAGGGAACTCATGATAGCTAGAAATGTGCTGTGTCACAGATTAGTATTGCATAACATCTGACAGAAGAACACTGATGTGACATACAATTAGAGTTAGCAGTACTAATTTTGAGACTGGGTATCTTATTCAGGCAAAATTCTCACTGTTGCTGGTGAAAGATATGCCTGAGGGCTTTGTACAGAATCAGATCCCGTATTTGTTCAATAACTCAAACTGGTAGCATAAGTATAGTTATGACAGATATTGTACTGTGTACTTAATATTGTATAATTTATGTTTGCTTACTTGCATAGTGTAGGCCAAAGACCAGATCCAGATCTTGTTGAAGTCAGCGAGAGTTTTTCTCAGCTTCTTCTTCTTCAGTACTGTTGCCAGTCCTGGAACTTCGTATCCTCAGCCTTGTCTTGCCTGATTTTAATTTATTTATTTATGTACGTGTTTATGTTTTTTTATAAAGCCCCAGCTCTGTTTATACCTTTTGTGTAGGAGAAGATGATAGGCCCAGTATTGTTACAAGAGGAAAAAGTAATTTTAACTTGTTTATTGAAAAAGCTAACAGTTGACTAACCTTGTTATACAGATTATGAATGTATACTTCAAATCTAAATCATTGTCCCACATTACAGCATCCTGCACATGTCCATTCAGACTAACTTCTTGCATTACATATGTGGAATTTTTTGCTTAACAAGGCATATTTTGTACAGAACTTGGAAAAAGTAGAGAATTGGGAGCCCCATTAAATTATGCAAGGAAAAAAAAATCATTGTTCTAATATTATGATATGTATCTATTAAATCAGTGTTTGATCTAATATAGTAAGAGAAATAATTTAAAGGAAAACTCAAAAACATTTTAGGAAGGTGTTTTCCTCTTACTTGGTAGTGTAATGTCTAGATTAGCATTTGCCATCTGTAGTCAGTCAACTTGAATCACATTAGGATCAAGACTTTTAGAGTAGGTATGGTCAGAAAAGATTATACGCATAAGCAAAGATCATCCCAAAGAAAAGACTAAGCTGAGAGAGCTAATGGTTTTAAATGTGCTGTTTCCAGTCTGTACTATTTCTGTAGATTAATTTTCTTCTGTTTGTTTTCTATCACCTGTTCTCTGTTCTTGCTATCTTGACTTGACAAAGTGTCTCTTGCTTGCTAGATGAAGAATGCTTCAGGCAGAAATCATCTAGAGGAGCAGAAGAGGAAGGGAAAAGAAAGGACAAAAGAACATAATAAAACACTTAACATGAATGAAAAAAGAGCCAGTAAAGAGATGCAAGCCCTGCTAGTTGTGTGTGTGTGTGCGCATACACACATAAGCTTTTCTTTTCTATACTCCTGCTCTGTATGGTTGTCTATTTATATGTAATATAGCATTGCAGGGAATTATAACATTGAGTATTATTATTATTAAGTTTACCCCTTTAATTACAAGATCCTGGTTTAGTCATTTACTGACTCTTCAGGAAGCGCTATGTTCTATGCCAAGTGTCTGCTTTAGGCTGTCCATTTTCATTTGCTTGGTGGGTTTTTGTTTTAGCATTAGCAAGAAACAGGTTCGGACTATTGTCTGAAGTATCAGTAGTCATTTAGGAGACTATTTTGGTTCTGTTGTTTTTCCTCACAATTTTTTTTTTCATTCTGTGCGTAGAGTAGGCAGTAATCCAGGATAATCTGGTGATGGAGACCTTCTGTTGCCTCAGGGACCCTACCTCTTATGTTGCAGTACTTGGAAGCCATGTCATAAATTAAGGAGGGGTGGGCATGTATAGAGAAGAATTGGTCTGACAGTTAATAGTTGAATGTTCCCACAAAGAACTGGATCCCTCTCTCCACCGTGACACACAGTTCCTGTAGGAAAATATGGCAGGCAATTTTTTAAACCAAATATATCCCTGGTAATCTCTTATATCTCACGATTTCTTGGTACCTTATGTTGCGGTCTGCTTTATAGAAGTGCTGAGGATAATTCATATCTGCATCTGAAGACTCCAAAGGAATCCAGAATGTGCAGTAACTCAGGAACCTCAAAATCAGCAGCTATCTCATATTGGAAACCCCAAATTCCCACACAAATGCTTTTGACTTTAAACTTTCCAAGTTTCAGTTCTCCCATTCACTCACAAATTATACTGATTCCATCTTACCTTATAAATACGTGCCTGTGAAAACAAGCACATTAATATCTTTGAAATACTATGACATAATGTAATGATACTAACTTTATAATTGCCAATGAGAAAGGAAGTAATCCTTCACAACAGGATTTTTTAATAGTATCTAGTAAATAAGACTAGAACCACATGCCAAAAAAAGAGGATAAGAGAAGACATTAAGTAGCTGTTCTTTGACAGAACATTTGTGCTGAAAGAGATAGGGACCCCTTGAAAAAACAGTATTCATCACGTGTACATCTCGGCATGCACTGCATCATATGGCAGATATTTTACACGGTCAAATATGTGTCGGTTGATTGAATTCTGGAACTTTCCGTGTTTGTAATACCTGACTATGCGACCGTTTTGAGATTGTGTGGCAAGATTTGGGGGGTGGGTGGGGGGGCTGCAGGGGTGGTTTCTGTAAGAAGCTGCCAGAAGCTTCCCCAGCTCCTAGTCGGACCTGCCTCTGGCCAAGGCCGAGCCCATCAGCGACGGTGGTAGCGCCTCTGGGAGAACAGATTTAAGAAGGGGAACCTGCAGCGGAGAGGGAAGTGGGATGTGAGAGGAACAGCTATGGAGACAGCAAGGTCGGTGAGGAAGGAGGGGAGGAGATGCGCCGGAGGAGGGGATGCCCCTGCAGCCCTGGTGAGACGGCAGGCTGTGTCCCCCAGCCCATGGAGGGGAGCGGGGGAGCAGAGGCCCACCACCTGCAGCCCGGGGAGGACCCCATGCCAGAGCAAGGGGATGCCCCCCAAGATGGCCGTGACTCCATGGGAAAGCCCACGCTGGAGCAGTCTGACTGAAGGACTGCGGCCCACAGAAAGGACCCATGCCCGAGCAGTTTGTGAAGAACTGCAGCCCATGGGAAGGACTCATGTGGGAGAAGTTTGCGGAGAACTGTCTCCCATGGGAGGGACCCCACGGTGGAACAAGGGAAGAGTGAGGAGTCCTCCCCTGAGGAGGAAGGAGCGGCAGAGACGAGGTGTGATGAACTGACCCCAACCCCCATTCCCTGTCCCCCTGTGCTGCTGGGGGGGAGGAGGCAGAGAGAACCCGGAGTGGAGTTGAGCTGGGAGGGAGGGGTGGAGGGAAGGTGTTTTAAGATTTGGTTTTATTTCTCATTATCCTGCTCTGATTTGATTGGTAACAAATTACATTGATTTTTATTTTTTTTTTCCCCAAGTTGAGTCTGCTTTTTGCCTGTGACCATAAGTGGTGAGTGATCCCTCCCTGTCGTTGTCTGGACCCATGAGCCTTTTGTTATATTTTCTTCTGCCCATCCCACCAGGGGGGCGAGGAGTGAGCGAGTAGCCTCGTGGTGCTTTGTTGCTGGCTGGACTTACCACAACAGCAACCTATTATCACTCTATCAATTTTTTGTTTGCATTAGTGTATGTATATACTATATGTGTTTGTGTGTGTATACACACCTACCTCTAAGATAAAGGAATTATGCAGATCATATAACGTGGAATACATGCAACTGTTGCACAGTTACATATTTTACTTATTTGGGGGATTACATTAGTAATAGTATTTGTTTAAATCTAACCAACTTAAGGAAACTGTGACAAGTATGTATATAACTGTGGAAAAAAAAAGGAACTTCGAGAATGCTGAATGATGAGCAAAACATAAAAAAAAAAATCGTTGAAATTGGCTTAAAAAGTCATTATTTTGTAAAGGATAAGCCTTTGAGTTGTTTCTGTTTACTCTTGTAATACCTAGGTTTATATTTTCAAGTTGTTTTTTTCCCAAATGTGAGGGCTAAAAAAATGTACATTGGGAAATATAACCTGATATTCTCTGGTTATTTGAGACTCACTAAGAGTCATGCCTTTGGAGATATACCAGCTAACACATGATAATATTATGTCAATTGACAACATGGGAATTGCATAATTTTAACTGTTCTTGGGAGCTAGTTGTGGGAGGCCACCAAACCAAACAATTCGTTTCCATAGTTTGGGCTAAAAGGTCAGAATCTGGTTGACAAGAGAAGGAGGCTGTTGTCTTGTGAACCGAGTGCTGTGGCTACATTCAGTGGCCAGCTGGTTGGCTCTTTCATAAAGCCAGTTCACTGCAGCCTGTAGTAGCTTAAATCCTGGAAGAAACCTACTTACTTCTTGGTAGCCACTCTCTTGTCCTTCAGCAGGGACTGATAAGGAGACCAGCAGTGCTGAAAGAAAGGATAGCACTGCAGCCTGAGCTTCAGCTCCCAAACATTCTTCACGTGAGCTGTCACATAATATATTGCTCCAGATCAGACCTATGGGAGGCAGGATGAAGAAGGAGTGTAACACCCATCACACCCAGCAAGCAGAGGTTCACCATGGTGCACTTGCACAATGTACTTTCAAATCCTTAATTGTGTGTTACCCTTCTTTTTTTCTAAACAACCTGTTCAGTGCATTTGTCTAGAGACAGCAGTGCCCCTGGCCTTGGTGCTTCTACACAGCAGGGCTAGTAGCATAGGTTTTGACACAATCTGTCAATGTGAGAACATTTTATCTATTAAATAACATCACTTTTTTGTTAGCCAGTTACAGAGAGTAAGAAAAATCCATATACACCATGATGCACCAGTATTTGTCTTCTGCATTAGCTATATTCTCAGGGTATAAAAAAGTTGAGCCTTAACAGGACTCACTATTTGAAGGCTTAGGTTGTGATATACAGTTTATAATTTTCTTCTGTTTTTGACATACATCTATGCCTCAGCTGTTACTTCTGATGATGGTGTGATCTCTTCGCCAGGGAGATGAGTTGTTAGTTTTTTCATGTAAATACAGTAGGAAGGTTATGAAGATTGCTACTTCTGTGCTACATTACCTGTACAGATTTCCTTGGAAGAAACTGTTTAGGGACTCCGTGTAACCTAAGTGGGCAGATAAGAACTACACAAACTCCCAAGATGCTGAAGTTAGGCTTTTGACTGTCTTGCAGTTTTTCTTTCTGTGTTATTGCTGCCAGTAGCTGAAGTGTCAAAGAACATTTCTGTTTTGTAAGGACACAGGGCAGGTGCCCTACCTTGCCTTAGCCTTTTTTCTCTCCATATGGGACAATTGCTGCAGTGAACTTTGATTTTCCTCTATATTCAAAATTCTGATGCTGCTTTCCAGAAGTGCAAGTACCCTGAATAGTAATTTGGAGAGAGAAGTCACCTAAAGATTGTCTTTAAAAAGCTTTCTAAAAAGGGAAAAGACTGAGATCTATTCAGTAAGGTGACTCTGAAGAAATTAACTGCAATATGCATGAACTTACGAAATTAATATATTTCTAAAGAGAGTCATATGAACATGTGAGAATTAAACCAGAGGACACAGAGGAATTACTTAGGGTAGAGGCAATAAGACTTTTTTTTCTACATGCAGCACCCAAACCATATTTCTCTGAAATTTGACTAATCTTGATACAATACCTCACTTAGGATAAAACAGGTATCTTGCCTTCTTTATTATCAGTTTTATAATGGAGCATTGAATAAAGCCACTGAAGTGGATTCAGTTTTGATTGCAGATGATGTTGTGGGGTTTTTGCTCACTAAGGACCCAGTGAGAATTTAAAAGGCTTTTGTCTATCAAAAGTCCCAATTAGTATTTTCTGTTATGCCCTGCATGTCTCCTGGGTTTTCATAATGTAACTCAGTGAAGATCAGGGACCTGGAGAAAATAAACTACATGAAAATAAAATGTGCTGTTATCTGTCAATTAAATGTAATTCTTTACAAATTGATAGCCATCTTGTGTATGATTTTGTGTACTGTTCCTAGTAATAAAGTACCAGAAAAGATCTTTCCATAAATTGAGAACCATATGTCTTCTTTAGTTGAAATAATTAGCTGATTTTTAAATGAAATTCATCCAGTACAGATTCTCTTTATCAAACAATATATTTCTTTATTATTTATGAAAAAAAAAATCTATTTCATTCTTCCTTTAGGACGTGTTTCAAGCAAGAACTTTTAGGACTTTCTGTAAATCAGTAGAAGTTGTTACATTAATTTCACTGAATTTTGATCAGTTTCTTTGGACCTTAAGATAATTCCAGATCTTCAATGTTTAGTTATGAAATATAAACATACCTAAATCTCTACCACATTTTCCTAGGGAAGGGACAAAAATCTTCCAAGATTCTACAAAAATCTTCCGAAAAGTCATTCTTATAGTCTAGCCTTTGCAACTCAGGATTTCAGTAATAGGGAAAGGATCATTAGCATGCAGAAACCAATTACAGAAGCTACAGATCAATATACCTTGCAATAGCGTAAATATGTTTGTATTAATATCTATTGTTTATCTGTGACTACAGTAAAAATAGTACACAAAATTATTTTCAAAGATCTCAAATTTCCTCCAAGGCAAAAAAACCAAAAGAGAAAACAAGAAAAAAGTCATTTTAGCTATCTCTGTTTCTGATTATCTTTAGCATTGATCCTTTTAATTCTACTTACGGACATGTTATTGAGGGAGTTCAGAGGTAGTAAAAAAAAACCAACCAACACCACACCACTCTCTTTGCTTAAAATTAACCAGAATTCTACAGCAATATGAAAATTTTGCATTGGCAAGAGATTCCAAATGAACTAACTGAATGCTGGCTGATGCTGCTATGTTTAGGTTTCTATCCTGATTTTGAATACAAACTGACTAAGTAGTTGTTAGTGTGTATAGGCTGACCTGATAATTACCAAAAATAATTAGGTAGCTTGCTGCTCAGGTGGCAATGAGTCATGGTGTCTCAGTATTTTCAGGTAATAAAAATGAAGCTCCATGAGAGATTGACGTGTCAGAACAACAGATGCGGAAGCAAATGGGTAAATGAAAGAGTAACAAGTCTCTAAGACCAGATGGTGTATATCCAAGATTCAGAAAGTGTTTAAGAATGTGGCAGCAGAACTGTTGACAAAAATAGGCACTCTCATTAAAATTAGTTACTATGCTAGAAAAGTAGAGCAAATGTACCTAAGTTAAAAACAGGTTGCAGCAGGAGCCCTGCAGTTAACGATCTATCAGTATTTCCCTAGAACTAGTAAAATTAGTTGGAAAAAGAAAACGTTAACCCACCTCAGTGAACATGGTAGGACAGAAACAAACAAGCAGGATTTCTGTTAAACAAAAAAAAAAAAAAAAAAAAAGGAAGTTTCTCCTTGATTAAGATGTCTGGATTCATGGATTTAATTGTTAATCTGGTTTAGGGCCAGGATCAGCCTCAGGACCTGTTCAGCACCAAAGATGCAGCTGATAACCCAGGAATTACCTTACTGGCTATGGAGAAACCACAGAACCCAAAATCTTTTCCAGCTTGCTGGATACAAACATATGGTCCAGTAAAGTCGAAACACGTCTGGGGAGATTTGTTTGGCCATCTTCTCTTCTTGGTGAACCAGAGCACTGGGGCACAATGTGACAATGCAAATGCCGTATGGCCCACCTGTAGCCAGAAGTCCGTGCGCCCAATTGTCTTATTTCTGACAGTGAATGACCAGTAGCTGATGTCTGGGAAAACACCGGAGCTGGGGCAACTCCAGGAGGGGACAGGAGTTGGGCAAGTACAGGGTGGTATTCTCCCAATTCCCAGTAATCTGACATTTAGGAACTTCCTAATCCAGAAGTTTTATGCGTATCATAGTATTAATAGCCATGCATGGACTTTAGTTTCCTCATCATTTTTTTCTAATTGAATAAATTAAATGAATCTGTTTATAGTTCCAGCCTCTTAACAGTTCCACAGTTTAATTACGTGTGGTGTGAAAATGTACTTTCTCCTCTTTAAGTTTGTTGCTTGATAGTTTCATTTTGGTATTCTAGTTGTTGTATTAGGAGAAACAGTAAATATTAGCTTTCTTTTCATTACCTTAGCCCTATTCATGATTCCATACATCTAGATCAATTTTACCCTGTCATCTTTTTTCCAGAATGAAGAGTCCTTGCCTATTTATTTAACTTCTTGAGGAGTAGTTCCTTACCTTTGCTCAGCCATATCTGTGCCTTTTCTATTTCTGCAGCATGTCATTTGCAGCATGAGATGCTTAGAGTCGTATGCAGTATTAAAAATGTGGGTGCATACTAATCATTTAACAGTGGCAAAATAGTTTTCTATTTCCTGTTCGTTTCCCAAGAAAGCTGTTAACCTTTGAATTGTCATAGACCATTTGGTCTGATCTGTCCTTACCAGGTCTTCTGGTTGTGCATCCTTAGGCAGTTTAGATGACCTCCTGCTGGGGATAGCCCCAGGCTGCCAGCATACATCTTGCAGGGCAGCAGAGCAGAACCAGCACCCTGCAGCTCATGCTCCACCCATGCGCCCTGGAGAGATGCTGTGTCTCTCCAGAGACAAGAGAACAGGGATGCTTTCAGATTGCCCATTCCACTCTTGGCATAACTCACAGAAGGAACATCTCTAAGGACCAAAGAGGAAACCTGTGCCAGGTTGTCACTTGGAAAGGTTACATACAGGAGCACCAGTGCAGCCAAAAGCATCTTGTTCAAACAATGCTAAGTGAAAAGAGCCACCTGCAGATATAACCAGCACGGCTACAGCACCTGCGTCTGTCTGTCAGCTTTCTGAGACGTGTTTCTCTGTGCCTGGAGATCCTTCTCTGACATTGCTGACTGAACAATGCCTGCAGAACAGAATCTGTAATTCTCAAGTGGCCTAAATTTCCACAGCGGCCAGGCACAAGAGGGCCTGGTAAGGAAAAAGGGCAACTGCTTTGATGGCCGGCACCTCCATCTCCCAGCTCTGGCCTGCAATGCCATTATGTAGCAGAGAAGCAAGATGGAGCACAGGTTCATGTAGCACATGCAGATCCATCTCCTGTCTGCGCCAGGCAGTTGCTAATCCAGTCTGTGAGTATGTCAGATGTGGTTCACATCGGGTTTGTCCCAGCTGCGTCCTGGCAGCATGTAAAACACCACATTTGCAAGGACTTGCTGTCAGCCAGGCCCATCTGTTTGCCATTCCTGAGAAGAGTAAAATGCTGTGGGTATCCATTGGGTCACGCTGGACTTTCTTTGCTATTAGAGGAGCACTGTTACTTCTATTATTTTTAGGAGACAATAGCCAGCTACGTTTCTGCTGCCATTACCTATCAAAAACTAATTCTTTACCACCAGCCTCTGACAGCATATATCCACCTCCTAATTAGATGCCAAGTTTCAAAATTTCCTGGATGGGCTAAGAACAGAGTTGTTTCTAATGATGGATTTGGGTGGTTTGGCAGAAAACGCTATACACTTGGGAGTGCTTGAGGGCAGCTGCTGCAAAGAGAGGAGGGAATATTTTTTGGCAGTGGCCTAAACACAAGGACAAAGTTCTTTTGTCCTCAATAAACTCTGTGTATTTGGGGTTTTTTGCATGTCTAGGACTAGGTATCTTCTGACAAGGTATCCAAAGGCACGCGTCTAAGCTTTTCCTTATGTAGATTCAAGAAGGACCCATCCTATGCATTCCTGCCAGCTTATTCAATGTCCTGGGAACTAATGGGCTCTGATAATTTGGGGCCAGTCTTCTAGGCTCTCTTTGGGGAAGGGGTATCTGGGGTCATTAAAGATCAAAGGCATGCTACAGATCTTACCAGTTGCTGGGCTTCCTGCTGCACGAAGTAATTCAGGCCAAATATGCCTGCTCTTCAGGCAGCCAGCTTCAGGACCAACAAACCACCACCCTCCCCTCCACTCCCCCACCTCACTTCTGCCCCTGGGAGGTTATCAGGGTTGGGGCTATGACTTGCAAGGTAGGTGTTATATACCACAGGGCACCTCAGGCACCACTGAATGTGGTTGTGCATGGAGTGCTCTGCCAGTGGCAGTGGTGTGGGGTCTGCATTAGAGTAGAAACACAGATGGTATCGGAAGGGAAGTAAATAGCGTGGGGTAAGGATGGCTTGGGAGCTGGATGCTGGCCTAAATGGATTATGTGTCTGATCTTTGTGTCAGTTCCAAGGTTCTCAAATAATATAACCTCAGAATACACTTTTTGTCAAAAACAACTGTGGCGTCTCAGTGGTGGATTTTCCATATAGGTTAGTTTGTACTGAAATTCTAGGAAGTTAAAGTCCGTAAAAGAAAATTAAGTGATTTCTGAAGTCTAGTCCATGTAGACGTACACACTTAGATTTTTAAAACATTTATGCCATTATAACACAAGGAGACCCATAAAATGGCATCATTCCTTCTGCTTACTTTGATGTCTCACTGTTTCCTGAGAGGCAGTGAAACAGACTCAGAAGGCTCTGAGGCTAATACAGCCACCATTCCTGTAATAGCAGAACTGCTTAAGCTTCTTTTCTTATCTGATCAGTCTGTTTCAGTACATCCCATTTCTGTATCTATTAATTTTGAATTCCTTATCTGTTAAGTTGCATGTATAATGTAATAGTCCCTGCAATAACAACAGTATATTAGCTGTCAATCAAAACATACAGGAAATGTTAATGATATGTTCAAACAAAGTCTTACTTTTTAAGAAAATATCTGTACTGGAAAAAGATCACAAAATATATGAAAACAAACTGTCCAGACAAAAGCTGTCCATCTAAATACTCAGCTAAAAGGTTCTAAATAATTTTTTTAACGTCAGTCTTAGAAGATGGCTTTTTTGTGTACCTTGACTTTTTCTGTGGTTTGGATGAAGATGCTGTGAACTTAAGGCAAAATTAGCAAGTTGGTTCTTGTCTCCAGAAGCTGCATGCCTAGACACTATTGGGTACCTTGTAAAACTATTTGCAGTCTAGCCAGCATTCCTGTGGCCCTGACCCTAAACAAGGTTGATCAACCACCAAATTTTTATGAGATGAAAGAACAGTTGTTCTGTATAAAACAAGTTCATGATTGAAAATAGGAATGAATCACAGAAAATCTCCCAGAAAAAAGGGTGTGCTAAAATGAAATGGAATATTAAAGCATTCACTTACGTTAGTTTCTGACTATTTTTCTCTGTAAAAATGCCTGCACAAAAGATAGCAAAAGTTTGCAAGAGATAGTAGTAATGCTGTGACACGAAAAGCAATGCAGGCTACTATAGTATTTAAACCACCTCATTTTTATGAGTGTTTGTGCAGGAGTAGTTATCGGGGAAAACAAAATGCAACAGTAGGTGGAATGGGCCAGACAGGTCTGACAGCTCTTGCCAGACTCCACTTCCTGATTTATAAATTTGTAACGTTAGGATATACGGGATTAAGGTCTGTGGGATTCAGGGCTTTCTGTCCAGATAAGGGAACTAATTCTTCTGAAAGCAATCCGGTAGGTCAGGCATAAGTATGAGCAACTCCCTGTGCTTCGGGTCGTCAACAAAATAGTTGATACTTCTGTTAAACTTCAGACTTGATACCTCACAAACTCATGACCTGATACAAGATTGCTGAGCAACTGTGCCGTAGGGAACATTACTAGCCTTATTTTTACCTGTACCATACTGATCTTGCCACCTTAGATCTTCCCAACTAATGTGAGCTTTCACATGACCTTGCATATTGACAAAACCTACTTATTCACATTTCCCTGACACTCAGCCAAAAAGATTCTTTATATTGTTTTTATCCGATGGGTTTTTATCTCTGAGAATCTGATCAGCCTATGTAGTAACAAGCCTGCTGGAAACAGCTTCTATAGAAAGAGAGGAAGAGACAGAAAGGTAAGCAGGAGATGATCACAAGAAAACAACAGGGGTTTTGTACATGGAAGACGAGTATCTGCAGCTTCTTCCCTAAATGACAGGTTCAAGGCAACTGTGAAACTGCAGAAGTCAGGAAGCCTTGTGTGATTGTATGGTGAGAGCCTGCTGGAACACTGCAGCTCTTCCTCTCTGAATATCCCTGTCAGTGTCATCTCAAACTGTAAGGTTTTGTTCTTTTCAGAACAGCAAAAGAAAAAAAAAAAAAAAAGATAACAAAACCTCTGAATCTGTTTAAGATGTATTTGCATATGTCCAAGATTCTTAGATTTTGGAAGTAAATGTATCTTCAGGGTGTTGACCCTATTTAGAAAGGAGACGTGCTTTGACAGAAAGAATCAAACTGGGCAAATAAAGTCTTTCCTGAAGGGTGTTTTTTTCCTCAGTGCCTGTGACCTTCTGACACTGTGCCAAGAGGTCTGTTTTTTCTACAGTATTCCTTCTTAAGTTTTCTCCTTTTGCACAGAAGGAGTAAGTCTCAAGCTGCACTAAGTTTAGAGTTGTAGGCTTGTTAAAAAATCAAGGATTATAGCAATTTATTTTAGAAACACACTTTATGCATATGGTTTCTAATTTAATTTCTATTATTTTAAAAGTACTTATAGTATCCAATCATATCTAGTGAAATGCAATTTGGGACATATTGCAATATTCTTTTGTAAGACATTTTAAAAATAACATGACATACCATTGCCACAGGTGTCCCTTGATGCTTGAAGTGTGTGTATAAGTTTGAAGTTAAACATCTGTCTATGTCAGTGGGATGTGCACATGATCGGTATCATGAAAAATTGAGTTGTTTGTCCTAGGCAATGAAATATTTGGATAGTCACATTTGAAGATTTTGCCCAAAATGCATCATTCTTCATATCATATGTAACTGTATAGTATAAAAATAGAGGGCTTTCCCTAGAAAAACTTGACATGGTGCTGAGCAGAAAGGGGAGGTAGGAAAAAAGACTGGGGAGACCTTGATAACTCTATTGCAGGTTCTGATGTGGCATGGAGTGGAAGAAATTACAAGTATTTGAGGTAAAACACTCATCTCTTTGCACAGTAAAATAAGGAAATAAGTGGGAACTTGTTACTCATTGGGCACATGCAAAGTAGAAGAGCCTATAAGAGAAATAAAGTCTGGATGTGCCTTCCTGATAACAACAGCCTCTCTCCATAGTCTGCAAAAACTGGTGTGAAGGTGAATTTTTTACCTATGCATTTTCTTCTTCCCCAGATTGTGGGAACTGCTAGTTTTTATATATGTATGTAGTAGATTTAGTCCTCTCACTATAAATGGTGAGATCTATATAACCTTTGCTACAGTTTCAATGCTAAGTGTGTGAGTATACAGGGAGATGAGATGCCTGTAGGATGGAAGAGAATTAGTGCTGTATTATCAGAAAACTGGAGAGGAATATGAGAGGGAGGTGGGTGAGGAAAGTATAAGAGGAGGTGTAGCGCACAATATTAAATTGTAGTACTGGGGCTGGTCATTGGGTATCCTGCACCTGTGTCTTTTGACAAATTCCAGTGATATTTCCTGAATAACTTATTTAAGCAATGAGACTTTGCAGTGCATGTTCTACTGTTGGTTAAGTGTCATTCAGTAAATGTGCTGCAGTAAGCCTGCTAGACAGTAACATAAGTCAGTACAAAGGAAAATGATAATTTTTTTTTTTTCTTAGTAGCTTGTTCGAGGAGGTGTCAGTTCAGCATGGCAAGGAGAGGTGGTAGGGATGCAGGTTTGAGATCTCAAGGAGCGCAACCAAGTGCAGCTGCCCCAAAGGCTTTTACAGAGTTGCATACTGCTGGCTCTCTGCATTTAGGAGTGATGGGATTCCTGCCTATAGTGCAGCTAAGAACATGTTCATTACTGAATAGACAAACTAACTGCCTAATAAACAATTTCATGATGAATTTCATACCTAAATACTGAGCACTTCAAAAATGAAGCATCTTACCTTTATCTATGTGGGATATTGAGCTACAAAAGCCTATGCTAATAAAAAATGGAGGTGGGTGAAAAGCCATAGCTTTGGCTGAGAAGCAGAGCAGCTCCAGGAGTGAGATTCCACTCTCTTTGTGGGATGCCTGCTGGTTCTCCACTGGGCTACCAGTGCCTCAAAGACAAATAAAAGGAGCATAATGGGAAGTTGTTGCCATGCCTCCTTTCCTGTGCACCATCCCATATGTGGGCAAGTGAAGAGGAGGCAAAGCACAGCAGCTGCCAGCTTGTCTGTGAAGGGGGCTTCCTGCATTGCTGTGAAGCTCTAAGGCAGCACTGGCTGCCTTTCAGGCTCAGAAGATACCAGTGATGCATTGCAAAGAAACTGTACCTATGCTTCTGTAGGACTGGGGTCAAGGCTTTTTGGTAGTCATTGGGGAACAAGAGACAGCTAGGCACTATTTAGCATTATTTGTTTTGAGTAACACTTTCTGCTTACTAGCAGAGTTGGCATGGAAACTGAATCAGCACTCATTTTTTAAAAGGATAGTCCATTCAGAGTGAGGTTAGTCATCAGCAGGAAAACCAAAAAGACTCAGGCTGCAGCTGCTAACACTTATACCTTGCTTGTGAATAGACAGAATATTCAAAACAGTAGCAGTCATATTACCCCAACTTTTATGTGAAAAAAAGTGCATCTATTGAGAATTATATTATGTGGTTTGGGTGTTGGGGGTTTTGTTTGTTTGTTTATTTGTTTGGTTTTTGTTTAAGAGGGTAGAGTTATCTAATTATCTGAAACAGCAGAACTTCTTATTTCTAGAAGATGCCTTACGTTTTTATGGATCAGTTGGATTTAAAGAGTTAACACAGTTCATATAAGCAGTGGTGCTTGTAACATTGTGGTGGAAAATGGCATAATACGTGAAAGGCTATAAGCTTAGCACTAGGGATCTGTGAATGTATAGCCAAGATGGAAGCCTACACAGCATGCCAGAAATGGGATTTTCAATTACTTTCCCTTTATTGATGAAAAAATTCAAGATGTGCTTATTTCCATCATATTTTTTTTCCCCCACACAAGGATAGAAACAAAGAAACGGCTGCTGGTTTTCTGCACCTACTAGGCTGAGAAAATATTGATGGCTAAATTGCTGTTCACTGGCATTTCACAAAGTGCCTGCTGGCATCCTGTTCTCAGATGCAGGATGATAAATGTGTATTTAAATCTGAAAAGTTTAATTTCATCTATAACCTTTGACTCCTGGCTTTTTGTATCCTTAGAATACAGACATACATACCTTCTTCATTGATACAGGATCTTGTTTACTTTACAGTAACTATTTACATTAAAGGCTATAATATTGTTACCAAACTGATGAGGACACTGATTTCTCTTTTCTTTGTGTTTACCAAGCAGATAATCTAAGTGATGCCCTGAAAAAGCTGAAGATAACAACCACTGACAGCAGAGCTGATAGCTTGGAGGGATGCTTGGACTGTCTGCTTCAAGCTCTGGCACAAAACAGTAAGTTGTATGGACCTTTCAAATTTTAAATCATATAATGAGATCAGTGAATTAAAATGGAGGTAGTAAAATGTGGCAGAAAGACTGACTGAAGCGGTAGGCTGCTGGATTTGCTGTTCTGGGTTTTGGGGGTTTTAACCCATACATCTGTAGCATTCAAGTAGCATCAAAGACAGTATCAGTAAATACCTGGATATATGGAACAGCTGTAGTCCAGTCCTTTTTCTGATATGATGAAGTAGAACATTTACTTCTCCAATTGATCACTCAAGAAAAAAAGAACAGGGATGGACAATTAAGCCTGATAGGATGGGGAGAGGGATATGGGAGCTGCTTGCTAATTCTGGTTAAAAGAGCATAGTTCCCTATTTGTAATGTATTTTTCCTCATACTTCTGATCACATATTTCTTATTTCCAGTAGTTTCAATTAGCAGAAATAGGCTGGATATCCAAAGATGGTCCAAATTTGACATGTGGTATGGTAACAAAAATAACTTAAGAGTGGAACAAGATGTCTTTTTCACCAAAAGCTGTAGAATGTGTGTCCCCACTTGCACTAGGCAAAAAGGTATGGTAAATGAAGATGACAGCTTATAAGACTTTTCCAAGTTAAACTTTCTTAGCGCTTCAGATGGTGGCAGGAGAAAAATCTGTGTAAAATTTCAGGTCAAAAAACTTCTCAGGATAGATACAAGCCATGATTAGAAATTCTTTATTTAAAAAAAATGTTAGTCCTTTGTAAATATCAATACACTCAAAAGCATATACTATTAATAAGTCTTGTTTCTCTTCTGTGATGGTATTCTATAAATCACAGCCTTTTAGCTTAGTTGTTGTAAAATAATTCCTGAGGTTTTTCACAATAGAATATAAGCACCATCCATATCAAATCAAATATGGTTTATAACAGTCTCTGCATGTAATGGTAGTAGGTTTTTAATTCTGATTAATTTGCAAGGAGATGTCAGCCAGGAAATAATAAAATATTTAGGTTTTAGATCAACCCATTTTTTGAAGACGCTAAACCATTTTTCTTACAAGTTTGTTTATAAGGTATATCCAATACTTCAATCCAACTTCCAATTGGATTTGGTATTTCCAGTACTTTTAAGTCTAATACTTAAACACTAAGTACTAAAAAGAAGATGGTATGAAAAATGACAAAGCAGTTAGTGTAAATAACAGAGTTTATCATTTTGCCTATGAAGGTCACATAGCTATGTCACAGAACAAGTTCAGCAGATGCAAGATAATTTTGACTAATATACAGCAAACTTACTCATGCTTCCTTGCAGCCAGATTACTCTCTTCCATCCCAGTCTAGGGCTTTGCTCTTCCTTCCAAAATCTTTTCTCTTCTAGTCTCGTAGCTGCCAAATCAGATAAGCAGATTATTAAGATTTTGACATCTCTCATTTGGGCAGTTTTACAAAATTTAGCTATGATCCCTGTACCATTTACCATGTTCTTTGTGTGTAAGTCAGTAATATGAATATAACCCTGCTGAGCTGCCATATGATATACTTCTCGACATATTTTCACCCCAAATTGAGGGCAAATAAAATAACTCCTTGAAAATTAGATGGGTTAGATGGGACAGTTTTTTCAACAGTTTGCTTGTGATTTAGGAGCCTGTATATCAATTCCCTTTCAAGTGAATTAGACACTTCGATACCTATGCTTTGCTGAGTCTTTTTGGACAACAGGCTTTAGTTCTCAAGATAGTCTGATGATTTGGAAGAAAAATCCTCATAGAAGACAGGTTTGTGTTTTGGAATAAATTTGGGAGAACAGCAGTACATTCAAATATGAGGTAAAATGCACGTAATAGATTGATTCAACAAATAGACATAGAATCAGCTTTCTAAACGCTGCAGTGTTTGAGTTATTATTGGGCTACCAGTATGTTATGACTGTCCTTCCTTTGACCAAAAAAACAATGAATGTCCTTCCTCATAGTTCACATCCATCCAGTTAACATCTTAATATGGATTTTATTGATTGAGTGATTGATTTTTAGTTACAGTGTGTATTATCATATATATGATATATATGTGATATCATATAGATATGGGATACACACTGTACCTGTGTCTGTGTATAAATTATTATATAATTAGAAATCAGATTGTTTATATAAAACTACACGTTAATTGTAACAGAAATTATTTAAATAAGATTTCTCATATAACTATTCTGCTGTCCTTTAGTATATTCCTATGTGTATGATTATATTAATGAAGTATACATTCTGATGATAGTTCAGTAAATCATCATATTAGAGTAACACTAGAAAAATAAGCCATGCAAGGAATAGAGTTTATTTTAAGAGAATTCTATAGGACTGTGATTTCATTGAGAGTTCATGGTGGTATCGGAAGTCACAGAACTTAAAGGTTTTTTCACTTCATTAAGACTTGGAGATAAAAACATTATTTTATCTTATATAAAATTTAGTATGTTACTAATACACCAATGCAACCCACTCCCATCTACTGCCAGCCAAAACCGGCAGTTAAACCGTTGTATTAATACACATTGAGATTTGTAACATTTACACATTGAGATTTTTAACAAAGGAAATAATCATTTCCGCAGCTTCAATTTGGGCATATTGCATGTACGTGTGAATGTTTCAGAGACCATTACACTGCTTTTAATGGCTAACTGCATGCATGCAACATAGGGTTGTGGTTGCTGCAGAAACATAAGTCAAATTCCTTAGTCTCTAACAATACAGTGACAATTGCAGTTCCATTTACTTTGCATACAATCTTTTAACTTTTTATTATGTTAAAAGATTACAAGCTACTTTCTTCCCATATTGTCTACCATATAGAAAGGGATGGCAAAGTTATGATAAATATTGTAGTTCTTAATTTCTTTTTATGTAATCTGCTGCTTTTTCTTTTGTTTTTCACGCTCCTCCTGACAACTGATCTTTTGATAATCCCAGACAGGCTGTAGTGCCCTGGAACATGATATCTCCTGTCTGGCTTTACAAGCTATTCTGCCATTTGTGACACCAATCAAATTAAGGTGTATGCACACACACGTGCTATATGACACAAGGGTGAATCAAATAGTTTGCTGAATGTGATAACTGCTGGTAAATATTTGGCAAGCCAAATTCAAATGGTTTTAGCTACTGTTTGTCTAGGAAGATAGTTGTATAGCCCTTCACATTCGAGACCTGGGTCTGAAAATCCTGCACAGATGGTTTCTTTAGAAGACATTGTTTGGAGAGACGTATATTCCTATTTATGCAAATATTTTAGTTCTTATCTGTCACCAGCACTTCTGGCTGAGGCCAGTCATATATGGACTAGCTAGCTTGAGGCACTAGATAACACTGAGGACTTTAGGATGAAAGAGGCAACAAGGACAGAGGAATAAGAAATAAGCATGCATTAGAAATGCTTTAGAATAATAAGAACATACCTCATTTTGTGTAGACTTCCTTCAGCATTCCCAGTGAAGTCAACTGGCATAGCTGGGGACTTTGCACCCATAAAGCCTGCAGTAACGAAGACATGCAGTAACCTTAGTCTAGATTCCCAGCTAATGTTAAGTCGGCACAGCTCCTATCACCTCTGTGGATCTACCTCATTCACATAGGCTGAGATTCTGTCCACCTTACTTCTGAAAGGCAAACACGAATGCTTGTTCTCTTTCCACCCACAAGCGTTCACCATCTCTAGATTGCTAAACTTTCTGTGATTTAGATTTTTAAAGGAAGTCTGTGGTGCATGATCCATAAGAAATGTTAGCAGCAAATAGAGTCAGCCATGCACTGAATGAAATACTGGCTTCTACTGAATCAGGAGGTGAAATTCATATATTGCGTGTGTTTTCTCTGAAAAACTATATACTAAAACAAATGACTCCATTGCCTGCTCTGTAGAATTTGGATTCTTTGTGTATAGACATGGTTTGATATGTTGCTGTCAAGAAAGAATTTTGCTGATCTGGAAGCAGACTGTTTACAGTAATATGGAGCGTAGAATGATCATAACCATTAGAAAAGGCAAAAAAACAAGGAATTATTTTGTCAGAGAATATGATTCTGAGGTTCTGCAGCTTTTTTAAATTCATCTTAAAAAAAATCTCTGAGATTAACTGTGCATTGCAAAATGAAATTTAATTTTGTGTTTAATATGTCAGAATTCCTTACATTATAATTTGAGACTTTTTACAAACAGGGGTCATTTTCTCCACCCTCACCACCCCCACAAATGGGCTAGAGTAAGAAACAGGTTATCTTGTAGCTGCTTTATAATAATGGGTGTAAAGACAAAAATAATTGAAGTTTGCAGAAAAATCCACAGGAGGAAATTGGAGGAAGGAGAGCTCTGGTAGGTGAATCTGTATGCATTTTTCCCAGAGAAATGCAGTTGTGTCACCTCCCTGTGTTCACTGCAGAAGGATGAGCAAGTTCCCTCCCCCTGGGTTTCAGGCTGCCCTCTGACCAACACACAAATGTCGCATACTTGTCTGCAGTCCACAACCATCTACCTCGAGGTCGTAGCCATAGTTATGAAAGCTGTATATTTGCTCCGATGTTTTTGCTAAGTTTCTTTCATATTTAGCAACTTTGGAATTCAAGGGTATTTCGTGGTTTTTTTTTAAATGACGACTTGCAGAGGAACATCCTCTGAAATCTCATTCTTCCCCTATGTACAAGTGGTACTGAAAGTTACGCTAAAGATGCAAGGGAGGCATATTAGCTTTCCTGACCAACAGAAATTCTCAGTGCAAATACTGTAGAAAAATGACAGTATTAAACACCAGCTCCAGTGGCATCATTAGATTTGGTATATTACTGAGTTTTATTATTTTTTGAACAATAAAAAACAGCTGAATGTTACAAGCTCAAGTTACTTTCTATTTTGGAACAAAACCTATCTTGTGAAAAAGAAAACAATTATTGGTTTCAAGAGTTTTGTTCTAAAAGCACAATGTTTTACTCTCATAATTCAAAGAACATAGTAATTAGAAGTGAACTAGTTATGTGTGGAAAAAGATCTGTGAGACAATGGATACAACTTCATCCATTTATGATTTTTTTGGCTCAGATATTTTAAATTTAAGCCTTAATCAATGGCAAGCTAAACTAACAGAGAAAAATATGATAACTTAACATATGCTTTGCAGCTTGGAATCTATTTTTTAAAAAAAACTTGTCAAAAGGATGTGTAAAGCACTTATGCACTGGAGAAAAGTATTCTGAAAGATTGTACGCTTACATTTCTGGAAAGAAGTAGTAAATTCTTTATTTTTTATCTCGCACCCAAAAATACGGGTATGTACTATTGGATTTTGGGAACAATAGGTTATTTGTATTGCATAGGGAAATACAATAGAAACCAATATAGGCCATCCTTTTATATCAACATATACAGATTTATACCTATTAAGAGCCCTATCATAAATATTGTACCTATCAAAAAAGTACAGTTATCCTAAGATCCTCAGATAGAGGTCCACAAGAAAGGACTGCCTGAGAAAAAGAAAACAAGAAGGAAACAGAGGTTTTCTTTTAAACCACAGGCCTTCTGGGACATAATTATTGCAGTAACAACAACAAAAAAATGTTATTGCTAGTCCAGACATGCTGCGTTTCAGATACAAGAGGTTATAGCAGAGATAAATAACCCAGTTTTGACAGATAAGAAATCTGAAAATCTGCTGAGAACATTATTTTTGGCTCTGATATACTCAGTGTAAGAGGCTGAAAATGCCCACTAATCCGAGCCTTCAGCACCTGGCTCTGAAAAATGTCTGACATGTAATTGAAGTGCAAAGGCTAACACATGCATTTGAAACATTTTTTTACATATACTTTTTGGGAGGCTAAGAGTATGAGTTTACAAGTTTGTGTATAAAAATGATTAACTAAAATCACAGCAATAAAGATAAGCTTAAGTAAGAGGGCAGGGCCCCAATTCTGAAAGGGATTTAGAAATTTTGAAAAGCTCTTACAGTTCAAAAAAGAAGGTTTAAAATAATGCACTTTACCTTGAAGATGTGGTTGGCTAAGATGCCCTATTTTCTATTTGTTGAGGTATGCTGAGACCTGGCAACTCAAGGAAACATCAAATGACACATGAAAATTTTAATTTAATGTTTGAAACTGGAAATTTCAGCATTATTCTAAGGCTCCTTTGGCATGTAATTTTTCTCCCCATAATGAATGCAGTTTCTTTATGCTATTTTGTTTTGTCCCCAAACATATTTTGGCTATATACTATAGCCATGTTTTGTTTTGTTTTGAATATACTCACTGTGTTGTATCAGAGAAAGTACCATTATGTTACAAACTTCCTGGGCAACTGCTACTAAGCCTCTGCCATCACTTCCTGCTGTTTCAGCTTTATAGTGTTGAGGTCATGAGCTTAGCCCTCCTACCTAAAGCTTCTGTTCAGGTTCTCTCTTGGAAGTCACCAGTGGGTTTTCTGAAACGTGTTGGTTCCTATTTGATGGCGTCGCAGAGGAGGATGTGTTAGCATCTGGAGTGCTTAAGAAAATGTTGGATTTCTGCAGACACTGCAGATTTCTCACATTCCTTCATCAGTGAGGAAACTTTCCATCCAATGCCCTGAATCTTCTGTAGGCACTTGCTTTCAAAGGCATCTAGTTTCCTGTCTTTAATGTTTTGGTGGATTTCCAGCTCTCACAACCATATGTTAACACAGAGGTTATACTTGAGTTGGAAATTCTTCATTTTATTCTGTTTTTTATAGCTGTGGCTTCCATATGTTGTTGAATTTAGTTAGTACTTATGCTTTTCCTATACTTTATGTTCCTTTTTCTGATCTTCACTGGCCATAGAAGATGGAACAATTCCTCTTACTGGAGCAGAAAAATCGTGGAGAATTTAGAGATAATGTTTTGTAATTTTTAAATTCAGGGCTTAACTGAAAAAAAAAATCTGCTTCTCTGAAATTTTTAAATGTATTATTGTTGCTATTATTGCCTTTGATTTATGAAAAAATTGAGAGCTTTACCTATTTTTATCTTTCATTTTTGGACATTTTTGACAGTTCAGTGTACATACTCTTATTTATTCATTGCAGAGTCAGGTAAGCGTCTATCTGCTTAACTTTTAGCATGAGAGTGCTATCTGATTTCAGTGAAATCTTGTACCTCTTTAGTACACACAGGATTAAGCAATAGTCATTTCATCTTTTGTTTTTCTGATCCTCTCACACATTAGTATGGAAGTAAAAGACATGCTACCCTCACACGACAAACATAGAAAAAATTAAGTTGTAGAACCTTTTGTACTAGCAAGAGTTATTCTAAGGTATAAACATTACCTGAAATCACTTGCATTTATTACCATTGGCTAGACATTTTAAGCTTACTCCTTTCCCTTTCTGAAGCATGGAGAAAAAACTTCACATTTCACAGCTTGCTCAAGCAAACCTGTCCTTAAACATCACCAAACTAAACTTTCTCTGATTTGAAGAGACTGTTTGAGCAGAATAAGAGTAAAATGAGGTGACAGTCATTTCATATGCATTCTGACCAAGTAACTGTGAATGCTTGCACAGCATTATAGCTTAAAACAAAACAATAACTGTCTATAGGCCCTATTCTGACCCTCATATGTAAGATTAACTTTGGCTACTGTTGTTTCATACAAATAAACAAAAGAGCACTCAGCATCCCCACAAGATTTAATGCATATCACTAACAAGTAAGGTGTAACAACACAAGCCAGTGCATAAGTACATCAAGGTAGCATAGCACAAGCAAGTGGATAGACAATGCTTCCAATTAGATCAGTGGCCTATAAAACCAACGGATAACTAGTAGAATTAAGTCCAATGACAAACCGCATTTCCCTGCTCTCTTTTTCCTCTTTAATCTTTAGCATCTTCCTTTCTTCTTAGCAGCAGTCTGTCTTCCAGGTGGATTTTTGATCCTCCTCAGGTCTACCCCCCCCAATGATCCCTAGTATATGTTACGCACCTGTGATCCTAGGAGGAGGCGGCTGGCTACCCATGGTTGTATGCTCAGACACAGCAGACACATGCCCGCATGTTAGTCCTGATATGTAAGTGTCCCAGCCTGAACATTCAAACAAGCAACAGACATTTATGGTGTATATCCATGAAAAGGAAATATGCAGATGAAAGCTAGAACATCCTCCTCCAAAAAGACAAAACCAAAACAGTATTATTGCCAACTGTCTACTGAAATCTATAGTTATCTGCCGAGATTAAAGTGTTCTTTAGGAAGATGTCGGCCTTAGCCTATGACAAAGATTTTACAACTCATTATTCCTGGTATGTCTTGGAAACTGCAAAAATATTGAGTAGCACTGTACCCAGAGTGCCTTGTACAACTCATTTTCTTTGCGTATTGGAAACATGAACTGGTGTCTGTTTAGCAACTGCTAAATCTTGATCCAGCTTCTTTGGACTTCAGTGATGCAGGGATAATGTATTTAATGTCTATTCAAACCGAGGGAGGGAGAGGGAATAGAAATGAAAAAGGAAGAAATGAAACTAAGTGGATGAGTAACAAGGAACAAAGTAGTGCCTAGGATATTTTAGAGGAAGGAGAGAAATGGAAGAAGGGAGGAATAGATTTAAAGATGAAATTTTTGAAAGAAAACAACAAGCTAAATGCAGGTACCTAAGCGGCAATTGATGCCATATCTTCATGATTCCCACTGCCTTCTACAACAGCTGCATACACTCAGAATCTCTTGATTTAGCTCAGTATGTTACTGTAGCACACGTTTAGAGCACAGAGTAAAATTAGTGAAAGGAATAGAAAGAAAGATCCTGATTCTGCCAACATTTACATATATTCTTACCTTTAAGGACATAGATTCTTATGTTCTGGTAGTCGCACTGAGCTCAAGAGGTGTATTTCTATGTATAACACTATATATATGGCAAAGCATTTGCATGTTCAGAGCCAAAGTATGTACAGCCTCTTTTAGCAATTACTTTGTTTTGGGTCACCATCAGTCTTGATTCTTTTATGACACTAGGTGTCAAGGAAAGTGTTCTTCCTTCAAAGGTGTATTTCCAGTTTATTTCTTAGCACACTGTCTTTCCTGAGTGTCATATAAACCTGTGGGTTTTTGATGGGGAGTATGAAGCTATAAAATCAAAGGAAAAAGCATGACATATGCATTTAGCTTTTGCCATTGAATTATGTTTTACAACATCTATATTAGTAGAAATTAATATAACATTTAACATAATTGGGAATATTTTGCATGATCAAAAATCATTTTGATTGGCTTGTATGCATAAAATCAAGTCTTACATAAATCATGATAATGGATTACAGAGGGAAAATTTTTGGTAGGATCATTTTCATATGGAGAGATCGTTTTGATGAGAAAATGAAGATAGTACATAAAACCCTGAGGAAGGTTTTGTATTCTGCTGCTAGGGAAGGCTTAGGCCTGCTTTTGCACTAGTGAGGATGGAAACCATCTTAGTGCAGACGCAGTTTCTACCAGCTAAAACATTCCTTTGCTACAATACCTTGCACCACATCCCTCTGAAAGTAACATTACCAACAAAACAAGTTATTATTTTTGTACTTTTGGCCGTATAGCTGCATCAGCAGTAAGGGTTTGCTGGTGGAAGCTGTCAAACCAAAAACCCACATCTTAGACCAGCGTACTCATACAAGCAAGAATTTCTAGTCTGCCTGTGATGCAGATAATCTTTTGTAGCAGAGCCAGAGGTTCAAACTGAATTGGGCCAGCTCAGCCAGTTAAGCTCACTGCAGTCCATTAAGTTTACCTGAGAAGATCTCTAGTCAAATGCCTTTCTGAAAGTTGGGGATCCTGATGGATATTTTGTAAGAGGGAATTTTGGCTCATATACTGTGTTATAAAGCATTCCTTCTTTTTGCTGAAGAAGAATGTTTGTTGCATCTTAGCCTATAAAGCTGTTGCCTTTTCATGGCACTGTATACCCATAATCCAGAAATGTTTCATCATAAGTGCTGTATATAATATATTATTACAGTATACCTATTTAATTGGAACATACTAAATCAAGGAGACTGCTTTTTATTGGACTGTCTCCTACCCAGTAAACTGGCATATCCTAATAATACTGAATGGTAATCACTGCTGCTTAGTGAGATTATGTTTTACATAAATTCCTCTTAATAGTGATGTATTTAGTTAGTGCCAGATAGTTAAATGATGTTTATCCAAGTGTTAAATTCCAAGTGTTATTCATTGAATACACAATGTGCCAAATAAAGATTAAATATTGTATTTTTTTTCTTCACAGAAGGTATCAGTGAACAGCAGTTCCAGATAATAGAATTGACAAATTTCTTTTTAGATTGCATTTTTGAAATACAATACGAAAGCAAAGGAAAAGGCTTGCCTTTTGAAATGCAATACAGAAGCAAAGGAAAAGGCCTGCTTTTTATGAAAAATTGTATTTAGAGATCATGTAATTCACAATTTAAGGTCTGAAATTTCATTCTTAGTTTTGTCCCAGTCCCTTATGACTTACAAACATGATCTTTTTTAGATTAGCTTTTCCTTAAGCTACTTTGGTGGCAAAACTTTTTAAAAACATCAGTAGCTAGAAAATTCCTTTGTATGTAGATGTACTTGTCCAATAAGCACTGGGCAGAATTTTACAGCAGGCATTTTGAGCTTGCTTGAGAGCACTCTTAAGAGATTGCTTAAAGGGAATATGAAACATCTCCTGCCTGTATAATGCACAGCTTTTAAATCTGATTTGATTTTTAAATTAAATTGAATTCAGGAAAAGGATTTTACACTATGGACCTAGTATTTCTGTTATACAGATTGAAAAACTAAAGCATGAGGATACTTAAGGTTTTACCCAGGGTCCAGTAGTAAGTCCAGTTAGTACAAACAGCAGAAGAGGCAAATTAAAATGTCCATGCAGGCTGAGTGTAAAACATGAAGGTGCTAGTGGATGGCATTTGTACTAGAGATGCCAGACAACGAACTTGGCAGCTGAGGCACTAATATGAAACTCTTTCAGCAGCTGTCCTACCAAAGTGGTTACCTCCTGCAGAGGGTGAGTCAGAAAGGGGAGTAGGGGAACTAACAGCTCAGATAAACCCACCAAACTATGTATCATGGCTCTAAACCAGATCCAGTTCAGGAACTCAGGGGTTCTGAGCTGCCTAACTTTAATATTCTGCCTTGTGCTGTGACATGTCTGTGGAAGTACTGATGTGCATATTTCTTCATTGAAGGCAAAGCTGGCATGTATTTTTATTAAATTACTTCACCGGTACCTGCAACAGGCTATTCAAGGGGTGGGTCTCATCCTGAAATTCACTTTTATTCTCTGGATATAGCTTTTGGAGAATTTAATCACTGGAAATTATGCAGCTAGTTGGTTGGTGAATCTGTCTCTCCATCTGTCCTGTCTTCCTTGTTAGGGCTGAGATTTTAATTACAAACATCTGTGCACTATCTCTGTTTCTTCATTAAAAACAGGAATTGAAGTTGCCCTGTTGTTGCTGGCAGAGACAGGACAGAGCAAACACCATGATGGAAACATTCGCACAGCTAAAGGAGAATCCTCCCTCCCTGCCTCCTAGGGGTCTAGTTTGAAGGATAGATGAGCAAGCAGATTGTATTTGTGGGGATTTCCCCATGTGAGGAGGAGCATGCCAAAAGGAAGTTATATTTATATATTTATTTCTATATATAAATTATTATTAGAGGAAGTTTTTTTTTCTGTAAAAACAACTCTTGATAATCGGAACAGTCTTTTTTGCTAAGGTATGTTAAGCAAAAGCCTCGTTATAAGTGGTGCATTCTTTGTTGCATGAGAGCACATCATTTGTTTCACTGAGGTTCTTTACAACCCACTTTTTGTGCTCTTGTAGTCAGACTAAAATCTCCATTTTGTGGTTTGGAAAATACAGTAGGAGGCTAGAGAGAGAGAGAGAGAGACAATGCTTCTTGAGGGAGGCCGTATAAGGAGACGGCATCAATACTTGCTCTTGGTCATGTGAACCTTTTTTACTGTGGTGGTTAGGAGGATGTGCCAGTTAGAAAGATATCCCTTGCTCCCTTCATTCTCCTCCCGTCTGCCATCTGAAAGAGCAGATGGAAGGTTCCTTTCATGATATACGTGGCTCATCATTATTTATTCATGTGTTCATCTTTCTCTTTCTGATGACAGTACATGTAGGAGGGACATTATAAAGCCAAGGTAATTTTCTGCAGTAGTTTCAGGAGGTTTATAAAACATCTTTGCAGCTAGAAGTACATACATTTTTCAAAAGAGTACATTGCAAACACAGTTGGCTTAATAAAGAGGACACTCAAAAAGCTGCTTATTTACAATTCTGTGGTGTGCCTCATTTCTCATGTAAAGCTCCACAACATGGGAATTATTGCAGTGCTAGCCTTCACTACTGTTGGGTTACATCTAATAGTGTAACTTAAACTCATTGTGCATAGAGAACAGGAACAGTGAACCTGTAATTTGCTTCTCCTAGCAAGGGCAAAGTAGTAGCACTTCTGACAGATATGCCCTTCCCTTCTCCTTCCCTTCTCCTTCCCTTCTCCTTCCCTTCCCCCTCCCTGCCTTTTCTTTCACTTGAAGGTGGACGAAATGATGCAGAGAGGAGAAAAGGGTGAAATAGAGAGGAGTGAAATTTCACAGGAAATAGAGCTGAGAGGGGAGAGACTGTAGAATTTAATTTGAGACACTCATTGGATTTTTTTCCTATAGTGATTTCTGCTACTTAATTAAGCAGTCTGATAGGCACGGTGCTCAGCTCTCCAGCTCTGATCTATGGCATTAAAGAATTTCCTGGCCACACCCTTTATTATTCTGACTTCAGGCACTGCAAAAACCATGAAAAGCAAGGATATTGGCATTTTAATCACCCAGCTATGACATTAATAAGATTTGGGCACTATGTGATCTAACATACCCTTTGTTTTGTTATCTAGTGGTATAAAGAGACATCTAAAGCCGCAGGTTTAACCTTAGAGGTTTTTTCCCAAAATTATGCTGCTGTGGCACATCGCTGGATTATATTGTGTGCAAAAGGGCTGTTTCTAAAGCAGCATTATTACAGTCCTACAGTTTCTTTGCTTTAAGATGGGGGCATCGGGTGCTCTACGGGTGGGTTGCTGTATGCAGACTGAAAATCAGGCTTTAAAAGAAAGCATTTGAAATCTGGATATCACATTTAGCAAAAGGATTTTGAGGTGTGGCAACCTAACGTCGGGCTACCTAGATTGTTAGGTTTCCTTAAGACACAAATTGAACAGATTTGAAAGGGGGTGCAGTTCTGCTAAAGGAGTTAAAATGATAAGCATAAGCCAGCTTTTTGGCATGTGATTAATGTTGGCTCTAATTTCCTTTTTCTCCATTATTGAAAGCATGGGAGGAGATTATGTGGTGGAGATTTTGCCTAGATCTTTCTTGCTCCTAGAGAAACATTTGGTTTTACTTGCTCCAACTACAGCTGACACTACCTTGAAATAGCAATTCAGAAGATGACAACTGAAATAAGTTTCCAAAATAATTTAGCCTCTAATAATTTACTAGGAAGCCCAGAATGAAGCACACATGCAGCAGATTCATATCCTTACAAATAAACAAATAATACCTCTTCCATGCATACACATGGAGACAGGAAGCCAGGCAGGCCTTCTCCAGCCTCTGAAGAGAGCAAATAAAGTCAAGAATTGAGGGTTGCCTATGCTAAAGCCATTAGCAATTTCTAACCTTGCAGCAAAACCCAAACTATTTCTCCTAGGGCCAGGCAGTGGTAGGGGTACCAGACCTTTGGCAACATCGGTGTGTGATCTTCCAGTCTTAGGTTCTGCAGAAGGAAAACCAAATCATGGTTTTTACAATCAAAGTGAAAATACTGCTACATAAACATGACCCTTCATCGTCCTCTCCAAAAGATAAATGCCACACACACTTTTTCCTTTATTTCTGTCCCTGTGTATGTCCCTTTGCCTTTTATGCAGGACTCGTGTTATATGAAGCTGAACAAAAAAGAGACAGAAGTGCATGGGCCTTAATGGGCGGGCAGTCTAAATCCATGCTTCCTAAAGTCCCTGCCCTAACAACCATGCCACTCTCCAGTTGCAAGTGGAAAAAACAAAGGAGAAGAAAAGCTTGGCTTGATTTAGGGTGGGTATTTGCTTTTCAATGCTGTCTGCAGCTGGAGTCCTTTACTACCACAGTTATACCTTCAGTGCATCCTGCAGAATAGGGTCACATGCAAGACTCGTAGCTCATGTTTTGCAAGTAGCCATGAAGTAATTGTCCCATTTGGGCACTTCTAAGAAACAGCCACTGCTTATATACTTAGAGTTGTGCTGAAATAATCTTCAAAACCTCTGACTTGGTATTTTCTTTGAAAGCCATGTATTTCAACACTTGCTACCTGAACTGAGTGTACAGTTGACTCCTCAGACAAGTGAAGGGTGGCTGAAGATCTTCATTTGGACTTCCCAATTTCCACAGGGCAGCCATGTGCATTAATTGCCTACTAAGCCCTCCTCCTTTAAAAGAATTTAAAAAATACTGAGCAAAAATGCTAGACTTAAGAAGACAATTTTAGGTTTATATATAAGACATCCTGTTCCAATTAAAATATCCTTCCTTGTCTAAGCATTTCAAAAGGCCACCAAAAAGATGCATTTTCTATAGCTAAAACATCTGCCAGTTACCTATGTCTTAAGAAATTAATTTGTATATTTCAGCACATTCTTGTTTTCCCCACCGTCTTTATTAGAACTTTAGTGTGATGAACTTAGAATCCCTGGGAAAAAAAATTATTTATTCTGCAGATACAAACCAGGACAATTTAGAATAATGTGCATGAGGATGTAACAGTAAGTTTATTGGCACATTCCCTTACGATGCCTTATTGGAGGACATACTATAAACTACCTGCAAGGATTTAATGTCATAATGTCATACCTTTATTTTGACACTGGATTCATTTGTATATTACACCAAGTGTAAATTGTAAATGTTTTGCAGAGGAAGAGCAGGGCTTAGGTAGACTTGGAGTAGACAAGCTGAAGCACCCCACGGCATTTTTTACACCCAAGGCAATTACTGGCAAAAATGCCTCAGAGAGCACTGTGGGCTGCATAGTCAGTAGATATTCTTCTGCCTGATGCCAGATTAATGTGCTTTTCCCCTCAAACATTTATACTTGAGCACTTACTCAGGGTAGAGTGGAGGTAGGAGTATCCCTGCCCAGTGGTAGGAGAGCTAGCCTTGCTGCTGGTCAAATTACTCTGGCTTCCTTCTTTTGTGACTAGCAAAAGTTTGATATTGGTACTCAGCCTGGGTAACAAGAACCAGTGGGATATTGGTTTGAAGGGCAGAGTATATGTAGGTGTGCCTCCTGTACTGCTTAAGAGTAAGAAAAAAGTCAATGGTCTGTTTTCATCTATGCAATCCCAGCTAGCTGATTTCCCGATTTCCAACAGGTCTGTTAAGGCCTCTGCTTTTATTGGTGCTCACTTGCTTATCTTAATAAAATAAATCAGTGCATATCTGCTACACACAACTGGCCTGGAGAAGCATTTAATTTTATTTTCCCACTTCTTGCAGGATATGTTTTGTTCTATTTATGTAATTGATGCTTTGCACAGTAATGAGTCCATCAAACTACAGATCATAAAAATAAGACTGGATACTCTGTATCTCAGCAGCATGGCAGGAGAAAATACATTAATGTTTCCTGCCTACTAATTGTGGCTAACATTATAGAGGTTCACAGATATCTACATTTCCAATTTTGAATTCTGTACTTTCAGTTTCGAGCTTCAGGGAGAAGGATGATCTCTTCTTTAATAGACAGCTAAGATGTCTGTACCACTGTTTAGTCCTGACATGATTTTCTCTGAAATCAAACTTTTCTTTCATCTACATATATATCCATGGGAGAATACATCTAGTAAGTATATGCTATATGTCAGAACTTACAAAAGCTTCCCAATAAGCCATAAGCTCCTTTACATTATATCTTCTGAGAGGGTTTCTCAGTGCATTTCAAAAATTGCAGTTAACTAGATTGCAAACAGATTGTAATAATTAGCACTTATATTACACATGATATGTTGAAATTAATCAATCTTCATTTTATACCTAATCTGTTTGTAATCAGATGTCATCACTGACATATTGTAGATGAGTAGTCCTAGCCAAAGACAAACATCCCAAGATGGAACTGAATATAGAAATACAGAGGCATAACTGCAATCCAGACTTGAAGTTCTCTCCTTTTAGTCCCTTTTCCATCACCTAGACATCACTGGCTCCCAGCTGGCGAAGCATGTACATACTGTATGTGAGCCACAAAACCCACATGAATCACCTCTGCCAGGCTTGTGCTGGCTTCTGTTCAGGGTCTTTCCCGTGCTTGGAGGCAGCAGGGGTTGTCCTGGAGCTGCCACAAGTCAAAAATCAATTGCAGGATTGGAGGAGAGGAGGAGGAGGAGAGAGGAGGTGGTGAGTCCTGTGACACATCATTACCAATTCAGAGGTGAAGCACAGCTAAACAGTGGTTGCAAACTGCTGCTCTAGAAGACTAGCTAGTTGTGGTGCACAAAATATGCTTTTACTTGTTTTGGGGGAAAACAGAGAACATCTTGAAAAAAACTATTGGATGAGATTAAGGCTCCTCCTTTGCTGTTCAAGAATATGTAATATCCCTCCCTTTACTCCCGGATTTGAAAGATACTATATAAAACCAAAATCCATTGATTACTACTGGCGCTGCCCAGCCTGACTGTCTTGATAGCTCTTACACCAGAGTAAGGGTGCTTCTAAGAAACTGCAGAAAGTGGTGCTCAAAGGCCTGTCTTCTCAACTCTGAAATGTTTACATCTGTTTCTCACTGTTACTGGCAAGCTCTAGCGATTTTTTTAATTTTAACTTGCACTTACCGTAAAGCTTTTATTTTAAGTGATGTGAGGGGGGTTGTACATATTGTAGTGCTTAAGAATGCCCCTGTGAGACAGGGTTGTCTTAGAACAGAGTTACATTCAGATGGATTTGTTTTGCTCTGCAAAAGTCATCAATTAGAGCATCTCACAGCCATCTTTGGAGAATGCAAGTAACTTCCACTATGAATGGCTTAAGGAGTCATGCTACTTTCTAAAGTGATAGCTGCCATCTAATCATATTGTATGTCACACTAATATTCGTCTCAAATATGCCATTCTTTGAAAGCATTAGCAAAACATGTTTTAGCATCTAGTACCTTATCTTTCACTGCAGTTGAATCAGTGTTAATTTTCGGTTTGTTATAGAGCTGTTGCCCAGCAATGCTAGGTGGAGCCCTGCTATGGAGCAGCTGCACAATTCCTCTCTACTGCAGACAGAAAGAGGAACGGTTTTGTCCCGAATCTTTGATCTCTACTACAAGAAACTCAGTGTTATTTTTCCCTTTCCATTCTACTGAGACTATACTGGAGCTACTGGAGCTTAGCAGAGCAACATAGAAGATATTCAAGCTGAGCGTAAGAGGAGTCTAGACCAGGATCTGCTTAGCTCTCCCTCTTCTCCAGTTTCTGACTCCTACGCTGCATTAAGCTGTGCCCTCAGCTGTAAAGACCTCCCCCAACAATCCTTGAAAGTTTCCAATAATTCATCACTTCAGAATACCATTCCTTGATTTTTACATAGTACTTTAGGCTGCTGCATATCACTCCATCACCTTTAGTCTTTCTACCAGTCTCTCCAGTAGTTTCCCTATGTATGTATGAGTATGTATCTGTATTTACTTATATAACACAGAGTCACCTTATAAAGATCAATTTATTAGGAATGGAGAAGTAATAAGTTCTTTGAGCACATCATATAAAATAAATATGATCACTGAAATAGCAGTTGACTTCTTATATGGGAAAATAATTACTTTAATAATTACCTTTGAGAAGACTTAACTTCCCTTCTGCTTTTCTTTCTTTTCTTCCCCAAAGCAAGCTGATGCACAAGTCATTTTTGTGTGATGTGTTTTTCAGATACGGAGACAAGTGAAAAAATCCAGAAAAGTGGAGTTCTTCAGGTGTTCGCGAGTCTGTTGACGCCACAATCTTCCTGCACAGCAAAAGTAGCTAACATCATAGCAGAAGTAGCCAGAAATGGTGAGGTTTTCTACAAGAACTTTTCTGCTGGAACATCTTCAGTTTTTCACCTCACTTGTCAGTATGTTTTACTTCATTTATGTTTTCATTTTGTAGATTAGACACCTTTCATATCTTTCCCTTTCACTCTTTTTGTTTTGTCAAATTTTCTCTACTTTTTAATACAACCAAAACAGCATTTGGCTGCTGGAAATTTTTTTAGTCCTTACTTTCATGCTATTTAGTTTTTAAGACAATCAATAGTATTATTTATTGGGCATAAATAGCACACCACTGGCTTTATGAAATGCATATAGAAAAAAAGGATGGGCATCATGTAGTGCACATAGTTACAACAGTAGTATGTATACAGGTGGCTAAGTGATAGTAGATTGTTTCTTTGGTCTGAGATTTGTGATAACATTATTAACATTATGAGGCCTTTGATACCACACCAAAACCAGTTACTCCTGTCTAAAGAGCGTTATACATGTTAAGAGTAAGAGCCCAAGAACCCAAATGAGAATCAGGGCTCCATTTTGGTATGTATTATACACATACAGTCATATAATGTAGGAGATAATCTAAAACTATTGAAATTATTTTTCTTTAGAATTATCTTAAAGCTCACCCAATACCCTGCATACCTTGAGCTCAAAAAAATGGCCTCATATCTGCAGGCAGGTGCTACTGGCAAACCCTGTGATGAGGGTAGGGGAGGTTCGTGGCTGACTTTTCTCACTCCTTGACTTGTTGCTATCCCAGCCAAAGAGGCACAGAATGCGTTTTGCACTTTAGTTCCCCAGAGGCCAGGCAGAGAGAAATAGGATGCCTCTTAACTCCTGTCTGCATGCAGACCTGGCAGCTATACCTCCCTCCCTCTGTAAACTCTCATGCTGATGCCTCTTCAGAGAAGGGGCTACATTATTGCTGACTATTTCCACATTCCCTTTCCCCCTTTTCTTTGGAATTGTGATACTACAGCTTCTTACCGCTAGCCCCTGTGTGACCTCCTCCACCCAATTCACTGATTTGAGACAATGCTATATATGGATATTCAGAAACAACATTAACAAGAAAATAAGATATACATGGTTAGGTTTTAAGTTTTAAAATTATTTAGATAAATAGCCAGTAAAAAATGTAAACATAGAAATTTAAAATTAGAAATGTTTCAGAATGATAGATTCATGCAACCGTATCACATGCTTTTTCTGTACTTAATAAATTCGTAAGTATATTTAGAATATTGCAGTCAACTGTTTATCTTTACAGTTAGCCCTTCTAGCTCCTGCCTCAGAAGGGAGAAAGTTAAGAATAAAAGCAATGTTCACAATAGCTTAACTGATTACTATGCATTGTTTCCTGCAAGATTTCCTTTACAGAGCGTTTTAGCCAGTATCTTTCAAATCTGAATTAATACATTAAATCTCTGAATAGTTTCTAATGTATCCTTTTTCCTGCCAGCTTTTAAACTGCTTTTATGAGTACACTCTCCGGAAGAGCTGGCATTTTACCTGGTTCATCATACAAAATAGCCTTTGTCTTTTTCTTAAAGTTATTAACAGATGTAACTGGGACCTCTAGCAGCCATGGTTAAAGTGAAGGTATTAAGAAATTATTTAAGGTGCCTAGTGCTTTCAAGACTGGAATGAGCTGGATGTTTCTCTTTGGATTCTAACTCTTGAAATAGTTGCTTAAGCAGGATAGCAGCAAATACCTCATTTGATTTTGTTGTTTTCTTTGTCCTCTTACATAAGAATACAAGTGTTTCATGCTCATGTTGCACCTTTTTTCAACAGGCATCAGGGCACTTTGAGAAATCTATGTTATCAACATCCTACAGATAGCAGGCATTAAACCCAGGCAATTGAACTGATTTCCCTATGGTCATGCCATGCAGCACTGACAGAATAGTGCCTCTGACTCTGAATCCGAGCTTTACTAATAAAAGAGCACCTTTTTCTTCCCCACTTCTTGTTTTCCTTTCCCATTCCCCTCATCTGGTCCTTCACACATACACACACATGTAGTCACATCAAATCCCTCTACCTGCCTCAGTGGTTTTGTCATGTTTCATCTCCTCCTTTTCACCTTTTGCTCTGTTTCACCTCTCCAGCTCACATGACTTTTCCTCCTCCCAGCATGAGCTTGTGTTAGGCTCTCCCATTTTAAATATCCAAACACACAAAACTCCCTCTAGTCACTCTTGTGTCTCCAGCTACAGCCATTTGCCTTTCAGCTGTGGGCATACTGAAGGCTCAGATGCACTTGCTATGTGGAGTTTCTCTCCCCACTGTGGACCTTTTAAACCCTCTTGCAAGGTCTTTAGTCTCCTCTTCTTTGCCAGGATCTTCCCAATCTGTAATACTACAACACAACTACATTTCTCTTTTGAAATCTTGTCTTCCTTTGCTTTATGTTACTCTGTCCTCAATGGTTGTCCTCCTAACTTAAGCGATTCTTCACTATTTCCTTCAAAGGATCTGCTTCATTTCCCAGCCAGGTTAGTGGAAACCTTCTAAATGACTCTGTTCTTGATTACCTTCTCTTCTATTACTTCTGTGTACTATCACCTGCAAATATAGTTGCAGTTGCCACATTTTTGTTGCTGTTTCACAGATCTATTTTGCTACATCTGGCACCATTTCTTTTACTTTTTGCCCTTACATGACCTTGATAAATACAAGTTTGCTCAGCATATTGCCTAATTATTTTGTTGCTGAATGGGAGACTGAAAGCTTCTGCTCACTCCAAATGGCGGGAGGGTGGAGGAAAGGTTTCTTACTCCTTTTCACCACATGAGCAAGAACCTAAACATACAACAGAACAGACTGAGACCTCCCAGTCTTTTAGGAGAGAACAAGTTCTGTTTCCTATCACAGACCAGGAGAAAAAAAAAATTAAAAATCTGACTGATGATGCAGAGACTATGGTAAGCTAGTGGGTGTAAAAAAAAAAGTGATGTTGGGAGAAGCTGAGGAACAGAGAAGAGTTTTTGTAGGCAACTAAGAGAGGAAGAGGCTGAGACGACAGAGGGAGGAACGTTAATACATTTAGTAAATAAATATCAAGATGAAGATTAAAGTGGGTGATAAAGAAATAGGTAAAAAGTTACAAGGACATGGCAAGGCCAATTTTAAAGAACAAATGTATCTGATACTTGTTCTGTTCATTAGGATGGATACCACCACCATTTATCACAGTGTAGCATCTGTGTACCCTCTTAAAATGTTACAGTATCTTAGGAAGGTGGGTCAATTGTGCTGACTACTATCTTCTGTTGGACCTGCACAACTGTATAGATGTTGCTGATTGTACTTCTTCCACTTGTTGATATATCAAAGTTTATCATCACGTGAGGATTGCTTACCTCTATGACAATTATTTCTTTAGCTAAAATAAAACTGCAAGATTTACTACAAAAGATTTTGTAGCTACAGAAACATCAAAGAACATTGTAATAGGTGCAACAAAGGGAGTATTTAAGAAAATGTATTTGTATTTCAAACATTGTATGAAATCTTTGAGTTATTGGAATGAGGGGTTCTGTTGATCCAGAATCAGAAAAACTTTCTCATCTCTTTTTATGGGGATTGCACACCCTGGTTCATTCTCTCGTAAATGACGAAGTAACACAAAGGTAAACTGATTTTGGAAGATCCAACATAGTCTAGGATAGGAAGAGACGTGATTTGCAATTCACAACAAATGAAAAACATATTGACCTTTTGCCTATTACAATGCTACCTCTCTGAAGGGTGCTCTGTAGTGAGCTATTAAGTAACACTATCAGTGTATCAGGGGGATGCTTCTGTAAACTTACCTTGTAAAATGTGCAGCCCAGTGCCTGCCTAACTATAGCTCCTCCTGGAGACCAGTCCTTTATCTCTCTGACACCAGGATAATTCTCTGTCTATGACTTGCACAGATGTGAAATAATACTTTGGTTCTCTGTGACTGGGGGACATAGCAGGAAGGAAGGACAGAAAGGCAGAGAGCTTCCCACTGGATGGGTCCTCTAGCTGTCCTCCTGTGGTGGGCATCAGTTAGACTGTCGAAAGGTACAGGCATTTGGGTTTACGTAATCTCTTTTGTATTTTCCTTTCCTTTCCTTACCTTCCAAATAAAGAGCCTGTTACTTAACTTTAATTCCCTTTTTTTTTTATTTTTAAAGCAAAAGCTTTTTAGGAGTTCTAATTAAGGGAACAGAGAGTAAAAAATACTGTTCGTTTTGGAGTATGAATACTAGTTTTTAAGTCATCTTTTATGTTATTTAGTAACTTTAATTTATGTTGGATTTGCTGGGGTGGAAAAAAAGGTTGTGAATTCACTGTTCTTTTCAGCACTTCTTTATACTACTAAAAACATGCTCAGTCTGAGGTATGTTAAATTAGTTTTCATGAAAGTCAATTAAATACTCTTAATTCCTTTCAAATTAACGAATAATGGAAAGAACATAAGCCCCAGTCCCAACTTGGGCTTACTCTCTAGAAGCTTGCATGAGAACTTACATGGGTTGTCTATGCATATGTTTATTCTCACAAAAGGCCCAGTTGCAATGCCAGAGTAACTAGAATGGATGAAACTGAAAATAGCCGGCTTGCTTTAACAGGCTTTGCATTATTTGCAGAATTTATGCGGAACCCATGTGTGGATGCTGGGTTGATCCCTCCTTTGGTGCAGCTGTTAAACTGCAAAGACCAGGAAGTATTGCTTCAAACAGGACGTGCCCTGGGCAATATATGCTACGATAGCCGTGAGTGTTGAAATATGCCATATTTTGTAGATATTCTTGTAGGAGGGAGGGGGATGTTTTGGTGTTCTGTACATTGTGCACTGGCACATCATTTTCGTCTTTTCTTGATTTTAATTTACCAGATGACTCTTCTGATTGTATGGGACAATTGAATGTCACACTTGCATTATGCTTCTGTGACAGAAAGATTAAAAAAATTGTTTCAATATTGTGATACAACTGGGTATAAGAATAGAAAAGACTTATGATCCTGGGTTTGTTTTTTTTAAACATAATGAGCTAGGTTTTCAAGGAGCAGGTGCTACATACACAGAGGCCTGAATAGTTAATTTTTCCTCAGAATGTCTCAGAAGGGGACAGAGTCCGAAGGGAATATTCATATTCTACCAGTCTCAAAGCTGTGCAGAGCTACATATGTGGCTGAAATGATGCCTGAGCTATGTTGCTGATTCTTAGAATTCTTATGTGGCCAATCAATTGCTCCAAGATTACAGATTTGTGTTTTTTGTAGTCAGGGGTTATACGGGGTGGGGGAAGGTGATTGGTGAGGTTTTTTAGCTTTTTGTGGGCACAGTAAATTTTGCAGTGCCAAGCAATTGAGTTTTGAAATGCAATTGTGACTCCATGTGCTGATTACATGCATGGATATGTCATTTGCAAAACCAAACCAGTGGTTGCAGTGTTTTGAAAATGCAGCCTCATTATCCCTTACTTTTAATATTTTGATAAAAGCCAGTGCACGATAAATATGGTCCAGAAGCAGAGACACCAGAAACATCTTTCTGTGCACATGAAGGAATTAGAAGCCTATGGATGTCTGCAGATGGGAAGTGAGATGAAATTGTAAAAGCATTTTGTTTTCTTGAGATTTAGTGGCTTATTTCAATAGGCAAAGAAATTTTCTTTGTACTGTGTGTTTCATTTACTAAAAGTTTTGCTGTTCTGAATATTGTCTGTTGAAAAAACTGAATTATTAGTAGCCTTTCTCCTTGCTACTTTTTTTCATCCTAATTTGGAAATTTACATTTTATATTGTTTTAAATTACCTTGCCTTTGACCTCAGGGAAGTTAATCAGATTTTCCATGCTGCCATTTTCATTTACAGACAACTACTGCTTGAGGATGTTAATGTATAATTCTTTCATTTAGGATTTTCTTTAAGGTGACCAATCAACTGAACAGCTGCTTCCCCATGGAAACTTCAAGTAGAAGCTGTTGAGCTTTCTATAACATAATTTATTTACTATATTTTATTTCAGGGTCATATGTGATATAAAGCTCACTCCCAGGTGGCACTGGTTTATTTCATATAAGTAAAATCTACATAACTATTCATGTCATTGTTGTTCAGCCCACATTTTTTCATGAAATACAATAAGGACACACAAAAATGGTTTTATAGTATCAGGTATTGTGGACTACTGCTGGCTTTTATAGTGCAGGATTTATCCAGTACAGAAAAGCTGTATTACAAGCCTTGTGTTGCCCTTCTGTGGAGCAAAGCTGGCACTGATAAAATCTACAGCAGGCAGTGATGTGTTCTGTATGCCATGTGTTGCTGTGCTCCTGTGGGAGGACAGTCACTACCTTCCCTGTGTAATTGAGTAAGATTAATGAATAAAGTGTAATAAAATGTCACAAAAATCAAGATTAGCATCTTGGATTTGAGTGGAAAAGGATTTTTACAGTGCTTATTTATTACATCCACCCTATCTGACTTTATTTTGTATGTTATCTTAATGTGTAGTGGTTATGTAGTTGTGATGTACCCTATCCTAAATGCTTATTTAGGACAAATACTTTCAATATGTTTATTACTATAAAATTTAATATATTTTCATTTATGACTATAATTTTTCGTCTAATAAAGAGCTTTAAAGTATAACAAAGACAAGGTGTGGAGGCCAATAGTTCTAATAATAAATGTTGTTAGGTATTGATAGTCTTTTTCTTTTCAATTGAGACAAAAGCAGCTGTTACCCTTCTGATAATTGGGACTCATATAGGAACTTGAAATACATCAGTAACTACATTTTACCATATACATGAGCATGTTTTCACTTCTACTGCCCATGTAATTGTAACATGCAGTAATGAGGAAGGTCTTTAAGTCCTAAATCAATGTTAGGCTGAAACTATGAAATCAACCCCATATTGAATGGCTCATAGAAACGTTTCTATTTATTGAAAGCCCCAATTATTCTGTACTTCATCCCAGCAAGCATGCATCACCTTGCTTAGTGATGGTTTTTGCAAAAAGGAGTTAATCAGGTCTCTGTTTTTGAGAGAAGTCTGCATGGCACAGGATAAAAGTTGGGGGACAAATTGCTTTTCCTACAGGGAAGGCCCCTTAAAAGTGGCCTTACAGAGGAAGAGGATTGCCTGAATTTTTTCTTGATTAAATGAAAATGGCAGTGGTTTCTCAGAGTTCACAGATCCCAGGGTTGCTGCATGAAGGCAAAACCATTTCCACATAAATTCAGGAGGGGCTACTCCTGGAACACAGCTGCTGTGGAAAGGTAATTCATGGCTAAGTCCCAGTGCTGGAAGAGGTTTTGTACCTTCCACAAGGTAAAAGGGAGATTACACACTTGCTGGCAAGAGACCTTACTGAACAGATTCATGTCCTCACAGAAAACATGAAATGAAAACCTGTTGACTTACTGACAGATTTTCTTCTCTATTAAGTTTGAGATACACATGCACAGTGTTATTGTCTGGGTGCTTATCAGTGTTAGGCCCCTAAAATAATACTGAATCACCTGTTTGAGCATGGAAGAAAATACAGAGAATTAAACGCATTCCATAAAGAGTTAAAGAGAAAAAAATAGGTCAAATTTATCCAAGCAGCCTTGAGAGCATCCTTTTTAAAGTATTTATGTTGTGAAGACATCTGCTTTATGTGAGGCTCTGAACATCAAGAATACAGGCAAATATAATTGCAAAGCAGAGTAGAAGGAAGCTTTGTTAGTACTGTTGAGGCTTCTAGTTTCCCAGCCTTCCTCTTGCAGAGATGAAAGAAACAATTGAGGCAGCCCAAAAGATTTTAAGTCAGAAGCAATGAATTTAACTAATCGCAGTATGCAGACTGTTCAATGCTGTCTTACAATTTAAGAACAGATACATTACTGCATGTTCCTGTACAACCTGTAATTGTTCTATATGCTTTATCTAGTAAACGCCACATACACCTTAGCCCCCAAATTTTTGTCAAAGCAAAGAAATGGAGACATGATCTCTCCTCCTCTCCCTCCGGCTTTTTCCCCCACTGTATCTACAGCCTGTACCAAGTACAGCTGCTTGTACTTCTGTATCCCCAGACAACTGACTCCTCAGCCTAACTTAGGGAGAGAATTTTGTCTGAACTATATTACTAAATGCAAAGCTCCTAGCACACTCATTCCTTTTAACCACCAGTTAAGTTTTTTCACTTATAATCAAAGCTAAATTCTTAGGCATTGTCCAGTCAGAGCATAAGACCTATAGTAGCTGCTTCACCAGTCTTTATCCATGAATCAAACTACAGCTACTTTTCTACTGTCTCTCTTTCCAGCCCCCCCTGCCATTCTCCCCAGTGCTGTTTCTTTAGTAAGTTTGTTCATTTAGGGCTGTTACAGATGTTACAGACTAATAGGGTATATCTCCAAAACTCTTCTAAGATCCCTCTGCACCTTGGTTCCACATGCAACATGAAGATCACATCTCCGTTGTTCGGGAAAGGTTGTCTTTAACATAACATGGTTCTTGCTACAAAAAGCAATGTCTTAAGTCAGAGCAGAATGGTTAATTCTGCTGTAGATAAAGCCTAAAAATCATTTGCTACCATCAGCTCTGGCAGTTGGAATATTAAGGTAAAGAACAGCATTATCCAAATTGCAGCTTGTGATCACTTCACGAACAACCTGATGGCTAGTACACGCCTCAGCTCTCTCTGCTGGCTTCTTTCCCAATAGACTGGGAAGACTCTGGTGACTTGAATCATGTGTCAGATTGAGTGTTTGTGGGACAGGGAGACCGAGACCACAGTTTTCAAGGTAGGCCTGCCTTCTTGTAAGACCCACATGAGAATGTGGGAGAAAGACAAAACCTGTCTGTAGCCAGGCCTCGGTCCTGCTCTGACACCCCACACACTAATGCAGTTTGTATAGATGAAAGATCCGGCCAACCAGATAAATTTTAGTCAAGAATTTTAATGGCAGATGATGCTATATTAAAATAGTAGTATTTTCTTAGCAGATAATAGCCTCACAGTACTTTTTATCATTAAGTTTGTGATGCACATGCTATCTTAATCTCAGTGATCTTTCCACAGGTAGTTTGTTTGTTACACACTTCACTTTCGAATTTATTGACAAACTATTTTCCTGTGTTTTTATATAGCATTGAGCATGCTACAGAAGCTACCATAATTATACTATAAAAGTGATAATTATAAGAGGAAGTGAAAAGCTAGGATATTTAGAGCCTGATTCAGTAGCCATAGAGACTAGAGGGAGTCATTCTGATTAACTTCAATTGAGATTAGATTAGACTCTTACCCATTAGAAAATAATTCCTTTTTGCTATTTAGAGCATCCACGTATTCTGAAAACTATCAAAGGGAAATAAGCTCTTCATATACCTTGTAAAGGAAAAGAAAAATTTCCCATTCTGCCCTTCCATAATGTCCATATTAATGGTAGAGCTTGGAGACCTCCTTGGAGAATCTCAAAGCTATTGCTTTTTGCACCCATCCACAACCTTGTTTCTTCATGAAACCACCAGCCTGGGTATGTGTTCTCACCAGCCATACTTCAGGATATAAACAGCTATAGAATTGGAAAGAAACCAAAAACACCGATGCATTCTATAAAGTCTCTCCTGTGACAGCTGCTTATCTACATTTTTCTGCAGGAAATTTACTGGATCCTTTTCTCGTTTCCCAAGCTGTGCATTTCTTTGTTATCCAACCAGTCTTACTTGTATTGATGGCAAGACTCCTCGCTGAATTTCAGCAATGTGGCCTTTCACATAGACCCAGATGTCTCTTGATCCCAGCCTTAACACCAGACAATGAACATTATACCACTTCTTCTTAAAAAGACCTTACAGGTGCTATAAATTCTATATACTCAGCTGCCCATCCTATAAGGATGTACAGACCTCTTACAGAGATCTGCTAAGAAGGGTTAAGTATGAAAATGAGAAACTACTCAGTTGTACAGTTACATACATCTCCTCTCAGGAGATGAGGTTAATTTCAGGATCTAAAGCAGAAAACCAGATGTTTAAGAATTAAACATACTGGAAAGAAGTAAAATTCAGTTTTGTTAAAAAAAATGGCATAATCTTTTTCAGTACCATATGGAAAACCAGCAGAATCCTAGAACACAACTGGTGTTGATAATGGCACACTACTGGCTAATCATTTTTATGAAAGTCACCCTGATTCATGCAGCCAGGCAGCATCTTACCACAGTCTTTCACTTTTCATTGTACTAGATCCTACCAAATGCAAATGCCACCTACTAAGCTGTTTCCCAAGCAGTATCATGAAATTGAGACCAGAGGCTTTAACTTGTTGCTTGAAAACTGATTGTTTAGAACAGCTTGCAGAGAATTAAAATTCTAGTTTTAAATTGTACGGTAATAGTGTTTTACCTTTAGATCTATCCTCTCTGAGGCACATCATAGTCTTTGAAAACTATAGCATTTTTAAATTAGAAGTCCTTGATAATGCAGTATTTTTTCTGAGCCTCTGCAGCACAAGCATTGCATCAGCTTGAAACTAAGCGTACCATATGCATGCCAACACATACTTTCACAGTAATATTTAGTACTTATCAGCAATTAATCATGAATGTTCTTAGGAAGCTGTTAAGCAATATTATTCTAATTTACTTATTTTATAGCTGGCCTAAATGGAATCTGAATGATGAGGAAGTCTTCCTAGAGCATCAGAAAGAGCCATTTGAGAGGTGATATGAAAAACTTAAATTCTTACTCTCAGGCTATCACTCTGTTTAAAATTTACATTCTAAATATTAACTCTACTGAAACAAGTGGCAAAATTCTCATGAATTAAGCCAAAACTTAACAGGAGCCCACATGGGGAAAAAATAATAATAATAAAAAAGGAACCAAGCCCAAATTGCCGTAGATTTGCAACTTTTCCCTTCCTTAAGATGAAGTTATGAGGTCTGTTTGATTTAAAGAGTAAAGGTATGATAGGTCCTGCTTATTTTCTGCAGTGCAAATATTTTTCCTCTTCCTGCTTTTTCCAAGAAGATTATTTGAATAAGCAGAGTAAGTAGGTCAGAATTCTGTCAGTACAGGTACAAAGAAAATAAAATCTAAGAAACAAAGCAGATTTTTTCTGATTCCTTACTTTCTCCCCCTCCAGTGTTTCATTCACAGTCTGTAAAGTTTGTGTATTGCTCACATTCAAACAGGCTCAGAGACACCTGCTTAATTTACTGTCAAAATAGAAGCCACATGCAACAAGGAAATAAAAAAAAATAAAATAAAAAAAAGATGCAAGGTGTTTCCAGGGTCTTAAAGAAGGTCATGAGCAGACTTGGAAAGAAATCCTGTTTTATTCACTAGATCTTGCTGCTGTCCTAAAAACAAGTTACGCATTCAAACTTTGGTTAAGGACTGAGCTATTTCTTCATACTTCAAAGCTAAACAAAGTAGGAAAGGCAAAAACTTGGAATTCCCCTAATATTTATGAAGACTTAAAAAAACTCCTTATCAGGAAGAAAAGCTTTTAGAATTTCACTAACAATAACTGAACAACACAAGATATGTAACTCTTCTCCTTTCAATTCAACCTCCCTTTTCTTGTCTTTTTTCACTTTGCCTTTTAAGGTATTCGAAATCGTTCATATTTATAGATAACTGCAGTCACATGTTGCTTTCAAGCCCCTCAGAAAACAAAGCTTGTTAGTTGAGTGTCTAGACATGGCCAAAGTGTCTAGCTTATTCTACTTTATTTAGAAAAGTAGGCATTATGTGACTAGAAATATCAACTGTCACTAAATCAGCAATGGTAGAAAACATCAGCTGAATTACCACGGAAAACAGAAGAAAGAATCTGTTAGCATCTTGCTAAGCATTGCTTACATATAATTGGGAAGTAAGTATTTATTAATTTTTTTTTACGCCTGCAGCCATCATTCTTCTCCTTTTAACTTTGTGTTTTAATACAGTCTAATTATATAATCATAGCTTCTTAAATAATAACATAGAATATAATTTTGTTGTACTCTCAGATCCACTTCTGCAGATATTGCAACGCTGTGTGCACCATGCATATATTGCACGGGCCAAGCCTTTTAGTTGTTTACATGATAACTACACAGGCATCTGGTTTTATACAGCATTTCATGCAGTGCACAGCATTTCATACAGTGTGATAAGAGCATAGAGTTAACATACAACATGTAAACCACCTAAATTCAGTTACAATTGTTGTGTTCATATCTAAGGAATACTGTGCAACTCTCCAGAAACAGAAATTGGACATTATTGACAAAGAACTATATTAGTAAAATCTATCCCTTAATGCAGTGAAGCTCTTGAATGTCTCAGCCAGGGGGCCAGGGCTCTATTTAGTATAGAGGGTTTTTATAATACTGTTTGAACACTAATATGATCAAGAGACAGTGCCCACCAGAGGAAGTTGCAGTCTAAGTACTTGATAAAAGATGGTGAGAGAAGAGTTAGATACAGATAATAGCAAGATGGTTAGCATTAGCAATAACAATGTGGCTGTGTTCCTGCCACATGAGGTGTCAGTGTGTATGAACAAATTTGGTCTTTAAGCCTCCTTGATCCTGAGACTGGGTAGTTGTCCACCCAGCAGAATGGCCTGAGGAGTCAGCGTGGGTGCCTTGAATACCCTGTCTACAACAGCATTCACATTTCCCTGAAAGAAGAGAGTCACTTACCTGAGACAGCGTCCAGTTTGTCAACCGCTTCTTGGCACCACCTGGCCTCTTGAGTGTGGGCTGTTCTGCAGTCGCGGTGCATTGCTAGCTGCCCTCCGGTCAAATGAGTGGGTTGCCTTCTGCTAAAGAGGCAAACATTTTGCTGGTCTGTCTCAGGCTGTACCCTACAACCTTTCGGATACAAGACTCTTCTACGGGTCAGCTCTTCCGTGCAGGCTGCACACTAACAAGCAAAGGCCTGCCCGCTGCTGCTTGGAGTTGCTTTAGCAGGCCAGGACCTCTCACTCCCCCTGGGTTTCATGATTTGGGCAAGGATAGCACTGTGACCCCAAACCCAAGACTCACCCCAGGTTTTCCTAGATCCCAGGGCCACTTGTTACTTTCTCACTTCTCTGAATAATTTCCTTTCTTCCCAGGGCCCAGTAGGACCTGCAAATACGCTTTATGGTGGGGTGGTTTTTTTTTTTTTGGTTTGGTTTGGTTTTTTGCTTCTTGGGCTTTTCCCAATCTACTCCAAACCCCCGTGGGTTACACGCTTTCTGAGACTGCTCCTCTGGCGGCTTTGGTGGAGACCCACAGCTCCTTGGAGCTCCTTCAGCTAGCAGTACCGCTCTCCCACAGTACCAGGCTAAGCCTCCTGCCAAGCTCCTTTCAGCAGCACCCAGCAGAACGGCCCTGTTCTGCACTGGACTGTCACCGCGCCACGCTCAGTTCACACCCTTGTTCTTGGAGAGTTTGAAGCTGAGAGACAACATCGCGCTCAAGGCCTGGGAGTAAAAATTCTAAATTAATTGCTGTGTGCAGGTTTATTCTGTTAATAGCATGAGATGCTATGAATGCCTACTTACCAGTGTAGAAAAACTGCCTGATGTTTTACTGTATAATTGGATTCCATGATTTATTTCATGCTGTATGAAATAATAAGCATAGACTGGCTTCAGCTCTGACTTATGCTCTCATAAACCTAGAGTAATTTGACTGCAATGGAATTACTAAGGAGTTGCACAGAGTTATAAAATCAATTGAACAATCTACTGTAAGCATAGTGCACATGAAAAGGAAGGCAGAGGGAAGTGCTACATTCAACTTTGAGGGCCTTTACCTGACTTTTATGTATCTAGTAGAACTTTTTCTTACTGGTCAGTTTCTTTATTTTCAGATAGAATTCAGCAGTGGAAATTACTACACTTTAAAACTAAAATCTCCTTGGAATCCAGAACAAATCATCTGCCAGTACTGAGACAAGTGGTATTTTATGTCTTGCTGCTGCTAAAAACATTTCTGCTGTTATATTGAAATCTTAGGTCTGCTAGTAGAATTTGACTGGAAGTGAAGTATTAAAAAGTCTTGAACAGTAAACTCATCACTGTTCTTTTGTCTGAAATCAGAAACACATGATTTTTCTCATGTGTATCTGACATAAGAGGAATATGAAAAATAAGCAAACTTTATTGGAATTAAATTGTAGACTTGAATCTGGCTTGCATTTGACTGCTGCCTCAAGCATAACATTAGGGAGATTGCGATACTGGCACAATTACCCATCCCTTCAAATCTTCTGCCAAACTCCTGACTCTGTAGACAAAAGAAATCCCATGATACTCATGAGAGAGATTAGGGCTTGTTGGCCTTGATATCCTATGGTCCACACATTGAACATATTATAAGGAGTCTACCAAAAATACCCCTAGATCTCCATTTGGATACAACATTTTAAAATTGTATTTGTTAGAATAAACCAGTTGCATAAGAGGGCCTGTACGCTGCTGCATCAGTTGTCATTAGCCAGCAAATACGCTGGCAACAGTTTTATTCCAAAAGATAATTTTCAGTCCTTGAAGGCACTATATTAAAAAACAGTGTTCTGTTAGCATTTCTAGTTTACTGTTTACATATTTACTATTTTAGCAATAATTTCTAAAAGAATAACTTACAAGACAATACCCTCAATGCAGCTGGAGTTAGGGCTGAGGACACTTGCCAGCAATTTAAGAAGAACTGATTACAAGACTGTTCTGTTTATCTCTGAAGCAAGCATGACTAATTCAAGATTATTTTTTCTTCATAAAGCAAAAATGTTAAGGCTATATTGATTGATTTTAATCAATAAGCAAAACAAAACTGTACTTCTGGTAACCAGAGTCTTATAATTCCTGAAGGAATTAAATAAAGGGAAAGGAAATTTCAGTACGAGATAAACAGAGCAATCCCCAAAATAATCTTTCACATTATTGAAACATGAATCTCAAAATACAGAATTGCTGTGTCCTGTCCCTTGTAGACAAGTGCACAGAAGACATAGAAAAAGCAGCAAACAATGACACTGCAATATAATTACATGAAGCTTACTTTCCTTGAAAAAGTAAAATTAATGCAGTGCTGCTTTGTGTTCTGTAACAGGGTCGTAGTCTGTAGTCTTGCAGTCAAAGAATTGACAGGGTCCAGAATCCAGTGATTTAAAAGCATACACAAACAGATAGAAGGTAAAAAGTACGCTCAAGTATTAAAACTGAATGACAGCATTGCATTAAAAGTTTTATCTTTACAGTGTTCAGACAGGAAAAAAAATGGCAAATTCCCAGTTTATATAGGTGGCAATGTTTTTCCTAATGTCTACATAGATAACGTGGTTTGCACTAACTAAGCATTTGCCTCTAACAGTGTTTTTGAATATTTTCTATTTTCTTAAGAAGAGAGAAAACATAGGCAGGACCTTTCTTCCTTTGGAGTTCTACTTCTGCTGTTTTTTCCCCACGCGTGGTCATAATTTTCTGTATGTCACATCATAATTCCCTCTGCAGCAGCCAGTTTGATATCACAGAATATTATGACTTCAGGTGAAAGAATAAGCAGCAGGAGCAGATGAATGCCTCAGTACAAAAACCATGCAAAAAGGACCTAATTAAAAAATAGAGGAAAATAAAAATAGAACATGTGGAAAGAAGTCTTCCTTCCCCCACCTTGGGTTACAGTAAATTAGTTCATCTTAAAAAAAAAAAAATTAAATAAAATGTTATTGATAAAGCACTGGTCTAACCTAAGCAATATTTTGGTCAAAAAGAATGCCAGATTGTAGCCAAATGCAATAAAGATCAAGCACTTAAAGTAAAATGGCAGTATGTCATTTAAATGATTTGATCATTACACCCAATTGCATGCAGAGTAAAAGAATTTTAAAAGAAATACTGTATTTTTTCCATGTCACAAAAAGCTGCTGTCTTGGAGGCTTGGTTTATACAAATCAGTGACCTTGATCATTCAAATCATCCTTTCCCTCACTGACTTGTACCATTTATACCAGTGCAACTATGTGCACCAATAAACTTTTGTAGAACATGAATTGGAGAAAAGAGAATTCAGATTTCCAGTTGCAAGACAAAACCAGAGCATTTCGAAGTACAGATCTTAAATTTGAAGCCCAAAAGATCATTTTTAAGAAATGCTGTCAAACACTTAGCTGATTATCTGAGAAATGGGTACATTTTTGGAGCCTACATGTATAATAAACATTATAACAACAGGGTAACTTATGACTTCTGGTACTTTTTAAAGTTAAATCTGTTTTATGCATTTTGAGTCTGCAAACCAATATGGGGCCCCTACTGAGAAATATTACATATGAAATTTTATTGTGAAACACAAAATTCACATTTCAGAATGAAGATACAGTAACAAAGACTTAGCAAAGAACTGTTTGGAAAGCAGCGGCAGTATGGCCATCATGATGTAAAGATATGATAGGCAAAGGTAATATGGGGTGTTCATACTTACCTTTTTTGTGAGAAAAAAATGGACAAGCTTTCAAGCAACCATTCAGTACGTCACTATACTGAACATAATTTTCTGTGCTTTTACTTAGTTGTTATTTAACTAGCTATGATGCCATCATCACCAGAATTGTAGACACCTACCTAATTTTTACCAGCCTGTGGGTTTACTCACCATATACACACTTAAATAACAGTGTGCATCTTTGGAGGACCAGGATCATTTCTGAAGTAGAAATTACTTCTAAACTGTAGTTTAAATATTAGAGGTGACTAAAAGAAAACTTTGGAATAATGGAGGAACCAGACCAACATATTTTAAAACTTAATTAAAAATTGGGTAAAACACGAGTTTTTAGAACTGTGTGAAACTGTATTTTTTTTTCTTGTGAAGACACAGCTCTATATCCTAATAGAACATTAAAAAGAAATATTTTTGTCCCAATCTGTATGAGATGCATCTGCTTCTTTAATGTCACTTGAATTGGCAGAGCTTAAACTTTATATTAAAAAAAGGGCCCAGTATGAAAACAACAAAGCTAATTTAAAGTTTATATTAAAGAGGACTAGGCGAGCTATTTGCAAAAATATTTTCTGATATCTGCCTGTATATGGCATCGCCCTTTGCCTGATGTAACTATATTTCCAGAAAGAATAACCTTACAGTGGTAAAAAAAAAAAATCAGAGTATTGGTGCATGTGTTTTAGAAATAAATCATGGCCTGTATATAGTTTATGCTTTACATTGTTTTCATACTTTAAGCTGTTGCTGTAATTCTTTTTTTCATGTTAATCTTTTATGACTTAGTGGTTTGGTTTAGGGTTTAGTAAACTGAAAATTATGCAAACACATCTTGGGAAAAGCAAATTGAAACTAAGTGCTCTGTTTTGAAGACCTACCAATCATACGCACTATAAAAATTTTAGTCTTTGAGTTGGGCATGCATACGAGCAGGTGTGGCTGAGCCACAGGGAAATTTGACAAGACTTTCTTCATAGGGGGAACGTGAGCAGTCACAGTAATTTGATAATCCACATTAAAAGCCAGTTTTGCATAAAACTCCTGTGAACAACTCAGGATAGAAAAAGAGACTGTACTGATTCTTAGAGATGATAGCGTTGCATTGGGCTAAACAACATTGTGGAAGTGATAACTCATTCTGTAATAAATCTTACTGTACATTTTGTAGGAAAAAAAATCCCTCTGGTCTCTTGGGTTGTTGTCATTCTGGCATCTTTAAGCAGTATTACGTGTACTTTAAAAAAAAGCTATACAACAGCATTTGTGAGCTGTAGTGAAGCATTTTTAAGCAGAAATGTGAATGCTCTCATTAAACTGTTCAATCACTGATCTCTTAGGAATAGCAAATGTTTATTTAAAAAGGTCACAGGAAGAAATTTCAACACAGCTTCTGGGAAGCTGGAAGCACATTAAGTGTGGGAGTTCATAGAGCTGCTGAACTGCATGGTAGTAGTTGGATTGAGAACAAGACACAGTAACATGCTGTGGTCTTGTTTTGACTAAATGATTTGGAGGCCGGTGAGTATTCTTGTGTGCAAAATCTGTTTCTTAGCGACAGAGCAGGGAGAAGTGAGTCGGTAATAAGTACATTGAGCTTTCTGAGTCAGAAATATGCTTTTTGCTTGGGAATGCAACAGGGTGTCATAGCCTGAGCTTGGAGTGGGTAGTCAGGAACTTCAGAATTTTCCTCCTACATCTGGTACAGGATTCTTTGTGGCCCTGCACTAATGAGCTGAGTTAATCCTCTTGGGCCTAAGAAGGCAGCACCAGGAGGTCCTAATTATAGCACTAGCCCAGGTCTATTCTTTACCCAGCTGCCTACGGCGGAGAAACAGCTACACAGTGCGAGCTCGAGCATGGGAAAGAGGTAGAGCAACAAACTCGAGGCATCTCTTTTACCAATCTACCAGCCAATGCAGTCACATCAAAGTCTGGCACTTACAGCCTGCCACCTACTTGGGAGGGATCCTGAAGTTCATTTTACCCTAACTTTTTGAGTATACTATAGAGACAGAGACACATTTCTTGGAGTGAGATTTGTTCCTGGCTTACTTTTGCTGTCTGTACAGCGGAAGCTGATAACTATCTACCTAACAAAAATATTGCATGGATAAGAATTTTGTCATGCATTTGAAGTGAGAGACTCTTATGTACTTAAAGATACAGCAGGTTTTGATATATAAGTTCTTTGACAAACCAGAGAGAATGAAAGTAAAAGGATATACGAGTCAGATTTTCATTTGTTGTAAGATATTATCACACTATTATTTTCAGTGGAGTTGTGCCAAATTCCATCCAGGTAAGGAACTTGGCTTGTAACTGGTTTTTGGTTTTTTAACCCTTGCTTCCAAACCCTCACCTGACTCTATATTATTCTTTGCTTACATATTTTATATGCAGTTCCATATCAAGACATGGGAACAAGCTTGACACCTGATTCTTATCTCAAGCTTAATTTTATCATGGTTTTAGTTTGTTGATTTCAATTGCATTATAGTAATTTGAGGACCACATTCAATCAGATGTATCTAATCCAGAATCAGTGATTCAGTTTCATTTTGCACACCTGTTTTGACTCACAAAACAGGTGAGTCAAATACAAAATCATGTATTCGCATAACTTTTGTAACAGAAAATATGAGAAGAGGATACATAAAACAGGCTGCTGGAATATTCCAGCCAAGTTTGGGTTTTATCTCTGCTGATTTGGTAAACATAAGCACTGAATCTGAACACCTGACTATATTGTCTCACTGTATTTTGGTGTAGGACTTCCTTTCATTTCAGCATTATGCCTGCGTTTGTCACTGCATCAAGGATGTGAGCGATTTATTTCTTTTATATTTCTCCTTTTTTTATAGTCCTTCCTTGACACAGAATCTTATCTTCAATTTGTTTGACTGTAAACAGATTCCAGTTTCTCCTTTTTCAAAATGGAATATACATACCTGCAGTGAAACACAGTCCCCTGATGTCCTGATCATCTCCAAGGTGGAGACTGTCATGGCAGTGATGTTTATCCTCTGTTGCATGTATCTCAGTTATTCTGCAAAACACTTATTACTTTGATAATAAATTTAATAGTTAAAATCCACCAAGAATTACTATTCCTCCTTCAGCTCTACTCAGCAAATTATCTGAAGTCCCTATATATACCCCTCATATATATATGTATATGTATATTTATGAATATATATAGTGTAGGTGTATATAAAATACTTACAATCCTTTTATATATATATATATATATATAATATGTAAGGGGTGTATATGCCCATAAATAGTATTGGAGCAAGAATTGGAAGACTTAGAAACTTCCTTTTGCAGAGCTTTGGAACACTTTAAAGTGGAAGATCATATTATAAATGTCGACAACCTTGGTTTTCATACTGAAACTTTCATACATTGCAGAATGAGAAAAAATTAGTAGCTTGACCTCCACATATGATGGGGAGAGAGAGGAGTGACAACAGAGTGGAGAATAACAAAGGAAAGAGGAGATTTGCTTCAGGGCCATTAAAAAATTGAGGGGTGGGTTTTTTCTTATTTTACAAAACTTTTGCTTTAGTGATTTTCCCCCCAAGGTTTTGTTTTCATCCAGATTTTCCAGTTGATCCCAACTGTAGCTCACTTGAAAGACTCTCCATGTAGAAACCCTGCAATTTAGGTTATTGACTGTTGTCTGTTGCTGATTGCCTGCTGGGAAAGGAAGCAGTATTGTCAATTACTGTAATAGCCATTTTTTCCTTTATTCCTGCACTGATACATCAGATCTGATTTGTTATACAGAAAGAGTTCCATACAAAGATTATGGTGTGTTATTTATGACACCTCAGAACATTGTAGTCTTTTACAGATGCAGAGCGAATTTTTCTTTTAGCCATACAAAAAGAATCTGATGGCGGTATTAAACCTCAGCCATAGAAGTACAAAGAAGATGTTGTGTGGCAGAGTGAGTGCATGAACAGAGTTTGTGACTGGGAACTAGTACCTCTGTCCTCTTTGTCCATTTTATTCCCCATTTTGTTTTTAAGTAACCTAAGCAATTTATTTTCTGTATTTCAATTTCTTGATCTGTGTAATGGCAAGAGTAATTTACCTGGTCCACAAGAGTGTATGGACTAGGCTTTGTAAAGTGCTCAGAACCTCTCTCTGGCAAAATCCAGTGTATCTTCAGAATATTATTTATCAGCTTCAGTGGCTCTGCCTCAAACACTGAACTTCTTTACAAAGGTATTAGTGCCAGGTGGTTAATCCCTTTTGTTGTAGGTGTTTTCACTTTCCTAGCTCTGTTGCATTAAAAGCTGGCCCTCAAGCATCTCTCTAGATGAATTCGACAACACTGGAGGAATGATTTCACTCTGTTTAAAAACATCGTTTTGTATGATTACTGTTATGTTCGGGACTCTACGGTGGGGTTTGGTTTCATTTTTTTTTTTAATGTAACTCTTTGTTTTACAGATGAGGGCAGGAACGCAGTTGACCATGCAGGTGGTGCACATATTGTAGTAGACCATATAAGGTCACTGTGCAGTAAAACAGATCCAGCCAGTGAGAAGCTCTTGACTGTCTTTTGTGGCATGCTGATGAACTATAGCAATGAGAATGGTAAACAACACCGAAAATTTGCTTTATGTCTACCAGGAGAACAACCCCATCAAAAAAGAAAAAAGATAAAAGTTAAAGTCAACTGTAGGTTTACATTGTGGATACTAACACTAAGTCATTCTGAAAAGATCAAGTACCTCAATTCACATAGACAATATTCTGTTTCAGTAAAATTATGTTCCCCAAAATACTAGATATCTTCCTGATGCAATTCCATATAGCAAATAATTTAAAGTCTTAAAATCAACATCTGAAATTTACTTCTTTGTCTCAAAGCAATACATGGAGATGTATCATATACCTTAGGAAAAAACAGATTTACAGTAGTTAACTAGAAGGCTACATTAAGTCATCTCTTTTTCATTTAGTATCAAACAACACCATAAGACTAATTTGTTGCAGGCACACAGTGTTGTCTTGTTGATGATTTGGGGGTATGTATGCCAAACAATTTTCGTTAATCATTTTTCTCCTTGTGAAATGTATATAAAACCACGTTACTTTCTTCTAAGATAAATGGGGAATAATTTATGTGTGTGTTCAACACTGTTCTGTGTCTACAAATTATAAGTTTATCCCATTAAACGGAGATATTTAGGGGCTGGGACAAAAACACAAGACAGTATCTTAAATGAGAAATCCTTGACCACCGGGGGTAAGAAAATAGTGTTCTACGCTAGTTGTACAAACATACCGATATTTTAGTACCTAGCTGGCTTCTGCACGCAAGTGTGGTAATATGCCAAAGCATATTTTACAGAGTTCACACATTTCTAAGTTTTTCAAAATTTGAACCTCTAAGAAAATTGGGCTAAATGAGGAAAGCTAAAGAGAGGCTGTTCTCCTGACTCGTAATGGCACAGATTGCAAATGTAGTTAGCTAATCACATTGTTTCTTCAATCATGCCCATTTCCTGAATTGTAGTGTTTTATTTTAGGATGAAATAGCTTCTTTATTAGCTGCTCACCATTTCCTTAGTTATCACTTGCTGTAACTCACCTTTCCAAACCTATGTCCCCAAAACTCTTCTACTTTTCAGGATGGTCCATAGGCTTAATTTATTTATTTTTTTTAACCCTTACTGTATAAATTTTTAATCTGCTTTACCATCTCTTCTAGCATAGTTTCTTTGTGTGTTTTCTGTGCCATCTCTCTGGAGCTCTCAGCTCTTAATGTTACTTATCTACCTCCAAATATCACTGTTGTATATGTGTCATCTCCTCCTCTTGTTCTTAGATTCTTTTTTTCTCCTCTTTTCCTAGTATTATCTAAGAATACTTGTTTCCAGTACTTCTTCCTTCTCCAAATAGCAATTTTCTAGTTCCTTTATTTGATATAGTTTGCAGGAACTGTTTTGCTTGATGTCTGCATGAGTGTCACATTTATTACATTTCATAGTCTTAACTCCATATTTTCTTTATTTGTTAAAATATTTTGAGCAACTAGATATTCTTACCTCTAAGATACCAGAATCCTCTGGATTAATTAAGACTAATGAGCATCCAATATATTTGGTAGCTCAAGGCAGACCGGTCCAAAAGTGCTGTGCAGAGATACCGTATCAGTTTTGCTTCAGTGACCTAGCTCCCGGCAGATCTTCCCTAGGAAAACTAATTATGAGATAAATCTCCCAAACAAGCAGCTTCTGAACAGTTTAACTGTTATGAACATTGAATAAATGACTCATTCCATCTAGTAAGATAGCTTATTCTGATGCAATCAATATAAAGCAGTTGTGAGGTTCAGTGACAACCAGGAGGATTCACTAGCTGCTCTCTACTCTGCTAAATGACATCTTTCATCTCGCATGAACTAACGAACTGACACAATATTCACAGGAGCCACTGAAGCAATGTGAGAAGTGAGAAATGCAGATTGGGGTGCACACCACCACCCTGTCGTACTACACATCAGGGAGGAATGCTGGGGGCTCACCAAATCCTCCACCTTACCCCACATACTTGGTGGTTTCCAGGAGAAAGGATCTTTTGGTAGGGACCCAGCTCCTGTTTGGCCCGGCACCCACTGGTACGCTGTGTAAGACTTGTGTCCTGTAGTTCCATTGTGAATTTGCTCACGGACCAGGGCAGACACTGAATCAAACCCCAAATAATCTGCCAAATCAATATTTTTAAAAAATAAAATAAAATAAAGGAGAGGATTAATTTTCTAGAAGAAAACTCAGTGACCGTACCTGCAGCATGTGAATGGAGAGATAGGTAGTTGACCTGTCTTGCCAGTTTTGTTTTAAGAGCCACAAGTACAATTGGACCATAGTTGTGAACTGCTCTAAAAATACCACCCATGGATGTTGTGGTTTAACCCCAGCCAGCAACTAAGCATCACGCAGCCGCTCACTCACTCCCCCCACCCACCCAGTGGGATGGGGGAAAACATCGGGAAAAGAAGTAAAACTCATGGGTTGAGATAAGAACGGTTTAATAGAACAAAAAAGAAGAAACTAATAATGATAATGATAACACTAATAAAATGACAATAGTAATAATAAGAGGACTAGAATATACAAGTGATGCACAATGCAATTGCTCACCACCCACTGGCTGACGCCCAGTTAGTCCCCAACCAGCGATTCCCCCCTAGCCTCACTCCCACCCAGTTTATATACTGGGCATGACGTCCCATGGTATGGAATACCCCTTTGGCCAGTTTGGGTCAGCTATCCTGGCTGTGTCCCCTCCCAACTTCTTGTGCCCCTCCAGCCTTCTCACTGGCTGGGCATGAGAAGGTGAAAAATCCTTGACTTTAGACTAAACACTACTTAGCAACAACTGAAAACATCAGTGTGTTATCAACATTCTTCTCATACCTAACTCAAAACCTTAGCACCGTACCAGCTACTTGGAAGACAATTAACTCTATCCCAGCTGAAACCAGGACAGTGGACCATCATAAATTTTCAGGACAACAGTCAATGTCAAATATGAGCCCAAGACAACCACTTCCATGCATTGCAGCATCAGGTGGATAGTATTCTGAGCAAATGCAGCTCTTTGCTGACCTGCTAAATGTGAAAACTCAGATTGCCCTGACAGTTAATTGTGCTCACAGATTAGCGGATACCATTTTCAGGATTTACTTACACAGGCTTGATCCCATGTTACTTACGATGAAGATAAACACTGCATTGGTTTTGCTGAAGGATGAGGAGCATGGGACTGCAGCCTAATGTCCCAGATTGCTTTCTCTGTAGTTACAGAAACAAACTGGACACAAATAAAAGAAAAAATATTAAATGTAAGAAGGAAGTGTTTCAGTCTTTGAAATAGCACTTCTACCTTCTCTTTTCTTGTTTCTGTAATCTCTTCCTGCTTAGCATGCTATGTTACAAAATTACAGGTGGGGACTTTGAAGATTTCTTTACCGCTTTTAATGACTCGTACTCTTTTAAGTTGCACTAGCTATCCAGATAAGGATGATTACAACACATTTGGTCCTTAGTTGCATCCAATTATCTGTGAACACCCTAATATTTTCTAATCCTTAGCATTTTATGAGGAAAGAGTATATAAATTGTTTTATTTGATTCTAAACAGTTCATCACTCCCAGTCAACTAATTGCCCTCTTTTTCCAATAGCTACTACTTCCTTAGCTACCTACACCTTATTTTTTTAACAAGAGGCTCATTCTTGAGTACTTTTAAGTTTTTGAATTAGCATAGGGATTTATCTCACATGAGTTTTACAAAAATGGCAACTAAAGAGTAGCTACAAGTCATATTTTCTTTTCCTAAACAGAGCAAGTTAATGGAGCATTCTTATATCTCGTCCCAATTCTGGACACTCAGCTTGCAATTGTAACTCTGTTCATAACACTATTGTCTAAGCTTTAAAACTAAGATTCCCTCTTTAAAACTAAGATTCCTTTACAAGGTTCTTGTGCCATCTGCTTGTGTTCAGGAATTATTTTTGCCTGCTGTCTGTCAGTTCTTCCTTTGCCTCCTTGGTATCTTATAATTTCATTAGTCGCTACAATGTTAACAGGAGAAACTCAGCTTTGGCATCCCTTGCAGTTCTTTTAAGCTTAAAAAAAAGTGTCAATTTTTAATTACATGGCTAGAAATCGGATAGTTTTTTCTGATGGGACACATCGTTTGCCTTCAGCCTAGATTATCTTGACCCTCTCTGTCATAATTGTATTTTACCATCCAAATTCAATCAAGACAGAAATAGCTCATCCCTGCTTTCCATTATTAGTCCTTAAAACGCAAAGTTGCAGGTATGGCTAGGAATGAAACAAATTTGTCACACGTTTGTGGTTTTGCTTATAGCGTAATCCTGAAAGAAGCAAGTCTTGACAAACACCTGTAATAATTCTTTCTTTGTCAAGCTATGCAAATTTTATTTGGTATACAGAGTACCCATGCTTAAAGCTGCTGTTTTGGCACCTTTCGGTGGGTTCGGTATGTTGTTGTGATTCTCCCATTCTGAAGACTGGTATCATTACATATAGTCTCTGTGTAGGTATGAATCTACTTATGAGGCAAAGCAGGCTTGGATAAAGAGTAAAGAACTAATAACTAATCTAATAAAACTAATAATCATATGCAAACACTCATGTAAAAGAGTTAGTGACATGAGTAGTTATTCTGCAGATCTCATAATCCTGTGAGCCAAGACTATTTACAAGTTAATGGGATCAGCCTATAAGGTAGCTAATTGTCTGTTGAGATTTATAAAACAAACCATGAAAGCATTTTTAAAGAAATGCAGAAATGATGGAAGAACTAGGCCAATTGGCTTATTAGGTACTCAAATTGGAGATCAGAAGTTAACTGGATGCATGCGTGCATGTGTGAACGTATACATATATTTATATATGGGTGTGTATATATAGATAAAAATAATTATGTTTATAGATTGCTTCCTCATCTCATTTCATTTTAAACTTAAGTCTATCGAGGTTGTCCTTCCTTCAGTGCTTTTGTAAAATGTAACATTCTGATGTTAAATCATACAACTGCCAAGCCTTTCTTATTCTCACAAAACTCGTAGCGACTGGAATGAATGTTGAGGACTGATTTGCACTGTTTACCATCTGCAGAAGCTATGTAAATATGCAAGAAATTAAAGGGAGATTTATGGCACCATTATTATGGTCTAACAGCAATATTTCAGTAATGCTTCCTTCTAAGTCTTACCTTTGCTAATTTTCATGCTTGCCGTGATTTTTGTTTCATTTACATCACAACTAAAGATGTCTAGCATGCTTTCAAGACCTAAATATACTTAAATTCAAAGTAACGTAAAGCATGTAAAAGCAGATAAAAAGTATGTTTCTTATGATAGTGAGATAATCGATACAATCATTTCTATGTTATATGATGATTTAACATAGATGTGGGGATTGCAAGCAGGTTTCTCTAGGGTATGAAATTATGCCACCAATTTGTACAAAACAATTTTTCCTTTAGCATTATAATCACGGTTACTGATGAAACACAAAATGACTAGTTGTTTTCTGAAATTCTGTCCAAAATCATGAACGAGCCTAAATCAGGATTTTAAACGCAAATGCCCCCAATAAAGTTCTCAATTTGGGATATTCTCCCCAGATCTTACTCTTTGGAGTTTCCATGTGTGTCACCGAAGGACATGGAGCCATTGAAATTCAAGTTTTAGGTAGGTAATTCTTTGTGCTGGCGCATGTATTGATTGCCTTTTATCTACCTGTATATGCATCTGTACAGCATCACTGTCAGTGCCTTTCACCCCAAAAGAACACAGAGGTGTCTTACTAGTGCAACATGTGATAACACGTGATAGCAGTGTAAGCTTGGAGAGAGTTTCTTTTGTGGCTTCAAGTCATAAGTTCAGAAGACGCGTTCCGTTTTTCATGCTTCCTGCCCACTATGCATAAAGTTCTGCTTAGGAAGCTGACAGAAATGCCGTTTCATCCTGAGACACAATGTTGCCTGGCTTCATGGCTCACTTTAGTCCTGTGTCAGGTAACTGCTTGTAGGATGGGTGCATGTGTCCCCTGAATTTGTCTCCTGCTCTAGTAGGGCCTTAACACTTCCTGCAATGAAAGGCTGAGATACGCAATTATTCCAAGTTACCCAGCCTGCGGTCTCTGACAGGACAGCCAGAGAACTGCTGGCAGTCCCTTCAGCTAAGACTGAACCACTTAGATGTTTTTAATTTCTCTGAACTAAAAAGTGCTGCGGGTCTCCATACCAGTGAGAAGCCTAGTACTTCTCTCTTAAACAACTTCTTAACAGACTTTGCTCTTGTATTTACTAGAGAAAGAGCCTCCTATTGGTGTTAATGACAGAGGTAAATGACAAGTTCAGAATTTGTATGGCAAGCCCAGGCTTAAGTATAAACATAGCAAATGGCTGCCGGCAGCCTTTTGTTTTCAAAGGTTTTGCCTCCTATGCAGCTTTGTGATTCACAGGGTTGTCCTGTCTTTGGCAGAGGGGAAAATTTATCCTTTTGCTTACTGCCATTAAAGCATCAATATTTACCTTATTGGCAATTTCTGTAATCTCTTTCCTACCACTGTAGGCCATTCCTGTGCTGAGGTGCCATCCTTCTAATCCAGGAAAATGAGACTGTTATGGAGTCAGGTATAATACCTGACTTTTCACCCAGTATAATTGTTCTTTCTTGGTATACTTTCTTTTTCCTTTTTTCCTACTTGGGAATTCTAGAGGCCCTTTAATCAGGGTGCTTCATGTTCTCTTGAACAACAACATAGCCTTCTATTTGGTTCTTAAGATTCCTGTTTCCTTTCAAAAATGGGTACAGTTTCCCTTTTTCTACTCACCTTCTCTGCACTTTTTATATATTTCGTATTAAGAAAGAGACAGCAGAAGAAAAACCCAGTTCAAAATAGTTTATGCTTCTGATGTCAGAACGCTTTGCCAAATGAAGCCTGTAGAGATTAATTGTCTCTTTGTCCATTACAGTTGGATAAATTGATTTTAGAGTGACTAAAGGCATAGTCTAGTAACAAAGCAATTTCTTTCCACATAATTTTCTATGGCATTTGTGGTTTGTGTCTTTGTTCTATTCTCCACGACTACCATTTTTCCCTCAGAATTTTTAAGTGTCTGCAGGGGACAATCACAAACCAAGGACAAAACCAGATTATTTACCAGTAACTTGAGTTCTCCTACCCAATCATTTTCTCCACAGAACCATTCCAGCTCCCCTCTCCCCAGTTTTCCTATACAGAGACAGATTTTTACAGTCAGTTTGGAATGAAGTAGGAGGGTGTAGTAGTGACTCACACATCTGCTGGAGGTAAAATGGCATTCAATGCATGCGCTAGTGCAATTTTTACTTACCTGAAATTTGACAACTTCAACAGCTCTTTGATGTCTGACATGGCATTCTTATAAATTTCTCTAAAGACCATGAATCTGTGGAAGAGATTCCCCCCAAAAAAGGAAATTCAGTTACTGGTAAGTAATAGAGTTTTATTAAAGATGTCAAGCCATAAGGATTCCTGCTTATCCCCAAAAACCTGTAATAACCATGCCATTTACTTATTTAGTGTACCAAACTGATAATTATTATAGAATTATTTTACACTGACTATAAATGAACTAAACATTCCACACTCTTTTCATAATCTTTATTATATGAAAATTTCAAATACACTTGGCAGAATCTTGAAGGCAAAGAGTTTTCCAAGAGCATGAGATGATACTAAATTTGCTAGACTTAAGATGTAATATGTTTTTATCTCCCTGTAAAAATCTGCAATTTTTATGGCTCTGATTCCACAGATATAAAAACTCCAAATGATTTCAGTTGCTTAGAATTAATTCCTTAAAAAAAAACAAACAAAAAACCAAAAACAACCAACCAAACAAAAAAAAAACCCAAAACCCCACCAAAAAACCCCACCAAATTCCCCTATAGGGCTTGACCCAAAGCTAAATGAAGTAATACAATTCTCTTGAATTCACTGGGCTTTGGATCCTTGTCTTTTGAGTCTGTACCATTTAAACATAGTTAAAGTACTTAGAAACAAAGGTAAAAAGATGCTTAGGAAAATTACTAAACAACATCTGGTGTGTTCATGTCTGCTTCATTCTATTCAGCTGTGAAACGTTTTTTTTCTTCTTTGCTATGTTATAGGTAAAATGTGTAAGAGAAAATATCGTTATAAATACTCCTTTAAAACAATCATGTTTCTGCCTAACCATCAAAGCATCTTTCTATTTGCAGACATCTAGGAGCAATAACTTTCTTACTTGTAAATACTATAAACTTTCATCCTGTGCAAGATATTATCAGAATGGCTTCTAAGGACTTTTCTTAAACCTTCCATTTTTTTGTCTTTATTAAACTTTCTTTTTTCTCAAGCTCCTCATAATCTACATTGTGACTTCCTGTGTTTATAAAACTTTTCATGTTTATTTCAGTGCCAGTTTATATTCATTCTAATTTTAATTTTCCAGTTTTGATCTTTAAGGGAAAACAGTATATAGGAACAAGCTCTCAGATAAATAATTATTTCACTAATGTAGTTTTGTTTGATTTCAGTCAGCTAGTCTCAGTGAGCTCAGAATCAAACCCAACATGTATTAGGAACCTGAAAACCACAAAATTATCAGTAGCTGCATAATTCACTATACCCTATGACAAGATCAGGAGGGGATATTTCTGGGAATACGTCCCATTGCCAGAGGCAGGGGGAATTATGAGTCCATATCTCAAGTCTGGACCAGATCCTAGTGTAGAAGAGTAGAGGAGACAGACATTTTAATGCTGCTTAGCCTAGAAGTTGCTTTGTGTAAAAAATGCTTTTTTGGTTTAAAGAATAGTACTACAAACAGAAATGCTAACTCACTGTTGTACTTTCTTTTTATGTAGATACCCTGCAGTCACAGCTTATCAATATGGGTGTTATTCCTACCTTAGTGAAATTGTTGGGTATTCATTGCCAAAATGCAGCTCTGACAGAGATGTGCCTTGTTGCATTTGGCAATTTAGCAGAACTTGGTAAGTCCACAATATTAATCTCAAATTTACATCCGGTTTTCGTGAAGTTAAATCTTAAGACTAACAAAAGCTTTGCACTGATGCTTGTTCCATTCCTTTTGGTACATTCAAAATTTAAAGCAAGCAATTTTTGCTTGTTGTCTCCAGAATCTATAGATGTCTGTCTTTTTTTTTCCCTTCAGTAACTGAAATTTATTTGGGTGCTTAGTACAACCTTATGTTTTATGTTAACGTTCTTCCATGCAACTAAGCACATTTTAAATGATCTAAATAGTATTTCCTGAGCGCTGCTACTTACTGTGAATTATTTATTAATAATATAAATAATGTATCCTGGTGTAGCTCCATGAAGTTATATCGAGATTAAATTTGGCTCATGGAAATCACTGAATGAAACTGAGACAGGCACAGTTCATAAATCTGCCTATACAATATTCTTTCAGGTGTAGAGTTTCAACATGTTCTAGTCTAACTACTTGTATGCATAAATCATAAATACTACTAAACTGTAAATGTTATTTTTAGCAAGTTTAGTTACAACTTCATTTAATTTGAAGATTGTGGTCCCGCTTTGATCTAATGTCTTTGCAAGTGGGCTAGTTTTCACTGGAATTCCACCAAGTGTAAACCAACAGGTTGTTAGGGCCTGTGTTTTATTATCACTTGTGTTTTACATTGCTGTTCTTCTTTTGCTAACTTATTCTGTGAAATTTTAGTTCTATGAGTTTTTTTGCACTGGAGTACAATAATATAGCAGTTATAATATCATCCTGTATTTCTAAGAAGATTCAGAAGTTCAAACTATGAAAAATGTATCTGTGAGTTTGTACTATTTGGTGGCCTGAATTTATTCGCAACTATCATAAGTTCATAGATTTCAAGGCCAGAGAGAATATCATGTTATCTATCATCTAGTGTAGTCTGATCACATGCAAAATACCTTTGCTTATAGCATACAGGTCTACTTCACAAATCAACAACAGAAAGAGGATCAAAATAGCACTGAAGAAATGAATAGATCAGAGATCTTCAAGATGGGCACTGTGTATTGTGTGCAGAAAATATAATGAGTCATATACTGGAAATTATAGTGCTAAAATGCAACTAAAACCATAAGGATATTAAATATAATAAATGGTATCTTCACTGAGAACTACATTTCCTTTCCCTCTTTGGAAAGATCCAGCTCTGTCCAGCTGAGTAATAAGAACCATGGGAAAGAAGCTGAACAGCAGCTGCTTCCCTTCCTGTTCCCATAGCTGAAAACATGCTCGTTCTTTAAGATTGGCACAAAATTAATTTAGCTTGTAATACTTTAATCTCCCTTAAACAACAGCTTAGTCAATCACATCGTGACTGTAATATTTTATTTTTGCCTTGTAACTTCAGGGAATTTTATTGTGAGGTTGTCATTTTTCATCACTTAAGGGACAACTGCATTGCACAGATCCCTTGAGAAGTATTATACAAAACTCTTATTCTCTGTCAAAGCAGGGCAAAAACCCAATAAAGAGAGTGATGGTTCTACTTTTAAAAATACTGGAAAGATCAAAAATCTACTTAGAATATGCTATGCAGTCATGCATATTGAGAGAAAACAATAATGAGATGTGCATAAAAGGGCTAGGTCTGCACTTCATGCTTTTCCCCAGTCCTTGGGGTCAATTCTACATTAAAATAAACCCTAATCATCCCTTAGAGCAGCAGCCAAGGTGCTGGAAGGTTTTCTAACTACAGATGGCCCTCAGGAGGTGGCAACTGGAGAATGCAGAACACCAGCCCTACCACCTGCATCCCCTGTAATACTGCCAGTGAGGAGGAATAAGTTACAGGCAACAGAATAAGAGATGCTTTTGTTGAGTCTACATTTGAAGAACCGTTATCTGCTGGCCAACCTTCTGGTAGCAAGCTAGCCCATCTGTAAAGCTGCTTTATGCTATCTGTGCAGTATGAAATGGCCCTGCAACAGCCACACACAGATTTCAAAGGAAATGTCACCACCATCATGAAACCGTGTAAATATTAAAGCATCCTGTACAACTCTTTATCTCTCCCATAGAAAATGCAGTATATTATCTGCTAATCTTCTTGTTAAGCTGAGGGGAATCAAAGACTTAATATATATTTTTGTAATGTTACTGTTTCTATAGCTACCTTTACATTCTGTTGAGCAGAAACAGCCCCAACAGCCCTGATTGTAAATTTATATATTTTTAACAACCTTAATCATAATTAATTCAGGTCAGTACATTTATCTTAAAGTGTGAGATATTTTTCTTTTCATTTAGTGACAAGCACGAGTCTATTGTTCTTGTCTGTGAAGAGCACTGTTAGTCATCTTACTGAGTAAACCTGGTAATAAAGAGAAAAAAATAGTCCTACCTTTTGATGTGGTTTGTTTACTTGATATTGAATTTTTCCTTTTGCTTCACAGAGTCAAGTAAAGAGCAGTTTGCCTACACAAACATTGCTGAAGAGCTTGTGAAACTGTTCAAGAAGCAAATAGAGCATGATAAAAAAGAGATGATTTTTGAAGTTTTGGCTCCCCTGGCAGAAAATGGTGAGAATTTGCTTTTTTTTCTTACACTATTTTTTATCCATTCCCTTATATGGATTTTGGTATATTGGTGTCTTTTCCAGGGACTAAATGCAAAGTAACTGGCTGCCTCGTTCAGAAGCCACCATGGCTGATCCTTGTGATGATAGTTTCATATAAAATGAATAGGTCTTAATTGTCTGAGCGTATGACAGGAGCCAACAAACTGTTGATGCTAATTCCACCTCCGATTCATTCTGTATATAACCATATTTTATTTCACTGTACCTGCAGTAGGAATATCAAAAGCCCCTTTTTAGAGGGCTTGACAGCATTTGTCTGCAAAACACTGGCTCAAGCATTCATAGTCCGTTACAGCACCAGAACATCAGTCATTACGTCATTTCCTGGAATCGCAGAACCGCCAGCAGCTCCATTCCTATGGACATTATTTTTGCAAGGGGCATGTTAATTGCAGAGCTAAGAGCTGGACACTCTCCCCCTACTATTCATTGAGAGATCCCACACATTTAATCTGGGTGTTTGCTGGCATGTATTATGGTAGCCCCAGGTAGCCCCAGGAGACTTGAGTTTCATTCACTGCTCAAGCCAGAGCCTGAAGTGATGGAAGTGATGTGTGCCCGATCACCCCTCTGGGATGTTCCTCCCAAAGGAATTCTGAGTGGTTCGTTTTATCTACCATCTGCCCTTAAAGGAAATGAAGAAATGAGTTAACAGGTGGAGCTGAACTGAAGTGGGAAGCAGTTCTGAGTATGGGAGATATCACAGTATTTGATGACTCTATAGCCTTGTTTTAATCACCTCAGCATTAAAGCTTGTTTGAATGGAATAAATTATTAGATAGAATTGTAAACTCTAAAGATTTAGGTTTCATCCTACTCTGTTGTACACACACACTCTGTCTGTGTCTGTTTTACATAGTATAAATCAAGATAAATTTTTACTTCAATTTAAAAAGTTACTTTGTCTTTTATTTTAAGTGGTATGTGAAAACAGGATTCCTTTTTTCAGTTCTAAAAATTCACATTTTGCCAAAATGTATTCATTTATTTCATTTATTATATAGTAGCTAGCAAGTTGCTCTAAGATAGTTCCATCCTTGGAGACTCACTGAACTGGGTCGAACCTTTTGCAAGTTTGACATATTTCAGTTCAAATGCTTAATTTTTCATACACTGTGTTTTATAGTCGCAATAAAATTTGATAAGTTTACTGCTGCTGAACATAACTCAGGCACTTGCATGTTATGAAGTAGTCAGCTGAACTCTTCCACTGTGAATTCAAGGCATACTTAAATGAGTTCACTGTGCTGGTATTGTTTAGGTACTTTTGATTCTAGATAATTAGCAATAGGTCTGAAGGCAAAAAAATCTAAATTAAGTATTTGCAGAGTCTGGATTTTGGTGGTTGGAGGTTTTTTTGTTTTGTTGTTGTTTAAGCATACTGGTGTAGCAATTTATATTTCGAATCACAGAACATCTGCAACCTGGTATTCTGTAACTAAGGGAACTCTTTGTTTTTTAAAGTACCTCAGTGCAAAAGTGCCTATTTAAAAAAATCCCAGCTGGATATTTTGCATTCCCTAACAAAGTTCACAAGAAGATCAGCCGCTCTTAGAGGAACAATGAATTTCACTCAGGCAAAAAAAGCCTAGTGACAACAGGAAATTGAGAGTCAGACACATCCTTCACCAGAGGTAGAACACCTTTCCTCACCCAACTGTCACTTGTAAACTATATATAAAAAGAATATTTCCAAAGCTTTGGCCTTTAAAAATGTTTTAACTTGGGTTAAACTCCTTGTTAAAACACCATTTCATGCAGAAAGCTAAGAGAAATGTATTTATTTGCAAATTTCTGCAGAGATTTGTGACTGTGCTTTCTAAAATCAGCATGCAAAAACTACCAGAATCACTATCACATAACAAAAAGACATAACACAGCATCAGACGACCTGCCACTTCCACTTAACAGAAAGGGAGTTTAGGGATGTAAAGGAGATTCCCAGCTCCAAGTTCCCAAGGTAAAATCTGATAAAGATTGTGTTGCAGAAACAACAGAAAAAATAGTGCTCCCAAGTCCTACATCACCCCCTGAAAAACGTTTATCGCCTTCTCTGTTGAGCCTTGTTTCCAATAACAACTGAGTTTGCCCCATCAGTTTCCAGTTTTTCTTCAATCACAAGTTTCTCTCCCAACCCAGCCTTTTGGATTTGGCCTCACTCTACTCCTCCTGCAGCCCTTTTCAACGAATAGCAGAAATCTTGGCTCAGCTAAAAGAAATAGGTGATTACTTGCTCTGAGATTTCATCAAAAAGTTCTGTATTTTACACTTGCGTGCCTCAGTGAAGTCAGTAGCTCTTCTGTATGTGCAATAGAATAAGAAACCCTAAGTTTGTTCTGCAGTACAGTCCAAAGTCTTTGGAAAGCCCAGACATGGCACAGTCCTTATGAGTCTGCTGCATGACGACTGAGATGCCAGAAGTTTGCTGTAGAGAAATATCCGCATTTTTGAGAAGTGAAGAGCAGCTCCATACAGTTTCAGTGTATAGTTGTGCTCTAAGGCAGTCCAGAGCCGGGGGAGCGCTTGGTGGATGAGTAATAACACAAGTTGGTCCTGAGAATTTAAAATAAAGAAGTTGCAGTTTTATCTACACAAGCTGTCAGTGAAACCATTGACATTACTACTTCTTTTCACAGTCTGTCCTGCGTGTATGTACAATGGATGTATTTAAAGTCATGATTCTGACTCCTATTATCCATGCTATTCTTCAGATGTCATTAAACTGCAGCTGGTTGAAGCAGGCTTGGTGGAGTGCTTACTTGAGATCGTCCAGAAGACTGTGGACAGTGACAAAGAGGATGATATTGCAGAGCTTAAAACAGCTTCTGATCTTATGGTTTTATTATTGCTTGGAGGTAAGTACGATTCTGCAAAGCAACAGCAGATACCGGTAATGCCATTTGGCTGCTGAATTTTACTAATTTTCTAAATAACCTAGAGAACCTGCTACCTGCCAGTTAACATTTAATGGGTCAGATTTTGTCTCTCATCCCATTGCAGGACTAGACTAATTGTAGTGAAGCCAGCAGAGCTTCACAACTACAAAGAGAAGAATTTTCCCTAACAAACGCTTCTTTGGCTTGCTGACTGTCTATGCTTTTTACCCCAGATGAATCCATGCAAAAGTTATTTGAAGGAGGAAAAGGCAGTGTGTTCCAAAGAGTACTTTCATGGATTCCTTCCAATAGCCATCAGCTACAGCTTGCAGGAGCACTGGCTATTGCAAATTTTGCCAGAAATGGTAAGACTATGCCATAATAGCTTATGTAAATTTATCTGTGCCCTTCTATTATGCTCTGTCTGTACAGCTGCAAACAAAAATCACGTGTCATGGTAAAGCTCATGTTGAGCTATACAGCAACATCAGCAGTTTTATACTTTACAATCCTGAAGAGTGTTAAGCCTACTTTAAAAATACTGTTTCACGTTTGTAGAGAGGTATAGGGGATTTCTGTCTTCTCCAGTGTTTCTTATATCACTCTTCTAAATTTGTCATGAGCACTGCAACTCCCATTGATGATGGTGGTCAAATTCTCAACAATGAAATCTAGAAAGGACAGGGAAATAACCCTTGTATTCTTAAAAAGCTCATGTAAAAATCTTAGTAATAATCTTCCATTCACAAGTGACTTGTCTCATCTCACGCAGACGGAAACTGCATCCATATGGTGGATAATGGCATAGTTCAAAAGCTGATGGATCTGCTAGACAGACATGTGGAGGATGGAAACGTAACTGTGCAGCACGCTGCACTGAGTGCTCTCAGAAACCTGGCAATTCCTGGTAAGCCTCGCTTTGCATTGCTGATTACCCAAAGGTGAAATTCTGTTCTCCCACTGCACCCCACCAGGGGATGAGGGTGGGAGAACCAGCTGATGGTCCTAGAGGCAGGTCAGACTGCTGCTTTTCATTCAGGCCGATCACCGCCTTTATGTCTTTTGCGCAGCAGCGGTGACAAGCAGTTTGAAATACGTCACAGGCCTATTCACCATCCTTTGCCGCTTTGAGCCTACAGTATTATCCCCCACCAAGGAAAGGGCGGCTTTGTAACAGGCAGGGAGCTGAGGAGGCCTTGGATATGATTTCTCAATCCTTTCTGTGCAGAGTATTGCTTTTTTGTTTGGTTGGTTTGTTTCATGTGGGAATTCTCTCTCTCAGCTGAGGTTCCCCATCAGAGAGCAGTGCCCACTTTGTTGAAACACTGCATCTTACTGTAACTTCCTGACGCTTTAACAATTCCCAAATTAGAGCTGGAGGTAGACTGTTAGAATAGCCAGCCTACTGCAATAAGTTACTGTTCATAGGCAATGAACTGAATGCTAATTTTGTCATCTATAATAACTTAATTTGTATGAGTTTTGATTACCCAAGCATAAAAGGCAGAGCACAGACACATAAAAACAAAGCAAGTCTCTAATACTTGTGTATGCTTTCTCGTACCAAGCCAAAAATAAGTCTTTCATCCATTTAACATTATTTTACTATTTTCAGTTTTGACAAACAATAACTTTCTAAGAACGATCATGCATACGTAACTAAACCCATGCAGCTTTAGTGGTATGCCATTTGCTTACCTTTCTCAGGTGATTAATTCTATTAATGACCATCAGTCAGCAAGCTTCCCTGCAGCCTACACTCAAGGATGTCTTGCCAGAGACCTACATAAGATTTCATCTATATTTTTGTAGAAAAATTAGCAAGTAATAACTGGCCTCAGTGATGAACTGCTTGTTAAACACTACTTTGAATATGAAATAAGCACTTTTTTCTAAGTACAATATTGAACCAAGTTTGCACCTTACATATATTTCAGAGCGTTCCATGAAAGTGGAGAACGTAGACTAGTGAAGGGGATGAAAGAGAGTTTGGGGGGCCCAATACAAGGACTACCAGCTCCAGACATGTCAGGCCACAGTGTTGTTTATATAAGTATTGGAACTGGGTAGGAGGTTATTCTGCTAATTAGATGCTTTAGTTTCTTTGCCTACGTGAAATAGAAGAGTGGTTTTGGGAATCAGAGAACTTTCCTCATATTTGGGGGTGCAAGTACTAGTCTGGGCTTCTACTTGATGCATTTTGTAGAAGACACCTTTCCTACATCAAGGGAGAGAAGTCTAGCCTTCAGTTTATGTTCAGGCTGAACACTGAAAATTAGATGTGCATGCTAGGAAAAAGCACTTAATTGCACACCTGTGTCTTAGCAACCATGACATTTTCCCACAACACAGTATTCTCAGTGCACACTCATGTTCCTGAAGTCTGTATTCACAAGCTATTTTTCAAACTGTGTCTGAAAGTTTGCTTCAAGACCATCTTGGAAATAAACTGCATCTTCTAGAAATGTTCTTGAGATCATCCCTGTTCTTTATTCATGCAGTTGTAAATAAGGCTAAGATGCTATCAGCTGGTGTTGCAGAAGCTGTATTGAAATTTCTCAGATCGGAGATGCCCCCTGTTCAATTCAAGCTGCTGGGAACATTAAGAATGTTAATAGATGCACAAGGTAAAAATAAACTGTTCTCTATGTTAAGTGATTCTCTTTGGTTCAGTCTGTGATATGCTGCCAAGCTTCTTAGAAGAGAGAAGCAAAGGGGGTTTTAAAATTTTATTCCTGAAGTCTTTTAATAAATCTAATAAATATGCAAAGGGAGAGGAATGTGGGTTGATTTTTTTTCAGAACTCCAAAATTGACTACCAGGGACCCTCAGAATAGGTGTCAAATGCTTATTTACTTTCATACTTCAGAACTCTCCTACACTGTCACATTACGAGTGTGTATTGAGGCATGTTTTAAGCTACCACTCCTGTTTTGCTGTTCACTTACTGCATTTACTGGCTGTACCTAGCTCCTTGAAACAGACTAATGCATTTGTTAATTGATAAACTGCAATTTCAAAATGAACAAGCACCTTTTATTTTAACAGCTTGTTCCAGGATGACAATTTATAAGATCAGAAGTCTGCTAAAAACCAATAGTAGTTAATGAGCTAAATTAGCCAAGTATTTATTTTTGACACGGTCTTGCACATCTTTTCAAAAGATCCATTCTAGTTCTAGCAAAGCTATTAGATGTGAAATGGGAATTCATTGAAGAAACTTATGTGACTTATAAAGCCTAATATAACCAACACAGTCCTCCCTTCTGGCAGCACTCCCTCCTGGTTTTAAATTTTTGAGCTACTCACCTGGGGGTGTGACATCACCTGTATTTTCCTTACTCTTAAACAATGCACAAACCTCATTAACTGGGCTGATAAGTTGTTTTCAAAGACTGGATTATGTGTGTTTTTCTGTATTTTGTTTCCATTTTGACTGACTTTACTTGCTTCCATGCAATCTAGACTTCTCCCACCATTAGTGCAAGCTAGTGAAGTTCTGCCTAACAAACTCCTTCTAGTTAGTAACTTTCAGCTTATTTTTCTAGCACTTACTTAAAAAAGTGACAACTTTTTTGTTGTGTTGTTGGCTCCGGCATCACGTAGCAGAAGCAGCTGAACAGCTGGGCAAAAATGTAAAACTGGTGGAACGATTGGTGGAGTGGTGTGAAGCCAAGGATCACGCAGGTGTGATGGGAGAGTCCAACAGACTACTTTCTGCACTTATACGACACAGCAAATCAAAAGTAAGTTAGTGGTGAAAAAGGTCAGCTTATAAGAACTAAGAGCTATGTCTGCACTTGGTATTGGTAGCCAAGCCCTCCAGTACGTAATCCTTCTAGAGAGCCAGGCTGGTTAATTCATGTGTTACATCTCCTTGGCCTCTGGGACCCGCCAGTCAGACACAAGCAACAGCTTTAAATGCTTCCTGGAACTGCATAGTTTTTAAAAAAAAATTAAACAAAGGAAAACAATTTCAGTGGCTGGCCAGTTGAAGGAACACTGTTAGGATTCACGTGGCTAAGTCTTGACTTATTTTTATTTGTATTGTATCCTGTAGAAGTTCAGCATGCCATATTTTCTACGTCTTAATGATGCTATATATGAAGGCTCATTGCACTCAATTGTTATGATCTTGCTATACATTTATATAAAACTGAGATCCAGAAATAGTCTGTTCCCCTACTCTTCATATAGCATACTTAAGAGTTTTAAGATTCTAATGAATCACTAGAAATGATCATTTATTCCAAGTTCTAACAAAAGCTTGCACATACATGGCAAAAGGCATGACATTAAGAGAAACTGTGGGACAGATGAGTTCTGTCCCTAACATCACCTTTGCATCAAGAAATACCTTTACATAAGCAGTCCAAGTCCACTGTGATTGCTCAGGAAAGTATTAGGCAAAACATAGCCTTAGAAAGGACAAAAGCATCTCCTCTGGAAACAAGCTATTTCAGGCTCAGACTTCATTTAGCGTGTTCACTGATATGAACACAGGCTGCATGACTGAGCTTAAATAGCAAGTGTGATTCAGAGAACTCAGACTTTAACAGTGACCTCTTCGTTCATGCATGGCATTTGCAAAGTGAAAAACATGTTGTTGACCTGATCTATACTGACCCTCTCCAAAACCAAATCAACAAGCCTTAGAGATTTAAATCTTTGCTCATGTCTAATATTACTGTCTCTAATACCTATTCTCCATTTTACGTTCCTCCTCTAAAACTGATCAGGTTTCATTTTTTCTGAGTTCTCATTTTTTCTACATCACCACCCCCCCCAGTCCCCAAGGTGCATGCGTAGATGGCATACGCTGCCACAGATGCAAGTTTTTATCAATACTCTCTACAGGAAAACAATTCCATTCTAAATACAGAGACACTATTGATGGCATCAAATAGATATTAATACAGAAGTTAACAATTATCACAGACGAACTTTTGTGTGGTTTAGGTACTCATAAAGGAAACTTGACTGAAAGAGGAAAACAGAGCTGAGAGGGTGGGTTTTTTTAATGCTTGTACTGCCCCCTAGCTTTGAATATGAGTACAACTGTATGGTTCTTTACAGCACATCCGATCTGAATTTGGTTTTTAATTTTAAAGGATTTGGAGTAATATTTACAAAGGCGACAGTAGTTTAGAAAACTTACTTATGCCTCGTTCTAAAATATGGAGTAGGGACTTGCGAGTTAAGCCACACTAGCACCAAACCTGACTGCTGTCATCTCTTCTATCTATTTGGCACTGCCTATTAGAGGGTGATGTTCACCTACAAAATAAAAAACTTTGATGTCAAAGATGCTGATCGATTCCCAAGGGTTATATAGCCAAAATTCCACACTAATTCAAATAGAAATTAGCAGTTCCCAGATTATTCCATGAAGTCTCAAAACTACTTTGGAGTTCCACCAGAAAATCACAAATAATAAAACACATCATTACAAGTAAGGGAAAATATAAAAATACTTACATGTTTGCATACATTATGTCATTCAGGAAAAAATAGGTTTTAAATGTGAAATTCTTGAGTCATTAGGCTCTGAGTTGTGCCACTAGCATCTTCAGTATGATTTTTCTAAAAATATTTCAGTTTTTCAAGGATTATGATCATATTGTGTCTGTTTCCTTGCGTAAAGAATGTCGCTGCATAGCCTGTGCGAGCACTGGGAATATAATTCATTCTAAACACATGTATCAGTTAAGGAGTTTTGGCTTGTGGCTGGAGTTAAAGGGATATGTGCCTTAAATGGAAATTAAACACATTGATTAAAAACTTGAATCAGATTCTTATTTCAAGAAATAACTAGTATTTCAAAACTTTGTGCACCCACAGAACAAATAAAAAAATAATAAAAAACAAACCACATTTCCGTGAACAGTTTTCCTTTGGCATGCCAAGTTACCTGATTTTTAGGCAAAGATTTTGCAAGTATTTTTGGGACATATAATAGTGAAAACATTAGGTGCAGACTCACTTTTTTTAATGATAATTAACAAGTAATCAAAGACCTGCAGACACCAGGAATCTTTATTCATCCTTTGTCATATATGTAAGTTGGATCAAATTTTGGCCTTGAAAACAGAATCCCAGCTGCTTATTTTTAAAATGCTTTAAAGCCATTTAACCCAGTCAGCATTTCCATTTCCTAGATACTGGGCAACAGTTCATTTTAATTGCTGGCTTTAGAACAGAAACCAACACATTGGTATCCCATAACTATCCTTTCCTAACCTGCTTTGTATTTGAAGGACAATTCCACAATACATCAAGAGAATGCTGCTCATTTTCCTGCCCATTTCTAAAAATCTTTTTTCAAGTCACCATTTCTATTATGTAGTAAGGTGTACTATTTGTGATCTCTCTGAACATTTTGAAGAAACTCTGAAAATTCATGGAGAGAGATGAAGGATTTGATAACTTTATTAAAACTATGTTCTTGTGTCTCCTTATCCCAAATACATGGTTTGTTGGGTGCTTTTGATAAGCTGCTCTCCACAGCACAACTTAAAGGGAAAACTAATCATCTTTGAACACCAGCTGAGTTCAAACATAGTAAAGAGTGAACTCATTGTTAGGCGATTGATGGCACACCATGAGAACTTGGGTTACAGAGTATAACCTGGAAAAGAGTTAGTTACCTGTGTCTTAACTTAGTCATGTGCTTTACTGCCTTGATTTAACAGGTTGTATCTTATAATTGCAGAGGAATAGCAGATGGTTTATAGGCGCACATGCATGTACATTTGTGTATAAAGTGATTATATGTGCATAAAGCCAACAGGTATCCTTACCCAAACATAACATAGCATCCATGACAATTTCGTTATTTAATACAGTTTGTATGCAATGCAGAATTTTTTCATTTCTATGTTATTTATTTTAGGATGTAATTAGGACCATTGTACAGAGTGGTGGCATCAAGCATTTAGTAACCATGGCAACCAGTGAACACGTAATAATGCAAAATGAAGCTCTCGTTGCACTGGCATTAATAGCAGCTTTAGAGTTAGGTGAGTATCCCAACGGCTAACTCTACCTGTTTTCTTTCCAGTCTGTACCCAAGAGAAGTCATAGAGGGAGAGTTGTGCGAGTTTCTTTTGCAATGTAGAGCTGCTTCCTCCTTCCACCTGCCTTTCAGTAGCATAGAAATACATGACAGTTCATGCAGACATAGGCAGGCGGTAAGATTATGCAGAAAACTGGAGTTTCCTGGTAATGCAGTGTCTGCTCCATCATTCTGGTAGGTCATCACGTGATCTAGGAAAGGCCCTTCAACATAACTTTCAGATTTTGTGTAAAACCCAGAAGGCTAACAGTTAAGAAAATCGTACTTTAGAGCGGAGACTATATGACCCAAGTACATTCCTACACTGGAATGGTTAATCCCCTTTTGAGAGGGCTTATCAAAGTAAAGCTTTCACTTACCTAATTAGTGAGAGCTAGAGAAAACACATAGAGGTGGATAACGCCACCAAAATGTCTTTAGTATTATTATTAAGTTCCACAGAAATAGGTGCAAGAGTTGCCATAGGAAGACAGAGATGATTACATGTCTTGACCTGCCTTTGTAGTACCTCAGCTTACCAAACAAAAAGGTAAATGCCCAACAGAAGTTTTGTTTATCCTGTTTGCTTGCTTATTAACTAAGATAAGGAACTAAATAAGCAACATTACATATTGTTGCTCTTGATTTCATCTCTTGCCATTGAGTACTACAGGAATGTTATGTTCAACCTCCAAATCACTGCCAATGCCAACAGGGAATTGTTTTAATTAAAAGTGTTCCTATTGACATGAATCATCTAACCTTTCTTTGTCTTGTCTTCAGACATTTAAGCCTGAATTCAGTATATAATGTTTCTTAGAAAACTACAGAGGAAGTAACTCCCACTGCTCTTGAAAAGTTATGCAGAGCCTTTATCGTGGACCCTGAGCTCCCTCTACCATGGAATCAAGAATTACACTGTCTGCCTTTGAGTAAATTTTTTCCAAAATTTGAGTAAATGATTGCCAAAAGCAAATGCAGGCAATGGGAGTCTTGAAAGCTGAAATATTGCAGGTGTTGGCCTAAATATCTAGAAAGCCTGGTGGCTTTTCCATGAGCTCACTGCACATTTAAGATTGGATTTTATCATTAAACTCTGTGATTGTCCTTTCAAGTAGTTATGCTGTTTTACATTTTTATAGCAAGAGCTGTGATTCCTATCATCATACCATGTAATATGTGCTTCAGTTTTATGCCAATGAGTTATGTACCACAGCACCACTTTCACTACAGTGAGAGATCCATGTTTCAATAAATGGCTAATGCACAGAAGCATCAAATCAAGCACCACTTCCAGATTTACAAATTTTCACTTGTATTTCAGTCACTGCTGAAAAGGATCTTGAAAATGCTCAGCTTGTTCAGATTCTACACAGACTGCTCTCAGATGACAGGAGTGCTCCAGAAATAAAATACAACTCCATGGTGCTGATCTGTGCCCTTATAGGATCTGGTGAGTATTCAGGAGAATACTCTTGCTTTCCTAAGAGATTTATGTATTTAAAGTTAGTTCTCTCTTTTAGCCTGAACATAAGAGCATGTGCAAACACACTCTGAGACTGGTTGTCTGTTCTCAATGAATGTACACAGAAGGGTTCAATTTACTATGACACTTTAGTTATAGTGTTTATTTATATGTCAAGAAAGAGGCTGTTAACTCAGTTTTGGACATTAAATGCAGAAATTGGACTCTGGCTCCTGCAGGATGCAGCTAGCTCCAACTGCAACTGACAGGATAGAAATGAAAGGCATTTAAAACTGCACAGTATCAGCCACTCTTTGCAAATATGCAGATAACAAAGACTTTATTTTCACCTTTAGCTGCAAGTTCCCCATAACTGATGTGTGATGGCTTTTTTTAATTGGTCAATTTAGTCAAGTAAAATTCAGTGGAATTTTGCAAGGAGTCTGCTCACTTTAGTTTTAAATTCCTACAAGAATGGTAGGAAATAAAGATACAGGTAATGTTTGCAAGGGCACATGTGCACACAAATGAGTACTTAGTACAGCACATAGGCTATAACCCTGCTTTAGGAAGGATCCTCAAGCTTGCCTCCCTAGGAAAAGTCCTTTCCTCAGCAGCCCTCACATGCTTGGCCCACCAGGCACAACTTTTCATGGTTGCTTTGATAGACGACCAGGACATGCTCTAACACGTCATTACTGGACACTGTAAACTCTACTCTTTCTGAGCTAACCCTCTGCTAAAGGTCGGACTGTTTAGAGGATGGTGTAGCAGGCTATGGTTTGATATTGCCCACACACAGGTGGGAAGTTGCAAACAAACAAACAAAAAAACCCAAACCGAAACAAAAAAAAAAAGCAAGGTATCACAGGGAAATTTGATTTCCAGCTGAGGTTTCAAGAAGTGGCTATGTTTCTTTCATTCAGTTCTTCAAGAACTATTTACTCTGTGGAAGGAGAACAAATTTCATTCCATAAAGGTTTCAGAAATTTACAGACAAAACAAGATGACAAAGGACTGGATTAAGTACAGAAAGGTGGAAACTCAGAGACTGTCTGCACACAACTTGCCAAGTGTGAAACATCTGAAGGTTCTCCAGAGATGAGTTTACAGCAATTCAACTGAATTGATTAAAAGTTATCATAGCTAAGTGTGTACTGTCTCTGTAAACAAAGCTGCTTTTTTTTTTTTCTTCAACACAGTTCACCATGCCTATTGTAAGCGTAACTCTGGTGACCTCTACATCCATGCGAGGGAATGCTGTATTACCGCCATCTTAAAGGAACAAATATTTATTTTTAGAGCAGTATATATCTCTCAATTTACAAAGATTGTGCTCAAAATTTGCTAACAAACCTCAGCTCCCAGTAAGCATTCACTTTAATGTGAAGACATGTAATTTAGTTACTCACAACTTTCCTGAGCCATTTGGTGCTTGGGATTATCCATCCATTTTAAAGCGGAAGCCTTTCTGCAGAGGTTCCCCCTCAGCCTCACTGTGATGTTCTTTTGAGTATTCCCACTGCTTCCAACTAAAATAATCATCCTCAGAAATTCTGCCTGACACTTGCATTTTCCCTTCCCTGAGTCTTGTCACCTGCAAGACTGACAGAGTTATTTAAAGCCAAAAACCTCTCAATTCCACCAGAGTAAGGAGCAGTCTTAGGGTGGTTTGGTTTTTTTAGGGTTATCCAACTGGCAGAGTTCAGTCTGCCACCACACTATAAACTTTGCCGAGACATGAGGCATCTTAGCCTGCTCCCAGGGAACAGACAGCACATTATTGCAATATGCAGCTGTAAAGTTAAGGCCCAGCATTTGGCTGACCCAGTGTTCAGCCCTGCTTCCTGATTAACAGACCTGGGTAAAAGTAGTGAGTACACCAAAGTAACAACTGAGCACCCCTGGTATTAACATTTTTAAACTATTGTAACCAAGGAGGCGGGGGGGGGGGGGGGGGGGGGTGTGTGTGTGTCAAAAAGCCAAATCTGCTCTTTACATGTGAAAATACTAAAATACATCTCTCTCCCAGCTTTGTTGCCTCTAACTCATTTTCACCAGTCTCCACACAGTGAGCATGTATATTCACGTTTCTGTATTCTACTGTAAACAGACCCATGTAGCCATTTTAAAGTAATTGACCGCAGTATAGTTCCATAAAGACTAGAAGTGGTTGCACTGGTTTAATTATTGGTAAGATTAATTCTCCAGTGACTGCTCCTGTTACTGTCCTTTGTTACAGGGTATCTGGCATCCCATTTAACTTGATATCACCAGCAGCTGGATGTTAAGCAGTAAATTGATATATATTTATATGTGATTTTTGCCACCTGGAAGTTGCTCTTGCAACTGAGTGAATGGATGGAAAGAGGGAAAAATCAGGACAATGGAAAATGGAAACATGTAACAAAGAATCAGCAAAAGCAGAGCATTCATAGCAAGCACAGTCACTTCTGTGTGTGAGGGTCTCCAGGCTCACAGGAAGCTGGATGTTAAGCAGCCACTGTAAAGCCCAGTAAATTCCTGAAATTCAGTTCAGTAACACCTGCTTAAACATGATGCTATCTCAGAAAGAGAGCAGAAAGTGCTTACACAGCATAACTACCCCAACAGCTTCACTGACATAGCTCTGTATGTACAGGCTTCCATGTGCACAGCACCGTGAGAGTTTGAGCTCTTACACGGTAGGGGTTAAACTGCAAGAAAACTGAAAACATGTGAACAAGAAAGTAGGTAGGAAGGGAAACAAATGTCAAAGTTTGCTATTAAAAGAAGTAGTAAATGTGCACAGCATACAGCATAGCTATCTGGAACAGATGTTTGGGATTTCTCCTGGGAAGCTTGGGGATTAGGCCCCCAACAGTACCTGGGAAGCAAAAATATATGTAGGTATTTGTTGCTGAGTCAGAGTTCACTAGAGTGGCCTGAACAGGGCATGAAACAAAACCAACTGCTTTAGATCTCAACTGTGAGATGTCTAGAGTACTGGGCTTTGAGAAAACTCTTTAATTTTTTTTTTAAATTGCTGTATTTTATGGGTTGTTCCCAACCTCTCATTAATACAAAGTACAGTGCAATCCAGGATCAGAATCATAAAACAACTTCTCCCAGTTTCAAGTAAAACATAAGTACTGTATACATACACACAAGCATTGGGCAGTGCACCATGTGTTGTATTTGTATTTACTTCAGAGCCAAACTGTAAATGGACAGTGAACAGTGACCAAGTGGTGACACATCCATTAAAGAACCATCTCACCCACTTCACACCCCCACACAAACAACCAGAGCTGATTTGATACAAACAATGTAGGAAACCTTTCAAGGCAAGGTCACTTGGTCAGGCTAGTTTAAGGAATAAAGCAGAAAAATATTTTCACTAAAAATACTTCCTAAGCATCTGTTTTGGAAGGTAATCCAGGTGGATTTAAATAACCGCTATACAGCAGGTTCATCGTTCATATCTACCTGAAATCCGTGGAATCTGTGCATGCCCCAGGCCCTGGAAATTTTTTTCTCCATCCTCAAAAGCAATTCAAAAAAGTACACAGATTATGTATACACACATTTGTGTGCTTATGTGTGTACATGGTTCAGCAGAAAAGTTTCTCACACGCGCCAGGCTTTTCTGTTCTTTTGCCCGTCTCATACAAAGCACCGTTTCTTTTACTATTTCTTTTTCCAGAACCTCTTCAAAAGGAAGTGCAGAGCATGGCGTTTCTAGAAGTCATATCAAAACTCCGCGGCCATGAGAACAAAACTGTTGCCCAGCAGGCCTCGCTAACAGAGCAGAGACTTGCTGTAGAAAGCTGAGGAAGGTTTTGTTTCCAATGCATCCCATCACAGATTTCACCTTTGTCCTCCGTCCTGCTGCCGCTCCTGCTATGTTTTCCACTGTATCACTTGTGCATGTGTGTAATGTTCCCACACAAATTGATGAACTGCTGTAGGTACCCGTCCAAAAAGGTTTCTACAAATTCATAGGTGGTGTTAACATGAACCTGTCTCCACCCGTAACTGTTCTACTTGTATTCTTGTTGCTTGGGCCACATAGTAGAATGTGCATGTTGTAGTCCTATGATGACGTAGAGGTGGTACTACACAATGACTCTTTCCTCACGCCCCCTAACTGCATAACAATGTACTACTAAATTAGGGACAATACAAAATGCAGCAAGTCCAGACTAGTGTGCTGACCGTAGGATTAAGAAGTAAATCTAGCTCCATTTTTGGTGCTTTGGAGATTCAGGTTTGAATGCAATGTACTGCTGCTCATTCACTGGTCTTGCCTATTAATGTCAAACTTGTGGTACCTAGAGGTAACAAATAAAAATTTCAGTGCTCTCACTTTATCCTGTGGTTTGTCCTTTTTTTGTGATCACATGCAGAAGCTGCAACTGCACCACCATGCACTGGTGAGGAGCCCTTTTTGTTCCTGGCTCTGGCCCCGACACAATCACTGCCTTTCAGTTGAGTGAATACAAAGGAAACCATTCTAACCACTTTCACTGTGTGTGCTCATACAGAAGCACTGTGTAGTTTAACGGTCGTGCGTTTTGACAGGAATACACTATACAATCCGTATCCCATAAAGCTATGTGGGTATGAGTGCTCTCAGGCTTGCTTGGGATTGGGCTTTTGTTGGGGTTTTTTTTGTAGACGGATTTTTAAAGGCATATCTTGCAGCAACTTTTCAATAGAACCCCATCAAGTGAGAAATGCAGCATGCAAGTCTTTCTTTTCCTCCTTTCCTAGGTAAAGGATTTGGGAAGTTGCCAGCATCTTACCTCACAGCTGCTCTTTTGTAGGTTTGTAACGTGCCAGCGAGCAAACCAGCAGACAACTCTTTGGCAAAACAGGGAGCAGTTGGGATAGCAGTTTCCAGCAAGCCAGCACATGTTATTGTTGACTGTGCAATACCATTGTCTAGCTTGATCAAGCCCACAATGCACAAAGAGCACAAGATCTGTAACATTCTAAAGTGAACTCAGCATGCCCAGTGCTGAATTGCCAGACTCGGAAGTTTCAGGCTCCATTTTTTTATCAGCAGAAGTGTCAAACCCAGAGGCCAAGCACCCATGCAATCCCAGGCCATGTGGTTGCAAAATCACTGCTTTTGACCTTCCCAAATTCACTTCCCAGCTCCATGAAACCACTGGCTATCCCACGGACACTGTGATGGGAAGATGCCAGTCATGCTGGGAAGGGATTATGTACACAAGCTCTGTATGAGAAGAAACTTGCCCCAAATAGTCAGTTTAAGCTGAGACTGTACCAAAACACAGCAGATGCTACCAGAGTACTCTCACAGCAGAGATCTCTCATCCATTTAATCCAGTGCCAGAAACACACAGAAAAAGCCTCTAATATTAAACTGTATAACAGCCTCTTATTTAAAAAAAAAAAAGACATTTGCTAGGAATAGTACAATAAAGCCACAGACAGTGTGTAGAGCTGTGAACACAGACCAGGAGCCCATGGCATCAGGCTCCAAATAACACAGAACCTCTGCGCTGCTGAACGTAACCAGCATGTTTACGATCACAGTTCATAGTGGACCCACACAAGCCCGAGTTTTCTCAGGCGCAGAAATAATTTCCATTGATGTAAATAGATCCCAAAATACATTTGAAAGACCAGTTATCAATGACTTACCTGGTTCTAGAAAGAGATTATTCCTTTTGACATCAGTATAAACTGCAAGTGTTCACACGAGCTGATCGCACGTCAAGTTGTAATACTGACAAAATTCCCATGCACCTGGCTGTCTAACTGGACCTCAAGTTAAGCTTTAGCCGTATCCTTATCTCCAAATTTTTATTAGGGATACCACTGTCACAGCAAGCACAAACAAAAGCCAACACTGATATCCTACTTTCAGATGGTTTCCCTGGATGGAATATCAAGTGGCTTACATTTCTAGATAAGATCTGTGCTAAGCCTATACACAGAAGGAGAGTCTGCATAAGGGCAAAGATGGGTGTATGTTGCAGTAGAAGGAGGTAATTGAAGAGACTGTGTCTATCCACACAAATGCTGTGCTGTTCTGAGGCATGCTGCAGCCAGCAGGTCATTTCTATGTAGCTGGTAAATCATTTATCCTCTGAGTCTCTTTTAATAAGAGAAATGGGATCTAAGGACATTACCATCACATGCATTTCACTACTCACTTGACTGAAGTCAACTGAATTGAAATTGCTGACAGTAGTTCTGATTAGATGTTTAGTAGGTAGATTACATCTAAGTAAAGCTTGACATCTGCAGCTTAGACTATTTTTATGACCGTGATGCCAGGCATCAGGCCTTTTCATTTGTCTACTGCCACAGCAAACCAAGCTAAAACAATCACTGCTGCCACACTACACAGGGCAGGCACTACCTCCCTGGTGTGTTAACATTTGTCTGTATCTGTATGACTTCTGCAAGACCTAGCATCACACCAGTCAGGAAGCTAAAAAGCACACATATATTTTTACATTTCACAGTGTGGAAACACAAGGAAAAGTTTCACCTCAGGTAAGGCACAAACCCCAATAATACGGGCCTTGGATCCAGAGGACCCATTGGTCAAATGAGATCACGAGACCCAGAAAAGGTAATTTGTTTCAAAAGTTCTAGAAACGGTAACTAGCCTCAACTTCAAGAAACAGTATGCAAGTCCGTAAGTTTGACAGAATGCAAGTAGCCACCCCTAGTCTCCCCCTCAATTGTGAAAATGGCTTGTCCAAGTGTGTCACATGTATTGTATGTTACAAAGATTTAGGCAATACCCTTGACTTTGCTTCTTTTTGGTTGACTTTCGTTCTTCCCCCCTCCAAGGCCTCCACATTCACATTCGTATTTTGCCAAGCCATTTCTGTATGTTCAGATGAATGTATATGTCTGAAATATGCAAAAGGCATTGAGCTTCAATTTGGATGTAGAGGCACACTTCTAAATCAGTCACAGTGGTGTTTTGTGGACAAAACTGTAGATTTCAGATATTGAATTGGATTAGCTTGCTCTACAGTTTTCGAAATACTAAAAAATTGGGCTGCTTCCTCCTCTCTGTCTAAACAAGCACAAGACATCATTACTCATTTTTACCTGCACAATAAAATAAGCCAGCTCTCACTACTTCTGTTTAAGGATATGCTGCACTTAAAAAAGTGAAATTCCCACTTCCCTTTACAAAAAAAGTTTAAATTAAAGTCATGACAAGTCCCCTTTGTGCTGCTCCCTGCAAAGCAGCAACTTCTGAACACTTCAGGGTCACTAAAATGATTATGGGGAGAACTCCAACAGTTGTACTAACCAGCAGCCACAGCAGTCTGAGGAACACTGATGACCTGTCAGAAAGAAGCAGAGCATGTTCATTAGCCAGAGACTTCAACAACAGCTGACAGTAGATATGGCATCTTGTCGTGTGGGGATGTGCTCTTCACATATTAGCCTATTATTCATTTAAGGGCAGCCGCTGGTGGTGTGATAATGTGCTTTGTGACTTCATTGGAACACAATATTCTACACTGTAAATGAGAGACTTGGGGATTTATTTCCCCTGTTAGTTTGGGGGAAGGCAAGCAGGGGGTCTTCTGGAAGAATTTTGCATTAACGTATCTTTGTACCATTAATGTTAAGTGCTACATCAAGAGTACACATTCACTACATCATATTTCACGCAATTTTATTTATAAAATTGTAATTATCTAACAAATTGCATATAAAATGATTTACTTCAAGTAAATACAGAATACTGCACAACTATTAAAACTATTGTATTGTCCATCATAAGTGTATTAAAACATTCCTAAAAAATGCCTCTATTAAAAAACAAAAACCCAAGAACACAAGTAGCATGATCAAGACCACTTTCAATAGCTTAAAATGAATTACCAGGAAGTTGCATTAACTTCCTAAGTAGACTCCAGTTACATCCATTGAGATCAGCATGTGATACAATACCACAGTCTAATGCTAAAGATGACAAGTAATACATTATGCACCTGATCTATGCTTTTCTCCTAGACTGAAGGTAACCAGTCCGAAATCAGAAAACTAAAGCTCAAGCCAAACTCTACTGGGCATGCAGTTCTGTTATAGCAATACTTTCAATCGGTAAGTGTAGTTGGCTTTTACAATCAATTTTACAACTGATAAAAAAAAAAGGAACACAAGAGAATACATTCGTATAAAAAGGAATGATACACAAAGGGTAAATATTGACACCTTGTCGTACACCCCAGGATGAACCAGAGAGAGAGATTCAGTTGGAACTAATCTGGAATATATGTATCGGAGACAGGTCTGAGTCACAAAACCCAAATCCCAATCTCCCCAGAGCTCAAGGTAGTATCAGGTCCATCTCTACTATGTACACAGCATGAACATAAACACACATACAGATGTAGCTTTTCATTAATACATTTATATTGCCGAAACACAAAAGACAGCTAGCAGTGCTGCCTGGTGCACGCTAGTAGTCACAACACTTATTTTTGTACTGCCAGTTAAGGGAGACAGATTTTTTTTTTTTTTATCTTTCCTTCCAAGTGGCAAAATTTGGTAGCTAATGGATCCAAGAGGGTAGTTTTGTTTGCTTTAGACAGTTTCATGACCAATTAAAGATATCTGAAAAAGCTTCAGAGATAAAACAAAAACGGGAGGGAGTAACTGGAACCTTCAACAGTGCTTGACACCTCTTAAGATCTAATCTCCTTCCTAGGTATCTGCAGAACTGCCTTTTCAATGCACCCAAAAGGCACACGCAGCAAGAAGGGAAAGGGACTCAAAAATTCGCGCGGGAGTTTCTCTTGAAGCCAACATTGTTAATCAGCATCAATTTTACCAAGGGCATCTCTAAAGCAGTAAAAACACAGATTAACATCCAGGACAGTTCTTATAGCACCATGGTTAGTCCTGCCACAGGTGATGGCAACCTCCCAGAAGCGGTAGGGGGTGCTGCCTCCGACCCTCCACGTTACAGTCTAACGCCGTTCTGATGCCAGTAGCGAGGCGAAAAGGCAAGGAGGTCCTGCTACCAAGGAGAGCCCGAATGGCTGGCGGGGGGGCTCCACCTCCCCCGGGCGGCTGCCGCACGGCCGCCGGGCACACACTAGATGGCAGCCGACGAAAGCGCTCCCGCCTCCCCTCCGCGGCCAGGCGAAGCCTGACCGCCCGCCCAGCGGCCAGCGGCGAACTCTGGCGGTGGACGCTGTGCGGGTCCGCAACAAACACTTTCCGGGTGAAAAGCAGTCATGTGCGAGAATCGTTTAATCTGCATGCTACTATTTACATTTCGAACACTATTTACACACCAGAACTACAACTAGCATCTCTCTCAAAGGGGAGAGAAGGCGGCTTTCAGGACAGAGTACACTTGAGAGCGAGCATCTCCACGGCTTCAAACTCTAAGCGGCACAATCAAAATTACGGATTTTGAAGCAAAGAGATCCTACCGCTACTGAAACAGACACAGAGACAAATCAAACATTTGTCCATTAGGCTATTAATAAGGAAAAAAAATAAAGATCTCAAACAACAGAAAGGCCTGTGAATATGGAGAGTATTTAGAAAGCAGAGAGGAGCAAGGACCGTGATGCCCTTTGGCAGGGCTCAGCAGGGAATTTACAAATGACTTTAAGGCCAGGGCTACTGCTGAAGCTACTGGACCTCTCGTTAGCAACGCCACCATCCCATACGAATCACCCAGCAGAGCTGTTTCACACTCCACAGGCCATAAGCCTGACAAGTTTCTGAACAACTACTGCACATTAAAGATAATTAGACTGACCCCTGAACTCACATCTACCCCACCACCACACCAGGCAGGCTAGAAATTGCCAAGAAGTCATACACCTACCATATCTTATTGCTTTAAAAAATGAGCCCATGTAGCCAGCAGATGTGCTCTAGTTGTGAAAACTTCAGGTGAGCTGCAAAGTTTTCTGGAAGAAACCTTGCTTGCATTTGGCAGGCTCTGACAATAACAGATTGATTTCCAAGGCCTCCCACAAGCTTTCCAACCTGAACACCTAAGCTGCTAAGTAGCTGCTGATGGGGCATTTCTAGGGCATCTTACCTGATCTGTAGACAAAAAATGTGGGATTTAAATGTGCAATATAGACAGCTAATCCAGAACATTAGGTATGCATCCATCAAACAACTGCAAAAATGAGAAATAAGAGCATCTCTTTGGAACAGGGAAGGGGGGGGGGGGGGGATCAGCATCTGCAGCAATGAAGACAAGGTCTAGAAAAATAAGTTATTTAGTGGTTTTTATAAGAACAGTCACTCTGGGACTCAGCAGAAGTGTTGCACATTTGCATGTACACGTGCAAATAGTGAGAACAAGATTTGCTCACCTCAGAGCGTTTACCTTCCTATCAGTCTGGCACTGCCAACAGCACATCCAGCAGACTGGAACTCAAAGAACAGCATGACAAGACAGAAGGCCAATACAGTACAACTGCAGAAATTCAAGTAGAAGAATGAAGTTGTCTTCAGAAGCCCACAGCAGCAACAGCAGTATTCAAGATCAGTGGCAACAAGGAATGTTTCTGTAATGCAGGCTTTTTTTCCTTTTCTCCAAACCAAAGGGCTCAGTCACAATCAAGGCTCTTGGGTAAGAAGTGTTACTTCCCCAACCATGCTTCCCTCATTTCTCCTCACACCATTTTGTCTCAGTGCAGCAACATTGGTGCTAATGATCTGTCTGTCCTGCTGCTATCAGGCAAAACGGTGTGTCCCTTTGGGGGGAAACAAACACCAGTAACTCCTCAAATTGAGGAGTGGCTAAGAAAAACATAACACTGTGGTGAGGTGGAACCAACTTTATTAAGGACAGTGAATTATAATTGCTTCCAAAGGCTTTAAAAAAAAAATTTACTCTGAGTCATGGCTGGCCTTTAACAGCAGATACCAAAGGATACGGAGGCTGCCTGATTCAGAGCCAGTCAGTGGGAGTTAACCGGAAGAAGATGAGGTAATGCTCAAGGACAGGAGGACAACTGGACTGGCTGAGGCATCTGTGGAGCACTTGTGTGCCTACCACCAGCCTTCAGAAGGGAAAAAAACATAGGCCAACTAAAGCACAGAAAGGCAAAATGTGCAAGGGTACGTATACTCACATGTTTAAGAGTCAAAGGACCAGAAAGGACCTTAATAGGTTGTCAGACCAGCCTTCTATCTGACCCCCAGAACAGGGAAGCTCTGAAAGCAATGCATTCATCTCTTCTACTCCACATATTTCATTTTAGGAAACTCATCTCAGAAAGATGCTAAGCTCTTACAAAGAGGTGCTACACACCCTTTACCACTGACCAAAGCAGGAGCTGAAAGCTCACAGCTTTCAGGACTGGTTCTGCAGATACTGAGAAGGGTCATACAACAAGCTAAATTTATACAAAGTGCAATAAAACTACCCAAGCCATGGTCAGGTTTATAAGTTCACTATTATTAGTGAAGAAGAATGAATCAAAAACTCAAATCTGGATGGAGTCTGATCTAATTCTTCTTCCACTATTTGTGCTTTATTCCAAATTCCTCTCTCTTTTGTTCAATTCAAAAGAGTCTGTCTTGGCTGATCCTAACATGCGCTTCTATTTTAAAACTTTTATTCCATTGCTTCAAGAAAGCTTTTTGTTGCATTTAGAGCAAAGGGAGACAAATCTCCATAGCAAGGATTCGTTCACTGGAGGTAAGCATTTACTCTTGGTAAAAAGCTGTTCTCTCCAACTTCCAATGGAATGGGATATGATCTTTCCATAATCACATGCATTTACCAATAAATAAGTTTGGATTAGACTGTATTAAAACATATACACAGATTTAAAGCACTGGAGTGTCACAGGTTGTTACTCCACAGCTCATGCAAGTAAAAAGAACTAAAGACAAAAGAAAAAAAAAAAGAAAGACCAAAGCCTCAGCTAGGAACAGACCAAGAAATTACCGTAAAAGAAGTTTTGCACAAGTACATCAAAGCACTAATATTAGTGAGATCCCTAAATACATTAGGTTACACTAAAATCCAGAGAAAAAGATTTAGCCATATCAGATACACGTTTTGATTTTTTAAGTTAATATATAATTCATTCTTTGAATAATATTATTCACTTGGACCCAACATCCACACTGCTTTCATACATTTATACAGTTATATCCCATCCTTGCCTTAAGAGACTGATGTCCTAAGGTATGGCAGCAACCAAAGGCTCTACAACCCTTGTTTGTCAAATATAAAACTCCTTTCCCTTCATACAAGGGTGGATAAGGAAGAAAGATGTTGATAAAATTAGCCAATTCTCCCTGTGAGCTTGCTGATTCCAACCTCAAAGTACTACAGGGAGATGGTTGGAAGCTTGCATAAAAAAAAATTTCCCTTGTTTTAAAAACAATTTCTTTTACTGTACAATAGATGCATAGAAAGTTGCTTCCTGCTTGATGGGTTTAGGCCTGTAGCTATGTTTAGCTGTGAAAACAAGAAGATTGTTCCTTTACAGAGTGGTGAGGAGAGAGACCATCTCAGGAATATTTGGCAGCTATTGAAGAGCTCATGATACGAAGAATAAACAGCATATCCACAGACCACAATGATGCAACTCTGTCCCACCGAATACACCAATTTAAAAAAAAGTGTCCACTTATTACTCAAGATCAAGAATACAGTAGAGATTCACGGCTCAACAGCTTTCAAACTGGTGGTTTAAAAAAAAAAATTGTCAGTGAGCAGCAGATTTTAAAATAGCCCACTCTTCTCTCCCCCACCCCAAAGAAACATGAGTTCACTGCAATATCAGGAACTTAGACTTGAGACTACTTGGGAGAGAAGGCTTCCCTGTCACCCATGTCCATACAGCTTGGTGTCGGAGCGACACACTGGAGGTTTCAGAGGGTTTCGGTTGTCCAGTGTCTTCTTGTGGTTACTTCAGCAGTTTTACCAGCTGGCTCTGACAGCCTCAATGTCACTAACCAAATTCTGGGCTAAGCATATCCCAAATATCTGGAAGAGACAACAGTTTATTCATTTGGAGCATCAGACAACTCTTTTCACGCAGGCAAACTCCTCAGGTTATACAGAACTTTGATATGAAAAGCAAGCAACAAAGTTAGAAATCAAATTAACAGTAAGTGTTGGAATAAGGAAGAATATTGAAAAACTCCTGTAACCTCCTGTAACCCCAGTATTTTTATAGTGCCACTGGGTTCCAGGAAATTGAACAGTTCTAGACTTGCTTCACAAAAGCAACGGTAAAGGTTTCTCACTGCTCATTTAAGCACCATCAGAAACAGTGGGTCTGTACAGGCTTAAAAATCTCTACCTAATCATTATCTGACACAGAGTGTTAGTTTGACGTTCAGACAGTTAAAAAGAAAAAAATGCATCCCTATAGATAAAAATTAAATACCCCTTAACACAAAGAAAGTCTCATGCATGTAGCTCCCCCCACTAAAACCTACAGACGTTGTATTTCTAAGTGCAACTGACACCGTGTTTCCAGTTCTCATAGACAGTTCCCCCCTTATATATTCTATTTATCTGTTGTTGTTCTGTGTAACTCATTACAGGGAACGTGATGTTTACCTGCAGTAACGCTATTCCAATGAATATACCGGCAACTATGGTAAGATTGTCCTGCAACCATTTCTCAAATTGAGGGACACAGCCTTTAGTGTAGATAACGATCTGCTGATCAACTTCCTGCCAAGGAGAAGAGGGAGTAGAACAGAGATAATTACATTCAACTACCCCATCAGTCGAACAACCTGCTCTTGCAAGAAGGATTCAGATCCTTAAGATACCACATTAAAAAAAAAATGCTTACTGGTTTTTGCCTTGCATCGTAGCCACACTGAGTATTAATAACATCTTCCTAGGAGAGAGAGACAGACAGAAGAGAAGCAATCAGAGAAGTGTCTCCCAAACACCCTCTCTCCCAGCTACCCAGAGTTGCTCCTGTATGTAATAAGACAACCACCCTAACTTTGGTTACCATATTGCTTTTTAAAAAACCCTTCCTCTTCCATTGAGTGCTATTATTTATTTGCAACAAAAGCACATGGTCAAAAAATATTTTTAGCTCTCAGGGAAGCAAGCTGGGAAAATCAGCCCTCCACCTGGGTGAACTCCATGTTCCCAATGCAAGCGTTCAGAAGTCAAAATAAAGGGATTAGGGAACATCTATTTTAAGTGAAAGAACCTTCTGCTGAAAAAGTTTTGTCTACACTGAAAAACATGCCAAGACTACCGTTAACATTTTCAGAGTTCAGTCTGTGCAGTGTGAAGAGGTGAGAAGGGGCAGTTCTGTTGCAGAAGCTGCAAGTTCTTACCAAGGATGTCTGTAGAAATATATACAGTACCTAATTCCTGTCCAAAGACTGGGGAGGAGAAGGAAGAGATGGAGTAATGTGTTCTTACTGCCTATTCTTTCTTACAGGAGCTTGATACCAATGGCAAAGGAGGGATTTTTTTCCTACTGCCTCTGCTTTAGTACTCCCAAAGCAGAGGTAATAAAAAAGGCTATGGTAGACTTCTCCTAATGAACAAGTGCTACCCATTGGAAGCTGAAGCTGCATTTACTCTGCACACAGAGTTATTTCAGGGCAGTAAAATGAAGCAACTACTTTTGGTGTCAGCCACAATGGCAGCAAAGTATTAAGTTACTGGCTTATATAATAACAGTGAGCAGAAGAAGGAACTACTCAAGGAAGTAAGAAAATCAGCCAATCTTAGCTAGGTGTACTGAACACCACAATTTAATCAAATTGTGGGACATCAGAAAGGCAGCCAGCAGAGAAACAGATTTTAAAAAGCAGCCATACAGAAAAAGATATCTCCTCCTATCAGTTAAAGCTCTTTTAAGTGTTTCCTCACTTTGCAGGAAGTACATCAACAGGTCACATCCTGTCAGTTGCCCAAGTTGGATTCCCTCAATGAACCTTTGAGATTTGAGCAATTCATATCTTTTAATGAGATGAATGCTTCTGTTCTAGGATCTAAAATATAACAGCGCCACACACTTCAAGGCTGTAAAAGCAGATAAGATTCCAGAGCGATTTTAAGCATTCTCCTTTGTACTGAATGCCTACTTGCTTTATCATCAGTGTCTTCTGCCTTTAGCCTTGGAATATGTTAACCAAAAAAAAAAGTGTGAAGAATAAAATGGAAATAAATCAACTTTTCTAGGCCCTGCCTGTAGAGGAATTTGGAACATCTCAACCTGCTAAACTACAGCAAAATGAACTATAGGAGTCCTAAACTATTTGTTGTAAAGGAGACTTATTTTGGCCTACCTTAAACTTAGCACTTCCTGATTCAATCTAAACTAAAAGTAAGTCCTGTTCAATAAAGTATCCACTATTTTTTTGCATCAGTCCAACACTGCATCCTAATTCCAAAAGGGACAAATTTACTTTCCCACAGAATAAACCTGTGTTTAGCACTGCAACTGAACCAGTCACAGCTTGGTTACAATTATATCCGTTATATGCATGACTTTTAATATTTTTAGAAATATTATTCTTTTTAGTCTTTATTTTAAAGGCAGTTAAGTGTGTTGCTTCCTTACAATGAATGAGACTTATCTTTAAATTTCTGGTTGCTGCATCACCCCCTAAGAAACTGTATCACCATATACACAGAGAGAGAGAGAGAGAGCTATAACTTTAGCATGGATTATGTATTTATAGGATTACCTTGTACTGCTGTCACTGGTTTGGTTTTATAACAACTATATTTTTAAAACTGGGTTGTGATGACCTCTCTGTGTGAGTGGGTGGGCAGATAGGCAAACAGTAGGGGGAATCCTAAGCATAATGCTTGAGCCTAACCTACATTTTGTTTTAATATTTCATTAAAACATTTTCAGCAATGTTTGTGAGAAAGATTCAAACTACTGTGAAGACATGTTCACTGCAGAGGAACCAGAATGCAGCTTGTGCAAGTGGCAGTGCCTTAGCAGGAGAGCAGGAGAGAAGCAGTAGTGACTGGATGCCAGGAGCAGCAACTGTGTTGCATTAGCAAGGCAGAAAGCACCTCAGGTGCCTGTTGGCAACTTGCATAACTTTAGTGGGTACTACAGACTCATACATTCAAGGAACTGTAAGTCACTCCAGGTGGAGAAAAAGCCACAGCTGAACTACTAGATAATAAAAGCACTCACAGGCTGCTGCTTTTAAACTACATGAAAGTCAAATGTATGCAGCGTTAGCCACGTAACAGTTTCCATGCACACACCCATCCCTATTCTAAGCCTTTCACTGTCAGTGAACTGCTTCCCTGCACTTCACCCTTCATTCTTGATCATGTCTGTACTAGCAATGCATGGCTCCAACATTTTCTGCTTGATGATCCAGAACTATAACTATTTAAAAAGACATAAAAATTTACCAAAAAGCTGTTCCCTCAAACAATTTCTGACCTGTCAAGTCTGATCTCAGGTGACTGTAGGACAAACAGTAATTTTAAAGGGAATAAAAGAGCATGTAAAGATGTCCATACCCAATTCTAATGCAAACATATGTCAGTTTTTCAGGACACAGACTGTCATTCATTACAGTAGCTAGCACAAACTGGGTCAAACTACCTGCAGCCCCTGGACACTGCATTAAATAATGAGTAATACCTTCTTTAGAGTGTCTGATCTTAGAGTTGCTGTTCTTTAAGGCAGCCAATGAAATATCCTGATGATATTCAGTTGAAAGCTCATATCCTTCAACTCATTAAGGGCTTCTGCTTTTTATACTTGCTAAAATTAATATGTATGTTCAGCCACGCCCATAGTTCTCTCATTCTAATGAAAAGCAGCAAACAGCATACAATAAAGACTTAAGCTAGCTCAGGTTTTTTTGCTGACTGCAGAAAAGTTAGTGGTTAAGCTGAGCTGCAAGTACAAAAAGAATACAGGTTGGTGAGAAGGTAATGATAATGTATGACTTCGGGGGCGGGGGTGTGTGGAATATCTTAGAGTGATTTAAAATTGGAAGGGCAAACCCATCCTACCCTCTTGACTGTCACTTACGGCAGGGTCTTTCGTGCAGCAAGAGAACGGCACACCACAGCGCTCTCGACTTGCATTGGAATCTGTGCAGTTGAAGTAAATATTAAGGTTCCAGTCATCAGCTCCAAAAGCCCCACAGCACTGCCACTAGAACAAAGAAAGGAGAACTTCCTGAGTTTCAGAACAAATCTCAGCATTAGTAACATGCATCATCACGGCCAGTTTCCCTCTAGCTTTCAAAACAAAATCTGAGATACCCTCTGGTTTCATTGAAGCTGGCTTGGTTTTGTTTTTTAAAAAGAAGACCATTCCAAACCTGTAAGCTGTTCTAAAATTATCATGTGATGAAAGTTATGTTCATACCCTGCAAAGCTGCTCTCTGGAGAGAAACCCATGGAGTGAGCTGATAAGCCTACACAACACCACAGAGTTGCATAGGCCTACAAGCTATGGCCCCAGGGATAGTAGAGCCAGTATGATATTCTCTCCAGTCTAATGTGTCCTGGGTTCTCAACAAAACTAATCAGCTCCAAGGGCTACACTGGTATAGCCACTCCATTTGCCAGTTTGGGGGAATCTTTGCCTGGCTGTACATCAGACAGTATGAACACATTGTTTCCTGAGCATCACACATTGCACAAATAACCTCTTCACTGAAGGCAGACAGAATCCTTCAAAAAGTAAATATGCCAAATGGCAGGCTTAGTCTCTGGCAATACATGCTGAACATACAAAGAATGGACTGGAGATCAGTGGAGCACTGATGGTGTACAGCATTTAAGGAGCTAACACAATGAACCCATCTATATCAACTTTAAAGAAAAAAAAAGTAATTTAAAAAAACCCAAGCAAACCACATTTTTAAAAGCATTGGAATGGCAATTCTCTTTCTAGATGTAGCACAGTTTCCTCTGCAATACCTGAACATGTTCTCTTCAAGCATTATCTCTACTAGCTGAAAAAGTAGCTTGCTCTCCAGACTCATACTGTCCCTGACTTACCTGCTGAGATTGCTAATCCAGTTAGGAGAGCAAGTTTTATGTAGCATCTGCAAAACTGGATGGTAGCCTCTTGGTTGCATACAAGTGGACCACTGCTTTCAGACTGCGGTGACCCCTGACCTTCTCCCAACTCAACAAGATGCAAACCAGTGCAAGGATCCACATCCTGTTACTTACTTGTCATTTTTTTCCCCCCAAGGCATAAAGAAGCAAATCAAACGCTGAATGAAATTATTTTAATTCCAGAATGTACAAAAATTGGTAAATATTATTTCAACCAACACTTAACCATGTTAGCTACACAGGGCCAAATTCAAAGAGGAGTTCATCAACACAGGCCAGAATTGAGTACTAGAGTAAGAAGGTACTGGCAAAATAACTTGTATGCAAAAGTCAGTATAAGACTCCTTTACACACACTGATAAATTACAGAGCTTAACCCACACAAGCATGTGCATCTCTGCCTTCACCCTTCCCTCCTAAGTGCAGATGTACATTGTTTAGAGATTTCCTATGAGAACTTCATGAGTTGCCCACTTCATTAGCCTAACTGCATTAAGTCTACTTAAAAAGAAATTACATTGTAGTTTCACTCAGACCAGCTAAACATCTCCGCCACTCTGCAGCGTGGTGTAGCACCTCTAACATTGTTAAAACTACACCAAAATTCATCTCAGAACAAAATTAAGCTTAGAAAAGGATTATATTTTTAAACAGATGTGATAGCTTCTACAATAAAATATTTTGAAGATTCCCCCCCCCCAAGAACCCTAAAATATCTTCAAACACATATAGAAAATGCTCCAAAAAACTGAACATAAGACACTGATGATTAATTTGTAGATTTGACACGCTATCTCTAAGTCTTCAAGAATAAGTCACCCTAACTCTCCACTTTGTTTTGCTCAGTTATACATCAATGAATAAGCCATTTTTTAGAGGTGCTGTGTGTTTGTAGAAGTTCTGTAAAGAGAAATATACATAGATATATATATATTCAAAAGTATTATATGCTAGAATATTTCTGTTGTTCCTTGAAGAAACCAAACAGATGGGAGGTAAAAAAATACAGTAGGTATTTCTTTAAAGTCAGCTTTACAAAAAAATAAACAGAGTCCAACTTACATATTCCTGTGTGAAGTCTATGAGGTTTTGCAAATCAATGTCATCTCGGTATGCTCTGATATTGTTGTTTATAAAGAAATACAGCTGGTCCTTTATCCAGTCTTTGAAAACAAATGCTAGAACACCAGCAGTGAGCTCCAAGAAGAAAATAATTCCCAGAAACACAGAAAACTATGAAGAAAAAGAAAAAGGTTAGAATTATTTTGTTTTATGACCAAAAACTTATTTTTCAAGGCTCATAATTATGTCCAGTGTTAGGGCTTTATCTGTTTCAGTGTAAATTCAAGATACTCCGGCACAAAGGAAATTTTAAATTAAAAATACACCATTTTTAATTAGGGCTGTAGTACAGGAATCTTAATTCTATTCTAACAAATAATAAAATGCCAACAAATCCAAACTTTGGACATTTCACTGGGATTTTCAGAGAGGTCCAAGAGAATTCACTGTAAATTTCAATAGAGATGGCTACTCACCACCTGCAGAGCCCTCTGAAAACTCATCTTAAATTTCTATGTAGGCACTTATATTTTCAAAGGCATAAACAACCAATAATGCCAGTGAAATGCTTTCTAAGTGACTTTTTCATTGGTAAAGCTTTGCCTAAGCAGACAAAGCAAAAATTGGTAACAGCAGAAATTAATTAATGATTAAGTCAGAGCAGAATGTCTATGAAATGACTCACATCCACATTAAAACCAAATGAGGCTGGTATGATTAATGCAAATGCAATGGATGCCAAAGGCATTACTAATGATCTGCCATTTTCTCTAAGCATCTCCACTGAGTCTACCCTGTTTTAAAACACACGGGGTCCTCATATACTGGAAGTCCATCCCTTTTGCAATTGCGCCTTTGAGTTTCATTTTAATATGCTCTCTGTGTTTGTTCAGATGCATTTTTAATTTCTCCTGCAGCTGCTGTATAGGAAGCTATTTCTGGTACAGCAGATGGGTTAATTTTAGGCAAGCTAAGAGAAGCAAGGAAGAGGAGAAAAGAAGTGTTACAATAGCTCCCCCCCTCTTTTCTCTCTCTCTCTCTTTTTTTTTTTTTTTTTTTTTAAAGACAAGAGCAAGCTAGAACTAACCCAAGCTGCTTTATAAATGCCACAAGAACTGCAACTCTCAACTGCCTCCTCCCCTTACACAACATGTCTGTGGGAGTCAAATATGTCGCTTGAAGACAGTTGTTTCACTAGAAGCCTTTTCATGTATATATTAACAGTTAATGGTTATGAAGACACAACTACTACCCAGGCTGTGCCCACCTCTGGAAGTTAGAGTGGTGGAGGAAAGAATCTTGAATTTTTCTTATAAATCTTAAAATTTATCTAATATGGAATATAATACTGTTATCCTCATCTTCAAAGCTCACAGGAGGAAGGCTTTCAAAAAACAGAACCAGGCTACTTAGCTAAAGGAGTTTTAAATACTGAGGAATGTTTGTATATCAGCAGCTCCTTCCCCAACTAACAGTCCAGCCCCGCGTTCAAGATGACAACTTCTATTTTCTTTACCTATCCTGTGCACGTTCTCCTCCCTTTCTCCCTCTCAGGCCCCAGGACTGACAGTAAGCAATGAAGCCTTTCCAAATTAGCTAAACAGTACAGAACTGAGGATATCAGCGAGCAACCCCTCATAACAGTCCTATCTCCTCTGTACCATGAAGGGCACAGCAGAAATCACAAGGGGGCACCTTCAGTAGTGTATCTACATTCCCTGTATTTCATAGGCAGCTTGTTATGGATTCAAAGTTCAACATGCAGATTCTTAGCAGAAATTTCTCCCCTTTCATGACAGGAAAGCAAAATGTTAGGCTATATCCATATGAAAAACAGTAGTTCCATGTTCTGATTCTTACTGTCAGTAGTTTTGAACCCTAAAAAAAAAACAGCCAGCAAGCACCAGAGACTGAAGAGCTGTAAAGTGTTAACAGTAAGCAAAAGCAATTCACAGAACAATACTCTCACATCAGGTAATATCTTCTGCTCCCCCAAAGACGTTTTTAAATCTTTACACAGTTAAGCAGGAACAGAGAACATGACTTACACTACGTAACTGATGAATGCCACAGTTGCAAAGGCTACTTACAAATTTGAGAAGAAATGTATTTTCTCGCAAAGCTCCAATGCATCCTGCAAATCCCAAAATGAACATAACTCCTCCTACCACTAGGAAGAGCCAAACTGGATCAAAGCCTCCCAGGTCGGTGATGGAGGAGATATTGGACAGCACTCCCTGGGAAAGAAATAATGCCAAGGGATAACAAGTGTGTTCAGTTTTCAGTTGTACAAGTTCTGCTTGCATTTTTCTTTTTTAAAAAGTAGAAGACTACAGCAAATAAATGTTCTGCAGTACAGCAAGAAAATATAATTAAGAAAATCTTTGCATTCAAAAAGAGATTAAAAGGGCGATTATGCACAATATTTCTGAATCAACATGTGGAACGAACAACAAAATGTGCTTCTAGTCCTCTGTGAGAAACTCACAGGGCATTTCACTGCTTCTATAGCTATGAGAATTCGTCTGCCAGAAAGTCAGAATAGATATTTGAACAAAACTTAACTCAATCTTATTACCCATGCTGAGATGCATTTTAGGTATCATATACATTGTTTATGTAAGCACACAGTTACACATGTTATGATAGAAAAAGCAGTCAATAGCAAGAACAGCTCCTTGAATTTAGCATTTATGCTCAGTATTTACAACAATTGACAGAAATTACAAGTGAGCTCCTAGGTCGCAGCATCTTGCAACAACGAATTTTACACCAAATTTTGACAAACTAGGTACCTGGCCAACCCAACTTCAGGCATCTACAGTACCAAAAACTCATTACATAAATAAAGTACAGCTACTGACTAATGAATTAGCAGGAAAAAATTGAAAATAACGTTAAGTCTCTTAGTAGGACATAAGGCAGTTTAAGAACTTGTCTTGGGAGATAGTTTGCACTAACTTAGGTTAGACCTATCATATGGTAAACCACATATGTGGTGTTTTAGATATGACAGTCAGCACCATCTGCTTGTAATGCCATTGTCCCGTTAGAAGCAGAGCTTGGGTTGTGAAGCCAGTAATCCCAAGAACTATTTTATTTTTTTGAACTCATTTTAACCAGAGTTTGGCTGATGTTGAACAGATGGGTCATATCAAGAAGCAAGTACAAAGTCTTCCTTATCCCAGTGAGCTTGCACAAGAACAGTTACAGTTTCCTAAAGCCTTTTGGCAGCAAAAAAGCTGAAGTATCACTATTTCTTCATTCACCTCCCAGTGCTATAGGTCAATGCAAAGAACACTGCTGTAGCAGACATTTCTCCATGTGTTTCCTCAAAGAAGCCTGAACCCAGGCTGAGTGCTTTGGACTACTGCTTTCCCTACTAACTCCTGAAAGAAGCTGTGGCTTGAAAAGCAACAATATAGACCTTTAACTCTACAGGTCCTTATTTGCAGAATTATTAAGTTCTTCATCCTTTTCCTTTTCCCTGTTCATATCCCCTTTGCGTCTTTGAAATAGTCCCCAAAAAGCAATAATTTTGAAGGAAGTTATCATAACCTTATTTCCAAAAGTTGTTAGTAACATTGTTAACAGATGACTGCTCACAACTGTGGCTTTAGACGTGGGGTTTTATTTGTTTGTTTGTAAATATACTCAGTTTGGACCACTTGGAACATATAAATAGTCATGTAACCAATACCTTTAATACAGTACTCCACCTAGTCTGCAACCACTTCCATAGTTTCCCAAGCAAAACTGACATTGAGCAAGTAGTAAATGAAGGCAGTACTCGAAGCTTTTTAAGTCTGCAGACAATGATAGACTAGATAAAATACACACATTAATTTCTCCAATGCACACAGCAAGAAGCCCTGGAAAAGGCCAGCATGCTAAAAGCGAAAGAAAAACCTGATTACAACCCAATCCTAAAGTATGAACAATAAACCAACAGCATGAATGACATTCTCAAAGTGGATTCCTCTCCCTCCTACTACAGAAGGCTATTGCCAGACAGAGGGATGAAAGGAAAAAAAAAATATTAAAAAACACACAACACATTCATCACTTTTCTCCTACCTTACATGTAGTACTAGTCTTATTGTCATTCATTAAAAAGACAAAAATAGGCATTAGGCATGATATAACACAATGCTGCTCAGAGACAGTATTGCTATCAAAGCAGAGTAGTTGGCACATCCCTTTTTCTAACTAGTGATGAGATGGTACAAGCCAGGCTGAAATGAACACTTATCTGTCATTAACACTTAAACCAACGTGTGCAAAAGTTTTCCACTGCTTTTGCTTCACTACATTTGTCATAGAGAAGAAATCAATGACATAACTTTCTGGCTAAGAATGACACACAAAATAAACAGTATAATCCAATAACACAAAAACCTTTGAAAAAGTCATGGCCTAGGCCATACACAAGTCAGGAAACACGAGCTCTGCCCCAAGGGACAAAGACAGCTAAAATGACTTCTTCACAAAGTTTTTAAGTCCTTTTTATGTTTCCCCTCTGTGCCTATATAGTTACCATAAGAAATTCTGCCTTAAAGCAAACACTACTACTCATTTCTTTTAACATTAGCTGATTTTGGAATTAATGGACTGTAGTATAGTACAGTGAGAAAACAGTAACTGGAGAAAGGATGTTGCCTTTGTATTTTAATTATTTTACTTCCAAAAAAATCCAAGAAGGATGAACAGTCATTTAAGTCTCTCTTTATAAGACACTTTGTTGGTCTTAAAAAAAAAAAAAAAAAAAGAAAGAAAAAAAAAGAAAACAACAACAACAAAAAAATGACAGCAAATTACTACATTTAATCAAGTTCCTTCTAGATGAAAGTAATAAAATTCAAATGAAAGAAGAAATCCAAGTGAAATTCAGCTCTCATTTGTGGACAGTGCTCTTAGAGAAGCTAGTCATAATATAAAGAATTGTTAGTGAAAAGAAATACACCACTTTGCACTTTGCCACACTCCCGTTGAAGTCGATGACAATAAAATTTAGTGAGCCAGTTGTATATTGCCTTTTTGATCATGTCCTTTCCCACCTTACTTGATTTGCTAGCACTGTCAGGTTCTTAACACCCTGGCATATCACATATTGCTCCTCAGGGCAGCTATGATCTGACACTTACTGAAATAGAACACAAGCTTTATCTGCCATTGTTTGCTGTCCTTGGAAGGCCCCTTTATGTGCATCTTTTGCTAGTCCACATATGGCAATCATAAGCCTAGCTTGGATAAACCCCAAATAATACATCCTGACAGTGCAAAGCACATACTGCCTAATTCTCATTTGTACTCCGTGTGCTCTCTGCATATGAATCCCAAGATATCAGTATTCTGGAGAGACGTCTCAGGATATACAATCTTCAGAGAGGCTTTGGCAATAAAACAATAGCAAGCAGCAGGAATGACAAACACAGACAATGCTCTGTGGTTACAGCTAGAGATGCATAGAGGTACTCTAGAGAAGATAGCTGCTTACTGCTAAAATACGGTTTTCCAGTCTTGTTTTTTTTCTGGACACTTACAAATAAGCTCTCTGAAGAAACAGCGGTGCAATACTTTAAAGAAAAGTATATTTTGCTTCAAGCAGCAGGGCAATGATCATGTAATATTATCTCACTTTATACTGTCAAGAAGAACTAAACATACAGTCCTATAGGCACATACATCTATCTACCACAAGTTCCTATAATGCCTATTATCACAGGATTCAGTATTTTTTGGCTGTAACTGCTACTTCTGTGGAAAGTTTGGCAGAGATGTACAAACGCCTGGTAGTGACCAATTCTGTCTTCATCCCATCTTTAGCCAAAACCAAAAGGGAATGTTTCCAGACGTGCTTGAGCAGAGGATCAGGAATCTCATATTCTAACACTGCATCCTCCAGTGACACGCTCTGAATCCTCAGGCTGACCAGTCAGTCACAGAATATACGGTGACTGTTTGTTGAGTGATCTCTTACATCAACCTAAACAAGCCAGACCTAAACAAACCTCCTGTATATCCTTTAAAGTCAGGCTTTCTACAAATATGAAGTATTTTTCTCAGCAACACTACTGCAACAGTCCACTCCATGCTTCAGTTCACACCAGGGAACAGTCTTAGAGCACACAGACTAAATTACTTACAAAGGAAGATGAGCCCCTGGAACATAATTTGTGCTCCAGCCACTAGCAGGCATTCAGTCCATGAGATCACACTAGAACCAGGCTGAAGAAAACTCAAACTTTCAAAACCTGCAGAGTGTGCAAGTTGGGTCTTCAACACCATTTCCTCTCGTATTGGTCCACGCTACCTGCATTTAGCAGACATATCCTTTGCGCACTGAACCCAGAAAGTTACTTTAATTTCCCCGGAATGTATGGATGCCAACGCAGACATCTTGGTTGGAGCAATGCCCCAATGTTGGCACACCTACATAATCTGTTTGTGTTCCTGGTTCCTAATGAGGCCAAATAGAAGGGAGTCACAAGTGCATTAACAAACTAGCGAGACTCCAGACCGTCTGTGGCTGTAGTTAGTGTAGAGAATCCACTGCCACCTTCAGGTCTCAGGAATGTTCCCAGAAGTTTGCTAGACTGTTGCTTCTCTCTGGAATAGCTGAATGCACAGGCACAGTAGTGTACTGCAGGGCAAGAAAGAATGGTTCCAAGTGAAAACACTCTAGGTAGCAGCAATTTTTAAAAGCTGACCAAGTAATGAAAATTCAAGGCATCTTGAGTCAGAGCCAACTCAGGAGAATCATCATGCTACGGAACAAAGAGGTGATACACTGTGAAAGTATATGGGATTTGGCCCACCGGAGTGCATGTAAAAGAACAGGGCTCAACACAACAGACTCCATGACATACAACATCCCAGAGGGCCATTAAAAAGTAAAAAGAAGAAACCAACACCAGTAGTATGGGAGAAATCAGCTATTTCTTTTCCATTTCCTCCACAATGGGGAAAAAACCTTCCCTGCTGCAGAATCCCATTACGGGGGGCAGGGGAGGGACACGACACGGGAACGGGGACGGACAAATGGTCAGAAAAAGATTCAGCAATACAAGATCTTCTGAAACATTTCCTCTTTGCAAACAGAGGATTAGCCTTTCCACAAGCTTGTCTGCAGGACTTAAAATCACTGGCAAACAGGAACACGTGGGAATGATGGGAAATAAAAGTATTTCCAAATGCATGATTTTAAAATGGAAAAATATCTCTCTACTTTGTTAGTCACAAAATTCATACAGTTTCTCCATGCTGTGCATCTGAATGACCATGGGAAACAGAACAATAGTCATTGAAACATGCCAAATTAATTCCACTCCAGAATTTTGTCTCTGCAAGCAAGAAACTAGGCGGGGGATGTTTACAAATCTTATTTCCTTGATTTTTGTTGGATTTGTATCTCCCACAGCAAACAGCAATAGCAGCAGAACTTTATTTTTCAAGTGTCTAGTGAAGGAGAAGAACTAGTTTAGCTTTCTTGTCGTGACAAAGCAGAGTTCAATAGGTGAATAACCAGCATAAATACATGCAAGATACAGACTTCGACATTTTTCAGGATTAATGGTTACAAGGTGTTGGAACACTAGTAAAATTATTTAAGAGGCTGTTTAGATAATGCATCTTTATGTACTGAAAATTAAATTAAATGTAATAGCAAATACTAGTATCTCTCTCCTCCCCAGCCCTGTAAAATCCACACACAGAGTCCTAGCTTAGAAGCAAGATGCATGCTTTGGGTATCCTTCAGCCCATAAGGACCCACAGGCTATGTGCACAGTTTCCTTGCTGGCAATTGTTTTTAAAAGAACTGTGTGATAGACATGTATGCACAACAATTATGGAGTAACTAGTGTATCACTCCCTCTTGATGTCTGCCACTCATGGGGACAGTAAAAGAAGTGAGAATTTTTTCCTGAAAACAACTGTAGTTTTCATTTCAGGGCAAGGAGAGACAGACTTGGTCTGATGAATTGTGACTTTTTTATGTAGGGAGTTTAGCCTGTCCCAGAACACCAAAGCAGGCCTAAATCACCTTATATCAACATGTAGTAGTCTAGCTTAAAACTTGAGATCCAGATTTAGAGTTCCTGCTCAGTAAGAATACTATGCTGGCACACAGAGGAACCATACTGGTACCCCAAACTGCACTCAACTTGACATCTGAGATGGAGTGTCTTCTAGTTATGCTGATTTAACAAGAAAAGCCTAGCAACCAAACTTATGCACATAATCAACCTCTTCCACTTCTCCCTCTTCATTTCAGTCAACATTACACATGAACTAAGTCTAATCAACAAATTTTGCAAGGATCTGCAGATTTTTTTTTTCCCCACTTCAGTATTTCTACCTTTGCTACCTCCTACTTAAAGTATACCCCAAAACCACAGTGCTTTCCTAAAAACTCCTTCTCCATGGCCAGTCTTGTAAGGTCTCAGAAGACATAACAGCAATTCATCACTTAGTCTCACTGCTCTTGAATATAAATCTCCTGCAGGTAGTGAGAGAACCAGGAAGCTTATTTTCACAAGTACCTACTGGTATCACACCATGAACACTCCCAGTGAGCCTTAAGACCACGTTATCTAATATATACAAGCAAGGAGGGAAATAGGCATTTTTTACAAGTCTAGGTTATTTTTTAAAAAGTCACAGAAGAAATTACTTGAAGTTATTTAAAAAGCCAGTGAAATACAAACATTTTTCCCCTGCTGCTGGGCAAAGATAGTATAAGTTGCTTGGCCTTAGTATAGACTTTTTAGTACAGACTCTTTATACATTAACAATGTTCATGTCACTGCTGGGGGTAGGTGGGAGGGTGGAAATCAGCTGCCATGGCTGAACTTTTTTATGGTACAAGCCCAAGTCTAGCATGCCTGAAAACACTGAGAGATTGTGAGCTATATAGTGCATCCATGTATAGATAGCTTTATTCATCTTCTGAGTTTATTGCCCCCACCCCACCCCCCCCAGCTCTCTTTCAGTTTCATGACTCAGAATGCTAATTGCCCAGTTTTTGTTTAGGGTTGGCTGACTGGCTGTCAAGCCAATTCTATTGCCTATTTGACAAATGAGCTCTTTCGCCTCCCTGCAAGGGCTGTAAGGAAGGTCATGAGACTCTATAGTGTGCTTTTTTTCTTCTTTATAACAAAGTTTAAAGGGGAAAATTCAAGCCAGCTTAGCAAAAAAGAGAAACTAGCCACCAAACCCACAAATCTACCCCAAACTGTTTTTATCTGGCAGCACACGGGACTCCTGTAAAACATGGATTATTTCTTTACATCCTGCATTTTTAATGTGGCCTGGCACACTATCTTTTTATCTTAAAATATTCTGTGAAGCAGCAAAAGTATATAGAAGTTGATGGCTGGGTTATAAAACAACACAGCTGGATATAAAGCCACACAATTTGAGATAGAAGTAAATCAAAATCCTCCCCACCACCAAATCAGTTTACAGCAGAGGAGTCCTTCTGAAGACGCAATCCTGCAAAAAAACCTTACAAATTTATGTTTACACATTAAAAAATAGCAGCACCAAGCTCAACTTTGATAAAGACTTAGTTCAGTGGGACAGCAGCTGTCTTCACAGAATGGTTGAGGTTGGAAGGGACTTCTGGAGGTCATCTGGTCACCTAGACTTGTCTGCCTAGGACCATATCCAGACTGCTTTTGAGTATCTCCAGAGAGGGAGACTCCACATCATCTCTGGGCAACTGTGCCAGTGTTCAGTCACCCTCACAGTATAAAAAAAAATAATAAAATGTTTCCTTATCATAGAATGATAGAATCGTTTAGGTTGGAAAAGACCTTTAGGATCATCGAGTCCAACTGTCAACCCAACACCACTATGCCCACTAAATCATGTCCTGAAGTGCCTCGTCTACATGTTTTCTGAACACCTCCAGGGATGGTGACACCACCACCTCCCTGGGCAGCCTGTTCCAATGCCTGACAACCCTTTTGGTAAAGAAATTTTTTCTAACATGCAATCTAACTCTCCCCTGGCACCAACTTGAGGCCATTTCCTCTCATCCTAAAGGACGAGAATGTTCAGAGGGAACTTCCTGCGTTTCAGTTTGTGCTCATTGCCTCTGTCACTGGGCACTACTGAAAAGAAGCCTGGCTCCATCCTCTTTGCGCTCTCCCTTCAAGTATTTATATACATTAAGATTCCCCCAAGCCTGCCCTTCTCCAAGCTGAACAGTTCTAGCTCTCTCAGCCCTTCCTTGTAGGAGAGATGCTCCAGTCCCTTAATCATCTAGGCAGCCCTTTACTGGACTCTCCAGTACATCAGTGTCTCTCTTGCACTGGAGAACCCAGAACTGGCCCAGGTGTGGCCTCACCAGTGCTGAGTAGAGGGGAAGAATCCCACCCCTCAGCCTGCTGGCAACACTCCTAATACAGCCCAGGATACCATTAACCTTCTTTCTTGCCAGGGCACAGTGCTGGCTCATGTTCAACTTGGTTTACACCAGGACCCCCAAGTCCTTCTCTGCAAAGCTGCTTTGCTGTCTTATAGCATACCATTACAACAGCCCATAATGCCCAAGGGATATCCAGGCTAGCCTTAGGGCAAGGAGCAGTCTAGCTAGAGAAGTGCTTTTCAGTTAAGTTACAGATCTCTCAAGTCTTCGGCTTCACCTACTTGGCTTTCACCTCACTCCCCAGCTGCAGCAAGAATTCTGGGATGTAACTGATCTGCCCCCCACCAAGTTGCATAGAGCCTATGAGTATCTGGAACCTGATCTTGCTGACTACAGCTTCTGGCCATTGCCTGTCCTCTAGAGAGCCGAGTGAAAGAAATGTCTCAAATTGGCTTGACACAAGTCCATTTTTCCATAATTCTTACTACAAAAATCAAGTCTGTGCTCAAGAGCTCTACAGTTCAGCTATATCTATACTATATTTTGGTTGATACAGCCCTGAACTGAAAACAGCCTACACTAAGCACCACAGGACACAACAGTTAGAGAAGCTGTGGAGAGATGCTCGTTTTCAAGGGAAGACCTGTGCTTTAAAACAATAAACAGTATTTTAATTATTAATTTTTATAGAAAAACCTACTACATATACAGCCTGAGCTAATGCATATTAAACTGGTCTAGGTGGTTTTATTTGCTTGTCTTAAAAACAACATGGCATTTTCTCCCAGTTTCAGGATCTGATTAAAAATGGTTTAAGATGACTTGTAACAGATGTCCAAATCTCAAGTAAAAACATGAGCTTTGGCTTCTGGCTATTTGCAATTATGAATTGAATACATTTTTCCTAGGAAGTGGCAGGGGGAACCTGTCCCATATAGAAAATATGTAAAACCTAACAAACCATTATTCTGCCAGAACACCCTCTAGCTGTAGGACTGGCATATTTTAGACTTCAAACACTAGACTATAGATGTTTTCCCTTTACCTGCTCATTAATTCTAAAGAGGAATCATTTGTGTTACCTACTGAAATGATACAAAAATCTTAAAATCTCTTCTAGAAAGCAACTCCAAAATAAAGTTTTTCTCTGGGGCTTAGACAGGGGTATAAGCTCTTTGAGTGTGCTTAAAGTATTAAATAAAACATGTTTTTACATCTGCTGAATGAAATAAATCACAGCACCTCTTTCCAAGCCTATTCAAACCATCCAACATGAGTATCATATGGTATGTAAATATACATATACATGGGTGTATACAGTGTGAGTTAATTAATATCCCATTACTATTTGTAATTATCTACATCCAAGGCACATGCATAGAGCAATTAGAATCTAAGTTACCAACTCACTTCTGAACCAGCAAAATTTGTCCTGAATTTTTAAGCAGCAAAACTCCAGTGCTTCCAATGTGTTATTTGCTCTGCTGCAAGCAGCAGGTTTTATGCCTTAAGTGAACATTAATTTGTAACTTAATCAGCGTTTTTCATTAAAAGAAGAAAAAAAAATTATGTAACTGAATATCATAGCACCATTGTTATCAGCCAGGTTTTATTATTTTCAATCTTTTAAACAAAGAAGGAAAGGAAACTCTGGCTTTAGTTTTAGCTGTTACCTATTCGCAAGCCAAGCTCTTCATGCAGTAACCTAACACATAATGACTTGCTTTGTATATTATGTCTCGATATTTTATCTTCTTCCCAAATTCTGCAGCAAGCAAACTAAAAATTAGGCTCTGGTTCACAAATGTTTTCTCTTTCCCCGCCCTCTATTCTTCTCATTTCCAAGTTGATTTTACAGTCTTGCAACAGAGAGTGTTCTAGTGGACAGTTTTATTTCCACAAGAAAAAACAACAGTTATACTGCCTCAGGTTTGGCTTGGTTTTCAGGGTTCATTTCATTTTGGTTTTGTTCAGTAGAGTGCTCTAGTACCTGAGCTGCAGTTTGAGCGTGCACGGATTGAAATAGTTATTTTATGTGCAAGTGTCAGCCACGATTTCTTGCCAAAGCATTCTTGGGAAAGATACCAAGGACCTTCCTGTAGGTGAGCCAAGCCAAGGTTTTATTTGACAGAGAAGCTTGATTTTGTTTCAGTAGAAACTGTGTGTGGACACATAAAATGTGCAGCATATTACTATTCCAATACTTCATCAGAAAAAGAGAGAGAAAGAGGAAAAACATGGAGTTTGGTGCTGTATTCAACTTACCTTTTCATTCCATGCCCACAATCCAATCCCAAGAAATGCTATGCCAAGGAACTAAAGGAGAAAAAATAAAAATGTATCAGAGCAGGAACTATAAATCTGTGGATTTTTTTTTTTTTTTTTAAACACACATATTGAGTCATCCTCTCTGTTGGATAATCAATTTTATCAGGACTGTGGGGGCTTACTGAGAGTTTTAAAGTATGTATGTAGTTGTTTATTTTACAACTCAACCATTGTAACTGGAAGAATTTAAAACTTGCACAGCTCATTCAGGGATGTTCCACACAGGAATAGTAGATGCAATAAATGTCGCTTTCTCAGCATCAAGCAAGTAAGGTTCTTTTAGAGTTTGTCAGACTCAAAGCAAACTCCACAGCCAAGTACCACATTATTTTTTACTGTTGTATTACCACCACCTGCACAAAACAACTGTCTTCACAGCTCTCTCCCAGTGAGAGAAAGTGATTAAAAGAAAGTCCTAAATACACATGTACTATCAGTTTTAGCAATGTTGTCCACAAAAACACAGAAAGCTGTTTAAATAGAATATAACCCGTGATTTCTGGGGAAAAAATAAAAATAATACTAGCCTAAAAAGAGTAAGAATTTTTAAAGACCCTGAAGCCAACATTTTATAACCTTTCTGATACTGAATGTTTCTGTATTTCATAAAGGAAGTTACAGTCCCTTTCTCCTCCAAGGGACTCAAAAACACCAAACTCAAAAGACAGTGTCTTTCCCCCATGATGGAAAAGGGAACAGCACCTATGATTTTGTTATATCCCTGTATTCTCTCACTGAATAGAGTGCATCATGTCCCTCCAAACACTACAGGGTTTCTATACAAAACCCACACTAAGGATCAGTGAAACAAGCAGAACAGGTAGAATAAGCAATCTGTCTCCCAACATCACCACTGCATATTTGGCATGATACAGTACCAGTCATGTAGGACGTTTAAAAAACATATAGCAGCTGTCCGAGCACATCTCTAAATGTCCATGCGTCCAACTTTCATCTCTGGTTTTTAAAACCTGAGTGCTGGCTAAAAAGAAAACTATATCCACTCTAGTTTCAGGGCATGTAATAGAATGTTGCTCAAACATCAAACTCCGGTTTTCTTTGTGGTTTCTCCACACTGCAGTGTACAGATTTATTTTGGCACATGGTGCGCTTTCTCTTAAGATTTGTGGAAACAGTTAAGTATCCTAATGATTTTTCTTTTGCAAAACAGGACAAAAGTGTTTTTTTCTGTTGAGAAGTGGGAGAAGGCAGGAATATCAGCTTAAAAGGATTTCCCAGAAGTGATTTCAACAGCTTCAAAACAAGGTTCCTTCTTCCTTATACGCACTTCTTTAAGTGGCAATTTTAGCTTTATACTACAAGAATATCTGTAAAGTATAACTCAGTATCAAGTGGAATATGCTCACTGCAATACCCTGAAGTTCCCTAACACCCCTCGCATCTCTGTGACGTTCTCTTCCAAGTGAGTTTTGCCAGGTGACTAAAGGACCATGCATACTACACCCAGCCAGCTCACCCAGAAGCCCATCTATGCTAACTGGGAATAAAACTCTCCTGTTTGTCTTGAAGAGTCATGACTGTAAATATAAACAATGCTACAAGCCAGTATTCTTCAAACAGAACTGTTGCAGGCTTGGCTGTATTTTAATACAAGATAAATGGAAATTTTTCCTAGGTGGAAAAACAGAACTGCTGGTCCAGAAAGTCTGTTATTTCAGCAGCCTTAATTGCCTACAAAGTAAATGAGATGGATTTGAGAATGTCAGTACAGCCTCCTGTGATACAACATGTGAGCCAAAAAAGGTTGTCTTACCTGTATCGAGACTGCTCTTTTTCTATGGTTATAAAGCTTGCCAGAAGAGAGTGTGTAATCCTCCTGACTGCAGTGATTATTTGAAACTTGAGATAAAGCTGTACAAGTTTCCAAATCACTTTCAGACAAATGCAGTTAAGTTCTTTTTTGCAGTAACAGGCTCCTTTCCTTCTTTCTTACACAGCCAAAGGCACCAAGGTAGAAGGAACAGGAGTGAGAGGAAAAAAGCTTTATCATTATAAAAGTCCGTAAACTGCATTTGGAAGTGGCAAATTGTTATTTGTAGAGAGGTACAAAACATTATGTTTTGCAAATAGCTTAATATGGTTTTGAACAGAATATGCATGGAAAACTAGAATGAAAGAATTTGATCAGTGCCTACAAATGTAACTTAACAGCCATACACATCAGCTGCAAGTCTGGCTCAGATCCACTAGCTTTATTAAATTTAATCCAGTCAAGTATCCTGTTCCTTCATCAGAAGTTGAGGCTTAAGGGTAAGATTACCTCATGGGTTCCAAGAGGTGAATTATAGTTGACTATACAGGTCTCAAACCAGGCCAAGCTCATCTCAATTTACAGATTGGATAATAAGACTGTACTATACTAAGCTGAAGCACCTAAAAAACTGAGATTGTCAAGCTTCTGGCAAGCCTGTCAAGAAAAACCAGGAAAATGAGTTCTCAGAGTTTAAGAGGACCAAAGAATTACATGCTGCTCAGTCCTCTCCATATCCCCAAAACGGAAATCTCTGTCCAGTTGCCTTTAAGCAGCTGATTAAACAGGAAAAACAGACAAGATCCATTAGGAGAAAAAGGTTCAGGATAGAATCACAAACTTTATCACAGAATGCTGTGGAAATCAAAAGCTTAATGGCATTTAGCAAAAAAGATCTGATAAATCAATAGAGGATCGATAGCTATTAAAAAGTGATTTTGATACAGCTTCTGGCTCAGGAAGTTTTTACACTGTTTCTCATTGGGAGATTATAATGAGGAAAAGATCACTGTACGCATGCTTTGTTGCTTAAATACCTCTTGCCTAGGACAAACTCTACTTGCATTACTTGAGATAAAATACTGTACTAGGCAGACCACTGACCTAACCCCCTACAATCATGCCCTAGAAAGGCCCACTCTTGCACAAACACAGCCTGCTTTAGGGATGAAGCACACAGGAAAGCTCTCAGTAATCCCCACTGGCAGAAGACAGATGTTCATGAGGAGACTTACACCTCTCACCAGGATTAACTTTGGATTTTCTTGACAATTATGAAATAAACTCCTGCACGGCCTAAAAAAAAAGTTGAAAGTGCTTAGCAAAAATCCCTCTGAATTTTTGCTGGTAGAACCAGAAGTAAAACAGGACACATATTCCGCTTATCTTGCAGCCCCTTCTGCAGATGTCTCCAAGACAGTCCTGTTCTGCTTGCTTATAACCAGAAAGAAAAATCTCTTCACATCTGAAGCACGTGCGGGGATGGTGAGATGGCATACACATCATCTCAGTTAAGTCTGGAAAATTTCATTTACATCCATTAAATTATTCCAATGAGTAATAAAAAGGTGGAAGTTTGCCTCATTATCTACAAAACACTAGAGAGAAAAACAGTCTCAATTCTCCACAGACATCTAGTAAAACCATCTAGCCTGACTATAAATGGTCACCAGATCTGGGGCAAAGCTTATAAAATCTTGATACTTTTCTTTTTTAAACAATAATTTGCAGGAGACTATTAAAACATTCCTCTGGAGTATTAGGGTCTTACAAAAAAACTTGCGTAGTAGTACTTTCTCAGCCATAAGTTTTCTATTCACAAACATCAAACAAATGTGTTTAAATTTCTCTTCTATAAAGATTATATGTATTTAAGAGTAGAATGTGTAGCAGTACTTGTACTGTTGCCCTACTTGTAAAGTTCACATGCAGTTTTCAGAAGTGGATTGATCAGTAAGTGCTTCAAGCTGCACATATCTTATTCCCAGTCTCGCCTGAATGGAGGAAAATGCTTCTTTGTTGCTAGGGATACAGCATCATACAGCACAGCATTTCATTTAAAGGGTGCTGGGATAAATGCTAATGCAAATACTAGAAAAAGTTTGAGAGGAACTTAATTGTAGAGTGATCAGACATTACTTTGCATACTTAATTTTTCATCTCAGCTGACATTCTTAAATAACCTGGCACCAGTTTTCAACCAAAAGTACGACAGCCGCGGGCCAAGCAGTAAAATGTTGGTTAATGTGCCACGTGCATAAACCAGTGTATGTTCATGTGTGGATACATTAAAGACTCATATGAGAAGGAACTATAGGGCAGCCATCTAATTTCACCTTCACCGCAACAATATATACATGCTAGCAGAAGCATGTCAAAATTGTCTGGGTTCAGAACCAGAGCTTCCTCCCAAGAGTTTTGGTTTGGTTGGTTGGTTGTTTTTTTGTTTGGGTTTTTTTTTTTTTTTTTTTTTGGGGGGGGGGGGGGGGAGCCCTGTATTTAGGCAGTGTGAAAACCTCCCACCTGCCCTTGCTTTGAGCTGCCACAAGAACTCTGTACACTGTGCTAGCAAGGAGACTCTCAGGGTTCCTATGCTTCAGTGCTTCTTCTGTAGCAATATGCTGTAGGTTACTCAGAGCAAGATTCCCTTCTGTATGATTCAAGCCAGCACAGCACATGAACACAAGGTACATAATTTTACTGACAAGCACAGCAGTGATCAGGACAACATGAAGTGTAATATTTCGCATCCTGAAATACAAATCAGGAAAACACAGAACTTCTGAGCTTTGTACATATATAAAGCAGCACTGACAAGTTCCTAACTGACTCTAAAACTCCAGATGAACAATTTTTCCCTAAGCACTTCCTCTGCAGCACTCTGTGCTCAGACTCACTCAGAGATATTTCAAAGTCAGAATAATCCTGCTTTCTTTAAAGTATTTTACACCAAATCAGTCTTCTTGCTTTTTAAGCCAGGGCAAAGAAGGAGCTCAATGCCTGTGTCAGAGGACAAAGCATTTTGTTGTTGATTTTGTTGCTTGTTTGTTTTTAAGTAGCCCTGACAGAGAAAGGGCACCAAAACAGAAATCAAAATGAAGTTTCTCACAGTTTTCTTCTTCCCTTTATGCCACTGATGTGTACTCCACTTTAAATATGTCAGGTTGCATTCTTTCAAACAAAACAAATAGGACATTCTCCCAACTCTCCAGCTTTTGCCTGGACCAGTATCACAGGGAAAGAAGGTACCAGAAGTCTGCCCTGTTCCTTCTTCCATTCACCCCATTTCCAATAACTTTTCCATTCTCAACAAAAACTGTTATAGCATTTCATTTTCATGTGGCTAAACATACATGGTGACCATGGAAAAAGGCAAACTGCTCAAAGCATACATACACATTTACATATTTGTGCTAATGCTTACAAAGAATGCATTGTCCTAAAGCCTATTTCTTGTTTTCCATGAGATATTACCAGCAGGAAAACGCCATGTACTACAGTCAGTGAATGAAGATACTGCGTAGGTGACTAATTACCATTTTGGTTCACAGCAACATTCAGATATAGACTGAATATAGACTAAAAGACGTCAAATCTATTTCCATTTTATGTGCAGCTTTTAAAAAAAAGATTAAACCATATCTCACAGATAACTGTCTCAGTAATACCTTTTCTGTCCTGATACAAAATGCACACACGTGGAAGAAAAATGATCCCAGTTTCCACACATTTTGCTCAGCTGAATCAGACACGACTGATATTATAGAATCATCCAAACTAGAAAAACATACCCAAAAACACAATGAGAAAAGCTGTCTGCTCCATCTTGCAGACCTCTTAGCATGATGCTTTCTAATGAAAAATTAACCACGTATGACCCCAATTTTCAAAGCAACTGTGGCTGTTAATGTATCTTTCATTTTCACCAGTATGGGTTTTTCAGCTTTGTCTGACAAGTAAGCAAGATCTACATACTCCCTCCACCCCCAAACGCAGTCAGTTACCATTATTTTCTTATTCTCTTCTCCAGTTCTTTAATTGCAAAAGCAAGACATCTGCTTTCTGTTACTGTTGCTCTATGTATTTATTTTATTGCTTTCTGGTGGTGCAATTGTAAGCACTGCCAATCAGCTTGGAGCAAGAGTCCCTAAAGACTGAAGTCCCTCTCCTCTTGTCCACAGAAACTGATATGCTGGAAAACAGAAAAAGGAGGATGAATTAGACCCTATTTCCCCTGCTCCAACTTTTGAACAACAACTCCCCTCAAGCCTAGATAAAATAAATTTAACTCTTTCCAAGTTCACAGTGAGACTTTCCAAACTCAGGTCCTGCTGTCTAAAGAAAATACTTTATTTGGAGCAGATTTTTTAAAGCATGCGAAACTAATACATAGCAGTCACTTTGTGAAATTCTTCAATAAAAGTTTGGGGGAGTTTAAAGTTTTTGTTTCTATGAGATCTAGCTGATTTCCTGAAACTAGTACAAAAAAATCAAAGACCTTTAAGGTAAAAACACCACCACCACCCACACAGAAACATTTAAAAAGCCTACAGAGTTGAAGTAACAAGACATCTCCCTTCACTGTCACTGTGGTACACTCATCTCACACGGATCCTATCCCTTCTCTTCTACTCTTCTTTACGCTCTCTATTGGTCTTTGTCTCACCATCCTCTTTCTCTGCTCAACCTGGGCCCGAAAGACTACATGGGAAAACTTGAGAAATTCTGCTATATTCACATGTCTGTGGGCCTCTTCCCTGCTTTCACTTCTGAACTACAGAAAGCACTCAGTGTCCCTCTACTTTTCCTGTCCATCCTTGTTCTCTTCATCAATACCATTCCATCTCTGGTTCAGTCCTCTCCACTGCAGCTTCTCTGCCTGAAGTCAGTTTCTATTTTTAAAATCATCAAAAAATTATGTAAGTGGTGCTGTAGCAGTGTATGAAAACAGTATGGGCTTAAAACACAACCACAAGCAGCAGCAAAGTGCAAAATGAAAATAAGAGAACTAAAAAAAAAAAGAAAAACCAAACCTGAATTCCACATCCTATATCAGTACACTAATCATTTCTCTTAGCCAATTTGACAATGCAAAGACGTAAGTCTTCTCATTCTGGCCTGCAAGTAAGAAAAAGCATGAAGGCAAAGAAAGCATGTTCTGCTTCAAGCTGGGGTGAAGCAAAGTGTCTGGAAGCAGTATTGCAAATGGGCCATTTTCCAGGCCCATCTTGCTGCCCAGGGCTAGCAGCTTCCTACCCCAGAGAACAGCAAGACCTCCTCCAGCTCCCCTCTTCCTGCAGCTGTGCTGATCTCATTCATCCCAAACTACTCCACCTGAGCTTCAGGCTGTTCAGGTGCAGCCCCACCACAACTCTTATTATTATTATTATTTTTCTGAAGCTACTGTTCCATTAAAAGAAGTAATTTAACCAAAAAAAAACCACCAAAAAACCCTACAACAAAAAAAAACCAAAACCCAAAACAAACAAACAAAAAAACACACAAAAAAAACCACCACAAAACAGAGCATACATGAAATTCTTATGCTCACTTATTTCATCTATAAGCAGTGAAGTTGTAACATCTAATTCAGGCATTTGATAGAGCAAACAGAAAGGATCTGAGCTAGTCATCTTCCTTAGTAACAAATGGGCGATTACATTGCCTACACAATTGATTTAAGTAGCTAAGAACATAAAGAGTGCAGAGCCAGGAAACACAAACAGGTAGGCTTGTCAACACAGCACGATACTCTGAACGCTCAGCATTTCCTTTTGGGAAAGCAGTCTCAGCTCCTAGCTGTGCTTGTAGCCTATGGAAAGGGAGTCCCAAAATCTTCTACCCTAGCTACACAAACTGCCACATTCCAGGCTGTTTCAAATGGACTATACTCAGAGATCCATTCTTTTCATTTTGCAGAGAAGGGAACACACGTGGAGGATAGGGGAGGCGTGAAAAGTCTGAACCAGTCTGGATAGAGAGGCACACTAAGTGAACGCCATCAGCTTTACAGACAAACTTGGGCCAAAAAGTTTAATCTGGCTCTCCTAAAAAAAAAACAACCAGCACAGAAAAGAGTGAACACCAAGCAAATGGTGAACACACACCCAACCTGCAAGTGCACACAGAACTTCTTCCAGCAAATTCTACAATAGCTTTATTGCCTTTTACCTTCACCAAATGCTCATTCCTGGTTCTTTTTTTAGGGGTCCCCCCACAGTAAGACATTCAAAGCCATTTACAAAGAAACTGGTACCACATATATGAAGAAGTCATAGATTGAAAAGGCAAAAGCACAAAAAAGGAAATTTTCTCAACATTGCTTAAAAGGCTTCATTTTATAAAGGAGTAACTCCACACTACACATAACAGCTCATTCCAACAATACATTTATACAGCAAAGAAGGTGCATCTCAGCTGCTAACCAAAGATGATTAATTCCTGCTGAAAACACCAGTGTAAAGAAGGTACCCTGGTAGAGCAGGGGTAAAAACTAGAGTATAAGTGTAAAGGACAATGTGTGCAGCATCAAACTGTTTGACACCTCCCTGCCTGCACTGCAATTTGAATCCAAGCTAGCAGAGAAAATAAACATTTTGCAGCACAAAAGTTCAAGCGTAACACTACATAGAAAAAAACAGCTTATCTGAAAAACATTACTTAAGTTTTTCCCTTACCTGAAAAACATTGCTTAAGTTTTAACCAAAGGTAGTAGTGTCAGAGTTTCACTTTCCAGCCACTAACCATGACAAACACACAGGCAACAGGAGAGGAGACAACTTAAAAGGCAGTGGCATGCTTTCCCAGAGAAAGATTTTGAAAGGAAACCACTCTTAACATAGCTTTTCCAGCTTTCAGCCCTGCTTTTGTTTAAGAGCAAGTATATTTGGAAGCCACTTCTAAACTCTCAAGAAGTAAATGCAAACAAAAAAAAAAAACACCAAAAAGTTAACTGAGCAAGGAAAAGCAGTATCAAACATCTTTCTCCTGTTTCTCAATAATTTCATCTATTGATTTCTTTTTGAAAAAACTGAAGCTATTTGTAACTCAACTAACATGCCCACGAAAATCCAGAATGCTCTGTTTGCCTTCTCTTCCGTTTCAAAACACTTCACCCTGGGAAATTTTCCCATTTACCTGTGCTGTAGTTCATCCACTACAAGAATGTAAGAAACCTTTTAGACCATGAATTCTTCTCCTTTAATTGTATTTGCATACTTTTAGATATTTCTTCACTTGAGTTGAAACATCAGGTGATGGGAAGAGACCTTTAAATTTGGTCCTCCTCTGCTGCACAAACACTGCAATTAATCCTGCACTGGGCTACCCAGAGAAAGAGTGAGAGAAAAGGTCTTCAGCAACACACAACTGTACAAACTGTCAGCACAACTGTGGAGCTATCAGCAAGAATCCTTCACTAGTACCTCATGTCCTTTCCTTCATATAGTGAAGAAAGGTGACCACAAACAAACTGGAACAGTAGGAGGGCTAAACATATGAGACATACAGATGGAATGGAATTTAACAATCCAAACACAGCATCATACAGTTAAGGACTAAGAAAATATCTGCTATAAGCTGAAAATTTATTCACTGGAAACACAACAGAAGACAGCCTTGGAATTGCACGCATCAGTCTGCAAGCTAGCAAGTTGATGGAATATGCAGAAGGGCAAAATAAGATTGTGACATTTAATAAAACATTCTCAGAAAGAATGTAACTGCTTTCTGTAAGTTTCCCTCAATTCCACATTTCTACAAAGGTCTAAAATGGTCAGCACCAGTAGCATGGCTGTAGCCTGCTAAAAGATTGTGGGCTCTTCTTTCAAATGTCACATCAACACTGGCAGTGTCCAACTGTACAAGTTACAGCATGCATTAGAACTCCTGTATGAGACCCCACTGTGCCGCCCATCAACATTCAGCAACGAAACCAGGTCCTCAGGATTTTTGTACATGGACTCATAACACTTAGTGTGTAGCTGGACCTTTTAGCATAAAACTGCAAGTTCATTAACTATACTTCAGCCTAAACAATACTAGGGAGATGAGGCATCCCAGTGCATATACATCTAAATGCAAACACACAAACAGAAGCATACAAGATGACACCCCTAACTCTTTAGGGCATCAGGTTTTTTTACTAGGGTACATGTCTTCAACAGCTCTTTGCGTGACTGTTAAACTTAGGTCTTCCTGGTAGATCACCTAGCTTGTGTCATACAAACAGCAGGTACAGGGTTTTCTAGGATCAGGCCCATAATTGCTTTGCCCCAGACAAAGTCACTCTCACCAGTACCCTTTCATTTGAACCTTCGTTCGACCACCCGCGGTCAGCCCTTCCCACCTGCCCTGAAAGCACAACACGCTGTTTCCAGCTTCAGGTGGGGTTCCTCAGTGCCATTTAGATGCATCTCCATAAAAATCACAAATTAATCCCATGACATTTGGTACACTGCTGACCCCTATTCACACAGAAGGCATGAAAGGAGCCCAGTGTATGTAACTGTGTTCCCAGCACTGCTGTGCTATTCTGCTGCACTCACATGACCTCCGCTTGGTTTCTGTCACTGCCAAATGGGCAGAGAACAAACAAGTGCAGGGTGGCATGTCAGATCCTCTCTCTCGATGCACCAAATCAAGCAATTATACTCTACAGCAGTCACCCTCAGGACATTAGAAAGAGAGAGAAAGGGGAACAGTGTGTGTGAAGACCAAGAGACATCACCAATAGCTTTTTGCCACTCCTTCAGCTAATACAGTAATTAGCACTACCAGCTCTTGCCTCAGGCAGAGCAGAAGGAAAAAACCACATACGTGTTGAAATTATATGCCCCATATTAAGGAAGGAAAGGGTTTGCTTCCCTGCCCTGCCATTAGAGTCAATATAGATGATGTTTATATAACAATGCAGGACAACAAATCTATCCCATAGCTTTCTACATTGTCAGTGTAGTCTATCACTGACTTGCTCAGTGCTCCTACTCTTGCCTCTCCTACACAACTCCTGACAAGACAAGGATCTCTGAGGATGTGCTACAGGAACTTACAAGCCCCATTTTGTAAAATGAGCCCCTGCACTCTTAACCAACATAATCATATATATGCAGAAACAAAGAGCTTCTGATCAGCCACGAGGCCGTGTGGAGGCTGGAGCTGTGAAAGAAGCAGCAGAAGGAGAAAGCCCACACTCTACAATGTTTCCAGTGACTAAGAGAGATTGGTTTTGGCTGCTGGCTGAGCCAACTGTCTGTCCCCATAAGATGCTGCATCTATTATCAATCTAGAAATATAAACTAGAACTGGGGAAAAAAAAGAAAGTTTAATTTTATTTTTTTTTTAATGTTGGAAAAAATTAGGAATCATTAGTTCTCCAGGCAGAGGATGTACAACAATCGGGATATACAAACAAACTAAGCTGTGGCACAATTCTCTCTGACTTCCCTTTTGACTTTAATGGTAGCTGACAACTAACTACTGGAAGCTTTTGAAAATTCTCCCCATAGTTATTGCTAATGTCCACAGTACCTGACTCGAGAGCCAGTTTATTACCACATATGTAGTTAAACTGAGAAGTGGAAAAAAACCCCATAATGGTAGATCAGTACGCTTTCCTTAATTCAGATGCCATCCTTTCAAGTCACGCAATCAGTAGGCTAAAAATAGTACCACTGTATTTGAAGCCACCTGCTGCATCTCCTCTTTAAAAATAAATTTTATTTTAGAAAGCCAAATTTTAATGGGAATACCTACCAGACTTACCAGATCTTCTGCTTTGTCACTTTAAAATGCAAGCAATCAGTTTTGCAACTGAAATTGTTTCACCTCTCCATCTGAGAACAGCTATGTATATTTTTGTATTCTCTCACGGAATGCAGTTTACAGTACAGTTTACTTTTTTAAATGGTTATCCCCCTTGCAAAATTAAGGCATCTTACAGATCACAATTTACCTGGAGAAAAAACAATGTATCATGTACACAGATTCCCTTGTTTTCATCAGTTCAAGGACTCCCTCAGTTCTTGGCTTCCAGTAAATATGAAATAATTTGATCTAGTTTGAGTCATAAGAAAATACTCACATATGCTTATTAATTACATTGATTTCTTTCTCAACAACTTCACTGATCAATGTACCACATACTTGAACAGAGACCCTGGTGCTCTTCCTACTCCTGCCATATGAATCAGCAATAGCTGTGGGAGTGAAACCAAAGACCCTAAGCTCCCTGATACCATGTCCTATACACTGGAGCAAACAATAAAGAGAAAGGGGTGATTTTTTTACTACCTCACTATATTGTTATGCAGCCTTTCCATAAGTCAGGGCTGAAAACACTGGAAGTTTGCACTAAAGTAAGAGGACAGCTACTCTATGGGTCAATCTCAACTGACAGAAGCAATACAATTAAGAGCTCAGCTTAAGCTCTGGCATATACTTTCTACTTAATTCACTCTTCCAAATCCTGTCAAAGGGCTTTCCAAGTAATCCAGCCATCCCATTACTCCAGATATATACAAGAAAAGCGATAATACAGATGACAAAATCATCACACACACACACATACATATATATATATACACACTGACCACACACATGCTCTTAGAATTTCTTAAAAAGGTTCTCCTCCCTGATAAACAGTCTTATAAGTTAATGAGAGACAATAGCAAATGCTAAATCACAACTTTGGTACATTGTTGTAGGGGTAAGATTTTTCATATTGATTAGAATATTTCTCCGGCTCTGAAAGACACTAATAAAAAATACTCCCTAGACCTCAGACTATTCTACCCCTCCCTTCCCTTTTTTCCTTTCTTTTCCTCAGCGCGTGTAGCTCTCTGAGTCCTTCCTAATACTTACACTGCAGTTAAACTCACAAATTGGGATTTTTCCTCCTGTGTTCACTGACCCTGAAAATTCTCCATCTGAAGAAGTCCCCTTGGAATTACACTAAACTACTGCTATTCTTAGCGCATACAACACACGGCATGATAAGCTTCATGGTAAGCATCCAGGCAAGTTCTCATTAGCAAGATACCTCATTTCATAGTGAAAGTTAACATACCACCCTGTTATAACTTGCAAAATGAAATTTAAAATACCACTGAAAAAGATAGTGTCTGTCTGTAAAAGTTGAAGAGGTGAGCTGTGCTCAGTGAGTGACTTCTACACTGAGCAAGACTCTGAGCTTGGCCCTGTTCCCCACGAAATTATGTGCTTCCATTTTTCCACACCTATGGTAAGACTGCCAGCATGTAGGCACCTGTGCTGCTGCTCAAGACCAGCATGATCTGCCACAAGCCCTGCATGACATCTGCCAGTCCCAAAGCAGTATCTTGGATGTTTTTAATTTTCTGAAGTGGTGCATTTTAGTATTCTGCATAAGCAATCAATGCCTTCCTAACCTTATATGCAGTACAGTCTACCTCATGATTTAGAGATAATAATTTGGAAAAAAAAAAAAAAAAAAAAAAAAGAGAATCCTTGTTGTTCCACAATTTTCATCTTTAGATTTTTACCCTGAATTTGCACAGCAGAAACATCTTTCATTCATTATTAAAAGAATAAAAATCCAGTAACATTTTCATGTTACCAAACCTGATACAGTTTAACCAGTAGTCCCTCATCTATCCCTTCCATGCCTTTACGAAAGGGGACTGAGAAACACCTTATAAACAAACTATATAATTGTTACCAGTTAAATTGTAGAAAGACAGCTATTTTTAATACTTTTGGATAATGCTACCATTATCCATTTTGCATAGAAAAAAAAAGTTTCCTCATGGAAGTAAAATTTTTTCAACCCAAGAGCCAACGTCAACTGGGTTCTTTTACTGAAAAAGGAGCGCCAAGAAAATGTTTATACAGAAGCAACCTCGTGTCCCCATCACCTCTCCATTTACACAACAGCAAGAGTTTTGCCAGAAGCATGTGTACAAGCTCAAAGTCACCAATGTTTTTACACAAGACAAATTATCCCTGATCCATTTTTCAGTGACTACACTTTGAACAAGCTGTATGTCACGCAGCACAGGTGAACTCATTTCCATTGACATTTCCTAGCAATTGCTCAATTCTACTTCACAAAAGGCAGGCTGCAACTTGGACAATAATTAATAAGGATCAAGAAGTGTTTACTGAATTAGCAAGGGGAATTCTTCACTGAATTATCAGTGAGTAGTGTAAGTCCTCATATCAAATTGCAAAAAACAGGACACACTTCAGTGAAATTGTAAACTATGGGTTTTTTAATCCCATAGATTTTCCACAAAAATGGATTAGGAGCAATAGATTGGTGCCATTATGGGGGGGGTGGGGGAAGAGCTTATGGTAATCAGATCTTTTACTATACTTTAGAAGTCATAGAAAAACACCTAACAAGTGTAATATATCTCCTGAAGAGTTACTTAAAGTGTAATGCCTAACACTTAACATATATTTCATTATATATCGTTGCTTTATTCTATCACTGAAATTAATAACTCTGACAAGCCCTCTTATAAAGTTACAGCTAAGGTTCTGGTAAAACTGATGTGAAAGACAAAACCACTACAAGACAAGGAGTACAGTATCTAATCGATTTATGTTTGGCTGAATGAAGAACAGAACTAAAAATAAGCCTATTTCATATTCCCATGTTCCATTTAACATTTAGAATACTTTACGCAATATTCAAAAGTATTGTCTATTGGTATTAATTTGTAATCCTTTTCATTAAAGTTTTATCCATCTACCAAATTCAGCTAACTGGGGATTAGGCCAATAAACTGTAAACGTATTTCCCTTCAAAATAAGAGTAGCACAGGCAACTCAGCACTTGCAATAAGTTTAAACAACATGAGAAAAAATAAACTTCCAGCTGTTATTAATTTCTTCTTCTGTAAATCCTAAGTAGAGAATTTATTTAGCACAAAGGAGAATGGTCAGCTCTGTTGGGTTTATTTTCTTTTTATGGTCAGTTACAGACATCCAGGACCAAGGCTGTAGCTTCTTCTTTTTGAGAGTTGTTGTTTCCAAACATTTGTTTTAATTTTCACTGTGGTATGAAACACAGAAGATGGCAACCGTGTAAGGACAAGACACTGCTGTTGAAATTCCAGGGGAGCTATAGTAACTGTGGCCATCTGTACTTGTATTCTGCACCCAAGCTACTGCACTTCACACACAATCCAGCAGCTCCTTTCAGTTCTGGGTTGTGTATTGCAACCTACCTCAATTGCAAAGCACTGAGCTTGCATGGGGAACGGCTGTTTTTAGAGAAGGGCTCTGAAGTTTCTCCAATTTAAGATGCTCTCATGCCTTTAATTAGGAGAGAGCTGATGAGCAAAATGCATTTTGGTTTGATGTATAGATGAGGATTCTCTACTTTTATCTAAAACTATCTAACACATTACAAAGTGAGAGCTACTCTGTTTTACACGTGCAAAGATGCATGCAGTTAAACTGCAACTTCTGTACAGTGTTATACTGTACATAAAAAAAAGTATAAGAGGTCACTACCACTAAACAAACAAACGCTTGAAACTACACTCATACTGTTTAAATCCTTATTATGTCAAAGGAGCTTGAAACAACTTTGGAAGATGAAATCACCAAAAAGAGGATTACAACATATGGAAACTGTTGCATGCTTAGCAAAATTGAATATTGGCAGCAGTGCAATGCTACAGTTGCTGATAAAAAGCCTTGGGCCTGAAGTACAAGGTACTGTTTTCCTTACTTTTCACTGACCTTATAACCTGCAAAAACATAAACCTTTTTTCTTTTTTAGCAGCAGCAACTTGAATCAGGAACTTTTATTAGTGTTTCCTAAGGTCATGAACTTTTATTGACATACTAGACTGTTTGCCATGTAGTGTCAATAATCTGATGATTAAAGGTCTCTTAAGTCCCACAGACACAATAGACCATGACAGCTTAATGACCTGCTTATTATAATCTGGTGTAATATACTTCTACAAATTAACATTTTCTCACTCCAAATTAGTCTTCAAATTTATGAAGAAGTTTAGAAACAAGACCAAAAGACCTGAAGCTATATATTAGATGATGAACTGAAAAGAATAGAGATGACAGCATCACCACCACAAAGTCAATGAGAAGCATGACCTTCAGTACACACATCACAAGCTGATTATCAAGAGTGCCTGGGAAGTAGCAGTCCACAGTGAGCACTGGCTGACCAGGAAATGAGACAGCAGCTACAACACCCAAGTTCTCGCCATGGTTTTGCCAACTGACCTGCAACAAGACCCCACACAGGTCACGTCCCTTCTGTGCCTCAGTTTTTTCTACCATCCTTTGTCTTGTCTAAATAGACTGAATTCTTCAGGACAAGGCCTGTCTCAAAGCTGATGGTTGAGTACAATACCATCTCTATTATATAGGCAAAAAAAGATTAGTTTCTCAGGCTCAGCAAGGGTAAAAGTGTTGATGAAACACTGGTTTCTTATTGTTCAATTAAATGAGACTGGATTTGGGGTTTTACGACAGATTATTGCTGGTTCATTTCCACTTTAAGATACTGAACATACAAGAAAGAAAACAGCATGTGAAAAAGCATTTAGCAAAGGGTTCATTTTAGCAATACTGCTAACTCTCATTTGGGTTTAGCCATACACTATTACAATGGGTTACAAATCCACTGTTTGGTGGATTTTGAGCAGTCTAAAGATGATACTGAAGGAGGCAAAAGGGAGCTGTAATGGAGTGGCACTCTTTTCATATGATAAAAATATCTAGGAAACACCCAGAGGAGATGCAAGAGAAAAGCAGAGGCCCATCTTTTCTCGTGGCCTGTCTTAAATGCCACTAGAAAATAAACCTAACAGCAGCCTTATCAACCAGTCACACCTGACAAACTTTCATCAGCATCAGGATACTAACGGCTGTTTTGATACCTTTTAGTCACAGCCGACAGCTATACTTTAAAAGATGCAATTACCTCATCTGACAAAGCCAAACTTTTTTTTCCTTAATAAAAGCCTAATAAGCAAAGGACGGAGAAAAGAAAAATAAAGCAAAGAACATAAAAAGCAGAATAGAGAGGGTTCATATGTGACTCACGCTGTCTAGTTCCTTTTCTCCTTGCCTGTTCTAATTAAAGTGCATTTGGGATCAACACAATTAAATCTAATAATGCCACAGAGGATCCTAAGAGAGCAAGGGCACTAAGCTTGTTTGCTGCAAGCTGCATGTCCCTGCCCTTGCCTGAGTAATCTGAAGTGCTGACTAGACCGAGAACTGCCCCTTGTGGTATTTTTGCCACTCTCAGACATAACAGAAGTCCAAGCTGGTAGGAGCTGAGCTGACACATGGAACCCAGACAAGTCAAAAGATACTAGCAACAATGCAAAAAGAAAAGAAGACCTAAAAACTGTGCAGAAGCTCCTGTTAACGTTTCTCTCTGTGGCAGTACTAGCTACCCATTATCTTGTCTGTTCCAGATTTCCTCATCTGTTTTGTGTGTCCACCCAGTTCTCAGAAGAGGAGAAATTCCACTACGAAGTGAGGCTTGGAACAAAATCCCTGTCCTGGGACAGCAGTTTTATTCCATTTCATTTCCACTGCAGCTTGTGTTCACCATGTCAGATTATTTTAAAAACAAACAAAAAAAACCAACACACAAGAACAGAAACTTGTTCCAATGTGCCTTTAGGAAGCAACTAGCTTTAATTGGCTCCTCCAGAGAAACAAAAAACAACATTTAATGACCATCCTGTGCCCTGCAACATGACATCCTATGAATTTACTGTTCAGTGACAAAATGTTCATTCTTTAATGTTTTCTGACAATGTAATTAGCAATGAAGACTGCAAAACAGATCTATCTAGAGTTTTCCATATGAATTACCAACCTTAAGCAGCTACTACTAATTTCATATCCTCTTAACTGAACATTTGCCATGCAGTCACAATGGTTACTGTGTTTAAAGGATAATTTCAAATTAGAATGTTCCTGGTCTCTTTATGTTGAAGGCTGGAGTTTTTTGTTTGGGTAGGTTTTTTGTTTTATTTATTAAGAAAAAAAGTTATACTTACAAATATAAGGATTTTTACAAGTTTCACTTTTCCTTCCAAAACATTGCCTTTGCTCATTCAAACACTTCTGCTTCCCATAGATTGCCAGTAATCACAGGACATCAAAGTAAATTTTACATCAAAATTGGCAGGGTAGTTAAAGCATATCAGATACATGAAATAACACTAATTTTGCAAAGCTTGAAAGCTTCAGAAGGTAGCGTCTCCTTAAATATTCTTACTTTTTTTTCTTTACAGTCCTTTAAAGCATTTTTGGGAATCAGTAAGAAAAGGAAAAAAAGGGATTTTAAGCCACTACTGCCATTTTTCAGCTTACAGAGTAGACCAGAATCAAAACACAGGCTCCTGATGACCAGCTCTATGTTTCCCATGTACCAAGGCAAACCTCTGCCAAGTCTTGCTCCACTTGAAAAAACAACAGAGTAACCATTAACTCAGATATTTATCAAATTTCCAAAATCAATAATGGCTCCAAAGCAAATCTAATAATGAATGGTAGCTTCCTTTCTTCCTTTCAGAGAAAGACAAACATAACTCGCAAAAAAAAAAAAAAAAATCTGACAGTTGTCTTTGTATTCTTTATCAAATAAAACCTGAGAGGTGTTAGGAAGACTGTTCTTATTATTTCATGCCCAAAGACTGCACTTCCACTGTGCACTTTAGGTGTTCTTACAAGACACCCACTGCATTTTGATCAAAAAAAGTTTCCCTGAGGACAGACAGTGCAGCTGTGCAATGTGCAGTTGAAACTATTTTGATTAATGTCAACACACAAAGAAAAAATCCTATTGTTACAGCAATATCCACCCACAAACTCTCTTGTACCTGTTCTGGGCCCCATTACCTCCAGCAAGACTAACTAGTCTTGAGCATTTTACAGGAATTTGAATTAAGACATTGTTATAATCAAGTTTGGGGAAAGTAGTTTCAGTGAATCTACTAGGACAACAGTGGGAATGAGGAGAAAAGGCTGATTAATCTTAAGGTACCTGTCCTACATCGAGTATCATTCAATATTTTTTTAAATAACCAGGATAAAAGAAACAGCAGATTTATTAAGTTTTCCTATAGCAGTTAGAATGAGACTTCAAGTTTATTTTAACAGAGCACAGAGATCTAGACAGAATGAAATCATCCATTCAATGGAGAAAACATACAAGCAGCTACTCAAAAGCTGACAGTCAAGTGCAGTGCAGAGAACAACTGAGCATGCGGCAATCCCTTGCAGAAAAGGATCTAACACAGGATTACTCAAATGGCTGATGCTTGTTAAGACTCTCATTGCAAGTAAATTCTGCCCAGACTTCCAAGGTCCCAGATATATATACATACACACACATAAAATATAGCACTTACACATTTCTCAGGAGGATCCCCCACTTCCCATAGTTTTCCTCACTCCAGGACAGCAACAGCAAAGCACTGCTGCAGTTTCAGCCACAATAACTATCTGACTCTCTGGCAAATCCAGACACACACTACTTCCTTACTGAGAGGGCAAAATTAAAAAAAAAAAAAAAAAAAGATTAAAAACAGTGTTTTAAAGACCTGTGGTAAATTCTAAGTTGAATGATTCAACAATAAAAAGCTACTACACAAAACCCACAAGCTTCATACAGGAGCTTAAAAATGAAGCAATATAGCCTGCAAAATACAGACAGTAATCCTTATGCTATATTTAGTCCCTGTAAGGCTTAGCTGGGTGTTCCATCTAGTTTTAGGCACTTAACTTCTATAAAGACAGGGATCATTTAGAGTATCTAAGAAAGCAAAGGAATGATTGCTGGCCTAAAAAGAATGAACAGACTTTGGATCTTTACAAACACAAAGGAGAGCAAACTGGTAATAGCCTTTAACCACTGCATAAAGAAAAAGGAACAACCTGTAGTCTGTGTTCACAACACAAACAGCAATAGACTAATATTTAACCAAGGAGGATTCAGACAAGATATCAAGTAAAGCTTTCCAACAGGAGGACACTAAAACACTTCAGCATCTCTGATGAGTCCCTGTCCTATTGCTTTCCTAAGGCCAAAAACACGCTAAGTACTTCAGCCTTCCCTGTATGATCCATTACTAAGTTGCTTCCCTGTTCAACAACAGAACCATGTTTTCACTGAACTTTCTTTTGCTACTGGTATACTTGTAGAGACCCTTCTTGTTAACCTTGTCGTGGTTTCAGCCCAGCCGGTAACAAAGGACCACGCAGCTGCTCGCTCACTCCTCCCGCCCCCCTCCGGTGGGATGGGGGGAAGACGGAGGAGAGAAAAGAAAAAAAAACCTGGAACCTCGAGAGTTGAGATAAAGGCAGTTTACTGGGACAACACAAAAACATTACAAGAACAACAACGGTACTAATGAAAGAGTATACAAAACGAGTGATGCACAGTGCAACTGCTCACCACCCGGGACCCGACGCTCCGCCACTTCCCCCACCGAAAGCCGAGAGAGCTCCCCCCGACCCGCTCCCCATTTATATACTGAGCATGATGGCACATGGTATGGAATAGCTCCTTGGCTAGTTCAGGTCAGCTGCCCCGGCTATGCCCCCCACCTCCCAGGTTCCCATAAAAATTAACTCTGTCCCAGCTGAACCCAGGACAACCTTTATGTCCCTAGCTAGTTTGCACTGCAGCTAGGCTTTGGCCTTCTTGATAGAATCCCTAGTGCCCAAAGGATGGTTTTATGCACCATCTGTTTTGCCTGTCCTTGCTTCTATTTCTTCTACGCTCTCTTTTTACATCTGAGTTCATTAAAACTCCTTGCTTAGCTAAACATCCCTTCCCCTGAAATTCTTAGTCCTCCTGCACAGTGGGATGATTTGTTCCTCACTTCTCAATAAGCTTTCTTTAAAGACCTCAATCAAATCAAACTATTAGCAGTTTTCTGTTATCAAGTATCAACAAAAGAATAAGGGAAGTTGATTTGTCTTCAAAATCTTCTTGCATCTTTCTGAGATTCAAGTGACAAGTTACATGGTGGGGTTAAAAATTCTACAAAGGAAAATACTGCAAAAAAATTGTAAAAATAAGTTATAACTGCAGCTACTATAGACCAACTTACAAGCTGCCATTGTAATTATTTTGCCATCTCTCACCCCATCTCCCATGCCTCCAATGAATATGCATTCTTTGCTTTTGAGCTGAAAGCTTTTTTTTCTTGTGGCAAGAACAAGTTGAATGTATTGAAAGGTTTTGTGAGCAAGACAAAACAGTGCAAACTGAAAAGACTAATATAAGACCCCAAATTTAGTAGTATAATACTAAGGATAATAATCCTTTACACCTCAACACTCTCAATATTATTGTTTAAGGTTGCATATTTTTTCCTCACTATAAAAGACTTAAATTTTTACCATGCTGAAAATGATCAGCTCAAGAAATCTGACAATCCTGCTTTTGTCCCCATGTTGAAAAGGGAGCTAGTTCACTCCTCCAAACTAGCATCTTCTTGACGATATTAAGTGCCTCTGTCCTCCAACTGTGACAGACAATAGATCTGCTTGAGAATGAACCATGGGCACTAAAGGCCTAAAATCGTTAAATAGATTTTCATGGTGTGTAAATCACATCCCAACTACCTGCTGCTTATAAGTCTTTTCTCATGAACCTTGTACCTTCTACACAATACAATGGTCTAGAATAGAAGAAATATTAGTGCAGTTTGCCTTGTAATAGAAAATTTTTTTTTACTCCTACTGCTAAAAAGAGGCAAAGAAGTTGCACCAATTGGAGAAATCTGAGAGAAAATGCTATTGCAAAATGCTGGCAATTGTCACACTCATCACCGTAATATCAACACCATAAACTCTAACTCTCTTCAGCCATTCTCTCAAAAAGGATCAACAGAATATAGCCTCAATTTTTAGGGAGCACATAAGACACGCAAATATTACCATTAAATTTTATTTGTAACATATCACTGCTTTGTCTCCTAATTCCTTTCTTTTGCATGCAGTCCCCACTTCCATTGGGAAAGTTACATTAAAAAAAAAGTCAGATTTAAATTACCTGAAAGAAATAAAAGATAACTCGCAAACATGACAGATGTCTGCTACAGTTACATTTATAACAGAATGATAAGGATTTTTCCCTCACTTGAATGAAAAAGACAATTTATAAAGAAAAAAAGATTTCATAGCCTGGTTGAAGGGCAAAGCAAAACAGGTTGAAAAAATACAAGAATAAAAAGTGTTGAGAAATTTCTGTGATATGAACCAATTAAAAAAATGTGTGTGTATATATGTGTATATAAATACACATATAGATATATGTATTATTCTAGCATACAACAGGTTTTTCCAACACTCATTAATGAGAATTTGCAACAGTCTCTGAATAGTGGGAATAATAAAAGCACCTTTCCAGACAGGATTTAATGCTCAAGAACCTTTTAAAAGGAAGAGGAGTGATATCTTCCCAGAATACTCCAGAAAAGGAAACAGAAACTTCTATCAGTTTGCACTTTATCTGACTTCTGTTCCTCACACAAGAAACAAATGCATCTCCATCTAGCTACTTGTTATTAATTACTTGAGATTCTCAGTTTTGTTTGGCTCGTTAGTTTTCATAGGCAAAGAAAAAGATTAAAATTAGTACTCCAAAATTGTCACAATATTAGCTTAAATTATGACTAAAAATCAAGTCTTATATCTTGGATCCATGGTATTTTTCAAGGCTTGCACTGGCAATGTCAGAAATCACCTTGCTGTGACTGTATTTTATCACCCCATCTTACTGGGGAGCTGATGGTTTTATTAACAGATAAGAAATCAATCTTCTTATGTCTAAGAGATTAATCTTCTCTTGAACTTGTATAGCACATCTTAAGAAGGGCAAACAATTGTCAGCATAAGTAATGCCTGTCTCGGCATCACAAAGCTCTTTATGGACATATTAATTAAAATTATTAAATTTAATTAAAATTAAATAATTAACAAGCATGTAATTAGTATGTGTAACGTGTTAAGCAACAAGGGAAGATGCGAAATTTCCATTTTGTATTAAAAAGTTGTTGACACATAAGCTGTAACAGTGAAGAGCTCGTGTCTAGAAGTTCTGGGAAGATGTTCCTGGTTGCTGGATTGCTAGTGCCCCTGTTGCACTCCCAGGTCTTGCAGCAGGGTCTGTATACTGACTCTGAAGAGTAACAATGTTTTCTGCTGATCAGAGGTGTCCTCCAGCCACAGGTGCCTCAGAGCAAATAATACAAATTGTTACATGTGACACTAAGACACTTGAACAGGCAAGATAATCCGACAGTAATTCAGGAATTCTTCAGGGTGAAAAACCAAAACAAGTGTTCCAACTTCCCAAAAACAAGCAAGTCAACAAGCACTTATGTAGCCTCACAAATATAAACTATGTGCCTTTGCAATTTGATTTATATACAAACAGTACTTAAGCAAGTTACAGAATGACCAACTGATCAAATACAGAACAAAATACATCTCATTCCTAAATGGGCTTCATAAGATGCACAATTAAAAAAGAGGACTATGAGATTTTAATGCAAGATTTGTCCAAGCACGAGACAGATCTCCATATAAAAGGACAAGACTGAGAACACTTAAGTAATTTCAATAGGCTGAAATTAGGACATGGAAAAAAAGATCAAGAGCAGCTCTCCTTTATAAAGGGAATGCAGTTATTTATACCATTGGTTTAGAAATATTGATTTTGATCATCTTGGAATACCACTGAACAGATGTTCAATAAAAACCCATCAGTCCCAACAAATTGGGGAGGAAAAAGAATACTAAAAACCAGGAAAAAACAGTATACAAAATAATTTAGGCCTGAGATAGAAATCTCACTGTTTTTCCAGAAAATACAGTTTTAATCCTTGACTATGTACATTAAGCACCCACTATCGGTCACATTGCTTTTAGTAGACCCAAATAAAAACAAGCAAGACAACAAACCACACTGAGCACTGTGTGCGAGGAAAGTCAGGGGGTTGACGAACAGAGAAGCTGAGACCCATCACAAGAAACTGCAATTTTATGGCCAGGAGCTCTGAAGCAAGAAGGAACTCTATGCCAGCTAGCATTTGGAGGGCTTCAAGGGTAACCCACTGGTCAACTGCATTAAAAGCAGCTATGCTGTCTTACACAGGTGAGCAAAGACAGCACCCTGCTAACTACCTCATGAGTAGCTGATATTGCCGATTCAGAATGATTATACAGTTAACACTCAGGTTGTACACCGTCAGAGAAAGACTGTTTAGAAATGAGCTAAAAATTCAAATGGATAATATGAAAGAACATTTGGAAGTTTTAAAGCAAAAAACATACTAGACCTGGAAAATAAGACATTATACTATCCTGCAAGGGTCCTAGAAACTTAACAAAAGGTTTCCCATCCAGATCAAGAAATCAACATGTTTCTTTGATGGATAATCATGAAAGTTATCACCACAGAGTAATCAAGAGTCTAGTTGCTTGGAAACTTGCTTAGGATGCTAGAGATCCTTTTCTGCTTAATTTCTCAATTTGTCTGAGCCAGGGGCTGAATCTGATCTGAATCTTTTCAGCAAACAGGGTGAGGAAATTAACCATGTTACCAGCCAAACAAACAATTCTGTATTGGAACAACAAGGAATTTAGGGGAATGCTTTCCCCTAAAAATGAAGTAAAATTAGACACTTTCTTGGTAAACTTTAACAAATTGGCATTTCTTAGTTAAAAGATTCTCAGTAAGTTGGTTGACCTTAGAAAGGGAAATTTTCCTTTATTTATTACTGTTGAAATGGTTTAATTTGGTAACCTACAAGACTAACAAAGGGCCTCTTCCCTCCCCAACCCCCAAATCCCAGAATACTTTCCCCATCTGTGCTTTCACAGGTAGACGCACAGTTTCTGGGATCCTTGCCTTGACAGATACAGCCCCAGCAAGCAGAAGACTTTGATCAGCTTCCAGCTGACTGCTCAAGAGGACTTGTTTAGGGCTCAGGCTGTTGTAGAACAGCATGAAAGTAAGTTACTCCATGCATAGGGTCATATGAGAGAGACACATTTTCAGAGAGTAATGACCTGGCTAACACAAGCTCCCTCTACTACTTTGCAGTCCTGAGCTGCTCTTGCTATAAGGAACTTTCCGGTAACTTACTCAAGAAAAATTGTCAAGAGCCAGACTGACTTATCTACCACTGAGAATGAAGTGAGGTGTCCCAAAGGAACTCAATATTAGTACTTCTCTAGCTGAGAAACTGTAGTGGCATTTACTGAAGTACTTTTGCTGCTGTATTTCCTATAATTACTTCTGCAAAACCTAATCTGTTTTGATTGGTATAGGTCCATGGCTAGCAAGGAAGCTATCAAAGCTTCCTTTGGGGAAAGGAGGGGGACAGCTTCACACAAAGAGGTCTTTAAATAAGAAACACACTTTGCAGACTAATTGGCCGGTGCTCAATATATGCTTCTATTTTTGGTTAGCATCACTTAAATACTGTGCCAGCAGAGTTCTGTCCCTCCCCACTTTAACATGTCCTTAATCTTGGCCAGGCTACTTAACATCACCTGTATCCAAATCCCTGCCCTGCATATTACCTTCACTAGAAAAAGTAGAAATCAGCATGAACATGATACAAGTAAAAAGCTAGAAAAGAACTTCTCTCTGTCCCTTCACCCTAAGATGATGCCAGCCAAGGAGCAACCTGTAGCTTGTATGGAGCTGGCAAATTGCCCTTTCGACACAGAAAGCAGATGGGTTATGAGCTACTGGATACTGAAAGGCTTAGACTTACAGAGGGAAGAAAGGACATTGTTTGTTAAAGATACCCCTGAAAATCCTCAACAAAAGGCAACTGTCCATGCTAGCAAGCAGTTCATCTTGATGTCAGATCAATCAAGGCCACTGGTGGTTCAAAGGCTGCTACACTGATGCCTCAGAAGTAGTTGTCCAGTTCATTCCCAGTCCCAAAAACTCTTTCCAGCAATCTGCACAACTTCCCAGTCCACTCAAGAGTCATGCAAGAAACAGCCAAGATGACAGCTGAAGAAATAGGGGTAAAATCTTGGATGAAAGCCAGCAGTTCCCAGAAAACAGATCTTAATTCTGTACTCCATTCCTCCAAGGCAGACTACAGGGCAAGATGCAGTAACCAATTTCTTAGGGGAATGTTAATCCCTTTGGAGAGAAATTGGGAGGAATAAAACATAGGGAGACCACGGAGACAAAGAAAATAACCCTGAAAGAGGTAGATGTAAGGGAGAAGTGACATTTTCAGCTTTATTTCATTTGATTGGACAGAAGCACACGTCAGTTGGGCCTTTTGTTGAAAGCAAGGGAAGACTAGAGATGACAAGGCAAGTGAAAAAAATAACCTAGACTAAAGAACAAATTCACCCAAGAGTTTATGTGAGGCTAAACTAGATCCCTGTACTATTTATGAAACAGAAAAAGACTTAAATGACTGGCTACTTATGAGTAATTATCACAGCTATTATAAAAAGATTTGTTAAGAGAATTTTGGCTGTTATATAATTATCCTATGGGTCACCATCTGTCTTTAAGTCTTCATAAAATTAAACATATGTTGTTTTCACCAACTGCTGTAGTAGATTCACATTCTCACCCTGCTTACGTGCTGCAACATAAGAATTCTATTCATATCATTGGGAATATGTCAGAGACAAATATCCAGTAGTGCTCTGCTAGCAGTTTCTTCTGAAAGCCAGGCCACTTCCTCCCATGTTCAACTAATAACTCGAGGGTGTAGAACTCTCACTAACTCATCATAGATATCAATCATCAATTGTCCATTGCTTTGCTGCAGCTTTCCTTTGGCAAGAGACTCATGATCTGAAGTATTAAGGGATGCTTCAGGTATTCTTAGCTTTTTTTCTTTTTCCCTCTCTCTCTTTTTCAAGTTCTGGAAGAAGACAACTCAGAACTTTAACTGCTCCAAGAGTTCCCGTCTATAAAACAAGATCCTCTGGGGCAGGTTCCTACCCCATCCCTTTGGGCAAGGTGTTACTAGCGAGAACTCTCAACACTACTCATAGTCAAAAGTATATATTCATTTTCCTCCCAGTAAATATTGCAGATGTGGGCCAAAGGGTTTCAGAATTAATAGAGAGGAAGGAAGAGGGGATAACACATTTAGCACCTTCTTTGTACTCTTGCCAGCAGGTCAGCAAAAGTTTGAAGATTACCATTTGAGTGGCGGTACAAGAATTGTCACACAGACGTGCCATCTTTCAGCCCACTGGTGGGGGATGGTACAGGAAAAAAATTTTGCACAATTCAATATATCCCTCCTCCCCCGCAAAAAAAAACTAGTTTTAAGTAGTCACAAATTAAGCTGGCTGCTTACATATCCCTTGCTATTTTGGGATACCAGTGTTAAAAAAAAAAAAAAAAAAAAAAAGAAAAGAAAAGAAAAAAAAACCACCACCACACACAAGCCAAAACAAAATTAGTGGTTGAATCAAGGAACCGCATGGAAGAGCTGGCTGAACTCTCCAGAAACAAGATCACATACAGTATAAAATATTAAATAGAATTCTTTACCCATACCTGCATGTAGTTTTCAACTCAAGAGCCCTCAGTTGTATCAGAGTTGATACAATTTGTCTTAGCCACTAGGACAGCAACAACACAATTAGCTGAAGTGGGCTGTCCCTCTTTCCAAGTGCTTACAGAAGGAGCAACACAACCTCAGAAATTGTGCAACCAAAGTAATCAGATTTCATTATACAAAAAATTGCAGAACAACCACTTTTTTAAAGTGATGACTGGCAATTAAGAAAACTGCCAGATATAAAATAATCTTAATTAAAAATTGAATAAACTGTTGATTGGGCACTATACTAGAATCATTAACATGTTAGAACTGATGACAAGTCCTCCAAATTTAAGCCTCCTATAGAAAATTGGCTATAAGACTTTAAACAAAAATGTGCAATGCAATACACCAAAATTATATAAATGAGTAGAAACAACAGTAACTTGATTCCAACACTGGACCCTTTAGGCAAGAGTTATGAAATGTGTCTTACACAGAGCCACACATGCTAACCAGTATGGGGGAAAATTATCTTCACAAGCCACCAGCTGCAGGTCTGAGAATTACACTGCACTTACTTTGTGTAGCCACATATATGATTAATAAGTTTTTTTAAAAGTAGAATTGCACTCAATTGAGAAGGAACAACACAGTCTGTGTGGCAACAGCACTCAGCCTGTTTTTGTTCTGCAGGAACAAAAGGAAATTACAAGTGCACAACCCAAGGATGGAGCAGGAGCTCTCTGGCTACTGAGCCTGCAGCAGGTGGGTGAAGAAGGCACTCTCAGGCTACCTGCAGTGCTTTCCATCCAACACTGATCAACTCAACACACTACAATTTCTGTTATTGGCATGAGGTGGCTTAAGACCACGCAGTGCTCACCTCACCCTTCCTGCTGCAGTCCAGTAAGTCTTACTGTGTCAAATACAGACCTGGGTGGCAAAGGGAGCTACAGAGACACTCTTTTATCTTCCCCCACCTCCAAGCTGTGGTGATGTGTTCCTTCATGGCATTCCCTAGACATCAGCCCAATTAAATCAGTCTGGGCTCAGCACTGGGACACTTGGCCCCAAGAGACCCTTTATTTTATGGCATTGGGCAGCACAGAAGGGACCAACTTATCAGTCTGCTATCAGGAAATCTACCCTATTAAGAGATGCTTCTGGCAAATCTCCATCAATTCTTTCCCTCTTCCCAGATCCAAATAAGCTTGTAATTGTTTTGCATTTCACCACTCCAAGAGTGAGTATAGAAGAAGGCACGAGTTGTGGAAGTTTTTCAAATCCTCTCCAACCTTCAGCATCCCCTGGTTAGAGCTCTTCAATATCTAATGGCAAACTAACCGGGTATGGTTTCATGATCCAATCTGAATACATATTAAGTGCTTATGGTTCTATCAATAGTATTGTGGCTGGGGCGGGCAGTGGGAATAGCTGTACATCCAGTGCACCCAGCAAACTGCTTCACAGTGTTACAGCTTAAGAACTGCGATACAAAGTAGACATTTACAATACTCTACTGTAACCTAAAGGGCTAAAATAATTCCACTTGCCAATGCAGTACCTACTTAGAAGACCAAAAAAAACCAACAACCAACCCATACCCAAAACCCCAGAGACAAGATCATCTGCAGACTGACACACTTTTTTCAAACACCTTCGCTATTAATACTAAGTTTGCCCATGTTAATCCCTTTCTGAAAACACAACATTTCTAAGACATTGTAAATTAATCTCCCCTTTGGTTACCAGCTGAATTAAGAACCACAGCAGTAAACACACCACACAGAGCAACAGTCATCTCTACTTAGGATATAACGTGCAGCATAAAACCATTTGAAAAAGTTCTTCAGTTAATGAATGATCATCAATATCTAACAGCAAACTTGCTGAGCTTCAGTTTTTCAAATCACATTCCTTGTAGGCTTCATTCTCAGTTACAATCACACTGAACTCCCATAAAGCAAAGCCTCTGGAACAGAAACTGTTGTGTGAGGAGGGGAATTCAGGAAAGCCTGTTCCCCTGACTGCTGCTGCTACCTCTCCCCAGCCACAGAGTTGTCACGGTACAGCAAAGCAGCAGCAGAGCAGTCCGGGGACTGCCAGCTTGGGGTAACTCCCATGGCAAGAAGGAAATGGATGCTGCATGACCTTTGTATTAAAAAGTTCGACCTTCAGTGACGATACATACACTCCAATTTGATCAATAAGCACAGGACTGGAGCACAGCAGTATTTCCAATGTATGAATAAAATCATCCCAAGTAAATGAATACCAGGGAACAATACTTCGATTCAGCAATAAATCCATCGTTAGAAAAAGATTATTTCTTTATCACTAGCTGCTATAAATGTATTTTGACCAGCACCTGTTGATCTCGAGATTGCTTTGCTTCCCTACAGATTATTCAAAGAAGGTGGAAAACAGTTTCTTTGAAACACAACCCAAGAAAAAATTACAGCATTGAATCTCAGCTCTTGTGAAAGGTTTTTAAATTTACTAAATTTACGTAAATTTACCATTATGCTGTCATGTAAAACAGGCTTTCAATAGCCTCAGTGCCAGTACGTCTCCCACAATAAAACAACTCCTAGCAGATTCAAAAGTACAACTTCTGGGAGAAAATATTAAGAAGGTCTCACTTCAGCCAATTAGAACAACCCATTCACTATAAAAGCAAGAGTACTGGACTTTTCACAAGCAGGTAGCTCTGCTGCTCTTGTATATGAGAAACAAGCTCTACCACATCACTCCTCCCAGCAGTGCTGCTTCTTTCCTTGAGGTCTGCAGAAAGCATGAGCAGCTAAGAGTGGTTAGTGAGGGTGACAGGAGAGCCTTGCAGGTAAAGAAAAGTACACCTAGCCATATCTTAAGATGAACTCAAGATCATGGATGAACTAGCAACAAAAGAACCTTTGCAACAAGACGTATTCCATCTGCTGCTTCAAGAGCATAGGGTCATATTTCATTCTAAGTCATTGCAGGAAGAGCACATCCCTAAGAACAGGGCAGAAATACAGTGTTTGAAGCTAATCAAAGAAGCACTGGAAAGAAGTGACTCATGAGTGAGTACAAACATCAGCCACTCTAAGCTCAAAGTACAGGCAGAACACAAAGCTCATACATCATCATCAGTAGGTTTGGGTGCCCCTGTCTCATTCAAAGAGCTAATAAAGTGAAAGGGCTGTGCACCAGCTATGTAGAGTTTCTCTTGGCAACGTTCATGCATTTAATTCATGTATTACATACTTTATCAGGACAGGTAAACATTGGTACTGCTCAAGAACCAGCATTAATGTTCCAAGTTAATAGCAGACTACCACATTGCCACACTTATCTGTCAAATCTGTGCCAGCTAAACACCGTATGGGTGCATCTAGATCTCCAAGCCCATCTTCTGTTTGCTTCTTTCAGGGTGTGTGATCTCACATTTTGCATGAGAATGCAGGAGAGGTTATTCTCGACTACTACATCAATTAATTTCTTTCTTACTATTACAAAGCTATCATTCATCATTAAGGGTAGTGACACACTGGAACAGGTTGCCCAGAGAAGCTGTGGATGCCCCATCATTGGAAGATGTCCCTGCTCATGGCAGGGGGAGTAGGACTAGATGATCTTTAAAGGTCTCTTCCAACCCAAACCATTCTATGATCCTATGATCATGACTACATGTCAACAATGTCACCTACACTGCAGTAAATTCAAAACACCAATTCTCTCTTCTCTGCAGTGCTGCTAAGGATAATCTGGTACAGAGGTAGGAGGACCTTCCTGCCCTATCCCATTCAGTATACATGCACTAGCCATTGTGCAAGCAAAAGAAAATCAAGCAGTAATGCAATCCTCACAAAAAATCCCTAGAAATTTCAGGTCAAAATAACACAAACCACACGTTACTCTGCAGGTCAATCACTCAACTCTACTTCTAAACGTATAAAGTGAAAATGCAGGTCACATTTGAAAAAAAGCTCAAAGCAGGTTGCAAAACAATGCTGAAGTGTGGATTTACATGGCATGGAGAACTGCTGATCTACTGAAATGAAGCAAGCAACAAAATGAAAGCTCATTGTCTAATTATACTAATATACAGCAATTTACTTGAGAGAGAAAAAAAGGATTATGTAGTCCTGCAGCAAGCAACTTGCATTAAATGGAGAGAAAAAAAGAGCTGAGGACAAGCAGGAACTACAGGTAGCTAAAAAGCAACTATAGCAAAACAGATTTGGTACTCCCATTAATAACCACCATCTTCAATAAACTTGTCAAACATCCACAAATTATCACATCTGCATGCAAAAGAAGGCTTTTTAAGTTTCTACCATTTCAAATTCACTGCACCGTTGCATTTAGCTAGCAAGCAGAAATCCGTGACAACAACACAGAGCAGCTCCACCATGTTCTCTTACAGTTGATCCTGATTTTCCTTTCAAAGGTCACATGTATGCACTTACTGATGTCCTCTCTGGGCAGGGTTTAGTCTCTGGTTATGCAAATAATTTTTCATCAGCAACAGATCTTAAGCCTCAGATCTTCCTCAAGGCACTAGCACTAGTCTTTCTTTAGCTGTTCTCTAAATGGGAACTACGAATTATGTAGTTTTTAAAGGAAACAAAATAAGACATAAAACCAAAAAAAGCTTTATGTATGTTTCCAACCTATATCATTTCACCATTTCAGTTTAGAGAGCTGTCAAACCAACATTTATGCCAGTACAATTAACAATGTCACCTACCAGCAGGTGGTGAATCTGCCACCAAGACAGTCAGTCACTTCATATTACACCTAGCTGAAACTCACTGAAATTTTTCTGGAAGTAAGGATGCTCCTCAAAACAAACTAAGCATCATTAAAGGGGACAGGATTTTCTATGTTGCTCTGCAAGGAGTTATTGAATGTAACTGGAAGTACCAGAAAAAACAGTATTACTAAACCAAGATTTGCAGCTTAAGAGTCCTAATAACCAAGTACTTTGAATTAAAGCAGTAGACGTGTCATTCACACCTCATTGCTGTCTTGCGGATCTCTTCTGCAGGGACTAGAACACACTTGACAATGATCCAGATGCAACACTTAAGCATTTATTTTGCACACACAGCACTTGGCACAACTAAAGTTTTGATCAACAGATCACAGTCATCAGTGCTGAAGAAAACAAAGAGAACCAGCACACTTGAGAAGAGTCCTTATTTTCTGTTTCTCATACCACCACCTGTCTCTAAGCCCTTCAACACCCTCAAAGGAATCCCAGTGAGGAAAGTAATCTTTTCCAGTAGGCACTGCCACATGCAATTTACTCCATGCCATGGGACCCCACTAACACTACAGCTATTGTGAGAATACATTCTCACATCATCAGTGCCAGTTTACATTAATCTGGGACAGCAGCAGCCACTGCTTGACACTGCTCTTTTAGCTGGCCACCAGTTTCATTTCCTCAGAGCACCTGGTTTCCAAAACCTTAGAGAAAAGCTAATTTTAGCAGTGGTGAGAAATCTTAACAGATTTCAGAGACCCTGTGATCAGGCTACAATGCCATTTTCCACATTTCTAAATGTCTAATGGGCTTCTCCGTGGTCCCTATGGATGTAGGCTAGGAATACAGCTCAGGGCAACAGCCCACAGAAGACCATTTGGGTTGTTCTTATCAAGCTACAGGAGATAACAAACAGAAGGGGAAGCAAAGGGAAATCACCCTGCAATATAACCACCAAGGTGGAATGACATTTGGAGTGACAGCTTCTTTATGTACACATCTGCCCCTTCCTAATCAAAGATGTAGCCCAGATCTTCAAAGCTGAACTTCTTTAGAAAAAGAAAAAAAAAATGGATAAAATTTCCTGTGCTCATGTCATTAAGTATATGATGAAAAGCATAGTAAAACTAAATTCAATTGCAACTTTTAAGTGTGAAGTATCCTAATGCTGCATCAGAGCTCCTCCAAGATTTACACTGCACTGTGGAACAGCTAGGATAACTCTACAAGGACAACTCCACTACAGGTTTTTGGCTTTTATTGTGAGAATTGATTCAAATAACAATAACCAGATGCTCTAGTTATGTAATGAACTCTTAAAACATTTCCACATGTATTTTCTACAACAGTTGAGATCTTGCCCTAAGTGACACATTTGGTTGTTCCACAGCAGAGAGTGCCTTTACTCTGCATTCACGTACACAATCAAATACTGCTTTACAAAAGCAGCCGAAATACACTACGTTTCAAAGTTTTTATACTTGCTTACAAGTGCTCTGAGAGCAGCAACAGATGTGCATGGCATGTACTATTAAGAAAAAACACACTAAGTAAGTGAAACAAAAGAAATAAAGTATTAAAGATCCAACAGATGGGAATGCTTAATGCAGAGACAGAAGTTACAGCCCTATTTGCAATTGTCACTTCGGTCATCACCACCTCCTTCTACCTTCTCTCAGAAAGTGACCAGGAGGAAGGCAACAGAGGCAAGCACTGGGTTTGGGGAGGGGAGGGTGTTGAGCATTTTAAAAGAAAGCAGCTCGTAATGGTGTTAACTAATGTACCTATGGAACATGGACTCTTATTGTTGATGTGGCATGCTGCAAAATTTGCCACAGTCACTGCTCACAGGCTTTAACTTAATCCCAACTGGAATAGCAAGAAAGATCCTCCCTGCCAGATGCTTGGCCTCTCCATTTTTGCAGTTTTAGTTGATGCATCCATGGGTGTTAATAACCAAATAGCCAAGACAAAGTTCTCCCCAATACGCTGCCACAGTCAGTGGGGGAACAGCAAGCTAACCAGCAGCTTCTCATGAATGGTTTATTCATTCACATGCCAAGTATTATGCAAAGGGACAGTTCAGCAATAGGTAAATGGCTTGGGCCATATAATCCAGATATTTTACTACTTCAAGAGATCTATGACAGAGATCGATTTTTTCTCTCCCTCTCTCCAGTCCTTAGAGCTGAAAAACTGTGTGAGAACTAGGTGGGGGTTATGTTTGTATTGAAACCTGAAGTTGTTTGCGTACTATTGAGTCTAGCTGTTGAGAAAGCCTTATTTGATGTGCACAAAGTCAGCCAAGAAGATCAACAGTTCCACTGGCACACAGCTCTTGCAAGAGGTCAAGATCACATCAAGTACAGCTGCTTTTACAAGAACTTGAATCAGTTACTTAGAGGGATTCTAAAAAATAATGCTTGTGTCTTCAAATTTGGTTTCAATTTGACTATGTTCACTGGTAACCAGTGAAGCGGTGCCGTGGCATAATGCATTCTCAGTTCAGAAAAGTTGGCACGTGAAGAGCTCAAAGACTTGTAAAATCTGTCATTACTAGTAGTCAGCCATCTTTTTGATCAAGTACAAGTAGGAACAGGTACTCATGAACAGCAGTTGGTGGTATTGAAGATCCTGAGCAATGTCAGTTACCTGTTTTCTTTCCACTAGGTAAAACCACTTGATAAGTCACATGACCACTTGGGGAGACCACCATCTGATCCATTTGCAGAACTCACCACACAGAACCAGAACCTCCCCTTAACCCCAAAATGAGCTCCTTTTTTTTTTTTTAAAAAAAAAAAAGCAACATAATTTCCTTTCCTTCACTAAATATGCTCTGTCTTAGGAATCCACCAGAAAGGATAGCATAGACATGGTACTGAGGGACATGGTTTAGTGGTGGACTTGGCAGCATTAGGTTTACAGTTAGACTCAATGAGCTTAAAGTTCTTTTCCAACCTAAATGATTTTGTGATAACCTTGGATACCTTGGCTTTGTAAGGCAGTATGAAGATTACTGTACTGCCGCTTCCCCAACACCAAGCAGGAAAAATTTGTGAATAAAACTTCGGAATGTGTAGAAGTGTCCCAAATGGCATATAGTAGAGGTCTGAACTTCACCAGGTCACACATGAACATTGATGCATGTCATATGTTCTTGCAACAGTGAACCTTCACAGAGCTGTGACTGTACTTGCTCAAGAGCTAGACTGAAAGCTCTGCGGTTCACCACCTTCCTACTCTGCACAACTGTAATAATCATTAATAGCTGAGGCAGCAGCCACAAGAGCAACTCCCCCTCTTGGCAGAGCTCAAAAGAGCCCTCTCCAGCCTCCAGCAGCAGCCAAGCATCACAGATTTGTGGCTTTATGAGCTAGAAGGCCTTGCCACTGCCAGATGGATGCTCTTCTAGACTGTTGGAGATGTACTTGGTTAGGTCTTCACTCTGCTTCACTGTCCCTTTACCCTCAAGTTCTTGCACTGAAGGCAGTCTTACTTTCAAGACTTCACATTTTTATTTTAAAAAAACAAACAAACAAAACCCCCACACTTTAGCAAGATTTTCAAGGTCTTATATGTGCCTTCACTGGAGTTTATTATCAAAAAGTGTTTAGCCTTTTGAAAGTTACAACTCTTAGGGGAGGCAGTAAGCATGCATTATATCCATATTACTGGCAAATATGGACAAAGAATTAGCTCTGCTGGATTCCAAACCCAAAAGCAGTAACAAACCAACCAAGGTCCATTCCCTAGCACACCCTTTTATTTTGCTCACCTTTCTAGGAGGCTCATGATCATAACCGCTACTGTTAGTTATTTGTCCTTCCCTCTGGAAGGGGCTGAATAAAGTCATGAAAAATAAAGCTCAGGCAGGGAATTGTGGAGCTACATGGATTTATCTCATGCTGCCACAATTCCCTTCTCAGCGCACTGTGGACTAACAGAAAAGGAAAATGATCAGAAGAACACCTATCAAGACCTGAAACAACAGCAAGAAAGAAATGAACTATCAAATTGCAAAGATGCAACAAGCTCTTCGTCTCCTTAAGCACCTGCATGTACATGGGGGCAGGATCGCCCACCCACAGCAAGCCACAGCCCCAGAGCCATACAAACCACACAGCCTGCAGCACACAACTCGGGCACAGTGATGTGTACTCAAGAGATTGACACCACATGCTACATGCTCGCTCAGTTCAAGCAGTTCAGAAACAGCAGAACAAGTCACAAATTACAACAGACACATCTTTAAGTTACCCACACAACTGATCATCGGTCCCTACATGACAGTTTTGTAAGCCAGCGTAGAAAGACCAAAGGAGAACCGTGCAACACTTTCAAACCTAAGAACTCCTCCCTCTTTGTCACACACTACCAAAAGCTCACAGATCCCCCTTATTCTTTCTCCTCCGATTTGCTCAGAATTCTCAAAACTCAACATCACTCCACCCACCATTCTCATTAGTTAACCAGCCAGTTCAACCAGCGAGCCAGTTTCTGTTGAGTTTTCTTTCACCACTCAGTAAGATTCAGCATTACCAATCCCAAAACCATTCCCACCACCACAGCTTCAAAATTAACATTGCAACAATTACACCTATTTCTTTTAATGTTGCAACAATAAACATTGGGCTAAAACAAAAAAAATCACCACAGCAGCATGACAAATTGAAGACAATTTTTACATTTAAAAAAGGTTTCCCACCCCTCTCTTGAACTACTCCATTAATATAAATACCATTTCCTGAAGTTCACTCTAACCCCAAAATCTACACTATTGTTTCTACTCCTGAAAATTCAAAGTAAAACACTTTTAGAAATATGCATCTGCATGGTGCTCAGCAAGGATGACAGAAACAACTATTTATTAGTTACTCATTCAGTTTCTTTTAGCACGCCTTGAATGGGAGCATATATAGTAGTTCTACTAGACAAGCCATTACAACACAGATACTCCTACTGAGGAAAATATAAATACATTGAAGAGTTGCACAGCAGTGTGAAACACACCCTTCTGCTATTTTGGTTAATAAAGATGTTTTTGAAAACTCCAGCTCCTTCCCCTTTAAAGCCTTCCATCTACAAAAGAACAATGCTTCAGACAGGCAGCAGTCTCCATATAATAGATGTTCTCTACTATACCAGGGCATTTGTTTCCTAGGAAACAAGTAAAAAAAAAAAAGACAAAAAGTATCCAGTATGTTAAATATGCAAATAAACTAGGTCATACCAGTCATATTTTACTCATTGGAGCAAAGAATCCACAACACATTATATTTTGGAGTACAGGATTAGTTTTTCCATAACTGCTCAAAACTAAATGTTCTTTATTTTTCCACAGGCACCTCTGAAGTACACTGCTTTTTAGGAATAAATGCAAGATCAGCAAGGAAGGGCTTTACTTAAAGCATGAAAATACATGTTGTTTTAATGCCAAAAAAATTATCCTTAATTCAAGTGTTTTCTAACTAGCCAGCTATCTGCATAGCCTACCAAATTCTGAGCAAAGCATTGCCAATAGCAAGTCACAACAAAGCCTATTATTCCAGTCCAAAACCTTACCAAATTCTAGGCAAGTTTCCACTGTGCTTGTCTATAGCCCATGAGAGCTCCAGTCTTAGAGTAATTGGCTTCTTAACACACAGACCAGGCCAAGCCTCACTGGAGTAGGAAGTAGAGGAAACAGAACAGAGCAAACTATCCTTTTGAACAACACTTTTCAGTGTTCTGAAGGTAATATATCAGCAGTTGTTTCCCAAGCTCCCATGAAAAAAACTGGAGAGGGTTCAGGGAAGGGTGAGCAGGTCAGTCTCAACAACAACAAAGAAAATAAAACAAAAAAAAACAAAAAACACACCCCACCCAAACCAAAAACCCAACAGTTGCATGCCCCATTCTTTCTTAAAAATGCCTCCCAATTCCTACTGGTTTCCAGGGAATTTTTATTTCAGAGAAGAAAACCAAGGTGCACAAGCACAATAGCATATTGTTAGTAACTTGCTCTTCATTATTACATTTGGAATGACATGTCAAGAATATGCTTGGTCAGAAGGAGAAGCACAATTATTTATATTATTACAGCACCTGCACTAGTACCCACAGGAAACACAGACTAGTGCAGTCAACCCAAACCAAGCATCGTCACAAAACTCAAAATCTCCTATCAGCCTGTTCGAAAGTATGGCAATCACCTAACACAGTATTAAATGAACAAAGTATCTTATGTCATGGAAGGGCCACACCAGCAAGCTTAAAAACTGTCAGCTGAGTCATATCAGTATCGGTTCACAGAATAATGAATTCTACACTGTAGCTACACACTCCCTCTCTGACACTGAGCTACTGCTAAAAGAGTCTTTTCAGCCCATATTAGACAGGGAGCTGTAATAAAAGTGTGCTGGTCATAACTGAGAGTGGAAAGAATATTGCCTGAAAGAAAAAAAGCCACCAATGCTATTTATATTGCTTCTACAATCTTTGCAAATCACAGTGTGACAGTAGGCAATTACAGTCTACCAAGTACTTCAGGTACTGTTCCTCTTTGCTGATTTCCCAGCCTGCAGAAGAGACTAGCAGGAACAAAGGTGCCCTCGTGAACTCTTGACATATGTTTTGTTAGTTATGGTATTAAATAGGAAGAGGATGCAGATATGCTGCTCAGCCCTCTTCCTCACCTTTAAAGGATAACACAAACATAAAGATATGCCAAAAGTTCAGGGAAACGTTATTTATTTAATTAGCCGGGGAAAGACAGGGAGGAGCTTTAAACAAAAGCCAATCTTCTAAACCCACAAGAAAGTCAAGCAACAGTGGTTCACAAAAATGTGTTCAAGGATGATACAATTTCAGAACCAAAAAAAGAAGTGAGCACCATCAGCTAACAGGAATGGTAGAACTCCTCCAATTAAATTTACAATTCCTTAGCAACCTTTTTGGGTATCTCACTACACCCTGGACTCTCTCTTCCAAAACATTCTTGGACTGATCAGAATGAAGCAGAAATTTGTATTCCTTCACATCACCACAAACAGCAAATCAGTGCACAGAATACTTCTCATTCTCTCCATGGAGAACATTTACTGTTTGAAAAAAAATAAAAAATAAAGGAAGAGTCAACACATGGTTAAAACAGCAACTCTCCACAAGAGCAGCTAACAAAGAAAGATCAACTTACTCAATCCAAGCACCAGTTGGCAAGTTCACATTACAGGCCCACTATGGTTTGCACCAGTTGCAGTGGGGTTACCAGGAAAGAGCTACCAATGGCTACAGAAGTACCCTGCCACTGCTCCTCAGCAAGGATGCTGCATGGACACTTGCTTTCCCACTCATTCTGCTGTATGTGACACAGAAATACAGGATGCCATCTTACAGGACTATTCATCTGACATCTGCTAATAGCACTAAATTTACTGAAGAAAAAAAAAAACAACACGTGTGCATTTGTTTGCTTTCATGTAACAGTTTACTTGCAAAATGTTGTCCCCTTGCCCCACCACCAAGGTAGATTTCATTTGCCTTATCAGCATGATAAAAGGAACAGCATGAGCAAGTCCTGCTACTTCCCTCTCTCCAAATCTATAAAGTCAATTATATAAATCAAGACATTTTAATGTAGCACAACTGTGGATTAAAAAGTTCTAAGCTTAGGCATCTTTTGTTTTTAGGTTTTCACAGTGCAGAGTATTATTAAGTATGACAAAATGGAATAGCCTATGTATTCATTCAGGAATTACCACTGGTATGTGTTCTTTGCTTCCAGATTTGGGGAATTAGACAAACAGTTAACAGCTTGATCCTGAACACCATTCAGATCCCTTTAGTGAATCTTCCTACTCTTCCTGTGAGCAAGAAGTCACCAGTCCCATTATAATCCTCCTCACCTGACCTAACAGCAGCATAATTCTATTCTGATCGATGGTTGTTGAATATAAATTTCAATTATCATAATAAGTGAAATCTGCTGTAAGAGTAATTACTTTATTAAAAGTTAAAGGCTAAAGAAGGTACTGCAAAAGAACTTTTTTCCAGGGTGGGCTTTTTTTTTTTTTTAATTAGTAAGACAGTTTACCCAAGGCAGGGAGGGAGGGAAGGAACCTTTTTCCCACTGGTCTTGGAAGAATGTTCACCTGAGCATGAAGTTTAAAGAAAGGGACCTTTTGATCCTGTTTGTCTGCCACTATAAGCACCATACATGTGATTAAATATATGGGGACATTAACCCTGCTACTCTTGCATCTTGTTACTGCATGCATCTGCATTAGGCATTACTGAAGATGTTCCAGATACCTAATATACAGGGAACTAAAAAACAAGCCCCAAGAAGCAGCTACCCTAATCATTAGCAGGCAGTCTGGCAAGGCCACTGTTTCATTAAGCAGCAAGGAAGCAGATAAAGCACTCAGTAGTTGATTCCAGAGGTATTTCGTTCAAAGATATTAAAATAAATCTGATTACGGAGGTAGTAATGGCATTTTGTTCTTGTTAAGTCCACTTGGTAGACAGAACAGCAATTCTATGGTAGGTCCCATGATTATTTCCAAACATTACTATATTCTTATACAATTTCCATAATTACTATGATACTTTAAAGGAAAAATTTAAAACAGGGCAAGTTTTCAAAGAGCACTTACATGATTTAGAAACCTCTGATTAACATTCAACATGGACTTTAGTGTGCTGTATTAGCAATGAGAAATTATCAGCCTCCATCAATGTGAAATCACTTTTGATGACAGCCACAGCTTACACTACTTTTGAAAGTTTTATCAAATTCTCTTTCCTCTAAACTAAGCCTTTGCAAATTAGGACCCTTTTTCCACAGTACACAAAGGCAGTGTCACTGATTACAGGTAGGACTCTCTAAGTGCTTGAAGCCTACCCTTGTCCAGCTAAGGCCTAAATAACTCTTTACAAAAGAAATTATTTGATGGCCACACTTAGCTTCATTAAAGAGCTCTGGAAAAATGTTGTCAAGACTGTTCCCTCCAGAACGCACTCAGAAGATGCAGATAATCAGACCAATACTTTTCTTAAATGCTCCAATGGCCCAGTCAGAACTTAAGGCTTACAATTACTGCATTCCAAAAGAGGACTGAGGGGTAAAAAAATCCACTCAAATTGAAAAGACTTCAGTTTTGAAGAAAGAAAATGAAATGGGTGGAAACACCTTCATGGCTTAACATGCTCTCCTGAAAATTAAAAGAGGATGTGAAATTCACATACAGAGGTAATCAATATATTTACACTCAAATTATGGTTTTTAAACTATTTTCCAAGAGGCAATCTGATTAAATCAGAAAGATGGTTGCATTGCTGCAGAGGCTTGCATTTGAAGCCAAAACATATCTACATTAAAGGGAAACCATTGAGTCATTGCACAAATCTTGGAGATCCTCCATATCCATAATCCAGAGAGCAGTAGATCAGACAAGTAGAAGACCAGACTAACCCTGCATTGAGGACTAGCTGACAAGTACATAAACAGAAATACAAAGGAACAGTTTCTTATGTTTTACATGACTTTTCAGGGACTAAAGATGAACCGTTTACTGAAATGCTTTTGCTTAGGCCTGCCTTACAATTCTGAGAATGCCCTGAAGAGAAATCCATCATAACAGGAGCTACAACGCAAAGGGATGCAAATTTAACATGGATTTTTCCATTCCATGGGGAAAAAGAGAAAGAAAAAAAAGAAAAAAATTTCAAAGAGGGTGGAAAAAAACCCAACAAACACTCAAACAAAATATTAGTCAGTTTAATTTTTTCCCACAAAGACATTGGAATTCAGGCTCTGGATGAAATACATAAATAGGAGGACTAGCAAAAATATGAGCAGTTGCCCTTAGAGAAGAATATTCAACACGATTGGCATGAGCCAAATGCTGGTGCCCAATATAAGCCAAACCAGCCTGCAGGGCCTACAGCAGGAAAAAGCAGAGAAGAGGTGGGCACAGTTACTTTAATAAAAAGATTAATAATAAACATCATTATCACCACCACTACATATCACCTACAAGGAAGCAGCCTCACATACAAGCATATTGAGCTGAAGAACATCTGCTATGTCAGAGACACACAGGGTAAAAACAAAACAAAACAAACCCCCAAAAACACACATACACAGTTGGGTCAGGAAATCTACATAGGCAATTTTGTGGCATTCCATCCCACCACCAAATAGCTCCCTCTCCACCCTGTGGGAGTTAAAGACCCCCTATATAAACATTGTAAGACACCAGGCTTCAAGAAAATAAAAACCCATCAGAGTAAACACTCACTGCTGTGCCCTCAGTCACACACACACACAATGGCAACACAATGGTTCTGCTGTTTCTAACACTCTGCCTGCCCTCATGGGGAGATGAGAACAGAAATTAGCCCTGTATCTTCAGCAGCCACAAAAAGAACAAAAATAGTCCCTCTTCTCCAGGCAGTATAAAAAGGAAAGACTTGAGCTTCTGATGAAACCCACACTGCTAACTCTTTTCTCTGCAAACTGCTCCAGTTACTCAAGTATATAAAACATTTGGAGTGACTGGATTGCTGCTCCTATTCAGCCCAGTGGTAAAAGACTGTGACTGATACAAACGCAGAGGAAATTCTTGAGAAAAAGAAGAAAGTCAAGTGAAGATGATGTGGGAAGGTCTGATCTGCCATTGCAGTGTCAGCCAAGAGTAGCTACAGGAGATCTTTGTATTTTAATTTATGCTCTCTCAGTCAGGCTAAGGAGCCGCAGCTGCTGCAGTAAAAGCAGAGAACGCATGGCTGTCAACAGAGCAGACAGGAGGGCAGTCCTTATTGCCTCCTACCCTGTGGAGAGAAGAAAGATAGTAGGAAAAGATTTCCCCAGCAGGGACCCCTCACTGTAAAAACAGATTCTGGCTGGCAAGAGCAAAAGCTGTCCCCTTCAACGAGCCTCAGCAGTATTGGTATGGAGCAGAAATGGAAAAACAGAACCAGGAAAAAAACCAAATATATATATACACACACACACCCAAACATACCTGTATATATATATAAAAATAAACATCCTAACATACTGCTCACATTGGATTTTATTAATGCTAGTAGGAACCCCATTTGCTAGCAATTAAACCTAGGATTATACCTAGCCTGAAGCATTAGATCCAGTTTGCAGGATGGGTTTGTTTCTCACTCAGTAGAATCTATCATATCTAAGATTAGGGCATGATGCAGAACAGTTAGGCAGCAAGCACCAAGTTGGGGGGGCAGAGAGGGAACAACTCTTTGCTGCTGCCAAGAAAACATGAATTAATCCAATTACTTCACATATATACATATATCTAACAAAACAAAAATAAGCCAACCCAAAAACCCACAAAACTACACACTCAAAAACTTAAGAAAATGGAAAGTATCAACCAAACAAAATAACACGCCTTTAAATGCTAAGCCTTAGAGTGTTTTGTTCCACTGTCCAAGTTTTCATTGAAGTACTTCTAAAGCAGATCCTCATGCAGCAAATAAAACAGATTTCAGGATAAATAGCTACCAAACTGTTTTCTCAGGCCTTTTTTTTTTTTTTTTTTTTATTTAAGATTTCTTATAGCAACAGGAATTTAGACTAAAAAGTTGTTTACCTGGAAATCCAATTCCTGATGGGATCAGATCACGAACGTGAGCCTTGGGAACAAAGACTTACAAAGGCATTCAGAAGCACTTGTTTATTATTTCTTAGTAAAACAAAAAGTCTTAGAACTCTGTAAGCTTATTATTTTTTTTATATTTTTTTCAAGCCTAGTAAACTAGCTTAAATCTGAAGTCAGCCTCTGCATAGTCAGCTAGCTTTAAAGGATCTGATATTTTTTGGCCAGAGTCATACCATCAGGTTATGTTGCTATCTTGCCTATCTCTTGTCATCTTCATCAACCAGTAAATAGTAGTAGTCAACCATGCTGCTTAGGTTCTTCCTCCCTTCCCATGTCTATTATGCAAGTAGACAAGTCTCACATTTTATTTATCAGATGTCAAACACTGTGGTATAACCTAAGATGACTTCCATAAATTTGTCTTGATTAAAGAATTTGCTTGGGCTACAATACAACCTTAGGGACTTGGGGATGTCACGCTCACAAAGCACTAGTGACTCCACTGTACTGTCTGGCCACTGATTTATGTTACGCAACCCCTCAAGATCAGAGTCTTAGCACAACATTGGTCTCTGCTTCAGAGACAGCCTAGACAGCAGGCAGCACTCCCTAAAAGCCACAGATTTGCTTATGGACCTACTAAGGGCCCAGACAAGCAAGGAACTTTCCATCTTTCCTTCCAAAATAATGGATAAGTGCTACATTTGAGCTTTTATGTTAAAGCTAAATACTAGAGTCTTCCAAAAGAGTAATCAAAGGAAGGAACAGTCTGATGCCTGCAGATTCACCTGCCCATCACAGAATTCTCATCCCTCATATACTATTTTATTACTGAATAAGGATCCACCGTAACCAATGGCAGAATTAAATAAGAATTTGAGGAGTGTAGGCTTGCTTGTTTCTTCCTTTTGTGAGGCGGGGGAAAAGAGGATCAAAAAGGACAGAATTTCAGGCAATCGCAATGCTACATAAAAAACACCAACTACATACCTTGCTGTTAAACATGGCCTGGGCTGAAAATGGATAATTCATTATAATTGGAGAAGCTGTGTAAAGATCCAGCTAGGTCACCATCTGGAAACTTAGAGCTCATCTTCCCAGAAGCAAGCTTTCTCATCTGTGATATCCAGCTGTAGTTGCCTCAGACTGGTACACTTACGTGACTTTACATGCCTCCAACATTTGTAATTCAACCGTATGAACTACTGAAAAGGAAGGTATCCAAAATTCATTTCTTAATGGTATTGTGTGGAAAAGTCAAGGGCAGGGTATGGTGGGGGAGCAGAGAAAAGGTGTTTCGAACTACATTCTTCAGATGCAGGATTTTCATTGTGGTTTCACAGAAGCTAAGCAGATGAACACGAAAGTTAATTGACTCCATGCTGCAGAATGCTTTATTACATATGCCTGTTGGAATTCCACCTCTCCCAAAAGTAAGCCAAAACTAATAGCGAAAAAGTAGAACTAATAACTGGATGTCACATACTTCAGAAAGTTAGAGATTCAAGGACCAACCAGACACGTTCACAAAGAAAAATCCATCTAGGGATACTAAGTACAAAGATCCTAATTCTGGCTCTGACAGGCTGAGGACTCAGAGCATATCCCCTAAGAATTATCACTATCTACCTACCCTGTTCTTACACTTTTCACCAGCTGTCTACCATTGGCCACTGTTCTAAAGATACTAACCTTAACAGACCTTTTGTCTGGTCCAGTATGATCACTGGTATGTTCTCTTTGTTGCATTTCTGAAAAGGTTCTTTGAGGACTGCCTTGACAATGCCACCTTATTTTAGTTCCTTTCTCTATCAGGAAATGCTTCAACCCAAGTGTAATGTTAGATGTCAGGGAGAGAAGAAGGGGAGCTCGACTAGAACACCTCACAGCACATCACCCATAAAAGCTTGAAAACAACTTTCTGTCCAGCCCTGTGCAAGTTTTCATTCTTGCATTGTATCCAAACCTGTTGAGGATTTCTTGGCTGGGTGAGGACATGTGAGCAATCCAGCCTTTAGCTGAGAACAAAGCACAAGCATACAAAGTGCTGAAGCGGACAAGGACGCTGTGTCCTTGTTCGCTGAGAAAAGGAAGATAAGAAGAGCCTCACAAACAACTCCTGGATGCCAAAGAATGAGATAAGCAACCGCAAGATGCCTTGTGAAGAAGCTTGAGCAGCCAATAAAGAATAAGATAGCGCCACGTGAAACGGGATATTGTACCAATCAAAGCATTGTATAAGGCATGTGCATAAGTGCATAGGGTATATAACTGTCCTGAAAGTTGCAGTAAATGGGCTTCACTTGATCACATTGGTCTGTGTGTGATGTCCCCTGTGGATCCTCCGCCGCATAAACCCAAGAATGTTCCTTTTTATTTTAAATGCAGAATGCCCCTTATTAAAGGAAAATATTAATTTATTAGTGTAACTATATCTGAATTTAAATGAATGTTTTAATTCTTCTACATATTCTTAATAAAGTAACATAATTTCTTGAAAATTTCAGAGCCACCTTTAATAAAGCTCACAAAACTACTTCCAATACTCACTTTGAAACTTAGAGTATTACTCCTTTTGCTCCCAGTTTCTTTACCAATGATTATAGTTTGTTATGAACATTTCACAAACAACAATTCCATAACCTCACCCTATTCTCATTCTGAACACTAAGAACTCATTTTGAAATTTTGTAACATTTTACAGAGACCACAAAGTCCAAACTGCTGGCATTTTCTCAGGTTAAGTCAGAAAGAAGACTTTTCATCTGACACTTAGACATTCACCCCAAAGCTCAAGGGAGAAAGAAAAGAGCACACCTTTACCACCCTTCAATGAAGTACAGTAGAAATACCATTCCAGGCAAACTCATACTGGGTCATACTAGACATCTTTATTTGTATTAATGGTTCAGTTTCCATAAATTCTGTAGTAACTGCAGCTCTGCAGATTTCAACATACCTTTCACTACTTTGGCTTTCCTAACTCAGCCTGGTGTTGATCAACTTAAGTCACTATCCCTGGAGGTATTCAAAAAGCACGTAGACAAGGCACTTCAGGACATGGTTTAGTGGGCATGGTTGATGGTTGGACTCGATGATCTTAAAGGTCTTTTCCAACCTAAATGATTCTATGATAAAGGTATTACACCTTGAAAATGATAGGGAAATGACAAGACGTCCACAAACTTAAAAGCTAATTAAGATTAAATATTTCCAAGGGACATTGTTCAGTCTACAGTGTTTTTTTCAGATTTGGTCTGTCCACAGAAATCACTAATTATGCCAAATATTAATTGCAGGGTTGGTGTTCGACATGGACAGCACTCACAAAAAAACCCACACAGCTTTAACTCAAGGCAGTTAAACCTGTTAGGTGTTTCAGTAGCAAAATGGTCTACTGAGTTCCCCCGGTCACATCATCACCTGAGTGGAGTTGTTTTCCTCCCACGTCACTCTTCCCCAGCCCCTCAGTTGGTTTATGAAGCCGTATCTTATGCTGAACCCTGGCATGCAATCTGTCTTAAGCTGGTTTTGCTGGCAAAGACACCATCTTGAAATGCCCTCTTAGACAAAACCATCAAACCTTCAAATTGCATGGAACACCAGCTGGAAATTAAAGAATATTCAAAAAGATGCCTTTTTATCCCATCTTTCACACCATACAGAACACAGCCCATTAATGTATTAAAAAAAAAAAGAGAGAGAAGTGTTCTAGGTATTTAAAAGTTGTCAACACGCACAAATTTAATAGAAATCGAGACTACACAATCTTCAAAAAACATTTTTTCAATTCCTTACCATTAAAAGTTATCCTCAACTTGTTTATTAGTAGAGTTGTAGGTGCATTGATACATTGTTTCATCACACACTAGAGAAAAAAAGAGCAGGAGTCTTTCCTTTAGGGAACTCATTTGCACTGTTCCTAGTCAAAAGTCAAGGCTCAGCACATCTCCTCCACAACCTTGGAACAATTTTGGGCTCTGTAGGTTAATGTTTCATTTGAAGGTTTGAACGTACATGACAATCTAGCAGATTAAGGATTCGGTGCAATAGCTCAAAGAAGTTCTTCATCTCCCTTGGTGGTATAATGAGTCTAAAAGCAGGGAATGTTAATCTTGCTTTTTTCTTTTTTTTTTAAAGCCATCGATATAAAGCAGTTTTACATTTCTTTAAAGCCTTCCTTAAAGGCAAAAGGAAAGGTGGTTTTTGCTGTTTACTTTTAATAGTATTGAAACCATTGTTACTAGCACAGACTGTAACTATCTACTCATATTGCGTTACCACAAACTACTGAAACAATCTAACAGTAGAAAATAAATGCAATATTCATCAAGTTCTGCATTTACACAGACTGTTTTTACCTTTTCTCTATCAACCACCAAAGCATAAACAAAACTAGTCTGAGATGTTCAGTTTCCATTCAGCTATAAACTGATTTTCAGGCTTGATTTATATACATAGCTTCTTTTATGCTTTGTTTACAGAAATTCTTTTATCTGCCACACTAGCTTACTCGATAAGACACCATTAGCAGTAATGGAACATATTTCATGCAGAAGCCATTATCTTTAGCCTAAGATGCTGTTAAAGTTCAGAAGCCATTAATAAAATGTGGTGATTTCTTACGTGGCTAATGGTAGACCACAGAAATAGTGGTACTTAACAGATGAGCATTAGTAGCTCCATCGGACACAGATTTATCATTAAGTTGCTGCTATTATGTATATGTCTGCCAAAAGCAGGACTCAGTACTCCATACAGTACTATGCATCACTAGTTACAAAAAAACAGTGGTAACCAGCTTGCTGCCCAGACTGGTGGCAAGGCACACAGCCTGCAGAAACCACTGTTAAGTGATATTTCAGCACACGTAAAGCTATTTCATACAAGCAGATGACTACAACTAGAGAGAACACAGTTGCAATTGTCTGCTCTGGATGAACTCCATGTGTTTCACCAGCTAAGTTCTCTCAATGCTACAAGTATTAGAGTCACATATAGCTCCTATTATTGAGGGAAAGTTTTCGTTTAAAGCATCAAAATGGTCAGACAGGATGCTTACTCTGAGAGACAAACTAGCAGAAACACTGCCTGATAGGCTCCACTGTTCTCTGCCTGAGTTTTTTTGGTTAGACTAGTGTATCACCCTTTTTGTCAGCTCTTAGCTACTTAAGCAACTGAAGTAATTGCTCTAGCTCTTTTGAAAGTCTTTTCAGTGTTTTGTTTGGAGAACCTCTTTGGGATTTCCCACACCTCCCACACACACACCTCCCCCCCCCCCCTTTTTTTTTAAAAAAAAGACATTGCTTGAAAACCAATTATGCAGCTGCCACCAAGTGATTCCCATTGAAGTCAACAGGAGCTGCTCTTATGCAGAGGCCTGTCACAAGGGCCCAAGCCTTTACAGTGCTGAAAGCCTTTGTGCTCTATACCCTAAGTGGATGAAAGCAAGCTATGCAGGGGGCTCATTCAAAATTAATACTACATCAGGAAGTGGATGAGGGAGAGGGAAGGCACTTAATAATTGATCTGCAGTTTGTTTTCTGTGAATTCTCAAATGTCTTTATGTACATGTTTGTTTTGGTTTGCCTTTTTGTGTTTGTTTTTTTTCAAGCTGGAGAGTTGTTAATAGAACTTTACTCTAGTTTAAAAAAAAAAAAAAAAAGTGAAACAATGACAAGAGAGCTCCCAAAGAGGCACTTTCATAACAATAACTGCAGAAAAATATCTACCCAGAAGGCAACACAGAGATGGAATAGAAAACAAGGCAGGTTTTATTCAGACAAAATATGACTACCTTCTCCCTTTTAGAAGATTACATTCTCAAAGTTAAATACCTTCTGCATTATGAACAAGGGGTGTATTCCACTCCTGCTCTTTCTGTGAAGAGTTAAAGGTTTCTCTTCTCACCACCATTTATACATAAGTCCAATCCCACCCCATAATGCAGACAAAGTCCACCCTTCCAACTTGTGAAGTCCTTCAAACTCCTCAAGCTAGGAGTCCAATACTGCTCACATGAACAATTTTGACAACACAGGTACACCAAAATTATTCTACCTTGCTCTATATATATTACCTGCAGTCATTTTAAGGACATGTGACAGTTGCATATTGGAACAAGGTAGCCCTTTAGAGTAAATGAAAATCTGACCCTAGTATACTACGGAGATTTAAACAAATAGCAGTACTCACTGAAGTTCTGATAGGTCTCCAAAGGTACAAAATAAAGGAGTCCCACCAACTCTCAACTTAAAATACTTAGGACTCTACAGTACGTTTCTAACTAGTATAGCAGCAGCGACAACCACCAGCCTCTTTAAATTTCAGTCCTGTACTCCAGCCTCAGGTAACATCATCGAGACCCTGCACTCCAAGAGCAGTAAGGCTTCCATGTGGTTCAAACAGGAGGCACAGCACATCCCTCAAATCTTTGCTGACCATCCTAGTCTCTAGCACAGACCCCATCCATTCCACCTCATCTGATTCAACATGGCTCAGTCCTGCAGCAATTGTTAATGAAGCTAAAATGTGAAATTCTTTACAGCAGAGCCAGAGTTGTATGTACAGTTTTGATATTCACCAGTCTTATAGTTTGAAATATCAACTAAAGAAGGATTATCTCTGCAGGTGTTATTTGGGAGGTCTTCCACCTACATTGAGGCTTGCTGTTTCAAAAGGAGATGCTTGCATGTTACGCTGAAAAAAGGCACACGTTTACGGAAAAAAAGTTGCTTGTCAATTAGGAACAAGTGCCTTATAAAACTGGTATCAAAAAAGCCAGTGCGGGTTTTTTTTTACTTCTTCTCACTTTTCTGTGGACTGGTGGCTGGACTCCAGTAACAGAGCCAGCAAACTGGCCCTGTAGAAAGCCCTCTCAGAGCATGGCAGTGACCACACAGAGGCTCCTGTGGGCTAAGAGCACACAACCCAGCTGAGCTTTCAATTCCAGGTGACAGGAGTAAGAACCAGCACAGACTCACAGTGAGACACAAAAAGGGCTGCCTTGGAGAGTGAAACAGAGAACAGCCTCTGCAAGCTCGAGTAGAGCACAAACTGAAAGGAGGGCAAAACCAACAAGAATCAGGTATTTACAAGAGGCATGGTAATTTATCCAGGCAGTAATCAGCTACTATTGACAAGTAAACTGCAAGTAACAGTGGAGTTCAGGATATCATCACTGTTATTTACTAGACACGACATTTAAAATAATATATGAAATACTGGATGATAGCGAGTTCACTGGAAATCCTACCCATGCACAAAGTTCTGGGATGGGGAAAAGTTGAAGGCAAAAGCTACTGTCACCCACAACTGTTCTTTTGCCTTGGTCAGAGGTTAGCACCTCTGCAGAACAGCTGATAGGGTCATGAATCTATGGGGCATAGAAGAGTACCTCCAACAGAAGACAAAAATGGCCAGATGGGAGCCACAACTCATTCACCTGCTACAGTGGCAAGAACCCTTCAGGATCAGTCTCATCAAGACTGGTATTGGTTTTCTTTAATACGCAAAGCTATTAACTGCACCTGCTCAGAAGCTACTTCCTCTCCCACAGGTATGAGAGTGGTTTAGGAAAAATGAAGGAGAGCAGAGGCCAGCAAGGATGTAAACCATGTAAAAATGTAAATGGCTTGTGTTCTTGTGTCAAACACACTAGTTACTTGCATGGAAAAGATCCTGCAGAATAAAACACAGATTCAGATGCCACCACATGCCTTTAGACTATCCAAGCAGGAGTTTTGCCTATCTTCAGAACAGGACATCTTGTAAGAGGAAGGAGACTGCTTCCATGTAAAAGAAAGTAACATTTTTAAACCACACTAAGCCCCACATAGCTGAAGTAGGAACACTACTGGTGACCATGCCAGAGGTCCCAGCAGCAACAGAATAGCAGAATACAGCCAGAGGAAGATCAGTACAAGAAGTCCTTCTTTGAACGTGACAGCTGTTAGGTGGGTTTCCAGTCCCTTCAAGTCCTGCTTTTAGGCACATAAGGCAATGAACGTCTGCTCTAGCTAGTCAGGAATTAATTTTTTTTAAATACAGTGTTATTCTACATAAATATATATATAACTATGTATGCATATATGTAATATATAAAACATATTTCCAACATTAAATGCATAATACCCTTTTGTTTGCAAGAAAGCCATCAAAAACGGTACTACTTGGGAATGGATAATCATGACGAACTCTCTTCAGAGAGATCATTTGTGACCCCTTCCAGTAGGCCACTCCAATGAAGTACCTCATTACAGGGAGTAGCATGGTGTTTGGAATAATGCTTATGGAAAGGAAAAGAAACCAGAGAGGTAGATGATGGAGCTCTCCACTTAAACTTAAGTTCAAATTAAGTTCACATTACAATAAACTTGATAGACTGCAACTGCTCTTTCTTTCTCCAACATCACTAAGCAATTAATAGAAGACAGATAACAAACATAAATCTTACTAAAACAGAGAAGATCAGAGTGCACTGGAGGAGCATCCCAAGTAGCACATATGTCTACCCAGTAGTCCTCACCAGACTGAGCTAGTTATTAACACAGCATCATGTCTGATGCCTCTGTGTACTCCACAGTCCAAAACCACTTCACCTGGAGTTGAAACAGTGCTTGTACAATCACTTTAGGTTGATCTATACAGGGAAGGGAGGAGACAGTCCTACCATCTTCCCACACTTCATTCTTGCAGCCAAACAGCAAGTCAACAGAAATCGACCCAGATGAGAGAGTTCTCAGTCTGATCTGGTAAGAGACTGCTATCAGTCTTCTGAAACTGTACTAACACATTCGGTTCTGCAGCTTGTGCCAGCCTCAGCCCCTTGCTCTCATTTTGACACCAGAATTTGCAAGGCAGCACACCAAATGCAGTCATGAAACCATCACCATAACCAAGGCAGGAAGTGACCCTGCTACGGAAACAGGTCCTCCCAGTCATTCTGAGAGGAAAGAAAAATTGAGTTAGACTCTTAGGAGAGCATCAAGACTTCATATCCCCCTGGATGCCCACAGAAAGAGAAAGAAACAAGAGGTTGTTTGTGATATCAAGAAATATTGATTAAAAACTAGACCTTAGTTATTTTTTAACTGCAATCATACATATTTTATATATACATATTTTTATAGCCTTCACATAAGTCAGATGGCTGAATTTTCATCTAGAAATGAATTACATAACTCCCTGGAGAACAGGGCTTCTAATTTTAAAAGTTTTTCCTCTTCTTTTTTAATTATGTTAATTACATATTTAATTATTGTTGGACTGACTGAATTCACACTTACTCCTTTAGACATATACTCAGGTAAACTGACAGCCAGGAAGATAACTTTTACGGAATGCTATCTTTTACCCACATGGAAAAGGGAACTCTTCTGTTTTAATATTTCAGTCGCAAAAGTTAAAATTAAAAAAATCTGAAACCCTCGCTTCATGCATAGTAAAATACCTCAGTATACTCCCAGCTGAGAGTGGCCCAGGATACTTGCTGACCCTTTTCCTCGTTAGCTGGTAGGACCCAATGTTTTGAATTGTCACCTTTTCCAAATTCTGTTCTCCAGCCTGAAACACTCTAACCACATGGCATTGCAAAGACAAACTTAAGAGAGAGTTCTTCCACAAGGTGACATGGTTAACTGAAGCATGGCATGAAGCAACAAAACCTTTGCCAACTGTGAACTTTTTTCCTCAGTGTCTCTGCTTTTATATATAAACCATTTACAGCACATAGAGGGAAGCTCCTTCAAGCTCTTTTTAATCACAGCTAGCTGGAAAACAGAATGCAGCAGAAGAGATGCAATTCAGTGAGAGGGAAGCACAGAGAACCTAGCCTCACAAAGGTAAATATATGCCCTGCACATGGGTACATAAAGCAAAGGTGTCCGACATGGAGAACCTGTGATGCAGGCTCTGACAAAATGCCAGATACCAGGTGGATCTGCTAGGGATGACACCCCACACACAGTGCTGCTGCATCTTTGCTTGGGGCACCAGAGCTCAGTTGAGAGTCTGCCCTCTTGACACAAACTCCTGACATAAAATAATGTTCTGCATCATGGAAGATTTGCCCCTAATTCAAAGTAAATTAAGCTGGACTTTCATTAAATGTAAGCAACTAAGGCTAGGAAACACCCAGTAGGTTGAATTATTACAAGCATCCTTGCAGTCTCATTTATATCATACTCATTACCCTGTAACAGTAGCTTAGTGGAGCTATGACAGTAGACATACTCGGGTTTTAACTCAATAACACTATTCAGGAAAACAAAACAGAAGCCTCTATGAATCCAGAATATTTCATATATCTAAAGGCATCTAGTCTCCTTTTAAATCTTTCTTTGAATACTATACTACAAAGAAGCATCAAACACTTTTAGAAATAATTTTATTTGCCTATTGAGGAGAAAAAGAACATATTTAGACAGAAGTTCCTACAATTCTTTGATTTTTCCGTAAGAAGTTTTGCTGTTGAGAAAACCAGATGGCAACAGGTATGGAATGGGTATACAAATTGTTTTCATAATATGTATTTGCCTCATTGCAAAAAGAAGAAAAAAAATAAAAATCTTCCATCATCATACATCAGGAACTTTGCTTGAAATGATTTTCAATATTATTCGGTGTAATGGAGCCTTCACTGTGAGCAGAGGGATTTTCAAGGCCTGGAAGAGACATATTGATTTTTCCCAGTTCTGTGGGAAATTGACAGTTCATTCATAAGATCCTCTGTGTGTGCTGAAATACTTATTCTAAATGCTGTCCAGAGGAAAGCGACTGGAAAGTTGAAACATTAGCTGAAGAATCTGATGTGGAGATTGATGTGTGTTAAAATAAATACTGCTACTACCATTTGCCTCATTTATTTTACACAGCTAAAGAACTACAATCTGACTGTTTTTAGCATCTCCACAAGTCAGGCCATCTGGAGGTTATATGAGATCACACTGAGTCAGAGTTTGATACCAAATCAAGCACCCCTGACTACAAGCCTCAGTGTGTTAGTGACATTTTTAAATGCCAGTGTAAGGGGAAGGCTGGACTGTCCTAGATCTTTGTGCATATTACAGAAGTGGCTACACAGAGCACTGTGCAAACAGTAACATCCACCCATACCAACCCTTAGACCTGTACAAAGTCCTGCTGAAATCAGTAGAAATCTATATCCACTGTGAAACACAAGGGAGGATATTTTTTGGCAGGAACAGCAGCACAATCACAAAAAATGTCATGTTTTCCAAACCCGCACAACAGTACAACGGAAAAGAAACAAATTAGGCCTCAAACCAGTAAAGAATAATCTATGTTTTCCTGGATTTTGCACTGTAAAACTGTAGTGGAATGCAATTCAGTACATTGGTAAAAATAGATAAGCTTTTTTTGTTTTAATTCTTTCTTTATTGCATTGCAACAATATTTGTTAATTTATAATGGCAAAAAAAGATGGAAACTGTACAAGAGTACAAAGTCACTATGAAATGCTAGCTAATGAAAAAGTCAGGTATTTTGAAGAGTTAAAAAAATTACCATACTGGAAGGCACTTTAATGGTTAATGCTGACAGTGACTTCTGGGTCATTGCTAACAGAGCTGGGTTACTTCATGAGCTGTTCAGCTCCTTGCTCCTGCCTACATCAATAAAACAATTACAGTCCTGTTGACAGACTACTAGCCATGCGTTTGAGAAACGTGCTGTATATTTTGGCCAAAGCCAAGTATGAAGGCTGATTCTATCCCACAGAACTATAGTTTAAGATTGGAATTCCATAACTGGCAGAATCAGGTCAGGAGATTTCTTTGGGTCAAAAATATTCTCTCTCACCTCCAGTTTTAACTAGAAGCAAAACATATTCTAAATGCTTATAGAAAATCTTCACAGGTTACTGTCCTTGGTTAATGGACTATAAACTGTTGAAGTACCTAGCCTGAGCATTTAACAACACATCAGCTTCTTGCTCCAAATGTATAACTTGAAGTAGCCCTATTGCCAGTTTATACTGCATTTTCAACAAGTCTATTTGTAGGAATTGGGCTCAAAAGAAAAGGAAGTGTTGTTTCACTAACTGTAAGCCCAAGTTTCTTATACTCTACTAATCATTAACTATTGCATCTTACAGAGTTTAAGGAATAAAAAATAAAGTTTGCTTAGAAGTACTTCAGGATTATTGTAGTAATAGGTTTTAGAGAGTGTTCTTTAAGAACAGTTACAGACATACTTTCAAACTCCTGTCCACTGAAGAAGACAGATAAGTTCCTTACATTTTTCTTCTTTCTACTACACACAAACACAAAAAAACCCAGCCAAAAAAAACCCCACAAACAAACAACAAACACACACAACAACCTTCTCCTCCACATTTTCCATTTGAAAATTACCCTACATCTATTGAACCACCTGATTTTTTTTTCCCCCAAAAAAAACATGTTTTCTGGGTTCATGCTTGGGAAAAATAGCCCTTCTTCCCCAGTTCAGCTCAAGCTCGGCTTTCCTTTTGTGCCTATTATAGCATACGCTGTAGTTGAATATGTACATACATAATAAATACGCCAAAGAGTTTATCATGAAAAGACTGTTTTACTGAATTAAAGTAGCATGTCCACCTTCAAATTCAATGTTACATAATGTGGATCATAATGTTGCCTTTATTAAGAACACATTATCAACATGCAACAAGGGGGATGGGACTAGGACCAATGATAGCTTGGGTTTGCACATACAAATATTCATAAAATGTTTCACTTGCAGAAGCATTCTGTTGGGGCTGCCTGTACACTGGGTGCCATTCACATGCATCAGCTTTTCCCTGATTGGGACATTAAAGATTCAAAATTAACTCTTCATACTTTGAGATAGATGTGCTACCAGGTAAAACTTACTATGACAATTCAATCAAGGTGGAAGACTGGTAAAATGACCAAATTCATCTTTAACACAGAAGAAAAGTATGTAAGCTGCATTTGACAGTTCCAATAATATTCACTTGAAGTATGTTGACATCAAACATGAGAAGTTGCACAATTAATCACAATTAGTTTTTTCTAGTTCTTGTGGCCTTATGCTTCTTCAGTCTTTTATAAACTAGAAACATCAAATAGCTTAAAACAATAACATGTTTACAAACACCTAGTTTTGGCAAAAGAAATACTTAGGAGAACGGAAACAGCTTCATCAATGTTCCTCATCTATTCCTTTTTGTATAACCAAGGATACAACCTATCACAAAGTTACAAGGGAAGGCAAGGCAAGGGAAATTTTTATTCCAAGAATGACCTCTACAAATCTTAAGCAAGTCCCCTGGAGCCAGCAGAGTTACTATACTTTTATATGCATTTAAAAGACTGGGGCTACATCTGCTGAAAGAGATACTGAGGAATTCAGGAATCCCAAGCTCACAACAATGCATCTATTTCATCAATATTTACATCACTGCCTTTCACTGTTACAAAACAGTTGTGTATTTTCCCAAGACAAGCATTGTTCTGTTTCTGGCAAGACCACTTGTGAAATGCTAAGTTATCTGTGCTATTAAGAAATTTTTAAAAAATGCCATAAAAGTGGGGGAGAGTGAACAGAGTGCTTCCACTTCCGCTGCAAGGGCATCTTCCCAATGCAATTTTTTCAAGATAAATGCTACAGAAAGCATTTGATAATTGCATGGAACTAGCTTCACATTGATTTTTTTTTTTTCCAACCACTGTGTCAAGGGAAAATTACATAACCAAAACTTCCTTGTGGATATCTGAAAACCAGCTGACATCAGAAAATTATTTTCTGCCCCTTTGAAAACAAACTATCAACAATGTACAAAATTTAATGAACAGTCTATTTGCTGTCCCTTAAAGGTCAGCACACTTTTCCAACACTTTTCCTGTAACACACATAACCTTATTCAGTTTTCTTTCCACTATCTTCCTGTAATTCAGAAGACTATTTAGACTCCCATATGGTTGCCATCAAAACCAGAAGTTGTCAAGCAAATTAAAACACAAATTATGACTTGTAATATGCTGATGTATCATAATTGCAGCGTATCTCACAACTTATGGTGAATCATGAGATAAAGCAAAGGTTTCTGAGGTGTCTGTGCTTTTTATACATCTTTCCAATTAGGCTAGGGTCAGTGGAACCAAGTGTGGATTGAAATTCAGAGTTAAACAATAGTATATATCCACAGTTCCCATCAAGTATAATAAAGCACAGAGAGCAATTTAAAACAGTTCTTGGAATTAAAAGTCGGCTTAAAAATGTCTTGCAAAAGCAGAAGGGAAAGAAGGGGAAATCATTCTTGTCTTTTGGGAAACGGGGTGGCCTACTTTTACTTTTTGCATTGTACCTTTGACATCATTCTACATGGAAGTCTAAGAGGGAAGGGTGGGAGGAGGCAGCATTGTTTGTTTGCTTTCTCCAACTACAGAAAAATGTTTTCTGTTACCTTATATTACAGCTGCAGCTCTCATCTAAATCAGATTACATTATGGTTTACCTAGACAAAGACATAAAGGCTCATAAAAAAGCACTGTCTGTTCCACCAGCCTAGAAAGGTAGCAAACATAATGTGGAGATTTCACAAAGGCATTATGCCAGTCAAGTTAAAGCACAGGTCTGTGCCCTAACAAACAACCAGCAGAAGAATGTCAGCTGAGCAATGCAAAGAGAAGCATAATATTGAGTTCTAATTTTTGATTTAGATGTATTTGTGCCTATTTGGTCTCAGTTCCTAAATCTTACTCTGGCAACTGCCAAACAAGCTTTCCTTTTCCACAAGAGCATAGTAATCTCATAAAATAAGTTTTTCTCAACAAACACTTCCAGCATATTTACCAACTTTAGTACTGAATTTCCCAAAAAAAAAAAAAAAAAAAAGCTTGCAAATATACCTAGAATTAGGCATAGACTCAGCAGATAATGTTGTCTTCTACAACAGTATGAAACACATAGTTAGACAAGAACATGTTATCTGGGGTGGTGCAAGACTGAGAACTATCTCCTAAAGAGCATACTGTCACCTTTAGTTACAACTACATATACAGCAATAGAGTGCAACTTTCCCATATTCATTATACTAATGATTCAGTTCTGGTTTTTAAGGAAAGAAAAAACAGACCAGCACAAAACCAAAAAATTGACAAAATTTATTTTGCCCATATGCTGTGGCATATAAAGCCTCCGATTTTTTGCAGTATCTTCAGTTTAAGTACCATGTACAATCATTCCCCACATAATTTCAGTAGATCTACAGTATTCCTCCCCTGAAGGCACTGACAATTTTCTTGTCAAAACCATTACTCTTCCAACTCAGTTCTCTTTATTTTTAGTCCATTGTTTTATGATGCAGAGTAGAGAGTATTTTCCCATTTGCTTACATTAAAATTTTAAAAGGTTGTGTTAAGAGCACTACATAATAATGCCCAGGTAGAAGTTTTAACAAAGGTGTTCCGCACATCTCCATGTTCGCAAGACCCCTGGAGAGTGTCATGGGGTTAATATGATGACCTCTTCATCATTTCAATCTATTTACAATGACTATATCAGTGACTATTTTTGACTATCACTTTCTGTGAACAGCCAAGCAAACTTGCAATTTGCATTTACAGCTTTTCTGGCCCAGTTTCATGATAGACTATTGAAGGGTTTGCTATTAATTTAGTAAAAACAACATTAAAATGTATTCTGCAAGAGTAACTCCCTGTGTTTTCACTCCAAATCATGAGAGACATGGTAATAAATGCAAGCTTCCTCATAAAGAGATTACAATATTCTGAAGAAATGACTAAATTCTTAGAAAAGTACTTTGTCTCTGTGGATTTCAAGAAGTTTAGCCAAGGACTCAAATGAGATGATTAGCATTTTGCAAAAGGGGAAATCTGTAAGCAAGGGCCACACATCAAGCAAACGGCAGAGTGGGCGATACACTGAGGTCTTTAGATTAGCATTCCAGCAGTATAAAGCCGCATGGCCTAGAGATATTCTTTAACCCATTCAGTTATAACAGAGGAACATCTGCCATCATGCAAAAGCTATGCTGCATAAGCTTCAACAGCTCAGGAATAAGAAAACGAGTAGCCACAAAATACCCAAAATATACCTCTTCCCCACTTGCACCATCTGCACATTAACCTTCAGAGAATAAGATGAAGGAAATTACAGGGTACGTAGTTTCTTATAGACTGGCAGTGGCTGAAGGAGGAAGATAACATGTTTATGTATATTTCACCATAACCTCTCCTCCCTCTTGTAGTCCAAGGACAGGGCAACACAAGTGTTCCTCACACTACTCTGTTCCCTGCTGAAAAACATCTGTGTTCACAGCAACATATGCCAGGGGAATCAAAATGAAAAAACAGACAAGTGAAAAGAACCACGGCAAACTCAACCACTAAAAGCTGAGCGAACAGTACAATAAAAACAGCTACTGTAGGGTCAGAATACTACAAAGCTTGCAACCACTCATCTCCACAGGTTGGTCTTTAGCCAAGTAAACATTGACATAAAAACAGTCAACTTCGCTCTAGCAGCTTACTTTCTTGATTAAGGAAAGGTATTTCAGTATAAAAGTGTGATTAATCAAAATTCCCATCCTTCCAAAACAACCTCTTCAGGCACCTTTACTTTTCAGGAACACAGACATGAGGTTAGCTACGAATACCTGCTAGCTACGTAACCACCCTCCTCTATTCTCACCAAGGTGACGATCACAAGCTCAGCATTGGTTAGAAGGTTTCCCTCCTCTATTCTTCCCCACCTTCATCCATAAAACTTCAAGGTGGTTTGGGGTTTTTTTCCCCCCAGTTCACCTTTCTAGTCCAAAAAAGCAACTATACCAGATACGTACTCAACATGCCTTCAAAGCCCCTCAAAAACACATTCACCCTACCTGGGTTTGTGCATGTTTCTCACTGCTATTGTGCATGTTTCTCATTGCTAAATGGAATATCTCATGAAAAGAGGGGGATTGTACATCTAAAAGCTTTCACCCAACTTTAACATTCTATGCAGTGATAAAACCTCATCATTTATGTGTGTGTGGGAATGCTCACCCCCTCCCTCTGTGCTTACAAAATCTGGCATATACATCCAAAACCAGCTGCTTCTCTTTCAAATCCAACACATTGAGAAGATGCTAGAAATACTATTATATACAGGTTACGTTTCACTATACCGTTCTGCCTACTCTACAGCCAGTGCTACAATGGTGCAAGAAGATACTGTGCAGTCAGGAGATCAAGCAGCACAGCCAGGAATCCAAGCAAATGCCCAACCAAGCCTCCCATGGGCTTGCACTTCAGGGGTGGGTGGGAATACTGTTTCCTCCCTCCTCCATCCTATCATTGCTGCTACTACTACTACGTGGTAATAGCTAATCATAATAAACCCATGCCATACACAACCTCGTCATTGTGTAATCATTGCCTTAAACAGCACTGTTCAGAGAACTTCGATTGTGATTCTTTTCTTTTTTACTATTTTTATTTAACAGAGATATCAGCACAAAAGCACGCAGATCAGTTCGTTCTCCAGGCCTGGGTGTCTAGCTGCTCCCTCCCCCGCCACAAAGCAGACGAGGGGGAAGGAAGGAGAGAGGAGGAAAAAAAGGGACAAAAAAAAGGGGGGGGGGGGGGGCAAGAAACCCTCTTCGCACCTACAACAAAAGCAATTAGGAGGTCCGGAAGGGAAGGGGCATCGGCAGCCGCCGAAGGTGCAGGAATGCAGCACGCCAACTTGCCCGGGGAAGGGGTCCCCGGAGCCCGGCGGGCGGGAGGCGGCTGAGACGGCGGCACCCCCGGGGCCTCGCGCGACCCACCCCGCGCGAAGCCCCATTCGAACCCCCAACCGCCGGCCTCGCGCCCAACTGTCACGCGCGACCCCCGGCTCCGCTTTCACACGTCCCTCAGTTTATATTTCTGGCCGTGCCCAGCCCGGGAGCGGCGGCAGGGGAGGAGGAGAAAGGTGGCAGAGGAAGACACGAAGCGCCGTGCGACCGGCCCACTTACCCAGAAAATGACATTGAAGCCGAAGATGAAATATTTGATGCAACAACTGACTTCAGGCCCCTTGTAGTGCTTCCCGGACATCCTCTGCGCTCATGAAGACACTTTGCTCGCAGCCAGGGTGAGAACCAAAGGGGGGGAAAATGAAAAAAAAAAAGGGGGGGGGGGAGAATAGAAGGAAGGGGGGCTGGGGGCGGCGCGGCGGGCAGGGCTCAGCACCGGCTGCGCGCCGTGGGGAGATGCGACAGGAGCGGCGCGGCGGCGGGTCGACTCCGACTTGCCGGGCGCCGGGGATGGCCGGCGAGCAGCTCCCACCTCCTCCTCCTCTTCTCCCGCATGGAGGAGGCCCCGGCTACTCGCAGCGGGAGGCGGGGAGAGAGAAGGAGAGGGGGCGGCCGCCGGGGAAGGAGCCGCCGGGAGGTGCCCGGGCAGAGGCGCGGGGCTCGCCGCCGCCACAGCCACAGCCCGCCGCCGCGCTGCCCTGCCGGAGCCGCGAGGCGCCCACAGCCCTCCCGTGCAACGATCGATCGATCGATCGATCGCTCCCTCCCTTCCCCGCCCCCACAGCGACAGCGGCGACGGCCGCCGCGCGCGCGCCCCGCCCCGCCCCGAGGGAGGCGGGAAAAGCCGCGCCACTGGTCGCCCCGGGGGCGTGATTGGCGTCGCTCCCCGCCAATCCGACTGCGAGGCCGCCGGCCCCCCTCCCCCCCAGGCGCCCTAGGGGCGGGGCGGGGCGGGGGCGGCTCCGCGGCGCCCCCTCCCCTACCTCTCCCCCCACACCCAACCCCTTCCACCCTACCCCCCCACCCCTCCCCATCCCCGCTTTCCTCCGTGGCGTGCCCCGGCGGCGGGGTGTGCGGTCTCGGCGGGCGGGGGGACTGGTGAAGGGGGCGGCGGTGAAGCGGTTCCCGTGGGGGCTGATGGCAGGGGGCCTGTGCCCGCCGGCCTTTGTCTGCGGCGGCGGCTGCCAGCTGGGTTACGTAACGGGGCCGGCGGGCCTCCGGGTGGCCGTTGGAGCGGCCGTTTGGGGCAGACCCGGCGGGGGAGGGGGCCGCACCTGTCAGCGCTGAGGTAAATGCGGTTCGTTTTGTGTTAGTTGCCCGTGAGGAGTGACGGTATCCGACCAGCCCGTCGCTTGGCTGCGGGTTTCTAAGGCAAAGTCGAGGTTTCTTCCATTCTTTCTTCCTGCGCCACCTCCCTCGGCAAAGCCCCCGCCGGGTTGCCCCAGCCGTGGCCTCGCACAAAACGCAGAGGTGCCGGGCCGGGGGGCTTCCTACCTCCGACAGCCGCGGGGTGACACGGGCCGGCCAGCGCCGAGTCAGTGAGGAGTAACACAGCCTGGCTGTTGTGAGGGAGGAGACGACAACGGCCCATAGCATGCACGGGGAGGAAAGCCAGGAGAGCGGCACGGTTCTAGATTGGCTGCGGTAATGAGAAGGAGCAAGACCGCAATTGTACTGTGGAGGTTATTCTGAATGGGTGCCTTCAGATCACCTCCCACGTGAACTCATATGCATTACACGCACAGGAACACATGAAAAACTGGTTTACAATGTTTTCTAGAGTTTATAGTTTAACGTAGTCTGAATTTATATTGAACCTGCCAACTGTAAAGTTACGGGGCTTAGTTGTATTCGTATGCTGTTTGGGATTCAGAGGCTGCATGGTCCGCTGGCATTAACGGCATAATTAGTAGCATTTCTTTGCTGAAGAATTTAATCATTTCAATGTTTCAAGTTTTTGGAGTTTCCTGGTCCAGCTATAAGTGCAATACTTTTAATTCAAAAGATGGAGGACTTCTTTGTAAAAAATTACATTTCCCATCCCTACATGGCTGCAAGATAACATGCTTCCAGAAGTCTGTCAGGTCTGGTAGATGTTGAGAAGAAAAATCATCTGCTGAAATGGATCTGTGAAAAAAAGCAATGTTATTGGTAAATGAGAAATTAGTGCAACACGTCTATACAGTTTTAGTATGACTGTATAGTTCACCACATGAACGTTATCCCTGTCTATTGTTAGAGAATTGTTAACGCTGTGTCTTTGCAAGACCATCCATGGGAAGAGGGGAATAATTAGTAATGCGTAGGTTCTGTACCAATGAGTAAAAGCACATCACCACTTACAGTAGGGTATGGTAATAATGTATTATATTAAGGTGCTGTTTTTACAAGTGGCTTCAAATATTGGTGACAACCTGTACAAACATTTATAATATTACTGTCATAACACCCTACTAACACCACGTGTTGGCACCCTTTAGCATTTTAATGCTTCACAGGCAAGAGGAAAATATTGCAGAGTAATATTTATAATGATAAATTCAGTAACAATCTCAGATGGTTTACCTATTAATCCATTCATTCCCAATCAACAACTTAAAAAGAAATGCAACCTACATCAACTATAGCATCATATTACATGACATCACTTGCTTTCTCAATCAAGAATAGCATTATCATTGTCAAGTGTCATTTTGAAGTCAAAAGCATTTCACATTGTCCTATCATCTGGTCAGCTTAAGGAGAACTTAGATGTCTGGTGTTAATGGTTAGACTGCTCATTTGAAGAGGGTATTGAACACAAAACCCTGCTCTTTTTAATTCACTTTGTGTGTAGGGTTCCTGTGCAGCCTCAGAAATGAGCAACCAAACAGCAAAGGCAGCAGAACAGCTTTGATGTAGGTAATTGATCTTTCAGAATGCCAGCTGGAACAGAGTCCTCTGCACCTGCAGCAGCCTCTGATTTACAAACACATTTTGTCTCCCGTCCTAAACAAACAGGGATAAAAAAAAAAACATCCTTTGGCTTTGTGCCATCTCTTGTGGATCGCTTCTTACATGCTTTGGCCACCTAGGTCTGGAAGCTGAGCAAGATGACTGACAGCACTTTAAATTCACTGTTATTTACCAGTCAACACTGAGTTCCAGTGTGATGTTTTGGCACAAAAGCCTGAGGCAGTATTAAGCAGGAGCGATATTACCTTTTCTTGCAGTATGGCAAGACAGTTATTCAAATTCTGTTAGTTTATAATTCATCTGACTAGTCACAAGAGTACTAATGGACAGTATTTCAATGACAAAGCAATGTTTCTTGTAGCACCATGCTTCATTAACACCAGGCAACGCTTTGATTTACTACTGACATCAGAGAAAAAGTCCCATCCGGATGATTAAATCTACTTCCTATCTCTAAGATGTAGATATCAGTGGACTTCCTCTGACCAAAGACTGGCAAAGTCTAATGCTAGTAAGTGCAGGAAGTTTGAGAAGTTTGTATCTTCAAAGAGGCATAGTTGCAGACTCTGAAATTCTTACTTCCCACCAAGTAGAGAGCTCTCATCCCAATTCCTCAGTTCAATCATTTCTTAGATCCAGCACCTCTGTCTTTGTGTCAGCTCCTGGGTTTTGATCTATGAATTCTTTGACATTTTCCAGGGAAAAAAATGCAAGTCTGAGTGACTCAAGATGAGAAATGGCTAAGCAGCACATTGAAGACTGTAGTTCCATGAGTTATCGCATTGCTAATCTCACCACGTGACACATTTAGTGAGATAAAGAGTTGTGGTCTAAGAAAAGTTCAAGATCTGTGTCCCTAAGTCTAGTTATTTCCTAGACACTTCATTTTAGTTGAAATTCATAGGATAGCAATATTTTTCCATGGGGAAGCTATAGAGCTTTCTGACACACAACAAGATTTATAGAGTCAGAGGTATTATCTGCCTCAGAATATTTTCCAACCTATATATCATACTAGCTTGTAATGCTATTTGTGTTCATGTGATGGTTTTGCAACCATGAAAACACTTTGTTTTCTGCTTAGCAAATGAGTGAGCACTGATGAGGGGGCATTTTTTAGGTTTAAAAGGAATTCTGAGATAAGAATTTCATAGGACCAAACTCAAGTGGTGATACAAGTTGTATTGGCCTTGGTGGAATTACAAGCTGTGTCCCAGCTGTGAACATGACTTCAGCTTCCCACAAGAATAACACAAATATTTTCAGTTAATTTACAAGTGCAAGTACTGACTAATTACTGGTATGGCTAACACTGGTTAGTGGCTTTTTGGTGAGTATTGAGCTGCTTTTTTAGTATGAAACTTAAGTCTCAATCCTGGATAGTAATATCCTCTTGCAAGACCAACCCAACATCATTGTAATATGATAGCAACAACATTGTTGTTAGGATGATTCACAAAGCATTAAGCATGTCTATACATCTACAGAGTTAGAGGCTAGAATCTGAAGCTCAGGCATACAAAATAATAACTGATAACCGATTGCATTATGTCTGATTTTACTTTCTCAAGATAATGTGTATCTGAGCCTTAATTTTCTTTCTGCAAATGCTGTACTTTTGGTGTAAGGATCCATTATTTCATGTGTTCTTAAAGTAAGGATAACCGTATAAAGAAACTGCAAGTTGTATTCATGCGAGTTCCCACCAGCATTTGGCAAGTTTTGGAACAAAGATGATAAGAGCTACTAACCGGGATGCAAATTACTTACAGAGAACTACCAAGTATCAGCAATAATGGTCACAAAATCTACTCAGCCAAGTTCTACTGCTTGCAGTCTGCGAGCCGGTTTGTTCAAGATAAGCCCAGACAAGTCTTGCAGCAGTCTAAGCAGATAGACATGAAGACGCAGCCTCAGAAGTCCCTTTGGAGCAAACATATGCAAAATGAGATATGCAGACCACTAGTGCCAGAATCGCTACTTTGAAACTGTAGGGAAGAATAAGGCACCCTGCTATTTCTTTCCTGTGAGAGAAGGAAGAGGTATTTTTTGTGCCAAGCACCTCGAGCCAGGAGCTGCTACCTCTGCTGCTTGGGAGAGGAAGGGGTGGGAGTGGTGGCACGCTTCCTCCCTCATGCTGTGCGGTCAGAGGCAAAGGAGTAGCTGGGGCTGCAGCTGCACCATGGTGGTGCTTGGGGCAAACATTCAGAAACACAGTTCTGTTTCTATAGTGGAGTGCCTCAGCAAGCCTCTGTTCTGGAGATTTTTACAGAGCTCTTTCGTATTAATTCCCCTGACAAGTCTATACAATGGTGAAGCAGGAATAGTATGACATACCTGGTTCATAGCTCACTGTCACACAGTGACTGCAGGTGTGGTTCCAAACGCTCTTACATCCAAACTGGCTCCAAAATGCATTAACTATAAGGTACTTCTTACAACCATTTTATACACAGAACAGTGATGGGGCTTAATAAGATAAAACGTATGCATTATTCTACAAAAGAGACACATATTTGCAGTCCTGAATTAGGGGTGGCCACAATCAGAATATGGGCAGTTGCCTCCCCTTTCATTACTGGTGCTACATGACCATGGTCGTTAATATGGATATAAACTCAGACTCCAGTGCCAGATTTATCCTTCTAACTTTGTATTGCTAAAGGCACTGGACAAACTCTGCAACTTTGGAAACTGTTCCCTTCCCAAACACAGACTATTGTTTGTGTATACTTGAAGGTTCTGTCTGGTATAATTCTTGACAATGCTCTGTCCAAAAGGGCAGCCGATGTTTATCCTATGATGAAGCACCATATGATTTTCTTAAGTTAAGGTCCATTAGGTTTTTCAAGGCCCTCTGAGTTCCTCTCAGCTGTTCTTCATCAAATAACACAGGACACCCTCACTTCACAGCTCAGAGGTTTAACATATGGTGTTTGCTCTGTAAGAGCACTCAGGAGAGTGAGGATTTCCTCTGAGTGTGCTTTTAATGGTGATAAGATTTTCTGCAAATTCACCATTTTAAGTAATCTTTGAACATGTTTCCCTTCAAGGGTGTCCTTTACTCAGCCCTAAGCCACCTGAGCCTCCCCCATCCCTCCTCCTTGGGCAGATTTTTGGTTTTTCTGGGGTCCTGGATCAGAGTTGTCCACACAAACAATCCCTCAGGAATCACTCTGGCATCTCCTTCCAGGCAGATCTGTAAACCTGTCAGAAGGTCAGGGACTGGAAGCAGGAGGTAGGATGAGAGAGCGCAAGACTGCAAATCTGGTTGTTGTAGGCTTTAAATGCAAGTTGCAGTCAGAGTGGTGGGAGGAGAGGCTAGCAGACCATTTCATCTCAGAGCCCAGCTTTTAGAAAAGCTTTCAGCCATGGCCTGGCCAAGAGTTGAGCTAAAAGGTGTTGATGTTTGGCCAGCCTGGTTGGGAGTTCAGCCCCCAGACCTCTGTGCAGGCAAGGCCTTAAATCATCTTGCTGAGAACAGAGTGGGAAAAGCCAACTGTGCAACAAGCTGTCATTTTAAATCTAAGCAACGCTTTTTCCATTGTTTTTTGATGCAAACGGCTGTAGAGATGCTGTGACCTGAAGGGACTCTATGTCATTGCCTTCACAGCAGAGAGTTGATCCAAAACTCTCTGGGGAGGGTGATGAGGTGCTCAAGGGAGCCAGCACCTGCTGGAGGAGGCCCCAGATCTGCTGTGCAGTCCGGCAGCAGGGAGCCACCTCCTAACCTCTGGTAGGAACATGCTTGCTCATCTGAGCTATGGCAATAGCAATGGCAAAAGGGCTGCCATCTCTGCTGTGACATCGGTGTCTTCTGTCTGTCAGACTACACGATAGAGCACATTCAGGACCTCTAACAGTTTATTAGGACTGTACAAGAGTTCTGCAAGTGAGCTGATAAGACCAAAGGAAGGTGGTTGATATGTTTAACCTGATTTCCTCACAATTTTGTGTCTGGTTCTTCATACGTATCTTCTCTGTTCACATGTGACAACAGTTACCACATAGCAGGATCAAAGATACCAGAGTTTCCTTTACCTTTGGTATTGACATTTTTGATTTCTCAGATGTTACGCAAAGACAGCTGCCACAACAAACATAGCACTTTTAATAGCACCAGTGAACAGCTATTTTACAGCAATATTCTGTATTGTTTATATCGGTGGACCTGCTTAGGAACAAGGTACATAAACCACATTTTTAAAACATTCCCCAAAGGCATAAAAAAGCAGTACTAGAGTCATTACAAAACCATGCTGTGTTGTTAGGGCTTTTTACTTCCCACGGTGTCATGGGAAGAATACACGATGCCTGTGGTAATGCAACATCTTTGGCAGATAGTCCTCTGTGCTCAGCAATAGCATGCCATTTGTGACAGGATCAAGTAGCAGAATATAAGACTCAAGCTAGCCACACGATTCCTCTACTTACTTGGGAACTCCAGTATTCTGAAGAGTTCAAAGAGCAAGTAAACTGGGTCCAGACTTTGTTTCTGGTCTACTTCCAAGTGCAAGCTTACACTTCATAAATAACCTGCATATATTACCCTTCAGGCACCTTTAAAAGGATGGCACTTCAGAAAAATACACAATTTACTTGTTTGCAAGTGGAAATTTCCAAGCCTTTCTTACTCTCTCCTGTTATATTAACAAAACCAGAAACCTTTCTGCAGATGAGAACAGAGTAGCCACCAATATTCTTGTTGGGTTGAGCAATTACTATTGAAGTCTGTTTTTTCGGAGGCTTGTCATCTGCTGTATGCTTCACTACCCATGTTTCTCTGTGAGTTTGGATGGGTGGAGTTCATTTCAATTTCCTGCTCTTCTTCTACCACACTAATTATACCATCAGCTTTTTTTGCTGTCATAGTGCTTTAGGAAAATTGAACTGTGATTGACTGGTACCTGAGACAATATTTGGAAAAGAAAAGAAATCCCAGCCCAGACCTATTTCTAGATTCATCTCCATCTTACCATTTCATGTACCATCATCTTTAGGCACATCTTCAGCATATCTTCAGCCTCTCACAAAGCTGTTAGAAGTGCCCTGAGATGTCCAGGTTTGATATTTTAGATTATACACCTCGGAGGCAGGGACTATGTCTCCTCCTTGTTCCTGCAAGTGGCAAGCACAAAACACTTGTGTTGCGACAGCAAAACAACTAAAGTAATTTTAATTCAAAAATGTACCTCTCTGTTGTTTTGAATTCAAGGATACAAATATATTTATAAACAAACAATGTAGACCCAGTAAATACAAATAATGCATCTGAAAATGTGAAATAAAGGCTGATAAGGGAAAAAAAAGTGCTATCTTCAAGAAACAGATGCATACTTCGTCTATTCCTCTTGTCTGCTTTCAGGCAGGAGACATCTGCCTTTTGAAGTAGGCCTCCTTGCTCTCTATAATGTATCAGTCTGCAGTCATTAGGAAAGTTGACTTTTTCAACTAGAAGTATTAACCTTTTTGAAGAGACTGGCCATAAGCAAAATATTTTTTCTTAAAGGAAAGCTAATTTTGCTCAGGACAGACATTTCTGCCCCAAATCACAGTGACATAAATATCCATATCTACAAGTTTTACAAATTTTACGCCACCAAATTCACCAGACCAAAATATGCGGCTACTATGTCATGACTTCTCAGGACTTTATTATGCTATATCCCAGTCTGAGTGATGAACTTTTAAATGTGTCACACTTATGCATACACCTGTGAAACAAAAGACTCAATGAAAGTTGTATTACATGTGTAATGGAATGGAAAAAGAACAGGAGTGGGAACCTTTCTTGTCTTGCAAAACATCTATCATTTTCTTAGATATTAGCAGAGCTCTTTCAGTATGTTTGAAAAGTTTGAACTATGCATGATAAAGATAAATTTGCTAAAAGCATCAGCTGTTTAAAAATATTAAGCTATAAAGGGGGTGGGCAGAGAGCTTACAACGATTCCATTGTTCTGCTCTAAGCAGTGTCACTCTGAGCCGGGAACAAAACCGAGACGGCTGGACAAAAAGGAGGACCAGCCATCTAGTGGCAAATTACGCTGATGTGCAGCTGCTGATGTCTGCCTTCCATGGGGATGTTCACAGGGCCTCCATGTGCTCCGCAGAGGGAGAAAGGGACATTTCCCAAATTTTGGTAGGTGCAGCACTCGGCAGCAGTGAGACGTCTAGGGAGCAAGCTAAAGTGTGTAGGACCCTGCAGCCTAATTGGGAGAAAGGGTGGCAGGAGAAGTAACCATATCAAACACAAGGTCAGCTTTTGCTAGATTGACAAGAGCCTGCAGTCAGTGTTCTGCACTATAGAAGGACATCTCTCTACAGTTGCCTGCTTACAGTGCTTATTCAGTCTTTTTTTCACAATATATCTGTGTCCTTGTGAGCTTACACTTGCCCCCCTGCCTGCACCTGTACAGCAGTACTCAGGGAAAATTTGGGGCAGTTTTCTGTAGTTCCATAGCAGAGAACAGCATGTCCAGAGGATACGTGCAACAGAATGGCGCAATGCACTCAGGTTCCACTTCACACAAGGAAAAGAGAGGTGTGAGCCAGATTGTCACAACTGAAACAAGAATGATGCAATCAAACAGCTATACAAAGCAAGCCATATGCTTAGTCCAAGCTAGGATAAAACACTTACCTACCAAATTTATTGAGAGTGAACTGTTTTATATTTTCTATATGATCACAAACTAATAGAAAAAGCTTAATTCTTGGCAAGGCCTGAAGAGACATCAAAATAGTAAAAACCATGAAATGCTTCAAGGAAAGAATAAAAACCATACAATGTGTATGCCTGAATACCTCTTGGTATTCAGTCCAGTGTGCCAGAGCTCCCATTCCAAAAGTGATCTCAGTGATTAGAAGCCCATGTCTCCTTGAAAGCAGTCAGATGCAAGTCCTGTGGGGCCTAGGATGCAATTTGCTTAGGCCCAGAAAAGAGGTATCCAGTGGGATAGCCTAAGCAGTCTGGACATTAAATGACCATTAGTGTCAATGTGAGTTGAACCTCAGTAAAAACATAAAACCAATTATCTGTTTACCCAACTATAGTTGCGAATGCTTTATTTACAACGACCAAGATTAAAGATACTGCCTCTCTTAAATAGTGACAAGCAATTGATTTCCATTTATGTTTGTTAACCTATGGAGTAAGTGTGATATTAAATTCCCTGTTGCTCCATTTTACTCCAAGCTATTTTGACTGCTACTGAACTCTTTTGAAATACCAATTTTTGTCCAAAGCACATCCTGTTCTTGGCTTAGATATACATGAAACTGCACTGCAGGTTGTACTCAGCTACCAAACACTAGCCAAAGTACAGTCATAGTTATATCAGGCATAGCCAGGTAAATATGGAATAATTCTGAGAAACTCCAAATAGTTACTTTGTGCTGTAAGTGAGAATTTTTGTATGTGAAAACAAGGTTTCATTCCAAGTAGTTACTGCAGCATGAACTGATTTTAGCAGACACATTTGTTCTTTATCAGAAAACACAGTACTGGAGGGAGTACAGACGATAATGCTTCCCTTGAGGTAGAAGATATCCAAAGTCAGCTCAGTCAGTGTTGCTTGCTGACAGCCACTAGTGTAGAAGAGAAATACAGCTGTTTCCTACTAGAGAGATATCAGCTACTATATCTCAAACTCTCACTTCTATTTGCGTAATGTTTCTATTACCTACAGTGGATAGCTAAAAAAGCAGTAGAGACATACCTAGTTGCTACTTTGAAGTGGTATTTGCCATTGATTCTCCTACCAAAAACTGGAAAGTTGATAGGGATGCAAATTCATCATGAATGTTTTGTCAGAGTTCTGTTCTAAGGAGTGTTTGGCCATGGAGAGGTTGAATCTCCCAATGAGTGATTATGCTGATTTTTCATCTGGTCTTTACCAAACATGCTCTCTCACCTGGCTAACAGGAGGAATTAACTGCCCAGTGCCTGCAACACTGTGTTCCCCAGTGGGATGGTTGCCTCATGCCATCTGGCTTTGCCCCTCATTTCACTGATGGAACACACCAGCTATTTACGTTAAATCCTACACCACAACACTTTCAGAGCTGTCTGAAACGACAGATATTAGAACGAAAATGAGCAGAAAAGCTGTGCTTTTTACTTCTCTGTTTTACCCACTGGGAAGCTGAAGCAATAGGTAAGCTGTAATGGACTTTCTTACAGCACCTCAGTAAATCAGTGGCCAGGTTTGCTGCTTGTTCCTGTACTCAGCAGTCAGTAAGAGAGTAGAGCAGAATGCTAGACATGAGCATCCTGCTTCAAAATCTCTCAGTCTGCTTTTCCTTTTTCCCAGGTGAACAGGGCCTCATCTTTGGGATGGAGTAGCATCCAAATCTGCATTCCTCTGCCATACGTTTTGGATATTCTTTGTAACAGGGTTATTTTTTAAAGATTTGAAACTGGAATTTAAAAGCTGCTGACTTAAGAAAAAGGAGTCAGGAAGGAGTGCAACAGAGAAGGGATCAACGTTCTTGGGCAGAAAATATGGAAACAGCACCTCCTTCAATTTGTAAAACACCCACTGGGGTCAGGGTGGGGTGGTTTGGCAATGAGCGCAAATGTACACAATCCTGTAGCCATTTGGGGCTGTCTACACTCAGAGTACCACTGCTGTCTTACTTTCTACTACTCTGCAGGTTGCCTGCTGAGCTCTGCAAACACACTCCTCTCCTGTGGTTATTTTTGAAGCAGCTCCTTAAAACAGATGTCCTCATATGTGTCTCTTCCCTGCTACATAAATAACAGTTTGCCTCATGCTCCTGCCATGCTTTTGAACTAAATAAAAAAAAAAAAAAGGAGGGGGAAAGAAGAGTATCCCTTCCCACTGGTGATTTCTGTTGTAGTTTTCATGGCACTGTCACTCTGGGGCATGCATTGTGTTCATGCCCTCCTTAGGGTAGGCTACAAACATTTTTTCTTTCTGGCCTTCCTTGCCCTTCCCAGGACTCTTCCTTCTTTAGTCCCTTTCCAATTCTCTCCCACTTCTCCTTCCCTGACTTCTGGAAGAACTGCAAACACCACAAGTCTCATAGAAACTTCCTCTTGAGTAATACTACCAAGGAAGGATCGACACATACCACTTACAATTTGTCCTCCTTGCCTAGTCTTCATTCAGCTAGCAATATCATTGCTTGCCACCCAGGCATGCCTGTTTTGGGCATCCTAGGCTCTTCCGTTTGGAATGAATCATTCTTCTTAAATACTTTGTCTTTCACTTCTCTTGGTGATACAAACATCAGTATATTCCTGAAGAAGAAAATAGAATGTGTACAGAATGGGCTAGTTTGAGATCCATGGATGCCAACATGTTCCTGTGAACCTGATAGAATCAAAACAGTAACACCCACAAAATCCAGCTGATCATGTCACTGGAAAGAGCTGAATCAAACTACCATGCTCCTTCTTGGTCTTTCTTTAGAAACCAAGCCTGGCACAGCGTTGCCAGCTCTCAGAGGATCCACTCTGCTCTCCCACAAAGCAGCAAGTCCCAACTTGGACTTCTGGCTTCCAAAGAACATGCAGACTGCAGCCTTAGCTTTGAGATTATGTAACTTTTAAACATTTATTTTTAGGTGTTGAATCTAGGGGAATCAGCCAAGCAATCAATCAGTCTGTCCATTCCAATGATTAAAGTATGTGCTGAGTTGTGGAAAAACATATGAAGTAAAATATCCCTGATAGAATATTTGGCCTGAATTTCATTATCTGGTACCTTTTATGCACACAGGGACTGATTCTGATAGCCTTGCTCACAGAGTAGCCAGGAAGTATTGTTATGGGTTTAAAGACAACTGATCAATAAGGTACTTTTCATGAGCAGAGGAAGCAAGCACAAGCCAGCAGGGTAGAGGAATTACATAGGCTTACCAACATCGAGCCCACACATGAAATCCCAGCTCCAAGCAAATCAACAGGAGTTTTGTGATTTTGGCTGGGGGTGGAGAGGTTTTACCACACACATTATTGGGTAATGTTCCTACCAAAGTGCAAAACAAAACCAATCTGCAGAGCCAAGGGCTTAGAACAAGAGAAGAATATTTTCCTCTGTAGCCAAGGCCCTGTGTACAGTCACCAGTGACACCACTGGAAGGTAAAACAAGAGAGTATAGTCTATAAAATGCAGCATCTCAGAGACAGTGCTGGTAGTGTAATAGCATTCCTG